>NC_041745.1:14534611-15734611 GCF_004115215.2 Ornithorhynchus anatinus | reverse complement strand
CACCTCCTCCGTGGTCCCCGGAAGGACGATCGGGCCTCCAAACCCCTCTCCCCCCGCTCGGGAGTTGAGCTTATCCCTTGACTTCTGCGGCCCCCCAAAACCAACTCCTGTGCAGTGGCCAGTAGGGGAGAGCGAGGAGAGGCGGGCGAGCTGTGGAGGCTGGGGGGACGGGTCCTGAGTCCGGGCTCTGCACGGAACCGTTTATGACTTCATCGGGTGAAAGCCGTCCCCTCCCAGTGCGGTGTTATTACCCCAATTATCGGGGCCCCATCAACTGGGGAAAATCTTCCCTTTCAAGTCTGGAGTGTCCTAATAGTATCTTTGCAGCCACAGCCTCACACACTAATTACACCCCCCTCTAGGCAACTTGTTAATACTTTCTTCCCTACGTGGATGGGATCTTGGTTCGGCCCGGCTGTAAAGGCCGACGCTAAAGCCGCTGCGTGGTTCGGTGTTTTTAATTGTTACATCTCCAAACAATTTTCCACAGCCCACAAAGGTGATTAATCCCGACTCACATGGGGCGGGAGCTTTGATCCTGCGGTGCTTCCCAGCTCCCGTGGATGAAAATGTTTTTCCAGCTTTTATGGATTTGACTCACCATCCCCTCCCCCGCCCCGCCCCCCCTCCGGTCCAGCATTCCGGTCTCTGGGATTCGGGCTGCCGGGAGTCGGGGCCGGGACAGGCGGGCAAGCTGGGGCAGGGAGATGGGAAGCGGCCGAAAGGTCAGCGCATCCTGGGCTGGGCCTTCCCCCGGGCACTGGCAGGTCCGGGCTGGTAGAACCCGGTCAGCCCCAGAGGACCGCTCGGAAACACAGTGGGAGTGAGAGTGGGGGGGGGTGTTCTGGGTCAAGCCCTTGTCTTTCTCACCAGCCCAAAGGAACGCTTTCCAAGTGGGCCCAAGATCATCCTGATGGGAGATACAGACCCTGTCCGTCTTTGAGGGACTCTAGTCTGATAGGGAACGCAGGACAAATACACACCACGCACAGTCTCTCATACACACATATACACATACGGTACTGGGTGCTTGAGGAGGGAAGAAGGGTGAAGAGGTCCCTGCCTTCTAGGGGCTGCCAAGTCTGGGGGTTCTTTGTCTCTAGACTGTAAGCTCGTGGTGGTCGGGGAATGTTTCTGTTTATTGTTATACTGTACTCTCCCGAGCACTTAGTACAGTGCTTTTCACCCAGAATGCGCTCAATAAATACGATTGAATGAATGAATGACTGAATGGGGGAGGCAACACACAAACACACACACAAAACACACACACACACACCCCACACACAATGGTAGAAGAGAAAGAACATATCAAAGCCCCAGGAGAACCCGTTGAACATAATTAGGGAAGACTTATGGAATGGCGGAGGGTTTGGGGAGAGTGGGAGTGTTGAGGCCAGGAGTGTTCCCTGTGGTCATATCCGGTGGGAGGCCTGTTTGGAGAAGATACACCCTCCGGCCCAGGTCAATCTTAACGGGCAGGTTCGGAAACATACACAAAGATCCCGGGGTTGGGTCTGTCCCGGCCAACCTGGTGAGCCGACCTCACTCGGCCTCCCCCGGACCGCTCTTGCCCACTTGCCATGCTTGACTGTCCGGATCTGGGTGGGCCATGGCTCAGCCAAAGCTCCGTTAGGCCCCGCATCACCCTGGGATTCCAGGTCCAGAGGCTCCCTCTCGGCCACGGACCACCTACTCTCACCCTCCCAGTCACCCAGAAGAAGAGGAAGGTGGTGGAGGCCTGATGTCCCAGTTTTAAAGCAAAACAAGGAATGGGCTTTGGTGAAGAGGGTGGGGAGAGGTTTGCCAAGCTGGGGGAATGGCTTAGCAGCTGTCGTTGGGTCTAGGACGGTGAACGGGTTTGCTGGACCGGGGTGGACAGCACAGAGGCTGTGGTTGGTGGGGGGTGGAGAATACTTGACTTCCCTGACCCCCTTCCTCTCCCCAACAAATGGCTGTTGCTCCTCTGGGCCGGGGCCCTGATGGTGGGTGAGAAGCAGGGAGACCTAGTGGAAAGAGCACGGGCCTGGGAGTCAGAAGACGTGGGGGCTAATCCTGGCGCTGCCACATCTGCTGGGTGACCTTTCAGCGTATCATTTGACTTCTCTGTGCCTCAGTTACCTCGTCTGTAAAATGAGGATCAAGACTTTGAGCCCCAAGGGGGACACGGACTGGGTCCAACCTAATTACCTTGTATCTAGCCCGGTGCTTAGAGCAGTGCTTGGCACACAGAAAGCCCTTAGCAAATACCACAGTTATCATTATTATTAAGGGTAGACCCAGGGAGAGAGAAAGGCCAGAGAATTCGCCAGGGAAGGAGTACTGTGGGGGTGGACTTTCTGTATAATCTGTATATCTTCCCTGCCCTTGTCCTTTGGGCAGTGAAATGGGGATGGGCTGGGGGTGTCTGAATCTTAAATGTCCAATCCGGCAGCAGGAGACGGAGTCAGAGGTTGGGGACAAGAGGGAGAAGAGGGAGGGCCAGGTGGACAGGGACCATTCCGGATCTCCACGATGACATCTTGGGGTGGGGGAAGAGTGTTCGCCTCCAGAGCAGGCCAACACCGGCTCCCGCTCCTCCTCCCCGCAGCTTCCCTGTCTACTGAAATGATCAGCAGTCTCTGTGCCGGAAGCGGAGGGAGGAAACTTCCCTGATTTGACCCTGAAAGAACGTTAGACTAATTAATCCCTGAATCAAGCCCTCTAGCTCAGGCCCCCGGCCCGGCCAGCTCAGGACTCTGTCCCCGGCGGGCTCACAGGGGACCCGACCTGTTAAAGTCAGGGTCAAGACTCTCCTCTCTCCTTCCCTGATCGCCCCTGCAGAGACCCAGCGTGGACCAGCCACCACGGCAGGCTCTTCCCTCTCCCTCCCTGACTGTCTCTCCAGTGATTCAGCATGGGTCACCTCCATTGATCTGTCCAAACCTCCTTTAACCTCCTGCCGTCTCATGCTGCGCCTCTGCAATCCTCTTGTACAATCCTCTGCACTAAGCGTTCAATAAATACTAGTGACTGATCGATTGACTGATTGACGGATTGCTTGCACAGCTCCCTGTGGGAACAGTAGTCCCGTGTTCACCCCATGCTGGGGGAAGAACTGTTTCTTTGTGTTTATTCTGACCCTGCCTTCCTCCAGCTCCACTGGATGCCCCTTGTCCTGCGGGGGAAGGACGGGATTTGGGGAACAGCAATTCCAAGTCGGTTCTGTTGGCCCGATCTCTGGTTCCGGCGACTCCCCTCCAGATCTCTCTCAACCCGTGTCTCTGCGGGCTGAACGCCGAGAGCAGCTCCCTTGCTGCTGAATCCATTTAAAACCCGCATTCTCCTCTAATGTGAAAATGATTGCGGCCAACTCGTGTCCCCTGTAATTACGCTGGAGGCAGCAATTAAAACAGCTGCGAAGGGCCCTAAATCAGCCCGTGCGGAGATTACCCTGCGCATGGTAATCCGGAAAATAAATGAGTTTGGAAGAGGTCCGCTGCAGGAGTGCACTGCTTGCCTAATTAATTGGGGTTTAATCGTGAGCACATTGGCAGGAGAGGCCCGGAGGGAGTCGGCCCAGGCTGGGACACCCGGCTCTTTCCGTTCCCCAGGGCCCGAGGCTTGGCCCAAAAGGGTGGGCCTCGGCCCAGGTGACGGAGTCTTCGGCGCCGGCACGGAGGTCGGGGGCAAGGGAACGGTCCTTCCTAGACTTCGGGGTCCGCCGGCCTCACCCCGCCGCTGCTGCTTCCTAACGACTTTCCCCGTGGTCTCTTTGTTCCGCGAGGACCCGTCTTTGCCATCCTGGATCCTCACCCAGCTCTCCTGGGGTTTCCCCCCCACGCAGACCTGGAAGGGCTTGGAAACCAGATCAAAGGGAGGGAGGAGCCCCTGGCTCAGGTCCAGGGGTTTCCCTAGCTGCTGGGTAGTTGGTGAGTGTGTGTGTGTGTTTGTGTGCATGTGTGTGTGTGTGTGTGGGCATGCCTGAAAGGGGGTATCTGTTTTTGTGGGTGCTTCTGTTTGTGTGCATTCTTCTGTGACAGCATCTGTTTTAGGGGGGTTACGTACGGGGAGGGAGGCATGCTTATGTGGGAGGGTCTCTTTGAGCGTATATATGTGGGGGGGGGCACGTTTGTGTGGGAGCATTTGTTTGTGTGCGTATGTGTGTGCCTGTGTGGGGCCATGATTGTGTAGGAACATGTTTGTGTGTGTGTGTGTTTAGGCATGCTTGGGTGGGAGCACCTGTTTTTGTGTGTATGTGTGTGGGACCGTGCTTGTATAGGAACACGTCTGTGTGGGCATGCTTGTGTGGGAGTCTCTGTTTCTGTGTGCGCCTGTGGGTGTGCAGATTGTGTTTGCATATGCGTGTGTTTTGTTGCTCATCTTTAAAAAGGCTCTGGAATATTTGTACTTCCGGTGACCCCTGCGTTCTTCCTTCTCCTCAGTTCTGCCCAATCCGGGTCCCTGGTGTCTTGTCTCCCCAGATGAGGGGACAGGTTGAGGTGGGGGACAAAAGGGGCCCAGGACATCAGCAGAACCTCAGAGACCAAACTCCCTCTTGGAAAGGAGGACTGAATCCGATCATTTAGGCTGGTAGAGAGGACACTGTGGGGGTGAGTTTGGCGTTTTCAGATCCAGAGGGTCAGCAGAGGCCGGGAGGTTGTTCACTGAGGATCAGCCTGGCCGTTCTCCAATTTCACAGAAGGAAAAACAAGAGGAAATAGACCTAAACTGCAGCAGGAAGGCTTGAGATTAGATGCCAGGAAGAACTTCCCACTGGCGGGAGCTGGAGGGTGTGAGAGTGAATAAGCACAATGGTGGCCTTGATTGGTAATAAATCAACAGACGGCACTGACAGATTGATTGCCACCTCCTCTCGAGAAAAGGCTTCAAGGCAGGAGGCTGGACAACATGACCTCTGGGTTCCATTGCGACTATTTGTGTATCGGAATATTGGCTTCTCTGAAGAACAGTTTCCCGATCGAGGATGTCTGAAAGCAGGAGGCCGACAGCTCGGGAGACGTCTCTGCTCCCCCGGTCCTTCAACTTGAATCCTGCTTGGGTCTAGACTTCGAGACTACAGGTTTATCCATGCACAAGGAAATCTGCTCATTTTCTTTCAGCAGACTGGCAACCTGTCGAGGGCAGATCCTGGTCTCCACCGGGACACAGTCCTTGCTCTCGGGGGGATGGCAGTCTGATGGAGAAGAGGACACACGCAAAGACAGTACTGTGTCCTCTCCCCCGTCTGTCCACCCAGAGTGCCCAGTTCAGGGTCCTGTCCACACCGCGCAAGCGGGTTCCGAGCCAGACGAGCTCGGGAGCTCAACAGCCTGCGATCCCGAGCCCGGAGGGGTTAATCCCCCGCCTTGTTCACCGTGCCGGACCGGAGATTGCACGGAGGCGGGTAAACAGGAGCTCCCGGGGAGAAGACGGCCGGCAAACACCAGCCCAGATACCCCAGATACCATCGGCCTGTCACAACACTGAAACTCTCCTCTCAGATGCCCGTCGGCAGGAAGCCTGTCCCTTTCTGCCCAGTTGAAGCTTCCAGCGAAAATTAGTCAGAGCAGCAGGGAGAGGCTGGGAGGAGATGAGATGGGGGACCAGGTGTCCACCTTCACAGATAGAAGAACCCAGCCCTACCGACTCGGGCCCCCCGGTGCTCTGGTTTTGTCGTCCTCCTGGACCCTCACCTACAAGGTGCGGGATGGGCCATCCCAAATCCTTGAATCTCCCCCAGCGACCCAGCATGGACCATTCAACATCCCTGACTTTCCCTTCTCTGTCACTGGCTGTCCCTCCAGTGTCCTAGCATGGACCATCCAATACTCCCGACTCTCCCCTCTCCATCCCTGACTGTTCCTCCAGTGACCCAGCATGGACCACGAACCCCCTCGTGTCTCCCCTCTCCAATTCTGATCGTCTCTCCACTAGCCCAGCATGGACCGTCCAACACCCCTATCGCTTCTCCATCCCTCCTTGTCCCTCCATTGACCCAGCAGAGATCATCAACATCCCAGACTCTTCCCTCTCTATCCCTGACCTCCGGCGACACAGAACGGACCATCCGACAGCCCGACTCTCCTCTCTCCATCCCTGACTTTTCCCTCCAGTTACCCATCCGTGAATCTGTCCGATCCCCACCGGCCCAGCTGGTGTTTCTGGCTGCACAACTTGCTGTGGGAACAGAATCCCCGGGCTCACTTCCCATGGAGGAAAACCCGAGGGTGGTTTGGTGAAGGTAAACCAACCTCTCAGGGCCTTAAGCCAAATGCGATTCCCCCCCCCCCCACACCGCCAACCCGGTCTGGGGAATAGGAAGTGGGGCCGAAGTTGGGCTGGGCCTGGACTGGGCTGAACTGGGCTGAGCTGGGCTGTGGCTCGGTGGGGCTGGGGGTGGATCTGGACTGGGACTGAGCCGGGGTGGGGTGAGCCGGGGTGGGGCTTGGCTGGGCTGGGCAGGGCACGGCTAGGGCTGGGTTTGGGAGGTAGCTGGGCTTGACTCCGGGTGGAGCTAGGGCAGGGCTGGGCTGGACGGGAACAGAAAAGATCGACGTTCTGGGTTATTTCCGCCTCTATTTCCTTCTTCCCGTCACCAACACCGGGATTGTTGTTCCCCCAGTTGTTCTCCCTTGGCAGAAAGGGAGACGTGGGAAGTTTTTCAGCTCGGGACCGGGCCTGACCCCACTCCTCACGCCCACCAGCCAGAGGATCGCCCCAACTGCTGCCCCAGAATGAGCGTCTTTATGGGAGCGCGTGACGTGTGCGGTATTGAGCTCATTATACAAGCATCCTCTCATCTCCTAGACTTCACCCTAACCAGCACAGGGACAGGGGAGGGGTGGGAAAAGGGAGGACACTGTCTAGGTCTGACTACCCTCTAATCCTCCGGAGAGTCTGGGAGAGACAGGGGAGAGACATGGAGAGAGAGAGAAATGGAGCCGGAGTCAGAGAGAGAAGTACTCAGTTCAGTATTTTGCACACATGGCGGAGTGGATAGGACACGGGCCTGGGAGTCAGAAGATCATGGGTTCTAATCCCGGCTCTGCCACTTGTCTCCTTGTGTCACCGTGGGCTAGTCACTTCGTTTCTCTGTGCCTCAGCGGCCTCCTCTGTAAAATTGTGATTGAGACTTGTGAGCACCACACGGGACAGGGACCGTGTCCAACCCTGGCTTAGTATGATGCCTGGCACATTGTAAGCATTTAACAAATACCATAATGATAATTAGTAAGGCGTAGCTTAGTAAGTGCTCAATAAATACGATTGAAGGAATGATTGAAAGGGAGGCGGAGAGATAAACAGAAACAAATGAAAGAGAGAGAGGTGGAAAGAAAGAGAGAGACGGTCAGGGAGAGGCAGACCCAGAGACAGCCACCCAGAGAGTTTGGGAGAGGAGGCACTCCCGTCTCCGCTCAGAGACGGCAGACGGCTTCCAACCCTATTCTGCGCTCCCCAGCAGGCAACGGACTCCTCTCCTGGAGTCCCCACAGAGGGAAAGGGATTAAGCTGTAGAAAAGAAGGCTGTGAAGACGATTTCCCCTCAGCCTCCTCTTCCCCGCTCTCGGAAATCCGTACGTCAGGGTCTCTTCTCTCCTCTTCTCCCCCAGTCCCCATCCCGCCTACGTCCCGCAGAGTCACCATCGTCATCACCAACAACAACAGCATTTCCCGAGCACGCACTGAGCTCCACGCACCGGACTGGCATCGTGCTCACTTCTCTGGGCCTCGGTTACCTCATCTGTAAAATGGGGATTGAGACTGTCAGCCAAGTGGGACAGGGACTGTGACCAACCCGACTTTGCTTGTATCCACCCCAGAGCTTAGAACCAGAGCCTGGCGCGAAGTAAGCACTTTACAAATACCACAGTTGGTGTTATTCTCGTGCGCTAAGCACTGGGACTGGGGTGCTCGGCTGGGAGTCGAGTGCCAGGCACCGGATTGGGAGCCTCCTGAGTGTGGAACACTGGACCGGGAGCTTACTGAGTGCCGAGCACTGGACTGGGGACCTATTGAGCACTAGTCACTGGACTGGAGACCACTTGAGTGCCAAGCATTTGGCTAAGAGCCTATTGAGTTCCAAGCACTGGACTTGGGGGGGCCTTCTGAGTACTGAGCACTGTTGAGCACTGGACTGGGGACCTGCTGTGTGCTGAGCACTGGATGGGTACCTACCGAACGCTGAAGACTGGACTGGGAAACCAACTGGATGCCGAGCACTGGGCTAGGGGCCCATTGAGCATCGGGCACTGGATTGGGGGCCTGCTGAGTGCTGAGGACTGGACTGAGAACCAACTGGATGCCGAGCACTGAGCTAGGGGCCTACTGAGCATCGAGCACTGGATTGAGGTCCTACTGAGTGGGATGGGGGCTTACCATATATTAGAGGCTTGCGAACCTACAAAAGAAATAGAAAACACTTTGCGGAAGTGAAGGATACCATAAGTAGAAAAGTGACAACGTATTCTCGACCGAAAGGAAGAAAAGTAAGCAAGGATGAACACGAGAGTGCTGAGAGTGACGCCAACCGTGTCACAGACGGGGCAGCGTGACTAGTGCTTAGTGGTTAGAGCATGGACCTGGAAGTAAGAAGGATGTGGGTTCTAATCCCAGCTCTGCCACTTCCCTGCTGTGTGACCTTGGACAAGTCGCTTCACTTCTCTGGGCCTCAGTTCCCTCATCTGGGAAATGGGGACTAAGACTGGGAGCCCCATGTGGGACAGGGACCGTATCCACCCTGATTAGCTTGTATCTACCCCAGGGCCTAATACAGGGCTTGACACATAGGAAGCACTTAACAAATGTCATCATTATTATTATTACCAAGAAGGGGAGAGGTGAACCAAGGAGGACTTTGTGGAGGAGGTGGTCTTTTAGGAAGCTGGGAAGTCGGGGGAGGTTGGGGTTTGGGGGATTTTGAGCGGGGAGGGAGTGGCAGGCTGGAGGCAAAAGGCTGGGGAGGGGAGAGAATCAGAGAGGTACACTGAGATCACATCAGCACCCCACTAGCTTTTATGGACACTGCTGTAATTAAGTTTTATTAGTTTCGGTTCCTGGGCTTGCTTGGATCTGTCACTCGTGTGCTTTATTTCTCCTGGTCTGGGTGTGTGTGTTTGTGTGTGTATGCATGTGCTTGTGGTGTGTGTATGTCCTGACTTCAGTAGGGAAGGGCAGCCCCTTATCTCTCTGTCCCTCCCGCAGCGTCCTGTCCTCTGTGTGGGTAAGTGTGTACGTGTTCTGTCTCCCCCCCCTCAGATGGGCAGCCCCTTCAGGGCAGAGACCGTGTCTCCTCCACCCTCTGTCCCTTCCCCGGCGTCCAGTACTGTGTGTGGGTGTTTGCTTTGTGTGTGTTTGTGCTGCTTTCTCTATCAGACAAAAGCCCCGGACCCCAGCTGAACCTCAGTATGGATTAGGAGCAGTCTGAAAAGTTTCCCCCAGGTGGATTTTTTTTATCCCGTCCTCCTACCCCTCCTGGACCATGTACCAAACGGAGTACCCAACCGTGTACCGGACCGCGTACCCGACAGCGTATCAGAAAATGTATCCGACCGTGTACCCGTGGACCAGACTGGGTACAAAACCGTGTACGGGACCGTGTACCCAACCTGTTCCCAGGAATTAGGCGGGCTCCCTCTGCCCACGTCCGTGTGAGAGCGAGCGACTCTGGAAGGGCGGGGAGGGGGACCAGATGACCTTCTAGGCAATCCGTCTGTACGTCCGTCCCGTCCTCCCTGAGGACCGGTGAGCCTCTCCATGCCAGCAAGGGGAGGGGGGCCACTGGAGGCTGTGAACAAAACAATTACGGCACCTCAGCGACGGGAGGAACAGATAAGCCTTCCGCTTCCCACTCCCCGTCTGGAACTAGCCCGGAGCCTCTGTGATGGGGAAAGAGCCCTGGGAAACGTGGGAAAGGCAGACCCCCACCCACTGACCTCCACCCACCCCCCACAGCCTCTGTCCCACAAGGAGCCTCCCTCACCGCTGCTGCAAAGCCCGTTTTCCACTCCCCCGCACCCTCGTTGGACACCCGGGAAGCCTTCCTAGAAGAGGTGGGATTCGTGGGTGGCACCAGTCGATCCATCACTGGTATATACTTACAGTGAGCAGAACACTGTGCTAACCGCTTGGGACCTAACAAAGGTGGAAGACACGAGGGACACTTTCTCCCTTTATTGCTGTATTGTGTTGTCCAAGCGCTTACACAGTGCTCCGCACGCGGTAAACCCTCAAATAAATACGATTGAATAAACGAATGAATTTTCAAGGGACAGAGTTCGTGCCGAGAGGAGGAGGGAGAGCCTTTCTGGTGGGAATTTGGCAAAGCCCGTCTCTTCCAAGAAGGCTACGCAGATTAACTCCTCCTGACTCAGGCTTCTCTATCACTCCGGCTCCCCATCCCACCTGTCACATAGTTCTGCGAACATTAATCATGCGTAGAAGTCTCTTTCATTTGCATTCTTGTAGTGCTTTTAAATCCCATGTCTCTGTCATTTGACCTCAATATCTTCTTGTTTGTCTGCTCTCTGAATCCTTCCTGTCTCCTTCATCAGGTTGGTAACCCCCGCAAGGGCAGAGACTGCGTTTCCTCCTCCCTCTGTCCCTCCCTCAGCACCCAGTTCAGTGTGTGAGTGTGTCTGTGTGTGTTTGTGTGTCTGTGTGTGTTTGTGTCCTGCCTCCTCCATCACACTGACAACCTTCCCAGGACAGGGACCGCGTCTTCTGGCTCTGTAAATCAGTGGTGTTTATTGAGGACGTTATAATAGAATGGGTAGACGTGACCCCTTCACCCAAGGAGGAGCTTGGCCTAGCAAGTCCCTTCACTTCTCCGGGCCTCAGTTACCTCATCTGTAAAATGGGGGTTAAGACTGTGAGCCTCATGTGGGACAACCTGATGACCCTGTATCTACCCCAGCGCTTAGAACGGTGCTCTGAACATAGTAAGCGCTTAACAAATACCAGCATTATTATTATTAGTGGCTGGAGCTCGGGCCCGAGAGTCAGAAGGACCTGAGTTCTGATTCCAGTTCCTCCACCGGTCTGCTGGGTGACCTTGGACAAGCTGTTTCACTGCCCCGGGCCTCAGTTACTTCATTTCTAAAATGGGGATTAAGACAGAGAGTCCCAGTGGGACCTGAACTGTGTCTAACCTGTTTAACTTGTATCTGCCCCAGGGCTCAGAACAGTGCCTGGCACAGTGTAAGCACTTAACGAGTTTGGCTATGACCCCCATGTTGGGCAAGGACTCTGCTTCCCTTACACGTACCCCAGTACTTAACTTGCCTCGGCCTAGTTAATACTATCATCGGTACCGTCATTTCAACCTCCGGGGATCGGTGTTCTGGAGACCTGTTGGAATCCAGGGCCTCAGAGGAGTTGAAAGGGTGCGAAGGAATTATTTCTCTGCATAATTCCGAACAAGCATGGGCCGGAGAGTCAGAAGGTCCCGGGTTCCAATCCAGACTCCACCCCTTGCCTGCTGTGTGACCTTGAGTAAGTCACTTCACTTCTCTGTGCCTCAGTTACCTCATCTGTACAATGGGGATTGAGACTGTGAGCCCAACATGGGCTAGGGACGGTGTCCAACTAGATTTGCTTGTAATAAAAATGATAATGATAATAATGGCATTTGTTAAGTGCTTACTATGTGCCAGGCACCGTACTAAGCAAATCGGGTTGGACTTAGCCCCTGCTCCACATGGGGGGGGGGTCACAGTCTCAATCCCCATTTACGGTAACCGAGGCACAGAGAAGTGAAGTGAATTGCCCAGGTCAAACAGCTAACAAGTGGTGGAGCTAGGATTAGAACTCATGACCCCCTGACTCCCAGGCCTATGCTCTGTCCACTACACCATGCTCCATTTCTATCCACCCCAGCCCTTAGGACAGTGCCTGGCACATAGTAAGTTCTTAACAAATATCATCATTATTGTTATCATTACATGGACTGTGTCCATCCTTGTATCCGACACGGTCCTCAGTCCAGAGCCTGGCACATAGTAAATGTTAAACTATTACCTTTAAAAAAAAGTAGCTCGCGGAATAGAGACTTGTAGGACTTTAAGTCCGTCCCTCCACGGTGTCCAGCCCCTGGATAGGGTCAGGGCAGCCAGCAGACCTCCCGATTCGGGACTCCAGCGGTTGCCCATCCACCTCCGTATCGAACAAAAACTCCTCACCTTTGGCTTTCAAGCTCTCCATCTCCTCGCCCCCCTCCCACCTCACCTCGCTTCTCTACTTCTACAACCCAACACACGTCACTCCTCCGGCGCTAACCTTCTCACTCTGCCTCCGCCTCGCCTGTCTCGCCGCCGATCCCTAGCCTCCGTCCTGCCTCTGGCCTGGGACGTCCTCCCTCCTCAAATCCACCAGACTGTCACTCCCCCCCCCCCCCTTCAAAGCCCTATTGAAGACACCTCCTCCAAGAGGCCTCCCCAACAAAGCCCCACTTCTCCTCATCTCCCGCTCCCTTCTGCGTCACCCTGACCGTGTCACTTATGTCCATATCTGTAATTGTATTTATTTGTATTGACATCTGCCTCCCCTCCTCTAGACTGTAAGCTCGTCGCGGGCAGGGATTGTCAGTGTTTTGTTGCGTTGTACTTTCCCAAGAGGTCAGTACGGTGTTCCACACAGAGTAAGCGCTCAATAAATACGACTGAATGAATGAATGGGACAGAGGCCCCGAGCTGTATGCATCTGATGGCAGAGTTGGGCGGGGGCGGAGCCCCACGGGGTGAAGCCGTCTCCCTTGAGTTGTGGGAAAGTACAAATGACTCTATTTAGAGAGGTGTTTGGGCAGCTCTGTTCGGGCACGCCGGTCTCCTGTCCCCAAAACACCTTCCGAGCCCGCGGGCTTCCCTGGCGCAGGCGGGCTTGGCTCCGGCCCATGGGGCACCCAGAAAGGCCAGTGTTGGGGTTGCAGGCTGGGGAGGGGCCGGGCAAGGGATGGTGCGTTGGGAAGAGCTGGGAAGGGGGCAGGGCAAGAGGGAAGACCCCTCCCCTCCTTGCTCCTCCCTCTTTCTAAAGTCTTCTAAATAATATTAATATATGGCGGTTGTTAAGCGCTTACTATGTGCCAGGCACTGTGTGGGGTAGATACAGGATAGTTGGGTAGGACACAGTCCCTGTCCCATACGTAGCTCACAATCTTAATCCCCATTTTAGGATGAGGGGACTGAGGCACAGAGAAGATAAGCGGCTTGCCCAAGGTCACACAGCAGACAAGTGCCTGAACGGGGATTAAAACCCAGGTCCAGGCTTTATCCACTAAGCCACGACCGTGGAGATCTGCCAGGGGGCCTAGTCTGCGCGGAACACTGTGCTGGGCTTCTACTGTGGGCAGAACACTGTGTTGCGTACCTACTCTGTGCAGAACACTATGCTAGACACCTACTGAGGGCAGGACGCTGTGCTGGGTACCCAGTCAGGGCAGAACACTGTGCAGAACACTATGCTGGGCACTTACTGTGGGTAGAGCAGTGTGCTGGTCTCTTACGGAGGGCCACACGCTGTGCAGAACTCTATGCTGGGCACTTACTGTGGACAGGACATTGTAGTGGACACCTACTCTGTGCAGAACACTACGTTATCTTGTAAGCAGGAAATGTGTCTACCAACTGTGTTGTATTGTACTCTCCCAAGGGCTTAGTGTAGTGAACAGAGTAAGCACTCGGTAAATGTCACTCATGATGATGATGATGATGATGATGGAAGCCTACTGAGTGCAAAACATCATACTGAGCATCTATTTTGTGCAAACCACTGTACTGGGCACCTACTCTTTGCAGAATACTGTACCGGGCACCTACTTTGTGCAAAATGATCTACTCCCCCAGCACTTAGTGCAGAGTTTGACACATAATAGGGGCTTAACAAACACCACAGTTCTTATTACTGGGCGTCTTGTGTGTGCCAAACTCTGTACTGGACGTCTATTATGTGAAGAACACTTACCTAAATCCTGTGTGCAGAGCACTGTACGGCGTACCTACTGCGTGCAAAACTCGGTGCTCGGGGAGCCTTCTATGTCCTGAGCACTGTAATGGGTATCTACTACATGCAGAGCATTATAATGTATTTATTTAAATTAATATCTCTCTATCCCTCTACACTGGCAGCCCCTCGAAAGCAGGGACACAGTCTATCGTTGTGTTGTGCTCTCCCGAGCTTTTAGCGCAGCGCTCTGCACACAGTGAGCGCTCAGTAAATACAATTGAATTGAATGAAAGAATACCAAGCACCTACTGTGTGCAGAGCACTGTGCTAAGTATATCAATCACCCTTGCTCTATCCACTAGGCCACGCTGCTTCCCTTCAACCTCGGTTTTTGTTAGTCCTTTTATTCCCCAAGTACTCTCACAACAACCCGGGAAGGAAGGGAGAGAAGACAGGCACAAGTATCCCATTTTGCAGATGAAGAAACCGAGGTACAGAAAAGTGAAGTGGTCTCACCCATGGTCACATGGCAAGTGAGCAGCCGCAGCGCAAACTCAGACCTGGGTCCGCTGGTCACTAGAGCAAAGCTCTGTCACTTTGTCATGCCGCTTCAGACTGTTGGGGGGAGTTTACAATCTAGAAGAGAACTACAGTCTAATCATTCATGGTGCTCACGGTCTAAGTAGGGAAGAGGCCAAATATTAAATCCTCTTTTTATAGATGAAGCAATTCAGGCAGAGAGAAGTGAAGGAACTTAACCACATCGGGCAAGGGGCGGAGGCAGGATTAGAACCCAGGTCCTCTGACCCTCGGGCTCAGGCTCTTCTCACGACGGCCCTTCTCCACCCCTCCACGTGCTGCCTCCGTTGAGGAAATCGTTCCTGCGACATCCCCAGCCCCAACCTCGCCGGCCGCGACGACCCCAGGACGCACCACCTGAGGATAGAGCAACGGAAGGGCCTCGTGTTGGAAGAAGCTCCCTTGTTGGGTAGGGATTGTCTCTATCTGTTGCCAAATTGTACTTTCCAAGCGCTTAGTACAGTGCTCTGCACACAGTAGGCGCTCAATAAATACCACTGAATGAATGAATGAAGAAAAATCAGACCAGGCTGAAAAGAAATCTGGCTGAAGGCAAGGAAGAAGGGGTATATAGGAGGAAAACGGATGCTTCTTTCAATCCATCGGTGATATTTATTGGTGCAGGGGACTGTACTAAGCACTTGGCAGAGCACACTACAGAAGAGTTCTGTTCTACTGGAAAATACCTTCCCTACAGTAATAATGTTGGTATTTGTTAAGCGCTTACTATGTGCAGAGCACTCTCCTAGGCGCTGGGGGAGATACAGGGTAATCGGGTTGTCCCATGTGAGGCTCACAGTTAATCCCCATTTTACAGATGAGGCAACTGAGGCACAGAGAAGTGAAGTGACTTGCCCACAGTCACACAGCTGCCAAGTGGCAGAGCCGGGGGTCGAACCCATGACCTCTGACTCCCAAGCCCGGGCTCTTTCCAGCGAGCCACGCTGCTTCTAATCCCTGCTTCGCCACTTGTGTGCTGTTGACTTCTCTGTGCCTCAGTTACCTCATCTGTAAAATGGAGATTAATATTGGGATTACAACTGTGAGCCCCATGTCCAACCCGATTTGCCTGCATCCTCCCCGGTGCTTAGTAGAGTGCCTGGCACATAGTAAACACTTAACAAATAGCAGAATTATGAATTACTGTTATTATTACACCGTGCCTCGACTACCTCACCTGCAGAATGGGGATTAAGACCGAGCCCCATGTGGGACACGGACTGTGTCCAACCTGGTTGCCTTGTATCAACCCCCGCATTTTAGCAAAATGCCTGGCAAGTAGTAAACGCTTAACAAATACCATAAAAAAGACTTGTTGTAGGCAGGGAATGTGTCTACTGAATCTGTTCTATTGTAATTAAAATAATATTTTTCAACCTTTTACTATGTGCCAATCACTGTTCTAAGCACTGGGGTGGATACTGGGCTGAACACAGCCCTTGTGCCACACGGGGCTCACAGTGTAGATAGCCTAAATCCTTCTCGCTGCCACCGGGCCTGTGCCCTCCTGGGGGACGTCTAGGGAGGACGTCGACCAGGCTCAAAGCCTCCACCAAGCCGGTAGTAGCAGGCAGAGACCTGGGGTCACCTCTTTTTTTTAATCGGTATTTATTAAGCGCTCACTTTGTGTCAAGCCCTGTCATTCATCCAGCCATTCATTCATTCAATCGTAATTATTGAGCACTTTCTGTCTGCTAAGCACTGTACTAAGTGCTTGGGAGAGTCCACTCTAACCACAAACAGACACATTCCCTGCCCACAAGGAGCTCACAGTCTAGAGATAAATAAATTACAAATGTATATACATATAGGTGTATATATATATGTATCTGTAATTAATTTATTCTAAGAGCTGCTCTAAGTGCTGAGGTAGAGACAAGCTCATCAGGTTGGATATTCCTGTCAATCAGTCAATCAATAATATCTATTGAGCACTGACTTTGTGCAGAGCACTGTACCAAGCATTTGGGAAAGTACAATAAAGCAGAATTGGTAGACATGATTCTGTCTTACGGAGCTTATAGTCTAAGGAGCAGGCCGACATTAAAATAAATTCCAGATAGGAGAAGCTGTGCAGTGTAAGGAAATGAGTGTCGTGGGGCTGGAGGTGAGTTGAAAGCCAAAGTGCTTAAAAGGACAGATTCAAGTGCACAGGTGTTGCAGGGGGAGGGAGGGAAAATGAGAGTTAATCAGGGAAGCCTTCTTGGAGGAGACGGAGAAGCTTTGAAGATGGGGAGGGCGGTGGTCTGACAGATATGAAGGGGAGGAAGTTCCAAGCCCGAGGGTGAACACGGGCAAGGAGTTGGCAGCGAGACAAATGAGATGGAGGCACAGGAAATAGGTTGGCATTAGAGGAGTAGAGTGTGAGGGCTGGGTAAGATCAGGTAGCAGGGAGAAAGCTGATTATGCTTTAAAGCCGATGGTAAGGAGTTTCTGCTTGATGAGGAGGTGGATGGGGAACCACTGGAGGTCCTTGAGGAGTGGAAAGACATGGATTGATCATCTTTTCAGGAAAATGAGCCGCACAGTGGAGTAAAGGAAGGATTGAAATGGGGAGAGACAGTAGGGAGGTCAGTGGGGAGGTGGAGGCAGTAATCCACGCGGGTTGGGATAAGGGCTTAGATGAGCAAGATAGTAGTTTAGATGGAGAGAACAGGGCAGATTCTAGATATGCTGTGAAGGTAGAATCACAGGATTTGATGACAGATTGACTAAGTAGGGTGAATGAAGGAGATGAGTTGAGAATAATGCCCAGGTGACAGGATTTTACGAGAAAGGGGAGGATGGTGTGTCCCAGAGTGATGGGAGAGTCAATGGGAGGACAGAATTGTGATATTTGCCAAGGGCAAACTATGTGCCAAGCACTGAGATAGATACTAGATAATCAGACCACTCAGTCCCTGTCTCCTACGGAGCTCACAGTCTAAGGCGGAGGGAGAACAGTCGCTGAATCCCTATTTTACAGGCGAGTAATAATTAATAATAGTTATTATGGTACTTGTTAAGCACTTACTATGTGCCAAGCACTGTTCTAAATGCTGGGGGAGATACAAGTCGATCCGGTTGGACACGGTCCATGTCCCACATGGGGCTCATACTCTTATCCCCATTTTACAGATGAGCTAACTGAGGCCCAGAGAAGGGACGCGACTTGCCCAAGATCACACAGCTGACACGTGGCTTTGCCGAGATTAGGACCCAGGTCCTTCCGACTCCTGGGCCGTTGCCCAATCCGCGAGGCCACGCTGTTTCTCACGTGGCCCTGTGCTCCTTGTGGGCAGAGAAAGTAGCTCCCAACTCTGTTGTACGCAGTAAATACTCAACAAACACGATGGATTGAATGAGGAGAACGAGGCACAGAGAAGTTAAGTGACCGGCCCAAGTTCCAACAGCAGGTTCTTCTGTTTCACCCCAGGGGCTGACTTCCTATCCCAGGGGGCAGCCCCTCCCGGCCGGGGCAGAGTTGCTCCCCCTCTCCGGCCACTTGGAAGAAAATAGAAGATGGGTCAAAACCAGACTTGCCTGGAGGAAGTGGCCCGGACAAGATGATCTCCCCTTCCCGTAATTCTCCTCCCGACCATCTCTGGCCAACGTTCTCTCAGGCCTCTGGGCTCCCCGTGACCTGCTTCGCCTGCAGCTGGAAGAGCCGAAAACAAATCCCTACACGCCGTGAGAACGCGGAGAGAACACAGCCGCTCCTCTGCCGCTTCCAGCTGGGGCTCCTGAGACCACCGGCACGGAGGATCGCCACGGGACGAGAGGACAATGGAAGTGTGTTCAGGAGTCACTCCTCTCCTCCGGAGCCAAAACCCAACCCGGCCCCAGCCGACTCAGCTCCCTCCACCCCCGGGCCCGGTCGTCCGTCTTAAGCGTGTGTATGTGTGTCTGTGTGCGTGTGAATGGCTGTGGGTCTATATACGTGTGTACATAGGTGCATAGGCGTGTCCTTGTGTGTGCACTTGGGAAGGGGTTTACAGGGGAGGGTACACGTGTGCTGTGGATTTGTATGTACGGTTGGCATCTAGGGTGATGTCTGTATGCGGGGGTGGGGGGGTGTACGTGCTTTGGGGGAATGGAGTGTGTGGGGTTGTTGAGATCTCACCAGATTAACATATGTTAATGTTAACTGGATTCCAGGGATTCAATTCAATCCTATTTATTGAGCCCTTACTTTGGACAGAGCACTCTACTAACCACTTGAAAGAGTACAATAAGCAGACACATTTCCTGCCCACAACGAGCTTTCAATTTAGAGGGAGAGACAGGCATTATTATAAATAAATTACAGATAACGCACGTAAGTGCCGTGGAGCTGGGAGGAGGGACGAAATAAGGGAACAGTGAGAACCCGGGCCCTTTTTACTTCCAGACCCGTGGTCTATCCACTAGGCCATGCTGCTCCTCCCAAGATCCCTCCGCTCTCCACTCCTCCTCCTCCATCCCCTCGCTTTCACTATTCCCTCAGTTTCCCTTTCCCATAAATCCAGCGCAGAAGCAACGTAACCTACCGGAGAGAGCTCGGACCTGGGAGTCAGAGGACTTGGGTTCTAATCCCAGCTCTGTAACCTTGGGTAAGTCAATTGAGTCCTCTCTACCTCAGTTGACTCATATAGAAAATGGGGATCAAGACTGTGAGCCCCGTGTGGGACAGGGATTGTGTCCAACCTGATTAGCTTGGATGTACTCCAGCGCTTAGTATAGTTCGAGGCACGTATTAAACACTTAACGAATAGTATAAAAACAAAAATCCACCGGACCTCCGATATCCCCATCTTCAAGACCTCAGGAAGTGTTTCCCATCAAATTCCCAGCACCCCAGTCACGTCAAGCCAGCACCCAACCTAGGCCCTTCCACATTTATTTTCTATTTCAGGCACTCAAGTACACGACCTTGGTTTTATTTATTTCTGTACACTCATTTGTTCCGATAGATCTGTGTTATTTCTTGTTCTATCCCTGCGATTCTTCCTGCTCTCACTATTGTCAAAAGGTTTGTCCGTCTCCCCCACTGGATTGTAAATTCCTAGAAGACAGGATATGAGTGTCTTGGGTCTGTTGTACTCTCCCAAGCTCTCAGTAGCGATTCAATAAATATATCTGATGGATTGACTGACGCAGGCTCTGTTCCACGTGAGGTTCACAGTCTTAGAGGCAGGAAGGTAGATTTTGGCCCCATTTTACAGAAGAGGAAACTGAGGCCCTCAGAAGTCAAATTACTTTTATGGTATTTTGTTCAGAGCTTATGATGTGTCAACACGGTTCTAGGAGCTGGGGTAGATACGAGTCAATCAGGTTGGATCGAGGACCTGCCCCACGCAACGGGGCTCAGTCTAAAAAGGAGGGCGAACGGTTATTGAATATCCATTTAACAGATGAGGAAACTGAGGGACAGAGAAGTGAGGCGATTTGTCCGAGATCACACTGCAGACAATTGGCAGAGCTGGGAATAGAACCCGAGACCTCTGACTCCCAGGCCCACGCTCGTTACACTAGGCTTGCTTCCATAAAAGACTTGCCTAAGGTCACCCAGCAGTTCAGGGAAGGGTTAGGACTAGAACCCAGATCTTTTAGTTTCCAGTCCGATGGCGTTTCCCTCAGCCGCTTCCCCTAGCATCACGCTTGTGTGTGCTCGCGTGGGTGCGCGTGGGTGTGTTCGTCTAAATTCAGTGGGGATGGTGGACATCTCGGCGTGTAAAGGTAGGCCTTTTGTCTACGGCGTCGCCTTAAAGAGAAGCAGCATGGCCTTGGTGGATTGAGCACGGACCTGGGAGTCAGAGGGTCATGGGTTATTAACCCAGCTCCGCCACTTGTCCGCTGCGGGACCTCGGGCAAGTCACGTCACCTCTCTGGGCCTCAGTTTCCTCATCTGTAAAATGGAGATTGAAGCCGAGTGAGTCGTGGACTGTGTCCGACCTTATTGTCTTGTGTCTTACCCCAGTGCCTAGTACGGTGCCGGGCACATAGTAAGTACTTAACGAATGCTATTAAAAACCATAGCAAAACAAAAGCTTAAATCAGGCATTCATTCAGTTGCATTTATTGAGCACTGTACTAAGCACTTGGGAGAGTACAATAAAGCAATAAACAGACCCATTGGCTGCCCACAGTGAACTTACTGTGTAGAGGGGAAGGCAGACATCAATATAAATAAATCAAAGAAGTTTTCAGCTTCGCCCCCACCAACGCTTATAATGGCTGGAGGATACGGAGCTCTGTACTAGATCTCCGGAGGGCAAGGTCTTTGTGAGAACTGGACTTCGTTCAGAAGACACAGTGGCATCCTCTGATCAGCATCAGCGTTCGTTAAGCGCCTAATTCTCGAGGAGTTAGCGGTCAGTTAGTGGCCTCCAGTAATCAGAGAAACACTGGGAAGGTTGAGTGGGCCTTCACCTCAGCTTTTCACGATGTCCCGAACGCAGTGGGATCTGGGGGGCTGCACGCGTTCTCTGAGGCATGCCTCCGGCAGGGGAGTGTGAATGGCTCCGCGCAAACCATCCCCACTATTGAAAAGCAACCAAGCAGAAATCCTCCCCATGGCAGTGAGCTGCACCTCGTACCTGCACTCGGCGGAGTCACCTGTCCCCGCGGTCCAAGTTACGGGCCACTCGGCTGCATCCAGGAAGTCCGTTTTGCCCCCAGGAATGAGGAAACCACCCGCGCCTTTCCGCGTTAGCGTCACCGTCCGTGGTGGCTTCTTCCGGGATGAAGGATGACTGGTTGTCTCTGGGAGGATCCCTGAGACCTGAACCTGCTGCAAGGTTGTGCCCCAAGGAGTCCACGGGGGCTGAGGGTGAGCTAAGTCACAGCTCCCTGCCGGTCAAGTCCCCAGCCAGAGCCGCCCCCGCTCCGGGCCCGCTGTTGGAGAGCATCTTTGCGTTGACCGGGCTCTATCTGGTCAGGGCTGCGGCTTGGGGTGCAGGGAGGCTACAGGGGGGCGTGGCAGACCTGATCCCAGCTGCAAGCCCTGTGTAGGAGGGAGGATTGCCATACCAAGATATCCGCCCGGGATCGCCGGACCCGACCAGGGCACCTGGCACCGTCGGTCGATCCGTCCCCTTTGGATCCTCCCAGACAAGTTTGGCTAAACCTGAGAGGCTCGTCCAGGGCGTGTGATGTGTCAGAAGGGTGAGGGTCCTCTGCCTGGTCCTTTCTCCATCACCGAAGGGACCAAGGAGGGTTGGGGAATAAATCCAGGTCGATCCAACCTAGGCTGTGTCACCGCACTCGGGATGCAATGATTTTCACGGCAACACCGAGCCTGTAATGTGCTCACCGAATTCCATCACCTACCCGGTGACGAGGAAGTAGAAAACCGAATGAAGAAATCCAACTGGCCTGGGGGGGGCGGGCGGGGGTCTGGGGGTGTGAGAGTACACCTTTGGATCAACGTAGTCACTGAGGTGGTGACGTGACCTCAAATTTCACACCAAATGGCAAGTCTATGAAAGGACAGGGCAGCCCGGGCCTCGACTCGATCTCCGAGAATTGGACGTCGTTCAGAAGACACAGTGGCATCCTCCTATCAGCATCCCGACGAGCCCGATGACGAGCCTGCTCAGCTTCCAGCATGGAGGCAAGACTCCCGGCAAAGCAGGAAATTTGGTCCACGCTAGCAGGGAAGATGGGAGGAGCATTTCAGGGCCACCGAGCCTCGGCATCATCAGTTCTGGGACCTAGCATGACAAGCCATTCGGCCTGGCGTGGCCGAGTCTTGGGGGGCACAGGAGAGGCTCTTTCGGAGCAGAGGTTCAGGGAAGGTCGGGACGCCGAGAGGCAGAAGGGGAAGAAGCAGAAAGCGCTGCATGGACAGGGCTTATCAAGGCGGAGAAGGAACCATTAGACCATGGCTGCTTTCCCAGCCCTGATCTCCCACTGGCATATGTGCTTATTTATTATTCTAATGTGTATACGTCTATAATTCTATTTATATTGATGCTACTGATGCCTGTCTACTTGTTTTGTTTCGTTTTCCATCGCCCCCCTTCTAGACTGTGAGCCCGTTGTTGGGTAGGGATCGTCTCTATTTGTTACCAAACTGTACTTTCCGATTGCTTAGTACAGTGCTCTGCACACAATAAGCGCTCAATAAATACGATTGAATGAATGAATGAATGACGCCCAGGGGCCCATTTTACATTGCAAGCAAAAAGTGGGGGAAAGGAGTCTTTGAGGAGAGGGGAGTCAGGGGGCAAGTCTGGGGAGGGGCAGGAACTCCCAAGAGTGAACAGATCAGACACCCCCAGTCTGGGGTCTTTCCAGCCCTCTGTCCGGCCAGAGGACCCGTGGGGGGTGAAGCCGGGCGTCCAGCTGGGCAGCTGAAGGAGAAAGATGACATTGTCCCCAACATCTAGGTCCACAGATCACATCTATCAGGGAGCTGACGTCTCAGGCTGTTGAGGACACCCTCGAACCCAAAGAGCAGCTGGGTGAAATCTGTGAAGAAGCCCAGGAGGCCGATACCACTTGGCCAGTAAAAGTTCTGCTCCAACTGCTGGATTAGAGAACGGGAGGCTGGCCAAGAAGGCTCAGCCTCGAGGTCCCTCTCCTGCCTGGTCTCCGGACTTTGGCTCAGCCAACACCCAGGGAACAGCCAAGTGGGTGGCATTGCCCATAGTCACGCCAAAGGGGCCATGAGCAAGCCTGGGAGTTACCTAGAGGCCCCTTCCCCCCTGCTGCAAACCCCCATGGGGGTCCACTAGCAGGGTGGCGCCGGCTTGGCAGCGGGGCAGGGCTGGCAGGTCAGGATCTGTTGGGGACTCAAAGATGCCATACCTGGTGTCCACCCCAAGCTCCCTCTGCAGAGCTGGAGCAATGGAGGTGCCCCCCTCTTCAGGGCTGGACAATTTATCCGAAGGAGGGCCGGATGTTCTCAGTGGAGGGGAGGACATCGGGGATACACATAGAGATCCCCACAAAAGAAGTAGTGTGGCCTGTTGGATAGAGAAAGGGCCTGGAAGACCGAAGGAAATAGGTTTTGAACTTGGCTCTGCCATTTGTCTGCTGTGCGACCTCTGTTAACCTTTACTGCTGAATTGTACTTTCCAAGCGCCTCGTAGAGTGCTTTGCACACGATAAGCGCTCAATAAATACGATTGAATGAATGAATGAAGTCACTTAACCTCTCTGTGCCTCAGTCACCTCATCCGGAAAATGGGGAATAAGACTGTGAGCTCCGGGTTGGACAGGGACTATGTCCAACCCGATTAGCTTGTGTCAACCCCAGGGCTTAGTACAATGCCTGGCACATAGTAAGCACTTCACAGATAACATTAAAAAAAAATCCACAAATACACATAGACATTCATACATAAATAAACACACAAATCTAAGCCCAGGTGCACACGCCAACACACGCCAAGACCCTGGACTTTGGGGTTCCCCGGGGCCTACCCCAGGCCAGAATCCATGGAACCAGGGTTGGGGGCCGGGGTGTGGTCCGGGTTCGGAGTTCAGGGTTCAGGGCTGTTTACCCATTTGTGGGCCTTGGGCCAGCTGCTCCCCAGAAGCCCCAGGCCCGGGCGGGCGGGCGGCGGTTCTCAGAAGAGAACGCTCTCCAGCGGCTCCGTCCAAATGAGTCAGCACCACCTGGAAGAGGACGCCGACCCGGTAGCCCCCGGGGGTCTGGAGGGGAGAGAGCATTTGGGCAGGGTCAACCTCTTGGTCTCCCAGTCCTGGGCTCTGGGGAAGCTGGCGCCATGGAGTAGTGTAAAAAGTCCCAGCAGGCCCCGATCTGATGCACCCTGGGTAGCTGTGGACCCATCCAACTTATGTCCTCCGCTCCAGCCCAACATCCCAGATCCAATCCCCGGCACACATCTCTGAGTGTCTGCAAACACCACTCTCCCAACCTGGAGTGCCCTCCCTGCCCCTCCTCTCCGTCCCCCTCATCTCCACCAACTCCGGGCCCACTCCTCCTTCAAAACGCTAACAAAAACCCACCGCCTCTGGGAAACCTTCACAGACCCTACCTGATTCTGGTTAGCCATTACTTCAGGTCCTCCCAGATTCCCCCATGTCCTTCCAGGTCCCACAGGTCCCCCTAAATCCCTCCTTGTTTCCCTCCCCAAGCCACCCCGGGTCCCTCCAGTTCCCCCCAGATCCCTCCAGTTTCCCTCTATCCCCCCCAGGTCTCTTCAGGTCCTCGAGGTCCCCCCAGGTTTCTCCAGGTCCCTAGGAGTCCCCCGAGTCTTCCTAGGTCCCTCCAGGTCCCCCCCCCCAGATCCTCCCAAGTCCCCCAGGACTCCCAGTCCCTCCAAATCTCTCCAGGTTCTATCCAGGTCCCCCTTGGTCCTCCAGACCCCTCCAGGACCCTGATTTCTGTTTTTTGCGGGGGATTCTGGGCCAGAGGTTCTCGTGAATCCAGTGGCTTCTGTGTCCGGTCCTGGCAGTTTGTGTCCACCTGAACATCTTGGGGGCTGTCACTCTGTCCTGTCTCTCCTACCAGATGGCCAGCCCGTTGAGGACAGAGATTGTGTCCACTCACTCTGCTTCACCCCACCCTCTCAACATTTAGTACAGTATGTGTATGTGTGTGTGTCCATCCTCCCCTGTCTGGCTGCCATGCTGTGGAGGGCAGGACCAGAATCGCCTATCCCTGACCCTCATCCAGTCCACCCAGCCCCCATCTCGGGGTGCCCTGGGAGTGTCCAGTCTAGACCGGAGATGGGATGACCATTTCTCCCGGGGCCGGTTCCTCTGGGGATGGGAGGGGGATAGGAGGGGCATGGGAGAATAACTCCAACGCGTTCCTGAATCATGGCCTCCTCGGCTCGTGGAATCCACCCCGCCACCGAGGCAAGTAGGGAGATTTGCATATCTTCATGCGACCTGCAGCTTGGGGTGTTCCCCAGAGGGGTAATCAGGGCAGACAGGGACGTGGGGGCAGGTGTCTCTGCTGGGCTTCGGGGTGGGCAGAGCCACTCTCTGGTACTCTCCCCACACCCAGGGGCAGCAAGAGCATGCCCGAAGACTGTTCCAGAGCCCTCCCGGAGCTCACCCTGGAGACCACCCCAAAGCCCAACAAGAGCCTACCCTGAGTTCCTCCTGTAATCCACCCCAAGACCCACCCAGAGCCCATCCCAAAGTAATAATGATAATGATAATTGTGGTATTTGCTAAACACTTACTATGTGCCAAGCACTGAGGTAATCACATTGAACTCAGTCCCTGTCCCACATGGGACTCACAGTCTTGATCCCCATTTTACAGATGAGGGAACTGAAGCACAGAGAAATTAAGTGACTTGCTCAAGGTCACACAGCAGACTAGTGCTGGAGCCATGATTAGGACCCACATCCTGACAGAATTAAGACCCAAGCCCAGGCTCTTGCCAGAAGACCAAGCTACTTCTCTGGGCTCTCGGCCCGGAGCCCATCCTAAGACCTTCCCGGAGCCCACCCCAAAGCCCACCCAGAGGCTTCTCTGTCATCCACCTGGAGCTTTCTCGCCTTCATTGCCATGGCTCTTTCAGGCAGAAGTCCTCTGGGAAGCCCTCCATGACTTCCCAGTAAGCAGGGGGGCCACTCAATCAACCAGAGGTATTTACTGAGCACTTATTATGTGCAGAGCACTACACGAAGTAGTCGGGAGTTTTCAACGCCATGGAATTAGCAGACACGTTCCCTGCCCAAAATGATCTTACAGTGTGGAAACTAGTTTGCAGTCCCCAGTCCCCAGTGATTCCTGCTACCCCTCCCCTCCCTGCCTCAGGCCCCCGTACTCCTTGGCTAGGATGGGGGAACAGATGGCCAAAGGGTCTCTTTTCACCTGTTGGCCATGGACACTTCTGTCATGGTGGGCCGGAGCTTCCACTACCTTTCCATTCATCCTCCCTCCAAGCCCCACAGCACCTACGTATATATCTGCCTATATCTGCAATTTATTTATTCATTTATCTATTCATTTATAATAATGACTGTCTCTCCCTCCAGACTGTGGGCTCGCTGCGGGCAGAAATGTGCCTGTTTGTTGTTATATTGTACTCTCCCCACACTTAAGTACAGTGCTTTGCACACAGTAGTGCTCAATAAATAGGATTGAATGAATGAATGAATGAATGCTATTATTCTTACTATAATTATTAACTAGATGTGGTCCCTGTCCCCAGGGAAGGGAGCTCAAAATGTAAGAAGGAGTCTCTGTTCCAACTGACCCCTCCCCCTCTATGAGAGACAGCCCCCGGGGAAGGATAGGAAAGACCGTGGAAGCAGACAGAGTGACCTAGTGGATAAAGCCTGGGCCTGGGAGTCAGAAGAACCTGGGTTCTAATCCCAGCTCTGCCACTTATCTGTGGTGTGTGACTTTGGGCAAGTCGCTTAACTTCTCTGGGCCTCAGTCATCTCACCTGTAAAATGGGAATTAAGACAGTGAGCCCCATTGAGACATGGACCGTGCCCAACATAATTAGCTTGCATCTACCCCGGGGCTTAGTACAGTGCCTGGCCCTTAATGAGTGCTTAAGAAATACCATTAAAAAAAAGCAAAAACAAAACCTCACCGTGGCCTCGAATCCCTGTGGAGGCCCAAACCTGATCTCCCAGAAGCCCTGGGTCACTGGGAGTTTTTGTTTAATACAGAGTTGGATGGGCAACCACTGGAGATCTTTGAGGAGAGGGGTGACATGTCCTGAACTTTCTGTAGAAAGATGATCCCGACAGCAGAATGAAGTATGGACCGGAGTAGGGAGAGACAGAAACCCTGGTTCCCTGGGATATAGGACTTGGATGACTCTTCCTTACATACATTAGGGCAGGGATGAGGCCCAGCCACAGGAGGAGGATTCCTCCATCCTTACACAAGATGGGTGTTCCTGTTACTCTCAAGCTCGCCCTTGTTGGTTTCCCAGCAAAGGAAACCAAATCATTCATTCAACCATATTTACTGAGCGCTTACGGTGTGCAGAGCACTGTACTAAGTGCTTGGGAGAGTACAAATCAACAATAAGCAGTGACATTCCCCGCCCATAACGAGCTCACAGTCCGGGGGGCGGAAGACAGACATCAGTACAAATAAGTAAAATGACAGATCGGTGCTGGGGGGCCAGGGAGGTGGGGGAGAACAAAAGGAGCAAGTCAAGGTGAGTGGGAGATGAGGAAAAGTGGGGCTTAATCTGAGAAGCCCTCTTGGAGGAGATATACCTTCAATAAGGCTTTGAAGCTGGGGGAGAGTAATTGTCTGTTGGATTTGAAGGAGGGTGTTCCAGAGCAGAGGCAGGACGTGGGCCGGGATCAGTGGCGGGACGGGAGAGACTGAGGCACAGCGAGAAGGTTAGCACTAGAGGAGCAAGGCTGGGTTGTGCAAGGAGAGAAGCGAGGTGAGGTAGGAGGGGGCAAAGTTGATGGACTGCTTCAAAGCCAATGGTGAGGAATTTTTGTCTGATACAGAGGTGGACGGGAAACCGCTGGAGATTTTTGAGGAGGGGGGTGACATGTCCTGAACGGTTTTGTAGAAAGGTGATCCGGGCAGCGGAGCGAAGCATGGACTGGAGCGGGAAGAGACACTTATTTACTGAGCACTTTGTGCAGAGGACTCTACGAAGTGCTTGGGAGAGTACAATATAACAGTCGGTAGACACGTTCCCTGCCTGCAAGGCTTTTACAGTGTAGAGAGGGAGACAGCCACAAAAATTAAACCAAAAAAATACGGATATGAACATCAGTGTTGGAGGACTGAGGGAGAAGTGGAATAAAAGGTGCCAATCCAAATGAGAGGGTGGCAAGGAAGAGAGTGAGAGAAGAGGAAATGAAGGCTTAGTCGGAGAAGATCTCGTGGAAAGAGCTGTGCCTTCAGTACAGCTTTGAAGGTGGGGAGGGTGATAGAGTGATCGTCAGATATGAAGGGAGAGGGCATTTCAGGCCCGAGCCGGTCATGGGCACGGGGTTGGCGGAGAAATAAACGAGGTACCCCACAAAAAGCTCTGGGCCACGGAGAAGGGCTTTTCATCCAGGTCTTTCCCTCCTCTTCTCGCTTTGCAGCAGGAGCCCAGCCTCGCGGCAGGGAGAAGAAGAGAGAACCTGAAACCCCAATTCATCCCTAAATCCGGAAGCTTCCGGATTTAAGGACCAAGGAGGCCCTGCTGCAACTTCCCCTTCCTGGCCCAAGGGAAGTATCTCGAAGGATCCTGGAAGAGGGGGAAGGGAGCAGGCAGTGTAGCCCAGTGGAATGGGCCCAGCACGAAAGAGCCCAGGCCTGGGAGTCGGGATACTGGGGTTCGAGGCCCATTCCTGCCACATGCCCACCGGATGACCTTGGACAAGTCACTTAACTTCTCTGAATTGTAAACTCCGTGGCTCAGTGGAAAGAGCCTGGGCTTCGGAGTCAGAGGTCGTGAGTTCGACTCCCGGCTCTGCCACTTGTCAGCTGTGTGACTGTGGGCAAGTCACTTAACCTCTCTGTGCCTCAGTTCCCTCATCTGTAAAATGGGGATTAAAAGTGTGTGAGCCCCACGTGGGACAACCTGATTACCCTATATCTCCCCCAGCGCTTAGAACAGTGCTCGGCACCTAGTAAGCACTTAACAAATGCCAACATAATTATTATTATTATCTACCAGCCCGATTCTTCTCTCCCAAGGGCTCGGCACAGTGCTCTGCACACTGTAAGTAAGCACTAGATAAATACCTTGATGGCTTGAATGACGCTCTGCACCTCAGGTTCTCCAGTCGCAGAATGGGGATAAAATACTGGGAGCCCCAGGGGAAACCGGAACCGTGTCCTTGACTTGACAGCGTGGCCTAGTGGATAGCGCACAGTCCTGGAAGTCAGAAAGACCTGGGTCCAGCTCCACCACTTGTCTGCTGAGTGACCTTGGGTGAGTCAGTTCACGTCTCTGGGCCTCAGTTACCCCCCACAAAAATGGGGATTAAGAGTGTGAGCCTCACGTGGGACAGGCACTGTGTCCAACCCCATTAGCTCGTATCTACCCCAGCGCTTAGAACAGTCCTTGACGCATTGCTATCGTATCTACCCCTAGACTTAACAAACACTTTTCTTTTCGGGAAACATAGCATTCGAGAGCAGGGGGAGGTTAGGGGGCTATGAAAGGTCCCCACGAGTTGAGAGTCCCCAAATCAGGCCACTTTCTGCACCCTAAGCCCAAGCCTGAGAGCCCCTCTTCCCCGTCCGGCTGCAGAACTCTATGCACAGTGAGAACAGCATCTGGATTCCCAGCTCTCGTAGCCACTCAGGCTGTGGCCAGCTTGGAAGGAACCACGGTGGCCTAGTGGATGGAGCACGGGCCTGGGAGTCAGAAGGTCCCGGGTTCTAATTCCGTCCCGCCACTCGCTTGCTGTACGACCTTGGGCAAGTCACTTCACTTCTCCGTGCCTCAGTTACCTCATCTGTAAAATGGGGATTCAGACCGTGAGGCCCGCGTGGGACGCCGACCGTGTCCGACCTTACTTTCTTGAATCTACCCCGGCCCCCGGTGGAGAAGCAGTGTGGCTTTAGTGGACAGAGCACAGGCCTGGGAGTCTGAAGGACCTGGGTCCGAAACCCGGCCGTGCCACGTGTTTGCTGTGGGACCTTGGATAAGTCACTTCACTTTTCTAGGCCTCAGTTATCTCATCTGTAAAATGGGGATCAAGACGGCGACCCCCATGTGGGACAGGGACCGTGTCCAGCCTCATTAACCTGCATCTACCCCAGTGCTTAGAACAGTGCTTGGCGTACAATAAGCGCTTAACGAGTACCATTAATATCATTATTATTATTGTGAAGTGCTTAACGAATGTCATTTAGAAAAGAAGAAAAAAAACCAAAAGGGAGTTGGGGGTGAAACTCTGTGTCGGCTCTGGAAGGCGGAGAGGCGGGAGAAGCCCGTCCCTTTGATGACCGGTCACTCCTACGGTGACCCTCCCGTCCCTCGGTTTCCCCGGGACCTGCAGTCCTGGCCTGCCGACTCCCGGACGGGGCTTCACGGGGGACGCCGGCGAGGTCTGGGCTCTGAGCTGGTTCCGGGGCAGGGCCCGAGCCGAAAGCATTGCCTCAGACGCTCTCCTCCCCACGCCCGGGTCTGCGGAGGAGGGCACCGAAATGGGAGCGGGGCCCCGTGCCGAGCCACCCGTCTCTCCCCGGGGACATGCGACCTTAGCGTCTCCTTCGAGCTGCTGGCAGTGGTCCCCGGCAACATCCCCGGCCCCGGCTCTCCCCCCGTGACCCGGGCCAGGCCGGGGAAGGGAGTCAAGAGGTTGCCCGGCTCCCAACCCACTCAGCGCTACGCTGCCCGGTCCTCGCCCGGCTCGTGCCCGCGCACCAAGTTGACCGCACATGTCCGCACCCACACGCGCGTGCCCAGACAGAAGGCCTCCTGGCTCCTCTTCGGGCAGACCCAGACGCGCCCACCCTAAGCCTCTGCTGGTGGCTCTTCCTGCTGGAGAAGATCGCCTCCAGGCTGCCAAGCCCTGGCACCAGCTGCCCCAGGGTGCCACTAACACCACCAGAGGGCCATCTAGCCCCATCAGAGAGCTCCAGGGGGCTCCTCTGCCCTGCCGCCCTCTTTCTCCAATCCCATTCCCATCCGCCTCGCTCCTCGGCTGGGTCCCTCCCCTTGGGCGCCGCTGCTGGAATGCCCTTCCCGCTCCTCTTCCCGAAACCACGTCTCCTTCCGAGTGCCACTAAACCCCCACCCGTCTCCGGAAGCCCTGCCAGATTAGCCCTCCTGGCTTTGAGGCAACCACGCTCCGGCACTTAGATGGAGCTGGGGATTAGTAGATTTAGGGCATTTGTACTGTGTCTTTTGTATTGCGAATGGAGCGTGTGTGTGTGTGTGTCATATCCCCCCTCATACGGGCAGCCCCTCGAAGGCAGGGACCAGATCTTCTCCTCAACCTGTCCCCCTCCCCGCCCCTTTGGAGGGTAGTATAAATATGATTACTTATTGCGTCGGTTCACTGCCAGGCCTGTACTTAGCACTGAGGAAAAGCTCAAGGACACTGAATGAGGCAGGGCTCCTGGCCCAGGAAGGGCTTCCAGTCCTAAAGGCAGGAGACTGGAGAAGGAAATTGCCGGAAAATCAAATTGGAAGGCACAGTCTAGCCCTCAGGGCATCCTCGCCCTGGAGGTTGGCGAATACTTCCTTCCTGCTCCTCGCGGGAACCTTCTCTGGACTCAACAGCTGCAAACCCTATCTAACCTTCCAACAGTTGACCGGGGCAATTCCCGCTCCCATTCCCAATCTTCCAACGATTCTTCCAAGGGGATTCCCTCTCCCGGTCACAACATTCCAACAGTTCTTCCAGGGGGTTCCCTTTCTCCTTCCCAACATTTTCTTTAATGGCATTTGATAAGCGCCTTAATCTGTGCCAGGCATTTTACCAAGTGCTGGGGTAGATACAGGATAATCAGGTCAGACACGGTCCCCGTTCCATGCGGGGCTCACGGTCTCAATCCCCATTGTACAGATGAGGTAACTGAGGCACAGGGAAGTGAAGCGACTTAACCAAGGTCATGCAGCAGACTAGTGGTGGGGCTGGGATGAGAAGCCGGGTCCTTCTGACCGTTCGGTCCCTGATTCTTGCCATGAAGCCATACTGGTTCTCAGCGTTCCGACAGTTCTTCCGGGGGATTCCCTCTCCCATTCCCAAAGCTCCGACAATTCTTTCAGAGCCTCAGTGTGGGTTAGGAACTGTGTCCTGCCTGATTTTCCTGTATCTACCCCGGGGCTTGACACGTAATAAGCACTTCATAAATACCACAGTAATAATTACTGGTACAATTATTACTAATATTGTCCACTTTAGACTGCAAGCCCCTTGTGGGTAAGGAATGTGTCTACCAACTCTGCTCTATTGTGCTCTCCCAAGCGTTCAGTACAGCTCTCTGCGCACAGTGAGCACTCGATAAATACCATTATATAATTGTTTCGTTCCTGTTATTCGAGCTGCCCTTCCAGGGTATTCTCCCTCCCATTCCCAACTTTCCAACAGCTGTCCAGGGGATTCCACCATCCTGGTCCCGTGGGACGAGGCAGGAAGGGAGAAAGAACTGCCGGTGGTCTGCCCTCCCCCCGTGCTCCTCAGAGGTTGGACGATGAGTCCCGAATCGCAGCCGCGTTCTGAGCGGGAGAGCTTAATACAGTTTACGGACTGACCGTCCATCTCCAGCAGCCCAGCCAGCGGTCAGCCTGTGCAGGCTCAGGTCCGCCTCGGTTCCATGAAGAGAAGACTACCCAGCCGCTGCTTCTGCAATTCCCCATCCCATCGTTCTCTTTTCCAGGGACCTCGGTCCACGTGATTCCTGCCATCAACTACAGCCTTATAATAATGATATTAGTGACTGCGGTATTTGGTAAGCCCCTACTACGGGTCAAGCACTGGACTAAGCTCTGGGATAGTCCCAAGTACATCAGGTCCCCCATTGGGCTCACAGTCTAAGTAGGCAGGAAAACAGGTATCGAATTCCCGTTTTGCAGACGAGGGAACTGAGGCCCAGAAAAGTTAAGTGACTAACCCAAGGTCACACAGCGGATTATAACTCAGGTCCTCCGACTCCCAGGTCTGGTCTCTTTCAACTAGGCCATGCTGCTTCCCTACACCCCCGAGCCAACACGTCTTTCCCTCTAGCCTGTAAACTTCATGTGGGCGGGGAATACGTCCAGCGATTCTCTTATACTGTACTCTCCCAAGTGCTTAGTATGGTGCTCTGAATATAGTAAGCACTCAATAGATACTATTGATTGATTGACTGAGACCCCCTGCCTCTAGTACGATTTGCTTCCTGGGTCTTAGGCGATGCTGGAGAAGGTACCAGAGCCCCGTTCGGTTCCCCATGCCGGGGTCTCAGCCTCCTTGTCGTCCCTGTTGGGAAGTCCCCCTCCTGTCTAACCCCAATCTCTCCTGCTGCTGGCTCCACTGCTTGCTTTTTGGGGTGGGCAAATGGGGCCTCTAGCCCCGTGGTGGATCAGAGGGTGAGGCGCCCCGGCCAGGCCAGCGGGATGCGAGAAGTCATTCTGCCAGGGGCCTCTCTGTGCCCTGCTCGCTCCACGGCCGAGGTTTGGCTGACCGTTGAGGTCAGAGCTCCATGGTCTAGTGAGGGGGCTTGGGGTTGGAAATCAGGAGAACCGGATTCGAGCCCCAGCTTGGCTATGTAACATTCTGTGGGCCTCAGTTTCCTCACGGGTGGAGCCGTCTCTGTCCATCTCCCTCTCATGGGACAGCGAGAGAAGGCATGAGGTCACAGATGGGTCAGTCAGTGCTTTGGTGGTGAGAGGGAGAGCACGGGGCCTGAGAGTCAGGGGTCTAATCCCGGCTCCACCACGTGTCTGCCGCGTGACCTTGGACAAGTCACTTCACTCCTCTGGGTCGCAGTTCCCTCATCTGGAAAATGGGGATTGAGCCTGGGAGGCCCACGTGGGAGGGTCCCGGCTCCAACCCAATTTGCCCAGAGTTTAGTACAGTGCCTGGCACCTAACAAAAGCCATTATTATCATTACCATTCCCCGCTCCGGAGCTGTTAGACGTCTCTCAGCGGGGTCCGGCCCCACGGACCACTGGGTTCCCTCGGCAGGCGGGCTGGGAGCTGGTCCTCTTCTGGACCAGTGCCCCGGCCCCAACCCCGGCCCACTCCCAGCTGCCCGACGGGGCCACGCCGGGGGAGCCCAGGCCCAACAGGTTTACCCAGAAGTCTTGCCACAGAAGTCTTGCGAGCCCGCCCCCCCGGCCTTGGGAAGGAATCCGGTCAGGAGACACAGAAATCCACCTCCCCCCACCGAGACCCACCCTGATCCCAGAGATAGCCCTGCCCCTGACAGCCCCGCCTCTGGGATAGCCCTGTCCGTGACTCCCCCGCTCCCGGAATAGTCCCGTCCACGACACCCCTGCCCCGGTGCCATCTCTGCTCTGTGACTGCCCCCGTCTCGGTGCGGAAACATTGCGACTCGGAGACCCTCCACTTCCGACAGAAGGGCACACTGCCTCCAGTGCCCCTTGGGGCCCATCCTATGCCCCTGGATTCGTTCGGTCCACCCTCCGGATCCCATCCCTCCACCCTGATCCAACAGTTCAGCTCGAAGGCGGGGAGAGCGCGAGGGGGGCCGGAGGTCAGGGGTAACACCAGGAAACAGAAATCCAGCCACGGCCAGCATCTGGCCGGGACCCCTCCTCTCCTCCTTCCCGGCTCCGGCTCCCCCCTGCCCCCAGCCCCCCGGGCTCGATCCTTTACGAGCGGAGCGTGGCAGGGGGGCTGCCTCTGCCCTACGTTCCTGCAGAAAGAGCCAAATTCCGCCTGGCCTGGCTAATGAGCGGCCTGGAGCCTTCATCAGCGGGGAGGTCTGCTTCCGTTTAGCGGGTGGGGAGCTTTCCAGACCTCATTATTCCTCCAGATCAACAACTTGGGGGGAAAAGCAGAGATGGGCTTTGTCTCCGGGCAGGGTCCCCGGTCCCGGGGTCATGTTTCTTGGCTAAGATCTGGGCCCACCTGCCCTGCCTGAGCAATGAGCAGCGCCAGGCGACGGAGAATGGGGGCCAGATGTGTTTACCGCCCATTCTCCAGTCGATTACCCGCTTCGTGGGTTATCTGCGTGCGTGCGTGTGCGTGTGTGCCCGTGTGTTTGCAGGCAGGTGTGTGTGAATCTCTCTTCAGCTATAAATCTCCCCTCCCTCTGACCTCTCCTCACCAAGATAACCAGGGGCCTAATCAAAATAATGGCATTTATTAAACCCTTACTATGTGTCAGGCAGTCTTCTAAACTCTGAAAAGATAGATACACGTTAAACGGGTTGGATACTGTCCCTGTCCCACATGGGACTCACAGTCTAAGTGGAAGGGAGAGAGGGGATTGAATCCCCATTTTACAGATGAGGAAACCGAGGCGCAGAAAGTGAAGAGACTTGCCCAAGGTCTCATAGCAAACAGTTGGTGCAGCTGGTATCAGAATCCAGGTCCTCTGACTCCCGGGACCGTGCTCTTTCGGCATAGCCACGCCGCTTCTCATAACAAACAATTTTACGAAGCGGCGTGGCCTAGGGGAGAGAGCCTGGGCCTGGGAGTCAGAGGATCCGGGGGCTGGAGGGGTCACCGATCCCTCTTTGGCCAGGATGGGCACGGTCAAAAAGATCGAGGCTGGCCGTTTACACGCCTGGACGCCTCGGAAGACTGGACTGAGGTCCTCTCGGACAGGTCTTTAAACCCGCTTGCAGGCCCAGAGAGAAGCTCCGGGAGCCCCGGTAGAATGGCAGACTTCTCTGCTTTCCAAGGGGGAACCCCTAGCTGGGGATCCCCCGCCACTCACTTTCCCCCCGTCCACCAGGCCGAAGGAATCAGGCTTGGCTGTCATGGACTGGGAATCCGCTGACCGCTGAATTAAGCAGACCACAGCCTGGGGATAAAAAAAGGGAAAGCCGCGGGGTGAGGGTGAGACGGGGAGGCTTCGGGGGAGCGGGGTGAAGAAACCAAGCAGACAAAGGAGGGAACGGACATCTCAGGTTTTGCTCATCGGGCTGGTAGCCCCTTCCCCTCGTCCCTCACGTCCATCCACCCAGGACTGGTCTCTGCCCCTCTCTGTTCTGTCCGGTCTGAGGCCAGCCAGTCAGAGCATCTGTTCCTAGTCTGTCTTGAGTGTCCACAGTGGACTCCCACCCTTACGGTCAGGAATGAACCATCCAAAAACCTCTGACTCTCCCCTCTCCATCCCTGACTATCCCTCCAGTGACCCAGCATTGACCACCAACACCCCTGACTACCTCCCCTCTCCAACCCTGACGCTCTCTCCAGTGACCCAGCGTCGACCACCAACTCCCCTGACTGTCCCCTCAAGTGACCCAGTACAAAATCATCACTTTTACTATCCACACAACAGCATACAGAGCAGAACACCGTATTGAGCGTCTACTGTGTGCGGAACCCTGTACCAGCCCTGAAACATGGAACTGGAACGTGAAACTGGGCATGCTTTCTGCCTGGAGTGGTGTACTATGGGCAGTTCAGTTCTCTGCCCACAGTTTGTGTGCTCAGTAGTTAGTTACTCATTGATTTATTTCAATTATTCTGTTGGTCAAAGTCTCCTCCATGAAAGTGGAAGTTCCCTGTGGGCAGGGAATGGGTCCTTGGCTTGTTTTACCCTGCCAGAGCGCTCATTCGAGGACATTGTCCCCCTTGGCCACTCACAAATTACTGTCCCTCCTTTGGCTGCAGGCACATCTCTGCCTGGCTGGCTCCATCTGGGCCAGAGTCATTGTTAACAGTAATAATAATAATAATGATAATAGCATTTGTTTAGTATCTACTATGTGTCAAGCACTGTTCTAAGCACTGGGGTGGGTACAAGATAATCAGGTTGGACACAATCCCTGTCCCACGTGGGGGCTCCCGATCTTCATCCCCATTTTACGGATGAGCTAACTGAGGCACAGAGAATAATAATGATGGTATCGGTTAAGCACGGACTATGTGCCAAGCACTCGGGCAGATGTCAGGTAATCAGGTTGGACACGGTCCCTGTCCCCCTTGGGGCTCATTTTACAGATGAGGTAACTAACGTGCAGAGAAGCAAAGTGACTTGCCCAAGGTCATACTGCAGACAAGCGGCATGGCCGGGATTAGACCCCATTGCCCTTCTGACTCCCGGCCCCGTGTTCTACCCACCGCACCGCGCCGCTTCTCTCCGAGAAGTTAAGTGACTTGCCCAAGGTCGCCAGCAGACACGTGACTGAGCCCGGATCAGAACCCACGTCCTGGGACTCCCAGGCCCCTGCTCTTCCCACTAGGCCAAGCTGCTGGTGCGTGTTGAAAGCGTGAGTGAAAACTCTCAGCTGTGACATCTCCACAGCTAGAAATGGGAGGGAGAGCAGGTTACAGGAAAGCAATCGGCCCCGGGATGAGTGATTGCTGTCATTAAGGCCGGCGGGGGAGACAGCTCTTCGCAAGGGGGCGGTGAGTCAGATGTGCGAGGAAACACAGGGCTTGGTCCCTTTGGGCTGTGTCTCCCATTTTTGCTTATCAGGGGCTCGTGGGTGGATGGTGCCGACTCTGGGATAGACCCCAGGCCGCATCCACCCAGCAACCGCCCCACTCCCGTTGACCTTCCTTGAGTCTCACTTAAATCCCCCCTGCTGCAGCTCAAGCTCAGTGCCCCCTTTTCTGACCTCCGAGGAGTTGAGCCCCGTCGGGGCCCAGTGGAAACATCACGAGGGGGAGGATATGGGTTCTAATCCTGGCTCTGCCTCTTCCCTCCGGTATGGCCGTGGGCGAGTCACTTGGCCGCTCTGAGATTCAATGTCCTCGTCTCTAAAATGGGGATCCTTTTACACAGTAAGATTCTTGTACACGGTAAGCGTTTAACAAGTAACCCAGTAATGATTATCAGATGGAGGGGCTCTCTCAGGACCACCGCGAAGAAAGGGATGTTGATCTCAATCAAGCTGGAGCAGGAGCTTCACAGTCCAGAGCCCAGCAGGGGCACGTCTGGAAGGAGAAGAGGAACTGGCGGCGTTTGGCCTGGAAAAGAGAGGACTGAGGGGAGAAGGGGAGGCCGAACGTCGCTGCCCGCAAAGCTCTGAAGGAGGAAGACAGTGACCTGGGGTGCTCCAAGAAGAAATGGACTAAAACTGCAGCAGGAAGGAGTCGGGTTAAACTCAAGGGAGAACTTCCTGCCCATCGGTGGAATTAGATTGTGGAATAGGGAACTGAGGGAGGGAGTGGGTTTTTCACTCCTAGAGACCTCTAACCCCAGGACGGGCACCCACCTGCCTGGGTGGGTTGGGCAACACTCTGCCTTGAAGAAGGGCTCAGTCTGCCTCGATGTACCTTCTGGAAAGAGTTATTCTCGGCTCTGAGCACTGATTTCGAATCCCGACCTCTGGGATCCAGCCGCTGGCAATAAGTGCTGCCTCCGATGTGCTCGCTGAGCTGGAAATTTATCCGGCGCTCCCCGGCTGAAAACTGAGGGCTCTTGAGGGGCCGCCAATCCGGTGGAGGAGACAGGATACACATATACACATATATGCTGTATTGGGCACCGGGGTAGGGGCAGAGGGAAGTGGGTTAAATCCCCTTGTCTCGGACTCTCTCTCCCTTCTGCAACATCTCTGCCCTGAGATTTGTCTCCCCACATAAATTACGTTCATATCTGGAACATTAATTTATATTAAAGTCCATCTCCCCTCCGGACTGTAAGCTCACTGTGGGCTTGGAACACGTCTACCAACTCCGTGGTACCGTGATCTCCCAAGCGCTTAGCTCTGCACACAGTACGTGCTCAATAAATACAACCGATGGATCGATTCCGCCCGGTCCCTGCCTCGTCAGAGGTGGTCTTCGGGGGTGTCGGGGCTAGAACCCCGTCCGAGCCCCTAGGCCGGCCGGAGCTGCCTCCGGGAGGCACCGCCCGCCTTCCCGCCCGCCCGGCCAGGGGGAGGCTCCTGTGGCATTTCCAGACACGTGCAGATAAGCATCTGTTCTCCTTTCTTCTCCGTGCCAAACCGCTGGGCCTCTCGACACCTCCTCGTCGGGCCCCCTCCACCCCGGGGAGTGCACCCATAAGGCGATAAACCTGTTTGTGGCCCGGCTTCTGGGGCCTGGCCGGGCCCGGGGCGCCCACCGGGCGCCAGAAATCTCCCCGGCCCTTTCCAGGACCGGGGTCCGCTATTTCGTCCTCTGCCCGTCCGTAAAGAACTTAAGGCGGCAGTGAGGAAGCGAGGCCCCAAGGTCCCTGGTTTCTAGAACCTTCCGGAGATCGCGTGGCCCCAATCAGGGAGACAGTTCACCCAATCCGGGACAGGTGGGGGTCTGTCCTGTAGTCCCAGGGCTCCGGGAGGGAGACCCTCTCTCCAACCGCGGCCCCCTGTCCTGGAGTTGGATCTCCCTGGCGTTTGGAAGTCCCTTCTTCTGTCTAACCCGACTCTCTCTTGCCGCACTCTAAGCCCCATCCCGGCTGGTTCAGCGCTCGGAGGGTGTTGAGGAGGTTGGGTCGGCATCTTCCCCGTGGATTTGAAGAAAGCAACGCAGGCCCATCCCCGCACCGCCCTCGGCCCTCCCTTCTCTGGGCTGAACACCCCCATTCAAGCTGCCCTCTGCGGTGCCCCCGTCCCCAGTCCAGGAGCTGGCGCGGGAGGAGAGCGGGGAATCTCCCAGCCCAGGGCAGAGTGACTCACGGAGCTCAGTGGGGCAGAGAGGCTCGGCCGGGTGGGGCCGGTCCTGGCTTGGGGGGTGGACAGGGGGGCTGGGCTGCTCGAGCTCTTAGCTAACCTGTCCCATTTCCCCGTCCCAGGCGGAGAGGTGTCCAGGAGACCCTCTGCCGCCCGCCTCCGGGCCCGGGGGGACAGATCTGGGTCAGAGGGCGGTGCGGGTCAAAGGGCATCGGGAGGAACTGGATGAGTTGTCCTGGGTCATGTCCGTGTCATGACGCCGGGGAACTCCCAACAGGCTGGGCGGGGTGGGCAGGCCGAATTCGGCTCTTCCCCAGCCTCTTGGGAACTCCCGCTCATCTGTCAACCAGGAGGGTCGGGAGTGATGCACTGACTGACTCGCTGTGGGACCTTGGGCAAGTCACTTCACTTCTCTGGGCCTCACTATTCCCATTTGTAAAATGAGGATCAATCTTTGTTCTCCCTCCCCCTTAGACTCTGAGCCCCAGGTGGGACAGGGGTTGAGCCCTTCCCGATCGTCTTGACTCTACCCCCGTGCTTGACATTTAGTAAGTGGGAAGCAGCCTGGGTTTAGGAGTCAGAGGCCGCTGTGTGACCTTGGGTAAGTCACATAACGTAATAATAATAATAATGATGATGGTATTTCTCTGTGCCTCAGTCACCTCATCTGTAAATTGGGGATTAAATCCCTGTCCCCCATGGGGGACGGGGACTGTGTCCAACCTGATTTCCTTGAATCTACCCCTGTGCTTAGAACAGTGCTTGCACATGGTAAAAGGTTAACAAATCCCATCATTATTACTAACAAAAATATCATTATTATTATTTATCGTGGCCCACTATCTGATTTATCTGAGTCCTCTTGCCTGATTTCAGCAGAATCCCCAGTCTGAGTCCTTTGGGGTCGGGGTCAGGGTTTAGATTCTTGGCTGGTCTAATCCCTTCAAAGAATTATCCCGGGCAGGGGACTCCAATGCCTTCTGATCAAATGAATCAAAAAGTCAATCAATGGTATTTTTTGAGCACTCTCTGAGTAAAAAGCACTGCATGAACACTTGAGAAAGTACAATTCAATAGAGTTAGTAGGCAGAATCCCTGCTCACAAGGAGCTTACAGTCTTGAGTGCAAAACAGACATTAAAATCCGTCACAATTTCCGCAATCTAACCTATCCCTTCTCTTCGATCCATCTATCAATAATATTTATTGAATGCCTATGGGGTGTGAAGCACAGAACTAAATGGTTGGGAGTGCTCCACAGAACATTCATTCATTCATTCAACCGTATTTATTGAGCGCTTACTGTGTGCAGAGCACTGTACTAACTGCTTGGGAAGTACAATTCAGCAACAAAGAGAGACAATCCCTGCCCACAACGGGCTCACAGTCCAGAAATGGGGAGGCAGACATCAAAACAAGTAAACAGGCATCAGTAGCATCATTATGAATAAATAGAACTGCAGATACATACACATCAGGATCCCTGCCCTTAAGAAGTTTACAATCTAGATACTAAAATGAAGGACAGATGGAATGAAGACGGCAAAGAAGAATCAGTGCTTGCATAATGGGGTCTACAAGATACAATAAAAATAATAGTAATTGTGGTCCTTTAATTCATTGTCCAGTGCACTGTACTAAGCAGTGGAGTAGATATAGAATAATCAAATCCCACCTGGGGCTCACAGTCTAAGTAGGAGAGAGAACAGGTATTGAATCTCCATTTTGCAGATGAGGGAACTGAGGTACGGAGAAGTTAAGTGACTTGCCCAGGGTCACACAGCGGACAAGTGGAAAAAAAGGAATTAGAACCAAAGTCCTCTGACTTCCAGGCCCACGTTCTTTCCACCAGGCCTTGCTTTATAAAAGTGCTAGAGGAGGTGGTAAGTATTTAAGTGCCTATGTGATGCAGAAGTTCTGGAGAGGCTCTAGGGGAGATCTAAGCTGGGAAAATGAGAAATTAATTAGGGAAGACCCCCCCTGGAGGAGATGGGATTTCAGAAGGACTTTGAAAGTGGAGAGTTGTGGTATGTCAAATTTGAAAGGGGAGGGAGCTCCGAGCGGGAGGGAGTGTGTGAGCGAGAGGACAGCAGCAGGAGAGGCATGAAAGGCACAGCGTATAGGTTAGCTGAGAGGGATGAAGAGTGTGAGCTGGAAAGTAGTGGGAGAAAAGAGCGGATAAATAGGTGGGAGAGACCTGATGGTTAGGAGTTTCTGCTTGATGAAGACAGGAATAGGAAACCACCAGAAATTTCTAAGGATCAGGGTGGAAGGGTGCAGTATGATGTTTTAGAAAAATCAGTTGGGTGGCCAAGTGAAGTTTGGACTGGGAGGCCAAGAGGCTGGAGGCAGGGAGGTCAGTGGGGAAAGCGATGCAGTAGTAAAAGCAGGATCTGATAAGTGCCCGGACCAGTGTGCGGGCCATTTGGATGGCCGGGGCAGATCCCGGAAATGTCGTGGAGGAGAAAACAGCAGGATTTGGTGACAGACTGAATATGGAGGTTGAAAGACAGGGAAGAGTCAAGGATAATGCCAAGGTTTTCATCTTTGGAGAAGGGGAGGATGGGGTGGTTCTAAGCCGTGATGGGAAAGTCTGTTGGAGGTGAGGATTTGGGAGACAAGATGAAGGGATCAGTTTTGGACCTGTTAAACTTTAGGTGCAGGCAGAAGGTCACTGAGGGAAGGGAACGTGACTACGAACACTGTTCTACTCTCCCACGTGCTTTATACAGTGCTAATACAGTGCTCTGCGTACTGTATGAGCTCAATAAATACCCTTGAAGATGATAATGAACAAGAGCAGGAGCAGGGTGACCTAAGAATAATGTTGGTATTTGTTAAGCGCTTCCTATGTGCAGAGCACTGTTCTAAGCGCTGGGGTAGATACAGGGTAATCAGGTTGTCCCACTTGAGGCTCACATTTAATCCCCATTTTACAGATGAGGTAACTGGGGCACAGAGAAGTTAAGTGACTTGCCCACAGTCACACAGCTGACAAGTGGCCGAGTCGGGACTAATGGACAGAGCACGGGCCTGGGAGTCAGAGGAACTGGGTTCTAATTCCAGCTCCACCTCTTGCCCGTAGTGTGACCTTGAACAATTCACTTCACTTCTCTGGGCCTCTATTACCTCATCTGAAAGATGGGTACTCAGTGCCTGGTCTACCTACCTAGAGTGTGAGTCCTTTGTGGGACAGGGACTGTGTCCAACCTAATTAGCTTGTGCTTAGAACAGGGCTTGACACACAATGCTTAATAAATACCATTATACATGTATATACTGCAAATGCGTAAGACATATACATATATACATGTACATGTAAGTAATATTCATGCCGGAACGTCCTCGGAGGCTGGAGGAAATGTGAGACTGTAGAAAAAGAAAGCGGTCAGTGCTAGTGAACTAGATTTTGGAGTCATCCGCTTAGAAGTGATACTCGAAGCTGTGAAAGTAAGGGAGAATAGAAGGGGACCCAGCACTGAGCCTTGAGACACCCCCGACAGATAGAAGGTGGGAGGCAGAGGAGGAGCCTGTGAAAGAGTCTGAGAAGGAGTGGCCAGAGTGATAGGAGGAGAACCAGGAGAGGACAGTGTCAGTGAAGCCGAGGCTGGATAATATTTCCAGGAGAAGGGGGTGGTCCACAGTGTCAGAGGCAGCTGAGAGGTGGAGGAGGATTGGGATGGAGTAGAGGCCGTTGGATTTGGCAAGAAGGAGGCCACTGGTTACCGTGGACAGAAAGGTTTCAGTGAACTGTGGAGGACCAAACCCCAATTTTTGATGATCAGGGAGGGAGTTGGAGGAGAGGCAGTGGAGGCCCCAGGTTTTTATGACCCATCTAAAGGGTTCGAGCGGGAATGGGAAGAGGGAGATGGGAAGATAGTTGGAGATTGATGTTGGATGTCTAGTGGGGCAAGGGAGATGGGGACACGTTAGAAGGCGACCAAGCCATCGGAAAGAAGAGCCGTTGAAGGTGGTGGGGAAGGAGAGTGGTGTGAGCGCTCGTAGAGTTGAAAAGGGAAGGCGTCCGGAGCCCGGATGGAGGGGTTGATTTGGAAAGCGGGTGAGCGATCTTCTCCGGAGAGATGGCCAAAAAGGATGAGAAGCAGAAGAGAAGCAGAGTGGCGTAGTGGATAGAGCATGGTCCTGGGAGTCAGAAGGTCATGGGTTCTAATCCCTGCTCTGCCAGTTGTCTTCCGCATGACCTTGGACAAACTTCACTTCTTTGGGCCTCAGGTACCTCATCTGTAAAATGGGAATTGAGACGGAGAGCCCCATGCAGGACAGGGACTGCCTCCAACCCAATTTTCTTGTATCCGCCCCGGCATTTAGAACAGTGCCTGGCACATAGTAAGCGCGTAATAAATACCATAATTATTATTATTATTTTTATGAGAATGAATGCGGATGTCGAAGGGAACTGCGGGAGGCGAGGGGACTTCTTGAAGTTGATGATGAGGTTGACATCTCTGCAATCCTTGGGCATTTCCTTGGTGTTCTATTTGTTGAGGAAAGGCCGGCACAAGTGTTTTAAGTGGGGTTGAAGGAGGCTTATAAATCTCAGCAGTTTTGTCCCCAAGTCCAGGGGTTCGGCCATATTCCGTGGCCCTGACTCCAGCGGCGACTTCCTCAATAGTTGGGAGAAGTCGCATGCCTTGGCATGTTGGAAGACTTTCCGTGATTCGAAGGGCCTGGTTTCTGTTCATCGAATGGGTCTAGAGACCGTCGGAGTGTGGTCGCTCGCTTTCCGCCATCCCCCCGTCTTTCTCCAAGGATGCCGCTGGAACCATCCTTCTGACGGCACGTACAGAGCCCCAGAATGCCTCTAGAGATTTGTAGGAATTCTGGGATCCGGGCCTAGCCCCGGATCTCTTCTGCTCTGGTACCCTCCCACCTGTGGCACGTACTCCCTAATTGAATTTACATGTCGTGACGCGGATTTCTTAATAAATACCTTCTTTATTGTTATTTCTATAAACCGCACTTTGGCCTGAGTCATGAAGTGCTTGTCTGCATGCTGTTTGGGGTAGAGTAATCGTTTCTGCTCTGAGCAGACTCTTTATCTCTGAGTCATTTGCTTCAGACTAATCTTGGTGACTTTGCTTGGTCATGCCCAATGGCTTGGCCGTCTGTAGTATCCCAGGGTACAGCGTCAAGGAGAAGTGTCCTTTCCTCGTTCGTACTGGGGATTGCGGTTTGGGTTTCCTGGCATGGCACGGTGGATAGAGCACGGGCCTGGAAGTCAGGAGGTCAGGGGTTCTAATCCTGGCTCTGCGACCTGTCTGCTGGGTGAAGTTGGGCGTGTCGTTTCACTTCTCTGTGCCTCAGTTCCTTCATCTGTAAATTGGGGATTGAGACTGTGAGCCCCATGTGGGACAGAGACTGGGTCCAACCTGATTCCCAGCTCCGCCACGCGTCAGCTGTGTGACTGTGGGCAAGTCACTTCACTTCTCTGTGCCTCAGTTACCTCATCTGTAAAATGGGGATGAAGACCGTGAGCCTCACGTGGGACAACCTGATTACCCTGTATCTCCCCCAGGGCTTAGAACAGTATGTTAACCCCAGCTTAACAAATACCAACATTATTATTATTATTATTTCCTTGCTTGGCACATACAACAGTGTTTGCATATAGTAAGCGCTTAACAAATTCCATTATCATTATTATTATTATAAAGTATACAGTTGGGGGCCTCTAGTACTGGTGTGGTTGATGTTGGTTTGGAAGGTTTCCGATGGCCAATCCAGGCTTCTGCACCACACGCGGCCACTGGACTCGGCATTTACTTGAGATATCAATCAGTCAATCGCATTTATTGCCCGTCAAAGGGCAGAGACTGTCTCTGTTACCGATTTGTACATTCCAAGCGCTTAGTACAGTGCTCTGCGCATAGTAAGTGCTCAATAAATCCTATTGAATGAATTGAGAATTTACTGCACTAAGCACTTGAGGGAGTACAACATAACGGAGTTGATAGACCCATTCCCTACCCACAAGGAGCTTGCAGTCGAAAGGAGAATAATAATAATGATAATTATGGTATGTGTTCAGCGCTTACTATGTGCCAGGCACTGTTCTAAGTGCTGGGGTAGATACAAAAAAAGTCAGGTTGGACACAGGCTCTGTCCCACATAGTTCTCCCAGTCTTAATCCCCATTTTACAGATGAGGGAACTGAGGCACAGAGAAGTGAGTGACATATCCAACTTCAGACAACAGACAAGTGGCAGAGCCAGCCCGACCTTCTGACTCCCAGGCCCGCGATCTATCCACTAAGCCATGCTGAGAAGCACTGAAGCCTAGTGGAAAGAGCCCAGGACGGGAGCCAGGAGAGCTGGGTTCCGATCCCACCTCCGTCCCCTACCTTGGACGAGTCACTTCACCTCTCCGTGCCTCGGTTTTCCCACTTATAAAATGAAGGTTCAAGACGTATTCTCCCCAGTCCCCTCCATAGTCTGTACCGTACTGTATCCGCTCCAGATCTCGGCCCCTTAATCAGAGCTTTTCAATCAATCGATCATATTTACTGAGCTCTCACTGCGTGCAGAGAATTCTACTAAAATGTCACACTTCTTATTATTGTCTCACTGTCACACTACGATGCAGTCGATACGATGCCGTTGGTGGATGGTGAATGCAGGAGGAAGATGGCGTGACAGTGAGACGGTGTTTACTTCATTCACTCAACAAAAACGAAGGCCACTGTTACTGAATTTTGCCAAACCCCTGCGGCCCAATGAGAGGTGTGGCTACCTTGTAGGAGCGAGGCTATCAAATCTCACGTTAAAACCGTGGATTATAATCCGCTGATCCGACGTTGCCCTTCCTGCGATGAGTTCTTTGGAGAGTTTGTGTAGCTCTTTGGAGATCTGAGAAGCAGCGAGGCCTGCGAGAAGCCACGTAGCTTCGCGGAGAGACCACGGGCCTGGGATTCAGAAAGGCCTGGGTCCTAATCCCGGCTCAACCACTTGTCGATCAATCAGTCATATATATTGAGCGCATGTTCTGTGTGCAGAACGCTGTACCAAGCACTTGGGAGAATGCAACATCGCAGAGTTGGAGTGAGCACAGAGTGAGCACAAAGTCTGTTGCGTGACCTTGGGCAAGTCATTTAACTTCTCTGTAAAATGGGGATTAAGACTGTGAGCCCCATGTGGGACATGGACTGTGTCCAACTTGATTATCTTGTACCTAGCCCAGTGTTTAGTAGAGTGCCTGGCATATAGTAAACGCCTAACAAACATCATTAAAAAAAGAATGCTCTCTTTCCTTAGGACCCCTGCCACTGTTTATTTATTTATGTGATTATTAATTATATTAATGTCTGTCTCCCCTTTTAACTGTAAACTCGTGGGCTATGTCTGCTAACTTTGTTGTACTGTACTCTCCCAAGTGCTTAGTACTCTACACATAGTAAGCGCTCAAGAAATACCGTCGATTGATTGTGAGGGCAAACGTGTCGATGGGGATGGGAGAGAACTTTGGTTTCAGAGGCAGGCGGAGCATCATCGGACAATCTAAGGTCTGCTATGCAGCATGGTCTAGAGGATAGAGCCCAGGCCTGGGAGGCAGAAGGACCCGGGTTCGAATCCCGGCTCTGCCACTTGTCCGCTGTGTGACCTTGGGCAAGTCACTTCACTTCTCTGGGCCTGTTACCTCATCTGTAAAATGGGGATTAAGATTGTGAGTCTCATGTGGGATAGGGACTGTGTCCAACCCGATTTGCTTGTAACCACCCCAGCGCGTAGAACAGTGGCTGGAACATAGTAAGCGTTTAACAAATTCCACAATTATTCCTGTCATATAATATTTAAGCTATTGGGGCCAATAGAGTGGGTTTTCGGTCTAATCCTCTCCTCTTACCTTTCAGTCCACTCCTTCTCAGGCTCTTTCACCAGCTGTTCCTCTCCCTCCCACCCCTTTACTGTGGGAGTCCCTCCGGGCTCCTTTCTGGGTCCCTTTTATTCTCACTCAAGGCTCACTCCCTTGGGGAACTCATCCTCTCCCACCTCTTTGTGGGTGACTCCCAAATCTACCACTCCAGCCTGGACCGCTCTCTCTTTCTCTTTCATCCGTCCCGCATCGCCAGGACATCTCTACGTGGACGTCCCACCAGCTCTTCAAAGCGGCAGGTTCAAAACTAGCCTCCTCATCTTTCCTCCTTTCTATGGGAGGATAATATAATAATAATGGTCTTTGTTAAGTGTTTACTATGTGCCAGCTACTATACTAAGTGCTGGGGTGGATATAAGTAAATCGGGTTGGACACAGTCCCTGTCCCACTTTGGACTCACAGTCTCAATCCCCATTTTACAAATGAGGTAACTGAGCCATGAAGAAGTGAAGTGACTTGCCCAAGACAGCCCAACAGAGAAGTGGCGGGGCTGGGATTAGAACCCATGACCCAGGCCCGGGCTCCATCCTCTATGCCACGCTGCATCTGAGGGATCGAGGGAAGTGACGGGTCAGAAGGTTGTGCTTGGAGAGAGGTTGGTGGATGTTGGTGAGGCTAGAGAGGAGATGAGATCTGGCCTAGATCCTTTCCAAAGCCTCCTAAGTGGGGTGAGGTGAGAGATCAGCAGAGGACAAAAAGGAAGCCGGTGGCCTGAGAGGGGGAGAGTTTTTGTCCTTGATGTGGAAGTCCAAAAGGCACAGAGTAGGAGAAGGAAGACAAGGGAAGAGGGAAGTTGGCCACCGTCAGAGGCAGAGCCAGGAGGGTGGAAGGTCATAGAGAATAGCAGCTGCCCTGCAGGAAATGGGCTTTTTCTTGTGGGATCCAATCGAAGGGAACGGGAGTGAAAGAGTGACCGAGTTAGAGCCGGAGTGACCGGCGGGGACGAGGAGTCGGTCTACTCCTCCTCTTTTCCCCAAAAGATAGGGTGAGATGGAGGCGGTGAGTTTTCCCTCTTTGAGAGAGAGCGGCAGGGGAACCAGGCCTTGGAACTATAGACCAGACTCCAAAACCGGCCCCCCTCGGGACTGTAAGCTTCTCGTAGTCAAGGAGATCATATCTATTAAATTTGTTCTACTCTCCTAAGCATTTAGTACAGTGCTCTGCACACAATTAGTGCTCAATAAATACCGTCGAGTGATGATCCACAGCTGGGGCAGAGACCTGAAGTCCTGGCCATCTACTGACATGGAAAGGTCATGGATGGACTATCAGGGATGGACTGGGTCTGAATTTTTTTACCAGGGAACCCTGGAACCAGCACATCATACTGGGAACAGAAGGGAGGAGCCTGGGGAGGAGCTCCTTACTTCCATCTGCCCCTCCCAACTGACGCTGATCAACTCCTTGACTACTCCACCGTCATCCCTAATACCACCATCATCATCATCATCATCATCATCTCCACCACCATCATCACTATCACCAAAACAACCATCACTATCATCATTAACGCCATCACTACCATCATCAGACAATTACTACCCCCCCTTCAAAATCTTACTGAAGGCCCATCTCCCCCAAGAGGCCTTCCCTGACTGAGCCCTCCTTTTCTTTTCTTCCACACCCTCCTGCGTTGCCCTGACTTGCTCCCTTTATTCATCCCGCCCTTCCAACCCCACAGAACTTACATACCGCCAAACTAACTCTCTTCCCTCTGCTCCCCCTCCACCCTCTGCTCCTCCTCCTTCCCCCTTCACCTACCCTCAGCTGAGCCCCCTTTCCCTCTGCTCCTCCCCCCTTTCCCTCTCCTCAGCACTGCGCTCATTTGTATGTATTATGTATTACCCTATTTATTTTGTTTAATGAGATGTACATCCCCTTGATTCTATTTATTGTGATAGCGTTGTCTTGTTGTCGTTTCGTTCCGTTTTGCCCTGCCGTCTGTCTCCCCCGATTAGACTGTGAACCCGTCACTGGGCAGGGATTGTCTCTGTCTGTTGCTGAATTGTACATTCCAAGTGCTTAGTACAGTGCTCTGCACATAGTAAGCGCTCAATAAATACTATTGAATGAATGAATGAATGTGTTTAACATTTCTTTATATTAATGTCTGCCTCCCTCTCTAGACTGTAAGCTCATTCTGGGCAGGGAATGTGTCTATTTTGTTATAATATCCTCCACATTTAGTACAGTGCTCTGCACACAGTGAATGCTCAGTAAATACAAATGACTGACTGACATCATCGCTCTCACCAACACCATCATTACCGTCATCTCTATTACCACCACCACCAAAATCGCTATCTTCACTAGCACCGCCACCACCATCTCTATCGCTATCACCACCGTCATCGTCGCTATCTCCGTCATCACAATCACCTCTATCGTAATCACCACCATCATCATCCCCATCTCTACCATCACTACTGCCTATCACTACCTTAGTAAATCTATCACTACCTCCATCACCACTGTCGCATCACAATCACCACCATCATATCACCACCACCAACACCATCGTCTTCCCCATCCCAACCATCGGTACCATCACCATCATTATCATCAACGCCAAAACCACCATCACCGACCATCACCCTCATCATCATCACCGCTATCGCCAATCTCACCAACATCGATACTATTATAACTATTATTTATCTTTATTAGGTGTCAAGGAGACGATCCATTCCTGGACCCGAGACAAGTGGAGAAAGGACAATCAGTTGGACATCACCAGTTAACGAACTTGGTCTGTCCTTCAAGTCAAGGGGGAGCAAAGCCATTCCCCAGGGCCCTGCACTGAGTTGAATCCCCTTGGATTCTAGCCATCGGACCATCAACGCCTGAGCCACCCAGCTCTGGCTCAGTCCCAAGTTTCATCCAACTCCGGATTCTGTCTCTGACGGGAGCACCGGGATTTTGAAGGATCTGTGAACAGGCTGCCTGTTTCGGATGAGATGCTCCCCATGTCCCATCAATCATCTTTGCTCCACTTAGCACTTACATACAGTCTGTAAAATGTATGTGTTTAAGGGCCCGGGACTAGAAACTGTGGTCACTCAGGACCGAGGACCGGAAGCCTTGGTCAGTCATTGCCAGAGACTGGAAACTGTGGTCACTGGAGATCTGGGGACCAGAATCAGTGGTAAGTCAAGACCGAAGCCTGGATGCTGTGGTCACTCAAGATCGAGGACTAGAAGCTGTGGTCACTGAGGACCAGGGCCTGGAAGCTGAGGTCACTAAGGACCAGGGACTAGAAGCTGTGGTCACTGAGGACCAGGGACTGGAAGCTGTGGTCACTAAGGAGCGGAGACTGGAAGCTGCAGTTCTTGTGATTTCAGGACTTCACCCTGCCTCACCCAGTCTCTGCTCTCCACATCCCTCTGCCCCGCTCTTGCCTCCCTTTCCCAGCAATAAACCCTGCCAGCTCACTCCTACCCGACCCATCCACTTCCCTAGCCCCACCGCCTCCCCAGCATCTCAATGATTTTTCCTGTCCAGATGTGGCCTGTGGAACCCTCTGCATCATGGGAAAGCTTCTCTTCTTCCTTGACCTCTTTCTGCCCCAGTCATTGTTCCTCTTAGCCATCTCTGAAATCTGGCTCTCCCCAGAAGACGTCTCTTCTGCTGATCTCTCTGGGTGGGCAGGGTGTGGAGAAGCCCTCATCTTCTCCCACTCCCCAAGACTCACGGGGAAAAGAGAAGGAGTGGGCTTCCTTTCTGCTCCCCAGTGCCGCTTTTGCCCATCCCATCACCCCCATCCCTCGCCTTCCCTTCCTTTGAAGCCCATATCATCCCCCTCTACCACTCACTTCAGGTGCAAGTCATGGTCATCTTCTGCCTCCCAGGCCCATCCTCTAACTTTCTGAACCATTTTGATCCTTTCTCACATTCCTTCTCTCTATCTCCATTCCTACATTGAGACTCGGAGATTTCAAAATCCATGTGGATGTTCCCAATGACCCTTCCACTGCTCGCTTCCTATCATTCTCGACTCCATTGACCTCCTGCTCCACCCTAGCTCTCCCACTCACAAACTTGGAGACACACTCTGACTCATCATCTCTAGTCACTGTACAATCTCTTTTCTTTGGAAGCAGCGTGGCTCAGTGGAAAGAGCCCGGGCTTTGGAGTCAGAGGTGATGGGTTCGAAGCCCGGCTCTGCCACTTGTCAGCTGTGTGACTGTGGGCAAGTCACTAAACTTCTCTGGGCCTCAGTTACCTCATCTGTAAAATGGGGATTGAGACTGTGAGCCCCACGTGGGACAACCTGATTCCCCTGTGTCTACCCCAGCGCTTAGAACAGTGCTGTGCACAGCTCTGCTTCTCTAGAGTTGGATGGACAGCCACCAGGAGTGAGGAGTGGGGAAATGTGGCCTGAACATTTCTGTAGAAAAATGATCCAGGCAGCAGAGTAAAGTATGGACTTTTGGAAGAGATAGTAGGCAGGGTGGTCAGCAAAGAAGCTGATATAGAAATAAAGGTGGGATAGGATGAGTGTTTGGATTAATGTGGTTGCTGTTTAGAGGAAAAGAAGGATTTTAGTGATGTCGTGAAAGTTGAAATGACAGGGTTTATTAACAAATTGAATATATGGGTTGAATGAGAGAGATGAGTTGAGGATAACCCCAGGTTTCCGGGCTTGTGAGAAAGGAGGGATGGTGGTGCTGTCTACAGTGATGGGAAAATCATGGGGAGGACAGTGTTTTGTTGGGAAGATAAGAAGTCTCTTTCGTACATATTGAGTTTGAGGTGTCCGTGGGACATCCGAGTAAAGATATCTTGAAACGAGGAGGAAATACGAGGCTGCAGAGAGGGAGAGAAATCAGGACTGGAGATGTAGATTTGGGAATCATCCACACAGAGGTGGTAGTTGGAATCATGGGAGCGAATGAGTTCTCCAAAGGAGTGGTTGTTGATGGAGAATAGAAGGGGATCCAGTCCTGAAGCTTGAGGGACTCCCACAGTTAGGGGGTGGGAGGCAGAGGAGGAGCCCTCAAAAGAGACTGAGAATGAGTGGCCAGAGATATAGGAGGAGAACCAGGAGAGGACAGTGACAGTGAAGTCAAGGTTGGATAATGTTTCCAGGACAAGGGGTGGTCGACAGTGTTGAAGGTAGCTGAGTGGTGGAGGAGGATAGAGTAGAGGCCGTCGGATTTGGCAAGAAGAAGATCATCTGTGTCCTTTAGAGAAGAAGCATGACCTAATGGGTAGAGCGGGGGCCTGGGAGTCAGAAGAGCCTGGCTTCTAACCCCAGCTCAGTCACTTGTCCGTAGTGTGACCTTGGATAAGTCACTTAACTTCTTGGTGCCTCAATTATCTCATTTGTAAAATGGGGATTAAGACTGTGAGCCCCATCTTGTATGTACCCCGGCCCAGTCCTTCCTCTCTCAGGGTCGCACCTGGAGAGTTTCCATTTTTCTACCAGTCTTGAGTATGGGAGGGAGAGTCAAGCGGAAGCATATCCATTCCATTCCTTGCTTGGGCAGTGGCTAGCGAGTGGAAGGCCATCTGCTACAAGTCAAAACTCCCCTGTGCTGGACGGCAGTAGCATGGAAGAGAGTCGAGGGCGTAGACTCGAGTTTACCGCGCAGGAGGAGGTAATGGTAAAGCACTTCCGGTTTTTACCAAGAAAACTCTACGGATATGCTACCGGAACGATTGCAGGTGGAGGTGGGGCGTTCTGGGAGAGATGTGTCCACGGCATCGTTATGGACCAGAGACGACTAGACAGCACGAGCCAAGACCCCAGCCCTTCGTACAGTGCCAGGCACATGATAAGAATTTAATAAATACCGTTAAAAAAAACACTTTAAGAGAGCGGCTTTTATGGAGTGAAAGGGCTGGAAGAGAGATAGGAGGGGGTCAAGGAGAGAATTGGATGAGAAGAACTGGAGACAGCAGGGGTAGATGACTCACTCAAGGAGTTTGGAGAGGAATAGTAGGAAGATGGGGCAGTAACTGGAGGGAGCTGTGGGGACAAGGGAGGGTGGTTTTTTTTTTAGGGCAGGGTAGACATGAGCATGTTTGAAAGCAAATAGAGAGTGAGCAACTGAAGGTGGTGGGCAGGGAGGGAAGAAGGAAGGGGGCAAGTGATTTGATAATTTGCAAAGGGATGGGGTCAGATGGAGGTGGATTTTGAGAGAAGGCAAGAGGTCTCCTCCACTGGGAAAGATGCAAGAGGTGATGAAGGGGCAGGAAGAGGAAGGGACTGAAGAAAAGCCAGGGAGACTTTAGGGAGATCATTGCTGGTGGCTTCAATTTTCTCAGTAAAATAGGTGGCCACATAATTAAGGGCAAGTGATGGGGAAGGCTGAGGACAGGGAGTTAGAGGAGGGAGTTAAATATCGGGAATAACTGGCAACTGTAATGGGCTCGGGTGTAAATAAAGATGGAGAAATCATTTTGCTGGGCAGGGGAGAGAGCAGAGTTGAAGCACACAGGAGGAACCTGAGGCGAACGAGGTCGGCTTACTACCTAGATTTCCGCCAGCAGCGCTCGGCAGCTTACTGCACAGGAGCGAAGGAGGCGGACCGTGGAGGTGATCCAGGGCTGTGGGCTAGTGGTATGAGATTGACCAAGGGACAGGGGAGCAAATGAGTTGAGATCAACTAAGAGACGGTGTCGAGGGCGTCGATTTGGTCGTCAAGGGAAAGCAGTTTGGATATGGAGACTAAATGGGGCATGATGATTTCAGATAATTGGATGGGGGTCAAAAGACCCTAGGTCTCTGTGGGGGACAGGATGAATTTGCGGGGAAGAAGTATGTGGGAGAGAAGGAGGACGAAAAGGTCGCGGTGGTCAGAGAGAGAAATGTCAGAGTTGGTAAACAGCGACAGGAGATGTTGGCAACTCTCTACGACTCTGCTGTGTCTTACTCTCCCAAACATATAGCGCAGTGCTCTGCATGCAGCAAGTGCTCAGTAAATAACATCGATTGATTTAGTGAGTGCTCAAAACGTACAGAGAATGGCACTAAGCCCTTGGGAGAATGTCTTGTCTTATGCTGGCGAGTCGTGTCCAACCCACAGAGATTCCGTGGACACGTCTCTCCCAGAATGGCCCATTTCCGGTAGGGTATAATAAATAGACATGACACCCGCCCACAAGGGACTTGCAGATTTGAGGGGGAGACAGAGATTCAAATAAATTTCAGTTGGATACGTTCGTAAGTGCTGTGGGGCGAATTGCCTAAGAGGAACAGACACAAGTGAAGAAGGGGGGGTGAACAGGAGAAGTGAGAGTTTAGTCAGGGGAGGCCCTTGCAGGAGATTTTTGTAGGTCTTAAAAGGTAGGGAGAGCGTTGGACTGTCAGATGTGAAGTAGGAGGGCGTTCCAGGCCAGAGGGCTGGACAAGAAGTAGGCACTGACACAGATGAGATGGACGTTCAGTTGGTGTTAGAGGATCAAAGTGTGTGCGCTGGATTATAGTAGGAAAGCAGCGGGGAGAGCTGACTGAGTGCCTTAAAGCTGATGGTTAGGAGTATCTATTTCCCCCTCTAGACCGTAAGCTCAATGTGGGCGGGAACGTGTCTACCTGCTCTGTTGCGTTGTACTCTCCCAAGTGTTTGGCACAGTGCTCTGCACATGGGAAGCGCTCAGTATACACCATTGAGGTTGATTGATGCGGAGATGGATGGACAACCAGTGAAGGTTTTAGAGGACTCAAGAGACCGGTAGCGAACGTTCTTTCGGAAAAAGGATCCAGGCTGCAGGGTGAAGTATGGACTGGAGATGGAAGAGGCAGGGAGCTCAGCGAGGAGACCGGTGCAGTAGTCAAGGCTCCGCATGGTAAATGCTTGGATCAGCGGAGTTTCGGGGGACAGGAAGGAGCAGATTCTAGAGTTGTTGTGAAGATAGAACCGACAGGATTTGGTAACAGACCTAGCACGCAGGTTGAATGGCGTCCTGTCCCTCTGTCAATCTTATAGCATCAACCCACAGGCCTGGATCACGTCCAAGTCGCTCTTTGGGATTCTCTCCTGCCGAAGTCTGCTGTCACTCATTTTCCTCTCATGCCCCACTAGACGTAGCTGTGTTGAAGTGAGATCAGCCTCGATGCCGGGAGATTGATTACGTTCCAGAAAATGTTTGTGATCTTATCTTGACGTGCGATATTGGATGCGACTGGTGAATGATTTGAGTTAGGAGTCCCTGCTCCCTTTAGAAACCTTCAGGTCACCGACTTCTCCTTCTCTTATCCGTGATGAGAGAAACAGCACGGCCCAGTTCAAAATGCCCGGGCCCAGGGGTGAAGGATATGGGTTAATAATAATTATTATGGTATCTGTTAAGCACTTACTACGTGCCAGGCACTGTTCTGAGCACTAGGATAGGTACAACATCACTGGGTTGGACAGAATCCCTGTCCCATATAGGGCTCACAGTCTTAATCCCCATTTTACCGATGAGGGAACTGAGGCACAGAGAAGTTAAGTGACTTGACCGAGGTCACAAAGCAGACGAGCGGCGGAGCCGGGATTTGAACCCCTGACCTTCTGACTCCCAGCCCATGCTCTATCCACAGGCCATGCTGCTTCTCACCCCCGCGGGTTCTAATCCCTGCTCCACCACTGCCTGCTGTGTGAACCTGAGGGAGTCATTTAGCTTGGTTTCCTCATCTGGAAAATGGAGATTCTATTAGATTGGGAGTCTTATACAGACCCCAGCACTTAGTAGCTGCGTGATCTTGGGCAAGTCACTTCACCTCTCTGTGCCTCAGTTACCTCATCTGTAAAATGGGAGTTAAGACTGAGTCCCAGATGGGACAACCTGATCACCTTATTGTCACCTGATCACTCTCCAGCGCTCAGAACAGTGCTTTGCACATAGTAAGTGCTTAACAAATATGCCATCATTATTATTGTCAGCAGTACAATGTTTGGCAAATTGTAAGCACTTAACAAGTAATGACTATTATTATTGATGACCCAGCCAACTACTTTACTGACAAAAATGAAACCATCAGGCCTTAGGTCCCCAGGGTCTCCCCCTAACTACCCCCCCAGCTCCCTCCCAACCCTCCCTCACCTCTACATCCTTCTCAACCAACTCTCAAGGGATCTCCCACCTGCTTTCAAAATCTAACCCCCTCCCTGAGCCTCTGACCCTATCCCTTCTCACCTCACACCTACTTTATTTTCCTCCCTGATCGCCATCTCCCACCCCTTTTCCCGATGGCAGAGAGGCAGCAAAGGGAGGATTAGCACCCAGGTCCTTCTGACATGTTCTATCCACTAGGCAATGCTTCTCCAGTGAGATCCCACACTTCGGGGTTAGTAGGTGACACTCCAGCCTCCAGGGTCCTTTCCGGCGCCTCTCCGCAGCCTGGTTCCATGCTCGGAGCTGAACTTCACACCCGCCAACCCACCCCGCCCCGCCCAGTCCCATCCCGTCCCCCCAGGGGGAAGCCAGTCCTCCCGAGAGCCCGTCCCAACGTGCCCGCAGCCACCTGCAGCCTCCGTGGCTGGTTCCCGGCAGCGTGAGTCAGGACTGAGAGGGATGGTAATTGACGTGCGTGAGTGTCCGTATGTTTGTGAGGGCGACAGGGTCAGCTCGCTGCCCCCGGGGTCCGGCTACCTCAACCAGAACTTCCTGGGCTGCTTCCAGACTCGGAAGAGAGGGAAAATTGAACAGAAGGACTCGGGGAGCAGCCAGGAGCTGCAGGCCCAACTGGGGAATAGAGGCCAGAGACACACAGAGGCAAAGGCCGAGGGAGAGGGACAAAAACTGAGACCGAAAGACAACATCAAGACGGAGAGAGTTAGAAGCAGCATGGATCAGTGGCTAGAGCATGGGCCCGATAGTCAGAAGGTCCTAGTTTCCATTCCTGGCTCTGCTCCATGTCCGCTATATGACCCCGGGCAAGCAACTTCACTTCCCTGGGCCTCAGTTCCCTTATCTGTAAAATGGGGATTAAGAGGGTGAGCTCTGGGTAGGACAGGGATTGTGTCCATCCTGATTATCTTGTATCTACCCCGGCATTTAGAACAGTGCCTGGCACATAGTAAGCGCTTATCAAGTATCATAAGTATTATCAGAAAAAGGCAGAGAGAAACAAGATTGAGAAAGAGAGTGAGAGATAGGTCGAGGCAAGGAACTAGAGAAGCAGAGAGGCAAACGCAGAGATAGATAAAAGGAGAAGACTAGAGACAAGATGGAGATAGAGAAAGTTGCTGGTTCCGAGATAGAGATAGGGAATGTGAGAACTTCAGCTAAAGATGGAGGGAGGCAGAGAGATGAGAATGAGAGAAAGACTGAGGCGGCGATTGAACGACAAGAATGATACAGGCAGGCACTGTTAGAGTTAGAGATAAAGAGACCGAGAGACAACTCGGAGATAGAGATTGAGATTGTGAACTCATTATAGGTGATAATTCTGTGCTGTGTTCCCAAGCGTTTAGTACAACGTGCTACACACGGTAAGGTCTCAGATGATTGATTGAGATAGTCAGAGATAGACAGAGGGACAAGATTGAGATAGAGATAGAGAGAGTCAGAGATAAAGACGGAGAGGCAAGATTGAGAAAGAGATTGAGGCGGTCGAGAATCAACGTGGCCTAGTGGATAGGGCATAGGCCTGGGGGCGGGTCAAAGCTCATGGGTTCTAATCCCAGCTCTGCCACTTCTCTGCTGTGTGACCTTGGACAAGTTATTTCACTTCTCTGTGCCTCAGTTACCTCATCTGTAAAATGGGGATTAAGACCGTGAGCCCCAAGTAGGACAAGGACTGCGTCCAACCCGATCTGCTTGTATCCACCCCGGTGCTTAGTACAGTACCTGGCACATAGCGAGCACTTAACACCGTGCCCGGAAGCGGGCGTCGGGGCGGGCGGGGAGGGAGGCGGCGGCGATGGCGACGTTCATCTCGGTGCAGCCGAAGAAGACGTGGGAGGTGGACCTGGCCAAGCCGCTGGTGAAGTTCCTGCAGCAGGCCTACCCCGCCGGCGCCCAGCAGGCGCAGTCCTGCCGCGCCGCGCTGGGGCGCCGCCTCGACCAGCACGACGCCGCCCTCGACACCCTGCTCAGGTCACCGCCGCCCGCACCCGGACCCGGCCCTGGGGGGGAGGGGAGAGAGGGACGGACGGACGGAGGGCGCCCCGGAGGAGGAGGAGGCCCGGCCGCCCCCCGCTTCCCACCCGCACACCTCGCGCCCGGGCCTCAGTCCTCTCATCTGCAAAATGGGCGTGGACGCCGGGAGGCCCCCCCGCCCCAGCGCTTAGAGCGGTGCTCTGCACACAGTCATCGTTCAGCAAATACTAACTTCATTATTAGCGTTAATAATCTCGGTGGGCCTCGGTCATCTCATCTGGAAAATGGGCGTGGACGCTGGGACCCTCTATGTCCCCCCCAGCGCTTAGAGCGGTGCTCTGCAAACAGTCATCGTTCAACAAATACTAACTTTATTATTGTTTTTGTTATTAATAATCTCGGTGGACCTCAGTCATCTCATCTGGAAAATGGGCGTGGACGCTGGGAGCCTCTATGTCCCCCCCCCCAGCTCTTAGAGCGGTGTTCTGCGCACAGTCATCGTTCAACAAATACTAACTTTATTATTATTATTATTATTATTATTAATAATCTCGGTGGGCCTCAGTCATCTCATCTGCAAAATGGGCGTGGATGCTGGGACCCTCTATGTCCCCCCCAGCTCTTAGAGCGGTGCTCTGCGCACAGTAATTGTTCAACAAATACCAACTTTATTATTATTATTATTATTAATCTCTGTGGGCCTCAGTGACCTCATCTGGAAAATGGGCGTGGACGCTGGGAGCCCCCCCCCCCCCGCTGACCCTGTCTCGTCCCCCCTCCCCCCCAGCGCTTAGAGCGGTGCTCTGCGCACAGCCAGCGCTTAACCAATACTAACTTTATTATTGTTAACCTCTGTGGGCCTCAGTCATCTCATCTGGGAAATGGGGGTGGAGACTGGGAGCCCCAGCTGCTGACCCTGTGTCTCCCCCAGCGCTTAGAGCGGTGCTCTGCGCACAGTTAATCGTTCAACAAATCCTAACCTTATTATTATTAGCCTCTGTGGGCCTCGGTGACCTCGTCTGGAAAATGGGGATGGAGACCGGGAGCCCCACGTGGGACGCCCTGATGACCCCGTGTCTCCCCCAGCGCTTAGAGCGGTGCTCAGCGCATAGTGAGCGCTTAAATGCCAACAAGGTGGCGAGAGGGACGGGGGGTACGGAGAGGAGGTTGGCAGTCAGCTGTGTGACCGTGGGCAAGTCACTTCGCTTCTCTGTGCCTCAGTTTACCTCATCTGTAAAATGGGGACGGAGACTGTGAGCCCCACGTGGGACAACCTGATTCCCCTATGTCTACCCCAGCGCTTAGAACAGTGCTCGGCACATAGTAAGCGCTTAACAAATACCAACATTATTAACACGGTTGTAATTATTTAGAATCAGAAAGAGAAAGAGAAACAAGACTGAGATAGAGATTGAGAGAATCAGAGAGAGACGGAAAGACAAGATTGAGATAGAACTTGACAGAGATCAAGAGACATGAGAGAGCGGGACAAGATTGAGATAGAGATTGAGAGAATCAAAGATGAGATTGAGACAGAACTCGAGAGAGATAGAGACATGAGAGAGATAGACAAGACTGAGATAGATCATGAGAGAGATAAGGAGACGAGAGAGGGGGACAAGATTTAGATAGAGGTCGAGAGAGAAAGCGATACAGTGAGGCGGAGCTGGTGATTGAGAGAGTCAGAGATAAATGTTACGAGGGGGGGGGGAAATGGAGATTCAGGTTCCACAACGTTCTGAGGTTCCCCCGGCCAAAGGGCAGCATCAGACTGGGGTGGGAGGAGTTGAAGCGAACCTCTCCTGTCCTCCGGACTCAGGCCCCTGATTATCACGCCATTTCTGGCTGCTCCCCACCTCTGGGCTTCCCATCTCGCACCTCTCAGTCTTGACTCTAGGTGCTCTTTATTCTGTAAATTGCTCTCTCTCTCTCCTTCATCTCTCACTCGCCCTGGCATTCCAACAGAAGCCAGGGTCCCTACTCCAGAAAGCCTGTCCTGATTCACCCCAGAACTCTCCTCCCTTCCGACTATCCCCATAGTGGCCTCGTGGTCCAGGGATCGTCTGTGGGTCTGTCCGGTCCTCCCCACTGGACCGGAAGGGCTCTGGGAGCTGTCACATCTGTCACTTAGTCAGTAATGATCACATTCGGTACTGTGGAATTAGCTAGGCGCTTACTGTGTGCTAAGCATGGTGCTAGGCCCTGGGATGGATATAAGTAATGAGATCAGACCCAGAACCTGTCCCACAAAGAAAAATGAGTATTTTATCCCCATTTTACTGATGAGGCACAGAGAGAAGTTAAGTGACTTGCCCAAGGTCACACGGCAGTTTGGTAGAGGAGCTGGGATTAGAAGCCAGGACTCCTGATTTCCAGCTCTTTGCTCTTTCCCCAAGAACTTGCTGCGTCCACTCGCCTTCAGTGATTCTCAATGACCCACCTCCCAGCTCCCCTGGCAGGAAGTCCTTCCCAAGAACTAACCTAAATCCCTCCTGCTGTGGGCTCAGTCCCCTGTCCCTTGCCTGGTCCTCAGGGGCAGAGGGGACCACCGACACATCCCACCCTCAGAATAATAACGGTAGTATTTATTAAGCACTTACTACAGGCCAAGCACTTGTACTAGCGCTGGGGTGGACACGAGAAAAGCGGGTTGGACGTAATCCCTGTCCCGCTTGGGGCTGGCGGTCTGAATCAGTTACAGATGAGGTAACTGAGGCCCAGAGAAGTGAAGTGACTTGCCCAAAGTCACACAGCAGACCAGAAAGGAACCCACGACCTTCTGACTCCCAGGCCTGTGCTCTATCCACTGCGCCACGCTGCTTCTTGCCTTTCCCAGGCCCACCATCAGACACCCTACTCCTCTCCCCGTCCCGTACTACTCTGCCTGGGCTCACCCTGCAGAGGGAACAGACCTCGGGAGATCCCGGTCAGGAGGCTGAGGGGAGGGAAAGGTCGAAGAACCCTGGGAAGCCAGGCCCTGCTCCACATCTGCTGCAGGAGGGAAGGCGGAACTGGACCTTCCGACCCACAGTGAATCCCCGAGGGCGTCCCCAGATCTGCAGTGAATCCGCACTGAGAATCCACGTGGCCTAGTGGATGGAACACGGGCCTGGAAGTCGGAAGGTCCTGGGTTCTAACCCCACCTCTGCCACTTGTCTGCTCTGTGACCTTAGCCAAGTGACTTCACTTCTCTGGGCCTCAGTTACCTCATGTACAAAATGGAGATTGAAACTATGAGCTCCATGTGAGACAGAGACCGTGTCCAACCCCATCTGTGTGTGTCCACCCCCGAGCTTAGTCTAGTGCCTGGCACATGGTAAGCACTTAACAAATACCATAAATATTGTTATTAGGGGGAGCTGGAAAAGGGGCAGGCGGGGAGGAGAGTCAGTCCCAGCTCTCAAGAGGATGTCAGTCTAATGAGGGGGACAGGTCTCATACACTCTCACACACGCACACTGTACTGGGGCACTGGGGGAGGGACAGGGGGAAGAGGTCCCCCGCTCTGGGTGGGTAGGGCTGTCAGTGGGTTGGAAAGACAGAACACACCAGATCCACCACCACAGACAGATAGAAAACAGAAGCAGCAGACACATGTAAACATAAAAAGATACAAGAAAAGTCAAACATCAGGCAGGCAGGCGCAAGCGTGTCTATTACAAGGAGTTCCGTCAGCGTTGCGGGCTTTCTGGAGATATCAGAGTACCTGCCGAGACAGCTCTCAAGCAGGAGAGGCTGCCTGGAGGAGTTGGGGTTTTAGTCACATTCGGAAGGAGGAAGAAGGTGGAGGTTTGTGTTTTAGTCGGGTCAGTCGAGAATGAGCCCTTTTGCCTGGGGAGGTCAGCCCAATCTGAGGCCTTGACCAAAGATTCAACTTCATTCATTTATTCCTTCGGTCGTATCTGTTTAGCGCTTACTGAGTGCAGAACACCGTACTAAGCACTTGAGAGAATAAAATACAACAATAAACGAACACATTCCCGGCGCACGTTGAGCTTACATTCTAGAGGGGGAGTCAGATATTAATTTAAATAAATAAATGACATATATGTACATAAACGCTGTGGGGCTGAGAGTGGGGATGAATAAAGGGAGCAAGTCAGGACAACGTAGAAGGGAGTGGGAGAAGAGGAAAAGAGGGCTTAGTCAGGGATGGCCTTTTGGAGGAGATGTGATTTCAGTAACGTTTTGAAGAGGGAGAGGAATCGTCTGTCAGATTTGAGGAGGGAGGGCATTCCAGGACAGAGGCAGGATATGGGCGAGGGGTTGGCGGTGAGATAGACGAGATCACGGCACAGTGAGAAGGTTAGCATTAGAGAAGCAAAAAGTGTGCAAGCTGGGTTGTAGAAGGAGAATAGTGAGGTGAGGTAGGAGCGGGTAAGGTGATCAAGTGCTTTAAAGCCAATGTTGAGGAGTTTCTGTTTGCTGCGGTGGTGGATGGGCAACGACCTGAGGTTCTCGAGGAGAGGGAAAACACGGCTGGGGAGGGTCAATGCGTCCACCCCCTGGCTTCAGGCTGAACCATCCTCTAATCAGCTTAATGTCTCCCCCGCGACCCTTTTCTGCTTTCCCTCCATCGATGCTCACTCCAGCCTGGGCCGCTCTCCCACCTCTCCCACCCAGGCCCCTTGGCCGGAGAGCGAGACAGCGGGCGGGCGAAGGCCGGGTAAGCAACCTGGCAGGGCGCCTCTAGACTGTTAGCTTGTGGTGGGCAGGGAATGTGTCCATTTATTGTTGTATTATCTTCTCCCAAGCACTTAGTACAGTTCTCTGCACACAGTAAGCGCTCAAAAAATATGATTGAATGAATGAATCCTCTCTGGGGCTGACTGGGCAGGTGAGCCCAATCACGCTGCATCGCAACCTCTGCTCTGGGGGACCAGCTGTCAGTAGGTGAGGCGGGGGCCGACGGGGGTGTGATCTGCCTTGGGCGCACAAGGCTGGGAGGGGCTGAGGAGGTGGGTCGGGGGGCAGCGGGCCTCTGCTGGTGTCGGGGAGCTGAGCCTGTTGTGGCCAGACAAGCAGCAACCCAGTCCCTGAGGCAGGCGGGGTGTGGACGGTACCAGAGGGTTGAAGGGGAGGACGATGAAAAGGACGGAGCATCTCCAACTGGGGCGGGAGTCCTGGCAAGACCTGAGGGCCTGGAGTCATCCGAATTGAGGGTGGATTCCAAGCTGGGGGCTGTCTGCTCCCTCTCCCCTCTGTCTGGGGCCCAGGTTAGATCTTCCCTCTCGTCAGCCATCAGTCAACAGCAATCAATCAGTCAATCAATAAAACTTATTGAGCGCTTACTCTGTGCAGAGTACTAAGAATTTGGGAGAGTACAATATGGTAGACACAATCCCCGCCCATACCAGCAGTTACAGTGCTCCAGGCCACGGGATGGGGTTGGGCCTGCCTTCCGTTCTTCCGTCAGTGACACCCTCTGGCCCCCTCCCTATCATCACTCCCCGGGTAGTAAAGTTCACTTCAATTCAATAGTATTTATTGAGCACTTACTGTGTGTAACGCACTAATCTCTTGGGAAAGTACAGTACAACAAACAGACACAGTCCCTGCCCAGAGAGCTTAGAGTCTAGAGAGGGAGACAGAAAACGTGGCTAAATAAAATAATAAATTACAGCTATGTACATAAGTGCCGTGGGGCCGGGAGGGGCGGATGAATAAAGGGAGAAAGTCAGGATAAAGGGAAAGCACTTCATCTCTGCGGATCCTGCCACAGATTCGTCGAGGATGAAGGGTTTGGGGGTGGGGAAGATGGGGGTGATCTCTAGGGTAGGGAGAGTGTTGGTGGGGGTGTGGGGACGTGTCCAGGGATGAAAGCACTTGAGAGTCAGCCTCTGTGCTGACTCCTCCTCTGAGCTAATCACCTCGTTGTTGGACAACCTAAGGCCAGGGATTGGCTTTTTCGGGGCCTCAGTTTCTCCATCTGTTCGATAATAATCATAATAATGGAATTTGTTAAGCACTTACTATGTGACAGGCACTGTTTTTGTGCTGGGGTAGATACAAGACGTCAGATTGGACACATTTCCCGTCCCACATAGGGCTCACAGTCTTAATCGCCATTTTATAGATGAAGTAACTGAGGCCCAGAGAAGTGAAGTGACTTGCCCAAGGTCACACAGCAGACTGGGATTAGACCGGGATTAGAACTCATGACCTTCTGACTCCCAGGCCCGTGCTCTATCCACCACCCCAATGGGGCCAAGCCCTAGAGAAGACAGACAGGGGGAAAGAAGTATTTTCTGAGCTCAAGCTGAAGGTGTTAGAGTCATTCCAGCTTTTCTCAGAGCAGTCAATCAATCGTATTTATTGAGCACTTACTGCATGCAGAGCACTGTATTAAGCGCTTGGGCAAGTGCAATAAACAACATAAAAGAGTTAGTAGACATGATCCCTGCCCACAGAGATCTACAGTCTAGAGGAGAGCTTGCAGAAGAAGACGTCGCCCAAGTCCAAGCAAGGGTAACACGGGCCCACCTGCGAGGGGGTCACGAGGTGACCAACGGTCCCTTCTGCCCACTCCGCTTCCTGGCTTCATGAACTGCCCCAGTTTCGTCCAGTTCCCCGTGGCCACACGCCAAGCTGCCGCTTTCCAGCACCCTCCGCTGTGATCCATCTGAGGCCCCCAAGAGCCCAGGCCCACATGCTCTCCTGAGCAGTCGGGAGCCGAGAGGAGAAGATGTGCCTGTAGGCAGATTTCCCTCACTTCTTCCCCTCCAAGGGTGTCCTGAGCTGAGCCTGGCAAGACACTGAGAGTGTCCCCACTTCTTCCTCCACTGCACTCACTCACTCACTGTCCTGGGCCCTGGGGAAGAGCAGAGACACATAGAGGAACATCAGTCCCTCAGCATCAGTCCCTCGGGATGCTGAGAGGAGCCAGGTTCTGGTCGCCCTTCTGGACACCAAACTTCATGGTCAGAGATGGATCATCCAACACCCCTGACTCTCCCTTCTCCTCCTCTGAAGGTCCCTCCAGTGACCCAGCATGGACTGCTCATCCATGGATCCCCTTCCAGCCCTGTCTTCTCTCGACCTGCGTCATCTCTCCGGACCACAGACCCCTGTCTCTGCCAGTCCCTCTTGGATGGAAGTCTCTGAACATCCTGGCTGCCCTTCTCCGTCCCTTCCCCAGATCCGCCCTCTCCGACCAGGTAAGGGCAGAGACCACTGCTGTCAGAGTCCATGGTCACTCGGGAGCCGCGGCACCATCCTTTCTGCCCCGTCTTCTCCCCGTCCCTGATGGGGCCCAGTGCCCTATTGATATTTCGGCACCTGCTGCCATGCGCCGGACCAGTGATGAGAAAGAAAGGTCAGCAGAGACTCCGAGATCCCTAGCCCATGTCGAGACTGATGTCTCTGAGCCCTCCACGGCCCGACTGGAGAGAGGAGTGTCTTTCCCACAGTGCAACACTTTGCCCCCGCACCCACTGCAACTCTCCACCGCACGTTCAGCTTTGGGAGATTTACTGCCTTTATCCTCACCCCAACCTTCCGCAAGCCTTCTGCCGCGGGAAGATTTCACTGAATACTCCCTTCCTCTGCAGGGCCGCCCACAGAGACCTGGTTTGGGGGCCAGAGCCCATGCCTTTCCACACTGCCATAGTGGGGCGTTGCTGTCCAAGACCCAGGGACCAAGGGTTCTCTCTGTCTCCCTTCCACCCCTCCTCACCCCTCCACCCCCGCCCTTCTCCTTCCCCCTCAAACTCACCACCTCTGATTCCGGGTCAACGGGAGCAAGACCTGAGGGAGACCTCTCGTGACTGAAATCCACCCTAGAAGGGAAACAACGATCCGGAGAGAGAAGTGTGTGTTGTTTGGTCACTCCTGTGGAGGGATATGAGAGGAAGGGGCTTCTTGGGGTGAATCCTGGGGGGGCTCCCGCTTCCAGGAAGGACTGGACCAGACTGAATAGACCTGCCCAGTGGCTGGACCTTGGGGTCAGAGATGAGCAAAGACCTACATACAGAGAGCACTGTAATGGACACCCACACGTGCAGATCAGTGTACTGGACGCGCACTGCATGCAGACAGCTGTATCAAGTGCTTGGAAAGAACTATTGCAGAGGTTTAGCCTCTGCCTTCGAGAAGCTTACAGAATATTTCAATAGAGGGCATAAATTGCCAACACATGATAGGTCAGAGACTAGCAACTAAGATTCAGTGATGAAAACATTAGTAAACAATTAGGTAGATCATTAAGAGGTAAACATGTGGGTATTGGGGTGTCTGACTGGGGTGACATGACCAGGGAGCTGTGGGTAACAATCAGGGAAAGCTTTCTGGAGAAGATAGCCTTTTAGGAGCCCCTTTTATAGGTGGGGGGAGGGAGATTGGCCGGAGTAGTGGGGAAAGGGAATCCTCTGCTGGGGGTGAGGAAGGGTGAAGCCTGAATATGGATTCCGATTCCGATATAGATTCAGGGAAGTTCAGGAGATGCAAAGAAAGACTGCTCCTAAGCCCAGCCCCCATCACCAAGAGAAATGGGGGATGGATATTAGGCAGGGAGTCTAATTGAAAATCAGGCGTGGGCCTAGTAAGAAAAGGGATCCTCTCTCCCGCTGCTTCCCGAATGGGGTTTCCATTAGATTTTGTGTATGAGAGGACTGCGCTCAGGGAGGGGGCTGAGGAAGACAATGGTTGTCATGGGGGCGGGCCTGGGGGGCTGGTGGGGAGGGCGGGGGTGGAAGAGGACCCTGGGCAGTGGGAGCAGGAATGGTGCGGATGGTAGAGCGGGCGTCAGGAGCCCTGGGATCTGCCCTGACCTTGCTCCTGGTTGGCTGTGTGATTTGAGGCGAGTCACTTACCCTCTCTGGGTGTGGGCTTCCCAGCCTGGAAATGGGGGAAGAGGAATAGACCCGTTCCCTCCCTACCAAGAATGTGAGGAGGAAGGAATGAGATCACTGATGTGAAAGTGCTTTGGGAAATGAAAGAGTCATCCAAATTCCACGCTTTTATTCCCCAAAGCACTTTCACATCACTGACTCATATGGCAGGTGAGTGACAGAGCCAGAACTAGAATGAAAGGGGTGTGTGTGTGTGTGTGTGTTTTTGTGTGCGTGTGTGTTTGCTCATGTCTCCTGTCTTCCCTATTAGACTGGCAGCCCCTCAAGCGCAGGGTTGCTTTCTCTGTCCCTGTCTTCAGGGCCCAAAACACAATCTGCAGCCAAGATCTTGAGAAGCAGCATGGTCTAGTGGGTAGAGCTCAGGTCTGGGATTTTGGAGACCTGGCTTCTGATGCCACCTCTGCCGGTGGCCAGCAGTGAAACCTTGGGCAAGCTATTTAACTTCTTTGGAGCTTGGTTTCCTCGTCTGTAAAAGGGGGATTCAATACCCGTACTTCCTTCCCCAAAGACTGTGAGCTTCATGTTAGGTAGGGACTGTTCTGACCTGATTATCTCGTCTCTAATCCTGTGCTTAGTACAGAATTTGGCACGAAATAAGTGCTTAACAAATGCCACAAATATCATTATTATTATATGTTGAGGGAAAAAATTAACGATTGCGGTGGGCTTGCACAGTTGCAGGGGGATGGACCCAATGACCTCGCCATGCCCGCTCTCAGCAAAAGGTGCTGTTGTGGTTACCTGGCTCTCCCGATCCAGGAGCTAAGAAATCCGGGTGTCCCCGTCTGCCCCAGACGGCCCCATCTGCTTGGAAGAAACTTCACCATCGGTCGGGCCACGCGGACAGTGGATCCTGGAATTGTTGGGGAGGGGAAGGGCATCCAGAAGGTGGTAGCTGGACCCGCTAAGGAGGTCTGCCCCGTTGTCAGGGACTTCAGAGGCTCACCCCGGCCTTGCCCAACCCCCGGGCCCTCCGGCAGACCCCCCAGCAGCAGAACCAGATGCTCCTTCTACCCCTTCTTACCCCTCACTGCATGTCGATCCCAATTCCCGGAACCCCGGTGCCCTAGTTCCCCAGCCTGGATGGCGGAGCTGGATGGCGGAGTGAGCCCTAGGCGGGGCTGGACAACGGAGGCTGCCCCCAGCAGACTGAGACGGGCAGCGAGGAGGGAGGGCCAGGAGCTGGCTTCAGCGAGAGGAAAGTTAGGATTAAAGTTTCAGTAAACTGCCTCGAAAGCAACCCCGGCCTTTCACGTGGCCGGATTCCTGAGCGTTGAGTGAGGCTCCCAAGTGATGACATTTATGCCCGACGACCTGCGGCAGGAAGAGTCGGGGCCTGGGCCAGAAGTCCCCGGGAAGGGGTGGGGCTGCTCACCTGGGCCAGGGGTCTAGGGCAAGTTGGGGCACTGCCCACTTGGATCACAGGTCCCTGGGGGATGGAGTGGAGATGCCTGTCTGGGACAGGAGTCCCCATAGAGGGGGGTAGGGATTCCCACCTGGAACAAGGATCCCCTAGGAAGGGGAAGGGATGACCACCTGGAATACAGAAGCATCGTGGCCTGTTGGATAGGGCACGGGCCTGGGAGTCAGAAGTACCTGGGCTTAAATCCCAACTCCGCCACTTGCCTGCTGTGTGACCTTGGATGAGTCACTTAACTTCTCAGTGCCTCAGTCACCTCATCTATAAAATGGGAATTAGGACCGTGAACCCCATGTGAGACTCACATGATTACTCTGCATCTACTCCAGTGCTTAGAACAGTACCTTACCAGTACTAAATGATTAACAAATACCATAAAAAATATTCCAGGAGTCCTAGGGGATGGGATGGACTGCCTGCCTGAGACAGAGATTCCCAGGGAGGGGGACAGAGCTGTCAGGATGGGGGTACCCGAGGAGGGGGCGTTACCACCCCGGAAGCATGCCCGGAGGCCCTGGAAAATGGAGGTCTGGCGGAGCGGGGGGTGATGATCCCTCTCACGCGTGGCCAACCTGGGGGCTACTCCAATCCCTCTGGACCCATCTGCCCCCAACTCCACTTCCCGCCAGCCCTCTCCTATCACTGCGGCCACTCATTTCAGTCTCTCTGGCATCATTCCCCCCTTCCGGACAACGGGGGAGGACCTACAGGCAGCCCCAGTGCTCTGCCTCAGTTGCTCCTGGGAGAATTAGCTCCCCAAAGGAGTTCCTCCCCCCTCACAGTTTTCAGTGGCTCAGCCTTGGGTGAACAAGAGGTCAGGAGAACGGTCCCCGGTCCTGGGGTCGGGGAGGGAAGGTCCACCCATCTCGAAGTCTCCCAGACCGCTGAGATAGACGGGTGCTACTTCAGGACAATGCAGATATATACAAATGAGCATGAAAATGGATATGCAAAAAGGGCTTAGGCCAACAGCATTCTCAAATTATATTTCTCTGGACCTGAACCGGGGGAAGAGTATAAAGTGCCAAGACGTGGGGGAAGGGAGAGGAAACTAGCATCTCTGGACTTCCGAACATTCCCCCCGCCAGGAATGCCCTCCCCGCTCTTCTTCCATAATCCTCTCCTCCTTCGAAACCTTACCCAAAACTCACTCTTGCAGGAAATTTTTCCAGATTAGCCCTACTGATTCCTGTCATTCCAAACCCTCTCTTTTCCCCAGTAGGGCTCATTCCTCTGAAATCCGTGAAAATGTTTCTGTTCTTGGCCTCCAAATAATTGTCGTACTGCTCTACTTCACTCTTACTCTTTATCCTCAGTCTCATCTATCTCACCTCCAACCCCTTGCCCATATTTTCCCTCTGGCCTGGAACTCTCTCCCCTTTCGTATATGCCAGACCACCACTCTCCCCACCTTCAAAACCCAAGCAGCAGGGCCTGGTGGATAGAGCACGGGCCCGGACGGCAGAAGGTCATGGGTTCTGATTCCAGCTCCTCCACTTATCTGCTGTGTGGCCTTGGGTAAGTCACTTCCCTTCCCTGTACCTCAGTTACCTCATATGCAAAATGGGCATTAAGACCCGCGAGCCCTACGGGGGACGGAGACTGTGTCCAACCCAATTAGCTTGTATCCACACCAGAGTTTAATACAGTGCCTGGCACATAGCAAACGCTTAACAAATACCATAATAATCTCCTCCAAGAGGCCTTCCCTGACTCCTCATTTCCCCTATCCGCTCTCTCCTCCGTATTGTCTACGCACTTGATACTTAAGCACTTTGATATTCACCCTATCCCCTCGACACTGATGTCCATACCCTCATCCTATCTCTTGACTTCTCCTCCCTCTGCCCCTCCCTCAGCACCCAGTACAGTGTGTGTTTGTGTGTGAGTGTGTTTGTGTGTCCTGTCTCCCCCCCCTCCCCCAAAATGGCAGCCCCTCACAGGCAAGGATCGGGTCTCTTCCTCCCTCCTCCTGGGTCTCTTCCTCCCTCCTCCTGCCCCAGCGCTGGCTCAGGGGGGGCTCCCCGCACAGGGCTGTTGACTGACTGTCTGATGGATTGAGTGGCTTCACACGCCCTTGGGTATGCTCCCCGACCTGTGTCTCCACTCCCGTCCCTCCAGAATCACTGCCCCGTCTCCTCCCGCGGGCCCTGGCTCCCGGCCTCCGCCGTGTCCCTGGCTAATCCCCGGCCTGCTGCGGGTAGCACGACCTGGAGACTTACCCTTCCTGTCGTAGGGCTGAGTCACGGGGAGGGGAGGGAGGGAGAAGGAGGCAGAGCCAAGACGGGGTCATTCCTCTAGATTGCAAGCTCCTTGTGGGCAGGGAACATGTCTACCGAGTCTGTTAAATTCTACTCTCCCGAGCACTTAGTACAGTAGTCCGCACAAAGCGCTCTGCACACAGTGAGCGCTCAGTTAATACCATTGATTGATTCCCCCGGAATAGGCTTGGAACCAAGCTAGATTCCATCCATCCCTCGGTCCCTCCACCTGTCCCTCTGTCCATCTATCCGTCCATCCCTCTGCTCTTCCTTTCCTCCACCCCTCTGTCCCTTCCTCTTTCCTTCCTCCATCCATCCCTTTCTCCATTCCCCCTTCATCCCCTGTCCATTCTCCCTCCATTCTTTTGGCAATCCCTTCCTCCACCCCTCCTTCCCTCCCTCCATCCCTTCTTCCCTTCCTCCGTCCCTCCCTCCGTCCCTCCCTCCGTCCCTCCCTCCTTCCCTCTGTCCCTCCATCTATCCCTTCCTCCATCCCTCCTTCCATCCCTCTGTCCCTCTATCCCTTTCTGCTCTGTGTCTCCCAACAGAAGGCCAGGGACCCATGTCCCTAGGCCTCCCTGCCCCCCCCCCCCACCACACCCCGACCTGCACAGGGCTTGGCTAAGACTGGCACTGAGGCCTGCCACTCCCCAAGACTGTGCATGCAAGATGGCTTTCCCTCCATCCTCCCGCCATTTCCCTGGTTTCTCCCTCCCTTTCCCCGGGTCCTCCCTCCATCCCTTTCCCCAGTTCCCCCCTCCCCTTGCCATTTTCCTGGTTTCTCCTTCCCTTTTCCTTGGTCTCCCCCTCCCTTTCCTTAGTTTCCCCACTCCACTTCCCTGCTATTTCCCTAGTTTCTCCCTCCCTTTCCCTGATTTCTCTCATTTCCCTGGTTTCTCCATCCATTTTCCCGGTTCTTCTCTCCATTTCTCATTTCTCCTTCCATCCCCTGATTTCTCCTTCCTGTTCCATTCACTTGGATTTTCACACTTCATTCTCCCCACCCTCAGTGCCACATATTTGTACTAATGTTGGTATTTGTTAAGCGCTTACTATGTGCAGAGCACTGTTCTGAGCGCTGGGGTAGACACAGGGGAATCAGGTTGTCCCACGTGGGGCTCACAGTCATCATCCCCATTTTACAGATGAGGGAACTGAGGCACAGAGAGGTTAAGTGACTTGCCCACAGTCACACAGCTGACAAGTGGCAGAGCTGGGATTCGAACTCATGACCCCTGACTCCAAAGCCCGTGCTGTTTCCACTGAGCCGCGCTGTTGTACATAACCATAATTTACGTTAATGACTGTCTCCCCCGCTAGGCTGCAAGCTCCTTGTGGGCAGGGAACGTGTCTATCAACTCTTTGATATTGTACTCTCCCAAGTGCTCAGTACAGTGCTCTGCATACAGTAAACGCTCAGTAAATACCATTGATAAATTGATAGGAGAGCGGGCCAGGTGGGGGGATCTCCTGGACCCAGGTGGAGGAAACTGAGCCCTCCCTCAGAGATGAACTAAGCATGCGCAGAGAGTAGGGCCCTGAACAGACTTTGGACATGGTCCCTGTTTGAGAGCAGTCTCTCCACAGTCCGATGGGAGAGAAGACAGGAACAGTTCATTCATTTATTCATTCAATTGTATTTACTGAGCGCTTACCGGGTGCAGAGCACTCTACTAAGCACTTGGGAAAGTACAGTACAGCGATAAAGAGAAACAATCTCCGCCCCGAACGAGCTCACGGCCTAGAGGTGGGGAGAGAGACATCGATGCAAGTAAACAGACATCGATATAAATCAATAAAATTCACACAGACAGACCAACAGACAGACAGAGAGGGCTGGTGGTGGACAGGTTGAATCCAGAAAGGCTTCAGGAGGTGGTGGCCTTGGCCTGGACAGAAGGGAGAGGAGGTAGGGAGCGTAGGGGACAGGTATGGAGAGATTGACCCCCACCCCGCGTCTCGGGGTGGATGATGGATCCAGGGGGTGGAGCACGGGCCTGGGAGTCGGAAGGACCTGGGGTCCAATCCCGACTCTGCCACTTGTCGGTCGTGTGGCTCTGGGCAAGTCATTTCACATCTCCGTGCCTCAGTTACCTCATCAGAAAATGGGGAATAAAACTGTGAGCCCCGTTTGGGACAGGGACTCTGTCCAACCCAATCTGTCCAGCCCAGCACTGAGTACAGTGCCTGGCACGTGGTAAATGCTTAACAAATACCACAACTATTATTATTATTACTATTAGGGAAATTTACCCCGCTAGGTGAAGTCGTCTGGGGGGCTTCAAGGGCCCCAGCGCTGGGCCCTGTGTCTTCTTCTGGGTCTGGGGCTCTTTCCCTGTGCCACCCTAGCCTCTTCCTCTGCTTTTCCTATCCTTCCTACTTACTCTCCCTCCTTCTCCTCCCGCAGAGGAGGCTGGCTGGGCCCTCACAGTCCGGCGCTCAAGGGAATTCCATTCCAGGAAATCTTGGAAGCAATTGGGTCCCCATCTGAATGCCCGGGAGCACACACACACACACACACAAACAGACACACATCCGTGGATGGGCCCATGATCGGATGCAGCGCTTAGAACAGTGCTTGGCACATAGTAAGCGCTTAACAAATACCGACATTATTATTCACACAGATACAAACACATACACACATTCTCACACACAAACAAAAACCAGTTTGCACATACCCACATGGCAGCGTGGCCCAATGGAAAGAATACAGGCCTGGCAGTCAGAGGACCTGGATTCCAATCCAAACTCCACCGCCTGTCTGCTGGGTGACCTTGGGTGAGTCGCCTCGTTTCTCCGTACCTCGGTTTCCTCATCTGTAAAATGGGGATGCAGCAGAGAAGCAGCGTGGCTCGGTGGAAAGAGCGCGGGCTTGGGAGTCAGAGGTCTCGGGTTCGAATCCCAGTTCCGCCACGTGTCAGCCGTGTGACTTTGGGCAAATCACTGAACTTCTCTGGGCCTCAGTTACCTCAGCTGTAAAATGGGGATTAAGACTGCGAGCCCCACGTGGGACAACCTGATCACCTTGCATCCTCCCCAGCGCTTAGAACAGTACTCTGCACATAGTAAGTGCTTAACAAATGCCATCATCGTCATCATTATTATTATCATTACTTAGACTGCGGGCCCCACATGGGACCGGAACAGTGTCCAGCCTGATTATCTTGTATCTACCCCAGTACTTAGTACAGTGCATGGCACATAATGAGAGCCTAACATATACCGTAATTAATATCATTGTTATTTACATAGTCAACCGTGGACTGACACTCACACAAAGACATAAAGACACACCGACATGGACTTACACGCACGGACACGGACACCAGTATAGCCACCTCACAGACCCACCCACGGTTAATCCCATACACTATACAAACTTGAACAATCAGGCACAATCACACACACCCCTCACACAAGCCTATGCCTTTCAAAATACATACACCAGCACCCACATATCGCATGAACCCACACAGACACAAACACGAAAGTTGTGAATGACTATTCAGTCACACCCGCACACCACCCCTGACTCCTCGGTTACCAAGAGCAAGAATAAAATAGAATCCCCACCCAATGCCTCTGGCCTGGGGACACTACCCCCCAGCCCCTCCTGTTGCCCCCCCAAGGACGGAGGAAATTCCGGGCTCTCATCCCAGCCAGAGGGGAACCAGAGATCTTGGTTCTTTTTTAAAAACAATAGAACTGCCAGGGATAAAGGGGCTGGCCACTGTCCCGATCCACAGACAAAAGGAAATGAGAAGATGAGTCCACCAGGATCAGTGCCGCTGGGGCCGACTGGGCACCCAAAACGGGCAAAAAAAAAACTGTGCTGGGTACCTATTGTGGGCAGAACACTGTAAATGTGCCTCCTGTTGTGCACAACACCGTAATAATAATAATAATGTTGGTATTTATTAAGCGCTTACTATGTGCCGAGCACTGTTCTAAGCGCTGGGGTAGACACAGGGGAATCAGGTTGTCCCACGTGGGGCTCACAGTCTTAATCCCCATTTTACAGATGAGGGAACTGAGGCACAGAGAAGTTAAGTGACTTGGTCAGCATCAGTTCAAGGCAGAATGTTATATTAGGTGTCAACAGTGGGCAGAGCACTGTACTGGGGGGTGTAGAGTTGACCGCATTCCGTGTCCGTCGTAGGCTCCATCTGTGGGCAGAGCAGTGTACCGGGCTTGAGAGTCAGAGGACGTGGATTCTAATCCGCCACTTGCCTACTGTGTGACCTTGAGCAGACCGCTTAACTTCTCTGTGTCTCAGTTACCTCATCTGAAAAATGGGGATCGAAACTGTGAGCCCCACGTGGGACCATCTGATTACGCTGAATCTACCCCAGCGCTTAGAACAGTGCTTGGCAAACAGTGAGCTCTTAACAAAGACCATAATCGTTATTATTATTGCATTCAGCTTGCGTTGTAGGCAGAGTGCTGTATTGGGCGCCTACTGTGGGCAGAGCACTGTAGTCAGTGCCCACTTTGTCTCTGTCTACCTGTTGGTTCCCTACCTGTGGCCTTCACCCACGGTCCCCTCCCGCAAGAGAGACTGATGCCACAAGGGGAAGGGCATTAAATGGAACCAGGGACGCCGGCACGGGACCCAGGGCCCGATTCCCGGTGGGCGCGCAGGCCACGTTCTCAAGTGGAGACCTGAGGGGCCGGCGGGCACAGTGCAGCGGGAGAGACTCGAGGGAAGACATCCCCGTGAACCTCCTGGCCTCAGAGGGCATGAAACTCCGGGCGTCACCGAGGGGCACACTGGAAACTCCTTCCCTGGAGATGCCGGATGAATCACGGACGCAGTTCAGGGTCAGGAAGTGCTACCTAATGTCTGACTTAATTCCTTCCTGCTGAGGCTTAAACCCGGCTCCCGGTCGGCCTCTCTTCAAGTGGCTGAGGGCGGCCGCATGCCGGCACGGAGGGTGGGGCGAGGAGGGTCACCGTTCCAGGTGAAAGAGGAAGGACCAGGATCCAGGATGTGGAAGCCCCGAGCAAGAGACGCGGTTCAGTGAGCCACGCTCTGCCCAGGGCCTCCAGACTCCAGGAACTTGAAGAGGTTTCGGCCGGGCGGGGCGGATACCAACCATTTCAGGATGGCACAGTGTGGAACCATGGAACCATGCGAAGCGAGAGGTCATCTGGTCCATCCCCCTGCCTCCAGGTTGCGAACGCCCAGTGCGTCCAGGGCAGATGGAAGCCTGGCCTGGAGTTAAAAGTCTCCGGGGGGGGAAAGAGACCACCCCCCGCCCCCATCCCTTTTAGCTGGGTTTAACCCTCTCCTTTCTCCCTAGTAAACAAGAAAATGTTTCTCTCATTCAAGTAAAATCTTTCCTTTCCTGTTGTTCAGAGGATTAAAGAAAATTGGAATTGTGATATTTGTTGGAATCATAGGAATTGTGATATTTGTTAAATGCTTGCAACATTCAAAGTTCTGGTACAGGACAATTAAGTTAAATGCAGTCTATATTCCACAATCTAATAATAGCAATAATAATAATAATGAGCTTTTACTGTGTGGAGTAAAACTGGAGTGGATACAAGCGAATTCATTCACTCATTGAATTGTATTTATTGAGCACTTACTGTGTGCAGAGCGCTGTACTAAGCGCTTGGAAAGTACAATTCGGCAACAGATGGAGATGATCCCTACCCAACGGTGGGTTCACAGTCTAGAAAGCGGGGAGACAGACAACAAAACAAAACACAACAAGTAGACAGGCATCGATAGCATCAATATAAATCAAGTTGGACAGAGTCCCTGTCCCACGTGGGGCTCACAGTTTCAATCCCCATTTTACAGACGAGGTAACTGAGACCCAGAGAAGTGGCGTGACTTGCCCAAAGCCTCACAGCAGACAGGTGGCAGAGCCAGGATTAAAACCCATGACCTTCTGCCTCCCGGGCCCTGGCTCTATCCACTGCGCCATGTTGTGGGAGGGGGAATGAGTACTGAATTCCCCATGTACAGAGAAGGCACTGAGGCACAAGGCAGACGAGTAGCTGAGGGGGGACTGGAACCCAGGTCCTCAGGTTCCTAGGCCCATACTCTACCCACTAGGCCACACTGCTTTTCAGAAGAGCCACGGAACCAGTGTCCAGAAGTGGGAATGTTCTGCTTCCATTAAAATGCTTAATTCCGCAAAGCACGATTCTGTTTGGGTCCAGTTTTATTTCTGCTCATAATAGTGGCTGGCTACTCTTCCAGGACCTCATCCGGCAGGACTCTTCCCTTAGCGGCCCCACCCCATCCCTCCGCTGCCCAACCTTAGGGTGGACACGGGATAAGACACCTCCTCCCAGGGATAAATCCACCATCTGCCGGTGGTGCTTAGTATGCTGACTACGTATAATAAGCACTCGAGAATAGGAGACGCAGCATGGTAAAGTGGATAGAGCACGGGCCTGGGAGTCAGAAGGTCATCGGTTCTAATCCTGGCTGTGCCAGTTGTCTGCTGTGTGACCTTGGGCATGTCCCTTCACTTGTTTCTTCCTCAGTTACCTCATCTGTAAAATGGGGATGAAGTCTGTGAGCCCTACGTGGGACACCCTGATTACCTTGTATCTACCCCAGTGCTTAGAACAGTGCTTGGCACATAGCAAGTGCTTAACAAATGCCATAAATTATTATTGTTGTTGTTAATAATAGTAATAAGTACCATTGACAGAAGGTTAGGAGGTACCCAGAATCGCTTAAATGATCCCTTTACGTACCTCTAGGGGATTTGGGAGAAACGAAATCAGAAGAGGGATTTCTTATTGCTTATTAGGCGGGAAGTATGTGAGAATAATAATAATAACAGTATTTCTAAAGTGCTTTCACTGTGCAAAGCACTGTGTTAAATGCTGGGGTGGGTAAAAAGGTAATCAGATCAGACAGCTTCTGCCCAACATGGGGCTCCCAGTCTAAAACCATGAAAGAACAGATATTTAATCCCCATTTTAGAGAAGAAGAAACTGACTTCCCCAAGTGGCCGAGCCCGGATTGGAACCCACGTCCCCTGACTCCCGGCCCTACGTTCCTGACGCTGGGTCATCGATCCATGGTATTTATTGAGCACTGCACTTGTTTTCTATGAAACTGGAGATGATTTTGAGATGTGTTTCGTGGATCGATTTAGGGGCGGCGGGACAGGCGGAGATGGGGCGGAGGTTTAAAGGTCATCTCCAACAGGGTGACATATGTATGGTGAAGGAGGAGGGAGGGACTGGGAGTGGGACACTGAGTCTGAGGAGTCACAGAAGTCAGGAAGTGGGGGAATACCCGGGGCTGACGTTGAGCAAGGAGCCGTGCCAGCTGGACGGGAAAAGAAGAACCTTCCCAAAAGCTGAACTTTCCCTGGCAGCCAAGAAAAGCATGGGAACTTATGCCTTCCCTCCTGTCTGAGGGTCCCCAGCCTCCAGCATGCTCTGAGCACCGGTCACGGCTCTCCTCCGTGCCACCAAGAGACTCCATCCCAGCCGGCCTGCCTCTGTCCCGGTGGGAAAGAGAAAAGAAGACACAGCAGGACGCCTTTACCAAACCCCAGGAAGACAGGAGGATGCTGGAGCGGCTGCCGCGGCTACAGATGTGTCCTCGACTCTGAGACTTGAGGAGCCGGAAGTTTTGCTCCTTCAGCCACAGATCCCTTCGGATTTTAGTTTTTATTTGTGTCTGTGGTGTGTTTTGATGTTTCGTCATCCCTCATGGGTCTGTCTCCAGTCCTTCCTCACTTAAACTCCCAGTTTGTGAGGCCTTATAGGGCCAGGGATGTGTCTAATTCCACCTGTATCTTTGCTCACGGTGTCCGTACCATGCTCTACACACAGTAAGAGTTTAATAAATACTATTACTACTAAACAAAATTGTGTATACTCTCCGCAGCTGGCAAAGAAGGGAAAGTTACGGATTCAAACAAACGGGGGGTCAATCACTCAATCCATGGTATTTATTGAGCACTTACTGTGTGCAGAGCACTGCCCTAAGCGCTTGGGAGAATAGAGTACAACAAAGTTCAATTCAATTCAAGTCAATCGTATTTATTGAGCACTTAACTGTGTGCAGAGCACTGAATTAAGCTCTTGGAAAGTACAATTGGGCAACAAATAGAGACAATCCCTACCCAACAACGGGCTCACAGTTTAGAAGGGAGGAGACAGACATCAAAGTCATCAGGTATGTTCCCTACCCATAACAAGCTTACAGTCTGGAGGGGGAGACAAACATTAACGTAAATAAATGAGTAATTTATAATATATAATTTAAAGTTATTTACATAAGTGCTGTGTGTTTGAAGGTGGGGCATATGTCAAATACCCAAAGTGGAGGCATTGGGTGCAGACAACTGGCTCAAAGGTTTGGAGAGGAACTGTAGGAGGGAGATGGGGCAATTACTGGAGGAAGCCGTGGTCAAGGTAGGGTTTATTTAGGATAGGAGAGATATGACTGTTGAAGGTGACGGAGAGGGAGAGAGAAAGCGAGCCAGGAAAAGAGGGTTTTAATCAGGGAAGACCTCTTGGAAGAGATTTGACCTTAATAAGGTTTTGAAGGAGGGGAGAGTAACGATCTGGGGTGTATGGAGGGAGGGGGGGGAGTTCCAAGCTAGGGAGAGGATGTGGGAAAGGGGTCAATGCGGAGATAGACGAGATTAGGGCACAGCTGGCTGCAGAGGAGCGAAGTGTATGGGCTGGGCTATAATAGGGGATCAGCGAGATGAAGTAGGAGAGGGAGCACTGATTGAGTGTTTTGAAGAGGATGGTAAGGAGTTTCTGTTTGAGGTGGAGGAGGATAAGCAATCATTGGAGGTTCTTGAGAAGTGGGGAGATATGGGCTAAACTTTTTTTTAGAAAAAATGATTCAGGGAGCAGAGTGAAGTGAGAAGAGGAGTAGGGAATGACGGGAGGCAGAGAGAAAACAGATGCAGTAGTCAAAGCGGGATAGGATAAGTGCTTGGATCTGCATAGTCGCAGTTTGGGTGGAGAAGAAAGGGTGGATTTTAGCAGTCCTATGAAGGGGGAACCTCAGAATTTGGTGGCAGATTTTCGTTTAGGCTGTGAGCCCGTTGTTGGGCAGGAATCGTCTCTATCTGTTGCCGAATTGTACATTCCAAGTGCTTAGTACAGTGCTCTGCACACTGTAAGCCCCCGATAGATACGATTGAATGATTATGTGGGTGGAATGAGAGGGATGAAGCAAGGACGACGTCAAGGCTTGGATAGTGGTATCATCTACTGTGCCAGGGAAGACAGGGAGAAGACAAGATTTGGGCGGGAAGATAAGGAGTTCAGTTTTGGATATGTTTAGTTTGAGGTGTCAGCCGGACTTTCAGAGATGTCCTGAAGGCAGGAAGAAATGTGAGACTGGAGAAAGAGAGAGATCAGGGCTTTAGATGTCGATTTGGGAATCACCTGCATGGAGATGGTAGTTGATTGAGTGAATGAGTTTTCCAAGCGAGTGGGTGTAAATGGAGAATAGAAGGGAACCTAGAACTGAGCCCTGAAGGACCCCCACTGTCAAGGGAGAGAGGCAGAGAAAAATCTCCCCCCAAAAAACGGAGAGAAGAGGTCAGAGAAATGGAAGGAGAACCAAGAGAGGGCATTGTCAGTGAAGCCAAAGTTTCAAGGGAAAGGGGGTGATCGTCTGTGTCGAAGGCAGATGAGAGGTCTAGGAGGATTAGGTTAGAGTAGAGACCGTCCGATTTGTCAAGAAGGAGGTCACTGTTTACCTTAGTAGAGGGCAGTTTCCGTGGAGTGAAGGGAGTGGAAGCCAGACTGGAGGGGATCTAGGAGAGAGTTGGAGGAGAGGAAGTAGACACTTCTCTCCAGAATTTTGGAGAGAAATGGTAGGAGGGAGATGGGGGGGTGGTGTCAAGGGAGGGGCTTTTTTTAGAATAGGGGATACATAAGGATAAGGGAAACACTGATGAGACAGACCTATCTACAGAAGATATGTGTGGGGTCAGAAGCCCACACTGCGAATAATTGAGGTTTCTGTTAAGTACCTATTATGTGCGAAACACTATACGAAGAACTTAAATAGATACAAGATAATCTGGTGGTACACAGTCTGTGCCCCATAGTGGCCACCCAGCTGTAAAAGAGGAACAGGTTTTGAATCCTCATTTTACAGGTGAGGAAACTGAGGCACAGAAACAGAACAAAGGCCTGGAAGTCAGAAGGTCGTGGGTTCTAATGCCGGCTCGACCACTTATTTGCCGTATGACTTTGGGCAAGTCACTTAGCTTCTCTGTGCCCCAGTTCCGTCATCTGTAAAATGGGGATTAGGACTGTGAGCCCTATGTGGGACAGGGCTTGTGTCCAACCTGATTATCTTGTACCTACCCCAGAACCTAGAACAGTGCCTGGCACATAGTAACCACTTAAGAAATACTATTATTACTATTATTATTATTATTAAGTGACTAGCCCAAGTTCACACAACAAGCAGAGGTACAGAGAGGATGGTGGTGCGGTCTACGGTGCTGGGAAAGTCGTGGGGAGGACAGGTTTGGCTGATGAAATAAGGAGTTTTGTTTTGGACATGTTAAGTTTCAGACGTCAGCGGGACATCCAAGCTGAGATTTCCTGAGGGCAGGAGGAAATACAAGACTGCAGAGAAGTGTAGAGAGATAAGGGCTAGGGATATAGATTTGGGAATCAACCCTTTAAAAATGGCCGTTGAAGTCACGGGAGCAAGTGAGTTCTCCGAGGGAGTAGGTGTGGATGGAGAATAGAAGGGGGCCCAGAATTGAGCCTTGAGGGACACCCACAGTTAGGGGGAGGGAGGCAAAGGAGGAGTCCACAAAAGAGATGGAGAAGAAGCTGCCAGAGAGATAGGAGGAGAACCAGGAGCGGACAGTGTCAGCGAAGCCGAGGTTGGATAATGTTTCCTGGAGGAGGGCAAGGTCCACAGTGTCGAAGGCAACCGAGAGGTCAAGGAGGAATAGGATGAAGTGGAGGCTATTGGATTTGGCAAGGATGAGATCACTGGTAACCTTAGAAGGGACAGTTTCCATGGAGTAAAGTGGGCAGAAGACAGATTGGGAGTGGCGGCGGGTAAGGTTGGTCGAGGAGAGAGTTGGAGAGGAAGTGGAGAGAGCAGGTGTAGACAACTCATTCAAGGAATTTGGAAAGAAACAGTAGGAGGGAAATGAGGTGAAAGCTAGAGGGAGGGTCAAGGGAGGTTTATTTTTTAGGATAGGGGATACGTAACATGTTTACGTCCTGGCTCAAGCTCTGTTCCTGACTCCAACAGTTAATCCCTCTCCCTCGCCTAACTGTGCCCCTCTGCGGGGAGGAGGAACACACACACACACATACACACACGGAGAGACACACACCCCCGCACGCCCCAGCCGGGAAATGATCTAAAAGTGACCACGACCCCTCCCTCCCGGATTATCTTTCCGACCAGGTGACAACGTTCCACAGACCCCGCCCCACGCCCCCAGGAAAATTGTTTCCACCCAGAAAAGGCCACCCGTCCCCGCGACACCGTGGCCAAGGAACACTGGAAAGAGAGTGGGGAGGGGGCCGTTGGGAAGGGGTTGGAGGGAGGGGAGGGGACCATGACCAACTCAAAAATCACAGAGGCTGGGACAGGGCTCCCTTGAGGCCTGCCCTGATGATACGGATTTAAGCGACGTTATCCTGCATCATCAATCATCATCAATCAGTGGTACTGATTGAGCTCTTGCTCTTTTCCCAGCACTCTACTAGGCATCTGGGAGAGGACAATGCAGTCGAGTTGGTAGACACGCTTCCTGCCCACAGCCTAGTAAGATCGGTATTTAATTCCGATCTTACAGGTAAGGAAACTGAGGCCCAAAGAAGTTAAGCGACTCACCCAAGGTCACAAAACAGGCAAGCGACAGAACCGGGATTAGAAGCCAGGTCCTTCTGACTCTCGGGCCGGTGCTTTGTCTACTAGGCCCCGCAGCTTTTCAGAGAGCCCGTGTCTGATGGGGAAGAATAATAATACGGTATTTGTTAAGCACTTATTACGTGCGAAGCATTGTTCTAAGCGCCGGGGTAGATACATGGCCATCAAGTCTGACACAGTCCCTGTCCCACATGAGGACCACAGTCTCAATTTCCATTTTGCAGATGAGGACACTGAGGCACAGAGAAGTTAAATGACTTGCCCGAGGTCACACAGCAGGCAAGTGGCAGAGCCCGGCTTGGAACCCACGTCCTCTAACTCCCAAGCCCGTGTTCTTGCCAGGAGGCCATTCTGCTTCTTAAGATGGGGTGGACGAGACATCCCCTTTTAGACCTCAAGCTCGTTATGGCCACGGAACATGCCTGCTAATTCTATTGTGTTGTACTCTCCCAAGCCCTCGATACAGTGCTCTACACATAATAAGCGCTCAATAAACACGACTGATCGATCACCGTTCAACGGACGCACAGCCCAGTAGGTGTGTGCAGAGGAAGAAGAGGGTCCCATGCAGTGCTGACGACCAGGACTCTGAGGGGGAGGAGGGAGTGACCCCAGGACAACTGCCCCAGTCGAACCCACCCTAGGCCAATAGACAGAATTGCTGTTTCACTGACTGGGAGGGATGGCTTCCTTCATCCCCATCCCCCAGCCCTTGTCCCCCTGTTTTGGTCCAGATGGCTGAGTGGAAGGGATGGTCCCTGCTTCTGGGCTTTCAGTCCCGCCACTGGAAACCGCAGGCAGAACCCAGCCCGTCCCTGGGACCAGGCAGAATCCAACGTCCATCCAACCAGGTCAGCAGCGTTCCTAGACCCCTATGCCCTTTGACCTCTGAACCGGGCCCGGGTCTCGGAATTCTTTGCCGACATGCCGAAGGAAAGGCTCGGCTCCTGCGAACCCTCATCCCACAGAGGGTGTGGGTTGGGCTCCTGACCCTCAGCTGGATCGGAGAGGGGTCAGTACAGCCAGAGGCAGGAGCGGAGCCAGCCAGGGATATTTAGCTCCCCTGTTTCCAGACAGCGTGGGATCCGGCCTTGGCCAATCCCCGCAGGAGCAAGGAAACCGGAGCTTTGGGAGCGGATCGCTCTCGGAACCCTGGAGCCGTTCCCTTGGAGGTCGGAGGATGAAAATAGCCCCTTGTTGGTGGTCTCTCGCCCTCCCTGTCCCCAGCGGCACCGACACGTCCGGCCCAACGCACGCTGGGAATGACGGCCAGAGGCCAGGGGACGAAACGTTCCTGACCCTGGGAGAAAGATCCCGCAGCCGGACGCTGGAGGGGGTGCTCGGACCGGGCGGCGAGTCAGGCGTCAACAGTGCCTGGCACATAGTAAGCGCTTAACAGATATCCTCATTATTAATATCAGTGGAATATATCGAGCACTTCCCGTGTGCAGCACAATACTAAACTCTTGGGAAAAGTACGATTCAACAGAGTTGAGAGACACGTTCCCTGCCTAAATTGAGCTCACACTCATGTACAACCCCCGGCCTCCAAGCAGAATGCCACCATCCTCACCCCTCCCAGAGGGCAAGTCTACCCCCGCTCGGCTAATGGCGGTTCCTCAGTCTCCCCCAGACACCTCGGCCCAACTGATGATCTGCCGTCACGAGGGCAGGAATAGCACGGATGAACGAGAGCCATGGGGAGCTGGTTGTGGGCCAGGAATGTATCTACCAGCTCTGTTGTACTGCTTAGTGCTCTGCACACAGTAAGCGCTCAGTAGATATAATTGATTGATACTACAAAATCGATACTCGTGGTCTCCACCCTGTCCAGAGCCTCCATCGGACAGCATGTCCATCTGACCTCTCCCTTTGTCTCCTTCCCTCCAGCCCACGTGGACTGGCAAAAGCCGGACCGAGGAGGTAGAAGGAGGAAGAGCAAAGAGGCTGGGAAAGCAACAGTCACTCCCCAGGAAATCGACTCTCCGATCAATTCTCCCTGCCATCCTCCGGCCAGAAAGTACTTTCCTTTAGCGCAGATCCTTCCTGCTGCTAGAGTTGCCGGCTCCCTCCCAATAGTTTTCCTGAGAACAGTTCCTCGGAGAAGCTCGGCCTCCCCCATTTCAGGTTGAATAACCCCAATTCCTTTTCCCTCCTTTGCCAGAATCCCCGGAGCGATCCCCGCTGAGAGAAAGGACGGGGAACGGGGCAGACCGAGCTGCTGACCAAGGATCTGAGAAGGTCACCGGAGTTGGTCAGCACCTCTGGCTGGGTGAGGTCACCCCCGGCCAGGTTTCCGGCTCTGGTTTCGTCCAGCTCATGTTAGCCCAGGACGGGTGACCCAGGGGAGCAGTCCGAGGCCAGAGAAGGGTCGTAGCCCAGCCTTCCCTGCCCTGACTTCTCATGGGCCCAGAGTCCTGGGCTGGGCACTGGGGGAGGAGCAGGGGGAGGAGGAGACATAGCCCTTACCCGTGAGGGACTGTCAGTCTCATGGGGGAGACACACACACGACCCTCCATCTCCCCCCACCCCACATTGGCTTAGTCGATAGAGCGCAGCCCTGGGAGTCTGAAGCGCTTGGGTTCTAATCCTGGCTCCGCCATGTGTCTGCTGTGTGACCTTATGCAAGTCATTTCACTTCTCCGTGCCTCAGTTACCTCATCCGTAAAACGGGGATTAAGAGCGTGAGGCGAGATATGGACCGTGTCCAACCTGATTATCTCGTACCTACCCCACATCCTAGAACAGTGTTTGGCACATAGTAAGCAGTTAACAGGTATAATTATTATTATTATACTGGCTGCCGGGGAAGGGACAGAGGGAGGAACCTTCCTGGACTGGTGTGGGGGTCTTCAGGCTGAGGCAAGAGGCTCTGGAAGCCAACCCCTTCCCCGCAGCTCCCTCAGGGCTCCACATCCCATCTAGTCATGACTTCTTGCCTGGGTTCCTCCCCGAGGAATATGGTGGCCACCCACCAACCCCCACCACCTCAGAGCCAGGCAGAAACCCCCAGAACTGGGGCTTGAGCACTCCTCCCTCTAGCATCGCCGAATTTCAATAATAATAACAACTGTGGTATTTGCTAAACGCTTACTACGTGTCTAGCACTGTTCTAAGCATTAGGGAAACTACAAGACAATCAGGACAGACCCTGTCCCTGTCCCTCGCAGGGCTCACAGTCTGACAAGGAAGGAGATCTCCATTTTATGTTTGAAGAAACTGAGGCGTAGAGAAGATAAATGACTTATTCCAGGTCACTTAGGAGGTTCCGGGTGGAGCCAGAATTAGAACTCAGGTCAGCCCATGCTCTTTCCAGTAGGCCACGCTGCTCTTCGGGAGATAAGCGGGCAGTGGAGTGCTCCTCGATCGCTCTCCTCCCCTTTCTACCCCACCTGCTCCACTTGTGGATACTCATTATGACCTCTCTCTTGGGCTTCTCTTCCCTGCCTTGCTGGCTTCTGCTTGTCCTCCTCCTTGGTCAACCCTCCGCCAACCTTGGTCAACAAAATACCCTGGAGTCCGTTGCACCAAGTATGGAGCACTGAGTCCAGAATCCACAGCCCAGAATCCCCTACCCACAGCCCTCAGCTAAAAAGAAATAAAAATAAAAATAAATAGAATAAATAAATAATAAATATAAATAGATACAATAAAAATCATAATAGTAGTAGTTAATAATGATAATAATAGTTAAGTTAATAGTAGTTTGTTAAGCTTCTACTAAGTGCCAGACACTGTACTAAGCACTGGGGTGGATACGGACAAATCGATTAGACTGTAAGCCCGTCAAACGGCAGGGACTGTCTCTATCTGTTGCCAACTTGTTCATCCCAAGCGCTTAGTACAGTGCTCTGCACATAGTAAGCGCTCAATAAATACTATTGAATGAATGAATCGGGCTGGATACAGTCCCCGTCTCATTTGGGGCTCACAGTCTTAATCCTTATTTAAAAGATGAAGTAAAGTGTCTTGCGTAAGGTCACACAGCAGACAAGCGGCAGACCAAGGATAAGAGCCCAGGTCCTTCTGAGGCCCAGGCCGGGGCTCGATTCGTTCAATCGCATTTATTAGGCACTTACTGTGTACAAAGAAAGGTACTAAGTGCTCGGAAAGTACAATTTGGCAACGGAGAAAATCCCTATCCAACAACGGGCTCACAATCTAGAAGGGGGGGAGACAGACAACAGAACAAAATAATCCACTAGGCCACTCTGTTTCTCAGCTCAGAGCTCACAGCTCACAACTCAGAGGCCTCAGCCCGGATTCCAAGAGCCCGCAACCCACAGCTCGCGGCTCCAAACCCATAGCCCGGAGCCCAGAGCCCAGAGCCCGGGGCCCAGAACGTGGGGAGTCCAGAGCCCGCAGAAGGAGCCCGGAGGCCAGAGCTGACCCGGAACTGGAGGAGGGCAGGCCGGGTGACCTCACTGTGACTGCTCATTCAGCTCCTAATTCTGGAGAAAAAGCTCCCAGCCGCTGACTAACCGCCCCACAGACTCCCTTCCCCGCCCCAGCGAGACCAGCCCAGGCAGGATGTCCCTTGGCGCTTCACGCTTTGCGCTCCACAGTGGGGAAACTGAGGCTGTGGCCCGCAAGGAGAATGCTTCAGGGTCTGGAAGTCCACTTTGGGGCTTTTGAGACACAGGGATCCCCCTCACCCTCTTCGGCCGACTCTCGGGAATCTCACTGCCTCACTTCTTTCCTTACTGGGCCCAAGGACCAATTATAACCAATCTGAAAACCTCTTTATTAAGAGTCTGAGATCTGGCGGGAGAGGAGTGGATTTGTCTTTGGGGGGCTATTTGACCAGGGGTCTGTTAAGGGTGTTCAACTGCCCCACCGACGCCACCAGGGGAGACTTTGTCACAAGGAGAGTGGGTAGAAAGCGAAGCTTAGTGGAAAGAACCGGGGCCCGGGAGTCAGAAGGTCACGGGTTCTAATCCCGGCTCTGCCGCTTGTCTGCTGTGGGATTTTGGGCGAGTCATTTCACTTCTCGGAGTCTCAGTTTCCTCATCTGTCAAATGGGGATTAATGTGGGACAGGAACTGTGTCCATACTGACTAACTTGTATCTACCCCAACGCTTAGAACAGGGCTTGGCACCTCGCAAGCGCTTAACAAATGCCATAACTATTATTATTCTCATAAAGGAGTTTGGTATAAAGAAGACTGCTGTCCTTTAAAAGCGCGAGAAAACCCCAGGGCGTGACCGTCACCGTGGCGGGGCTGGTGAAGGGCAGCCTCAGAGCCCCAGAGGCCCGGATAAACCACACAGCATTGACTCTAACTGGAATCGGGAATTAATATGTCACTTCTTAAAGGCCCTGAAAGTGTGTTCCTTAATCAAGAAGGAAGAGGAGGGTCGTAGAGCACCGTGGGAAGGCGAGTCCGTTGGATTTTTCTAATCACCCCTCTCAATCTCCCCCAGCCGGGGGAGAGCACGAGGTCTCAGGCAGCCCCCAGCCCCACAGCACTTCCGTCCATATCTGTAATTTATTTATTTCTATCAATGTTCATCTCCCCCTCTAGACTGTAAGCTCACTGTGGGCAGGGAATGAGTCTATTATTGTATTGCATTCACCCGAGTATTTAGTACAGTGCTCTGCGCACAGTAAGCGCTCAATAAATAGGATTGACTGACTGGCACTGGCTGGCAGAAGTTCTCGACTCGATGGCGGTCCTCTACGCTTCACCGTCCCGGAGGAGCCCAGGCTACCCTAGGACAGTCAGGAGGCCACATGGGGCTGGGGGTGGCTCAGCAGAGAGGGGGTGGACTAGGGCCCACCCGGGGGCAAAAAGCTACTCAAAGCCACCCCGAGAGACGGTGAGCCTGGGTTCCCTCTCCAGCTCTGCCCTTCGCCACGCCCTCTCCCCACCTTGGTGTGCTGTGTGACCTGGGGCGAGGCACCGCCCCTCTCTGATCCGCAGAGGGGAGTCTAATCCCTGCCGCTCCCCAGCCCGGGGAAACGTTAGCGATGACGGCGATAACAGGCGGGGTGGGAGGAGGCCCAGCATCTGCCCAGACGATCATCTTCATTGTGTTTTTCATTAAAAAAAACTCATCACTCTGGTCTCTCCCCTAGCAGGGCCATTCATTCATTCATTTATTCCGTTGTATTTATCGAGCGCTCACTGTGTGCAGAGCACTGTGCACGAAGGGAGAGTACAGTAGAGCAATAAACAGTCACATTCCATGCCCACAACGAGTTGACAGTCTAGACGGGAGGGGCGTGGGGGGGGGGGAGGGAACAGACAGCAGTACAAATGAATAAAATAACAAATATGGAGGGAAGGGAGGGAGGAAAGCAACGGGAGCAAGTCAGGGCAACGCAGACATCATCAACGTCCTAAGGTCCGAGGTTCCAGGGCCCACGGCCGACGAGATAGCTAATAATAATCCCCCGATTAGACTGTAAACCCGTCAAAGGGCAGGGACTGTCTCTGTTACCGATTTGTACACTCCAAGCGCTTAGTACAGTGCTCTGCACATAGTAAGCGCTCAATAAATACTATTGAATGAATGAATGAATAATAATAATTGTGGTATTTGTTAAGCAATCGCTATGTGCCAGGCACTGCTCTAAGAACTGGGATAGACACAGTTAAATCAGGTTGGACCCAGGCCCTGTCCCACAATAGGGCTCACAGTCTTAATTCCCATTTTACAAATGAGGGAACTGAGGCACAGAGAAGTGAAATGCCCTCGATCACACAGCGAAGTGACAGAACCCATGACCTTCTGACTCACAGGCCCGAGCCCAGTCCACTACGTCACGCTGCTTCTCATGTGGGGACAGGTTGGACACAATCCCTAACCCACATGGGGCTCACAGCCCCTACCCCATTCTACAGATGAGGCGATTGAGGCCCAGAGAACTGAAGCCCAAATACTCTGCCCCTGACCAGCCTGCATCTCCCTGGATCTCCTCTTCCCTCTCTGCTCCCTCCACCTATAGGGGTGGGGTCTGATTAAATGTGATTGAATGTATGCATGCATACATGCATGCATGCATGAATGAAGCAATGAAAAGGCTCAGAGCAGACCCCCACCCCCAGCAAACACTGCCCAATAACCGTAACCCCAACCTCCCTCCTTTGGGGGTATTACAGCATCTCCACCCACGGCCTGGGCCCCGGCATCAGAAGACTGAGCCCCCGAGTCAGTCTGGAAGAGTTCAAGTGTCTTCCGTTGTCAAGGCTGCAGTGGACCCTTTCCCTGGATGGTCAGGCAGGACGGTCTTGCCAGCCCTGAGCACTTGGGAGAGCGAAGCAGAGCAGAACGCCCGGCTCCGTGACCTCTGGGAGCCTCCCGGTAGATTTCAGAAACCAAGGCCCTCTGGTCTCTGTTCTTCTAAAACCTTGCCCTCGGAAATCTCTCACTGGATACCCACAGTGCCTGATTCTGTGAACCTTAAGTGGGATAGGGTCTGTATCCAACCAGACGAACTTGTATCTACTCCGGTGCTTAGAACAGTGCTTTTATTTTCCCTGAATGGTATTTTTTAAGTGCTCGCTATGAGCTAGGTACTGCTCTAAACCCCGGGGTAGATATAAGCTATTGAAGTTGCATACGGTCCTTATCCCATATGGGGCTCACAGTCTTAATCCTCGTTTCACAGATGAGGTAACTGAGGGACAGAGAGTGGCTTGCCCAAGTTCACTCATCAGACAAGTGGCGGAGCCCGGATTAGAACTCAGGTTCTCTACCTCTTATGCCGGGGCTCTTTTTATTCGACCACTCTGCCTCTCTATACGCCTAACATATACCGTTAGCTTGTGTCCTCCCAAACATAGATTACAGTGCCTGGCACATAATGCACACTTATAAATACCACTACAAAAAAAGGATAGTTCATTCTGAGACCCACGAAACAGGGGCCCAGGGCCAGAGAATGAGATTGGCTCCGTCTTTCTGCAGTCAGCCTCGACGCCACGATCATTCTGCAGTGGTGAAAATGGCTCACACTGAGCCACTCTCACTCTCTGGCCCTGCCTGGATCCCCGTTTCGGTTGTCTCAGAATGGAATTTCTCAGTGTTAGGCGGCAGCCGATCTCACCGGGCCTCCTCACCCTGACTAGAAGCCTCCCCACTGGATTGGATACTCAGAAAGACTTCATGCACGGGGGAAGTCTTTTCTTCTTTCTTGCAAAAAGAAGAACAAAGGACTATTGAAACACTTTGGCACCTAAGAAAGACGGTTTGCCCTGGGAATCCCATAACGTTAAACGGCCTCCGAAACGCCGTACGTGTGGTGGTTCGCACACTGTGGTCTTTGTCGTGGTCTCTGAGACTCCAACTTCGCAATGGGGGGCTCTCCACTCCTTAATGGTGCGATCCTGGAATTCTGGGACTGGAGAAGGCTAATTTCACTGTTTTGTCCCACTTCAGCCCCACAGCAGTTATACCCATATCTGTAATTTATTTTAATGCCTGTCTCTACATCTAGACAGTAAGCTCCTAGTGGACAGTGGAAATTGTCTACCCACTCTGTTGTATTGTTCTCTCCTCAGCTCTTAATACGGGCCTCTCGGCCCTCTAGACTGTAAGCTTGTTGTGGGCAGGGACTATGTCTGTTATATTGTTAAACCGTACTCTTCCAAGAGCTTAGTACAGTGCTCTGTACAGTAAACGCTCGCTTAATACAATCGATTGATCGATTGATTGATTGTCCCTTGGTGGGATGCTTAGTTCAAGGTTGTGGTGACTGTGGTAACGCTATACACAACTGCAGGACAAGGCTTGGGTTCAGAGGGGAAAAGAGACTTTTCGGCAATTAGGGTGAGGGACACTGGTCTCCCTTCAGCCTTCCCCTTCCTTCTCCCCCCAGGTGCAGAGAGGAGTCTGTGACTGTGACTCAACTGTGAGCTCGTGGTGGGAAGGGAATGCCACTGTTTTTTGTTGTGTTGGACTTAGCCAAGCGTTTAGTACGGTTGGGGTAAATACAATTAGGATATGGTTGGTTTAAATACGATCGAAGGAATGAATGAACGTGTCAGGCTAGTGGGCCGATCTGGGAAGCCTGAGGGCAAGACTGGATGACCGACGTAGGATGGGCAAGGTGGATCTGGGAAAAGGACAGAGGAGGACGAAGGTCAGCCGGATTTGGGGCATCGGATTGACCTCTGCCCAAGGAGGCACTGTCGTGGTCGGGAATCCGCGGGCTGAGAGGGGGCAGGGCTCGAGGGTGAGAATAAGGGAGGGGAGGCCAGACCGAACGCAGAATTGCTGCTATCCAATCTCTCTTCCTTCAGAGAGCTGCAAAAGGTCCAGAGAGGATTGGGCAGATCCGTGAAGAAGCAGTCCAGGCTGGGTCATTGGAGTGACAGTCAGGGAGGGAGGGGAAGAATCCGGGGTGTTGGATGATCCGCGCTTGGTCACTGGAGGGACCAACAGGGATGGAGAGGGGAGAGTCAGGGTTGTTGCATGGTCCATCAACTCCCTGTGAGAATAGCGTCCAGGAGGGCAACCAGCCTATGGCTCCTCCAGAGCCCGGAGGCCACCGTGAAGACAGAGTCCTCTCATTCATTTATTCAATCATATTTATTGGGCACTTAATATGTGCAAAGCACTCTACTAGGCACTTGGGAGAGTATACTACAATAACAAACACATTCCCTACCCACAAGGAGCTCACAGTCTAGAGAGGGAGACAGACATTCATAAATGAATAAATTACAGCTATAACAAATAAATAAATTACAGATACAATGAATAAATGAATGAATAAATCAATAGATCAGTAAATTACAGATATAATAAATTATAGTCCTGTCAGGCTGAACCGGCCATGACGTTGACCGGGGATTGGTGGGGAGAAGGCATCGCATGTCGTCCTGTGGTCCGTCCAGACCCCCATCATTCTAAAGCCCCCTCCCCAGCCGGTCTCCACCGGGATCCGCCCACCAGGCCGAACCTATCCACTCCCCGGATCCTCGGGCGGAGAGGAAGGAAGCCTCGGTTGGTTGGTCCCGCCTGCCGGCCCTCGTCCCGGCCCAGGGCGAGCGAGGTGAGCGAGCTCCACCGACCCTCCTGGATGAGTCACAGCCGCAGGGAACGAGCGGCTTGTCCACTCCCCCGTGCCTGGGCAGGGCTGAGCGGGCGAGCGGTCACTGGTTACTAATGCGGGTTTCATCACCCATGGCTCGGGACTCCTTGCGGGATGCCAGGATGCACTGGGGCGGGGGCGTGGGAGGGGCTCCAATTTCCCGTTTCCTCCCTGTATGAACCTGGGAAGAAATCGGGATGAAAACGCCTTGAATTTTTCCACTTTCCCATCACCGAGCTCAGTGTGTCCTCCCTGGCACACATTAAGCGCTTAGCAAATACCACAGTTTGAGAAGCAGCATTACGTAGTGGATAGAGCCCGGGCCCGGGAGTCAGAAGGTCATAGGCCCTAATCCCGGCTCCACCGCTTGTCTGTTGCGTGACCTTGGGCAAGTCACTTCACCTCTCTGGGCCCCAGTTACCTCATCTGGAAAATGGGGATTGAGACTGGGAGCCCCGGATGGGGCAGGGACTGTGTCCGACCTGATTTGCTGGATAACCCCAGTGCTCAGTACAGCAAACAGAGAGCGCTTAACGAATACCACAGTTATTATTGTTCATATCCCTAGGAGGGAGGATGAGGCAGGGATCATCCCTATTTTACGGGAGAAGTCACCAGGGCCCAGAGAGGTCAAGTGACTGGACCAAAGATTCACTCACAGCAGGCAGGTCGGCAGCCCAGGTCCCCTCCCTCACAGACGCGTTCCCCACTAGTCTGCCCTCCTCCTCCTCAGCCTCGGCTCCCATCTGCGGGCCAGGGGCACCAGTTGGCCCTCGGTCGATGTCAACCATCTCCCGTGGGAGGGCCCAACCCTACTCTTAGGGAAAGAGCCGCGCAGGCCCGCCTCCACCCTCCTCCTTCCCCGGCTGCCCCCGCGGATCCCGGGATCATCTTGAATCCGGCTTGGAAGCTGACAGTTGCCGGGGCTACTTCTGGATTCCCTGGACCGGCAGTTAGCAATCAATGCTTTGTGCGGAGGAGAGGGATGGACTGAAAGACCTCCTTAACTCCCTTCCAGAGACCCAGAGTCCGTGACCTTAACCAGTGACCTCGGCATTCAGCACACAGGTTCTGTGTGCGCGAGGGGTAATGGGGGAGTGGGCGTGCTTGAGTGTGTGTGCGTCTTGTTACCTTCATTATACTGATAATCCCTCGAAGGCAGGGACCGTCTCCCGTCTCTGTAGTTCCCCCAGAGCCCAGTGCAGAGTGTGCGTGTATGTGTGTGTACATTTGTGTGTCCCCTGTCTCCCCCTTCAAGCTAAGGGACCACGTCTTTTCCTCCCTCTGTCCCGCCCCAGTAGCCCACGACAGTGTGTCTGTGTGTGTTCATGTGTGCGCATGTACGTGCTGTTTCCTCCATCTGACTGGCAGCCCCTCAGGGTCACACGCTGTGTCTCCTCCTCCCTCTCTTCCTCCCAAAGTGCCCAGTATAGTGTGTGTGTCCGTGTCTGTGTGTGTGCGTGTATGTGTCTCCCAGCCAACGATGCTGAATCCTACACCCTAGCCTCCAGCCAGTCATGAACCCAGAAACCTACTGTTTGACCCGGTATTATGGCACCGAACGGACCTGCTGGATTTCCCGCGCCCTTCCCCTTCTCCTGCTTCCCTCCCTCCTCCTCCCTCCTCCTCGCCATTCCCTCCCTCCTCCCCAACCCCCTCCCCAACGTCTGGCGGTGTCCAGTCGGCTCACCTCCCTACTGGCCGGACTGGGAGAAAAGCGGTGGGTGGGGCCCTCTCCGGAGAGCCCTTAATGGAGGTGAAGAAGTCGTTGGACGCTGGTTGTCCGGTCAGGGGAGGTGGACTGAAGTGGGATGAGTCGGTCAGGGAAGAGAAGGCCGTGGGGAGTCCGGCCAACACGAAGGACGGGGCCGGCTCTCCTCCCCGACAGAGGGTCACGCCGAGGACGGGACCCAGGGAGTGGGCTTACGCTGCAGCGGGGTAGACTTAGTTCAGGTGTGAGAAGGGACTTCCTGAAGGCTATTGGGAATTAGAGCACATGGCTGACAAGAGGATGAACCATCTTGATTACCAGTGAAGCTGGGAAGCAGCATTGCCTAGTGGATAGAGCCCGGGCCTGGGAGTCGGAAGGTCATGCGTTCTAATCCCGTCTCCGCTATTTGTCTGCTGTGTGACCTTGGTCACGTCACTTCGCTTCTCTATGCCTCAGTTACCTCATCTGTAAAATGGGGAGTGAGACTATGAGCCCCCCATGGGACAGGGACTTTGTCCAATCCGATTTGCTTATATCCACCCCAGTACTTGGAACGGTACCTGGCACATAGTAAGCAGTTAAGCACACACCATAATTATTATTACTGTTACCCGTGGAGTTGGAACCTGAAGAGCTTCTCTCGGTCTGGGAGGGCACTGCCTGTGGTTCCACATGGAGGCAGGGGGCTGGACAAGATGGGCTCAAGTGCTTCCTTCCAGCCTGCAGAGTCTGGGATTCCAAACTGGGCATTCACTGGGCAGAGGGAGCAGAGCGGCGACCTCCTCCCTCTCTCCCTCCCCCAGATCCAATACGGTTTGTGTGTGTGTGTGTGTGTGTGTGCATGCTATCTCCCCAATCAGACTGGCAGCCCCTCGAGGGCAGAAACCATCTCTCCTCCTCCCTCTTTTCCTCCAGGGCCCAATACAGTGTGGGTGAGAGACAGAGATCATTTTGTCATCCCCCCTGCCGCTAGAGACAATCTCCAGAAAGGGAGAATCCCTTCTCCTCCCCCTCACCGCCTTTTCAGGAATTAACACCCTCACAGAAGCTTTCTGGTGTCCAACCCCGATCCCTCCTGCTGCAGCATAAACCTACTTCCTCTGGAGGTGTGGCCAGGTGCGGCCTCAGCCCTCCCTTCTGGTGGTCTGAGCTGCAGCGTGAAGGCAGCTGAGCCCCAGAGGCTGGTGGCGGAGGCGGAGAGGATGAGACTGGGCAGGGTGCCCTGGCTGGATGCCCCCCCCCCCCCCAACACCTGGGGCTGGGGATTGTTTCTGGAGGAGGCCCCATGGATTCCCGGTGTTCCCGGTCACCGGAGTTCAAGAGGATTCTTCCGTCCTGCCCTCTCTCAAGGCGGCGCTCTCCCACCGTCGAAGACAAAGACCACAGACCACAAAGATGACCTCATTCATCCTCACCACGTTCCTGTCAGGGAATCGGACACATTATTCTCCCCATTTTCCAGATAAGGAGACTGAGGTCCAGAGAGATTAAGTGACCTGCCCAGGGTCACCTAGCAGGACAGTGACATTATCTTGACTCTATTTATTCCCATTGTTCTCGTCTGCCTGTCTCCCCCGATTAGACTGTAAGCCCGTCAAAGGGCAGGGACTGTCTCTATCTGTTGCCGATTTGTACATTCCAAGCGCTTAGTACAGTGCTCTGCACATAGTAAGTGCTCAATAAACACTATTGAATGAATGAATGAATAATTAGCATGGCCCTAGTGGGCCTAGCACTGGCCTGGGAGCCAGAGGACCTCGTTTCTAATCCTGGCTCCACCACTTCTCTGCTATATGACCTTGGGAAAGTCATTTAACTTCTCTGTGCCTCAGTTTCCTCAACTGCAAAATGGGGATTTTATACCTGTTCTCCGTCCTTCTAAAACTGTGAGCCCCATGGGGGACAGGAACTGTGTCCAACCTGATTTACGGTGTTTAGAACAGTGCTTGACACAGAGTAAGTGCTTAACAAGTAAGCACCCACATGCTGAATCATTTCATCAACGATATTTACTGCGTGCTTACTGGGTGTAGAGCACTCTACTAAACATTGTGGAAGACCACAATACAGCAGATTTAGTAAACATGTTTCCTGTCTTGCAGTCTAGAGAATATCAGACCCATCAGTCAATCAATGTTATCTATTGAGCGCTTACTGTATGCCAAGACCTAGGGGCAGAGATCATGTCTACCCACAGTCCCAAGCACTTAATACAGTGCTCTTCCTGCGGGAAATGCTCGATAAATACCACTGTTTGACTGATCGGGAGATATACAATAAGCAGATCGGACCCAATCACTGAGCCGCAAGGGCCTCACAGTGTAGCAGGAACAGCACTCAGTTGGACATGAGAGAGCAGTGACCGAGCGGATGGGCCCCGGACCTGGGCGTCGGAGGATCTGGGTCATAATCCCGGCTCCGCCACTTGCCCGCTACATGACCTTGGGCAAGTCACTTCACTTCTCTGAGCCTCAGTTCCCTCATTTGAAAAGTGGGGGTTAAGACTGTGAGCCCCATGTGGAACAACCTATGTGCTTGGCGCATAGGAAGTGCTTAATAAATACCATTATTATTATAATTGTTATTATCCCCTTGTCCCCATCCACTTTCTTCTCCCACTAACCTCCAGATCACACCCTCCGTTCCTCTTAATCTCACCTCTTCATTGTCCCTGATTCCCACCACTCCTGTCTGACTACTTCCTCCTGCCTGGAGCTGAAGCTCCTCTCCCCTCGAATCCCGTCCACCCTCCCCGCTGCATCTCTGCCCATCTTTAAAACCTGAACGTCACCTCCTCCGAATGGGCTGAGTTGTAGTGGAAGAGGAGTGAGGAAACGTAGCCGGGAGAGAACTGATTGAGGCCCTTAGACGTCGATAGTGAGGAGTCTGTGCTTGATGGACGGGTTAGGGTTAGTGTTAACCAGTGAAGAAACGAGTGGGGAGACATAATTTGTTAGAAAAATGATCCAGGCAGTCTACTGAAGCATGGCTCGGCCAATTGTCTGCTGTGTGACTCTGGGCAAGTCATTTAACTTCTCTGTGCAACAGTTTCCTCAACTGCAAAATACCTGTTCTCCCTCTTATTTAGATCTCCGTGGAGGACAAGGACTGTGTCCAACCTGATTAACTTGTATGCATCCCAGCTCTTAAAACAAATATCATAATCATTATCATCGCGGACTGGAGGGGAGAGAGGTTGGAGGCAGAGACGTCAGCGAAGAGGCCGGTGCAGTCCTAGAATAGGTACAGTGCTCTGTACATTTCATCCAGATTCTCAGAGGGAATTTAACTCACTTTCCAAGCAACGTGGCCACTGGAAAGAGCATGGGATCGGGAGGCAGGGGATCAGAATTTTAATAGTAATACTTAATAATAATGGTACTTGTTATGTACTTACTGACCGTCAAGCCCTGCACTAAGCACTGGCGTAGAAACAAGTTAATCAGGGCAGACGGTCCATGTACTGCCCCTTACCTCCCTGTGCCTCAGTTTCTTAATCTGTAAAATTGGAGTAAAATCCCTGCTCTCCCCACCTCTTAGATCGTGAGCCTGGTTCAGGACAAGGACTGCATCCAATCACAGTGCTTCCGCCCATAGTAAGTGCTTAATAAATGCCCTAATTAATTCATTCATTCATTAATGAACTCGGACCAACTCTATGCGCCTCTGCACATTCTAATCCAACCCAGGGGCTGGGGCAGGTTCAGGGTTGGGTGGGAGGCGAGGTGTCCAGAACCCCAACTGGGCTTTAAAGCCAGATGGACCTGGGGCCTTCAGACCAGACGAGCCACCCAGCGTAGATCAGTTGACTGTTTTAGACCAACACGGACTTCGGGTCTAAATTAAAATTAATAGTGGCATTTGTTAAGCGCTTACTATCAACCAAGTACAGTACTAAACTCTGGGGTTAAGGCGAGATAATCAGGTTGACGCAGCCCCCGTCCCACATGGGGCCCACATTCTGAGTAGGTGGGAGGACGGGTATTGAATCTCCATCTTACAGATGAGGAAACTGAGGCCCAGAGAAGTGAAGTACACTTATGTACATACCTGTAATTTATTTATATTAATATCTGTCTCCCCCTCTTGACTGTAGGTTTGCTGTGGGCAGGGAATGGGCCTATCAACTCTGTTAGATTAAACTCTCCCAAGCGCTTAGTACAGTGTTCCACATACGGTAAGCACTCAATAAATACCCTTGCTTGCTTGATTGAAATGACCTACCCAAGGTCACACAGCAGGCAAGGGGCAGAGCCACAATTAGGAGCAGCATGGTGCAGTGGATAGAGCTCGGGCCTGGGAGTTAGAAGGTCATGGACTCCAATCCCAGCTCTGCCACTTGTCTGTTGTAAGACCCTGGGCAAGTCACTTCCCTTCTCTGTGCCTCAGTTATCTCATCAGTAAAATGGGGATTCAGATTGTGAACCCTATGTGGGACAGGAACTATGTTTAACCCTATTTGCTTGTATCCAACCAGTGCTTAGTACAGTGTTTGGCATACAGTAAATGCTTAACAAATATCAAATTATTATTATTATTATTATTATTAAATCAGTTCCTCTGACTTCCAGGCCCATGCTATTTCCACTAGGATACACCAGATAATGGTCCCTGACTCCTGAGGGCAAATCCAGCCTGCTTCTACCCCTGTATGCTTGTTGGTACAGAGAAGCCAGGGACCAGGAGAGGGTAATGGATTTCCTCCTGCCCACAGCTGGCCTACTGCCAGGGCACAGTGGGGCATCTGTCCCTACCCACATACCCTCCTGAGGCCCAGATCCAGAAATGGATTGTCTGGGGTGGGAGTCCTAAAGGTGACCAGAGGGCGCAGGACAGAGCGGAGGCAGCTTAGACCCTCCGACTCCCTAACCGTGACCCTCCCTGCTCACGGGCCTGGCTCTCCGAGAAGCAGAGGCCTCAGGACCTGAGCAGGGTAATTCAGGGGTCCGGCAGGTAAGCCCCTCGGCCAGGAGAAGGTTTGGGTTACCTGGAGATTTCAGTTATCCGTGCCATCTTCCTTTCCTCCATGGATCTTTGAGAGGAGGCTGCCTCCCTCAGCCGAGGGACGTGGGCCGAGCCCGGTGGGTCACTGTCGGGGGCCCCTTGGGAAGGAGGCTCCCCTAGGTTGCCTGCCGGGCTGCTGCGGTCAGGCCCGGCCTGGGCCCGTGGGCACCAGCAAGGCCATCGACTGCAGGGAGGGGAAAGCCGGAGGGGAAACGTCCGGCCGGAGCGGCCGGAAACACGGCCCCCACAGTGGGGCCGTCAGACACGCCAGGCAGGGACGGACCCCTACTGTTTAACGAGTCCGCCAGGGCGGGCAGCCTGTTTTCTCAGAAAAGTTCAATCTGGTTCCAATCCCCAGCCGGAACAAGAGGGTGGTCGGGAGAGACCAATTAGGCTTCTCTCTGTTAATGAGCGGGGCCCGCGGGGCCTAGGCCTTGGAATTCCCACGTGGACACTTGCCCGGGTGGACCCTGGCCTGAGCGGACCCTCATCCACGTACTCCACAGCACAGTTTTCTCTCCCCAGAAAGTAATTCCGTGAACCCGGCAGCTAACCCGGGCCAGGTCCCGTTCCTGGGGAGCAGCCGCTGGGTTGGAGAACGGTTTCGCCTCTCTCCCGGAACGCCCTCCCTCTTCAAATCCGGCAGACCGTTACTCTCTCCCGCTTCAAAACCTTACTGAAGGCCCATCTCCTCCAAGAGGCCTTCCCTGACTAAACCCCCCTTTCCCCTTCTCCCACTCCCTTCTGTGTTGTCCTGATTAGCTCCTTTTATTCATTCCCTCTCCCAGCCCCACGGCGCTTATGATCCAATCTGTATTTAATTGATTTATATTAATGTCTGCCTCTCCCTCTAGACCGTAAGCTCACTGTGGGCAGGGAATGTGTCTGTTTATTGTTACAGTGTACGCTCCCAAACTCTTAGTACAGTGCTCTGCACACAGTAAGCGCTCATAAATACGACTGAATGAATGAATGAATGAACCGCAATGAGGAAGAGACTCCTACAGCAGAGCAGGGAGATGGGCAAAGGGGCGGGAAGGAGAGGGAGGGAAAAGAGGCAGACCCGGACACACGGAGACAGACAAAGTCACAGGCACAAAGGGAGACACAGGAACAAAAGGAGGTCAGACAGAGACACAGAGAGGCACCAAAGGAAAGCTAGAGACACAGAGACAAAGAGAGGCAGAGAGAGAGTTCGATTCTTACAGACCGCCCAGACTCCCTGTCCCCTCCCACTCCAGTCCATACTTCACTCTGCTGCCCGGATCATTTTTCTACAGAAACTTTCAGGACGTGTTTCCCCACTACTCAGAACACTCCAGTGGTTGCCCATCCACTTCTGCATCAAACAAAAACTCCTCATCACTGGCTTTAAAGCACTCAGTCACCTTGCCCCCTCCTACCGCACCTCGCTACTCTCCTATGACAAACCACCCCCTCACACTTCTCTTCTTTACCGCTAAACTTCTCACTGTGCCACCATCTCATCTATCTCACCACCAACCCCTTGCCCACGTCCTGCCTCGGTCAAATTCGAGAAGGGCGGGCATTCCAGGCCAATTACCCTCCCCCTCCTTCAAAGCCTAAATGAAACACAAATCTCCTCCAAGAGGCCTTCCCTGACTAAACTTCCCTTTCCTCTTCTTCCACTCCCTTCTGCGTCACCCTGCCGTGCTCCCATTGTTCATCCCGCTCCCAGAGCCACAGCACTTATAAACACATCTGTAATTTATTTATTTATACTAATGTCTCCTCAAAACTGTATGTTCACTGTGGGCAGGGAATGTGAACGTGTCTGTTCAGTGTTGAACTGTACTCTCCCGAGCAGTAAGTACAGTGCTCTGCACACAGTAAGCGCTCAATAAATAGGATCGAATGAATCAATCATAATATTGATGGGATTTGTTAAACACTTACTATGTGATAAGTACTGTAGATCAAGAACCTGTCCGACATGGGGCTCCCGCTCTTATCCTCATTTTACAGATGAGGTAACTGAGGCATAAAGAAGTGAAGCGATTTGCCCAAGGTCACACAACAGACATGTGGCAGAGTTGGGATTAGAACCCAGGTCCTTCTGACTCCCAGGTCCATGCTCTATCCATTAAGCCACACTGCTTCTCAAAATAATCAATCAGTGATATTTATTGAACATTTACCATTGGCAGAGCACTATATTAAAGGCTTGGGAGAGTACAATAAAATAGAGTTGATAGACATGATCCCTGCTCAAAGGGGATTTACAGCCTACTGGGGGAGACAGACCCTAAAATAGATTAGAAATAGGGGAATTAGTAGAGCACAAGGATATTTATGTAAGTGCTGTGGGTCTGGGTCGAGTATCAAAGTGCTTAGGTCTTATTAAAGTTTATCTCCTCCAAGAGGCCTTCCCTGACTAAGCTCTCATTTCCTTTTCTCCCACTCGCTTCTGCATCGCCCTTGCACTTAAATTTGCACCCTCAAGCCCTGGCGCTTATGTGAACGAGACGCAGCATGGCTCAGGGAATAGATCACAAGACTAGAAGTCAGAAGGATCTGGGTTCTCATCCCGGCTCCGCCACGTGTCTGCTGTGTGACCTTGGGTATGTCACTTAACTTTACTCTGCCTCAGTTACCTCTGCTGTAAGATGGGGATAAGAGTGTGAGCCCCATGTGGGACAGGGACTGTGTCCAACCCCAGTGCTTAGAACGGTGCTGGCTGTGTCCATCCTAATTAACTTGCATCTACTCCAGTGCTTAGAACAGTGCCTGACACATAAGTGCTTAACAGATACCATTACTTGGAAAAAAAAAAAAAGGATGAAGTGTGTGTGGGAATTGGGAGTCCAGAGGTTGAAAGTGACTCGGGATCCGGGCGCAGGGGGATTCAAAGGCCAAATCTGACACAGAGCTCTTGGAGCCAAGCATAAGTCACCCCCAGCTCTCCCCTGAGCCCGAGGGGCCGCCGGGGTCAGAGGCACCGTGCTTAAACACAGAAGAGTGGAATTCTTATAACCTTGCAGATAGCCACCGGCCCAACAAGCATTCCCGGGCTCTTCCCCCACTTCCCAGTGTCGCTACAATGGGGTCACCCACTGGCCACCAACGCCCAGAGAGAGAGCACCTCCCGTTTTCCATTTTAATTTGCCTTGGGTCCTTGCTCTCATCCTGATGTCTTTCAGGCCTCGCCCAATTTCTCTGATTATTATTGTTGTAGTGTAATCGCCATCTGACTCATCAGGTGCCTATTACCACATCCTCGCTGATAAACAGATCCGCCAACGTCGGCTTCATAATTGTTGGAACTAATGATGATACACCGGTAGATTCCAAGATCTTAATCCCCACGATAATGATATTGTTATTTAGGGGAGCAACTGATAACAATGACAAACAAGGACAATGGTCACTATTATCATTGTGATTATTAGCGATAATAATAACAGTAATAGGAAAATAAGGCCGGGAGGGAAAGGGGAAAGGGAGTGGGGTCCTTTTCCTGAGGGAAGAGAAGGCTGAAGGAAGACCTGACAAGTACCTGGGAGGCTTCAGAGGAAGATGAACTAAGGAAAAATAAGAGTTAAGTGCAGTGACAGAGTTTTGGCTTAGACCTCAAAGAGAATTTACCATCCATGAGGACGGCTAAGTGAGTAATAATAATACCGAGGATGGTGGTATTTGTTAAGCGTTTATTATGTGCCAGGCACTGTACTAAGCGCTGGGATGGATACAAGCAAATGGAGTTGGACACAGTCCCCGTCCCACATGGGGCTCCCGGTCTCAATCTCCATTTTACAGATGAGGGAGCTGAGGCCCAGAGAAGTGAGGTGATTTGCCCAAGGTCACACAGCAGTCAAGTGGGGGAGCTGGGATTAGAACCCATAGCATTCTGACTCGCGGGCCTGTGCTCTACCCATTAGGCCATGCTGCTTCTCCGAGCAGGCTGCTTCTCTAACCACTTGCCTGTTGTGTGACCTTGGGCGGGCCACTTAACTTCTCTGCGCTTGTTTCCTCATCTGTAAAATGGGGTTTCGATACCTGTTCTCCCTCCTACTTAGATTTTGAGGTCCACGTAGGAAAGGGTTTGGATCCTACTTGATTGGCTCCATCTACCCCAAGCTTAGAACAGTGCTTGACACAAAGTAAGCGCATAACAAAGCACAATAATTGCTATCAATATTATTAGAGGGCCTTTCCACCCACCTGGAATTCTCACACCCCCTTCTCATCTGGGGGACCACCACTCCCCCCTCCAAACCAGAGTCTCCAGAGCCTTCCTGAAACCACGCCTCCACCACGAAAGCCACCTGGACACCCCGCTCCATCACGGAATCCCTACAGATGGCTCACAGCGGGTCCCGGAACTGGGATGATCGACCCGGAGAAGAGGATGTTGGAAAGCTGCCGAGGGCAGAACCGGAACAGGAAGGCTTACACCGCAGCCGGACACATCCAGCTTCACTGGGACTCCGGTTCAACTGTATTTCATTCAGTCGTATTTATTGAGCGCTTACAGTGTGCAAAACACTATACTAAACGACTGGGAAAGTCTTGAGGACGTGCTCACATCTGAGACTCGTGAAACTGAGGACCAGAAGGCAGTGCCCCCAATTCCCGAGATGGATAACTCCAGGACGGGACCACCCGGGGAGAAGACTCCAGGGGCCCGGCCTGGAGGTAAGGGGAGGGATGAGATGACTTCTTCTCCTTGGGATTCTACCATCCTTCGGGTGGGTCCTTTGTGTCACCCAGGGGTCACGCCGCACCAGCCAATCAGATAAGCGGCCTGGGAGTGGAGTTATAGGAGTTCAGGCAGGTGATGCGTGGGGAGGAAGAGGAGGAGGGGGGAGAGGCCCTGAGCGAGTGAAGACTGAGTCACCCCCACCCCCGCACCCTCTGGGGCACAACCGCCCTGCTGGTGGGAAAGTTACGCCCGCAGAGGGGAGACACCATTTCCGAATCCTCCGGGGCCATCCCTCCCGGCTTCTGAACCCAAAGGGAGCGTCCCGATGGCTCCTGTCAAGGAGAGAGCGGATGCCCCCGGGAGAGAGCCGGAGTTAGCTGGCGGTCCGCTAAGGCCCTCCGGATCCTTTTCGGGCCCAGGCCTCCACCCGGACGCCGTTTGATCGTCCAACCTAGAGAGCCGTGCTGTAAAATCGCATCATCTTCATCTTCACCTGGATCCCCAATCCCCCCCGAGGGGCGATGGGGCATTGGCCTGTTTCTCTACGGTCCAGAGTCAGCCCTCCTCCCGAGCTGGGTGTCTCTGCACGCCTCCGCCGTGTTCCCTGGGTTCTGTTCCCAGCTCCTGTTGTGTGGCCTCGGGCCAGACACTTAACTGCTCTGTGCCTCAGTTTCCCCACTTGTAAAATGGTGATTTCATTCCTGTTCCCCTCCCGCTTAGACTGTGAGTCCCACAGGGACTGGCTCTTGTCTGATTATCTTGTCTACCTCAGCCCTTATACCAACGTTTGATACATAGTAAGTGCTCAACAGATACCAGTTATTCATTCATTCATTCATTCAATCGCATTTATTAAGCATTTATTGGGTGCAGAGCACTGTACTGAGCACTTGGGAGAGTATACTTCAACAATAAAGAGTGACAATCCCTACCCACAACCACAACAAGCTCACAATCTAGAGGAGGGGAGAAAGACAACAATACAAATAGACACAATACAAATAAATAAAATTACAGACACAGACGTAAGTCCTGTGAAGCTTCTGCTCTGTTCTCTGGTCCTTTCATGAAATGGAAAGGGAACCAGTTTCTGGACTAGGTTCCCACTCAAGAGCCTGGTGTACTAAGGGACACGGGTGTCGTGGGCCTGGATTTATTCCCACAAAGAATAAGTCTTTCCAGAGTGATCCAGTATCTGTGGAGTTTCCGCCACACAGTTGGGATGACATTCTGGAGACTCTGAGACACCCAACCTCCAGGTTTCCCCTAGAACCTGACCCCATTGTACCCCATTCCTGGCTTTTCCAGCCCCTCAACCCTGACCCCATATCTGCTGCTGCCCCGAGGGGATTGGGCCCCAAATTCCAGCCAGGCCGGTGGTAACTGTGGTATTTGTTAAGCGCCTACAATGTGCCAGCCACTGTCCTTAGCGCTGGGGTAGAATCAAGGTGATCGGGGGGGACGCGGTCCTTGTCCCACGTAGGGCTCTCAGTCTCAATCCCCATTTTACAGATGAGGTAACTGAGGCCCAGAGAAGTGAAGTGGCTTGCCCAAGATCACACAGCAGACAAGTGGCGTAGATTAGAGCCCAGGTCCTTTTGACTCCCAGGCCAGTGCTCTATCCACGAGGCCACGCTACTTCTCAGCGGGTTGAGGGGGGTCACACATAAACTCATCCACAATCTCCCACAACCCCAGCGCCCCAGGATCGACAGGATCCGTGCCTCTGGGCTCAGCTCCCAGGGCACAGGACGTTGAGGGTCAGAGCTGCACGGTGATAGACACCCCCAGCACTCCCTGAGAGACTCCTTTGGGGTGGGAGGAAAAATCATCCGTCTCCAAGAGGACCTTTCAGGAATGTGGGGTTTTAGATTTTGGGGGGGAGGTGGGTGGAGGCCTGCAGGTTGGGAGGCGTCAAACCCACGCTGATTCGGCCTAAACAGATATAGCTAAACTGTGTCCCTGAATTGCTTTAGAACAGAAGCGCCTGAGCTCATCTTTCCAGCAAATTGGGTCACCAATCTTTGTGGGAGGGGTCTCTACCACACCCCAGGTGGTGGAGAGTCCCCTGTTTGCCTTGCTAATGGAGGATGAAGCCTGGCTCAGTCACTTGGCTGCTGTGTGGCTCTGGGATGGCCCCTTGCCTTCTCTGTGCTTCCACTTCCTCATCTGAAAACTGAGGATTCAATCCCCGTTCTTAACTTCAATCATATTTATTGAGCACTTACTGGGTAAAGAGCACTGTACTAAGCGCTTGGGAGAGTACAAGTCAACAATAAACATACACATTGCCTGCCCACAACGAGCTTACTTTTCCTCCCACTTAGGCTGTGAGCCCCAGGTGGGGCAGGGACTGTGTCCAACCCGGTATCTTGTATCTACCCCAGAGCTTAGTACAGTGTTAGGCACGTAGTAAGCGCTTAACAGACATCATCCACTGGACTGTAAACTCCTAGAGGGCGGGGGTTGTGTCTATCAACTTGATTGCACTGTATTCTCCCAAGTGCTTAGCCCAGTCCCGGTACACAGTTAATAATGATAATAATAATGGTATTTGTTAAACGCTTACCATGTGCCAGCCACTGTACCAAGCACTGGGCTAGATACAAGGTGATTGGATTGGACGCGGTCCCTGTACCACATGGAGCTCACGGTCTTAATCCCCATTTTACAGATGAGATAACTGAGGCACAGAGAAGTGACTCGTCCTCGGTCACCCAACAGACTCACGGCGGAGCCGGAATTAAAACCCGGGTCCTTCTGACTCCCGGGCCCTTGCTCCGACCATTAGACCATGCGGCTTCCCCTGTTGGAAGGACACCAGTGAGCTCCATCTGTCTGCTCTGGAGGATGGTTAGATGTTCCCTATGAACAGGGAGGAGATGGTGGGGAGGGAGAGAAGGAGAGGCTCAAGCAACAGGGACGGGGAAAAGGAGAAAGAAGGGGGAGAAGGAGGAAGAAGAGAAAGAGAGGCAGAGGGAAGAGACGGGGAGGAGGGAAGAAAGTAAAGAAGGTTGTTTTGGATGGGTTACCTGTCCTCAGATTCTGCCCCTTCCCCTATCTATAATTGATTTTACAGTCTGTCTCCCCAGCAGGATTGTAAAACACTTAAGAACAGGGTAGAACAGGGTAGGAAGAGTAGATACCAGCTGGTAGATTGAACTGTACTCTCCCAAGCACTCAGTACAGTGTCCTACACACAGTAGGTGCTCAATAAATACCACTAATTGACCGGGTTAAAGGAAGCCTCACCATCTGAGAAGCAGCATGGTGTAGTGGATAGAGCACGGGCCTGGGAGTCAGAAGGTGATGGATTCTAATCCTGGCCCTGCCACTAGTCTGCTGCGTGACCCAGGGCACGTCACTTCACTTCTCTGAGCCTCTGTTACCTCATCTGTAAAATGGGGATTGAGACTGCGAGCCCGACATGGGACAGGTCCGACTCGATTTGCTGTAACCACCCCAGCGCTTAGAACAGGGCCTGGCACACAATAAGTGCTCAACAAATACCATCGTTATCATTATTCTTTACAAGCACTCAATAAATACGATTAATAATCATAATCTGGCAACACAGCAACCATCGACACTGCTTTCCCAACTTCCACTGGGGCCCAGGGCCAAATCTCCTCAGTCCCCTCCCTCCCCAGTGGTCCCTGGCCTCAATGGCCCGGCCCCGATGGGCCCACAGACCCCATTTTACCTGGAGAGGGGCCAGGAATTCAGCCCCAGGTGGAGGCCTCCCCCTCCAATCCCCACCCCCGCACCTGTGCCCCCCAGCCCGAAGGGCAGAGCCCGGAAGGCGGAGGAAGAGGCGGGCGCAGGAAGGCGGAGGTTGAGGGCGAGGGCCCTAGGGGATGCAAGTAGCCCGGCTGACTCCCGTTTCCCAACGTCCCAACCAGCCCGGCTGGTCCGATTCCTCCGTGTCTGGGGCTGTTGGGGCGTCTCCAGGGGCCCGGGCTGGCGAGGCTGTCCCCATCTTCCATCATGATGACTGTGGTATTTTTTAAGCGCTTACTATGTTGGTATTTGTTAAGCGCTTACTATGTGCCGAGCACTGTTCTAAGCACTGGGGTAGACATAGGGGAATCAGGTTGTCCCACGTGGGGCTCACAGTCTTAATCCCCATTTTACAGATGAGGGAACTGAGGCACAGAGAAGTTAAGTGACTCGCCCACAGTCACACAGCCGACAAGTGGCAGAGCTGGGATTCGAACTCATGAGCCCTGACTCCAAAGCCCGTGCTCTTTCCACTGAGCCACGCTGCGGGCACTGTTCTAAACGCTGGGATAGATACAAGCTAATCAGGTGGGACACAGTCCCTGGCCCACATGAGGCTCACTGTCTCAATCCCCATTTTACAGAAGAGGGAAATGAGCCCCGGAGAAGTAAGGGTCACACAGCAGACAAGAGGCAGGGTCAGAATTAGAACTCAGGTCCTCTGAGTCTGAGTCCAGGCTTTTTCCACTAAACTACACTATTTTGTTTGGTTTTTATGGCATTTGTTAAGCGCTCACCGTGTGCCGGGCACTGATCCAAGCACTGGGGGGGACACAAGCCGGTCCCTGTTAGACCCAGTCCCTGTTCCAGTCGGGGCCCACATTCTCAGTCCCCATTTTTCAGATGAGGCAACGGAAGCACAGAGAAGTGAAGCGACACGTCCAAGGCCACACAGCAGACGAGCGGCGGAGCGGGGACGAGAACCCAGGTCCTTCCGACTCCCAGCCCTGAGCTCTTTCCTCTAGGCCGAGCTGCTTCTCCAAGATAGGTGAAGTGACTTGTCCAAGGTCACGCAGCAGACAAGCGGCGGTAAACTCGCTGTGGGCAGGGAATGTGTCTCATTGCTTGGAGACAGCTGTGGGTCCGGGCAGTCTGAGCCTGGCGAGGCGCGGGAAGCCCTGGTGAGAGGCGGGAAGCGGGAAGGAACCTGCCCTCCAGGGAATGCCAGTCTGATGGGGGAGAAAAAGAGTGAATGCAAATATACACACACACTCCTCTCTCCCTCTCTCTCCTGGCTGCTGGGGGAGGGGCCGAGGGAAAAGGAGACAATCGACCTGATAGGAGAGACAGGGACAGGCCCCACTGTGGTTCAGGAAATACTCAGAATGCCGAATTATACATTTGCACAGATTAAACCTACGTGGACATGGGACTCGCGCTCTTAATCCCCATTTTACAGATGAGGGAACTGAGGCACAGAGTAGTTAAGTGACTTGCCCAGAGCCACATAGCAGACAAGTAGTGGAGCGGGAATTAGAACCCAGGTCCTTCTGATTCCCAGGCCCAGGCTTTACCCACTAGGCCATGCTGAGTCCCATACAGTGGAAAAGTGAATCAATCAATCAGTGGTATTTATTGAGCACTTAAAGTGTCTAGAGCATTATACTAAATGTTAGGGAGAATACAATACATCAGAGTTGGTACACATATCCCCTGCCCAAAAGAAACTTACGGTCTAGAGTGGGAAACCAGTATTAAAATAAATAAATTACAGATACGTACATGCGTTGTTTATTTATTTAGATTAATTTCTAACTCCCCCTCTAGACCGAAGCTTATCCTGGGGAGGGAACATGTCCACCAATTCTATTGTTCTGTACTCTCCCAAGTAATTAGTACAATGGAAGGTCACGGGTTCTAATCTCTGGCTCCACCACTTGTCTGCTGTGTGACCTTAGAGAGGGCAGTTTCCATGGAGCGGAGGGGGACGCAGTGGGATTGCAGGGGGTCAAGGAGAGAATTTGAGGAGAGGAATTTGAGATTACGGGTGAAATAACGAGATAACGCCAAAACTCACTCAAGGAGTTAGGAGAGGAAAGGTAGGAAGGAGATGGGGTGATAACTGGAGGGAGCCATGGGATCGAGGAAATACTATTTTAGGGTAGGTGATACATGGGCTTGCTTGTATGACAAGGAGCCAGTGGAAGGTGAATGGTTGACGATGGTGCCCAGGGAGGGAAGAAGGGAGGGTACAACTACTTTGACGAGGTGAAGGGCAGAATCACAAGTGGAGAGAGTAGAATTTCAGAGAAGGCTGGAGACCTCCTCTTGAGATACTTCTGGAAAGGATGGGAGAGTCGAAGAAGGGGCAGAAGGAGAAAGGGACTGGTGAGGAGCAGAGGAGATTTTAGGGACATCACACCTGATGGCTTCAATTTTAACAACAAAGTAAGTGGTCAGGTCATTAGGGGAAAGAGATGAGAAGAGGGCAGAGGGATGGGGGTTGGAGGAGGGAGTTGAACATCTGAAGCAGCTGTTTCAGGCAATGGGCATGGGAATCAATAAGGATGGCGAAATAATGCTGCTCAGTGGAGGAGATAGTAGAGTTAATGAAGGAAGAGGAGAAATCTAAGATGGGAAAAGTCAGCTTTCCACAACTCGGGCACAGGGGCAGAGGAAGTATACCGTGGAGGTGATCCAGGGCTGGGGGTTAGAAGTATGTGGTTGGTGGAGGGACGGGGGAGTGAGGAAATTGAATTTGGTGGCGAAGACAGTGTTGAAGGTGTGGATCTGTGAATTGAGAAAAGTTAGGTTGGGAATGGAGACCCACCTGTCAGCTGTGTGACTGTGGGCAAGTCACTTAACTCCTCAGTGCCTCAGTTACCTCATCTGTAAAATGGGGATTAAGACTGTGAGCCTCACGTGGGACGATCTGATTACCCTGTATCCCCATTTTACAGATGAGGTAACAGAAGCCCAGAGAAGTTAAGTGGCTTACCTAAGGTCACACGGCAGACAAGTGGCCGAACGGGGATTAGAACCCATGTCCTCTGATTCCCAAACCAGTGCTCTTTCCACTAAGGGATGCAGACCACACTAATGTAAATGAATAAATTACAGAGATATACGTAAGTACTGTGGGGCACTTGCCTTTGTGAGGAAAGGGAGCACAACTGGAAAAACGTTTGTTTGGTGCTTTCTGGTCAGGACAGTGGAACCGTTTGGGGGCAGGAGACCCTGTGTCAAAGACCACTTAGAGCATAAAGTGGGCATCACAGTGCAGGACTTGACTGGGGCCTTTTGAATCAGAAAAGTGTGCTGAGCTCTGATTTGCATTTTAAATAACTCCCCCCCCAACTCCAAAGGTTCCTACTTAGATACTAAATCACACTCGCAGCCCCACCCATCCCATGTCCTGTTGCCCTCCAAAACTCCAGGTAGGAACAGGAGGGGGAGACTAGAGGAAAGAAGAGATTTGCCTAGCAAAAGAAAACGCACTCCGTCTCTTTGTCTGTCTGCCTTTCTCTATCTGTGTGCCTCTCCCCTCTTCTCTTGACTTAACCCACCCTTCCCTCTGCCACCCCCAAGAACTGGAGACAGGTGACGGCCTCTGTGTGGTTTCTGTCTTGGGCTAAATTCATCCCAAATTGTATATTTCTACTTTAAACGGGTCCTTAAAATCAGGCTGAGACCATGTGTCAGTTGTGAGCTTCTTTTCGCAGGTTGTGGTTTGAGCAGCCCAGGGAGAGAGTCTGGGAGATAAGGTTGGACAGGGAGGGAGGGTTTTGCCAGATGCGGGGTGATAAGGAAAGCAAAAGGTGACGGGAAAGGCAGTAGCAGGAAGGGGAGAACGGGATCAGAGGGGAATGGGGGGAAATACAGGCTGGTGGAGACCAGGGAGCCGGAGGAAAAGAACATAATTCCCACCCGAATTGAAAAAGCAGTTAAGTCCATATCTGTAATTTATTTATATTAGTGTAATAATAGTTATGGTATTCGTTAAGTGCTTACTATGTGCCAAGTGCTGGAATAGATGTAAGATAATCAGCTTGGACACAGACCCTGTCCCACATAGGGATCCCAGTCTTAATCCCCGTTTTACAGCTGAGGAAACTGAGGCGTGGAGACTTGAAGGAACAAGCTCAAGGTCACAAAGCAGACACGAGGCGGAGTCAAGATTAGAAACCGGGTCCTTCTGACCCCCAGGCCCGTGGTCCATCCACTAGGCCACATTGCTTTTTAAAGACTTTGAGATTTTAAGAGCCGACCCAAAGATATCCACTTCCCCCTCTAGATTGTAACCTCGTCTTGGACACCGAATGTGTCCACCATCTCAGTTCTAGTGTACTCTCCCGAGCGCCTTAGTACAGCGCTCTGCACACAGTAAGCACTCAATAAATACGATTGATTGACTGATGGAAAAGATGGAGATCCCCCAGAGGGAGGTCGGGCAGAGATGGGGAGCGGTGACATGCCCAGAGGATGAAGACGGGGGTGAGGGGGCGGCTCAGACTAAGGCTGTTTGAAGTGGGACCCCTGCCCCAAAGACCGGGATGGAGCAGGAGGGGAAGGGGAGGGGCTGGTGTGTGCCCAGTGAAGGTCGTAAACAAGAGCAAGGGGAGAGGGGAGGGGAAGCAGACGTCCAGCAGGGAAAGGGCAAGAGGAAATGACCTTTTCTCCCCATTAAATAGGTGACAGACTGAAATTAAACCTGCTGGTGAATGAGGAGGGGAAGAAAAGCCCGGGAGTTACACACACACACACTCACACACACACACACACACACACACACTCACCTGTGCAGTTCCACCCCCAGTCAATCAATCAATCGTATTTATGGAGTGCTTACTGCGTGCAGAGCACTGTACTAAGCGTTCAGGAGGGGACAATATACCAGACACATTCCCTGCCCAAAATGAGTTTATTGCAGTCTAGAGGAGAAGACAGACATTAATATAGATAAATAAGTTATAGATACGCATATAAGTGCTGTGGGGCCGAGGGCGGGGTGAATAAATCCCAGTGATGCAGAAGGGAGTGGAAGAGGAAATAAGAGCCTGGTCGGGGAGTACAATACTTTTTTATTGTATATGTTAAGGGCCTAATATGTATCAAACCCTATTCTAAGCACTGGGATAGATACAAGTTAATTAGGTTGGATACAGTCCCTGTCGCGAAAGGGGCTCATAGTCTAAACAGGAGGGTGATCAGGAAAACTGAGGCGCCGAGAAGTTAACTGACTTGCCCAAGGTCACACAGTAAGCATTTGGCAGAGGCAGGATTAGAACCCAGGTTTTCTTACTCCCAGGTCCAGGCTCTTACCGCTAGGCCACGTTGCTTCTCCCGTATACTTGTGGAATTTGTTAATCACTTACGTGTGCCAAGCACTGTACTAAACTCTGGGTAGATACAAAATAATAGAGTCAGACACAGTCCCTGTCCCACACTGGGGTCTACGGGGGAGAGAAAACAGGTATTTAAACTCCATTGGACAGATGAGGAAACTGAGGCCCAGAGAAGTGAAGTGGCTTTTCCAAGGTCACACAGTAGACAAGTGGTGAAGCTGGGATTAGAACCCAGCTCTTCTGACTCCCAGGCCCGGGATCTTGACACTAAACCACCTTACTTGCAGAGCTCTGGCTCTCTCAGAGAGGAGCGTCTCCCACGTAAGAAAGAGAACCACACAGAGCCAGATCCTTCTGGGAATGGGGGAGGAGGGAAGGGCCTGCCTTCAGAGAGGAGACGGTAAAAATCCCTGGAATCTGGAGATTTCAGCCACCTAGGAGTTAGAGAAGGATCCCACAGCCCCCTCCTATGGCTTCGCAGGCAAATGGTCAATAGAAAGATAGTCGTGGCCAAACTCGGGCCAAAACCGAACCAACGGGCGCCCACGATACTCTTCCTCTTCCAGGCCCTGTCTGCCCTTAAAAATAATCAGGATGAAGGCTCTGGATTCGCCTTCCTGGGAAAGTCTTCCTGTCTGGAACTGCCCGGTTTCAATCGTTCCCGTAGCTCCCAGCCTCAGTGTTTCGCACAGATGCTAACTGAATCTCTTTGCTTCTTGGCCACCCGCCAGGGAGTAGTGTGGGCCGGGAGCGGAGGGAGTCGGGGAGGTGTGAGCGGGCTCTCTCCCCGAACAGACTGGCGGCCCTTTGAGGGCAGGGACTGCGTCTCCTCCTCCCTCTGTCTCTTCTTCCAGACCGCGCATGGACTCACCCGCGATGCTGTTGGTCTGGCTCTATGGACAGGTCAGTAATGTTGGCGTTTGTTAAGCGTTTACTATGTGCAGAGCACTGTTCTGAGCGCTGGGGTAGATTCAGGGTCATCAGCTTGTCCCACGTGAGGCTCCCAGTCTTCATCCTCATTTTGCAGATGAGGTAACTGAGGCACAGAGAAGTGAAGCGACTTGCCCACAGTCGCACGGCTGACAAGTGGCCGAGCCGGGATTCGAACCCATGACCTCTAACTCCCAAGCCCGGGCTCTTTCCACTGAGCCCTGCTGCTTCTCTAAAAAGGGCTCCTCTCTGAATGGACCAGCAAGGCTGGGACATTCTTTCCTTCAGTCACATTTACTGAGCGCTTACTTTGTGCCCAGCACTGTAATAGTAATAATGGTAATAATAATGGTATTTAGCGCTTAGAACAGTGCTCTGCACATAGTAAACGCTTAACAAATACCAACATTATTAAGTGCTTACTATGTCCCAGGCACTGCATTAAGCACCGGAGTGGATACAAACAAATCAGGTGAGACACAGTCCATGTCCCACAAGGGGCTCAAGGTCTTAATCTCCATTTTGCAGATGAAGTAACTGAGGCCCAGGGAAGTTAAGTGACTTACCCAAGGACACCCAGCAGACAAGTGGCGGGGCTGGGAATAGAGCCCATGACTTTCTGACTCCCAGGCCCTTGCCTGTATTGAGCCCTTGGGAGAGTACAAGATAACAATAAGCAGACATCCTTGTCCTCCTCTTTTTCCTCCTCCTCCTCCTCCTCCTCATCCTCTTAAACCGAAACCAGCCAACGGACTCTTCTGAGAGGGTCCCCCTCCCTCCCCGACCACCGCCGCCCCAAATGATTCCATGTCCACTGAGACTCTCGCCAGCCACGCCGGGTGGCCCCTGAAGCAGAGGGGATTCAGTTTGCCCCCTCGTCCGTCTTAGGCAACCGCTGTTTTTCTGGCCACTAAAATTTTCCGGGTCACTCTGTTGTTATGGACCACCCGGGTCCTGGGAGCCGACGAGGACGGGGCAGGGCTCAGCAGAACAAAGAAGCCGGCACAGTGCTTACGGAGAGTCACCTCTTTTTATTATGGAAGTCTATAAAATAGCCACGGTGATTATTTTTAAGATCACAAAATACACCACATTCATTTTACTATGTGACACGGATTATATACATATTAAAAACCACATGACTGAAGAAACACACACATACACACACAAACATACAAACACACACATACACACACACGGCACCAGTTTCAGAACAAACCAAAAGACACAAGTGCTTTCTTTTCAATATTAAAAACAACCGCGATAAAACATATTAATATTTTGAACCATGTTTACAATAAAAGAAAAATTCATATTTTACTAAATAACAAATATTTAACAGCAAAAAACTTTATACTAAATATCTATTTTGAATTATAACAAAAATAGTACTTATAATAGTTTATAAAGACAGACAAAAAAACAAATTATAACATTTCTGCAAAAAAAAATGGTTTTGTGTATAAAATAATATTATAGCAACTTGGCTGGGATCAGGATTCTGACAGGACATTTCAGCAACAGAATTCTGACATTCAAAGTGCTTTATTCTGCAAATCCACTGCAGGAGAAGGGTCTTTTTTTTTGTTGATTTTTTTTTTTAGTCAAGTTATATTAGTTAGGAATGGTAAATTAAAAAGCATCACCTATCTATCCATATCTATATAAAATACACACACATATATTTATATATATATATATATATAATATAATAGATAGATGTATGCATCTTAAGATCTCGGCTTTCCAACCACCCATCTGGGAACTCCGTTTTGCTTCTCTTCCTCTTTTTGGTAACAAACTTTACAAAAAAACACACAGCACGAAAACCTCGGTCGCCTTCTCTAAGGCTCCCGGGGCGGGGGGGGTGGGTGGGTAGGGGGGTTGTGATAATGGTTTTGCTCTGTCCTTCCAGACGGAAATCTCTGCTGCTTCCCGTTTCTGTTTGGTTTCCTTCCTCCCTCATCCCGGTCGGTCCTCCCTTCCCGAAGGAGCCGTGGCTACCGGTCCCCAGCATCCCCAAGGCAGCTAGCCGTGGGGAAGGAGCGGGGAAAGGAGTGGGGCTTGCTGTTCAAGAAGACCCTGGGCCTAAGATTGGGCGTTGGAGGTGGGGAGGCATCAATCCAGGGATGGGGACCTGAGGGAGCCTGAGGTGGGGAGACAGGAGATCTAAAGATGATGGGTTTTCCACTGCAATGGAGAAAGGCCTTGACCTGGACCGGCCAGGGTGATGGTGGCAGGGTGTGCAGAGTCACAGAGAGGAGGGGTCGGGGTTGTCGCACCCCTGCTAGAGGAGTTCACAGCCCAGCTTGAGAGAGCAAGGACCTTTTAAGATCCCTGCACTGGGGGGTCCGGAGACAGATGTGTGTGTGTCTGTACTTGTGCATATATGTGCATGCCTGCACGTGAGTGCTGACTCCCCCTTCAGATCGACAGCTCCTCGATGGCAGGGACTGTGCCCCCAGTACTCTATGTGTGTGTATGTGTGTGTTTTCTGTCTCTCCCATCAGACTGGCAGCCCCTCAAGGGCAGGGATTGTGTCTCCTCCTCCCTCTGTCCCTGCCCCCGCCCCCAATATGTGTCTGCGTGTGTGTGCGTGTACTGTTGGCTGCTTGGCACAAGAAGGTGACGAACCTTTCTGCACATCTCCTTTTTCCCCATCCAGGTTCCCACTTGGGAGGGTGGGAACCCTCATGAGCCTCTGCTCAATATTCCCTGGAGCCCACCTTCTCCCCAGCCATCCCCAGCCCCCAGCAGCCTTCTGACCACTGCCCGGACCATCCCTGAGGAGATTCCACTCCCCTTCCCCAGCCCCAGAGTAGCCGGTCAGGGGAACAGAATGGCTCGGCGGCGGGGCCCCTGGGGAGGCTGAGGACCTCCAAAGCAGTGGAAGGGATCGGGTTGGACTGGAAGAAAAACATGCTCCTGGACCCGAGGCCCATCCCTTCCCATCCTTGGGCAGGGGAGCCTGAGTAGTCTCCCGCTGGAGTTGACAGAGAAGGTAGATCAGACAGGGATGAGGAGTTGTGAAGGGGAGGCGGGGGTGAGGAGAGTCCGCTCACCCTCCATGGGAAATCAAGGGTAAGAGGGGGCCCCCTCCAACACATGCTGACCAGGAACTGAGGTTGGGGGCAAAACGCAGTGAGAGCGACTTAGTGTGCCGAGGGTGAGCACCCGGGACTTATTTTATTTCTACTGTCTGCCTCCCCATCTAGACTGTAAGCTCGCTTGTGGGTATGGAACGTGTCTGCCAACTCTGTTGTATTGTATTCTCCCAAGCACCTAGTAAAGTGCTCTGCACCTAGTAAGCGCTCAATAAATACCATCGATGATGGAAAGAGGCTGCGGGAGTCTCTTTCTCTGGAGGGCTCTCCGCTGGGTGTCTGGACCTGCCTGGGGGCAGGGGAATGGCTAGGATGCCCTCTCACAGTCCCGGATGGCCTGATGGATAATAACTATGGGTCGGGGAGGGGGAAAGGTGAAGGGGAGGGGAGGGGTGGCTGCATGAGAGTGAGCCCCAAGAGGGAATTGTGAGGGATGGGCCCCTCTGGACAGGGCGGGAGGTTGGGACAGTGTTCAGTGCACACACAAGGGGAGTCCAAGGAGGGTGCCAGAGTGGACGCCAAGGTGGACGGGGCTTTTCCCAGGACCCCAGTGGCCCAGAGGGCAGAGGGGCGTGGGGAGGGAAGAGTAGCAGCAGCAGCAGACGACTTCAGAGGTCCTAACCGGGGGTCAGTGGGGTCTCTCCTGGGAGAGGGGATTGGGAGGAGGGGAAGGAGGCAGAAATGGGGCCCAACATCTTAGCAGGAGGGTGGGGAAAAAGCAGGGTGGAGCAAGCTGTGATACCTCCCCACTCCCAAGGGGAGACCCAGTGGAAGAGAGGCTCGTTTGCGTGACATCACCCAGAGTGATTTTTTTTCTGAGCTCCTGTCCCCAGTCTCCTCGTGGAGGGCAAGGGGGAAGGTCTCTCTCCCCTCCAGGGACTCGATGTCCAGTTTGGGGGGGGGGGGGGCGGATGTCAGCGGACAGGATGAAACAGGAGAGGGGGGTCCGAGAGGAGCGGGTCAGCTGAGACCGCCTGCCTCTCCTCTCCTGGGCTGGGCAGAAGGGGAAAACGGAAACAGAAAACTAGGAAGAAAAAATAAAAAAAGCAGAAACACTATTCACGCGGACGTATTTAACACTGTCAGGGGTCGAAGGGAAACGGAGTCCCACGCCAGATGTGGCCTGGGGGCCCCTCCTCCTGCACTCCCCCACTTTCCGGACCCCTCTCCCCTCCCCTGTCACCCTCCCCTCCCTCCTTTCGCTAGGGGAGGTCTTGAGGGAAGTGACACAAGGGTGAGGAGGGGGCAAGGGGGCCCTGCCTCCCCCCTCTCCCCACAGAGTCTTGGCATCCCCTGTCAGTGAGGAGCGGGGGGCTCGCGGGGGAAGGGGAACGTGGACCCCCCCATCCAGGAAACCCCCGACCACCGGCTTGGCCTGCCCCGGACCCCTAGGTCAGGTGTGCCTGGTCAGCCCCGGCAGGGGTCGGGGTGGGGGCAGGAGGAGGAAACGGGCTATTACACGGTGGCTCCCAGCATGGCCTCTGTCTCGGTCAGAATCTCGTTCTGATTGGAGTCCAGCCCGCAAAACCGGACGCTCAGTCCATCTACCGGGTGCAGCACGGGGACCAGGGTGAGGCGCGGGAAAGTCCGGGTGGCCAGCTCGAAGCGGCTGGTGCTGGCCAACTCCACGGCCAGGACCTTGAGGAACAGCTTGGCCAGGTGCTTGCCCAGGCAGGCCCGGACGCCCCCGCCGAAGGGGAGATAGTGGAAACGGCCGTCCCGGTCCTCGCTGCGGGGCTGGCTGAAGCGGTCGGGGTCGAACAGGTCGCCGTCTTGGAACACGGGTGCCGTGTCGTGGGTGTCCCGGATACTGTACATGACACTCCAGCCCTTCGGGATCTGGAAGCCCTACCGTCGAAGAGGAGTAGAGGGAGAGGACGGGGTGAGTGGCAGGCCGCAGGCCCCCCGACGTCCCCTCCCGAGGGGGAACCAGCCCAAGCCGCCCTTCCCCGCGCCCCTCCGGCGCCCCGCAGCCTGGCTGTCCTGGTCCCAGGAGCCCAGGGGCCTGGGAGGCGGGAGACCCACTGTATAAACTCAGGAGAGCTTCTAGGCCCCTCTGGGCCCCTGTGGGCATGAGCTCATGTCCCGGGGATGCTGTGAAGGCATTATGGGGTCACGGAGGGAAGCTGAATGGGGAAACGTTGGTGCTTAATAGCATTAATAATAATGATGAAGGTATTTGTTAAGCGCTTAGTCACTGTACTAAGCGCTGGGATAGATTCAAGCAAATCGGGTTGGACCCAAGCGCCTGTCCTAAATGGGGGCTCCCAATCTCAATCCCCATTTTACGGATGAGGGAACTGAGGCGCAGAGAAGTAAAGTGACTTGCCCAAGGTCACACAGTAGACAAGTGGCGGAGCCTCGATTAGAACCCGTGACCTTCTGACTCCCGGGCCCGGGCTCTATCCCCTAGGCCATGGGCCCCTCCATGCCAAGGATTGGGGTCCCTCCCTCAGAACCACACAAGGCTGATCCCGTCCACTGCTGGGTGGATGGGTGGGGCTGCACCTCCCGCCAAGCCTGTCTTGGCAGCCCATTCATTCATTCAGTCGTATTTATTGAGTGCTTGAAGAGCACTGTACTAAGTGCTCGGGAGAGCATGATACAATAATAATAATCATCGTCAATAACTATGTATTTGTTAAGGGCTTACTATGTGCCGGGCACTTTACTAAGCGCTGGGATAGATACGGGCGAATCAGTCCTTGTCTCATGTGGGGCTCACAGTCTCAATCCCCATCTTACAGATGAGGTAACTGAGGCACAGAGAAGTTCAGTGACTTCCCCAAGGTCACATAGCAGCCAAGTGGTGGAGCTGGGATTAGAATCCATGACCTTCTGATTCCCGGGCCCATGCTCTATCCACTACACTGCCCACAAATAAGCTTACAGTCTAGAAGACAGTGACACCCACCTCCTTCCCTTACCCCAGGCCACATATACATAGACCCCCACGTGCACACCCATGTGCACGCACACATGCCAACTTGTACTCGCCTACATGCGTGTGCCCACACACAAGCACTCCCCTATATGTGCGCGGGCCCGTGTGGTTGACCTGCCACATTTCCGGTGGAAGCTTTCGGGCAGAGGGCCCCAGTCCCATCTTCTCTACCTAATTCTCCGCGCGGCATCCGACTCGGATCCGGGAGCTACAGGGATCTGCCCTGACTGCCAAGAGGCCGGCCCCCGCTCTCTTAGGCTAAATTCCCACCCTACGGCCTGAGTCACCACGCCGCCCCACCCCATCCCGTCACCCTAAGCCCCGGCCAGCACCCCTTCCACTCACCCCTTCCACCCACCCCGCCCCATCTCGCTCTGCCTCGAGTCCCCCCACCTCACCCCTTCCGGCCCGGGACGGTCCCCCCCATCAAGGAGCAGTGAGAGTGGGGGGCTGATGGGATGGGCGAGTTGAAGGGGGCCTGAGACGGGAGCTGGGCTGCGGGGTTGGGAAAGGGGCAGAAGAGAAGAGGGAAGAGTACTATAGTCACAGAAACCCATTGGCCAGGGACCCGGAGGCCACAGCTGACCCTCATACGGGTCAGTGGTCCCCATCAACTCTCCTCAGGGTGGCCACGTGGCGTGGGGGGGGGGGGTGTGTGCAATTAGGTCGCAGTATGTGGGGTCAGAGTGCATGAGGTCACAGTGCGTAGGGTCACTAGGAGGTTTGCAGTGTGCAGTGCATGACAATAATAACAATGATAATACTAATAATGGTATTTGTTAAGTGCTTACTGTATTCCAGGTACTGCACTAAGCACTGGGGTGAATATACAAGCAAATCGGGTCGGGTTCGGTCCCCGTCCCGCATGGGGCTCACACTCACACTCTCCATTTTACAGATGAGATCACCGAGTTACAGAGAGGTGCAGTGATTTGCCCAAGATCACACCGCAGACAAGTGGCGGAGCAGGGATTAGAAGCCAGGACCTTCTGACTCCCAGGCTTGTGCCCTATCCACTAACCCACGCTGCTTCTCAACGGGGTCACCGTATGTGGAATCACAGCGTGGGGGGGGTCACGGTGCATGAGGTCACAGTGCGGGAGGGGCCGCAGTACGTGAGGTTGTAGGGCGTGGGGTCACAGTGCATAGGTCGCAATGTATGGGACGCGGTGTGTGGGGTCACAGTGCAGGAAGCAGCAGAGCAGGGGGTCAGAGCGTGTTGAGGTTGGAGAGCATCCAGTCAGTGCATTAGGTAGCCGCACATGGGGTCACAAAACATACATAGGTCATAGTGTGTGTGTGTGTGTGTGTGATCGTGTGTGCAGGGAGGAGGTCACAGTGCGTGAGGTCCCGGTGCCCAAACGGGGCCAGGACCAGAACCCGGGAATCCCCGGGCTACACTCTGCTTCAGCCCTCACTGGCCCCGGCCGGGACCAGGGCCTGAAAGGCGTTGCCTAAAGCCCAGCCAGCCGGATCCCGGCTAGCCCGGGAAGATCGGGCGGGTCCGGGGGTGGGGAGGGGCTCACTCACGTCCAGCTCGAAGGTCTGCAGCACGGTGCGGTAGCCACCGGAGATGGGCGTGAAGAGCCGCATGACCTCCTTGATGACGCAGTCCAGGTAGTGCAGGCCGCCGACGGTGTCCAGGTGCAGAGATCCCTCGCACAGGCAGCCGTTGTGCAGGATGCCGTGAGCCCGCAGCTCCTCCCGCACCTTCTCCAGCACCGCCGGGTGCTTCAGCAGCTGCATGATCAGCGACGTGCTGGCACTGGCCGTCGTGGCGTAGGCGGCGAAGATCAGCTCCAGGGTGCCGTCCTGGGGGCCGGGAAGTGGTGGGGCTCTGAGCGGGGATTCCGTGAGGCCGAGCGCAAGGTGACGACCGCTTGGGGCTCTGGCCGGGGGTCCCATAATGCTGATAATTATGGCATGTGTTAAGCGCTTACTATGTGCCGGGCGCTTTATCAAGCGCTGGGGTGGATACGAGCAAATCGGGGTGGACACGGTCCCTGCCCCAGGCGGGGCTCACGGTCTCAATCCCCGTTTCACAGAGGAGGGAACGGAGGCCCAGAGAGGTGAAGCGACTTGCCCAAGGTCACACAGCAGGCAGGCGGCAGAGCCGGGATTAAAACTCATGACCTTCTGACTGCCAGGCCCGTGCTCTATCCACTCTGCCATGCTGCTTCTCTGTGGCTGGGAGCAGGAGAATGACCACGTGGGGCTCTGGGTGGGGGCCCGATTGGGGCAGGTGCAGGGGGATGACCACATAGGAGTCTGGGGTGGGGCCCCACGGGGGCGGGGCACAGGGCACCGGGGGGACAAGACCGGATTTGGGTTCGGTGCCCTTTCCCAAGCCCAACGTGACACACAAACACACACGCGCATATTCACGCACCCACAGTCACCAAGTCGCTCACACGTTCACACAATCACGGGCGTCACACATACACTCACCCGGCCACAGAGACCCATAATCGCACCGTCCGAAGACCGTCATAGAGTTTCACACAGTCCCAGACCCACGATCACAAAGCCGCTCACAGAGTCCAAGAGAACTAGTCACAAGGGCAATCCCCAGCCCCAGAGACCCACCATTACACTCTCCAAGAGACGCACGGTTGTAAAGTCGCTCATAGATCCACAAACCCGCTCACGCAATCCACTGGACGCAAACCCAGCCCCAGAGACCCACCGTCACATCTTCCAAGAGATGCACAGTTGTAAAGACCCTCATACAATCACAGACCCGCTCACACAGTCCAACAGACACCAATACACACCTGCACAGCCCGAGATACCGACAGTCACCAAGTTGCTCACATGATCACGAAGCCACTCACGAAGTCACACATATCCTCGCCCGGCCACAGAGTCCCACAGTCACATTGCCTGAAGATGGTTCCAGGGTTTCACGCGGTCCCAGACGCGCAATCGCAAAGCCGCTCACAGAGTCCAAGAGACCCCGCTCGAACTCGGGGCCCAGGATTTGGAACCCACGCGCCGCGTACCTTCAGCTCCTGCATGGACATCTCCCTGCCGTGCTCCTTGCTGCTCTCGATCAGGATGTCCAGGGCGTCTGAGTAGTCTTTGTCCGGGCTATTTTGCAGTTTCTCGCGGATGGCCTTCTCCAGCCCCTTCTGCAGCTTCTCACGGGCCTGGATCCCCTGAGGGAAAAGAGAAACCGTTGACTCTCTTCCGGCAGCCCCTTCTTGGGGACCCGTCGGCCCCCGCCGGCCCCTGGGCCACCCACCCCCACCCCGCCGCCACCCACCAGGCCAGACCTCTCTCGAATGAGGCCAACGGGCTGGACTGACTCGAGGTCCCTGTATTCTCTTGCAGGTTCTGTTTGATTTTCCCGGAGTGGATCGTGCAGGATTAGCCGGGCTCTTTGCTTCTGTTTCTCTTCCTGCCTCACCTGTTGGCCATTTCCCATTGGTCTCCTCTGACAGTGGCCATTTCCTACTGGCCCCTCTGACAGTGGCCATTTCCCCCGGCCCTTCTGGCAATGGCCATTCTCCATTGGTCCCTCTGACAAATGACTCTGTCCTGCTGGCCCTCCTACCAGTGCAGGGGAAAGAAGATGACCTCAGTTTTGCCAGTTTTCCTTCTGAGGGTCAACGGTGTCAAACGGGTTGGAGGTTGGGGTATTTTCCATGGGATTCTAATTATTTAGTCTCTCCCTGTCCTCCATTTCCACTGGAAATCCCAAATGGCCTGTATCCAGCATAGATTCCCCTGCCAAACTCCCCAAGGGCAGAGAGTGTGTCTTCCTGCCGTCCTGGACACCTCTAAAAAATCATACAACCAGTGCTCTCCATGCCCCCCGCCCCTCATTCCAGGCTTGGCATTGTTTAAACACTGGCCCACCTGGGCCGATTTACTGGCTGATGGGCTATTCTAGGGTCCTGGGGCTCAGTGACAGCTGGAACCTCAAGAGTTCCAATCCTCCCCACCATTCATTTGGCCTTTGGCACAGGGCTTTTCCTCCCCGGGCCTCAGTTTCTCCCTCTGGAAAAGGGGCCTGTGGGGAGACGGATGAATCCATGGGAACAGAAAGAGCTCCGGAGGGACAACCTCTCTCACTCCCCCCAGTCCCAGGCAACACTTCTCCTCTAGCCCAGCCGGGTCCACAGTCCAGGGACTGGAGGGAATTTGGCCAACAGGAAATCAGGCAGCAGAAATCAAAGAAATTCCCAGGACTTATCCTCTCTGCTCTGCTCCCCCTGGGCCTTAGGCCTATAGGATAGTGAATCTGTAGGAAGGGACGAGGGGTGGGGAGGAGAAGAGTAACATGACTCGAGGTCTGGGGGGTGCACGGTGCCGCTGAGCTGCAGGAGGACCCAGACCAGAGGAGGAAAGGGAGGTATCGGGAAGGAGGGTGGAAGGGAATTGGGAAATGCAGAAGGAATTCGAGTGTAGTCTCCGAGCCACCTATTGCTCAGCCTCTAAGCCCTGAGCTGGGATAAATAATCATTATCATCATTAGAATCATACCCTTGTAGGGCTCCTTCCCAAACCCTCTCCCTCCTATTACCTCGTTCTACCCTCATAACCCCACGAGGCAGGGAGGGGTGGGCAGTTTCTCCCTATTTTACAGGTGGAGAAAGCGAGGCTCAGAGAGGGTAAATGACACAGCACATCAACAGGAGGGCTGGGATAAAGCCCAAGCTCACTGCGTCCTGGCCCAGGGCTTCCTCTGCTTGCCCGAAACATTTTCGCCTGGATTTTTTTTGAGCACTCCCAATAATAATAATAATTATGGTACTTGTTAAGCGATTACTCTATGCCAAGCACTGTTCTAAGCACTGCACTGGATGCAAGTTAATCAGGTCGGCTCACATGGGGCTCACAGTCTCAATCCCTACTTTACAGATGAGGTAACTGAGGCCCAGAGACGTGACGCGGCTTGCCCAAGGTCCCTCAGCAGACAAGTCACAGAGCCAGGATTAGAACCCACGACGTCCTTATTCTCAGGCCCATGCTCTATCCGCTACGCCATGCCGCTTCTCTCCCCACCCCGGTTCCTGGAGGAAAACTTGATGGACCACTCCCGCCCCCCCATCACCGTCTCCTTCTTCTCTGGCTGGCCTGGGGGAGTCGGGAGCTAATGGAACCGGAAGGTAGGATTTCCATGGACAGCTTGAAACAGGCTACCTCCCCTCCTGCCCACTAGCCGAACGTCAGTGGAGCCGGCCCCCGACTCAAAACAGGTGGACTCTTCCTTCCTCGGCCCCGGCTCGGCCCCGGAGGGGCTTGGGAAGGAAGGACATGGCGCTTGGGGGCCCCCGCTTACCCGTCGGTAGCCGCTGAAGGGCAGGTCCACGGGCAGGGAGAAGACGTTCTCCACGAACTGCTGGTAGACCTGGAAGAGGTGGGTGAGGTCGTCCTCGGGGATGCTGAAGCCCAGGAGCACGCGGACAGCCATGCGGAAGGTGAGCTTCTGGGCCTCCTGGTAGACGTTGATGGGCTCCGGGGTGCCACCCCACACCCTCAGGGTGTCCTGGATCACCAGCTGGATCTTCGGGAGGTAACTCGCCAGCGCTTCGTGGCTGAAGATCTTGGAGAAGACCTGGACGGGGGCCAGAGGAGAAAGAGGTGCGTGTGACCCCCACGGGGAGAGAGACACAGCCTCACCGGCCGCTCCCACTTTCCCCTCTCCTCCCTCCATGCCCCCCACACTCCTGTTGACTATGGCCCTACCAATCTTGCGGCCTGTGTTTTCCTGTTGTCCCCAGACACGGTATATATGTGGGGGAGAAGGGAATGGGAGGAGAAGGAGAGGACGGCATAATGATGGTATAGTGATGACGGCATTTGCAAAACGCTTACTAGGTGTCAAGCACCGTTGCAAACGCTGGGGTAGGTAGAAGCTAGTCAGGCAGGACACAGTCCCTGACCCACATAGGGCTCACAGTCTTAATCCTCATTTTACAGATGAGGTAACTGAGGCCCAGGGAATTATAATAATAATAATTATGGCATTTGTTAAGCACTTACTATGTGTCAGGCCCTGTACTAAGCGCTGGGGTGGATACAAGCAAATCAGTTTGGGCACAGTCCCTGTCCCACATGGGGCTCGCAGTCTCAATCCCCATTCTCCTGCTGAGGTAACTGAGGCACAGGGAATTGAAGCGACTTAGCCAAGGTCACCCAGCAGACGAGTGGAGAATCCCAGATTAGAACCCAGGTCCTTCTGACTCCCAGTGCTCTATCCATTAGGCCATGCTGCTTGATGTGGACCCAGTCCAGGCCTGAGTGATGCAGGGAAGGGATGGTGGAGAAGAGGCAAAAACGTTCAGTCTGAACCTCACTCCCCATCCCTGTCCCCACCAAAAAGCAACACATATACACAAACGGGCAGACACCCACAAAAACACACATCCACACGCACGCACACATATTCACGGCCCCACAGGCACACGGACCCCCACACCTCCCGGCCCCTCCTCCCCGTCCCAGGAATCGTAACGGGCTGGTGAACTGTGAATTGGAGAATTTCCCTAGCAGTCAGCACAGGGAGGAAAAGGTCACATTTTCCTGGCCGGGAACCTGCATAGCTAATGGACCAGGCCCTCTGGAGCCTTGTGTGCTGGAATAACAGCCCTGGCCCTTTAAAGCCAGCGGGGAGGATTTCGAAGAGCAAGATAAGTAGCAGAAGCAGCCGGGGAGGCGTAGTGGATCAAGTACGGGCCTGAGAAACTGCAGGTCGTGGGTTCTAATCCTGGCTCTGCCACTTGTCTCCCGTGTGTCCTGCGGCAAGTCACTTCACTTCTCTGGGCCTCAGTTACCTCGTCTGGAAAATGGCGGTCGAGACCGACAGCCCCACCGGGGACAGGGACTGCATCCAATCTGATTCGCTTATATTCACCCCAGCACATAGTACAGTGCCTGGCACACAGTAAGCGCTTAACGGATACCATTATTTTTATTATTAAAAGGACACGGATGCTGGGACTGAGAGCCGAGACCACCTGCCAGACGGACACGGGGGGACTGGGGAGGGGGAGGTCTATTTTTCTCAACCTGAACAGGAGAATCGGACACTCGGGGCTTCTTGGGGCTGAGCAGGTCCCTAAGCAGCCATCTCAACCATTCCCCTGCAGCGGGTGTCTCCAAGCCCATCCAACCAGGTGAGGGATCTTCTAGGAAGGGGAGCTCAGACTCCCCCTTGATGCCACTCTAGGGGCATCATTCACGGGAAGAGTCTGCCTTTGTTCTAACTTCAATCCTTCCTGCTACAGTCACTTATGGTCTGGGGAGCGCAGGCTAGAGAGGGAACCTGCTTCTTCCACCCCAGCCCCGAGCATCTCTCGTCATCAACCACATTCTGCAGGGTCATTGGTTACGACTAGAACTCCTGCAAACCTTGGCAAATCCCTTGACCCACCACACCCCAGCTCACACTCTCCATGCCTCTCAGGCTAAGTCGCGTGCTGGGTCTCACTCTCACCGTCGACCCCTTGCCCTTCCTCCTGCCAAGAACTCCCTCCCTCTTCATATCCGGCAGACCATCGCCGTCCCCATCTTCAAGGCCCTACTCAAATCCCATCTCTTCTAGGAGGCCTTCCCTGACTCACCTCTCATCTCCCCACCTTATTTCTCCCTAACTGGATGCAGTGCTCCGCACACAGTAAGTGCTCGATTAATGCTACCGATTGAGTGATTAATTCATTGAAAACCGGATCAAAACAAATCTTCCTCTTGCTTCCGTCTACCTCCCCCTTGGCTCCCAACCTCCAGAATGGAGGGAGGTGTGAGGGAAAGAGTGGGAGCTGGCTTTGCCGATGGTCGAGCACCTCCGACTGGCCCAGCCTGTACCCCCACCCATCCTGCCTGGGTCTCCCCTGCCTCTGAATAGTCCAGCATCCTAATCCCCCATCTTGGGAGACCCTCCCTGCTCCTCTCTGCCACTCTGTCATCATCCTCCTCCAACCATCCACTCTGCTCTGCTCTGGAGGCTGAAACGGCCCCAGCTTCCCACCCAGCCCGGCCACAGGCCGCTAAGGGAGCCGAGACTTTAACCCCAGGAGAGACATCGGGTTGACTCGGTGAGGTCCTGCTCGGAGATAGGGGATTGGAATCGATGACCCCGCTTCTGGGCCCCGGAGTTTGGGACCCCGGGAAGCCAGACGGAGAACAGAAGGCAAATCCCTCTGCTTTCCCAGTTTTCCCAGCCTTCCCGGTTTAAATCCCTGCTCCCTCTAGTGTCCTTCCCTTGCACTGTGCTCCCTCTGTTGGAATTCGTTGGGGATGCGGGGAGAGAAGCGTGGTCAGGGAAATCATGGGGAGGCCTAGGAGTCAGAAACCCCCCTCTGGATCCTGGGAGGGGACCCAGATTTCACCCCCATCCATCCCATCAAGACTGCAGCAGGAGAAAGGAGGGGGGGCAGACTGAGGGTTCAGTCCTAAATAAAGCCGCCCACGCATGCGTGCACACGCACGCGTGCACATACCCACAAGGGTGCATATACCCAAATTTGTGTCACGCTCCGCAGCCCCACCCGGACACCCCCTCCGCTCGGCCCCAGCCCGCACAAAAAGAAAGGGTTCGGCCGGCAGCAGGGCCGGACGTGGCGATCCCTCCACGGACGTCCGGTGGCCGGCCCCCCGAGACCCCGATGAGGTGGGTGGGTCCCCCGAAGGCCCAACCGGGGCTCCACACCTGCACCGCCGCGCACAGAAGCCGGGCCCTGCACTGTGCCCCTTGACCTCTGCAGGCCGAGGCCAGCCCCGCTCCCAGTGCTTTCCACCCTGGGCCTCCGAGACGAGCCCCCCAATCCGGACAGCTGAGATCTGCTTCTCTGTCCTGACAGTGGGAGGTGTTTCCCCAGCAGCAGCTCCACGGGGGCGATAGCTCCCAGAGGCAGCAGGGGTAGGAGGGGCGAGAAAAGAGGTGGCTTCATCTCTGAGCACGGGCCCGAGGCTGCCTTCAACTTAGAGGGGCTCCACCGACTCCTCCTGCAAGGGGGCAAGACTCGGAGGTTCCTGAGCAGTGAGAGAACCAAACTGGCCCGGAGTGACCGGAGCATGAGGGGTTAAGCCTGTGCCCGGGGAGCGGGACGGGTGGTCCCCTCGTCCCGCCGTCCCCCCTCCTCTCCCTGACTGGCTCCTGCCCTCCTGTGGGGGGTTGGGGGGGGGGGGGCGCCTCTGCACAGATCCGTAATTGTGACATTTGCTGGGTGCTGGCCCGCCCCCAGCCCTCCGTCTACCCTTCCGCTTTCCCTTGGCTCGGCCGGAGCCAAGCGAGTGAGAGAGAGAGAGAGTGAGCAAAGTCAGTGCTGGGGGCCAGCCGGAGCCTCCCCGCCTTCGCGCCAGGTCAGCGGGAGGTCGGACCGCCCGGTGGTTAGCGCGGCGGGGGGGCGGCGGGGGCGGGCACGGCAGCGGCCAGGCTGGCTGCGAGACCTCAGGCGAGACGCCGAACCTCTCCGGTTCCACGGGCGCCAGCTGCACGGGGTGATGAGGGCTGATGTCTCCCACTGTTCCCCCCCCAGCCCCCAAGACTGCCCGGATGGAATGCCCAGGGTTGCTCCTATCCCCACCTCCCCATCTTCGGCCAGAGCCGAACGTTTCCGAATACGGTCGGCCTGCCCGGTCTGCGCTCTGCAACCGCCCGGCTGATCCCGATGACTCTTGCCCCCTGTCCAACCGGTGCTCTCAGTGCTCGGAGAGCACTCTCCCTTGCTGCTGGTCTCCCCTGCTCAGGGAGAGTGTAGGAGGGGCCTAGACTAACGGAGCCTTTATCAGAAGCCAGGGGTGCCCACAAATGACACAGTAACTCCCAGGGCCCAGAGCACTGGGCCCCTGGAAAGAACTTCACTGGGTTTCATCTCGTCTCTCCCCCCGCCTCGGCGCCCAACTGACCCTCTGCTCGGCCAGGCGGGAAGCGGTCCCGCCTGTTCATTCAGCTCCATACCGGCATCCCGAATGCCTCCGGCAGGGAAAGGGGAAACCGGGGAGTGGAGGGGAAGATTAGAACCGAGAGCCAGAGCGACGGGGTGGATGGGGCCACCTCTGGAGAAGGGGACTTCCTCCCTGCTTCTCCTTTTTATACTGGGATCCCATGGGGCCTCTGCCTCCCTCACCACCAGGCAACTGCGGAATGCCCACCCGGTGCCCAACACAAGCAAGAAGCCATTCGTCTCCGAGGAGCCACTGCAGCCCTAAGACCCTCGACCTGGCTTGTGAGGTCACCCACTCCAGCCCCTTGCTACCACAGAAGGGAAAGCTCCAGATTGGGGGTTTCAGGTGCCAGGGATGGAGAACCTTTCCTCTCCCCCTCCCTCCCTTGATTGCCCGCTCTTGGGTCTAATCTGGCTGCTGGTCGGGAAGTCCTTCCTGAGGTCTAACCCAATTGCTTCCTGCTGCAGTAAAGCCTCTCTCCTCTGCTTTGGTCCTTGAGGGGCAGGAGGAAAAGCAGACCAATCCCTCCCCAAAAAACTCTGCCAAGTCTTTCGGCGGCCTGGTTCAGTGCGCCTTCAGCCTTCCTTTAGACTATAAGCTCCTTGTGGGCAGGGAACATGTCTAACACTCTGTTGTGCTGTTCTGTACTCTCTCAAGCATTTAGTACAGAGTTCGGCCCACAGTAAGTGCTCAATAAATACCACCGATGGATTGATTGATTGTATTCTCCAAGGCAAATCCTCCCAGCAACTTTCATCCGCTCCCAACATCTTTTCCTCCTCATTAAGGATGGGAGAAAATCTGTAAGCTCTTCGTGGGCAGGGAACGTTCATTCAGTCGCATTTCATTCGATTGCATTTTTCAGCGCTTACTGTGGGCAGACCACTGTACTAAACGCTTGGGAGAGTACAGTGTAACAATAAACCGACTCGTTCCCCGCCGACAACAAGCTTCTAGTCTAGAGATGACTACCAACTCTGTGGTATTGTACTCTCCCGAGCACTTGGTACGGTGCTCTGCACCCAGTAAGAATTCAATGAATTCGACTGCTTGAAAAATACAGTGGATGGAGAACACACACGTGCACGTGCACAAACACACACACACACACACACACACACACAGAGTCCCCTCGCTGCCGGCTGCCGGTCTAGGTCAGGAGGAGGGGAAAGAGGTAGTCTCCGGGACGGAGACGGGTGACTCAGTCCTTGAGGAATGGAGCGGGCTGTAGAGGGGACGGGAGGGCTGCCCAGTCAAACCCACCCCTGGCACGTCCCGATGCCTGGAAAATCGAGGTATCAGGTAGCAATGGCCCAGGCAGGAGCCCCCGGGCGCGGGGGCAAAGAGCCGTACACTTTATATTACATCCACAGCGAGAGAGACTTTTCCAGCCTCTTGACATATAATCCCGGCCAAGCACGGCCAAGCTTCCTCATCGCCTTCCCTTTGACCCTTCCCCCACACCACCCCCGCTCGCGTCCCAAAAGCCTCCCTGTTCCCGCCATGGGCTGGAGGAACCTCAGGGCCGGAGAGGACCCTGCGGGATTGATGCCCTGCCAACCCGCCCCGCAGACTGTTGGGAATTTCTCTTAGCTAAAAGTGCCAGCAGAGCCTCACGGGGGGTGAAACCTGCAAGAGCTCCACGGTCCGGGGACAGCGGGGGTGGACGAGAAGACCCCCTAGTAGTCCCCGGTGGGGAGAGACAGACCCAGGACCCAGGCTGGATCCCACAGCTTCCCCTTCCTCCACCGCCGCCAGCCTGCTCGAGGGGTCGGGACGGGCTCTGCGCGGTTGGATTCAGGGCAGAGGGTGAGACCCCCACGCCGGCGGGTATTGGTCACCCTGCACAGCAACAGTGCGCACCCCAGAACCTGGATGAGCAGAGAGTCCCAAACTGGGGGAGGAATCCGTCAGAGGGAGGGGGCTGAGGAATGTCAAGAGGTCTGTGGACAGCCAGGGGACCATCCTAAGCCGGTCTCCAACCCTGAGTGTCCCCTCAACCTCCGCCTTCCTCGCCACTAAGTCATCGAAACTCTATCAGGAGCCTGCCTTCCCGGATCCTGCCCACCGGACCCCAAGTCATGCCATTCATCCAGCACGGCGCAGTGGCTGGAGCCCGGACCCGGGAGTCGGAAGGTCATGCCTTCAAATCCCGGGTCCACCACTTGTCTGCTGCGTGACCATGGGCAGGTCAGTTCACTTCTCTGGACCTCAGTTACCTCATCTGTAAAAATGGGGATGGGGCCTGGGAGCCCCAGGTGGGACAGGGGCCGCGTCCAACCCGATTTACTTGTATCCACCCCAACACTCAGTGCAGTGCCTGGCCCATAGTAAACCAGCCCCGTTAGAAGTAAATGAAATGAGAGATCCATACGTAAGTGCTGTGGGGCGAGGGGATGGGGGAAGAGCAGAGGGAGCCAGTCAGTTCCCACTAGCTCTAGCGTCGTGTCCCCCAGGGCCAGCCCTGTGTTCCGGCCGGTTCAGGCTCGGTTTCCCCGCTAGCTCCAGCTCAACCTCATCATCGCGTCCCGGTCAGTTTTAGCTGAGACGAAGGCTCCGGCTTTTCTCCCTCGGCCCCTCTCCAGCACAGGGTGCTGCACCCAGAGGGCGCTCAGCTCCCGAGGATGAAAGTCCCTCAAGGTTAGCCTTTGCGGAGCCGGCTGGAAGCCCAGAGAGAGAGAGAGCTCCGCTCTAAACCTTGAATTCCTCTCCCTCCGCAGTCTCCCGTGCCGAAAGGAGAGCGTGCGGGGGTCTCGGAGCTGGGACTCCGGCTGCTCGCGCAAGTAGCAGCTGGAGAGAGAGCTTGGCGGCCTTCCCTGCCTCCCCCTCCTCCAGACTCTCCGCTTCCTTCCCCATCCTATCAGCCCGGAGGCCTTGGCTTCGCCGACCGGCTCCCTATCTGCCGAAGAGCCCACGGCCGCCCGGGCTTGCGCCATCCACCTCCTCCACCTCCTCCTCCCCCGGCCGGGCTCCTGCCCCCAGCCGCTACAGTAGCAAGAGTGAAGGACGCGGCTTTGGCAAGCATCGCCGCGCCGGGCCGGTGCGGGGAATCACCGGTCAGGGATCCCCATTTTAGCCGGGGGGGCCTCCCGGGAACACCTGGGCCACCCCATTCCTGCTGGGTGGTGGCGACCCGCCCCAGAAGTGGATGCCTTTCGGAAACCCCTAACCACCAAACAAAGCCTGAGGGGGAAGACCCCAGGGCCCGTCTGCCTCCCTCAACGAGGCTGGAGAAACCGAGGCATAGAGAAACGCCGGGAGGGATGGAAGGTCAGGCCAACGTGGCCGCTCCTTGGGACCGAACAGGGGCAGTTCTCAGTCCCAACTGCTTCTGGAAGAAAGGGAAATTACCCAGAGTGGGGGGGGTCCTTGGCCTCCAGGTCCCAATCTCCAGATGGGCCTGCAGTTGCAGGGATTCAAGTTAGAGCAGAAGCAGCAGCTTGGCCTAGTGGCGAGAGCACGGGCTCGGGAGTCGGAGGACGTTGATTCTAATCCCGGATCCACCGCCTGTCTGCTGCGTGACCTTGGGCAAGTCACTTCACTTCTCTGGACCCTAGTGACCTCATCTGTAAAATGGGGATTAAGACTGCGAGCCCACGTGGGACAACCTGATCGCCTTGTATCCACCCTAATGCTTAGACCAGTGCTTGGCACATAGTAAGTGCTTACCGAATACCATCATCATCACTATTATTATTATTATCCCAGGAGAAATGCCCGAGACTGGGAGGGGTGGGAAGCACTGGACTGAATGACCCAGGGAGGCTGATGGGGCTCACACCCTCGGGACTCAGAATGCAATCTCCATTTCCCCCTTCCGCCCTCGCCCCACCACAACCTCCGGACCGGTCCTCTGGCCCCCACCCCCAGCCGGTGCGGAGACAGTGACCTCCGCTGCCGGACTCGTCGGGTGTCTCCCTGCGAAGAGCTTGACAAATTGGAGGCGGCTGCCAGAGAAGAGCCATAAACGTGATTAATGGGCTGAGCAGGCTGATTCCCCAGAGGAAGATGAAAAGCTTTGAATCTGGGCCGCTGGCTGAGTGACAGCGAGGGAGGAGGCGGGAGGTGGGGCTGAAGGGGAGAGGAGGAGGAAGACGGGGAAGAGGAGGAGGATGAAGACGCAATGAAGGAAAGCCAATTACCCCCAGAAGCCAACATGACTGCAAGAGCTCGAGGCAAGGGCATGGGCAGGGAATATGTCTGTTTATTGTTATAGTTTACTCTCCCGAGAGTTTAGTATCGTGCTCTGCACACAGTAAGGGCCCAATAAATACGATTGAATGAATGGATATTCCAATCCTTTAGGCCCCAGCCTCAGTTCCTTCGGCCTCCCCGGCAGATTCGACCCGGGCCCGGCCCCGGAGTCACCGGCACGGCCGCGGCCGGATGGACTTCTGGGCTCGAGCCCCCCGGTACCGGTCAGACCTGGGGGTCCCCCCGCCCCCCACCGTGCACTCTGGGGAAGCCCAGTCGGGGCCAGGGTCGAGGGAAGGAGGGCTGGGCTCACCCGGGCCGGCTGGGCCCCCAAGAGTGGAATAATGGGGAGCCTGAGGGGAAGGGAAGGCAGGGAGAGGGAGGGGTGTCAAGTCTGTAGCCACAGAACACTGAGGGCCAGGGGCAGAGACCGTGGGCGGGAGGCGGGGAGGGCCCCGGAGCCGGGGGCGAAGCGAGCGAGGGTCTCCCTGCCCACTTGCCCCTGCAGGGAGAGCCCGTCTCCTATCACCGGCGGGGAAGCCTCAGCGAGGTAACCTCGTGGCCTGCCCCAACCCCCACCACAGCTCCGCCTCGCCAGCCAGCTGGGCAGTGGCTACGTTTAAAAATAAAGCTGCTTTTTAAAAACAGAAACCCGTTTCCACTACATCATCCTCAGAGGGGTTTGGTGGAGGCCGTCGGCTGGTGTGGTTTTGCTGAACTGCCCGTCCAAACCATGGCGGCCCGCAGATGGCTTCAGCATTAATCCAAACAAACACACCAACAGACGGCAATTAGCACCCTCTCGGGGGCCGGGGGGAGGTGAAAGGAAGACCCCACCACTCCCTGAGACGTGATCGCCTGTCCCGGCTCCGCCCCCGGACCACTCTGGGCCTCAGTTTCCTCATCTGCACAAGAATTCTGTGAGTCTCCCGGAACGCTTGAGCAGAAGGCTCTCCAGCCCCCTACCTCCAAAAGGAGGAATGTCCAAACCAGCCCTGGATCAATTCTTGCAGGATTGTTACTTCCGGGGCTCATCGTGAGAGAAAAGGGAGCCCGTCTATGAAGACACTCTGAGCGGTGGGCAAGGAAGATGCCTCAAACCCAAGGAAGGGTCCCCGTTATTAATATGGTCCTCCTCATCTCCAACTCCTGCTAGTGCCGGGGCCTCTCGGAAGCTGTCTCAACAGCTCAACGAGTGCGAACCCGCCAGCATTATAAGACCCCAGGCAACATCACCAGCCTCTCTGTCTATACCACCGGAGAGGATCGTTCAGAGTCTTTTGGGTGACGCCTGAAGTAGGTTAAACCAGGCTGGATTATTGGCAGCAGGGAGTGGTGGTGGAACTCACTTTCAACTGGTCCTGCTTATGCAACTGGACCTACACCATTGCATGCTCCAAAGAATTCGAGTAACGACAGCCTACGTCTACACTATTGTTCATTCCAGCAGGGTGAGTCGAATCCTTTCTAATGCGGGTCGCCTCAACCCAGATCCTCCCTGCGTTTATTACCGCTCTAGCCCAAGGGTTCCAGAGCAGAGACGGTGGGGACTGCAGACGGCAGAGACCCTGCTGGTCCACAGAGCTGCGTCCACACCTTTCCAAAAACTCGCGCCTGAAGCCCAGTACCGGACGAGACTGCAGAAAAAAGCCCTTAGACTGAGGGGCCCCTGCCCTTTCCCCCGCCTCCATCTGGGACTGCACGGAACCAGAATCAGGCCCTCGGGGGGGGGGGGGGGGATCTTTCGCTGTTTCCATCCGTCACACTCCCCAAGGTTAATTGATGCCCTCCCCGCAAGAACGCCTTCCTTGGGAGTCTATCCTAAATCCCTCTGGCTGCAAAAAATCCCCCCCTTCCGACTCATCCCCAGTGCAGATGTGGAACGGCTCACTATCCTCCTGACCAAGGCAAGGCCGGGTCGAGATCAGTGGCTGCTTAGCATTCTCTTAACCAGTCAAACCACCCCGACTCCTTGGACCTTCCCTGACGGGCCTTATCTCCCAGCCCCTGTCGAGTTCCTGAGGAAGCCCCTCTGAACATGCCGGGGCATCCAGGATGGGCTCCTGGCTTCAGATTGCTCTGAGGGTCCTATCTCACGAGCTCCCCTCTGCCTCTTCCTCTCTCATGCCCCCTTTCCTAACCCCCGACACCTCTCCTCTCACTCAATGCTCTCCCTCTCCCTGCCCATCTCTCTTTCTAGCCCTATGACCGTCTCTCTCTTCTTCAATCAATTAATGGTATTTATTGAGCATTTGCTCGGTACAGAGCTCCATACTGAGCACATTGGAGAGTACAGTAAATGATCCCTGCCTTCGAGGAACTTGCGACTCGGTAGGATTTTTTGCCTACCTATTGGAGGTTGCCCCTCTCAGGGTCCCACCTGGAAAGTTTCCAGCACTCTACCAGTCTCGACTATGGGAGGGAGAGTCGAGCCGAGGCCTATCCATTCCATTCCTAGCTTGGGCAGTGGCTGGCGAGTGGAAGGCCATCTGCTAACGACTCACCTGTGCTGGGCAGCAGAGGCACGGGAGAGAGTCGAGGGTGGCGACTCAAGTTTACTGCGTGGAAGAGGCGACAATAAACCACTTTTGGATTTTGATCGAGAAAACCCTAAGGATCCTCTACCAGAACGAGCGCAGGTGGAGGTGGGGCGTCCTGGGGGAGATGTGTCCACGGCTGTGGGTCGGGGACGAGCCGCCGGCGTAAGACGAGACAATCGAGCGTTGAGGACTGTACTGGGCACCTACTGGGGTGGAGCCCTGTATGGGCATGAGTAAACACCAACGATATTCGGCACGGTCCTTGTGAAATGATCTCTCTGTGGCAGAGGAAACTATAGATCACAAAGGACCCGGTGTCCAGGTTTTCGGAGGCAAAAGTAAAAGGGAGAGAAAAAGAGGCCTGAGACCAGTGATGGGGAGGTATGGATGGGAGGTCCCTCGTCCTCTACCGTTTTCTCCTCGCACTTTTTTTCTGATATTCGTTAAGCATTTATTTTGTGCTAGACACCGCTAATCAGGTTGGACACGGGAGCTGGGATTAGAACCCAAGTCTTTTGACTTGCAGGCCCGCGTTCTACCCCCTAGGCCATGCTGCTTCCCGATGGCTCCAAAGAGGTTCCCCCCACCCCCCACCCTTTGGGAAGGGGGCTGGGATGGAAGGGGGGGAACCTACTGCCTCCCCGGAGCAGAATTCCCAGACAAGCCCTCTCCATCCTCCTCCCGCGGCGCCGTTCTAGGAAGCGACGGTGCGGGGCCCAAAGTTGGGATTCGATAAATCGGAGATCCCACCCGGGTGGATTCCCGGGGGGAGGGGGAGGAGGGAGGCCGGGCTCTGTGGAGGGAGGGGGGCGATTCTCTCCTGGGCTCTGTCTGAACCCCGGCCACCCCCGCAGAAAAAGCTGCCGTTAAGGGGAGGGCCCGGGCCCATCGCCGCTTTAAGACGGGAAATTGGCGACGATTCGCCCCCTTCCCCCGCCCCATTCCCTGCTCCTCCTCCTCCTCCTCCTCCTCCTCTTCCTCCTCCTCCTCCTCCCCCTCCTCCCCCCCTCGCTTCGGCTCCTGTGGCGATCGGGGGCTCGGGGTTACTGCAGTTCAAACAGCACGTGCCGCCGGGCTGGTGCGGGCAAGACGCGGGATCGGGATGGAGAGAGGGTTTCTCCCCGTGGCTCTCCATCCCGGCCCTCGGGAAACGGGAAGAGCAAACATCCGCTTTCCCTTCCTCTTTAAGGAGGGGGCAGGGAGACTTCCCGGGGCCCCGGTGCTTCCCCGGCCGGTCCCTCCCGCCGCCCTCCCGCACCTCCAGGCGCGGAGCGGCCGGCAATGCGGGGGGCGGCCGGGCGGCCGGAGGCTCCCCCGCCCCCGCCCCTCAACCGGGGCATCCCCCTGCCTCTCCATCGCCCTTTTAAATTCCTCAAAGGAAGCTCCGGCAGGAGCGGAAGGGGTTTAGCTGTCGCCGGAGTCCCCAGCCCCCGGCCCCGTCCACCGCCCGGACTCGGATCCCGACCCCGGCCACTCGCCCTGGCTTGGATACCGGTCCGTCCGCTGGCCCTGCCCCGGACCCTCACCCCCGTCCGGTCACCCTGCCCCGGACCCCCACCCCCCGTCCCATCCCCTGCCCGGGGGCCCCCACCTTCTTCCACTCCCCCAACCCCGGACCCCGACCCGATCGGAGCCCCCTGCCCTCAACCCCCATCCATCTGGTCACCTTGCCCCGGACCCCCACGCCGGTCCACTCCCCCTGCCCCGCACCTCGACCCATCTGGTCACCCGGCCCCCCCACCCCGTCCTCTCCCCCTGCCCCGGACCCCGACCCCTCTGGCCACCCTGCCCCGGACCCCCACGCCGGTCCACTCCCCCTGCCCCGGACCCCGACCCCTCTGGTCACCCTGCCCCGGACCCCCACGCCGGTCCACTCCCCCTGCCCCGGACCCATCTGGTCACCCTGCGTCGGCCGCCCCAGCCCCGTCCTCTCCCCCCCAGCCCCGTACCCCGACCCAACCGGTCACCCCGCCCGGGCGAGGTGGTCCGTCTCGGCGGACAGAGACCGCGGCCTCCCTGGCCCTGAGACCCCCGCCCTCCCCAACGGAGGCCCGGGGGGGTCGCTCGGGCAGGTGCTGGGGCCGTGGGCCAGCGGCGGGGGCGGGGTGGCCCGCGGGTCCTCGCCGTGGCGGGGAGCGGCCCCCCGGGGCGGCGGCGGAGGACGTCTCTCCGCGCCCGGCAGGGGGCGCTGCTCGACGGGGGAGCCGCGCCCGGAAAATCGGTCGGGGCGACGGAAAACCGGGCCCTCCCCGCAGCACGTGCCGCGAAGGGTGCCGGTGCGGGGGGCCCGGGAGCGGGCGGGGTGGGGGGCCCTTACCTTCCTCTTGCTGCGGTGGATGTCCCCGATGGAGTTGGCCACGGTGTTGGGGCCGAGGAGCATGCGGGTGCTTCGCGGCCACTCGGTGCTGACCAGGTGGTGCTCGCCCATGAGAATCTTGCGCACGTTTTCGGCGCCGGTGACGCGGATGAGCGGCCGCCCCAGCAGGTGGGTCTTGAAGACGTTTCCGTAGCGCTCCCGCCGCGAAGACTGGAAGCAAGAGCCCTGGGACAGGGGGGAGGACCGACAGACCGACACCTCTGAGACCCTCATCCGGGGGGTCCGGGGCAGGGGGACCAGATGAGTGGGGGTCCTGGGCAGGGGGAGCGGACGGGCCTGGGGGTCTGGGGCGGGGGCACCAGATAGAGTCGAGGTCCGGGGCAGGGGCCGCAGATCGGGTCGTGGTTCAGGGTTGGGTGATTGGAAGAAGGTGGGGGGCCGGGGCAGGGAAGAGGACGGGGGAGCCCATCCCCAATCATTCAGTCGTATCTACTGAGCGTCCTTTGGGTGCAGAGCGCTGTCCTGAGCCCTTGGCGTGTACAATTCGGCGACAGATAGAGGCCATCCCTGCCCAACAACGGGCTAGAACAGTGCTCGGCACATAGTAAGCGCTTAACAGATATCATCACCCTCATCGACGGGCTCACTGGTCGATCAGATTATTTCCTCCTGGGGAAAAGCCGCCCCCCTCCACTAACCATCGCAGATCAAGAGAAGCAGTGCGGGCCTGGGAGGGGGGAGGTCGGGGGTACGGATCCCGACCCCCACCCCTTGGCTGCTGGGTGACCTTGGGCCTCAGTTCCCTCATCGGTAAGATGGGGGTTGGGGCCGTGAGCCCCACGTGGGCCAGGGACTGTGTCCAACCCGATTTGCCGGTATCCACCCCAGCGCTTAGCCCATAGTAAGCGCTTAGCGAATACCGTCATCGTTATTATTATCTAGCGTATCCCACCTGCCCCGGCGGGATGGAGGGGAGAGGGAGGGGGGGACGCTTCGCCGGCCCCTTTCCTCCCTGTCCATCCACCCGGCTCTCCTGGAGGGATTTTCCCATTTAAAACATTATTCTGGGCAAGTACGTGTTGATGTTGTCATCCCCTGCCTCTTGGGGACCTAGCGAAGGTCGGTTCGACGAGAGAAAATAAATAAACAAATCTGGGGAAACGTGTCTTCCCTCCGCTCTCCCTCGGCGAGGCCCACCAAGGGGCTTCCGGATCGACCCGACCCGACTCGCCCCCTGCTTGTCCCTGCTGTGTGACCTTGGGCAAGTCACTTGTTTCTCTGGGCCTCGGTCCCCTCGTCTGGAAAAGGGGGACGGAGACCCGGAGCCCCTCGTGCGTCCAACCCGATCTGCTTGGGTCCACCCCAGCCCTTAGCACAGTGCCCGGCACTCGAGTGAGCGCTTAACAAATACCGCTATTATTATGATTATTATTGTTACCGTCGGGTTGCGGGAGGGGCTGGGGGGGGAGGCCGGAGGGGGGCCCCGGGGGCCCTCCGCGCGTTATTCCGGGAGAAATGGGGAGGGGTCGGCCCCCTCCCCCCGCTTCCCCAGCTCCGCCCGAGCGAGACACAGAAGCGGTTGTGTGTGAGCCGCGGGTCAATTACGGGCGATTAGGCGACAGTGTAAACCCGGGACAGGTAATCCGATCCCGTAGGCCCGGGGAAGGCGCAGGGTGGGATGGAATGGGGAGGGGGCCTGGGGCCGGAGGGGAGGGTCCGCCCCACACTCACCGAGGAGGAGGGTTTGGACGCCCAGAGGAAATGGGTCCGCAGCAGCCCCGCACTCCTGGACCCCTCGCAGGGGTCTCAAAGGGACGGGGGGGGGGGGGGTGGCAGGAAGGGGTATCCTGGGGGGGGGGGGCTTTCCTTTCTGACGTCTGCATCCCCCTCCCCCCATTGCCTGACCCTCCAAACCCTTTAACCCGTCGTAGGCCGGAGGCCGAGGAAAGTAGTTACCTGTCCTCTTCAGCCCCCTCCCCCCAGGGGGGGTCGGGATAACGTGACCCCCCCCCCCAGCCCCAGCCCCCCACACTGTCTCTCTGTCTGTCTCCCTCTCCCCGACTGGAAGCGACCCTGCGGGACCAAGGGCGAGGTCTTTTTTCCAGTTAGGGCCGCCCCTCCCACCGCCCCCTGACTCAAGACTGAGCCCCCCGCCCCAAACGCACACATATCCTCCCCCCGCCCCCCCCCATCCACATCTGTCTGTCTGTCTCGCTCACGTTGCAATATTCTTTAAAGGGAATCTGCAGCTCTGGGCTTTTTAATCACTTTCCCACATGCTCCATAAGTTTCTCGAGGGGAGAGCTAATCTCCCAGGAGCAGAGAGTTGGGGAGCGGGGGGGGGGGGGGCAGAAAGGAAATCCAGGAGGGTCGAAAACACCGGAAAAAAATAGAGGGGGGGAGAGGGAAGAGGGGGAGGGACCACTTTAACTTGATGAAGACCCCCGTCGGTTTTCTCAGGTCGGTTGCCTGGACCCTATTAAGGGGTCGCCGCTTCCTAAAGAGGAGGGGGATTTGGGGGGCGGGGGGGGGGGAACCTACCGGACTCTTTCTTGTAGGGATTTGGGGGTTTGGATTGAAGGAGAGGGAGGGAGATCTTGCCTGCGCCCTTCTCTGTGTCTGTCTTTCTGCCTGTCTCTCTCCGTCTCTGTCTCCCCGTCGGTCTCCCTGTCTCTCTGCATCTCTCCGTCTCTGTTTTCTTTCCTTCTCCCCCCCCCCCCCCGCCCCAGGGGCGGGCGGGCTTCGCGAGGGGGCGCAGACGACCCCGGCCCCCGATGCGCGTAACTCCAATTAAAGGGCGCTGGTCGGGAGCCTTAATAAAGACTCATTTGTCCCCGCTTCCCCGACCTCACAAAGGCACCTTCATACGGCAGCCCGCTCCAGCCCGCGTCCAATTCATACAGAAATTCGGTATTTTTAGCCCTGGACTCTGTTTAGACGGAGGAGCGCGTTGGAAGCGGAGAGCCCTCGGAGGAACCCCTGTAAAATCTGATAAATGGCTCGGGGAAAAAAAAAAAGTCATAATAATAAAGCCCTATTGAGAGAGGGGCGGTTCGCTCCTGTGGCGCCGGGACCCAGGCCCCCCAACCTTCCCGCCGCCGACTGGGGAGGGGGGAGGGGAGGGAGAGGAGAGGAGGGGGTTCTCCAACGACCCCCCACCCCCAACACCTTAGGCTTAAAAGTCCCGGCGGACCCCTCTCGGGACGTTAGAAAGGGGTCGGTTACTATTATTTCACTACTGGATTTTTCCCAACTCTTCTGCCCGGCCCTTATCCCCTCCAGCCAGGAGGGCGACCTCCCCTCGTCCCCTTCCCCACCCCGGATCCGTGGCCGCCCCCCATCAACCCCGCCACCGTCCCCGGACAGAGGAAGAAGAGACCCCCCCCCCCTTTTTCGGGACCCCCAATTCCCAGCCCACAAGAAGGACTTTTCGGGGCATGGGGTCGGCGGGGAATCCGGTCCTCCCCGCCCCCACCTCGAAATCCATACCCGGACTTGGTTCAAGTTACCCCCCTCCCCTGCCGCCCCTCCCTCCGTTTCCAAATCGGATTTTCCTTTCTTTTCCGCCCCCCGGTTTTCCACTGGTTCCCCCCGCGCCGCCCCAGACCCTCGCCCGCCTTTTAGGAGGCCAGGATGGAGAGAGGCGGGGGAGCGCTAGACACTGCGGCCGGCGCTGGATGTCGTGCCCCGGCGTTAATCCCGAGCTCGTCTCCCCACGACCCCCAGCCCCCCACCCCCATCTCCGCCAGGACCACCTTGAACCGGTTTCAACCCGGCGCCTTTTCCAACAAAACCCGGGGTGAATTCTTCACCTACAAATCTCTACCTGGCCGGCCAACCCTCCTCACACCTTGATTTTTCTTTTCTCTTTTTTTCTTGCTTTAACCTTCGCCCCCCTGACCCGAGCCACCCTAACCCCCTGAAACGGGCCCGGGCCGACCCCTTCCTTAAAGAGGCGACCCCCCTCCTCGCCTTCTTCGCTGTCCGGCTGCCGAGGGGCTGGGGAATGGTCCGGGGAGGAGAGAGGGGATTTGGGGGGCGTTGGGGCAGGACAGATGCGACCCCTCACGCGCCCCCCGCTCCTCAATTCCGACCCTTCCCCATCCAGAGAGCCAAGGACACCCTCCCCACCACGAAGCGGTCCCGCAGACCGGTGGGGGGGCTCGGATGCCCGCTTTTGGGGGGAGGGTTTAGACCCCGGGCCCCTCGTCCCACCACCACCGGCCACCGCGGAAAGCGGGTGCCCTAAACTTGTCCGCCCCCGTTCCTCCCCCCGGCACCCCCTTCCCCGGCCCGCCCGGGACCCTCACCCTCGCCCCGATCCCCCCCTTTCCATCACCTCTTCTCACCGACCGGCCCTTCCACCTCTCCCAAGCCAAGGACCCCTTCCTTCCCCCCGGGGGCTCGGGGAGAGATGGATTTAGGGACCGGTGGGAGGGACGGACCGTTGAGCCCTAGGCGCCCCCCACCCCAGGGCTGCACCGGGAGCGCGGGCCGGCGATGCCTTACCTGCAGTAGCCAGTGGCAAGTCTCTCCGATTAAAGGGAAGCCCATGGAGCCTTTGGGCATGGGGAGGCGACAGCTCTTGTCCCGGGTGACGGCCCAGCGGAGCTGCCACAGCTGCTGTGACACCGCCAGGAGCAGGGTCACCGAAACCAAGCAGGCGGCCAAGGTGGCCAGCGCGGACACCAGATCAAAACTCTCGAAAAGCATATTTCTGGGCTGCTGGGCGGCCGGGGGGACGGAGCGGAGGTGGGAGGGACCGCTGCAGTGGGGGGAGGGGAGGGAGGCCAAAGGGGGGGGCGAAAGAGAGACGGGGGTCTCTGGGTCCTGGAGGGGGGGGACTCACACAACGTTTTTCCAAAGTGGGGAAAGGGGGAAAGGCTGGGGGAAGCGAGGAGTTTTCCTTTTTGTTGGTTTTGTTTGGGGGGTGGGGGGTTGTTTGCTTTTTTTTCTTTTAAAAAAAAAGTTAAGGCGATTCCAAGTGTGACTTTTGGTCCTTTATCGGGGGAACGTGAAAGGGGCTGGCGGGCTACCTGCCGGCCCCCCCCCCGCCCCCCGAAAACTTTGGCGGAGCTGTGCCCAGCCCCTCCGCACCCCTCGGGCGCTCGCCCCCAAAAGGCGACCGTCTAGTCCAGAAAGAAATCGAAAAAAAAAAATCCGACCGAAAAACAAAACGAAAAAGGCCAAAAATCCAAAATCGGGGGAAAAAAAAGAAAGAGAGAAGGAATATCCCCCACGACCCCCAACTTTGGGGGATAAAATGAAAAAGGCGGCGAGAGAGGAAACCCCAGACTCAGTGTCCTGCCAACTTTTAATCAAATCCTTTCCCTGCCCACCCCTAAAAAAGTTATAATTTCTAATTCCCCCCTCCAAAAAAAAAAAAAAACCAAAAAAAAAAAACAAAGAAAAAAAACCAGCAACAAGGTAACAGCAACTGAGCCTGGGGCCGGGGCAAGGGGCAGAGAGGGCAGGGGGGAGAGCAGCGGTGTCAAAATTTCTCTCCCTCCCCTCGAAAAAAAAAAAATTAAAAATTGAGTTGGTGATTGGTATCAATCAAGAAAGGCCGCCGCCAGAGACCCCCAAGACTATTTCTCTCCTCTAGGACTTGCCGGGGAAAAGGAGGCAGGATTTCTGGGCTGGTAGTTAAAAGCCTTGCTCAATGTGGGTTTGCGTCCAAAGAGAGTCAGTGTGTGTGTTTATATAGAGGCGGTGGAGGCTGCGGGCCTTGGGCCAACCCCTCCCTCAACCCCGCCCGCGCAGGGGCTGGGGGCGGAGGGAGAGGCCAGGCCCGGCCTGCGCTGGAGCGTGCCAGGTTTGGATCGTCTCCCAAGGAGCCTCAGCCTGGAAGCAAGGGGACCCGGGATCCCAACTCCATTCTCCTCCCTTCTGCCCCTCCCCCTCCCCTGCTTTTTCTCCTCCCCCCCCCCCTTCCTCCCCTCCTCGTCCTCCACCTCCTCCTCTCCTTGTCCTTCTTCTCCTTTCGCTCTTCCCCCCTCTCCTGCGGGCTGTCGGGCGTCCCCGCACAAGCCTCGCAGACTGAGATCCGGACATCTCCCCCCAAGGCCCCCTTCCCTTTCTCCCGCCTCGCCCCCTCTGCCCTTCCCCCTCCCCACCCCGTCCTTCTCCCCCTCCCCCCACCAGCAATCTCTCCCCCCCCCCCCCGCTCCCCTTTTCCTCTCCCCTTCCCAAATCCTCCTCCAGGATTAGGACAAGGAAAGAGAATTCCCCCCCCCCCCCGCCAACCCACACCCCCTAAACATACCCTTCCTCCTGGAGGGGGAGGGGAGAAGTGTCATCCTCCCCCCCACACACACACACACACTCACACATACGCTCCGCACCCCAGCCCCTCTGCATCCCTGGTTCCATGCATGTCCGCAGCCGGGACCCAGGAGTGCGGCCCTGCCCGGTCCCGCGTTTCCTTCAAATTACAGGGCATGGGGACGAGGGGGTCACGGCGGCGGGGATAAAACATGCACACACACACATCCACAGAAGTTCCATGGTATATTATATATATATACATATATATGGACATCTCTCTATATGCCTATATAGACATATGTGTATAGCTCTATGCATATATTCATATATGCGTACGTATGTATATCTATCTATCTCACATCTGTGTGTCTGTATATCTTTTTTCCTTCCACCTCCCCAACTGGTTCGAGTCCGGCGGCTGGCGGGGCGCAGACACAGCGTGTGCGTGTGAGTGTGTCTCTTCCCCGCCTCTCCGGATCTCTCGCTTTTCTCTTCTCTCCCTCGTCCTTTCCCTTCCTTTTCGTCTCCTCCTTCTCTCTCAAGCGGGGCTGGGGGCGATTGAAGACGATCTGCTCCCCCCCCCCCCCCCCCCCCCCCAAAGTGTGCGCGCGTGCGGATCCGAGCTCTTCTCCTCTCCACCCCCCACCCCCAGCTCCCTACCTGAAGCTTGCATTGCACCCATCCTCCCTTCCCTGGCGTCTCTCTCCCTTCCTCCATCTCTGTCTCTCCCTCTGCTTCTGTCGGGATGGCTCTCTCCCGTCTCCCTTTCCTCGGCCTTCCCTGTCTCTGTCGGTCTCTGTCTCCCCCGACTCTGTGGTCGCCCCCCCCCCCCTCCCCCCGACCCACCCAACCAGCCCCGGTGTCCCCGGGCTACTCCCCTCGGGGGCGCGGTAGCCCAGATCCTAGCGGGTCCCCGCGAAAACTCCCGCTCACTCTTTGCCCTGTAACCCCACCTAGTGGACGGCCCCGGAGCCGCAGCAGCTGCCGGGACCGAGTTTTCCCCCCACCCTCCTTCCCCTCGACCTCCCCCTGCCCTCCCCTCCTGCCCGCTCTCTTCCCCCTTCCTTCCCTTCCTGCCCCCTGCCGTCCCCTGGCCTCATAAAAAAAGCAATCAGGGAGAGGCGGGGTAGTGCGCCTTTGTAGCAGGGGGTCGATTCCCCTGGGCTTGCGAGAGAGAGGGGTCGTAAGGGAAGAATGAAAACTTGTTTACTTTAAAAGTCCATTCCTCTGCCAGTGTGCAAGGCCCTCCCTCCCTCCCTCCCGAGTCAGCCCCACGGCCCAGCCCATCCCAGGACTCTGACTCCGACTGGGTCACTGGACTGTTGGAGGAACCGCTGTGTGGTTGTTACCCTCTTAGAAACATGGTCAGAGATGGAATATCCAACACACCCCCCGACTCTCCCCTCTCCATCCCTGACTGTCCCTCCAGTGATCCAGGACAGAACATCCACCACTCCTGACTCTTCCCTCTCCATCCCTGACCGTGCCTCCGGTGATCCAGCAGGGACCATCCACCACTCCTGACTCTGCCCTCTCCATCCCTCCAGTGGCCCAGCATGGACCGTCCGACCCCCCTGACCCTGACCCAGCAGGGACCACCCAACTCCATGACTCTCCCCTCCCCACCCCGACCGTCCCTCATTTGACCCAACAGGTTCGACTTGCCCCCCTGGATCTGTCCACCCCCCACTGGAATCCCCCTCTGGGGCTCATCTACCCTGAACATTCTTTCCTTGGTAACAGGTGCAGGGACATCCTGTGGGAGGTGGGAGGAGACCCCAACCCGGGCTCCCTCCACTTCAACCCCTCGGCGTTAGTGGGTCCAATTCCCCAGAGGCAGGAACATCTGGGATAATGAGGTTCGCAGGCCTGGCAGCGGGTCGCTCTCGGGGTGCTACTGGGCGACGAGTGCAAGTACCGGCGTCAGAATGGGATGGAAATCAGCTGCTGCGTGACGGGCTCCGCATAACCGAGTTCTTATCCCATGGGCCCGGGGCCGGGACGATGAATGATGCGACGAGGGGACAGGGAACAAACCAGTTACTCCCTGGCGGCTGGGGTGGGCAGAGGGGAGGGGACGAGGGGAGGGAGAGTCCACCCACCCGGACAAACCCTCCCCAGCTGGGACCCCTTCCACGCTGCATCACCTTCTCGATCTGCAGGACTGCAAGAGACCCGTCGCATAACTCGGAGATGGTTTTTTTTTATTTCCTAGGCATTTGTGAAATGGTCACAGAGGTAACGGCAGTTTGCCCTCCTCCCACTCCCTTCTGCGTCACCTGGACTTGCTCCCTTTGTTCATTCCCCTCCCGGCCCCGCAGTACTTAATGCCTGTCTCCCTCATTCTAGACTGTAAGCTCGTTGTGGGCGGGGAGTCTGTTTGATTATTGGTGTATTCTCCAAAGAGCTCAGTACAGTGCTCTGCACACAGTAAAGGCTCAATAAACGCGATTGAATGAATGAATGAATGAATGAATGAATGAATGAGTGAGTGAAGTATCGACCAGGTATCTGACACTGATAGAAGCTGGCGAGTGTATCTCCCCATGCCCTCACCCTGGCAGCACAGCCCACTGGGACTTCCCAGCTGATGGACTTGTCTGGTTCTGGAGAGAGTCCAAAACCCGAGCCCTCGGAGGGACTACAAAGCCCAGTTTGGTTCTGGAACACGGGGCAGTTACCAACACTTCACTGGGGTCCAAAGGTGAATAAGTGTGTTATTGGGGGGGGGGGAGCAAAGACTTCATCCCCCTCCCCCATCTGGGAACCTGGGTTTATCAGTTGGCCTCTGTCACCACCCGGAGCGGGCAGATCTGGCTGGGCAGGGCACTCCACCCCTGAGAAGGAGCAGCGTCGACTAGGGGAAAGAGAACGGGCCTAGGAGTCAGAGGACCTTGGGCAAGTCACTCAACTCTTCTGTGCCTCTGTTACCTCATCCTTAAAATGGGGATGAAGACTGTGAGCCCCATGTGGGACATGGACTGTGTTCAACCCGGTTATCTTGTGTCTCCCTCGACACTTAGTACAGTGCCTGGCGCAGAGTAAGCACTTAACAGAAACAAGTTAGAGAGGGAGAGAGAAAGGGAAAGAGAGAGAGATCCATCAGCCTCTGGATTCAAATTGGTCCCTGCAGGGGGAGAGTCCTGGACAAACTGGTCCCTACTGGAGGAGAGCCCTGGACAGAGCAGTTTTCACTGGTGGAGAGCTGGGCCTTATGGTTTTGAGAGTAGCAGTCCCCTTTATCCTCAGTGCTGCCTCTGTTTCCTCCAGCCCTGCCTGTACATGTGAGGGCTTGGAGATCTTCCGCTGAGGCCTGGGTACAATCCTCCTCAGGGGACTGAGCACGGAGCAGGCCTGTCAGAAGACCTGGCTCCTAGATCCAGAAACTCCCTCTCCTGTTGCCAGCCTCAGTCTTCCTACTTGGGAAATGGGATGGGGGGGGTGCTTCTGGGTCCCTGTTCCCCTACTTAGACACAAGCAGGGAGTCCGGGGGTACAGTCCGGAAGACTGAGAGGGGGAGCCCAGTACGCCTGGGGGGACGGGGACAAGGGTCCCTTTTAGACCCTCATGCATCCGGGGTAGCCAGTTGTAGAGCTGCCCCCAAGATAGGGGCTGGATGAAATGTCTCCTTGGAAAGACCCGTCCAGCTGGGGGGACTATTTTTCCCTAAAGGGAATTTTTATTTCCTCTGCAATGGTTCCCCAGAGCTGCTGGCTAACTCCTCTGAGCTTCAGGGAGCCTCTCGAAATCAAGCTGGGCCAAGGAGAGACAGTCACGCACACAATGTCACAGACTGTTACACAGAATTTCACAAACACAGGCACAGAATCTCACAAAAACAAGACTCAGAGACTCACGGAGAGGCACACAGAGACTCACAGAAACTCACAGAATCGAAGATACAAGCACACAGAGACTCAAGGGCATGCAGATACAGAGACGGGCTCCTAGGATCTCAGAGACACACAGAGATGCAGAGACAGCTACATAGAGACTCGCAGACACAGGCTCACGGGATCGCACAGGCACAGGCTCACGGAGTGTCACAGACACACAGAGTCTTTCAGACACCGTCACACACTCTAGAGGCAGACACACACATCCACAGACCCCCTCCCAGAACAAAAACACCCACAACCAGAGGACAGACACAAAGAAACCCTCTCACCCATACTCACAAAACATACAATCATAGACACCTAAACCCAGAGACGCTCTCTCCTGGTGATAGTCAATCATTCAATCCATCGGTGGTAGTTAATTGAGTGCTCCTTGTATGCAGAGCCCTGCACTAAGCACTTGGGAAAGTGCAGTAGGGCAGAGTTGGTAAACGCCATCTCTACCCACAAGGATCTTACGGTGTAGAGGGGGAAACAGACAGGAAAATAAATCGAAGATAAGGGAAATAGTAGAATCTAAGGATATGGACATAAGTGTTGTGGGGTTGGGGTGAATAGCAAGTGTTAAACATACTTTTAGCCCCGGAAACCCTCTCCACCTCACACACAAACATACATTCTCACATATATCCAAAGGTAGACAAAAGCAAATTCATCTTTAGACTGACCCGCACACCCACCCAGGGGGAGACAGACAGAAGAGAGACCCCTCACCATCCCTCCCAGCCACTGCCCTGGTCAGTTCCCAGCCGGTCCTCCCCCACTGGGCCAGTCTCTCAGGACACAGCTCCCATTCCGGACGGGTGAACCCTGGGCATAAACCTTTCAGGCTCTGGTTGCCGGCAGCAGCGCCAACCTCTAAGGGGCAGCATGGACCGGGGATAGACCATGCCATGGGCAGCGATGAGATGGGCTCTGTCGCCGGGAAAGGGGCCTGGGGCTGGGAATCAAGAGGCTGGTTCCATTATCATTCTCTGCCCTGCTGCTGAGTGACTTCGGGTTGGCCACACACCCCGATTCCTGAGAGGATTCGCCCCTGGAACAGATAGATGGCAAAGAGAGGGCTTGGGGGTCTCTGTCCCCAGAGACTTTTAACACTAGGCAAACGCCTGATGGGTTAGAACCCCGCCCGGAGGCAGGGGAATGGATGGGATGACCTCTCGGCAGGAGGGGAGGTGTCCCTCCTAGCTTCAGGTGCCTTTAATAACCATGGTATTTGTTAAGCGCTTAGTATGTGTCAAGCGCTGTTCAAAGCACCGGGGTATGTACAAGCTAATAGGATTGGACACCGTCCCACATGGAGCTCACAGTCTTCAGACCCATTTTTCAGTTGAGGTAATCGAGGCCCAGAGAAGTGAAGTGACTTCTCTGGTCACACAGCAGACAAGTGGCAGAGCTGGGATTAGAACCCAGGTCCTTCTGACTTCCACACCCGTGTCTATCCACTAGGCCACGCTGCTTCTCACCCTCCAGTTCAGTCATCTCCAGATCCAGTTGTCAGGCTGCAGTTTCTGCTCGCGTGGGCGGGAAACGTGTCTGTTATACTGTTGCAGTGTACTCTCCCAAGCACTCGGTACAGTGCTCTGCACACAGTAAGTGCTCGATAAATTCTATTGACTGACCATTTCCAGACCCCAGGGACCAGGGCCAAGAGCTGTGGGAGTGTGGAAACCCAGGAAAGGACAGACCTCAGGGCAGCAGAAAACCTGCGGATCGCTTGGAGACATGAAAATCGCAAATATGTAGAATTGGGAGAGCTGGGCGAATCACATGCAAATTGCATGCGAATCTCCCCCAGGCCATCCAGCTATTCTCTCCACCAGGCAGTGAGGGGAATCACTTCTCTTATGCCCATAACCATTCATCCTCATCCCCTTTGCTGGGGAAGAAGCAAAGTGGGTCCAGGAAGAAATCAGGCTGTGGGCTGGAGAGAGTGAAGGGCAGAAAAGCAGCCTGAGCCCCCGAGCCGCAGAGAAGCTCCGTGACGGGTCAAATCCTGCTCCCGGTGGGCAGAATCAGGAGAAGACTTTAGGTATCTGCCTGTCTCCTCACCTGATCTCCCTCCGTGCCACGGGCCCTCCCAGTGGCGGGTGTCTTCTGGTGGGGGGGAACCCGGCCCCGACCCTGGCAAACCTCAGCCCTTTTCCCCACCCTAAAGTCGCACCAAGATCTTGGCTGCCGGAAGACTCACTCAGACGAGAGTTCCACTCTAGAGGGGAACAGAGAAGAGGGAAAGAAGAGCAGTTTTGGGAAGAGGAATTAGAGGTGGCAGGAGGGAGCTGGGAAGACCGGGATAGGGGCAAAGGAGGCCAGGAGGTGAGGGCAAAGAATGGAAGCAGGAGCAGAGGGCAAGGCCAGGCAGAAGAAGACTGAGGGCAAAGGATGGGGGTGAGAGGAGAGGACCCTCCCAGAAATCGAACCAAACCTCCCCAGGGCCCAAGGTGCCTGAGAGGTGGGGCCATCCGCTGTCTGGAAGTGCCCAGGAAGGTTCAATTCCCTGTCCAGGATCCTGGGTCCAAGAGTCAGTCCTGGCCTCTCAGCAAGGGACAAGGGCAGTGTGGCCTTTGAGGGAGGCCAAATGGAAGGGCAGAGCCCTCCCCGCTGCCTTCAGACATTTTCTTCTCCCCGAATTGGCACCCACGGGGCAGGAGATTTCCACTGTGGCTGAGAGTACTGACCTGCCTGTGCCCTGCTTTGCCCTGCTGTGCTCCAAGCTGCGTCCTGCTGTCCTCTCTTGTATCCTGCTTTGCCCCTAGTTGTGCTCTGCTGTGCCTTGCTGTGCCTTGCTGTGCCCTGCTGTGCCCTGAGCTGTGTCCTGCTGTGCCCCGAGCTGTGCTGGGATCCAGACTCTGGGGCAGGATTTCTCCTCCACTCTTACCTTAAGCTGTGGGTTAGGAGTCCTTTTATTTCCTCTAAAAGAAAATTCATCTATGCTTGTGCTGGGGGTGGAGGGGGGGGGGGGGGTGTCTGTCATTGCCGAGTGTCCCACCCTGTTTCCTTCCTTAAGGATTTCGGTTTCCCTTCCCGCCACTCCCCGCTCCACATTACCACCCCCGCCACTACCGACCGAGCCACGGATGGAACCCTTCCCCAGCCCGGGCCAACCACCCGGCTCAACCACCCGGCTCAACCACCGGGTCAACCGCCCGGATCAGATGCGGAGAGCTGGGGCACATAATAAGAATAATAATTATGATGTTTTTAAGTGCTTCCTACATGCCAAGCACTGTTCTAAGCCCTGGGATAGATACGAGGTAATCAGGTTGTCCCACGTGGGGCTCACAGTCTAAATCCCCATTTTGCAGATGAGGTAACTGATGTTAGAGGTTAAGTGGCTTGCCCAAGGTCACACAGCACACAAATGGCAGGGCCAGGATTAGAACCCATGTCCTCAGACTCCCAAACCCGTGTTCTTGCCACATGCCGCTTCACATCCACCCCTGCACTGGCCACCACACCCTTGGGGCACCCAGGGGCTCCTTGTTCTCCTCTGGGGGCCAAGGAAAGAAGTGGGAAAAGTGTGGAGTCGGGAAGGGGAAGACCAGGACGCACCCAGCATCCCTCATCCCACATCCTGTATCCCGCATCCCACATCCTGTATCCCCTACATCCAGCAAGGCCAACCCAGGGCCACTTAACAACAACAATGACAACTACGGTCCTGGTTAAGCGCTTACTCTGTGCCCAGCCCTGTTCTAAGCACTGGGGTAGATACAAGACAATCAGGTTGGACACAGTCCCTGTCATTCATTCATTCAATAGTATTTATTGAGCGTTTACTATGTGCAGAGCACTGGACTAAGTGCTTGGAATGTACAAATCGGTAACAGACAGAGAGAGTCCCTGCCCTTTGACGGGCTTACAATCTTTTTTTTTTTTTAAGGTGGCAGCCAGAGGCCTAGACATTTCAAATGTGAAGCATGTCATAAGCTTTGACCTGCCAAGTGATATCGAGGAGTATGTTCATCGGAGTGGCCGAACGGGACGTGTTGGGAACCTCGGTAAGACTCTTACTTGGAGCTTTAGGACATCCTTTTACTTGATGACTTTACTTTTTTTTTTCCTAAGTAAAATAGAATCCTTAATTAAAGTATTTTGTTTGCAGGGGTCGGGGCGGGGGGGCTAGTCTAACTTCAAGAAGTGGTTTCTTAATGTTCGCTTCAAAGTTTAGGATTCCTGCTCTGGCGCAATACTGAGCAGTAATTTCCCTTAGTGAGCTCACAGTCTCCACCCCCATTTTACAGATGAGGTAACTGAGGTCCCAGTCAGGGTCAGGGCGAGCGAGGGTCAGGGTCAGAGTCAGGGTCGCCCCGGGGTCCGGCCGGAGCGGGGCAGGGACAGGGCGTTGGAGGGGCTTAGTACAAGCACTTCGTACAGGGCTTCGCACACAGTAAGCGCTCAATAAGTACGATTGAATAAATGAATGAATGAATGGTCCCGGGATCAGCCTTGCTGGGGAGGGGACGGTCACCAATAGCTTTGGGGGACTTCGGGTTTCCTATATTTCTCCCTGGCTCTTTGAGGGGGGACCACAGATCTCCATTGTCAAATGTCTGGCCCCGCCCACCCTGCCCTCCCTGTCTCTATTTCTGCCTCTGTTTCCTCCAGTGCCCCCCCCCCAGAGAACCCTCTGCCTAGGGGTCTCTGTCTCTGTGTCTCTGTGTCCCCAACAGAACAGCCCCAAATCTGCTGTTTCCAGGAAGTCTTCCCTGATTAGCCCCAACCATCCCCGACCCAGCCTCCTTCTCGTGGTCAGATGTTGATCGAGAATGAGTCTGATCCGATCTTCTTGAATTGATCCCAGCGCCTAGCACACTGCTCGGCACCATCCTCTTCTGCTATTGCCGTCGAGTCCTTTCCGATGCATAGAGATTTTATGAACATATTCTCTTCGGAACGTCTTGGCGAGCCATAGAGTTTTCTTGGTAAAAATACAAAAGTGGTTTACCAGTGCCTTCTTCTGAGCTGTAAAAACGTAAGTCTCCGCCGTTGTCTTTGATCAACATTTTGATCACTTGATCGTCCTCCGCCCTTGACTCTTCCCTCCCGGCCGCTGCTGCCCAGCACAGGTGAATCAACTTTGTCTGACGCTTCAGTTTAGACCTTTCCATTCTGGATAAACCTAGCGAGAACATCTCTCAATGGCATAGCTCTAAGCTTCATTGGCGTACTCAAACTCTCCTGCCACGGCAAGGCGTTGGCACATAGTCAGCACTTAGTAAATGCCAGTCTCATCATTACTATTATTTGGAGCCCTGGGGGGTGCGCCGGATGCCCTGCCTTTTTTCTCCATCAGACTGTCAACCCGTCCAGGGCAGGGCCCTTCTTCCTCTCCCCTCTGGCCCTTCTCCAGGCCTGGTCCAGGGCTCTGGGAACAGGCCTACCAACTCTGTTGCACAGGACTCCCCCGCCACCAAGTGCCACGGCTCAGAGGCGGGGCCTACGGACAGGCAGGGAAACACCGTGGGTCTGGAGCCAGGGGGGGTGGTCCAGACCTCCCCCTCCCCCACTTAAGCTCCAGGGATTTCCAGGAGAGTTCTCCAGGACGTCACTGTGCCTGGAATGAGACGTATACCTGGTCCTTCCTGGAGGCAGAGGGCGGAGGCGGCCGGGGGGATGTGAGAGGCCACCGTGACCCTTGGCCAGTCCTGGCTCTGCGTGGGCCAAAATGGGGCCCACGGTCCATCAGGACACAGAGACACGGCCGGTGGATTTGGGGAATGGCAAGGGAGAGATGATGGATCCGAGAGGAACCATTCCGGGAAGTGGCTCTGGGCATCCTGGAGAAGAGGAGTCCGGGTCATCGCCTACAGACCCCTGAAGCTCTTGGATGAGGAGGCCCCGGACTCATCACTCTCCACGTCCCCTGCGGCCCAAACCCAAGGATCTGGACTACAAATGCAGCAGGGGAGAGTGCGGCGTGACGCGAGGAGGAACTTCCCACACGTCTAGGAGAATCAGTCCCGGAACTGACTGGGACAGGATGGAGGGAGAGGGGGGTGTCTCCTCCCCTATAGACCTTCGACCTGAAACGGTTGCCTCCTTTTTCCGGCCGGGTTGGGGATTTCCCTGCTCAGAGGCAGGAGGATGGACGAGTTGGCCTCTCAAGGACCCTCCGGGCTCTGTACACTCCTGACAGGCAGAGGAAGCCTCACGACCCAGGCCCAGGCCCCTTTAGGAAGGGGAATTCTGGGAAATGATGGAGGGGAGAGAGTTGTGCGGTCAGTGAGCAGATCGGGCAGGCAGGGAGGGAGTTTCCAGGCCCAGGGTAGCTGCGCTTTCTCCCCAGCCGGGCCTGGCATGATGCGTGACGCTCTCCATCCCCAGCCCCCAACGCTGGTTTCCAGCACTCGCCCCCGTCCCGTCTCCAGCCCAGCCCAGTCCCCCCGGGCCCGGACCGTCCTTCAGTGGGAGCTGAAGGGAGCGGAAGGGAGTGGAGAAGAGGGGCGGGAAGGGAGAGAGGGAGAGCGGGGAGGGGAGAGGGCGTTCAGCGGCTGGCTGAGCCCATTTATCTTCATTAAACCCCCGTTGCCCGAAGCCCCGAGGGCATGGCAGCTGCCTGCCTGGAACGGGGAACGAAAAACGCTACTGTCAGAGTTCCCCACTGCACACACACACGCTAACAACCAGACACAGGCTCATACACACGGACACTCACAGACTCACACAAAGACACGTACACGGGCTCACACACACTCACAGCCGGTCAACCACCCACCCATTCAATCGTATTTCATTCTACCGTATTTATTGAGTGCTCACTGTGTGCAGAGCACTGTACTAAGCACTCGGGAGAGTACAGTAGTTAAATAAACAGCCGCTGATGGATCGATTAATTGATTGATTGACCTCATGGGGGTCCTGAGAGGATCTGAGGGGCTTCCCGCCCTGGGAGGCAGAGAGGGCAAGAAATCAGAGAGAAGTGCAGGAGACAACCACCTCCATCCCCAGGCCCATCCCCGTTACGGGAAGGGCCGAGGGAGGAGGAGGAGGAGGAGGAGACGTGGTCCCTGCCTTCCAGGGGCTGCCAGTCTCGGGGGAGACAGGAAGCACATGCACACACACACTCACGTACAGTGTCATGGGTGTCCTGGGTGATGGGGTTAGGAGAAAGGAAGGAGCCAGGTGCACGGGGGAGACAGCCAGGCCTCCGACGGTCATCCAGCCCGGACGGAGCCGCAGGGGCAGATGTAGACGCCCGCGAGTAGGCCAGCAGGGAGCAGGGAGCCGAGCCCCAGAGCGGGGAGAGAGCCCGGGGCCCCGGCCCCCGCCCGGGGCTGTGGGGACACGGAAAATATACCGCGGGGAGTCACCCCGCAGCAATCTTGAGGGCTTCCAGCCAATTGGGCTTTTCCATCTCCAGTTTCCATGATTCAGCAGCCTTGCCTCCTCCTTCCCCATGGGCAAACACACACACACACACACACACACACACACACAAACACACATTACCCACGTTGACCTGGAGGACAGAGATGATCTCAGAGCGCTCCAGGTTACTGTTTGCTCACCGTTGGAGCCGGTCAGGAGAAGAAACCTAGCCAGCGGGCCCCATAGAACTCAGGCAGAGGGCACAAAATCCTCTCCTGGGCCTCTTGGCCCCACCCTTCCCGGGTTGGGTGGTGACTGGTTATTGCGGGTCTGGGGGTAAGGAGGCCCTGCTGTATCTGGGCCCGGTGGGGCAGGGAGAAGCGGGGATGGGCCAACGGGAGCCGGGAGAGAAGAGGTTTCGGAGGGGCGCCGAGGTGACGGAGGCCGAAGAAACTGACAGGCTACAGGTCAAGGGTCAGGGTGATTCACCTGCACCTCAGAGCCTCAGTGATCCCATCTGTTCAATTCAATCATATTTATTGAGTGCTGTACTGTTTGGGAGAGTACGATATAACAACAAACAGACACGTTCCTGCCCACAGCGAGTTCACAGTCTTGAGGGGGAGACAGACGATATGAGCACATAAATAAATAAATAAATAAATAAATAAATAAATAAATAAATGATAGATACGTACATAGGTGCCATGGGGGCTGGGAGGGGGGATGAATAAAGGGAGCAAGTCAGGGTGGCGCAGAAGGGAACGGAAATAGAGGAGGGCCTAGTCAGGGAAGGCCTCTTGGAGGAGATGGGCCTTCAAGAAGACTCTGAAGGAGAGGAGAGTCATCGTCTGCCGGATATGAGGAGGGAGGGCGATCCAGGTCCGAGGCAGGACGCGGGTCAGGGGTCGGCGGCGAGACAGGTGAGATGGAGGGTCTGTCGGTCCTCTTGCCGACCCCCGTAAGGGCAAGCGAACTCTGGGATGCGGAGGGTGGGGGATCCAGTGCAAACCCACTCCTCGTGGGCCCCAGCGAGGCAGGGACAACGGGGTGGGACCGACGGAGATGCCCGGGTGGGCCGGGGCGGGGGCGAGAGCTGTCCTTCACCCAGCAGTCCCCGCCTCCCCCTCCCCTAGCCTAGCCGGGGGGGTGCTCCGGGACCCTCCCCACCCGGACTCCCGGCCACAGTGTCACCCGGGGAGCCACCCTGGCGGGTAATCAATCTCCCACCCTGGCTAATCGCATCGGGGCCGGGGGCCGGGGGGAGCCGGGGGGCCGGGGGCCGGGGGTCAGGGGGATCCGGGGGGGCGGGGGGGGGGTTGTCCCCGCCTGATGGATGGTCCTCATGAGTGTTCATCACATTAGTCTCCTGCGGAACCCAATTAGCTGACCCGTCCCAGTTGGTCTCTGCCTCTCGGAGTCCCGACGGGAAAGGAGGGACTTGGGGGCCGGGGGATAGCCGGGGGAGGCGCTCCACTCGTCAGGGGCAGGGGAGGACGGTCTCTCAGATCCAGGACCCGAGAGGGGAGACGTCCGGGGCGGGGAGCGGCCGCGAGGGGTCATCGCGTCCGTCCCCCGGCCTCGGCGCGGGCGGCCGAGGGATTAACCAGAGCCAAGGTTAAGGAGAAGCAGCGTGGCTCAGTGGAAAGAGCACGGGCTTTGGAGTCAGGGCTCATGAGTTCGAATCCCAGCTCTGCCACTTGTCGGCTGTGCGACTGTGGGCGAGTCACTTCACTTCTCTGTGCCTCAGTTCCCTCATCTGTAAAATGGGGATTAAGACTGTGAGCCCCACATGGGACAACCCGATTCCCCTATGTCTACCCCAGCGCTTAGAACAGTGCTCGGCACACAGTAAGCGCTTAACAAATACCAACATTATTATTATTATTATTATTAAGGTTCCTCTCTACCTTCCTCCCGTCTCAGGGCTTCCTAGCATCCTGTCCCTTCCGGACCAGCCTTGGGGACCGCCACCTCAGAGTCCAGACCCTGAGACCCCAACAGGATCAGCGGATCGGAGGCGACCCAGAGCTCCTCTGCTAGGACGGTCCCACCCAGCCACCGCCTCGAGCGAGCCTTAGGAAGGCAGGGATCTTCTCTCCTACCGTGTGACCACAGCAAGTCGCTTCACTTCTCCGTGCCTCCGTGCACTAAGCCCTTGTGAGAGGTGAGAGACTTGTCCTCAAGGTGCTTACAATCTAGCAGGGAAGACACTAAAATTAGTTGTTAAAAATAAGCAAGGCATTTGTTAAGCGCATATCACGTGCCAGGCACTATAATAAGCACCGGGTCGGTCACGAAGAAATCGAGTTGGACGTAATAATAATAATTATCTTGGTATTTGTTAAGCGCTTGCAGAGGGGATATCAATAGGGAAGGCCTCCGGGAGCAGGAGCGAATTCAGGAGGCCTTTGAAGACGGGGAGAGCGGTGGTCTGAGGATGCGAAGGAGGAGAAGGAGAAAGAGAGGGAGAAGCAGTGTGGTCTAGTGGATACAGCCCGGGCCTGGGAGTCAGAAGGACCTTTGTTCTAATCTCAGCTCTGCCAGTTGTCTGCTGTGTCACCTGGGGCGAGTCACTTCACTTCTCTGTACCTCAGTCACCTCATCTGTAAAATGGATATTAAAGCCGGGAGCCCCATGCGGGACACGTACTGTGTCTGACCTTGAATCTACCCCAGCGCTTAGCACGGGGCCCGGGACACTTACCAAATACCATCGATTTCCAGACAGATGCGAGTGAGAGGCAGTTGGTGATGGAGATAAGAACGAGGCACAGGGAGTAGACTGGCTTGAAACGAGCGAAGCGTACAAACTAAGAAGAGAAGTGAAAGAAGAGAATTCACTTCTCTGAGCCTCAGTTTCCTCATCTATACAATGGGGATCAAGGCCATGAGCTCACGTGGGACAGGGACTGCGTCCAACCCCATCCGCTTGTATCCACCGCAACACTTAGGACAGTGCCTGGCTCATAATAAGCACTTAACAAATACCACAATTATCATCAGTATTAATTATTATTATTAGAATGGAAAAGTAGGAGGGAGAGAGCCAATTAAGTGTTTTAAAGCCCATTGGAGTTTCTGTGGAAAGAGACGGGCAACCATCGGTGGATCTTGAGGATCGGAAAGCGACGAGAGAAGAATCGCACTAGAAAAAATGATCTGGGCAGCAGTGTGGAGGAGGTGGGAATCAGAGTCGATTGGGTAGGCCTGTGTGTTTTATTTAGTACGTTGTAGGCTCTGGGAGGCTGGGGTTCTGTGCCCTTTGCATTGGCACTCTCCGGACTGGGAAAACGGAGGAGAAGAGGAGAAGAGGAGGAGAGGAGGAGAGGAGGAGGAGGAGGAGGAGGAGGAGGAGGAGGCCCCTTCGGCCGCGGGGCCGGTCGACCCCAGCGGAGGCTGGGGTCTGGGGGGCCGAGGACGAAAAAGCAAAGCCCGCAGAAAATCGGGCGGCCAGGTCGACCTCGATGCACCTGACAGTGACAGGGTGGCGGGGTGCAGGTCGACCAGGAGGCCCGCCGGGATCCAGGTCGACCTGGCCGCCCGATTTTCCGCAGGCTTTTTGTTTCACTTCATCAGTGGATGGGGGACTTAATTGTCGGTCCGGGGCGGGCGGGGGGGGGGGGGGGGGCGCCGGGGCAGTGGACAGTGGGGTTCACAGTTGGGGGGGCTTCACGGCGGGGGAGGAGGGCGGCGCGGCTTCACCGAGTCGAGGGCGCCCGACCCGCCCGATGGAGTGGCGGGGTGCAGGTCGACCGGGTGGCCCGCCGGGGGTGCAGGGGGGCGAGGAGGGAGGGGAGGGGGAGTTTAGTGGGCGCAGAGCACCGGACGGAGCACTGACTGTGAGCAGTCGTTATATTCATCGAGCACTTACTGTGTGCAGAGCACCGTGCCAAGCGCTTGGGAGAGAAAGATATAATAATCAACAGACACATTCCCCGCCCATACTAAGCTTACAGTCTACAGTCTAATGATGGCATCTGTTAAGCGCTTACTAGATGCCAGGCACTGTATCCCCGGGGTGGATACAAGCGATTCGGCGTGGACTCCGTCCCTGTCCCGCGTGGGGTTCACAGTGTCAATCCCCATTTTACAGATGAGGTGACTGAGGCCCCGAGAAATGAAGTGACTCGCCCAAAGTCGCACAGCAGGCGAGCGGCGGAGCCGGGTTTAGGACCCACGACCTCGTGACTCCCAGGCCTCTGCTCCGGTCACTGCGCCAGGCCGCTTCTCCGGTTAGTCTGAGAGTTCCCTTCTCGACCGTCGGCTCGTCGTGAGCGGGGAATGCTACTACCACCTCTTCTGCATCGTTCTTTTCCAAGCACCTAGTACGGGGCGCCGCACGCAGAAAGCGCTCGACGAGTACCACCGATCGAAGGAGAATCCCTGCCCCTCTGGCTGCTGAGCAGGGTGGGCCGGGGCACCCGAACCCAAAGGATCCGGAGACGGCGAGCGGACCTCCCCCTCCGCGCCCGAAAAGATAGATGGGCCCGCAGGAGGACCATCTGCGAGAGGACCCCCCTCCCCACCCCCGCGGCCGACTCCCCCCGCGGGACAGAGTTCTCTTCCGGGGTGCCGGCTGTCCGCACGACATTCCTCCCGACCGCCTGGACCGGCCCTCCCTCGCCGCGGCCCTTCTGTGGCCGAGAAGAACGATGCCCGGAGAGGTCAGGCGACCCGGCCAGGTCACACAGCACGCCGGAGCGGACCGGCTGTCTTCGGCTTCGCACCCAGGCCGGCTCCTGCTGCAGACCCGGGTCGCCGGACTCTCTGGCCACACCTCTCCGTCCGCGTCTCGCCATTCACACCTCTCCATCCGCACCTCGCCGTCCACGCCTCTCCGCCCACGTCGCCATCCGCATCTCCCCATCCACACTTCCCCGTCCCCGTCTCCGTTCGCACCTCGCCAACCGCACCTCCCTGTCCGCATCTCACCATCCACACCTCTCTGTCCATTCCTCGCCGTCCAAACCCCTCCATCCACGCCTCTCCGCCCACGCGTCACCGGTCACGCCTCTCCGTCCACACCTCGCCGTCCACCCCCCCCGCCCACATCTCGCCACTCGCCCCTTTCCATCCACGCCTCGCCGTCCACGCCTCGCCGTTTTCCCTTTCCATCCACCTCTCCATCCACACCTCGCCGTCCACACCCCCGTCCTCGTCTCTCCGGCCGTGCCCCGTTATCCACGCCTCCCCGTCCGCATCTCGTCGTCTATGCCCTTCTGTCCACGCCTCCCCATCCGCCCCGCACTACCGGTGCCTCTCCGACCACGCCTCGACACCTACGCCTCTCGGGCGACGCCTCGCCAGCCACTCCCGCCCGCTGTCCCCTAGCTTCCCCGGCCCGGCGGGGCCACAGACCACAGCGAGGCACCCGGCTCAGACGGAGATATGGGCGGAATTGTTTAATACGAGTTACAGGAGGATAAATGTACAGCGGGAAGTCGACATGCTATTTTGAACGCGGTTGGAACCGCCGACCGGGCAGCTCCGCTCTCCCCCAGCAGCTCGGCTAGTGAGTTTTCAAGAAAGAGACAAGAAGGTTCCCTTTAAAGTCGTTCATCCTAAATTTCCTAAACGTTCCCCCTTTTGTGCAAAAAACAGATCCCCCCCACCCCCACCCCCCCCACTCGGGTACAAAGTCACCCAGGATACAAAACCGGGGCCTGGGAGAGCAGCGGTCGGGGGAAGAGGCGGCCCCCGGGTGTGGCCACATCTGAGGGGAGACAGGAGAGCGGGATGGGGGCGCTCCACTTAGGGGTCCGGGGATGCCGCTCCGCCCGGGCCTAGGATGCGGTTCCGGGAGCTGTTGCGGTCAGGCCTGGACGCGGGCAGGCCTGGCCACGGCCGCAGAGAGGACAAGGGGTCAGCGGCGCCCGGGCCAGAGGACAGGGAGGAAGAGAGAGAGAGAGAGGAGACGAGGGAGCGGGGAGGAGAAGGGGCATTCCGGCCGTGCCCCGCGTGGCTCCGCTGCGGCTGCCCGGGAGAACCGCGGGAAGGGGCCGCACCGGGAACACGTGGAACGGGACGGAGAACTGCGGTCAGGGATGAAGCGGTGCGGTCGGGCCGCTCCGACCCTCCCCCGGGCCCGGGACCCGCTGAGCTGGGGGTGCTCTGTTCAGGCTCTGCCAGAGTCTCTGCCCGCGACGGAGGCCGGCCCACGGGGCGGTGCCGGGGAGGTGGTTTCGGAAGTCGGGCCGGCGGTCCGGGAGTGTGAGGGAGCGCTCTGGGTCGCTCCGCGTCCGGGAAGGCTCGTCCGGCACTGGCGGGGATGGTGGGAGAGGTGCCCGCCCGGGGCAGGAGTCCCCTCCTGCTCCACGGAGTGGCACGGGTACGGCGGCCCCCGGCGGTCCCCAGTCCGTCCCGGCGGTGCCTCCTCCTTCCCGGGCCCGTCGGGGGTGGCTCCGCGCCTCCGGCCGGAAAACCCTCCCTCGAGGCACAGCTCCGGAGTACCTCTCCCGCCGGGGCCGCGGGAGGCTTCCGCGCCTGTCCCTATCTCTTCCCTCCCGTCTGCGGCTCGGGCCTGGGGCGGCCCTCGGGGTGGAGCTTTCGGGTCACCGGGCGGGCGGCGGAGGCCAGACTGGACCAGGCGCATTCTCCCCGGTGGAGTTCACACCTCCGGCTCCTCCCTGTGCGGAGGGGGGACTTGTACGTGTGCGCGCCCTTGCGTATTCTCTTCCTCCCTTGGTTGTCGGGAGGTGCCCGGAGGAGGGGGGGGGAGGGGGAGGAGGAGGAGGAGGAGCAGGGGAGGGGTGTCCCCACCCTCCCCAGCAGCAAGTGAGCGGCTGACTGACAAAAGCGATTAGGAATCGTGTTTAATGAGAGTCTGTCCGCCCACTAATAAAAACTGGAACTGCCAGTGCAGCTTCTTTGTCACTGCTTGCTGATGCTCAATTAGGCTCTGGCCAGCAGCTGCAGCAGCATGTTTCTGGAGTCTTTTAAAGTGCCTGTCCCTATCTCTGGCTCCGTCGCCCGGTTCCGGCTCCTCCGCCTCCCAGCTCGCCCCCCGACGCCCCCGGGCCGCGTGGGTGAAGGCCGGGCCGGAGGGGCGCCCGCCCCGCCGGCCGCCCTTCGCCCGCGCCCCCCGCCGGGACCACGGGAGCTGGGCGGTCTTCGTGGGAACCACGGGGCGCCTTGTGGCGTCGGGCCCCGGCCCGGCCCGTGACTCGTGTCGACGGCTTCGCCGGAGGCGGCCGGCCCGCTGTTCCCGGTGAGCGGGAGCCCGACTCCCAGGCTGCCCGGGGAACGGTCCGGGCAGCGGGAGGTCCGGCCCGCGAAGCCCCCGGCCCGGGACGGCCGAGACCGTGAGACCCCCCCCCGGGCCTGGGGCGGCCCGCTCGTCTGTTCTCTGGCTGCGAGCGGGGGGCTGGGGTCGCCTTGGGAAATGGGAAGGGGGATTCCCACGGCCGAGGAAGCCGGGCATCCCCCTCGCCAGAGCTGAGGGTTCGAGCGGCCGCGCCGTGACGGAGGGGGCTTATCTCCCCGCTGGAAGCGGGCGGGGCCTCGGGAACCGAGCGGGCCTCGGCCCAGCGGGGGCGCGGGGAGCCCCGAGCCCCCGGCCGGGCACGGCAGATCCCGGAACTGCGGCAGAGACGAAAGGGCAGTCCGGGGAGGAGTGTCGCTATCGCCGCTGGCAATCTGCAGCGGGGGAGCGTGGGACGCGGTGAAGTCACCGCTCGGAGGGGGCACTGGGCCAGGCCGGTCGGCGAAGCGGGAGCAACGTTCCGCTCCGGGGAGGGCACGGCGGCGGTCCCTGGTCCTCTGCCCAGCGCCTGCCCGTGGTGCGACCAGATCCAAGTGGAGCTTCACCGGGCACGGGGCCGCCCTTCCACGGCTCTCATCTCTGCCCAAACCGCAACCTGGCGATACGGCGACCCGGCCTCGGAGAGGAAGGGCGGCCCCTGGCCCCGCGAGGACACTCGGAGGCCGGCTAGCCGCCCGCCGGGACACAGAGCGGGGAAGAGCGGATGAGGACACGGAAGGGCGACCCCAAGATACCAGGGGTTTGTGGTTCGGGGACCAGGTCCCCTTCCTAGCTCCGTCCCCCGGCCGCAGGGTCTCTGGAGGGAGGTCCGGCCTTAGTGGCGGATTCCCGCCAGCCTCGTTCAGAGTTTTCCCTGGGTCCCAATTTTGAGGGCCTCCTCTGCCCCCTCCCGCCCCCAGTCCTCTCTAGGCAGGAAGGGTGGGGACCCTTCAAGATGTCACATCGGGGAATCTGAGACCCAGGTGATCAGTTGATCTGCCCCATGGAAGGAAGGTCTGGTGTGAGGATCTGCTGGGGCTTGGTTCTGGGGACACTGGCCAGCCCACCCCCTATTCCCCTACCCTCTCACCTCTCTGCCCCCCGACCTCTCCGCCCCGCTTCACAGCTCTGGGCCCCGTCCACGGTCAGGGGTCGGTGGTCAGGGCAGGCTGGGGGAAGGAAGGGGATCCCCTTGGCCTTCCCTGTCGGCCCAAGCAACCCCCCCAATATGGCAGCGTTGCCCATCCCGTCCCTGGCCTCTGCGAGGGAAAGCCGAAGCCGGCAATGCTGACGCCACCTCAACTGCCCAGAGCAAACGGTGCGGTGAGATCCCATTACGTGGTGATTAACGTAGCCGCACTCACGCTCTCGCGCTCTCTCTCCCCTCGCTGGGAGAGGCTTCGGGAATACTGTACACGGGAGAGTAAAGACCAAACAAATCCATCAGTTCTCTTGAGAGGAGGCTGGCTCCAGGGTTCGGCGGGTGGGCAGGCGGGCGAGGGCGGGCGAGGGCGCTCACAGGTGTTGGCTGTGGATGAGGCCCCGGAGCTGTCGGGCCACCGTGTCGATCAGCCTCTGCTTGTCCCGTTCGTTCTTCCGGAACTGCGCGAAGACGTTGTTCTTGCGGCTGGTGTCTCTCATCCTGCGGGAACCAGGGGCCGGTTAGCGGGGAGACCGAGGGCCGAACCCAGTCCCGCCCCAACCCCGCCGGAGGGGCCGGCCATCTGGGACACCCTCAGGGAGAGGATGCCCCTAACGGGGGCCGGGATCACCTCCTCCTGCTGGCCAGGGGCCCAGCTCAGCTGCCTGCCCGAGGTCAGTTTCTGGTCACACAGAATGGGATCCACCCTTTCACCTTGGGCTCCTTCCAGTTCATTCAGCAGTGCGTTGGGCCTCCAGGTTGTACAGTCGGTGTGGGCAAGGAACCCGTCGACCGATTCTATTGTACTCTTCCAACCACTTAGTAGAGTCCTCTGCACGTGGTAAGCACTCGACAAATATCACGGACTGACTGCGCACGACCGTTTCCCACAGACATTGTGGAAACTGGCACGGGGCATGCCCGTGGGCACTTAGGTGCACACGTGTGGACGTACACAAGGGAGGTGCCTCCACGGCCCCCTTCAGAGCCTTATTGAAGGCCCGTCTCCTCCGAGAGGCCTTTCCAGACTAAGCCCCGCTTTTCCTCATCTCCCACGCCCTTCTGCGTCACTCTGACTTGCTCCCTTTGCCCTTCCCCCGACCCCGGCCCCACAGCACTTACGTCCATATCTGTCATTTTATTTCTTTGTATCGATTACTCTTTCTCTCCCCCCTCTAGACTGTGAGCTCATTGCGGGCGGGGAATGTCACTGATTGTTGTATTGTATTTTCCCAAGTACAGTGCTCTGTACACAGTAAGTGCTTAATAAATGCAACTGAACGAATGTACCCTCTTGCACCTTCCCCTCCCTCTCGGCTGCTGCCACGGGTCCCGGCCAGGTGAGGGGGTCAGCTCTTTGGGGGAGGCCGGGGGTGCTGACGGGGGTGGTGGTGGGAGACTGGGACGGACACCACCGCTCCTGCCTCCCCCGCCCCGTCCCAGAGGCCTCCAAGCTTCCAGCTCCACCCTCTTGGACTGGCCCTCAAGCAGCCACAAGGAATTCCCACCTCAGGTGGGGACAAACGCCCCCCACCCCCGGAGACCCCGAAGCCTCCCCCGAAAATCAGACCGCCAAGGAGACTGAGCAGAAGGAAGGGCACTGAGGAGGAATGGAGCAGGGGAGGCGGAGGAGGCTTCCGGCTCCGGGTCGTCGGTAGGGCCGGCGGAGCCATGGGCACAGGGCCCTGAGCCGGCCTCCACCGGGCTCGGCCCTGGCGTGAACAAGGGACGGGCGGGAGGTGACTTCCGTCTCATGGACTCTAAGCCGGGTGGTCCCGGGGAGCCCGGTACCTGGAGGGGGAGGTGGGTGCACGTGTCCGTGGACCCAGCCGCCACGGAGCAGGTGCTAGCGAAGCACCCGGTGGGGGCTCGGCTGCAGGGGAGCATTTCGGGGAGCCCGGAAAAGCCCGCCCAGCGGTGAAGCCGCAAGTCCACTGTGGGGAAGCCTCCTCGGGACTCCACAACCGCCCTGGCACCTTGGCAGGGGAAGCTCAGACCCACCGGGTGGGAGATAGCACCCGGAAGCTTGCTTTCTACATGGAAAAGTGGTGGGCACTTGATGAGGGGCCTGGTCCCCCAGCCCCCCGGCATCTCAGCCTCCTTGTCGCCCCACCGGAATTCTCCCGCTCATTTCTCCATCCGGGAAACGGCAGCTCCCAGCTACAAGGCTGCGGTGGGCAGGCAGGCAAGTTGCCGTGCCGACTTCATTCTTCAACTGCATTTATTGGGAGCTCACTGTGCGCAAAGCACTGTACTAAGGGCTTGGGGGAGTACAATTTAACCGTTGCCGTGACGCAGGCCAGTGGGTGAAACAGAAGGAAACTAGGTTTCCCCCAACCCCTGCCATCGCCTTCTCCTTTTCTGACGCTGGGGTCACCTGTTTCAAGCCGACCCATGCCAGTGTGTATGTGTGCGTGCGAGAACGTTAGAGGAGGTGAAGCAAACACAGACTGAGTCGTGAGCGCGCTGACGAATCTCCGACCATGCCTCATTGTGCAATTCGTCCTTGGGACCAGGCCGTCTCTGATAGCATTATCACCGGGAAGGGTTATGGCTCCTTGCTGCGCACGTTATAATTAAAAATAATAAGGAGCACTTTTCATCTTCAAAGCACTTTAACGAACATTAGGCTAATTAATTCTCTCCCCGCTCCTCCTCCCCGCCCCCAGTGGAGGACGGCCCGGACTAAGTGAGGAGAGACCAAGCCCCGGGGGTTACGGGGCCGGGGGCGTTGGGGGCCATCGCGGGTGTCGGGGCGACCGGTGACCGGAGGGCCGTTGGGCCCGGTGGTCCGTGGACTTCTTTGACGCCGGTCCCCGGGCTCCCTCTGCCACAGCCGCTGCGCTCATTAGTTAGTCACGCTAATTACTAATTGGATCCGTAAGAGGTGGGGCTTTGCTGGGAGGCAGCGCGCTGGAGCTGGGATGGCAGCGTCAGGCTAGACCCGCGCGGGCAGGCCGACTCTTGCTCGCTCACTAGCTGTAGTCCAGGGTCCCGGGCCGGGGCCGGGGGCGGGGAAACTGGACCGGGGCGTCCACGTTTGAGGCGCCGGTCTCCCTGAGACAGCGTCACGTCTCCTCTGTCCGGGAGGTAAGGGTCTGCCCCCTGCTGCTGGCTTCGCCTCCTCCTCCTCCTCCTCCTCCTCCTCCTCCTTCTCATCACCCCTCCTCCCTCCCCTGGCCCATCTCTCAACAGCCTCCCTGCTTGTCAGCAGCTCTGCAGGGCAGGGAGCGGATCAGCTGAGGGCTTGGTGGGTGAGGAGGTTGACTCTCTGGGCCAAAACGAGAAGACGTGGGCTCCGACTGTCCAACCCCGGCCCCCGTCTCCACCCCCGGCCCGTAACGGTGGATAATGAAGAAGTGTGGTTCGAGGAATGGGGGCCTTTGGGTAAAGAAAACCAAGGGAAAAGCCCGTCTTTCTGGCCCGCCGTGCTAGGGTTAGTTATTTCCGGGCCCGGCCGGGCAGCAGCCCTAACTCCAGGCAGACGCGCTCGGGAGGAAGGAACTGAGGGAAAACACCGCTGTGTTTTGGGGGGCTGTCCAAACCTGCCCAGGGTGCAGGAGCTCTAGGGTGGAAGAGGCAGTGGCAAGTTGTGCGAGGCCTGAAGAGCCTCTAGGGAAGCCTGATCCAAGAGTTCAGAAGGGACCGCATCCCCTCCCCAGACACCGGGCTCACCACCCTTTTGTTCTGGGCAGCTAGGAGACACTAGCTCTTTCCCGGCTCTCCGTTCTGGTCCCAGAGGAAGGTGGGCTATCCCACGCCTCCCCCCGGCCCCAGCCTCACCCCGACTCCGGTCTCGCCGGAGTCAACGGGGAGTAGTCCGCGGCCCGTGGCGACGCAGTCAAAGCCGGCCGCGTTTAGCAGGGATTAGTGGGTCAGAGCGGGGAGGAGCTGGGTCAGGGAGGGCACTCACACGCTGAATTATTCGTTAAGGAAAACAGGGAAATTTAGAGGTGAATGGGAGCGGGCGAGCGAGTATATACTTACTCTCTGGTTATCCTACGGGGGGGGGGGGGGGGGGGGGGGATCGGGAAGGAGACAACCGGGGAAGAAAAAACAAGTTAGAGTGGTGGAATCCGGCAGGTCGGATTTCCGTACCGACCTGCTGGGAGAACCAGCAACCCGGGCAGACCAATCCTGACGTGTTCCCCGCTTCCCACTGGTCAGTCGGCCTGGGGTGTGGGGTGGGAAGCACCGGAGGAGACCCTTCAACCTAGCGGTCCCCCTCAGGATGGACCTCAGTGGATGTGGGTCAAACAGAAAGGGCCTTCTGCACCTTTCCGGCAGGGCGGGCGGATGGGGAGGGCTGCGTTCATTACTAACGCTGATTTAGTAGTGCCTGGCAGGGCCCCTGAGTGTACAGGGAATGCTGGGAGGCCAACCTAGGACCGGGTGACCTTGAATAAGTCACTTTACTTCTCTGTGCCTCAGTGCCCTCGTCTGTAAAATGGAGGTAAAATATCTGGGCTCCCTTCTCTTTTGATTGTGTCTGATCCGACTGCACTGTATTTACTCAAGTGCTCATTACAATGTGTGGTATCTAGTAAGCACTGAGCAAATATCTCAGTTATTAAATAATGATAATATCATCATCAGTGGTATTCACTGAGAGCTTACGGCGTGCAGGAGGCCGTAATATGAGCTTGGGAGAGTACGACGCAACAGCATTAGCAGGCACGTTCCCTGCCCACAACGAAGTTATAGTATAGAGGAGACAGAGTATAAGGATATTTACTGTAGCCCTAGAGGTGGGATGAATATGGGGTAGAGACTCATCCAAAGCCCACCCGACTAGTCATTAGCCCAACACCCCCTGTTCTCCCTCCTTCCCTGCATCTCTCCTGGCCCAAGCTGTGGGGTGGTGGGAATGGCAACAGGTGACCTCTGAGGCATGCTGCACACAGAGAGGACTCCATCAGGGAAGGTGGGGTGGGGAGATCGGCCCCGGGGGCCCACTGGGGAATGCTGTACACGACTGGGGGGTTGGGAGTCCAACAGGGAAGGTGGGGGTGGGGGACGGGGGGGAGGTCTGGGGGGTCTGGAGAAGGGCCGGGGGAGCTCCTCAGAAATGGAAGCCCCAGGGGCTGGCACCAGGGAGGGCTCCGATGGCGGCGGAGCAGGAGTCGGGGCAGGAGCGGGGCGGCTCCCTCTAGACCCTTTCCCAAACAGCCCAGTGCTCCACCCAAGTCCATTCACTAAGCTCCTCGGGCATTTTGCAGGGAATTTGGGCCACCCTGTGGCTCACCTGTCCACAGCCTGAAGCTGGGAGCCTGGGACACTGGGGCCCGCCAGCTCTGAGGGCATCGAAATCCTGCCCGCGACCACTATGCTTGCCAGCTCCCATCCCGCTACACGGTGGTTCTGCGCTCCCCTAGAAGGCACTGCCCCTGCTTAGTACAGTCACTGGCACAGAATAAGCCCTTAACAAGTACCATCTTCATCATCCCCTCTCCATCCCTGACTGCCCCTTCACTGACCCAACACTGACCACCCAACACCCCGATTCTCCCCTCTCCATCCCTGACCGTCCCTCCAGTGACCCAGCACGGACCGCTCAACCAAGGATCTGTCCAAACCCCTTTGGATTGGCTGGTGTTCAAGGCCGCACAGGCCCATGGGAGACACGTCAGACCCCCGGCTGGGGAAGAAGTGTTTCCCTCCTGTTTCTTCCCAGTCTGCCTTCCTCCAGATCCCGTGGCACTCCTCGCCCAGTTGGAGTGCGGATTAGGGGAACAGCGGGTCTGTGTTCCCCGACCTTTGGCGATTTTTGTAAGCTTCATCCCTGCTCTCTCTCCCAGCCTTCACCTTCTTCCCAAATCGAGACTCCTGATCCTTTCGGATCGGCCTGACTTGAAAACGCCTCCATCCCCCTGACCATCCCGGCTGCCCTTCCGTGTCTGTGCTCCGGCTGTGTTCTGTCCCTCTTGTGATGCCAGTGACCAGAGGTGGTCTTGGTGACCCCGGTGCTGGTGGGGCGGGGATTTCTCCCAGGATTTCCGTCCCCTCTGCCCTTCCGTGGCCTGGGTGGCCAATTCCCGAGACTTCTATCCCAGTCGGAGCAGGGAGAGGGTGTCCTCGGGGCCCGCCCCGCAGAGGAACCCAATGTCCGGGACTGGACCAGACCTGGGTGGTGGCAAGGAAGGGGTCAGTCAGACTCTGAGCTGCCCAGACTCTGGGCCATCTTCCAGGTCTACCCACTTCGGTCTCTGCACTCTACGAGGCAGGGGACTGGGTCGGCCCAGGCGGCTCCGACCGCCCCACTGGTGTTCCCTGGTGGGGTCTGCTTTCGGGACAGAGGAAGGAAAAGCCATTTACATGTAGCCGAGGTCCCTTCACCTTGGACCACCGGGTGGTCTGCCTGGCTGCCTGGCAAGAGGGCCAACAGAAGAACAGTCAAGCGCTCCATATTTCCCCCCACCCTCGGCCTCAGCCAGCCTGAGGGGGAAGAGTTCTGGGGAAGAGGGAGGGAAGAGCCTGGCCCATCCAGGGTGACCCCCGCCACGCCCGGCTCCACCTATTCCAGCCGCACCCGGCCCTGCCCACCCCCATCCTGCCCCGGGGTCATCTCCGAGCGCCACTTACTTTTCCAGCAAGGTGAGGGCCGTGGTGGGATTGACACGCAGGTACTTGCAGGTGGGTTGCCCGTAGTCGGCCAGGTAGGTTGACCAGTCCCAGTGGATGAACAGGTCCAGAAGCTGTAACACACACACGGATGCCCCACGGGGTAAGGAGGGAGAAGGCAAAGCCGGAGCCAGATTCCCAGCCTGCCGCCACCCCGTCCACGCCGCCTGCCGACGAGGGCCGCTCCTACTCCTTCTCCCCACCCCCGCGGCTGGCAGCTCCTGGACCGGAGATCCGGGAGCCCTGGCCCTCAAGCACGCCACCCTCCTCTTGCCGTCTCTGAGAGAGCAGCTCCCTGGACTTCGGAGCGGCCTCCGACATGGGTGGGGAGGGCCGGGTTCTCATTTCCATTTCCCGGATGGAGAAGCTGAGGCCTGGGGCCTTGCCTGACTTAACCCCGGTCCTCCCGCACGGTTGGACAAGAAGCCTTCTCTCTAGGGTCCAGCCCTAGATCCACTCCCTCTCCCAGCCCAGTCTTTGGACCGCCCCACCCCCCGCCCCATGCCCTCTCCATCACCCACAAGGCTACGACCCAAGAGTCTGGCGTCAGGGAGAAGTAAATGACTTTGGGAGACAGGAGAAAGGGCTCTGAGCCTCTGGTGGAGGGAAGGGGGTGGAGTGCCCAGCTTGGGGGTGGACGGAGTGGACGGTCGGACATCTGGTGGCATCCGGACTCCGGGTCAGTCACTTGTGGGGGGTCGGGAGGTCCCAGAAGGGCGTGTGCCCAACTTCTCAGCTGGAGCTGGAGCACGTCTGACTGACAAACCATGGAGCTACTCTGTGGGCCTGACCCGCACCTCATGCCACCGGTCCAAGGCCTCCGATGGAGGGTGGCTTCCCAGACGGGCCCGTGACCGGAGGCCTGGGGGGCTGCTTCAACTCCACGCTGGCCATCCTCAGGCCTCGCCTCCCGCACCCCGGATGGTGAGACTTGGTGTGGGGAGCCCTCTGGCAATGGCGAGGTGGGGACTGTGGGAAGGGGGCGGTGGCCGTGCCCGGGGCGGAGTGCGCCGGCCTCCCTGGCCCCGGCTCTCCTCCGGCCCCGCTCTTCTGGGTGAAGCTCCCCAGATGGGAAAGGGCTGATCTGGCCGCCTGCCAGACCGCCGTTCGTCCCGGCCCTGACAGAGGGGGACAGCGACCTGGCCGGGTAGCCAGCGGGGGTGAGACAGACAGACAGAGACACAGAGAAGGGCCAAGTGGGGGAGGTGCGCCGGGCCCAGGGAGCCAGTCAAGCAGCAGAGACCCAAACTGGGAAACGCCCTTCCCCGGCTTCCCTCACTCGCGGCGCACATGGAAAAGCAGTCAGTCGCTCCGCGGGCCGGCCAAACCTCCTCGGTTTACTCCCCGAGTGCCCGGCCCGGGCAGCAGGGGAGAGGGAGGAGAGCATGCTGGGAACTGGCATGAAAACGGGCCGTCCGTGGCGTCCAAGGCCCGGAGCCGGGAGCCGCTGCGTTCAACCAAACCACAGAGGCCGGGGGAGCCGGGGGGGAGGGGAGGCTGTGGTGGATGCCCTAGGCAGAGAAGGCCCTCCAGACCCCCACCCCCCCCCCAGCCCGATGAGGCCCGTCAGTCCCCTCTCGGCCGGACTGGCTCCCTTCTGAAACGTCCTCGATGGTGGTCCCTCCCAGAGTCCTCCCCTGCTCCCAATGACTGTGGGTCATCTCCTCATCCTCCGCGGCCTGGGTAGTGTCCTGCAGCAGTTCGATTCCCCCACATCTCCCTTTCGGGGTTCTGCCCTGGGGGTCTTCAGTTAACCGATCCCACAGGACACTGTCCTCTGGGAGGTGTGAGTGTCCCTCAGGGCCACGGAGCTCTCCAGGATGGGCTTCAGCTCTCCCGGACTGCAGGCGATCCCTCAGCTGGACCATAAGATGTCTAAAGGGAAGGGAGGGGGAGCGAGTAGGACAAGCCAGGGCAGAGGCAGGGGTCCGGAACCCCCTGGGGCTCCGTTCTTGCTCACGCTGGGCAAGCAGGGGTGGGATTCCCCTCCCCAAGAAGGAGCACCAGGGCCACGGTCTGGGGTCACTCGGTCCATCCCGGGGGGCGAGAGGGGCCTACTTTGAGCCCTCTGTCCTACCCACACCCCTGCCCACTCTGCTTCTGGATTTCTGGAAGATGACCACCAAGCGGAATTCACCATGTGAGGGCCGGGGCGAGGGGTGCGGGGGAATCCTCATGGATGGTGAGGGAGGGGGCGTCTCCATGACCTCTGGATCCCAGCCTCCTTTTCTGGGGTGGGCCATTGCAGCCCCTCGCCGAGTCCCCTCCCCACTATATATTCTAGGAATCGGGAAAGACCCCTCTCGGGGAGAGGGGCTAGGCTGATAAGGTCCCCGTATCGTTCCCGGAGAACTCTACGATCTCCCTGCTCTCTGTGGGGAAGCCCTGCGCTGGCAAGTGGTGATGAATCTCCACCTCGTCCGGCACAGTGCCGCTGTCCCTTCTTGAAGAAGGGGAACCAAACCCCCGACCCCCCGCAAAGAGGGGCCAAAGGGGCATCTGTCCAGTGGAAAGAGAACGGAGGTTCCGGGGTCCAATTTTGGCTCGGTTTAGGCTGCCGCCTCGTGGCCTCGGTTCAGTCCCCCAACCTCTGTGGACCTCGGTTTCCCTCATTATACAATGGGGAGGCAATCCTTGCCATTCCCTGCCTCCCGGGGATGGGGCAAAAGCACTGAGGGAAACCAAAGGACGATGGGGATTCAAGGTGCCGTTAGAAATAATGATAACGAAGCGGCATAGCCTAGTGGCAAAGGGCACGGGCTTGGGAGTCAGAGGTCGTGGGTTCTAATCCCTGCTCCGCCACCTGTCTGCTGTGTGACTTTGGGCAAGCTACTAAGCTACTTAACTTCTCTGTGCCTCAGTGACCTCATCTGTAAAAATGGGGATTATGACTGTGAGCTCCATGTAGGACAACCTGATTACCTTGGGTCTACCCCAGCGCTTACTACAGTGCCTGGCACATAGTAAGCGCTTAACAAATACCATAATTATCACTGTGTCATTTATTGTTAAATCATAGTCTATTATAGTCATAGTCTTGTAAATCCAAGCCTTACTATGTGCCAGGCACCGTACTAAGCACTGGGGTAGATATGGACAAATCGAGTTGGACACAGTTCCCGTCCCACGTGGGGCTCACCGTCTCAATCTCCATTTTACAGATGAGGTCACTGAGGCACAGAGAAGTGAAATGACTTGTCCGAGGTCACACAGTAGACGAGTGGTGGAGCCAGAATTAGAACCCATGAGGATTAGAACCCATGACCTTATGACTCCCAGGCCTGGGCCCTATCCGCCACACCACGCTGCTTCTCCAGGGGTGGGCAACCACGTGCGGGGGAGAAAGGCGACCCCTGAAATCCAGAAGGTCATCGAAGGGATCGGGCCGCAGCAATCCGTCGACGGCATTTATCGAGCGCTTACCGTGTGAGAGTAAGAGTACCTGGGAGAGTCCGACACAACCGAGTAGGAGGTGAATGGTGTGCCGCTGGCTGCGTGGGAGAGAGCAGCGAGGCTGTGGTTATCTATCACCGGTCCCAGCTAGGAGCGTTGACTCCTTTATTATCTGCGTTCCTGGGAGGGTGGCGCCAGCTCCCCAGTTGCCGGCGTTTATCACGCCCTGGGTCTCTGAGAGGCGGCGATCTCCCTCTCCCACGTTTTATCGCCGTCCCAGGCCCGGAGGCTGGAGAACCTGACTCATCCTAGATGCGATGTGCCCCCTGGGGAAGGACGAGCTTTTTGGACGCCAAGGGATCCACCTGCCGACTGTGACCCGCACGCTGGCTACTGATTTTCCCACTGATGGAAATGAGGACAAGGCAGAGACACACTTCCTACCCACGGCGAGCTTACAGTCTAGAGGGTGGGGGGCGACAGACATTAATAGACATCAATAAATGACCGATGCGGACATAAGTACCGTGGGGCCGGTAGGGGGGATGAACTAAGGGAAACAGGCAGACTTCCCGAGGGAGAGGGGATCCAGGCAGAACCGGCATCAGGGATGGTGGAATTTCGATCTGAGTTCTAGTCCCGGTTCCACCCCTTGCCTTGGGTCCTTTACATTGTACCTCGATTGCCTCGTCTGCAAAACGGGGATTTAATACCGGTTCTCCCTCGCTCCTTAGACTGTGAGTTCCGTGTGGGACGGGGACTGTGTCCAGTCTGGTTACCTTGCCTCTACCCCAGGTTTTAGCACAGTGTTTGGGACCTGACAGGCACTCAACAAGTACCACTATTATTATTATCATTGTTAATAAACGTCAGTCCTCAGGGGCTGAGGGAGAAGACCCAAATCCCCACGCCAGTGTTGCACTCCGGAGCGCAGGCCGTCTTCACCTGCTGACTCAGTCATTCATTCAATTCGTTCAATTATATTTATTGAGCACTCACTGCACGCAGAGCACTGTACCGGCGCTTGGGAGAGTAGTCGCCCCGGTATTGGCCTGGGACAGAGGCTGAAAGGTACCCCCTTCCCCACCCATCCTCTCGGTCCTGGCTGACGTCCGGCTAAATCTGGAGAGGCCAAGCCCGGAGGCGAGAGGGTTGATATTGGAATGGACCTTTGGGCATTTGATATTCGACCCACCTCCAACCCCACAGCACTATGTACATATCTTTAAATTACATAGAATAAAAATAATTTCTTTATTTTAATATCTGTCTACCCCCTCTAGACCGCTAGGTCATCACGGGCAGGGCACGTGCCTGCTAATCCTGTTGTGTGGTACTCTCCCAAGCGCTTACTACAGTGCTCTGCACATAGTAAGTGCTCAATAAATACCATGGATTGAGGGATGGATGGATTGTTTGCCCTCTGAGTCCTGCTTGATGGGGATGGGGGCTGAGGTAGAGAGCCAAGTGAAGATGTGGTAGAGCGGGGCAGGGAATGACACTGTTTATTGTTGCACGGTACTTTCCCAAGCGCTTAGTACAGTGCTCTGCACACAGTAAGCGCTCAATAAATATGACTGAATGAAGGAATGATCAGTTAATCAACCAATGGTATCTATTGAGTCCTTCTATGTGCAGAGCACTGTACCTAAGCGCTTGGGAGAGTACAATACAGCTGATTAGCAGACACATTCCCTGCCTATAACGAGCCTACAGTTTAGAGGGGGAGACAAGCATTAATACAAATATATAAGTAATTCATCATATAGAATTCAAATGCTCAAACGTCACAGATCCAAGAGCGAGGAAATTCATGGGAAAGAGCTCCCGCCTCAGAGGACGTGGTGTGACGCCTCGACCAGTCCGGCTCTTTCTGATTTTTGGGGGGTCCTGCTATCTCCTGATGGCAGGTTGGACCCCCCAGCCCCCGCTCAGCCCCCCAACCACACCTCTCCGGGCCAGACGCCCCGAGGCTCCGGGGCCACCAGTGACCTACACAGGCCATTTCGGGGTTGCACTACCCTAGGAGAAGGGCCAAGAGGGAGACCCATCGGTCAGTCGATCACTGACCGAGGGTGAGTGGGAGGGTGGGGGTCAAGTCAGCAGCACGCAGGTACAGTCAGGAGCCAATAATAATAATAATAATAACCGTCGTGTTTGTTACGCGCTTACTACGTTCCAGGCACTTTACTAAGCACAGGGGAAGAGACGAGTTTATCAGGTTGGACACAGTCCCTGTCCCACATGGGGCTCACAGGCTCAACCCCCAAATTACAGATGAGGGAACTGAGGCCCAGAGAATTGAAATGGCTGGCCCAAGGTCACACAGCAGGCGAGAGGAGGAGCCGCGATTAGAACTCATGACTTTCTGACTCCCAGACCCATGGTGTATCCACTAGGCCATGACCAGGTCTGCTTATACGCCAGGATGAGTTGGGCCGAGCTGAGGACAAGGCGCTGGCGGGTCTCCTCTTCCCCTCCTTCCCAGTACCCGGAAAGGTCATCTCCATTTATGCATTCATCCTTTCAGTCGTATTTATCGAGCGCTTACTGTGTACATAGCCCTGTACTAAGCACTCGGGAAAGGACGGTACAACAATAAACAATAAACAATTCCCTGCCCACAGTGAGCTCACGGTCTAGAGTGGGGAAGACAGACATCAATACCAATAAATTAAATGACAGATATGGACATAAGTCCTTTGGGGCTGGGCTGGGGGAAGAGCCAAGGGAGTAAGTCAGAGCGACGCAGAAGGGAGTGGGAGATGAAGAAGAGTGGGGCCTAGTCTGGGAAGGCCTCTTGGAGGAGATGGGTCTTCATCAAGGCCTTGAAGCGGGGGGGACAGTCACTGTCTGCTGGATTAGAGGAGGGAGGGCGTTCCAAGCCAGAGCCAGGACATGATCTAGGGTTCGGCAGTGAGGGGAAGAGGCCTCCCTTGACCTCCCCGTTCTTGCTCTTGCCATCAGGCGTCTCAGCACTCATGAACACCTGTCTTCATCTTGTAAGCCTGCTCTGAGCAGGGAATGTGTCTATTTAGTGTTGTACTGTCCTCTCCCAAGCATTTACTACAGTGCCCTGCTGAATAAGCTCCCAATAAATACCACTGAATGGATCTGTTTCGATTATTTATTCACTTTATGGTATCTGTTAAGCTCTTACTATAGGCCACAGGCACTGTACTAAGCGTTGGGGTAGCTACAAGTTCATCAGGCTGCACGGTCCCTGTCCCACATGGGGCGAAGTCTTAATCCCCATTTTACAGATGATGGAACTGAGAGAAGTGAAGCGACTGGCCCGACGGCATACAGCAGACAAGCAGCAGAGTCGGGACTAGAACCCAGGTCCTTCTGACTCCAAGGCCCACGCTCGATCCACTAGGCCACGTTGCTTCTCTTTGGCACTGGCTTTGGTGGGTACAGGCAGGCTCCGGGCACCACCCATCCTCCACCAGACGAGGGCCCCTCCTGTCCCCCCCCCCGCCCCGACGGGGGGGCCACCCTCTACCATTCGACGTCCATCTCCACGCCCTGACATTTTGGCTCGCGGGAAGGTCCTCCACGCCCCTTCCCAAACTGGACTCACCCTAACCAACCAACAGGGAAGGGGACTCGGAGAAAGCTGTTTGTGTCCGACTGCCCTGATCTCTTCTATCTCGCCACCAACCCCTTTCCCACGTCCTCCCTCTAGCCTGGAACTCCCTCTCCCTCCGTATACAGCCTGACCACCACTCTCTCCACCTTCAAACCATTATTAAGGTCACATTCCCTCCAATTAAACCCTCTTCTCTCCGGCTCCCTCTCCCTTCTGCGTCACCTACGTGCACGGATCTGTGACCTGTGGACAGTTGATATTCACCCCACCTACAACCCCTCAGCACCAATGGACAAAACTTTACATTATATATTATAAATCACTTATTCATATTAACTTCTCTCTCCCCCTCTGGACTGTAAGCTCATTTTGGCAGGGAAGGTGTCTGCTAATTCTGTCGAATCTTACTCCCCCAAGCACTTAGTATAGTGCTCTGTATATAGTGAGCACTCAATAAATACCATTGGTTGACTGACTGAAGGGTGTTCAGGACCAAGAAGGGAGCTCTGAGCAGATAACTTAACTTAGTTACCTCATCTGTAAAATGGGGATGGAGACTGCGAGCCCCACGTGGGACAGGGACTGTGTCCAACCTGATTTACCTGTATCCACCCCAGCACTTAGTACAGTGCCCGGTACGTATTAATAATAATAATAATAAATGCTTACTAGGTGCCAGGCCCTCTACTAAGCGCTGGGATGGATACGAGCAAATCGGGTTGGACACGGTCCCTGTCCCACATGGGACTGACGGTCACAATCCCTATTTTTCAGATGACATAACTGAGGCACAGGGAAGTGAAGTGACTTGCCCAAGGTCGCCCAGCAGACAGGTGACGGAGCGGGGATTAGAACCCATGACCTTCAGACTCCCAGTCCTGTGCTCAACCCACTGTACCGTGCCGCTTCTCGCTGGCTGGCCAGGTGGGCTCTGGGTGGGACAGGGGAAGGCCCGGGCCGGCTCCAGAGCGTACGAGCCGGCCCTGAGGCCCTCTGTCCTCACGGCGAGACCAGAGAGCAGCCTTAGCCACAAGGGTTTGTCTCCAGAAAAGCGCACTCCCCTACCAAATGGGGCTTTACCATTTCACAGCCTCACCCCTGGCACCGAGCACGGAACCCAAATCCACAGCAGCTGTCCCAAAGCTCCACACCCCACAGCTCCTCTTGAATTCTTTTCTGGGGCAAGCGGGTCCAAAATAAAATATGCAAATTCCATTAATTCTTCCCCCCCCCTCCTCCCGCCGGAGTCCATCTCCCAGTTCCATCCATCAAGGCTGACAGCACGCTCGCTGGGAGGGCAAAGGGGCTTCAGCGCATTCAGGGATGGGATCCCGGGGCGGGGGAAACAGCGGGCTCGCCGGAATCCCCGCTGATCGGAGGGGGCGGCGGGGGAGGGCTGGGTCCTGGGGGTGTTTGGGGAAAGCGGCCCCCTCCCCACAGGGCCCCGCCCGGAACCGGAACGACCCTCCCTCTCTCGGAATCCGTCGTGAGGACGGTCCCTCGTGTCTGGGGAGACGGGAGGGCAGGGAAGGGAGCGGAGCCCTTCGCGGAAGGAATATGCGAAACGGGAATGTCAACCTTGATCCTGGCAGAGGTGGGATTTTAGCAGCGGTAATCCCCCCGTGACCTCACGGGGCTCAAGGGGACCCCGAAGAAACCATCACCCATCTCCCGCCTTCGAAGACAGCCACCTCCCCTTTTTAACATCTCCAGAGAAGGAGGCCCAGGGACTTATTCTGGGGTCTGTCAACATGCCCCCGTGCTCACCAGGAAGTGCCCCCCCAAGGGGACGGGTCTGGGGGTCCGACAGGATTTCTGTCGACAAAGCGGCTTGCCAGTCTGACCCTGCCATAGCGCTTGCAGCACCCATATTCTGTGCTGCTCTGAGACAGTGGGGCACCCAGGGCGCAACACAGAGGAGCCACCAACCTGGCCAAGGACCCCGGTCCTGGTCATCCCGGGACCTCAGCCCCAGTTAACCAGGGGACTCCAGGCCCAGCCACCCGACTAATAATAATAATAACAACGGTATCTGTTCCAAGCACTGGGGTAATCAGGTCGTCCCACGTGGGTCTCGCAGTCTTAATCCCCATTTTGCAGATGACGTAGCTGAGGCACAGAGAAAGTAAGTGACTCGCCTAAGGTCATAAAACAGGCAAGTGGCGGAGCCGGGATTAGAACCCACGTCCTCTGACTCCCAAGCCCGTGCTCTTGCCACTAGGACACGTGGCTATTCCTCCAGCAGCTCCATTCTCGTAGACTCCCAGTCTTGAGGGGGGGACGGGGAGAGTATGAGGAAGCAGGATGGCCAGGAACAGGGAAGGCCTTGGCCTGCTTGCAGTGGAGACTGGCACAGAGTGGGGCACTTGGGGAACCCCGTGCTGGCAACCACAGGCTGGTTCCGCTGTGGTAGGAATGGGTTTGGGTGTGATTGCGTGTGTGAGGGAGTGAGAGTTCTCCCGAGTCCTGTTCTGCTGCTGTGATGCCCCCCCAGAGACAGAAGCACCCGGTCAGAGGGACGGAAGCAGATGAGGGGTTACCAAACTCGATCGAACCTCCCAGAACCCTCGATTCCCTGGGACTCCTCATCAGAGGGAGAAATTTAATAGAATGATAACAATAATAATAATAACTATTATTATTTTTATTATGGTGCCAGGCCCTAAACCAAATGCTGGGGTGGATATAAGTAAATCGGGTTGGACGCAGTCCCTGCCCCACATAGGGCTCACGGTCGTGATCCCCATTTCACAGAGGAGTTAACTGAGACACAAGGAAGTGAAGTGACTCGCTGAATCTCGGGCCTTCTGACCCCCCAGGCCTGGGCTCTAGCCACTAGGCCACACTGCTTCCGCTCAGACCCCGCGCTGAGAAGCAACTTCTCTTCGAAACAGAGACGAGAGATCGAGTGACCCCTTCATTTAGTTCCCTAGGGTCAGAGAGGAGAGAGGCGGACATCGACTCCCATTTCCAGCAGAGAAAACGATGCCGACAGCACCATCTCCCCTCCAGCGAGGGATGAGCCCGGATTGGGGGGGTGGGGGGGCGAAGGGACCTCCGGGCACCTGTGCCCTGCATCCATGGCCTAGGGGATAGAGCGTGGACCAGGGAATCAGAAGGTCATGGGTTCTAATCCTGGCTCTGCCACTTGTCTGCTGTGTGACCTTGGCAAGTCACTTAACTTTTCTGGGCCTCAGTTCCCTCATCTTTAAAATGGGAATTAAAACTGTGTGCCCTGTGAGGGACAGGGACCGTGTTCAACCCAACTATCGTGTATCTACCCTACGGCTTAGAACAGTGCCTGGCACGCAGTAAGTGATTAACAAATGCCATTATTATTATTATTATCATTATCGCTATCCAAGATCTGCTGGGCAGATCTGGGTGGCCCGGGCAGGGGAATGGCTGCAAGCAGCTGGGTGGGAATCAGAACATCCCGAGCCCATTAAAAGAGATGAGGCAAACTGGTCCAAGCGGGAGACGGAACAAGAATGGTTTTCTACTTCAAGGGGAGCCAGGCCGCGTGGAAGCCGCGAGCAGCTGTTTCAAAAAAGTCTGGGTGGGGGCTCGGGTGGGGATTTGGGAGCTCCATCTGGGTGGTGGGAACATGGGTGTGCCCTGGGCGTCTGTCAGAACAGTTGTTCTGAAGGTTGCAAGATGGTTTTCATGGTCCGGAACTCCTCCACCTCCTGAAAATTACACCTCGGGGCTCTCCGGCACGGGTGTCTGGCAAAAGACTCTCTCCTTCCCCAGACTCTCTCTTTTGGGACGGACACCAAGGTTGCCGTCTTCCCGCTGGAAAGCCTGACATCTGAGTTGGGCCCACACGACACCCAGCACGGCGGAGTGGATAGAGCAAAGCCCTGGGAGTCAGAGGGTCATGGGTTCTAATCCTGGCTCTGCCACTTGCCTGCTGTGTGACCTTGGGCAACTCACTGCACTTCCTCTATGCCTCAGTTACCTCAGCTGGAAAATGGGGATTGAGACTGTGAGCCGCATGCGGGACAGGGACCGTGTCCAACTTGATCACCCTGTATCCACCCCAGTGCTTGGATTGGTGTTTGACACAGAGTGGGTGCTTAACAAATACCACCGTTATTATTATTATTCAACCAGGACCCTAATACCCCTAAACCTCTTCACCTTTCCTGACGAGGGACAAGGGAACGAGCAATGGCCTGGGAGATGATAGGAAGGGAGGACTTAGAAGAGCAGGACTGTAAAGGCGAAAGTGGAGTGAAGCATGCAGAACCACGGTGGGGCTGGGTCGAGGGGAGAACAGAACTGCTGCTTCCCCGGGTACCCCCGCCCCCGGCCCCAAAATGGGACGGGGGACACCCGCTGGAGCTGGAGGGTGGCAGGCTCAGAACTAACACAAGGAAACAGTCTTCCCTGAGTGGGAGAGAGCATACGAATGTTCCCACAGGGAGCTCTGCAGCTGGGAACCAGCTGGTTTCGGAGGGGTTGGGACAGATCCACGGATGAGTGATCTGTGCTGGATCACTGGAGGGAAGAGTCAGAGTTGGAGAAGGGAGAGTCAGGGGTGTTAGGTGGTGCGGGCTGGGTCGCCGGAGGGACATTCAGGGACGGGGAGGGGAGAGTCAGGGGGTTCGGATGGTTCGTGCTGGGACACCAGTGGGACAATCAAGGACAGAGAGGGGGTTTTGGATGGTCCATCCGTGAAGGTGGGTGACCGGGAGGACCTGGTTTCTCCAGAGTCCCGGGGCCCCTGGTGGAGACCGAGGACAGGGCCGGGGCAAGCCACGCACCCGTGCCGGCGAGGGAGAGGGGAGTGTGCCTTCTGGGGTGGACGCTGCAGGCGCTGTTGATTTGAGACATCTCTCCGCTGCTCCTGCGTGAAGCAGGTTTCCCCCGGGGCTGCGGGGCTACTAGTCTGTCCCCGAGCAGCTGAACCTCGTGAAGGGGACCAGCCGGGGACCAGCGGAGATCCGGCCTCTTCTCCCGGCCCCACCTGAGGTTGTCCTCCTTGGACTCCGAGCCCGCCCAGCTGCAGTGCCCCAGTGGCTTCCCAGACCCCTCAACTGCCGAGACGGACCCTTCTTTAGTCCAAGGAGGCCAGGGCGGGGGGCCGGGCCCTCGTGCCCCGCTCCCCGCCTTTGGCCTCCAGGTTCCGGATGGGGCAAGAGCCGCCCACTCAGACTCGGGAGGAGGGACGCGGTGGGCGGTTCCTTTCACGGAACGACCCCTTGCACGCCCAGGGCAAGGAGGAGCCGGCACGAAGCCGGTCCCGGGCTCCGGGGGTGCTGCGGGGAGGCCGGGCGTCCTGGGGGGCTCCTGCCCAGAACGCCCATCCGCCTCGCCAGCCGGGGACATCCGGGCGATTCTTCGCCCGGCTGATGGGTGGAAGCGGCCAGCTGCGAGGGACTGGGCTGTTCACAACTGACCCCGGCGAGATTGGCGTGTGTATTTGTGGGTGTATGTGTACGCCTGGCTGACGCATGCCAAGTTCATTGGAAGTTACATTTGCTCTTTGTTTACACATTAAAGGGGAGGGGAAAAACTCCAGTTGACCTGCCGCTCACCCCGGCGTCTGCGAGAAGGCTGCCGCCTTCACCTCTGGGTGAACTTTCAGATTATCTCAGACGAGATTCACCTTGCATTGAACTTGCGTGGTGGCTCCGGAGCCCACCAGCACGTAGCTGTGATTAAACATTACAACACGGCCATAAATTTAAATGAGCATTATTGTGGCTTGCTTTCCTCTTTCTTCCTTGGGAGAGAAGGAGCCCCGGCCACTTGCGAAGGAGTAGGGGAGAAAACCAAACTGGAAATTGGAAGCAAAGCAAGTGGACAAGAGAGCCCTCTCACAGCTCTTCACACGGGAACACACCCGGGACAGGTGCCGGGGAGATGGCGGGATGAGCTGGTTCCGCCAGAGGCGTCGCGGCTCCGGTAGAAGACGAGAAACTGGGAGATTTCCATCTTCCATTCTGTCCGCGTCTCCCCAGTCCTCAAGAACCTCCAGTGGTTGCCCGTCCACTTCTCCACCAAAAAATAACCCTCCTTACCATCAGCTTTAAGGCATTCGGCTCACTCTGCCCCTTCCTATCTCACCTCTCTGATTTCCTTCTACAACCTAGCTCGCTTACGACTGAATTAGCGAATGAATGATTGAATGAATGAATCACTTGGCTCCTCTAATGTCAATCTACTCGCTGGACTTCAATCTCTTCTATCTCGCCCAAGTTCTTCCTCTGGCCCGGAACTCCCACCCCCTTCGTATCTAACGGGCAATCGCTCTCCCCACCTCCAAAGCCTTATTAAAATCACATCTCCTCCAGGAGGCCTTCCCCGACTAAGCCCTCGTTTCCCCACCTCCCTTTTCCTTCTGCGCCACCCTAGCTCTTGGATTTGCACCGTTTATTCACCCCTCCCTCAGCCCCACAGCACTTATTACGTACAGCTCTATAATTTAACGTCAGCCCCTAGACCGGAGGCTGCCTGTGGGCAGGGAACATGCCCAGCAACTCTGTTACCCCGTTCTCTCCCACGTGCCCAGTACAGTGCCCCGCGCTGAGCAAGCGCTCAATAAATCCGACCGATCGATCGATCTTCCTCAGCGCCCATCCCGACCCCGACCGCACCCTGAACTGGGCTCCCCGGCTTCCTTCTCCGACTCCTGCTAGAGTTTCCCGACACTTCCCGGCTGCCAAACTGTAGCGATGGTTCAGCCCGGCGATTGCTAAATCCGGCGGGGGAGAGACCGTCGGAGGAGAAGGGCGGAGGGCCACGCGGCCCCACGCTCCGTACCTCCCTTAGGACCAGGTGAGCACGGGAGGAATTCCCACCGCTGGGGCCGCTCCAAACCAGGCTGGGGAGAGAGCGAGGAAACACCCTCTCCCAGGGCCCCCCGGATGGACCGGATGACCCAGTAACGCCTCATTTCCATGATTCACCAGCCTGTGGGCTGAGAGACGAACGGAGACGCTCAGTTCAAGAAATATTCACCGCACCATTTGGGATCCTCTATTCGCCCATGCCCGCGTGCGCCCGTGGGCAAAGGCGCCAACCCCGCTCACGAACGGCGTCGGGAGATGGAAATGCTGAGCAGTGCTCCGCCTGGCCGCGTACAGAGGGATGCGGCGATCTAACCCGGAGGGAGGGAGAGCTTCCCCTGAGAGGAGGAGGAGTCCCTGGCCCACACATCCACCCCGGCTGCCCGGGCTACCCTCCCAGGCCCAGGTCTTCTCCAGCTTCTAGCGGTCCGGCCCTCCTCTGGCCGTCCGTGAGACCGGACGGGATGGGCACAGCCTGGGGGAGATGCGGCCGGGGGAGGGGGCGGGCCGACGGACAGCCCGACCGTCTCCCGACCCGCAGGGCTCCCCTGCCATCTCATCGTCTCGAGCCAGAGCCCGGGCCCCCGATGGCTGAGGGCCACAGATTCAGGTGGCGGAACAGAACGGCGGCAGCCGGGTTGGCTTGGGGAGGGTGTCCGTGACCCAGAGTGAAGATATCGCGCCGGGGAGGTGCTGGATCCGGGGCCCGGGACGGGGCAACCAACCTGGGACGCGGGACTGGAAGGGCCCGGTTTGGGTCACCCCGACCGCACCCCGCCCCCGCCTCCGGCCGGAGCCAAACCCGAATCCCCGAGACGGGTGCAGAGAAAGGGACAGGAGAAATCACACGGTGCTCTTCCGTGTGCCGTGCGATCCTAAACTCTGGATGGCCCCGCGAGGACGATTCCTCAACTGGTGATATCCGTGCGTTGATTGCACCAAGTCTGGGGGTGTAGGGAAAAAGCGATTTTCCTTCTGCTCTGACAGAGGCCACAATCAAAGATAGCCAATTGAGCTAACATGCATTCTTTCGATGAGCTGCATGCAAGGAAAGGTCAGCTGGAAGTTAAGCAGGAGAGAGTCTGGGCAGTGTAACGGATATGCGCTCAGCCTTCCCACAAGTACAAGCGAGCCCCTGAAATATGTTTATTTTGTCCATCAATTCAGAGAGCCTCGAAGCTGGTTCTTTTCACCCCGGCAGACTTCCCCGGGCTCCGAAACGGCTTTCATCCTCCCGCTCGGTTTCGCTCACTTGAAAATCCCTCATTTCTCAACCCCTCTTGGGAAATTGCGTTCGTTTTTTTTTTTTCTTTGCAAAAAAGGATCTGTTCCCATTGAATGGGCGATTCCACGAAACAGGTGCCCTCAGGACAAGGTGTGAGGTCACCGTCCTCAGGCTCTGCAAACACTCCCTGGCCAGAATGGACCGTTCTGGGCTCTCCTAGAGTGATCCCTGCAGGGAACACACAGCATGTTCTCCCTCGACACGCACACGACTAAACAAGAAACTCGTCTCCGGAGCCGAAGGTCGCCGGGATCACCCGGCCTGACGCTGGCTGGGCTGCGTTTTCCGACGGAGGGCCCCTCTGCCGTTGCCCGTCGGGAGGCCAAATTCTGCCCCAGATCCCTTCCACCTGGACTCCGCGTTTAACTCGTCTCCCCTCCCGGCCCCTTCCGGCCCGGGGCCGCCGCCTGCCCAGCGGTCAGCTATGCTGGGAATTCTTGATTCCGGCTGCCGGAGAGCTGGCAAGTTCTAGGAATCGACCGCGGTGCCAAGGAAATGCAAGAGTGAACGCGGCGGGCTTAGATGGGGAAGCTTTCATCGTCGGCAACAGCGTTTACTGAATGCCTAGTGCGCGACACTGTGCTGAGCACCCTACTGCACATCAAACGCCGTACCGAATGTGTTCTGAATGCCGAAGACTGTACCGAGTAGCTCCTGGATACGGAAGACTCTACGGAGAATTTCCTGGGTGAAGAACACTCTATCGAATGTCTACTGTGGGCAAAGGATTCCTGAGTCCCTAGCCGACTGTACTGAGCACCTACGGAGTACAGACTGTACTGAGCACCTCCTGGATCCGGGCGACGGTACTGAGCACCTACGAGGTGCAGATGACTGTACTGAGCATCTACGGGGTGAAGAGTTCTCTACGTCTACCGTGGGCAAAAGACCCCTGAGCCCCTACTGGGTACAGATGACTTTACTGAGCCCCTACAGGGTACAGATGACTCTACTGAGCACCTACTGGGTGCAGGTGGCTGCACTGAGCACTTGAAAGGTACAGACAACTGTACTTACAGTTGGACGGTGCCGCCATCCCCCGGAGCCCGGGTGATGCTGACGGCCGGATAAACGTCCCGTCGGGCGCCCGCCAACCGCGGGTCGGCTTCCTTTCCCTCCCGCGGCAGATGGGTCGGCTGGGGGCATCTAGAGCCCTCCCCGGGCAGGCTGGGAGAGCCGCTTCTCTCCCCAGCTGCTCCTCCGGGCTCAGCTTGGGGTAAATCACCCCATACGGATTGGGCAGATCCCAGCATCCACTTGGAGGATGGAGGGGGAAATTCCTCCCCACGCCTTTGCTCACCTGCGTCATTACGGGGCTGGGGGGGGAGGAGGAAAAGCAGGACCAGCTGGGCACGGCACGCAGAGGATGCTGATATGGACCCGGGTGGTTCTCTGATTCCCTTAAGGACCCGGGTGAGGAGGGGGAGGGGGCTGAGGAGGGGGAAGGGGGCCCTTGGAAGCTCCATCTTCTTCTTCATGGAGCTCATTCCAAGGCAGTAATAAAATCTGGTCTGCTCAATTCATCTGCTGCGTTAACTAAACAGCGCCGTTGTCTATTTCTTTCTTTTAAAGCCCTGGATACACATTTCAAAGACCAAATGGATTTTTTTGGGAGGGGTGGGGGGGGGGAAATTAAAGCAGACCACTTAAAGCACCGCTTAAGAATGATGCTGAAATAAACCTGGATATTCAAAACAGATGTGAGGCGGCGCTCAGCCCAAATCAAACTTGAAAATAAACGGCCTTCCCAGAATCTGGAGACGCGGATTAATAATCAATGAATTCGGTCGACGGGGCCGGGCCCAAGGAAATGCCTTTCTGGGGATTTTTCCACATGCCAAAACGAGGTGAAAAACGGGGCCGTTTCTCCGCGGGTCGCGGGGGCCGGCCGGGGGCGGGGGTGGCAGTCCTCCTCGTGCCCTCCCACCCTCTGATGCCATCATCGGGCCTCCCCGGTCGCTGTGACGCCGCGGGCAGCTGTCGACAGCTACCGAATGTGTCGGCCGCCGCGGGTGACGGGCTCCAGGCCGGGGGAATGCCGTTTATCCAAACCCGGGCGAGCCTGGAGCGGCAGAGACGGAGGGCAAACTTCCAGAGAGAGAACTGGGCGCGTTCTGTCTGAGACGGCCCAACCCAGCTTTGTTCGGCGGCCCGGACTTTTGATGATCCAAATGAGCCCGGGGCCCAGCGGGCCCGGTGAATCGGCCGGCCGTAGCCCGAGCCGCCTGCCGCGTTTCGGGGCGGCTCGGGCGGGGGTAGGGCAGTGGCGGTGGGCCGGCAGTTTGGGGACTCCCATCGGGTCGAGTCCGCCCTGCCCGCCACGGGCATTCCTCCCTCGTTGCCCAGACTGGACGGATGCCACGGCCTCGCCCCGAGGCTGACTCGGAGGAAGACGAGGCTTGAGGGGTCGGACGGCTTGGCGTTACCCCCTCTCTACGGCAGGAACTTCACGCCGCGGCTCGTGGGCTCGATCTGACTCTTCTTGGACCCAAATGTTCATTCATTCATTCAACAGTATTTATTGAGCGCTCACTGCGTGCAGAGCGCTGTACTAAGCCTTGGAATGTACCATTCGGCAACCGACAGAGACAATCCTTGCCCAATGACGGGCTCACAGTCTAACTGGGGGAAGCCACAGAAAGCCTCTCTCCCAAGGGCCTGGGAGTCAGAAGGTCATGGGTTCTCACCCCGGCTCAACCACTTGTCTGCTGTGTGACCTTGGGCAAGTCACTAATCTTCTCTGTGCCTCGGCTCTCTCATCCGTAAAATGGGGACGAAGATCGTGAGCCCCACGTGGGACAGGGACCGCGTCCCACCCTATTATCCTGCATCTACCCCAGTGCTTAGAACAGTGCCAGGAACATAGTAAGTGCTCACTAAATACTATTATTATTACTATTCCTTCCTCCCCATCCCGGACCCACACGCCGATGGCCAGGTGAGAGCAACAGCCCCCCAAGAGCACCAGCCGGTCTTTTTCTGGTGTAGGTTCCCAAGAGACCCCGTCTCTTGCTCTGCCCATTGGAATCCCAGCCCGGCGCCCTACTCCCAGCAAGTGCCCAGTCTGCATTCTGCACACGAGAGGTGCCAGGTTCAGAGCTCTGCCCCCAGGGAGTGCCCAGTACAGCACTCTACACCCGGGAGGCGTTCGATAAATGCGGCGGCTGCTGCTGAAGATGGAGCTGCAGTTGGAGGGTGCCGATGGCCAGATGAATGTCCCGTCGGGACCCTACCAACCGTGGGTCGGCCTCCTTCCCCTCCCGTGGCAGACGGGTGGACTAGAGGCCTCCAGAGTCCTCCCCGGGCAGGCTGGGAGAGCTGAACTGCGTCCTTTCCCAGTTTTGACCTCCTCTCCCTGTGATCAATGTGCCCTCTGGCTGACGCCTCCCACGATATGTGCGCTTCCCCCACGAGTCCCTGATTTCCCAAGCTCACAGCTCCCTCCCCCGACCCCATCTCCGTTCCGCCGGAGGGGGAGGTAGGAAGAGAAGTTTCCTGTCCGGCTTCTGCCCCCCTCTCCTTTCCAGGAATCCGCTGCCTCGCCTAGGATCTCTGGGAGAAACACCGCTCGGTGCCCTTATCCTGGACGGCGGGGGCGTGCCAAGTCCCTCCCCGCTACCCTGATGTGAGCCCTGGGTGACTGTGGTTCTGATTTGCCCTGACGGCTGCCGGAGGTCATCTGGCAGAAACACGTCCCGCCCCGGAGTGACCCGCTGGGGACAAAGTCAAAGTTTCGAGCAGTGAAACCCTGAAACTGGGCTGGGAGCTTCCGTTCCCCGGGTTTGGCCCCGGCTTCGACGGAGGACGACGTGCACGGTGACCCGCCAATGACCTGTCCCTTCTGTTCTGTGGAGCTGACCTCTGGCTGGTCTTCTGGGGGTTTGGGGGCCTGAAAAGGTAGAAAGAGACCTCCGTCCCACGCCAGGAACAGGCTGAGTCGGAAGGGATGGCGGGGGTAGGGGGGGCTGGGTGCGGACACAGCCCCATTTCCCAGGGCAGAGGGGGGCGGCTTCCTCGGGGCCCAGAAAACTGCCCCCACTCTTCGTCTGCCCACCTGGGCCTTCCACCCCAGCCAGAGAGGCTCCTGCTGGGTGGGCATCAAGCTCCGCAGGCTCCCCGTTGCTCTAAGGGGGGGCCCTCACCCTTCCTGCCCGTATTCACGACCCCCCTCTGCTGGGGCCCCGGTGACTGCAGAAACCGCTCGGCAGGCAGCACCTCCAAGCCCCCTCGCCCCTCGGGCTCCGAACGACCTGGGACCGGCTGGGGCTTTGGGATAGGCCGTGCCCGCTGTCCCCAGGTGGGAAAAACGAGCCTCGGAAGGCAGGTGGGTCTGCTGGGGTGAGACTGGGGTGAGTCAGGGACCCAGCCATCCAGAAGAGGACCCGGCGGGGGCAGGGAGGACGGTAGGCCGTCTGTCAGCGATGGGCGTCCCGGCCATCGGAGCGCTCGGTTGAAGAGTAAACACACTAGCGGCTAAGCAGATAATTGGGAAGAATGCAGAAAGGGAGGGATGGGTCCCCTAAACCTCTTTTCTAGTTGCGTTTTCAATGGTTACTTCTAATACTCCAGGAGCATGGAGCGTCTCCCACAGCCGGTCGACCCGGCCCCGGGCTCGGAAGCTACAGCTCCCGCTTCTGGGCCCAGCTTCGGGCCGCTGGGCTCCAGCGCCTCCGAGTCGAGCTTCCCGGTGGACGGGGTGGGCCGGGCTGGAGGCGACGGACCCTGACCACCCATCCGGCTGGCCGGGGCCTACCCTGCCGGGTGAGGCGGTGCCTCGCGGGATGCGCCTGGGAGAAAGGAGAGCGCCGCGGCGCGGCCTCCCTCACCAAGAAAGTGAGTGGGAGCTTGGTTCCTGAGGAGGGTCGGGGGTCACCGAGCGGGGCCTCCGAGCCGGCTGGCTGAGAGGGGTCTCTGAGGAGGGTTTCCGTGGGCTCTCTGGGTGGGTTCTCTGAGTGGCCAGTGGACCGGGCACTGAGAATTGGGCGCTGTGAACTAGGTGCCCCGAACTGGGCACTATAATAATTAATAATTATGGTGTTTATTAAGGGCTTACTATGCGCCAGGCACTGTACTAAGCACTGGACCAAGACAAGGTGCTGTGGACCAGGCACTGTGGACTGGGTGGACTTTAAAGCCTAATTCCCCTCTTCAAAACCTTTTTGAAGGCACATCTCCTCCAGGAAGCCTTCCCTGACCGAGCCCCCTTCTCCTTCTGCCACTCCCTTCTGTGCCACTCATACTTTCTCCCTTCGTTCATCCTCCCGCCCTTCTCCACAGCACGTCTGTATATATCTGTAATTTATTTATTTCTTCATCTTTTTCTTTATTTATATTAATGTCTGTCTCCCGCTCTAGACCGGGAGCTCTTTGCGGGCAGGGAATGGGTCTGATGTTCTATTGCACTCTCCCAAGCGCTTAGTACAGTGTTTTGCACACAGTAAGTGCTCAGTAAATACGATGGAATGAATGAATGGATGAATGGCCTGGGCGCTGTGGACGAGGGGCCGTTGCCTGGGCGCTGTGGACTGTCTGCCTTGTTTTCTCCAACTGCAAACTCCTTGGGCCCGGGGGCTTTGTCTCTCCCTCAGTCCCCTGGCAGAGGGTGATGCTTTCAGTGAGCGCTCACTAAATGCCTGCGGTGGACGGCGTGCCACCAGCTGTTTTTATTCCCCAGCACCCCGCAGCTCTGCACTGTTGCCTACGGGTACGTGGCCACGAGCCCTCTGGGCATTTCATCTGTGTCCCCCCCCCCCCCCCACCAGGTTGTGGCCGTGCATGGAGTGGCTAGAGCCCGGGCCTGGAAGTCAGAAAGTCATGGGTTCTAATCCCGGCTCCTCCATTTGTCTGCTGTGTGGCCTTGGGCAAGTCATTTCACTTCTCTGGGTCTCAGTTCCCTCATCTGTAAAATGGGGAGACTGTGAACCCCACGTGGGACAGGGACTACAACCAACCCGATCTGCTTGGATGCACCCCAACGCTCAGTACAGTGACTGGCACACAGTTAAGTGCTTAAAAAATACCGTAATTATTATCGATTTTTATTATTATTACTATCCCCGCTCACCCACCCTCTGCACAGGTTGCTCAGTTCCAATCAGTCGATCAATTAATCAGTGGCATTATTGAACACTCATTGTGCGTAGAGCAATAAGTGCTAAGCATTTGGGAGAGGAAGAGGCGATAGAGTTGATCGACACGGTCCCTGCCGGAGGGGGGACGGGCTGCGTCCCCAGGCCCGAGATCACGCAGCAGGAAAGCGGCAGAGCCAGTATTAGAACGCAGTTCCTCTGGCTCCCAGTCCTGTACTCCTTCCACTAATCCATGGACCACCGTGCTAAACGCTTGGGAGAGGACGATACGATAGAGTCGATGGACACCGTCCCTCCCTGAGGTAGGACGGGCTGCGTCCCTGGGCCTCAGCGGGGTCCCGGTCACGCCCGTGGACAGCAAGTGTGACGTGGCACGGATGCACCAGCCTCCCCGTCCCAACCAGAGACAGGGCGTGACCTTGTCCGAGTCCACTCTTTCCGGCCGTCGGGAGGCCGCTCAGGACAGCTCGGTCCTGCCTGGCCCGTGATTCATTCACTCAATAGTATTTATTGAGCGCTTACTATGTGCCGTGATGCCCCGCTGACCCTCTGGCTGCTTCCGGCGCCGGGCCGGGGTGGACCAGAGTCCCTGCGGGCGGCTTGGCGGGCAGGCCCGGGACCCCTCGTCGGGGTTCTGCCCGTCAGTCCCCACAGGCGGGATTCAGAGGCCTCGGCCCGCCCAGCCCTCCCGAAAAGGTGCCGGTGCCATTACTCGAGGCGGAAAGGGAGTCTCTTTTATGGCCTGTTTGAGAGATTTGCTTTAATCGCCAAACATGCCACAGAGATAAACTTGAGCTTCCAACACACGCAGAAATGTAATAGCCCTATAAAGGCAGGCCGGCGGCTGGGCATGGGATACTGGGGCTGTAAAAACGTCAAATGTCAACACAGAGCGTGGTAACCTAACTGAAAATCCCAAGTGCCTAATAAAAACGCCTTAGACTTAATAAGGTGGTTTTTTTTAATGGTATTTGTTGAGCGCTTACTATGGGTCAGGCACTGTTCTAGACACTGAGGTAAATACACGCTCATCAGGCTGGACACCGTCCATGTCCCACTGGGGCTCACAGTCTTAATCCCCATCTTACAGATGAGGAAACTGAGGCCCAGAGAAGTGAAGAGATTTCCCCAGGGTCACACAGCAGACAAGTGGTGGAGCCGGACCCAGGTCCTTCTGACGTCCAGGCCCGTGCTCTATCCACTAGGCCGGACTCGAAACACAATTAAAATCAGATATTCTCATCTTCACCTCCCACGGACAAAAGCTTCCCCGGCATAACTGTTTCCCCAGCCGCCGGCCTCGGGGGCTTCAGATCGACCGGGATGATGTCCACAAAGGGTCCCCCGATAAAGACCCCGGGGGGCGGGGGGGTGGAGGGCAGGGGTATGTTTTCGTCTCTCCCAGGCTCGACGGCCAGATGTGCAATGAAACTCTCACCCTTCCCGCACTGACACTGGCAATCCCAAGTATCACCTGGCCGGGACTGGTTCGCTACTTCCCGCTTGTTCCAACCCCCCCGACTTCCCCCCACAGAAATCCACGCCGGGCTTTCTCTCGGGTCACCTGACCGGGGGTGGAGGGGGCAGGGTTGTACTTCAGAAATGGATGCCCGTTCTGGTCGTTTAGAGGATAAGCGGGTCAGCTCGAGGGAACAGAGGCCTTCCCGGGAGCCCCGCCAGACACTAAATGGGTGTGACTTTGGAATGGGTGTGGCTCATCCTGTTTATTGGGGTTATTTCAACCGTGGAGAAACCCTCATCTGTCTGGAGAGGTGTGGGCCCAGACCAGCCTGGAGGCAGGGGCATGGTCCAAATGACCTCAGGTGGGCCCTTCCGGCCCTGGCATCTGGCAGTCAGAGTACAGAAATAGTCGCGGTCTCTGAGTGAGCCCCGAGGCGTTAGGCTGAGAGCAAGCATGAGACGGACCGTCTGAAGCGCTGTTGAGGACGGGAATCTTTTGGGTGCCAGGGTGCCCCTTTGATTGCCATCGTTCTCTAATAAGAATAATTACGGTATTTGTTAAGCGCTCACTCACTGTTCTAAGCGCTGGGCTAGATACAAGGTAATCAGGTTGTCCCACGTGGGGCTCACAGTTTTAATCCCCATTTTACAGATGAGGTAATTGAGGCACACAGAGGTTAAGCAGCTTGCCCAAGGTCACAAAGCAGACAAGCGGCAGAGCCAAGATTAGAACCCACGTCGTCTGACTCCCAAGCCTGTGCTCCTTCCGCTAAGCCACACGGCTTCAGTCCCCGTCCCACGTGGGGCTCAGGGTCTCCATCCCCATTTTACAGATGAGGCACCTGAGGCCCGGAGAAGTGAGGTCAGACAGCAGACAAGTGGCGGAACGGGGATTAGAACCCATGACCTTCTGACTCTCAGGCCCGTGCTCTATCCACCACACCACGAAGACTTTTATGGGCAAGACCCGTTTCTGGTCAAAGTGCCCTCAGCATAATTCATTCTGGTATTTGTAAGCACTGACTCGGTTCCAAGCTCTGTACTAAACGCTGGGGCGGATACTAGTTGTGCCTCAGTGCCACGAGGCAGCTGTCGATAGCCTCAATGGCTGCTGGAGGTCTTTGCCCATGTAAGCCCACCATATTGTGGGATTCCCTGCTGGGCCTCCCCACCTCCTGGAACACCCTAGTCCCGCGTTCTGCACAGAGTAGGCACTCATTAAATACCACTGATCGATTGATTCGTCAGCCAGAAATCTTCACCGCCTTCTCTTTCCCCTGGATCCCCTGCAGGGGTTGCCGCAAAATGCATACGGAGGCACTCAATAAATAGCACAGATGTGCTGGTCTGGTCTTCTGGAATCAAGAATGTGTGATTCCCCCCGGGTAAAGCCTGTTTACGTTGAACGCTTTGTTATCATCGACTCCACTGGCTGACCTTCTACTGGCGGGGTGGGGAGAAATCAATCATTCAAGCAGTGGTATCTGTTGAGCACTTACCGTGTGCAGAACACTGTACTAAGCACTTGGGACGACACGAGAGTTGGTAGACACGTTTCCCGCCCACGCCGTGCAGGGGAGACAGGCATTAATATAAATAAATTACGGATAAGGACCTAAGTGCCGTGGGGCTGAGGCTGGGGTGAATATCAAGTGCCCAAAGTTCACAAATGATGCAGAAGGGAAAGCGAGACAGGGAAAAGAGGGCTTAATCAGGGAAGGCCTCTGGGAGGAGATGCGACGGCCGGGTCGGACGGGGGCGGGGGAAAGAGGTCGCCGGCCGACCCGCTGCTGCTCCGGGAGCGGAGAGCACGTGAGCCCGAGCGGGAGTCCCGGCTGGAGCCGCGGTGGTGTGCCAAAGGGATTCGGTTCCCTCGCTCCTAATTCGGGAAGCTGAGGCGCGTCCCGGGGGCGGTGATCTGTGGTGGGACGGGGCACCGACCGGGCTGAAGGAAACCCGGCCACACCTCTGCAGAGACACAAAAGCCAACTGCAACCAACTCCCACCGCTTCCCAAGAGTCTGAGCCATCCATCAACAGCCCTTGTTCCCGCCGCCTTCCTCGTCTGGCTGGGATTAGGAATTCACTGGGAAGGCACCCACCTCCTTCTGTTTCCGGACGGAGACTCGGACGCGCTGGGCCTCCCACGAACGCCTTAGCCAGCACTGATGCCTTCTGTCTCAGGCGTTTCGGATGTCCCACAAACCATTCTCATTTTAATCCCCTCATTCACCCCGGGGGGGGTGGAGGTGCTGAGTGTCCTGGGGAGCCCAATGCAGCCTGACAAACAGCTACCCACCCTGGGGGAGTTACCGTTTATGCCCGATGAGTGGTCAGCCTGCTGATCCGTCTACACCCGCTCCTCCTGGACGGGCGGAGGGTGGGAGGGCAGATCGAGTCCCAAACGGTCAGGCGGAGGGACGGCAGACCGGCTGCCCGCCGAGACTTTTGGGGGAGGGTGGTCGTCTGTCAGGCACCCACAGGAAAGCCAGAGTAATCCGGGTCTCCATCGGAGCAGGCCGAGGATGGGCCGGGGGGTTGCATTACGTGCTGAGAAAATTCTGGCGCTGGGGAGGGCGAAGGCCCAGCGGGTCGTGGGCAAGTACGGGCAGATACCCCATCGGACGCTCCGCCGACACATCCCGCTCACCTCCCCGGGAGAGAGCCGCCACAGAGCTCCCGGTGCGGCCGGGGAGGCCGGCTCTGCCGGGCTGGACAGGCCGACCGAAGGGGCGACACGGCCTGGGCCGCGATTCCGGCCCGCCGTCTCTCTGGAGGAAGTACGGAGGCCCGGCTTTTGCGGATTAAGTGTTTTGGTTCACGTTGCGTGCTTCCTGCAGAATCCCACCATTATGCCATGTTTTCCTGCCTGAGACCCGCCCTGGTGTAATACGGCGGCTTGCAGGTCAGGAGAAGTCGGGGATTAGAAAGCCTTACGCAACCCTGGCTCCTCCGCCTTCCCTCCCTTTCCTTTCTCCCTCCCTCCCCGCCCGCTTCCCTGAACCGGGAGACAGCCCGGGCATTGGTCCGGACCAGGACGGGGGGGTATCTCCTGGTCCTGGACGGATAGAGGAGACTTGGGTCGCTTCCCTGTCCCCCATCTCTGCCTGCTCAGCTCGAGGTGCCCATCCCAGAGCCGCCCCCTCCGCTACATCAGAAAGGGGAGCGCTTCCGGGACCTGCTGGGAGGGTCGCCCCCGGACGAAAGACGCCGGGTGCGTCGACGGGGAGGCTGGTCATGGAAGCGGTGCGTTTGAAGGGCCCGGGTGATCGTTAGTGAGCCAGAGGGGTGCAACTCCCTGAGGGCCTGGAACGGCGCTTCTAACCACTAGAATCCACCATCTTTAGTCCAATTAGTCATCGCTTGCCCCCAATTGCTGATCCCCAAGCTCCTTTGCTGGCCATGCCCCTTCCCGTCTGCCCATGCCCGCCCTCTAGACTGTAAACTCACTGTGGGCAGGGAACGTGTCGGTTATATTATTTTCCTCTCCCAAGTGCTTAGTACAGCGCTCTGCAGACAGTAAGTGCTCAAGAAATACCATCGATTGATTGACTGACCAAGCTCTGACCGCCGAGTGCTCCGCAGAAAAGCCACTGAGGAGGAACAAAGGAGAAATGGAAGGAAAGGAAGAAGATAAAACCCTTTCTTCGAGGTTACCGAAGAGTCCTCCTCTCGAGTTCCATCCTGCTCCCACCTGCGGAGGTTGCCGACCCTGGGAGACCCCACCCATTCTCCCGGGATTGCTGGTCTTGGGGAAAAAGACAAGGGGGAGCTTGGGAAGGCGGCAGGTAAGGGGTCACCCCCTTCATCCACTGGGAGTTTGGGTCCGAGGGAAAGGATGGGCTGCAGCAGGAGCGATTCAGATTAGACACTGGGGAGAACTTCCCCAACCCAGGGATGGGAAAACCCTCGAGTCAAGAGTCCCCAGGCGAGACTCTAACATCTTCTCCTCTGGGCTGGCCCGGGCCCCCTCACATCTGCCCGCGGAAAGATGAGTGAATGACCCCTTCAGGATCCCAGCCAACCTTCGACACCGCGGGGGTCCGATTCCCGAGAGGGAAACCCCTCGGTCGGGGCCCGGGCCCAGAGGTGAAGGAACCGACTCGCCTTCCCGACTCTGACCCTGACTCACGGTGTAGCCGGAGGCAGACTCACTTAACCTATTTGTGCCTAATCTATACAATGCGGATGATACCGACGGCTTGCTTCACAGGGAAGCTGTGGGGATTAATTGGCTAATAAACCATTGTAGAGGGATTTGGAAATATCAACTGTTACATAAATGCTTAAGAATAAGCATTTAATGGATAAGGCTCCATTAGTTGTGTGGGTCGGGAAGGGGATAAGAGTGGTAGGAGAAGGGGAACTTTTTCCAGTTGCTGGGGCTTACGGGGCAGAGCCCGGTTCCGGATGGGGATCGTGCGGTTCAGGGCTGGTTGGGTCTGGGTCGTGAGAGGGGCCGGATTTATCTAGAGTTCAACTGGGTCGCTGTCAAAGGGCGTGCCCGTCGGGGTTGACGCCCGAGGAGAATCCCGGTAGCCTCTACTGGAACTCTGCTGGCCACACCCCCGTCCGCCCCCTCACTCCTGTCCGTATGGAGGAACCCTGGAAGGCCGGGACACCCCAAGGCAGGGAACGTGTCCGATTGCCACGGCCCATCCGAAAGATCAGGCCGGGGCCCTCCGTGTGGCTCAGCAGCCTGACTCCTCTCTGCCTTGGGGATGGTAGCCTCCTGGCCACCAGAGGGAATTCTGTTATTTCTCTTTCGTTTCTCATTTGACTGAATTTTTAATTAGGTATTTGTTAAATGCTTAATACGTGCCGGGCACTATATTAAGTGCTGGGATAAATTCAAGATAATCGGGTTAGACACAGTCCCCGCCCCTCTTGGAGCTCAGATTCTGAGGAGCGCGGAGAACGGGCGTTTCATTTACAGACGAGGAAACTGAGGCATGGAAAAGTTAAGTGACTTGCCCGAGGTCACCCTGCAGGGTGAGTGGCGGGGCCGGGATTAGACGTGAGGTCCTCTGATTCCCGGACCCGTACTTTTTCCACTAGGTCATAGCGTTAATGATGGGGTGTGTGCCCACGGTCGCTCCCGGCGGTCCAAAGTGTCCTGACAGAGCAGTGGGAAGCAACGTGACGTAATGGATAGAGCCCGGGCCCGGGAGTCAGAAGGTCATGGGGTCTAATTCCGGCTCCACCACTTGTCTGCTGTGTGGCCCTGGGCGAGTCGTTTCACTTCTCCGGGCCTAGGTTACCTCAGCTGTAAAATGGGGATTAAGACTGTGAGCTCCATGTGGGACAGGGACTGGGTCCAACTTGATTTGTTTGACTCCTCCCAGCGCTTAGTACAGAGCCTGGCACATAGTAAGCGCTTAACGAATACCATAATAGATTAAAAAATGAATCAACACAAACTGCTCCCGTGCCCTCCCACAGACTGGAACCCCCAAACCTCCTCTAAGGGTCGTAAGAAGGATATATGTACAGAGTTGGAGGAGGTACGGAGAAGGGCGTGTGGGGTGAGGAACTAACCCTACGATCCTCTAGACTGTAATCTCGTTGTGGGCAGGGAATGTGTCTGTTGTATTGTTGTGTTGTACTCTCCCGAGGGCTTAGTACAGTGCCCTGCACACAGTAAGCGCTCAAAAAATACTATTGATCCACTGATAGGGACAGCCTGGAAGGTTGAGGTCTGTCTGGAGAGACCCAGGCTGGGTGGGACGGGGCTGGGCTTGAAAGGATCAAGAAGGGGATTCCAGGGGGAAGTTGGAATTGCTGTTCTCCCAAATCCCTTCCGTCACCATGTTGAGGGGCACCCCCTGCAGCTGGAGGGAGGCGGGTTCCAAACAAACGCAAGGAAACTTCTTTTCCCCCAGCCGGGGTTGAGTACGAGGACCCGGTTCCCACAGGGAGCTGGGCAGGCAGAAACACCAGCCGGGCCGGAGGGGATTGGATAGATCCATGGGTGAGCAGGCCGTGCTGGGTCACTGGAGGGACAGTCAGGGGTGTTGGATGGTGTGTGTGGGTCACTCGAGGGACAATCTTGGATGGACAGGGGAGAGTCAGGAGTGTCCGAGGGTCTGTGCCACTGGAGGGACGGTCCCAGATGGAGAGGGGAGAGTCAGGGGTGTTGGGTGGTCCCTGCTGGGTCACTGGATGGACCTTCAGGGGTGGACAGGAGAGAAGCTGGGGTGTTGGTTGGTCCGTCCCTAATCACGAGGGCGAACGTCCAGGTGGACAACCAGGACCCAGCTCCTTCGAACGCCCTGTGCCCCTATCGGCGACAGAGTCTTGAGCGGGCTGGACCAGAGTTTCACGTATTTCTGCACTTGACTTGACTGTCTTGCCCACGGGTTCACTGATCTTGTCTGAACTGGACTCTCAGGTCACTGGGGGGAGGAGCAGAGTCTTTTGGATCCTCTGGGGATCTCCCAGGGCAAACGTGCTCCACAGCAGCTGATGAATGTCCTCTGAAGCAATGTGGCCTAGTGGAAAGAGCCCTGGCCTGGGAGCAGGGGATCTAGGTTCTAACTCCAGCTCTGCCGCTTGTCCGCTGCGCGACCTGGGGCAAAGTCACTTCACTTCTCTGGGACTTAGCCGCCTTATCAGAAAATGGGGGTTGAATCTTACTTCCCCCTACTCAGACTGTGAGCCCCATGTAGGACAGGGAATGTGCCCGACCTGACTGTCTTGTATCTACCTCAGTGTTTAGCCAGTGCATGGCCCTGAACAAGTACCGATATCATTATATTATAATATTACATTAGAAAGGGGACTGTGGGCCGAGCTAGCTTTAGGACAAAAGCGGTCCTCACTCCTTGGATAAATCCCACCCTCTCCTCTTGGGTGCGGGTGCCGGTCTTGCAAATCATTGGCGGGGGCTCCAGAGCCTAATCAATCATTTCCTATAATCCGTTTGCTATTAGCAGCCACAGCTTCGTCCAGCCCGGGGCGGGGGCGGGGCCGGTGTCAACGGGGTTGTGAACTCTGTGAGTGGGACTGCGACCCAAGTCCCCACATGGCGGAACGGCTAGGGCACGGGCCCGGGAGTCAGAGGGCCGTGGGTCTAATCCCGGCTTCGCCACACGTGACCTTGGACGAGTCTCTTCATTTCTCTGTGCCTCTCTGTTACCTCACCTATAAAATGGGGGGGAAACTGAGACCGTGAGCTCCACTTGGGACAGGGACTGTGTCCAATCTGATTTGCCTCTCTCCAACCCAGCGCTTAACAGAGAGCTTGGCACGTGGTAATTACTTCTTCTGTCTGGTACAGCGCTCTGCACACCCAAGTAGGCACTTGGGACCGTAGGCGCCCAGTACGGCACCCTGCAAACCCAAGTGGGCAACTAGGGCAATCAATCAATCAACCAATGGTATTTATTGAGGGCTTACTGTGTGCAAAAGCACTGTACAACGCAACAGAGTTGGTAAACGTGTCCCCTGCCCGCAACGAGCTTGCAGCATGGAGAGGAGCTTACAGTCTACGGAGGGTGCTCCACAGACAGTGGGGGCCCAGTACAGCACCCTGCAGACCCGAGTAGGCACCCGGAACAGTGCTCCACAGACAGTAGGTGCCCAGGACAATGCCCCGAACGTGGTAGGGGCTCGGTCCATCCTGGTGCTACCCTGGGTGGCATGGGTGTCTCGGCCTGGATAAGAGGGCACCACGGGAGGCTTCCCGGAGAAGGTGGGCTTTCGAGAGACGGGAGGGCAACGGCGTGCCCACCCTGAAACCTCCTCTCCCAGGTAAACCAGAACACCCCCGTGCAGGAGCCGGCGCCAGAGGCGAGGCTGGTCCCGGACACGCCGGGCCCCGTTAGCCGACCCCACTGCGTCTCTATTTACAAATCCCGTGCCAACGAGTCCTGCTCTATGTATTCTTCCAAAGGCCCCCGAGTGGAGCGGATCACCCGCTGGGGACAGGAAGAAAACCCCCCCTCCCACGGTATAGGGTTTCGCAATTAGGCGCGTTCCCGGGGGGGGGGCGGGCGGGGGAGGGGAGCCCGTGGCTCCCTCCGGCAGCATCTGGCGGCAGAGCCCCGGTGGCGGCGGGCGGGACGCGGGCCCGGTCGCCTGGGCGGTCGGGGCCGTTCCGCCGTGGCCTGTCCAGCCAGAAAACGCCGGGGCGGTCGCGTGCGGCGGCTGAGGTAACACCACCACTTCAAGCTAATCACGCTCCGGGCGGCCGGGCTCCCCGGATGGAAGGGGGACCCGGCGGTCGGGGACCCCCTGACTGATTCACCCGGCGGCGGAGACTGCCCGTCGACACCCCGCGCCAGAAGGCGGAAGCGGTGAGGGGGACGGGCGCCGGGGACGGGAGAGCAGGTCCATCTGCCAGTGCCACTTGGAGGAACCCCGAGGCCGCGGTACAACCAAGATGGCCATCCGCGCGGGGGCCGTCTGGCTGAGACGCCCGGGGGTGTTCACACGGGTCAGCTGGGACCCAGCAGGCTAGGTCAGCCCCGGGGGAGAGGGTGGGTGGGACCCCAAAATTCGGGAGAACCTGGGGCTTCCCCTGAGACGACTTCAACTGCAAATGGCCGCTGATGGAGGCTTGGGGGCAGAAGAGGGTGAATCCAACACCGCTGGGTGAGAGGAAGAAAGGGAGAGGGAGAGAGACAGACGGAAAGAGAGCACAAAGCAGGCTCTTTGGAAACTTCAGAGAAAAGTCATAGGAAACGCCTTCTGCCGGCATTAAGTCCTGCCCCTGAAATCGCTTAACTTTGGGAGAGCGAGCAAAGGCCCACATTGTGAGTGCAGTTTACAAAAGATAAGGATCTGACTCATCGCCGCTGCCGTTGCTGCCGATGCAGCGGCGGCTCGTCGATTATGAAACAATCCTCGGCTCTCCGCGGACCACGCTCCACGTGAGCGTTAGATTGCAAACAGAGCGGGCAGAAGGAATGGCATCTCTGGTTACGCTCCCCCTTTCGGTTTTTCTCCTCGGCATCCTTGTATAGTTTACAATTTAATTTTCTGCCTTTGTAATCTGTAGCCCTTGTGTATATCTCTCTTAATGAAAAGGGCCTTTTTCGAATTAGAGCGGTATTTGGAAAGAGAACATGTGTTTCTGTTTCGTTATTTAAATACGTTTCTAAAGGGATGAAACTCCCCGCGACTTGGAGGTGATCCCCTCCGTCAGCGGGAAGCTTGTAACGTTCGGGGAAGAGCCCGGACGGCCCTTAACGTAAACACGCATCCAGACCCGGCCGGCCTCCCCGGCCCCGGGGCTCGGTAGTAGCCGTGTTCGTGGACGATCCTGCAGTTGGGGGTCTACCCTTTCTGTGTGTGTGGAGGGGGAGGGAGGCGTTTTGGGGAGATGGGGAGGGAGAGGGAGGAGGGAAGGGGCTTCTCAGAACCTGCCGTGGGAGCGGGAGCATCCACAGCAGTGGTGAATTCTGGGCCGCAGGCCGTGCCAATAATGCCATCGGGTTTCTCGACGCCTGCTTACAGAGAAGTGCATTTTCCAATGTCCTTTTCCCTCTCTTTCCTCTACTCTGCTCCCTGGCCCTCTGCACAGAGAGAATCCGCTCAGCACCAGCCTCACAGTCACACAGCATTCTGCCCCGCGGGAGAGTTTCCCCGATTGAATAATGGGCACTTCCTTTCCTCAAAGGCCCCCTATGCCTGGAGCGTGTGGTGCGGGACATTGGCGGGAAGGTCTCTGAACTAAGCAGAGGAAGGCTAAGTTTGGATGCCGGCGGAGTTGACTGAAACGATCCACAGGACCGGCAGGGAAGTCTCTTGCTCCCTTAGGAGCGGGGGACATCTCCACACAGGGTTAGCATACCGAAGTCTGAGCGCCCCGGCCCATGAGGAAACTGGGATTCTGTTCCCTTTTCTCTGACGGTAAGCCGAGGTTTGGGGCCTCCCTATCCCCGTGGTTTAGCCGAGTGAAGTCTCCTTCGCTCGAGAGTTGCTTCCCAGAAAACTGAGGCCTAACCTGGGAGGGGGTCTGCCCCGACGCCCGACTCAGCTCCTGAACATGAAGGGAAAGAAGCCAGCCCCTTGGCCCAAGCTGCCGGCCAACAGCCGCCGACCCGCTGCCCACGTCTTACCCCTGACCTGTAACACCCTCCTCCTCAAACCGGACAATGACCATTCGAAGTCTTCGAAGCCTTACTGAAGGCGCATTCTTCCAAGAGGCCTTCCCCGACTAAGCCCTCCTTTCCTCTTCCCCCACTCCCTTCTGCATTGCCCTGACTTACTCTCTCTATTCATCTCGCGCCCCAGCCCCACAGCACTTACGTACATATCTGTCATTTATTTATTTATAGTAATGTCTGTCTCCCCCTCTAGACTGTAAGCTTGTTGTGGGCAGGGATTGTGTCTGCTTATTGCTGTATTGTAATAATAATAATGATAATTATTGTATTTGCTAAACACTTCCTATGTGTGAGGCCTGTACTAAGCACTGGGGTGGATACAAGCAAATCGGATGGGGCACATTCCCTGTCCCACGTGGGGCTCCCAGTCTCAATCCCCTTTTTACAGATGAGGTAACAGAGGCCCAGAAAAGTGAAGTGACTTGCCCAAGGTCACACAGCAGATGCGTGGTGGAGCTGGGATTAGAACCCGTGACCCTCTGACTCCCAGGCCTTTGCTCTAGCCACTACGCCACGCTGCGTCTTGGCGTATTCTCCCCAGAGTGTACTGTACTCTCCCCAGCACTTAGTACAGTGCTCTGCACACAGTAAGCACTCAATAAGTACAATTGAATGAATGAACGAAAATGATGGGGGAGGCAGGCTCCCCCAGCAGCGAAGCCCGAGGCAGGAGGAGCTCGGGGCATAGCGACCCGTGGGGAGGCTTTGAGGCGTGAAGAAAGGTGTCGAGGATGCAGACGCAGCGGTCAGTCAACCAACCAATAGTATTCATTGCGCTCTTACTGTGCACAGAGAAATGTACTAAGCGCTTGCTTCCCAGGAAGAGTAGTAGTCATTTTTGTCACGACATTTACGTAGCGCTCACTGAGCCCTAGGGAAAGTACAACCGAAGCACGAGACGTCTTCGAGGCTCTTCTAATCCAACATCTCCTTGGGCCAGGGATCGTGTCTACCAAATCTGTGGCATGTACTCTCCCAGGTGCTTAGTACAGTGCTCTGCCCCCAGTAAGCCCTCAACGAGTATGACCGATCGATCGATCGATCGATGGAGGAGTTTCCAGTCTATGGCAGTGACAAGACAGCTCAGGCTGCCCCGGGCACGGAGCCGGTCTGGGCCTCCAGAAGACGTCAGGACAGCATTTGGACGGTTCATATTTATATTAACATCTGTCCCCTCTCTTGTGGGGAGGGAATGTGTCTATTATGTCGTTACACCGTACTCTTCCAAGCGCTTAGTACGGCTCTCCGTACACAGTAAGAGCTCAATAAATATGACCGAATTAATCAACGACGGGACCGGAGCGCCTGCCTCTCTGAGGGACCCTGATCTTCCCAAGGCTGGAATAAACAGATTGCCCAATAAATTGGAGATTATCACTGGGAGGGGGCAGCAGGGAGGGGCCGGGAGCTCCTTCCCTGGGCTCGGCACGCCTGCAGATCATCAAAAGGGGCTCTGCAGCCGATGACATACTTCATGCTCCTTTTGTTCGGGCTGTAGACTCGGAGGGCTCTCGATAAGAAGGTTGTACATTAAGGGAGCCTCGCTTCAAGCTCGCTTTGAAAACGCTCCCCGCTCGGTAATCAGAATCGAGCTCTGGTGGGGCGGTCAGCGCCCCCGACACGAACCCACGGCCCAGGCCCGGGATTCCTCCCGGAGAATACGATGGGAGGCCGGTTATCCCAGTGCAGCCTCCCTCGGATCAATGAAAAACACACGGTCCGGACCACCACCCAAAGGCGGGCGCCGAGATCACCCTAGCCCGGTCCCGTCCCCGTTAGCCCAGCTCCCCCGGCACGGAACCGGATGCGGTTCTCTAGCTGGCCGCCAGTCCCCTTCCTGGAGCGCGGTTCTGGGAGAACTAAGAGGGTCCCGTTGGGGCTTGCGGGGTCGGGAGGTTCCCCTCGTGCCCCAGACCGAAGGTGACCTGGGAATCGAGAAGGTATGGGCCCGGCCGGGCGGGCTGCCCCGGAAGCGGTGGAAATCAGCTGTTCGGTTCCCGCCCAACTCCCGCAGCTGCCTCGATGGTGAGCTTTTCTGAGAAATCTGAGCAGATCCTAGAAACGGCATACCTGGGCGAACTTGTGGGTTACTTCTGCTAATTATTTATGATGACAGTTGGGTGTTCCCTGTCACTGGCTGAAAAGTTTTCATGCTGTTTTTTTGTTTACCGCCGAAGACAGACTTTACGATCAGATTGCACTGATGTACTTTGCCCTCGGTTGGGGATAAATCTTTCAGTGCTCCGTACGGTCTCCTGCAACGTCGTGTCTTTCCGAGAAGCGCGCCCGAGATAAATAACTCCCACTGCCTTCTGCGCACGTCGATTTCTGATCCCGAAGTGGCAGGGGGATGAGAAGGCAGGGTGTGGCACCGCGGGGGCCCGGAGCAACGGTGTTGATTGAGCACCCGTGGGAAATGATGTGCTGTACTCAGCCCTTGGGAAAGCACGATCGAAGCAAGAGGAGGATTCCCTGCCCAGAATGGGGCTTACAGTCTAACAGGTTTGGGGGAGGTTTAGAAGTGAACAGTTAACAAGTGAACTTGAATCGGGGCGTACGTCATCACCACGACGGTATCTCTTAAGCTCTCAATAAGTGCCGAGCACCCTGCTAAGCACTGGGACTGATACGTATCTAAACAAACCCTCCCTTGACCCCACAGCCCTCTCCACTTATCGTCCCATCTCCCTCCTACCCTTCCTCTCCGAACTCCCGGAGCGAGTCGTCTACACTCGCCGCCTCGAATTCCTCTCCTCCAACTCTCTCCTGGACCCCCTCCAATCTGGCTTCCGTCCCCTCCGCTCCACTGAAACCGCCCTCTCAAAGGTCACCAGTGACCTCCTTCTTGGCAAATCTCTTACTCTTACTCCATCCTAATCCTCCTCGACCTCTCTGCCGCCTTTGACGCTGCATCCCCGATACGTTATCCAACCTTGGCTTCGCGGACTCCGTCCCCTCCCGGTTCTCCTCTTATCTCTCTGGCCGTTCATTCTCGGTCTTCTTCCCCGGCTCCTCCTCCCCCTTCCAACCCCTAACTGTAGGGGTTCCTCAAGGTTCATCTCTTGGTCCCTTCATTTCTTCATCTACACTCACTCCCTCGGAGAACTCATTGGCATTCACGGCTTCAAGTATCATAGCTATGCGATGACATCCAAATCTATATCTCCTCCCCTGTTCTCTCTCCCTCCCTCCAGGCTCGTATCTCTTCCTGCCTTCGGGACATCTCTACTTGGATGTCCTCCCGCCACCTAAAACTCAACACGTCCAAGACGGAGCTCCTTATCTTCCCTCCCAAACCCTGACTTTCCCATCGCTGTGAACGGCACGACGGTCCTTCCCGTCTCACCGGCCCGCAACCTCGGTGTCATCCTTGACTCCGCTCTCTCATTCACCCCGCACACCCGATCCGCCACCAAAGCCTGCCGGTCTCACCTTCACAACATCGCCAAGATCCGCCCTTTCCTCTCCATCCAAACCACTACCACGTTAGGACAATCACACATCCTCTCCCAGTTGGATTACTGCAGCAGCTTCCTTTCTCACCTTTCAACCTCCCCAATTCAGGCCATACTTCATTCTGCTGCCCGGGTTATCTTTTTACAGAAATATTCTGGGGACGTCACCCTCCTCCTCAAAAATCTCCAGTGGTTGCCTATCAACCTCTGAATCAAACAAAAACACCTCCTGGCCTGGAACGCCTTCCTTCCTCAAATCCACCAAACAATCACTCTTCCCCCCTTCAAAGCCCTACTGAAGAAGGCTCACCTCCTCCAAAAGGCCTTTCCAGATTAAGCCCCCCTTTTCCTCAGCAGCCCCTCCTTTCGCTCCCCTTGCTCTGCCCCCCCCCCCACCGCCCCACAACACTTATGTATATATCTATAATTCTATCTATTTATATTGATGCCTGTTTACTTGTTTTGAAGTCTGCCTCCCCCATTCGACACTGTAAGGCTGGTGTGGGCATGGACTGTCCCTCTTTATTGCTGAACTGAACTTTCCAAGCGCTCAGTACGGTGCTCTGCACATAGTAAGTGCTCAAACAACACGACTGAATGAATGAATACCAGACAGGCAGATCAAACAGAGTCCCTGTCCCGCACGGGGCTCCCAGTCTAAAGGGAAGACCAGTTTTGAATCCCTGTTCTATTCATGAGGAAACTGAGGCCCAGAGAAGTTAGGTGAGTTGCCCAAGGTCACAGAGCAGGCCAGTGGCGGAGCCAGGATCAGAACCGGGATTGAGACGGTGAACCCCGCGTGGGGCAGGGGCTGTGTCCAATCCGATTTGCCAGTACCCACGCCGGCGCTCAGTCCTGTGCGTGGCACGTAGTAAGCGCTTAACGAATACCATACTTATTAGAGAACCCACATCGGCCGGCTCTCAGGGCCAGGCTCTTTCCCCTAGGGCACACTGTTCGGACGGCGAGGGCCAGGGCAGAGAATCAAACGATGCCCACGGCGCGGAGGAAGGTTTGGTTCTGGGGTTTCTGAGGAGGCCGCGAAAAGAGTAGCCAGAGCTCATTCTGAGCCTGCCCAACGGAGACTAGCTGGATGATAACCCATGAGCCTGGGATGGCTCCGCGCCCTTCGACAGATGAGAAACAGACGAACGCACTCACTTTCGTGAGCTGGCCTAGGACTAAACGAAAGCCGCACCGGGGATGATATTAATAATGACGGCGGTATTTGTTATGTGCTTACAATGTGCTCGGCGCTGTACTCAACGCGGGGGTGGACGCAAACAAATCGGGTTGGACGTAGTCCCCGCTCGCTACGGGGCTCACGGTCTCCATCCCCACTGTACCGATGAGGTAACTGAGGCACAGAGAAGTGAAGTGACCTGCCCAAGTTCACACAGCAGGCAAGAGGTGGAGCCGGGACTAGAACCCATGACCTTCTGACTCCCAGGCCTAAGCTCTATCCACTACATCATGCTGCTTCTCTACAGACTGCAAGATGCGAGGGGCCTCTTGGCTCGGGGCAAGAGACGCTTTGGAAATCACCTTCTGACTAAATGAGCGGAACGCCACTGTATTTTGATATCGCTCCTTTCTTCTGCAGCCTGGTGATCCACCCGGCACTCTGTAATCAGGGCCCACTTAACACAGCCTCCAAAATGACGCGCCGGGCAGAGATTGCACAGGGGAAGTTAACTCCTTCCTGTCCTCCCGGGAGCCCACCTTCCGTTGCTTGGGGCGGGGGAGCGGGGAGAGAAAGGAGGGTGAAAGTTTGCAGGGGCTCTCCCGGGTGACCGCAAATCGGTCCCAGCTGGAGCCGACGGACACGACCGCGAGCGCCATCCTCGCCTCGGCCTCCCCTCTCACCCCAGCCGGTCGGTCCCGGCTGGGGCCGACGGGAGGAAGCCGTGCCTTCTTGAACGACGGGGGCATTCCGGGTGATCGCTGCCTGGGTGAGGGTTGGGATGAGAGGGGGCGGAGGCCGTCGCCCTGAGATTCGGGAAGCCAGGACGCCGTCGGTGGGTCGGCCTTGGCAGACTCCCTCATTGTAACCGAGTAGGCGGACACATTCCCTAGGCTCCCTCAGGCCAGGTGGACATTCAGCTTGGGGCTCCCCGGTCAATCGATCGACGATGGTATTTATCGGGCACTTTCCGTGTGCACAGCGCCGATCTCAACGCCTGACAGCATACAGCAGGGTCAGTGGGCATCGTCCACGCCTTCGAGGGGCTTACAGTTGAATGGGTCTGGCCCCGTCTGCAGCAACCGCTTCCCCTCTCACTGCCCCGACCTCTGTTTTGGGGGGCTGAAAAGGCTAATCTTCCCCGGTGATCAACCCGGAAAAATCTGTGCTCAGAGAGCGCGGGTCAGGATCTCGGAGGCAAAGCCCAGAACTATTACCGTCGTCAACGTCACTAGCTGAACACTTTCTCTTTGGGGAAGCGCTAAATAAGTACCACTGATTGACCGAACACTGGAATGTGTGCCTGCGGAGGGCAAAGTTTGATACCGGGAGCTCGGGAACATATAATGGAAGTAAAGGACACAATCTCTGCCCTTCAAAGAACTGACACTCTAATGGGGGAGGCGAGCCGACACGAACTGCCACGTATTCATTCATTCCGTCGTATCTATCGAGCGCCTACTGCGTGCAGAACACTGTACTAAACGATTGGGAGGGTACGATACAACGATAAACGGACACATTCCCTGCCCACCCGAGCTTACAGCCTAGAGGTGGGGGGGAAGAGTAAGCTCGTAGTTACAAATGATAGAAACACAAGAGCGCTATTAAATAAGGACACTGATGCGCAATGAGCCAGGCCTGGGAGTGGTCAGGTGGCAGAGGGCCCAGAAGAGTGGATGGGTCACCTGCCCGGCGGCTGCCGGCAAACCAATCCCCAAACACTCCCAGTTTTCCCCAGAGAGCTTCCATCTTCCCGTCTATTACACCAGGAGGCGTGATAGCGACCAAACTCGAATCCTGGGCCAGATGGGGCTAAATTGCCCTTCGTCCGCCGGGTCTGATTCAAAAGTGATTACGTGTCCGTCCCGCGCCCTCCCGCTCAGCCGTCCTCCTCCTGACCGTGTTCCCGGGGCGGTCAGAGCGGCGGTGGTCGGAACTTCAATTTCAGATAGCCTCGCGCTGGGGCCAAATTTCCATCTTTGAGCGCGCTGTCTGAATGTGGTTAGGGCCGCCGCTCGCGGCCAAAACCCTCATCCAAATCCCTCTGTGCACGGCTGGGAAACCGGGGAGTTTCCAGAGTGCTTTTTTAGGCAGCGCCCTCCCCGAGCCACTGCAGCGGGACTGGACCAGTCCCAAACCACTGGCGGGGGGTGGGGATGAGGGGAAGGGGAGGACGAACGAGCCCGGGTCCCCGATGTCCGCCCCTCCTCCCTGGAGCCCTCTCCCCTGGAACGTTCTGCCTCCCCCGAACCTCTTACGTCACCCCTCAACTACCCGGATCCGTAGAACCACCCTTTCCGGGCAGGGAAGGAGGGAACCAGTAGTTCTGGAGAGTCCCAAGGAGTAGCTACGAGCTGGATCCCAGTAAAGACGGCGTCCTCGCTGCTGCTATGATAGGGATCTTCAACTTTTCAAAGGGACTGCGGCAGGCGCGTCTATTCATTCATTCATTCACTCGTTCGTTCGTTCGTTCGTATTTATTGAACGTTTACTGTGTGCAAAGCACTGTTACTCTGTGTGCATTTTCATTAGAGGAAAATGATAAAATTTCACCCCTAACGATGGCGCTCTACGGGAAAAGAGCAGCGAAGAGGTCTCGACAGAGAAAACTAGCTCCCGGACGGACTGACCGGCTTCTTTCCGGGCCTCCGCTTCTACCACCGGAAGTGGGCAGGGAAATGTGGGCCGCAGTGGCTCGGCTTTGGAGTGAATTCCACTGGACTGAAAGCTCCTTGAGGGCAGGGATCGGGTCTACCAAATCTTCCACTGTAGTCCCCCAAGCGCTTGGTGCAGGGTGTAAGCGCTCAATAAATACCGCTGGTTGATGGATTGATTGAGTGAGGCGTGTACCTGAACAAGGGGAAAGGGTCCCTCTTTTCACTGATGCGGGACAAACTCCGCATCACGGGTTCCCGGCACCCACCTCTGCGGAGTGTCTATCGGGTTCATCCTGAAAAGAACCCCCTGGAAGGAGGGAACATGGTGCCCATTTTCCAGAGGCCCAAACCGAGGTAGAAGATATGTGGGAGAGGAGGGGCGAATTCACAAATCCCGGATTACCGGACTCCGCATCGGCTGGCAACACTCTACTATTACTATTACTAATAATAACTGTGGTATCTGTTAAGTGCTCACTGCGCGTCAAGGCCTCGTACCACGCGCTAAGGTAGGTACAAGATGATACAGTCCCACAGGGGCTCACGGTCTAAGCAGAAGGAAGTACAGGCATTGAATCCCCATCTTGCAGAGGAGGGAACTGAGGCACAGAGAAATGACTCGCCCGAGGTCACAGAGCGGACGACGGGTGGAGCCAGGATAAGAAGCCAGGTCCCCCGACTCCCAGGCCCAGGCTCTTTCCATCTGGCCGCACCGCTTCCCTACCCATAGCTCCCCCGCACCGCTCCCTCTCGGGTAATCGGACCTCACAATCCCCGCTGGCCGCGATGCTGGTCGCTACCGGCACCGTCTTTCAAACACGATCGGCGACTGATTAACGGCCGCGTGATTCTGACAGCTTGAGAATTGGGGCTGGCACATCAGGCTCGGAGCGCACGCAGGAGGAGATGAAATCAGGTTTGCGGCCGCTCTCCGGGCTTCTGTGCCGACAATCGGGATACCTGACTCCGCACGCCACGGGGATCGAGGCGACATTCCAGCCCCGTCTCCCCGCCGCCGGGCAGCCTTCCCCACCGCTGGCTTCCAAGAGCACTAAACATTTCGGCCCGAACCCGAACGTAACTTTCAACACGCTCCGCGGCAAGACAGCCCCCAATAAACACAAGTATTTTTAGGCTCTGCAGACGTCCCGGGGAGACGTCTTTCTAGCGCGGGACCCCGTCACTGAATTGTTTTGACTTGCCAGGCCGGTGATGACTCAGTCAATTAGCAATGTTAGACTGCAGGCAGAGTGGTTGCGTTCCCCCCAACCCCAACACACGGTGGCTTTTCTTGGCCGCCTCCTGACCTCGGCCGCCTCCAACCGTGCTCCGTCCGAACAGGTAAACAGAGGGGAGCGGGCGGCCGGCCTTTCCCGAATGCGTTAGCTGGAGGCCCCACCCCCCTCCACGCCGACCGCAGGGGAGAGCCGAGACCTCGTGACTTCTCTTTGACACTTTCGGGGCCCGGACCGACGCCTGACCACAAGTCCACAGCCCACTTCGCATCCCATTTTTATCCCCGGAAAGCAGTAATCATGGATTTCCTCTCCTCCCGAGCTATTTTCCAAGAACCCAGAGTTGCTAGACCTTTCTGAACCCGGGACCGGGAGTCTACGAGCGCTAAATATAGACACGGGCTCCCGGATTTAGAGACACAGATCTGTCCGGTCAACTAGTTCGCGGTCTAGGTCGCCCAGTTCACGGTGTGGCCGGGCTCGGCCGTTTCGCTGCTGTGGAAATTCCAGCGTCTCCCCAGCGAGCCGGACCAAATGAACGGGGGGTCCCCCAGACCTCACCCTGACGGGACCGCGGCGCTCCAGTGCAGCAGCCTCTGGCTAACCTAAGTCTTTTCTAATTCAATCGGGTGACCCGGCTTGCAGCCGGGGAGCGGAACGGGCTTGCAAACAGTCACTACTGCCCGGAAAGAGGGATGGTTTACACCCGGCAAGTAGCGCAGAGAACTACGTGCCTCGGCGCAGCGGACTCGGATCCTCCCGGAGGTTGGAAGGGTGGGTAACGGGCTATCAGTTTGATGGGCCGGGACCTTCCTCGGGTTTGTGTTTAAACGGGAGAAACACCGTGGCCCAGTGGAAAGAGCACCGGCTCCACCGCTCGTCTGCTGGGTGACCTTGGGCAAGTCAGTTCGCTTCTTCGGGTCCCAGTCCCCTCCACTGTAAAATGGCAATTAAGACAGTGAGTCCCATGTGGGACATGGACTGTGTCCATCCTGTTTTGCTTCTCTCCACCCCAGCGCTTAGCCCAGTGTCTGACACAGAACAAGCTTTTAACAAATACCATAAAAAAAAAAGGAGCGGAGAGTCGGAGAAAAGCCGAGAGGGAGGGAAAGGCTGGCGCGGGGGAAGAGGCAGGCCACCTGGGTTTAGTTTCCGCTCCGGTCTCCTTGTCTCCCGAGACCGCCACCCACCCTTTCTGGACTTCGGTGCCTCTACCAGCCCGAGCTTAGCTTCCGCCCTGCCACGGCAGAGGAGGAAGAAACCCCCCGACTCCTGATGATTCCCCTGGAATATCTGTGGGATGCACAGCAGGCTCCCGGTGGGCCGGAATCCAAGCAGATGCGCTGATAATTGGGATTTCGGTTTCAACCCAAGTTGACCCTTGGCTGACTACACTGCGCGTGTTTCATCATGAGAACTGAAGCGGGTTCCAGAGGCAGCGGAGGGACCCCAGAACAGCTCACTTGGCCTTTCCTCGCTCTTGCCTGTCTGAGTCAGATCTTCACCATTGCTGTTGGCGGAATGCGGCTCTGAGCCACCCCCCCTCCCCCCACCCCAGATCTGACCCCGGGACACCCTGGGTCAGGTTCCTCCGAGGTTTCTCCCTTGAGCAGCATGGCGTAGTGGATAGAGCAGCGGCCTGGGAGTCGGAAGGATCTGGGTTCTAATCCTGGCTCTGCCTCGTGTCTGCTGTGTGACCCTGGGCAAGTCACTTCACTTCTCCGGGCCTCAGTTGCCTCATCTGTAAAATGGGGATAGAGACCGTGAGCCCCATGTGGGACAGGGCCCGTGTCCAACCCGATTGACCTGTATCCACCCCAGCATTTAGTAGGGTGCCTGGCACACAGTAAGTGCTTAACTAATATCTTAATTACTATTATTATTATTATTACCGAGCCGGGGGTGGGGAGGACGGAGATGGAGGGCGCTGGGATCAGAGGTCGGGAGAGGGAACGGGGAAGGAACGGAGGCAGAACGTGGAGAAGTCTCAGCTCTCCGTTTAGAGCTCTCGAAAATGGTTGGAAACTCCTTTGGGGGAGGATGCAAAAGGAATCAAGACCTCAGGGAATGGGACTGTGAGGGGGGCGGGAGCAGGGGGAGACAGCTCTTAAGTTCTCCGCGTTGCTACAGAGCGGGAGGGGAACCGATGGCTACTTCAACGGCTCAGTTGGAGACGCCCCATGACAGAGTGCTGCTCTAATGAGCTGGAAGGGAAGTTGGAGAGACCCGTGGGAGCTTTGAGAGGCTCCCGGGGAACCTGGTGCTCACCGGCCCGGAAACTTGTCGCATTTCTGGGCCCGCCGTTTCCTCTGCGATGCTCCATGGGAAACGGGCGGAGAGGAATCAACCAGGACCAGCAGGAGAGAGACACGATGGGGCGTGGTGGGGTCTTAGAGGACAGTCTTCTGGTGTAGTCCACTTTCTCGGAGATGGCTGAGGGGCTGAGACCCAACAGACTCCAGGAGCTTAAGAGAGGATTGAAGAAGGAGGGCGGACTTTCTCGGCGGTGTGACAGGTTAAAGGCCTCAGCTTGGTGCTCCATACCAGAGGGAACAGGGCAGTAAGGCCCAGCAGGAGCCGGAGCCGAGGATCCACCCCGGACATCTCCCTCCTCCTCTACGGAGAATTGGCTCGGAGCCCAGGAGGAAGAATGCTTTAAACCTCCGCTGGGACACTAGTGGGAGGTGGGCAGGGGTGGCGAAAGGTCGGCTCCGAGGTACCACTGGTTTTAATAGGCCGAAGCCAACCCTCAGACAGCGCTGGGATGCAAATGGAAGGTCAACCCGAGCTGAGGACGGGGGCGGGGGGTGGGGGTGGGGGGTAGCCCGAACCCCTTCCGCAGGACCAGGCTGCCAAAGCCTTCGGTTGCCGCTTTCCTGTGGCCGAGAGGCCACCGATGCCCCCATCATCCGCGTGGAGAAACGGGTCCGGCACGGAATTCCCCGTGCCCCGGGATGAGACCCCAGATCCGATGGGACGATCCCTCTCACTAAACTTTCCCCAGCCGCCGCCTCCGCCTGAGCTTCTGAGGACAGGCTGGGGGTTTCGGAGGCTCGGGTCGGGCTGTGCCTCTGCCCCGGTGCCGGTTCTACCCGAGCCGCCTTCTCCATGGCGGAAGATTCCTCGAAGGCCAGGCCAGAGGCAGGGACTGCCCCCCAACCCTCACGCCCCCTGACTCAGCCAGCCTGGCTGACTTAGCAGTAATCATCACTAAACCTCATGGCTGCTGCATTCCCATCCATCCCTTCCTTCAACGTGGCATACTGGGGTCTCCCCAGAGCCAGAGCCTTCCAACCCTGCTCTTCTGACTACTCACGGCAACTCTCTCTGGCCATAAAATCTTGCCGCCTGGCAACCGTTCTTGGCCGTTTCAAATCGGCTCTGCTCGCAGGACACTATTTTGCAAGGATTTTTTTTTTATATATATAAATGTTCTCTCCTCAGAGCTCTTCGTTGGCCCTCGGCAGCAAGAGCAGCAGCTCCAAAGAGATTTGGCCGGTGCGCATGGGAAGTTAGCAAACTTATCGGAGTTGGAGGCCCTATCTGTGACTGGGATTTTTCCTCTTGGTGATTTTGGATCAAGTTATTTTTTTGTTTTGTTTTGTTTTCTTTCTTGGTCCTTTGGGACCAGTTCTTATTTGTCATGCTGGGAGGTTTTGGAGGCAACCAGAACCCAGAATTGGTGGCCTAGACTTGACCCCACCATCCCCTTCCCCGGAGAGGGCTGGGATTGGGAAAGGCAGACATCTGTCCTGGAAGCCGGAGGAGGAGCCTGCCTGAAAGCGGGGGGACGGACAAGCGGAGCTGGGGCCGCCCGACCCGGGCTGAGGTCGGCCCGTCTCCGTCCAGCAGGCGCTGCAAGTGGACCGGCCTAGAGTAACCACCCTCAGCTCCGCTTCGGGACTGCAGAGCCTCCGTGACCTCACTGACCCCCTTGACCTCCATGCCTTTCAGCCCCCAGTGCTACTTCCAAGCCCGAACGACCTCCCGCCCGCACCCGGAACCGGTCCGGCAGATTCGCCCAGTCCGAAAGGGCGAGAGCCGTGGCCCCCCAGGCAACCGTGCTTCGCGGTGCTTGTTTCAGATGCCTGGGCGTCCCAACTCTCCCCACGGGAGAGGGGACGGACCCTTCCCCAGCAGAGACGAGGGGGCGGGGCGGGGGGTGACCAGCAGGCCTTTGGCTGAAGGACATGCCGGGGCTGTGGTCCCAGCAGTGGGGCTGACAAGAGCCGTGATGAGAACTCCAGCTGACCGGCTCTAGACCACCAGAACGCGCGATGCTTTTGGCTGGACTTGTCTGAGGCGCCCCGGCCCTGCCAAGAGAGGACCAGACAGGAGTGTGCGCGGCTGAAAGGCCAATTTTCATCCACCACTAAATTGGCGGGGTGCGGACTCGTTTGAAATCTATTACGGTTTTGCGGGAGATTTATGGTCCCTTTCCTTTCTGCACTTTTTGAAGCCTCCGTTTCAAATGGTTTCCTGAGGATGAAAGAAGGACAAGGCCCCATGCTCCCATTTCCCGCTTTCTCCTCTGTGGTGCGGGGAGAGGTCCGACTTCGGGAGCGATGCGTTCCACACCCCTATCCGCTCCTGCTCCAGCAAGGCGATGCCCATTCTTCCTCGGCGGCCTCGGGCCTAAACACCTCCCCCTCCACCGGAATCTCCCTCGATCGAGAACTCCAGGGTCCCCAGCTCTCATGTCAGCCAGTAAGCTCTGTGCTTCTTCCTCAGCTCCTACAACCGCTCCTGAATCCGGACGACGGGTGTGTGCTTGTGCGTGAGCGCGTGCACAAAAAGCTGTGGGTGCCTGCTTATTCCTGCTTCTCTTATGGGGGCCCCCAGCATGCTCTCGGGAGCAAACTTCCAATTGCCCCATGAAATGAGGAGGGCACCCCTTCTTCCCGACTGACTTCCTACCATAATGACAGCGGTGGTATCCGTTAAGCGCTTTCTACTTGCCAAGCAGCGTGGCCTGGTGGATAGAACACGGGCCTGGGAGTCAGAAAGACTTGGGTTCCCATCCTGGCTCTGCCACTTGTCTCCTGCGGGACACTGGGCGAGTCATTTAACTTCTCTGTGCCTCAGTTACCTCCTCTGTAAAATGGAATTAAGACCGTGAGACTCACGTGGGACAGGGACTGTGTCCAACCTGATGACCTCGTATCTACTCCAGCGCTTAGAACTGGGCCTGGCACAAAGTAAGCCCTTTACAAATACCATTTAAAAAAAAGGACTGTACTAAGCACCGGGGAAGGTGTAGGATAATGGGGGGAGCCCGGTCCCCTTTCCCTCCTCCAGCCCGGAATGCTCCTTGTTGGCAGCAACGCTGTCCGCCGCGTTCCGCGTCTGAGAACGATATTCCATAAAAGCTTCTCCAACTCTTGTAGAATCGCATCGAAGGAGGCTGAACTAAAAATAACCAATGCCCTGCGTGCTTCCGGCGGTCTCGCCTTTCTCTCGCAGAGACCGCACACGGACCCGAACTTAACCACCTGGGCATGGGCACAGTGGGACTTCCTAACTGACCACTAGACCCCTGTCCCCCCCTCCGCCAGTGGTGGCCCATCAGTGGCTCGCTGTCAGCACACAAGCCTGATCATTAGAATCAGTGAATCCTGAATAAAGCATCTGTTAAAACAACGCTTAAAACGAAGCTCGGGAGGTGACCACGGTCATTAAATCAATAGCAGAGGCCTGGTACATAATCTGATCTTTGATCCCCGTTCGAACGACCGTGATTTTGAGGTTTGATACCTCAGAAGTCTAGAGATACACACGTAAACCTGCTCGTGAGAGACCCGCAGCAAAGTACAGTCAATAAAGCACGGGCCTGGTAGTCAGATGGTCACGAATTCTAATCCCATCTCTACCACTGTCTGCTGTGAGACTTAGGCAAGTCACTTTAATTCTCTGGACTTTAATTACCTCGTCTTTAAAATGGAGATTGAGACTATGAGGCCCACGGGGGACGGGGCTGTGTCCCAACCGATTTGCTTGTATCTACTCCAGCGCTTAGTACAGTGCCTGGCACATAGGAAGCACTTGACAAATACCATAATAATAACAGTAATTATTATTGTACAGTCTGCTGAAGCTCGTGAATTAGGGAATGAGGAACAGGGGTTCGGCCATCCCTGAACACCAGAGCGTCTCCGAGTCTGGTAGCAGGATGAAATCGATAGGGGGGCCTGGTGGATTAAGAACCTCCCCGTTCCAGCCCCCTTCTCTCCGTTTGGACTCATGTCCCTCCGGAGGGTTTCGTGGTAACGTTTGTGAACACAGAACAGAGCTACGGCCAGGGCTGAGCCGGGGACCAGGGCGGAGATCCTGATTCCGGGAGCATCTTTCTGGGCGGCTCCTTCTCTTCTCAACAAATTTCCTGAGGTGGAAAGTTCCCCCGCTTTGCACTGGCACAGGGGAAAAAATTCCTTGGGAAGGCTTGGGCCGGGGGAGAGGCTGGAACAGGGAAACACGGCGACTGTCTCCATCTTTTTACTGACAGCTCACCGTGGGCAGGGAACAGGTCTACCACTCTGTCACACTGTACTCCCCCAACTGCTTAGTACAGTGCCCTGCACACAATAAGCGATCGATAAATCTCAGCGATTGAGCGATTGGCTGCCATGTGAAAAGAGATTCCCCTGGGTTCAACTCTCTCCCAATGGCCCCGATCCCCAAAATCTCAAGGGCCCACAGAGAGGGAGCTACTTATCACCGGGATCTTTATAATGATTAAACCCTAAGGTTGCAGGTTAAACCCTAAGTGTTTCTAGTTCCATCTCTGGGTTTCACGCCCATGGCTTTTGCCTCTGCCGCTTCAGATTCTAAGTGAGGGTAGCCGAGGCAACCTCAACATGTGACCTTATATCGGTAATCAATTGTACGGTCAATTCTTTCTTCCGATAACTCTATTTGTACATATATTTATGTGTGTCCCCAAGCTTTAACACGTGTCCCTGTATCGATAATCAACTTAACAAGCCATTTTTCTTTCTGTTTCTTCTATGGGTACAAATATTTACGTCTGTTTCTTCAAGCTTCAACATTAGTCGTATTGATTAGCATTTTAATATTTATTGATCAATTACCTTTTTTATGGTATCTCTTTAACGCTTATTATGTTCAGGGCACTGCCCTAAGCGCTGGGGTAGATAAAAGAAAATCAGATTGAACGCGGTCCATGCCTCATGTGGGACTCACTGTTTTAATCCCCATTTTACAGATGAGGTAATTGAGGTACAGAGAAGGGAAGTGACCCAGCCAAGATCGCACAGCAGACAAGTGGAAGAGCTGGGATTAGAACCCAGGTCCTCCAACTCCCCGGCCCATATTCTCCCCACTAGTCAGTCCACACTGCACCTCACTGTGCGCTTCCTGTGTGCAGAGCACTGGCCTAACTGCTTGGGAGTGTACGAAGCATTCTCTCTCCCCACACGAGCTTACAGTCTAGAGGGGGGAGACAGACATCAATATAAATAATTTCTAGATACGTGCATTAATGCTGTGGGGTTGAGGGTGGGGTGAATACCAACGCCCAAACGGCACAATACATATATTCATGAACATTTATTTATCTGTGACCGCCCCCCCGCCCAAGCTTCAAACCGTGTCCCTGTACCGCGAATCGATGGTTCAGTCAGTCTTTCTTCTGATTACTGTATATGTATCTTGGTGCCAGTGTCCTCAGTTTACCAGCAGGGAACAGGTTCAGTATCTCCGTTACCCTTTCCAAAGCGCTTAGTACAGGGCATCATACCCAGTGAGCACCGGGACAAGCAACACCACTGCTTCTACAGCTCCAGGGCCCCGGGATCACTTCACGTTTGGTAAGGGGGGGTGCCTGCAACTCTCCACAAATACCATTAAAAAAAAAAAGAAGTGGCAGATCAGGATTAAAACCCAGATCCTTCTGACTCCCAGGCCCGCGCTCTATCCACTAAGCCACGCTAATTCAGAAAACTTTCCCCGTTATGAGCTTTGGCCCCGACGTGGGATCTGCTCCCATGTTCAAGATGTGTACATCTTTGAATGTCCCTTCTCAAGGCTACTCCACACTGGTCTTTACAGTGCTCGCACGTTCCGCTCGCTCAAGCTGGAAGCCGCTTCCCCAGCTTGGGATTTCTCCGGCAGCTCGCCCTTCTGAATGTTTTCCCCCCCTCGCCCCGGAGGAGCAGCTGTTGCGGATACACTCTTTCAAGTTAACGTTCGTACATTAGGAGGGCGGGGTGAAAAGCAGTCACATTAATTACACATTAAAAAAGGTGTACGCGTGAAGAGGAATCCGACCGCCTGTGTGCGCAGCCGGAGGGTCAGGGATTGGGGGGGAAGGGGATGCGCGGCCCCGGGAGGGGCCCGTGCAGGGCAGGCGACGGCAGCTGGGAGGAGGAGGGCCGAAAAGCGGGCACAAGGCTACGGACCGGCGACGACCGACGTGACGGAGGGCGCTCCCTGGGCCGCTCGGGGGTGGGAAGCCACTTCTGCCGCGCTCCGAAGCCTTCGGGCCCCTGGAAATTCGAGGGGCAGAACCTCCGCCACCCTCTGAGCCTCACCGAGGAGGGTCTCAATAAGAAACCTGGGACCCATCAGATTTCAGGAGGGAAAGAGAGCAGAGACCATCTTGGTAATTTCATTATAATAGCAGCAATTCTCAGTAACTTAATCCTCCGGGGGAGGGGAATTCCCCATACAGGTACCCAGTCTCTCTCACGGAATTCCAAACAGAGAAGGGTGTCTGCTGGAAATGATAATTGTGGCATTTGTTAAGCGCTCCCTGTGTGCCAAGCACTGTACTAAGCAACGGGGCAGATACAAGACCATCCAGTCCGCCTGAGGAGAAGGGAGAACAGGTGTTGCATCCCTATCTGCAGTGAGGGAACTGAGGGTCAGAGAGAGAAATAATAATAACATCAAAAATCGCAGCCCTTGTTGAATGCTTACTATGTGTCCGGCACCGCGCTAAGCAGTGGGGTGGATACCAGCAAATTGGGCTGGACTTGGGGCTCAGTCTTAAACCCCAGTTTACAGATGAGGCCACAGAGAAGTAAAAGTGACTTGCCCACGGTCACACAGCAGACAAGTGGCAGAAACAGGATTAGAAGCCATGACCTCTGACTTCCAGGCCTGTGCTCTATCCTCTACGCCGTGCTGCTTCTCAAGTAGGAGACCGGAGAAGCGAGGTAGAAGGGAGGGAGCTGAGTGCTCTAATGTCAGCGAAAAAGATGACTTGCCCTAGGTCCCACAGCAGACAAGTGGTGGACGGAGGATTAGAACCCAGGTTCTCTGACTCCCAGCTCTGTGTTCTTTCCACTAGGCCACGCTACTTCCCACAGGACAGATGCTTACCTGGCGCTACTCTCGCCAGGATTTCTTTTTCCCACCGCATGGAATGCTGAGGTCCAAGAGGTCCAGAGCTCTGGGAAGCCTCCAGCCTCCCAAACCCTCTAGACTGTAAGCTCCCCGTGGGCAGAGAATGTGTCTGTTTTTTGTGGTACTGTGCTCTACCCAGCGCTTAGTACAGTGCTCTGCACAGGGTAGGCGCTCACTAAATATGATCGAATTGAATGAACGAGCGAACCCTGCAGGACTTTGGGTGTCCCTACACGCCAGCTGGCATGCCAACGGCTGCTTGGGCCTAGCGGCACATGGGACGGGAGGATAAAGAGAGAGTTTCGTTCTGTTGCCGCGCTCCGCGCACTAAACAGCTCCAAAGATATCGCCCTAAGGCCCTCCCAGTGCACGACGTGGGGCCGGGGTGGGGGTTGGGGGGAAGGAAGAAGAAGAAAAAAGAGATCGCTCCCAGTGACCCCCCGACCGTTTGGAATTTCAAACCCTCAGGTTGGAGGGACTAAAATTGCAACCACCTGTAAGGAGACCCAATAATGCACAAATTGCCTGCAGAGAACCGTCGCTGGGGCAGATGGGTGGGAAGGGAGAGGGCCCGGGCGGGCTTTAGTTGGTCTGGTCTCCCCAGGCCCGTCAGGCGAGGGCCTCTGATCACGGCGGTGGTGGAGAGAAGCTCGGGGGTGGCCTAGAATGGATGCCGAATAATGATAATGGCATTTGTTAAGCGCCTATTACGTGCCAGACACCGTACTAAGCACTGGGGTGGATATAAACGCGTCGGGTTGGACACAGTCCCTGGGGCTCACAGTCTCATTCCCCGTCTTAGAGATGAGGTAAGTGAGCCCCAGAGCAGTGAAGTGACTCGCCCAAGGTCACACAGCAGAGGTGTCGGCGGAGCCGGGATTAGAACCCTTCCGACTCCCAGGCCCGAGCTCTACGCGTTACGCCACGCCGCTTCTCTGCAAATGCCGCGGCTATTATTATCGTCGTCATTATTATCCGGCATCCTCCTCTCCGGACGGATGACCGACGCTCAGTTCCCCGGCCCAAGTGGCCCCCCACCTCGACCCGGGATCAACTTCGGAGCCGGAGAGCTGGTTGGGTGGGACCCTACCCGGGGGCGATCTCTCTACACTCGAGGATTTTAGATCTTGTGCAAGGACCTGTAGGAGTTTAACAATGGGTTGGGCCACTGTCGGAATCCAAGCCTGGAAGGGTTGACTCGGTCTCTCCAAAAATGTTCCCAGTTCCATCCTCCATTTCCTGAACGGCTTCAGGTACCGCTGCGGGGGCTTGGGGTGGGTGTCGTCCTCCTGGAGAGGAGGAGGCAGGCATAGGAAAGGCTACTCCCCCCGCTAAATGTCCTTGAGGACAGGGGTCACGACTGCCAACTCTAGCGTACGCTCTCGAGCGCTGACTTCGGTGCCCTGCGCAAGCAGTAAGTGCTGATCCCGGCTCCGCCCCTTGTCTGCTGTGTGACCTCGGGCAAGTCACCTCATTTCTCCGGGCCTCGGTTATCTCGCCAGTAAAATGGGGGTTGAGACCGTCAACCCCACATGGGGCAGGGACTGTGTCCAACTCAAGCGGCTTTGCATCCATCTCAGCACTCAGTACAGTGCCTGGCACATAGGAAGCACTTAGAGTACCATTATTATTATTATTATTACTATTATTATTCGGATGGGTCGATTGACTGACTGACTGGGAGGAAGTCGTGGCCGGCAGATCAGCTTGGAGCAGGGAAATGATAATGATAATTGTGGTATTTGTTAAGGGCTCACTATGTGCCGAGCACTGTTCTAAGCGCTGGGGTAGATACAGGGTAATCAGGTTGTCCCACGTGGGGCTCACAGTCTTAATCCCCATTTTACAGATGAGGTCACTGAGGCCCAGAGAAGTGAAGTGATTGCCCAGGGTCACGCGGCAGACACCGGAGGAGCCGGGATCAAAACCCGGGTCCCTCTGATTCCAGAGCCGTGCTCTACCCACTAGACCTCGCTGCTTCTCAGACAAGTAGGAGGGAGAACGGGCATTCAATCCCCATTTTACAGTTGAGGAAACTGAGGCACAGAGAAGCCAAGTAACTTGTCCAAAGTCAAACAGCCAGCAATTTGCACCTACTCCCTGCCTGCGGAGCAAACCCCTCCGTGGGGTGTCACCCTCTACTCAAGGGCCGGCTACCTCCCACCCTGGGAGTATTGAATGAGGGAAGGCTCTGCTTTTCAAGAAGACAAACCAAATCCCACGTTCTAGACCTCTAGAGCATAGTCGTGGGCTGGATTCTCCCCCCAAATATGACCCCCCTACCCAGGGGTGGCATTGCTCCAAACAGAAGGCAGACCGGATTGGTGCCAACGTAGCCATGGCACCACTTCTCGGGGGCCAGGTGCCCGGGACACCCCGCATTCACATCCTCCTTGGGGCAGGTTCCACCTCTAAGCTCCTTCCTCTCAGGCCCGGGGTCATTTAGACAAGCGGGCAGGACGCTCCCTCTAGACTGGCAGCTCCCTGTGGGCAGGGAATGTGTCTTTTTATTGCTCTTTTGTACTCTCTCAAGAGCTTAGGACAGTGTTCTGCTCACAGTAAGCGCTTGATAAATACGACCGAATGAATGAATGAATGAATGAACGTCGGTGGCACCAGGCCCGGCCGGCAGACACCAAATCCGAGGATCATCGCCGTTCGGATGGAGGCCGGGCACCCCGGCTTCACACCCTCTGTGTGCCACGGCCCGCTGCCGGGGCTCCGACTCCAGGACCTTGCCGGCCCCCCGTTGGTCTTGGGGTGCCAGGCTTCCGGGTGGGTGGGTGGGGAGGCCCATCTGCTACGGCTCTTCTGGCCACGGTGGCCGACACGGAGATCCCCCAGGGGGGAAGGAATCGGGAGACGGAAAAGGGGCTCGCAGTGCGGGAATCTCGAATTCGGAGGGCAATCCAGGGGGAGAGAAATGACAATAAGCTACTGCTAAAAGAAAGAACATGTAGGCCATCCCTCTTCTCCCCCCACCCCACAGATCCTTATTGTGAACAGCTGCCAGAGGTGAAGCTGAAATGTGTAATGGCCGAGGACACACCCGGCAAGGAGGAAGCCTGTGCAGCAGCGTGGCCCGGAGGGAAAGAGCACAGGCCTGCAAATCAGGAGACCCGAGTTCTAATCCTGCCTCCACCACGGGCCTGCAGTGTGACCTGGGGCGGGTCATTTAGCTTCTCGGTACCTCAGGGTCCTCATCTGAGACATGGAGGTGAAATATCTGGCTCCCTCCCCCTTAGACTGTGAGCCCCATGTGGGACGGAGGGGTCCAGTCCAATCCGGTTGCCCCGTATCTACCCCAGTGCTTAGCACGTACGTTTGCCTTTAAATGCCACATTTATCATTACATTGTGACCAGGGAGCCCGAGAGAGCACCCCATCCCACCAGTCCCTTTCCTGGAAATTTTGCCAGGGGTTTCACTTGGGTGGGGAAGGGGGCTTCCGGAGTGAACGTGGGCTCGTGGAACGGGTCTACCCCTATGGCACCTCAGTGAAAAGGGAGGCCCCTTGAAGGGATAAGGGCTAGGCCAGAGAGGCGGCACCACCTGACCCCAGAGAGCAGACTGTACTTTCCAAGCACTTAGTACGGTGCTCTGCACACAGTAAGCGCTCAATGAACACGATGGAATGAACGAACGGTTGAATGAGAGACGGGAGTTAAGACCTTCCTTGTCTCAGCCACCTAAAACTGTTGACCTCGAGCGAGCCTACGGGGGGCATCTTGTCCACCCTGCTGCCTTCGAGGCGGGACTGTGTTCGGCCCGCCTGGCCCCACAGGACTACAAGCGTGGCTCGGTGGATAGAGCCCCGGCCCGGGAGTCAGAAGGACCTGGGTTCTCATCCCGGCTCTGCCGACCGTCTGCTGCGTGACCCTGGACACGTTCACTTCGCTTCTCTGGCCTCAGTTACCTCATCTGTAAAAGGGGGATTAAGAGTGTGAGCCCCACGCCTCAGTCGACGGTTGAGAATGGGGACTGTGTCCAACCTGATTAACTTGTATCTACCCCAGTGCTTAGAACAGTGCTTGGAACATAGTAAGTGCTTAACAGGTAACAAAATCATTATTACTATTACCCAGCCGCCTTTCGCATTCCCCATATCACTCTTCTGGGGTGAGGCGGTGCCTTTGGAAAGCAGGCCTTATCTCTTTTTTATGGTATCTGTCAAGCGCTTTACTGTGTGTCGAGCACTGGGGTAGATATAACAGTCAGGTTGGTCACAGTCCCCGTATCACATGGGGCTCACAGTCTAAGGAGGAGGGAGAACGGGCACTGAATTCTCATCTCTTGACTGAGGCACGGAGAAGGCAATCGACCGCCCAAGCCGACGCAGCAGGCAAGCGGCGGAGCTGGGATTAGAACCCAGGCCCTCTGACTCCCGGGCCCGGGCCCTTTCCACTAGGCCGTGCTGCGAGTTAAACCTATTTGGTGTTTTTCTGCTCTCTGTGGTGGTGGAGAGTCACGAGGGAGCAGTGAGACCCTACCACTCTTCTGAAGGTACCGAGTGTGGGAGAAGAGCTTCGGACTACTCTGGGGCTACGGTCACCGCCACGCCCCCCGGACAAGGGGGCCGAAACCAGGGTAGTCGGCCACTGAGTTCTACCCAGGTGTGTATTTGTGGGCGTGTGTGACTACACGCACGGGACGGAGGGGCCGCAACCAACAGCCCGTGAGCGAGGCAGAGCTGGACTCTGAACCCCCGAGGCCCGTCCGGCCCGTGAGAATTTTTCCTGCCACCGCACCTGCCCCGTTCACTGGCGGGAGAGCGCTTTCTCCCCACCCCGGGAAGCCAGGGCCCCTCTGGGGAGACAGAGTCGCCCGGTAGTGATAATAATGACGACGGGATTTGTAAAGCGCTTACTACGTGCCAGCCACTGAACTGAGAGCTGGGGTAGACGCAAGCAAACCGAGTTGGACGCAGTCCCGGTGCCGCGTGGGGCTCGCAGTCTCATTCTCCATTTTTCAGATGACGTGACCGAGGCCCAGAAGGGGGAAGTGGCTTGCCCATGGTGACGGGTGGCAGAGCCGTGACTTTCCGACGGTCCATCCGCTACCCCACGCTGCTTCTCCGCCGACCCTTCCTCCCTCCGACCAGGAGTCCCTCTCCAGAAAGAAACACACCAGAGGCCAAATTACGGTTCCATCACTTCGGCCCCCGAAGGGACCGGGGACGCCACCCGGAGGCTCCCAGAACGCCGCGAGACCCACAGGGCCGTACCCTCCCCTCTGCCGACCCTGACGGTCGGCGCCCGACCCGGCTCTCGGGCTCAGGAAGGCACCTGTGCCACGCGCTGACCCTACCGCTCGACTCCGGCGGCCCAAATTCACGCGGTGGCCAAGGCGAAAACAGCCGAAGGGAAAAACAGAGGTTGAAAGTTACTGGCGGTTTCCTTCCAAGTTGAATGGCTGCCAAGGTCACCCGGGGGCCAGGCGGAGTCTTGATCCGGCCTCTTTTTGTTTTCTATTTTTCTGCCCCCCCCCCACCCCTTCCCTTAAGTGATATGGTTTACAGTCTGTTCTTCCACCGGCCTGCTATCGGCCTGGGTGCTTTATCAGAACGGGGTTCAGGGAAAGCAGGAAAAGAGGTCAGGTGCGGGTCAGGGCGTGGTGGCTTCTTGCTGCTTTATCAGCAGCTGAAGAAAGTGAATCCACCTGGTTGGTTTCTGGCTGTTAAGTGGGGTAAGGTCAGCCAGGCTGCGACGGGGTCACGGAGAGTTCACTTTTATCGGGTCTCCTGCTGCTGCTGGCAGGACTTAGTTCATCAACTTTTCCAGCTTGCAAAGGCCGATTTCCTGTTGGGCTTCTCCCTCCCTCTAATCTAAACAGAAAAACCCCGGTCCGGCCCAGTTGGCTGAGCCCGGGGCCACGCCTCCGCCCCGTGAATTAAGCCCTAATTATGGCAATCCATTTGTAAAATCCCGAGGATAAGGGACACAAGTCAAGTCGCGTGGGGTGTGGCCCCGGGAGGGCGGTTCGGACGCTGGTCAAGGAGCCCTGACCGGCGAATGACCCCCTCGCACCCGACTCGGGGAGGTCCTGGCTCTCCCCTCCTCCGGACGGCGCCTCGGTTTCCCTATCCCGGAGACTCCATCGTCGGAGGCTGCTGGGCCGACAGGACCCGGGGCAGCACTCTGGCCCCCGGGGAAGGGAACGAAGGGAGAGACGGCACCGACGTGCAGGCCGCTGGGTGGGCAAGGGTGGCCAGGGTCAGCCCGCCGGGAGGGGCCCGTGGAAGGCAGAGCCGGGAGGCTCTGGAACCTCCCGGGCTAACTCCGCTCTTGCCAGGGAGGGGTCGATGGTCTGCCTATCCCGCTCACCGCCCGGGCCCCGGGGGGTGATCCATTCACTCCATCGTACTTCTTGAGCGCTTACTGTGCGCAGAGCCCTGTGCGAAGCACTTGGGAGAGAGGACGGTACCACGATGTGCAGAGTGGCATCGGGCACGGGCCGAACTCTGGACCCGGGGCACAGACCGGGAGAAACAGAGTTGGAGAACACTTCTCTCTGCCCCGGAATGACGCTTCAGGGCCTGTAAATGTTAGACGCTAATAGCTGCAATAATAGCGATAATTGCTTCTGCTGAAACCGAAAGGACAGGGCGCAGAGCTGCTGGAGCCTCACGGCCCGCCTTCCCCGGCCGGGCCGTCGCTGCCGGACACCGGGTGGGTGAGCAAGACGGCTCCCTCCTGGGGACCGGCTCGCCCGCCAACGCTGCCGCCCGGGTAGGCCGCTTCTCTCGCCCCGTGAGGCCGGGCCTCGGGGCGAGCTGGCCGGGACCGCACGGGGCTCCCCCGGAAAGCTCGGGGAGCCTGTCGCCTGGGTTCGCACGCTGGATCGGGGGGCGTGGAGGAGGGTCTGTTGGGAGGAGCACGCCCCAGACCCCCAGGCGGCGGGATGGGTCGACACCTGAGCCCTGCGCTCTTGTGGTGCCAATGCAAGAAGAAGCCATCGTCCTCAGGGGCCGGGCCGGGCCCCTTCATGCCCTGGAGCTGCAGGGCTGCACGGGCCGGCCGCGCTGGAGGGAGGGGTCCGTCCCCGGAGTCGGGGATGGATGGCCTTGGGACAGAAACAAGAGCCTCTCCTTGACTAGAGAAAGAGAGAGAGCGAGAGGGAGCCAGCCCCTCCAGAACCATCCAGCCCGGGGCGGGGGGTGCGTCCTGGGCCCCCGATCTTAATCGCTCGCACCGTTTGTTCCTGACACCATGTCATAGCAAGGTACATTCTCCTGCACCGTCCCCACCTCCTCTCCCTCCCCACCCCTCCTGCACCAAGCCTCTCCTCCCCATTCCCTCCAGAGCCTCCTTCGGATTTTGACCGTGCAAACGGACCGACAGGCCGGGGCGACCCCTGGGAGTGGGGAGAGGGGAGGGTGGCCTAGTGGACAGAGCCCGGGCCTGGGAGTCAGAAGGCCGTGGAGTCTAATCCCAGCTCCGCCACTCCGCTGTGTGACCTTGGGCAAGTCGCTTCACTTCTCTGGGCCTCAGCTGCCTCATCTTTAAAATAGGGATCGAGACTGTGAGCCCCACGTGCGACAGAGACTGTGTCCAACCCCATCTGCTTGTATCCACCCCGGCAGCAGTAGAGTGCCTGGCGCATAGTAAGTGCTTAACAAGTACCGCAACGATAATAATAAAGCTAATTATCATCATGATCATCGATCCTTCCTTTGCTGAGGGTCTGTGGGGTAGTCCCCCATTCTGGCCCTGGGACCACCCCGGGCCATCTTGGGGAAGGGAGGGTCAACTGGACCCTTCCCTGGCCCCCAACATCCGGGGGCGGAATGGGATGCTCAGAGGAGGCATTTCCGCCAAACCCAGAAACTTCCTCTCCAACAGGATGTGTGTTTCCCTGCCTCCCCAGCGCCACGCGGGATTAACCCCGCGACAAAGGAGACGGCCTGAATCCCATGGGGATGAGGTCCGTCTGCCACGGCTCCCCTGCCAAGTGCCCAGTGCACAGAGCTGCACCCTGGGAGGAGATCAGAGGCCGGACGCTGGGCTGCTAGGCTAACTGGGCCACCGCCCCAGGCGGGGGAGATCAGGGAGGGGTCGGGGAAGCTTCCGGACTACGAGCCATCCCCGCCGACGCGTCGGATGCCGCCCCCTCGGCCTCCACGGAGGGTCTGATCCAAAGGCCTCCCCCTCCCGCCCGCGAAACACCAGCTCGTGGAGTCAACGCCACGTGGCCATCCCGCCTGGACCACACTGTCCCGCTTCGTTGGCTAACTGGCGACAAGCACCGGGGTCAGCCAGCCTGTCAAAGGAGCAAGGTGAAATTAAACAGCTCGTCTGGTCTAACGACCCGGTCTCTCGGCCAAAACGAGGAGAGACCAAAAAATAACACAAGCTCCTGGGTTAAAAAAAAAAGAAAAAAAAGGCTTCGCCACGGAAAGACATTACATAAGGGAGGTGGAGAGGGAGGAGGCCGGGTGGAGCACCCCAGCCGTTCCATTCCCCCGCCCCAGGGCTCTCCAAGGTCAAAGCGCCCCTCCGGCGTCTGAGTAATGAAGGGGCGTAGTTTGGGATAGATCCGGGGAAGCGGCCTCTCCGATCTTCCCGACCGATCCATCCATCCATCCGTCCAGCCGCCCCAGCCTTCAATTTCTGCCTCGTTTCGGGCTGCTCCGGGAAGCCAGTCGGGTCAAGGCGGGGGTCGCCGGGCCCCGCCGGGCCCGGCCGGCCCCTCGCCGCCCTCGGCTGGCAATCACCGCTCCGTCCCAAACCCTCAGCTGAAACCCCCGTTCCCAGCTCGCGACCGGCTTCCCGGGCCTCAGTCGGGCCCGTCACACCCAGGTTGTGCGTCATCTGTTGGGAATCGATTCACTGGAGCGGTCAGGTGCAGCCGCCGGCCTCCCCGGCGGCTTTAACAGATAGTCTTGCAACCCGTCGGCCCGGTGACTGGGGCCCAGTTTTATTTTCTGATTAGCGCTGCTCGATTAATCTCCGACCCTCTCCTCCACGCGCAGGCTAAATCGCCTCGCGGAGGGCCGTAACCTTTCGGAAAGTACCACTGGCCCCGGACACGCCGTGATTTCACCTGTTCGGGTCTCTGGGTGTTCGATAAAGCAAGTTCAGATGCTGGGCGAAGAGGCCACGCAGAGTTCAAGGTAACACCTCGCAGCCATCGGCAGGTTAATTACAACTTCATTTTCAAACATGCCGCCCTGCTTGTTTCAACTCCGAATGACCTCACCTGCTTAATTTTTTTTTTTTGGTGTGTGTGTGTCTGTATATGTGTGTGTCTCTGTGTGTGTGCGCGCGTGTGTGTCTACATGGAGTAAATTTCTGTCAGCAGAGCTGGGGCCAACAGGAGTTCATGGTAACAATTCACATTTTTACAGGTTGCCCGGCCCAAAGTCTTTACCATCCAGGACTCTGAGAGCGCTCGGGAGCTCTGGGAAGGATGAGAGAGACTGGTGGGCGGGAGGTCTGGGCCCGGGCCATCCCGGAGGGCGGCCGGGGCTCCTCCTTGAGGGTCTCGGGGGGGGGGGCTGGACGCCGAGGCCCAGACCAGACCCGGACCAGCCCGCTCCCCGAGCTGGCAATCCCCACGGCGGCGGCGGCGGGAAACCTTCCGTCCGCGCTGCGGGCAACGTGGGAAAAAGGTGAAATTCCCTTCCTCCGTTCCCGGCATTCCAGCCCCGAACGGATCGCTGTCTGGGCCTGTGCTACCCTACGGCCGGGGGCCCTGTCTCTCACAGCCGCCTGGAGGGAGGCCAGCCAACCATCGAGCGAGGAACGTGGCCGGCCAATCGACACGCGGGGAATGGGGCGGAGGCGGGGCCGGGCTCTCCTTCAATCAAATGTATTTACTGAGCCGCTTTTTACGTACACGGCACTGTACTGAGCGCTTGGGAGAATACAACACGACGGAGTTGGCAGACGCGTTCCCCGCCCACGGCGAGCCGGGACACACCAGCCGGAGCCTCCCCCTGGTCCGCCATCTCGGAGGCCACCCGGCAGCTCTTCCGTGGCAGGGCGGTCCATCTCCCATGATCCTCCGGCCCCACCTTCCCGTTCGAAACCCGGGGCAAGACCCAACTCTTCCCCCAAGACCATTTCCCGCCGAGACATTTTCTGCTTCATTCAATATCCGCTCTGGGCGGCAACCTCACCCTCCTCCCAACCGGGCTGGCTTTTCTTCTCTCGTCGGTCCGCCTCACTGTGGGATGGCTCTGCTGCGCCTGGCATTTTTCGGTCTCACTTTGCGAGAGGGCCTGAATAGGGAGACACGTCCCGTCCCTACAAGCATTCTGCGTCCTGGGAGATGAGTCACGCTCCGCTCCGTCTGCCCCAGGGGTTTGGGAGCTGGGGCGGGGGCAGGCAGGTTAACCGGGGGCCCATCGGTTACTCTCTATCCCCTTACGTCCACGTTGGCTGGTTTCCCTCCAGGCCGGGCGGCCCCTAGATTTCCCCGACCACGTGACACTCTGTTTTCCGCGACACTCGGTCTCCTTCCCTTCAAAGACTCTTTCCCGCCGGAAATGGCGGGTGGCATCAAAGCCCCTTCGAACGCCGCAACGTCGACCTCGGGATTATCCCTGCGCTGCCCGTCGGTGCCCCGTCAAATCAGGTGGGGAATATTTTGGTCGCTGCGATACCGCGATTAGCTTCCAACAATGCCCTGAGTTAAATGGCGAGCCCAGAGTCTCGTCACAAAACCCTTAATGCTCTGTTATTGTTGTATAATACGGGGAAGGTGGTGGTAATTAGAGAGCAAATCAGATTTTTTTTGAACGTGCTAAATCACTGCTTTATTTTGGAAAGTCATAACTCACTAATCCACTGGCAGAACAATGGCTCTTGACTTATTTGAAAATACTTATAGGGCCCTGGAAGAACACTTTTAACCAAGCAGATCAGCGGCATCGCACTGTAGGAAACGACTCCGGTGACCGATTCCGTCGGCAGGGGAAGACCTGTCTGTTCCGGCCGGGCATGCGTCATCTCCAGCGGCGGAGGCTGACCCGACCCCGGAGGTGGAGGGAGACCTGCAGGTGAGCCGTCACCGACAGAGGCCCGCCCGGTTTTCCCACCGGAAAAGGGGGGACCGCCCAACCTCACGCCCTAGCTGCCGTGGTCGACGACGGCTACCGGCCCCGCGGCTCCTTCCGAGGCCTACAGCCGCTCTTTTCCCCTGGCGTCGGCGGAAATTCGGAGGCGCTAAGGGCCGTCAGACCCTCGGCATTCCTCAAAGGAGAGCGGTTTCGCTTTGCTTTTCGGCAGAAGTCACCCGGGGGAGAAAATGGTGGGCTCGTTCAACTTCGGGACGGGTGCGAGCGAGGCTATTGGGCTCGAAGGGCTGCAAGCTCTCGCCCTGGCAGGTCCCGGAGAAGACCGAAGGCTCCTCTGGGCAGGGGAACTGACCTACGGAGAACGGTGGACCGTTTGGGCCTGTCGGAAGCATCCGGGGACAGGGTCGGACCGTGAAGAGACACATCTTGTCCTTTTCCCTCCCCGTGCCTCTGGGCAGGCCCCCACCTACACTCCCTGTTTTCGAATTCCTTCACAAAAGGAGATTTCACAACCTGCGCGGGGCTCCCGCCTCCGATTTTGCTTAGCGTAGCATCAGGCCATGAGCGATGCCACGGTCTCTGTCAACCCTCCCTCCCTCGACCAACATGAATCCCTCGGCCACAGCCCTAACCGAGTCCTTCCTAGACCGCTGTTGTTTCTGGCTCACGGTGGCGGTCCGAAGTATTTATTGAGCGCTCACTCTGGGAAGAGCCCTGTTCTAGGAATAGTCATTCAATAGTATTTATTGAGCATTACTATGTGCAGAGCACTGTACTAAGCGCTTGGGATGTATAATTCGGCAACAGATATGCAAGAGTTACAATAGAATCCCTAGCCCTCGAGGAGCTTACAATTAGGCCTCTAATAGTCAGACGCTCTAGTATATTACAGATAGGAGGATGTAATAGAGAACAGAAAATATGTACACAAGGGCATCAAGGGCTTATGAGTTCATCTGGGTTTAGGTTCAGCAAAAGTGCTGTCAGGGAAGCTGGCGGATGTAAAGCGGTGAGGAGAGAAATGAATCGGGGAAAGCCTCCTGGAATTAACAGATTCTCCAGGCTCACTCTTGACGGGCTGCGGGGCGAGGGGGAGGGTGGTGGTGGGGAGGGGGAAGGGGAAGCGCGTTTCCCTATTTGTTCTGCTGGGAGAAACAGTGTGACCTACTGGAAAGAGCCCGGGCCTGGGCGTCAGAGGAGCTGGATTCTGATCCTGGCTTTGCCACGTTCCTATCGTGTGACCCCGGGCAAGTCGCTTTACTTCTCTGTGCCTCTGTTGCCTCATCTACAGAATGAGGAGTCAATACCTGTTCTTCCTCCTACTTAGACCGTGAGGCTCGTGCGGGACAGCGACTGTCGGACCTGAATATCTCGTATCTTCCGCTTTGCGATCAGAGCATGCCTGATACGCAATAAACGCTTAACGAGTACCGCAGTTATTACTGAACCTGCCCCCTTCTAGCTCCAGTGGGTGCCCTTGGTCCTGGTGAGGTTGGGATTGCATTTGGGGAACAATTTTGTGTTTGCCCCGCCCGCCCCACTGCGGGTTCTGTAAATTCCAAAATCCCGTCCTCTCTCAGCTTGCATCCCCTTCCCAGAGGGAATTCAGGAAGCCGTCCGGGGTTTTATGGGACAAGCCCGAAGACTTATAACTCCTGCTGCCAGAGAATGGAAACACTCTCAAACGCTCCTCTTCGGCAGCTCGGCCCCTCTCTCCCAGCCCCACTGGACTGTTCCCTCCTCCTCGTGCAGAGGACGAGTGCCTAAGGCTTAGAAGGCCAAGCTGTCAGAGTCCAGACTTGAGAGCGTTTCAAATGCTACCCGCTCTTGCCCCGAGAATACTGGCAGCTAAACACCCCCGGTAGGAGCGAATCTTCCCATCCCTGGGGAACGCGGGGATCTGCAGAATCGAGCAAGGGCCTGGACCGGCCCAGAAATCCAGGCCGGGTCTTTCTAGGCTGAACTGCGGGGAAGGGAGGGACAGAAGGATGTGGGGGAGAGTAGGCCAGCAGTGGGGGCTCCCGGGGATGACCAGACCCCCCCTCTCTCCGACCCTCCAGCTACCTCGAAGAAACCCCGAACTCTCAGCTGATCCCAGGACCGGCCTTTCGGAGTCCCCAGGCCCGGGCCAGGGATTCAGCTGGAATCGAGCTGGACTTCAGGGACTGGGATTCCGGGTGACTTACTGGGATTTACACTTCCTGGGGGAATTCCGGGTTACTGTGCAACCAGACAGTCTGCTGGAATGCGGGGTGAACCGAGGCCGCCGCCGCCGCCCCCCCCCGAGAGGACGGGTGAGGGGAAACAGTTGGTGAAAGGTACGGCCCAGAGGGGCGCTCCGAGGCCAACGTCGGGAACGGCCACAGAGCTGTTCGGTCCAGAGCAGGGACTGCTCCTGTGGCCAAAATCGAAGCGGGCCGGGAACTCCGGCTAAAGTTTCGCTTATGTCGGGTTCTAGAACGTTGAGGATGGGAAAGGGGGAGCCCGGAGACCCCGTGACTTCCTGGCCTAAGTGAGATTTCCATCTGAGACTTGAGATTTAGGCAGTGGTTCTGCATGGCGTTGGAGACTGGGATTCCCTGATGTGGGTTGTTCCCTCACAGCTTGTCTGAGTACCTTGCACCTTCCCTAACGCTTAGATCAGTGCACGATGCACGGTAAGCGCTTAACAAATACCACAGTTATTATCGAACCTGCCCCCTTCTAGCTCCAGTGGATGCCCTTGGTCCTGGTGAGATTGGGATTGCATTTGGGGAACAATCTTTGGCCAGATTTGCAAGTTGCCGGGTGGGGCTGGAAAGACCCCGAATCAGGTCTGTGTGACCCGCTAGCTCCAGCCCCGCTCTCCAGCTTCCCGACAGCCCCCACCATTCTGCCAATGGGGCACGTTGCCGCCTCTGGGTGGGCGCCTGCTTGGGCTTCACGGCGTTCAAAGGATATCCGTCCCTTTGCGGGGCACCAGGAGGGGAGTGCTCACGATGGTTACCTTGATTCCCGGTTGGTTAAACTACCTCCCCCTAATCACACCCTCGACTCCCTTCCTCTTCCCCCACAGCAGGGCCCAGGCCCACCCCGGGGCCAGCCGATAACCTTCGAGGGGCAACAGGTTGGCCCCGGCTCCCTGACCGTGAGGCCGACGTGGCAGAACCTTCTGACTGAGCGATGAACGCTCATAAAGGATCCTTACATTCCTCTCCGCCCACAGAAATATGGCTTTTTACAGCTAGTGTTTGAAAACATCTTTGGATAATTTTCAGCAGAGAAACAATAAATCAGGGGTGTCAGTGGCTGGGGTTGGGGGGGGAAAGGAGAAACTTGTCCAATTTTCATAAACAAAGATCCAGCTCCAGCCGCTTTCGGTGTGGGGACGTAATTTTCCGGGCTGTGCTCGAGGCCGGCGTAGCCTCGCTGCGCTTTGGCGGGGCTCCGCCGATTAACAGATCTTCGGAGAGACGGGATTGGTGCTCAAACTGCTTCAAAGTGAAGCCCCAGTGGGCCAAGACAAAATCTGGCACCCCGAACGGGCAAGAGGAGGGGAACGGAGAATCGTTCCCCTGCTGTGGCGCCAGGAGGCCGGTGCTCCCGTTGCTCCCCTTCCCCTACAATAGTCCTCAACCCTCTGCTCCCCGATCCCCACCCCCGGCCCCCTCCAAAAGACCAACGAGATGGAACAGCCGTCTGGGGTCCCCAGACCGTCAGGTCGGACAGGCAGTTGGTGGCTTTTGGGAAATCGCACCCAAGGGGGGAAATGACGGGCAACTGACATCATGGAAACGCATCTCGCCTATCACAGGGACGGGGTCCCCTCAGGCCTAGCCCCAGTAGTGGGGCCCAGAGTCGAGAGTCTCCAAAAGGCGCCAATTGGCCTTCGAGGGGGTCCCCGGGGCCAGGGGTCACAGCCCTGGATGACGTCTCCTCAGGCTCCCATCCTACCTCCAGCAGTGGGTCTTTCCCTGACTCCCATCCGGCCACCGGGAAACTGCTCAGCCTCAGTTTCTTCATCTGGACAGTGAACTTAACTTTGGTGCTGCCATTGCACGCTATCGGGTAAGGGCGGTGGGCGAGGGGCACGGGGACACCTCTAGTCAGATGTTGTCCTGCCTGTTCATGTCCATCTGACCCGGACGGCCTCCTCTTCCTTCACTCAGAAACTCCTTCACTTAGAAACTCACTGAGGCTGGGGAGTAGGATTTCTTTGCCTTTAACTCCCCTTTTCACCCCACTGACTTGACCTGCTGTCACCTGACAATCCAAGTCCTCTCCTCACAGAACCCAACTGCTTTCATTCTATCGATGGTCGCCCTGGTCTTTCATCAGTCAATCAACGGCATCTATTGAGGGCTTACTGCGTGCAGAACACTGTACGTGGCGTGTCCGTGTTTTTATTATTTTGTATATCCGTGCGCGCCTGTCACCAATCCCCTCGGCCCACTGAAACCGGGAGTCTCTTAGGGGCCGGGACCAAGTCGAGTTCTCACCCCTCTCTTTTGTCCCCAGTGCTTAGTGCGGCGTTTTCCGCGTAGTAGGCACTTAATAGATACCAATACTTCTGCTCCAGCAGGCATTCGGTAACTGGAGATGGTAACTTCCCCCTCCCCACCCAAAAATACGCACATGCACACCCGCATAAGCTCGCAGTATTTGAGAAGCAGCATGGCCTGGCGGCAAGAGCCCGAGCCTGGGAGTCGGAAGGTCATAGGGTCTAATCCGGGCTCCGCCACTTGTCTGCTGTGTGCCCTTGGACAAGTCACTTCACTTCTCTGGGCCTCAGTTACCTCCTCTGTAAAATGGGGATTGAGACCGTGAGCCCCACGTGGCACAGGGACTGTGGCCGACTCGATCTGCTTGCATCCGCCCCAGCTCGGTACAGTTCCCGGCACATAGTAAGCGCTCAAGGAATACCATTACCACTGCTATGAAATGCTTTTTTTCACGCTTTAATCTTCCTCTGTTCAGCAGGCCCTCAGCTTGAAAAACCACCACCAGCTTGAGCCCACCCCTGCGGCGAGCATTCAGTCAGTATTTCTGGAGGAAGGAACTCTCAATAGTCCAGCTTCGCAAAGGGTAACCGAAACCCCGAGATCACTCGAACCCTGAGGGCGGCCACTGGCTTTTGGCTCCGGGAGAGGAGCGTTCCCCGGGTCGCCGCTTTGCGATTCTCCGCCGTGAGCTCCTGCCAGGGTTGAGGGCACCCGGTGTGATCGTTCACTGCTAATCCCCTCCGCCCCCGGTGACTGTCTCAGCTGGAGATCACCTCGTGACGGGAACATGTGAGATACGGCGATCCCCCTGGCGCTCCTTCCCAAAGTACACCTAGTTCCTCCCATTTTCCGGCCCATCCCAGGTGAACATTAACCTCCTCTGGGAATGATATTTGGAGAGGCGTGGGGAGAAGGCTCTGGACTGGTTTAAAGTTAAACCGTGATAAAAATAAGGTGGTGATTCTGCCAATAAATCTGGCCGGCCCAAAGCGGGAAAGACACTCTGTTGGAGGAGTCGGAACTCAGGGGACGGGCCAAGGACAGCGGGAAGGATGAAACATGGGGCGTAAATAATAATGATGAAGATGATGGCGGTATCTGTCAGGCGCTTACTGTGCGCCGGGAACCGTACTGAGCGCCGGGGTGGCGACGAGCAAATCGAGTGAACCGGAGAGCAGTTCACGTCTTCACTGCCTGGGAACTCTGACTTACCTCCCCACCCAGAGCCAGGTAGCTCACATGGCGGGCCTAGGCGATGGACGGCTTTAGGCGGCCAAACTCCCGGGAGCTGTCCCCGGGGAGACCATTCCACCGAGCACGTGAACCCCGGGCGGGTCAGAGTGGCTGCTGCTAACACCTGGAATTGGTCTAGCACTCTTCGATTCACTCATTCGATCACACTTATTGAGCGCTTACTGTGTAAGCGCTTGGGAGCCTACAGCACAACGATAAACAGACACATTCCCTGGCCACGATGAGCTTCCAGTCCAGAGGGGTTACAGTCTTTCCCACCAGCTACCTCGTGTTACCCCCGAGACATCCTTGCGCGGCAGGGGGAGGGAGGAAGAAACCGAGGACCCGGGCGGTCTAGTGACTTGCCTAAGGTCACACGGCAGCCCGGCGATACACGGGGACTCCTGGTCCCATGCTCCTTCCACTACATTACACCGGTAAGGACGTTGAGGGCAGGGAGGATGATGACGGCGGAAAACCACAACCGAGGATGCTTGTGAGCCGCACTGACTGGGGAGGTGGACCGAGGGGAATTCAGATAACGCACTGAAATGCTCTGCTGGGCACCCAACCTGCCCCGAATACTAAATCCCATCCGCCCAGTGCCCGGACCTTGCCGTTTATTTTAAGTAGAAGACCGGTTGGGAGAGTCGGCTTTCCACAGCGTCCATTTGTCGGTCGGCCTCCCCCAGCTCCACCGCCTCGCCTCCATCGGGGAACGGGTCCTGGGTCCGTCCGGCCCAGGGTGTCCGCGGTGGGAGAGAATGATGGGCCCGAGCTTCGGAGCAAACCGTGCCGGGCACCGTCCCGCGCCTCGTCCCGCCCGTCCGGCCCTGAACGCGATCCAACGCTTCTCACAAGGGGAGGGTCCCTGGAAGGTTTCCCCAGTTCTGATCTGGATCCCGGAGGGGAAATCCCTGTGTTATGCGGCTCCCCATAGGGGAGCTTTGGTAATGGGCTTCCCCAGGCCAAACAGGGAGGGTGGAGAGGACAGGGAGTGGCCTTCCTACCTCACTGGTGTCCATGGGGGGGCCCTCTCTCTCCACGCTGCCTCTCTGGGGGTCCAGCCGCTACCCAGAGGGGGCACGTGAGGAGAGGTGGGAGGGCAGAGCCTTCGTTCTTTAAATCGACACTCTTTGCGCCTTCGCACTCCTCGATCCCGCTGCCCCAGTAGTTGAACCCCGAAGTCCGGCCCCGCTTGGCTACAATTTCCCCCTGAAGGGAGGCAAAACTCACTTGATGGGATCAGCTCTGAAATCGCTTATAACGCTATCAGGTACTGATGACCTGAAGAAGTAATAATGCTAATTATGGTACGTGTTGAGCATTTACTATGTGCGAAGCCTGGTATCGGGCACTGCGATAGATACGAAATCATCAGATTGGACCCGGGCCTCGTCCCACCCGGGGCTCACGTTCCAGGAGGGAGGGAGAATGGGTGTTGAGCCTCCATTTTACAATTGAGGAAACTGAGGCCCAGAGACGTTCAATGTCTTGCCCACGGTCACACAGGAGGCAAGCGTCTGAGCCAGGAGCAGAACCCAGGTCCTCGGACTCCCGGGCCCGTGCTCTGGGCCACGCTGCTCCATAGCAGTGAGAGTAACAGTAAGGGGTAGCTGTAGGAGATGTAAATACCTATAATTCTATTTATTTATACTGATGCCTGTTTACTTGTTTTCATGCGTGCCTCCCCTCTTCTAGACTGTAAACCCAGGGTGGGCAGCAGGGATTGTCTTTCTTTATTGCTGAATTGTACTTTCCAAGCGCTTACTACAGTGCTGTGCACACAGTAAGCGCTCAATAAATACAACTGAATGACTATGAATGGATAATTACGGTACTTGTTAAGCGCTTACGACGCGCCCAGCGCCGTTCAAAAGGCTGGGGTAGATACAACTCGACCAAGTTGGACCCGGTCCCTGTCCCAGCTGGGGCTCGCACTCTTAATCCCTATCCTACAGGTGAGGGAACTGAGGCCCAGACAAGGGAGGTGACTTGTCCAAGGTCACACAGCGGACACGTGGCCGAGCCGGCATTAGAAACCTCCATCGTTTGACCCCGGGGCCCGGGCTCAATCCACTAAGCCACGCTGCTCCTCAATACCGGTAATAATCCCAGTTGTAGAATTAAGGGAATTTACCTAGCGGTCCCTCTAAACACTTGTAAAAGTCCAACAGGTGGGCGCAGTGAAACATCTCTCTCCATCCACCTCCCATCGTCCTCCAGAAATTCCTGGACGCTTTCCCTCGATGAGGAAGAAAAGGGACTCTACCCGGGGCCGACGGCCCTCTCCTTCGCTCGCCCCTGCTTAACTCCCCTCCTTGAAGGCCACGGGATCCCGACCCGGCTCTGAACTTTTGACCTCTCCCCCTCGCTTCACCCGTCCCTCCCCTCCGTTTGTCCCCCTGCTATCAGTATTTGCGCCTCGGCTGCCTGATTCCGATTGTGAGCTCCCTGGGCAGGGCGATGCTTAATCTCGCCTAGGCTCAGCCTGCTGTCGCCTCCCCGGCCACCGCCGCTGCCCCTCAGCGGGGGCCCAAGAGCCCTCCGCCCCCCCGCCCGGCGGGGAAGCGGCCGGGACGCCGAGCCGGTCCCAATCCCCACATCCGCCGTTTCTGCGGGAGGACTCGGAGGTCCCGGGCCGATCCACCCGGCCTGGCTCCAGGCAAGCCGGGGCTTGAGGATTTCTAGTGATATTAATCCTTTCGGAAGCCGACTCATCCTTAACTCGGTCTTTCATGTCAAACGAGCCGGAACCTCCCTCCTTTTGAAGCTGAATCTTCCTCCGGGCCTCAGGCTCCTCCAGGAGCTCAGGAGAGAGCCTGGACTGTCCGGCCCGGCCACCTGTCCAGCTGGGATCCCGTTTCACGGCCTCCGGGGCCGGGGGGGGGGGGGGGGGGGGGGGGGGGCGGCCCTAGGTGAAAGCAGCGTGGCCTAGTGGCTAGAGCCCGGGCTCGGGAGTCAGAAGGTCATGGGTCCTCACCCCGGCTCCGCTTCCCGTCTGCTCTGTGACCCCGGGCAAGTCATTTCACTTCTCGGGGCCTCGTTTCCCTCGTCTGTCAAATGGGGATTGAGAGCGGGAGCCCCACATGGGACAGGGACTGTGTCCAACTTGATTTGCTTGTATCCACCCCAGTACTTAGAACAGCGCCTGCCACATAGTGAGCCCTTAACAAACACCACAATCATTATCATTATTATAATTATTTAATAAGGGACCAGCTCCCTTATCCTGCACGGCGCTCTTCCGGCAGCTTCCCCCACACCGTACGCGACGCCACGGCTGATCCCTTCCTTGACTCGTCTCCTTCTCGCCCCATTTGTCCCCCACATCCCAGCAACTCCCCAGGTCCCCCTCTGAGGGCTAGGTGGAGGCCTCCCGCCCCAACGACTGCTCTGACCCAAGCCGGAGCCCAGAACGCTGTGACCGCCTTCCCCGAAACTCAATCTCGTGACGCCCAAGGCCCACGCGGTGAAGCCGTTCTGGTAAACTGCCCCTTCCAACGTGGGACGCTCTCGGCCGGCTAGCTGCCCGGCACCCAGAACGGGAAGTCACTCGTGACCCAGGTGGTCGGGCCCCGGCTGGGAAGCGGAGGGAGAGTGGTCTTTGGCAGACAGACAGCGAACCCTCGGTTCACGCCCGCTCGTACCTGGAGAAGCGAGTCGGGGGGGAGGAGGTGGGCCCGGCCGCTCTGGGATTCCCGGCCGAGCCCAGAGCGGCGACATGTCTTCCTGGGCCCACTCGGAGCCCGCGGTTCGCCCGGACAGAGCTCGAAACGCCCACTGGGTCGCTCGGTCTGCCCCCGCAGGGACGCTCAGCCACCTCCTTCCATTTGCCAGCAGCTCGTCGAGGCACAGCTCGATGAACGCCGGGCGACGGTTCGAGGGAATGGCCCTTGTTCTGATCGTCGAACCCCGGGATGCCCTTACACTGGGATTCCCTCTCTCTGCTCCCTCTCAGGTCATCCCATGGGGTAACTGAGGCCCAGAGAAGTGAAGTGACTTACCCAAGGTCACACAGCAGACAAGTGGCAGAGGCGGGAACAGAACCCAGGTCTTCTGACCCCCCAGGCCTTTGCTCTATCCACTAGGCCATGCTGCTTCCCCACCTACGTATCCATTATTTATTTTAACGTCTGTCTCTCTTTCTAGTCTGTAAACTCCTCGTGGGCGGAGAACACGTCTACCGATTCTATTGTTCCCTCCCGACCGCTTAGCGCGGTGTTCTGTGCACGGTAAGCGCTCAGTAAATACCACTGACTGATTGATTGATTGCTCGCGGGGATCCAGGGCCAGGCTTGGAAGCGGGAGAGAATATCGAACCGGCCCAGCTCACCGCCTCGGGCAACCCTGCACGTGTGGGGTGGTTGTGATGCGTCGTGCACCAAGCTCAGAGGCCAGAGACTTTGACGACCTCTTTCTGGCCAAGGTCAACGGCTTCTACTCCATCCTAGTCCTCCTCGACCTCTCGGCTGCCTTCGACCCTGTGGCCTCGGATCTGTGACCTTTGGGCATTTGACATTCACCCCACCCCCACAGCACGTATCTTTAAATTTATATGTCATATGTTATAAATTATATGTTACGGCCCGCACATATAACATATCATTAATTATATATTGTTTTAATAATATGTTATTAAATATAATTATAATTTATGCTATACATAAAAATGCTATATTTTATCAATGATTTATTTATATAAAGGTCCGTCTCCCCCTCTAGATCCTAAGCTCCTTGAGGGCGGGGAACCCGCCTGCCATCTCTGTCGTATCATACTCTCCCCAGTGCTTAGTACAGTGCTCAACAGATACCACCGGTGACGATGACGACGGCGATGACCCTGCGGACCAACCCCTTCTCCTGGATATATCACCTAATCTTGGCTTCAGGGACGCTGTCCTCTCCCGGTTCTCCTCCTCTCTCTCCGGCCGCTCTTTCTCCGTGTCTTTCACTAGCTCAGTCAATCAACTGGTGATACGAGAAGCAGCGTGGCTCAGTGGAAAGAGCCCGGGCTTGGGAGTCCGGGGCCGCGGGCACTAATGCCGGCTCCGCCGCTCATCAGCTGTGTGACTCGGGGCAAGTCACTTCACTTCTCTGTGTCTCAGTTCCCTCATCTGTAAAATGGGGATTAAGACTGCGAGCCCCGCGTGGGACAACCCGATTACCCTGTATCTACCCCAGCGCTTAGAACAATGCTAGGCACATAATAAGCGCTTACCAAATACCATCATTATTATTAGCAGTAGTAGAAGACCTTAATAAGCCCTAAATCAGTACCACAATTATTATTATTGAAGTCTTTGCTGAGCTGGCACGAAGAAGATGGAGGGCAGAGGGAATAGGCACAACTTAAAGGGTTTGGAAATCCTGGAACGGGTTTATAGAGGGAGGTCACAGAATCTCCTCCCTCAGAGATCTCTCAGAAGAGGAGGGAGGCCTGGGAGGGGCGAGTCTCGGCTCAGCAAGGCAGAGGGGTGGCCTCAATGCCCCGAGCGCCACAGTGAACACACCTCCTCCCAGGCCCATAAATCCAGGGCTCTAGAGTGGTCCGCATTCAGGAAAGCGTCCGTTTACTGCTGTATTCTCCCTAGCAGCCCTCTCAGGATGGCACCTGGAGAGCTTCCCGCTCTCCACTAGTCTCGGCTACCGGACGGAGAGTCGAGCAGAGGCGTCCCCATTCCATTCTTAGCTTGACCAGTGGCTAGCCAGTGGAAGGCTTTCTGCCACAAGTCAAAATTCACCCACGCCGGGCAGCAGAGGCGCGGGAGAGAGTCGAGGGTGGAGACTCAACGTGACTGCGTGGGAGGAGGCAACAGTAAACCACTTCCTGATTTTGACCAAGAAGACCGTATGGATCCACTACCAGAACGACTGCGGATGGAGAGTGGGGCCTTCTGGGAGAGATGTGTCCATGGGTCGTTATGACTCTCCCAAGCACTTAGTACAGTGATAGGCACCCAGTAAGCGCTCAATAAATACGATCGAATGAATGAAAATGAACGAATCCTGAAGCCAGAGGACACGCGGTGGCAGGAAGCGACCGGAACCCGCCAGAGCTGCTTACGCACTTCCAGGGAGGGAGGCGGTTGAGAGAGAGACAGAGCAGAGACAGAGAAAGCTGTTCAGGGAGTACGGGGAACACTGGACTACGCTGAGGCCGGAGGGGATCGGGATGATGGCGGGGATCGATTTTTACAGCCCCAAGATTCCCAAAGGCCGCCCCTGGGTGGAGAAGAGGGCAAGAAGAACCCAGAACTAGGTGACCCCTGCTGTGGGTGGGAATGCTTTTGGGGCGCTCCTGGGCCCCAGGCTCTGGCTCTGGAGGAGGCCTGGCCTGCGGCCTGATCGCCCGGGGTCCACCTGAGGCAGAATCTCTGGTTTGGGATGTTTCCCCATCCCGGGAGGGGTCCCCTCCATCAGCGTGCAGGACCCCAGCCTCGTCGCCTTGAGGGTTACGAGGGGGGGAAGTGGTCTGAACGACGCTGGATGATGGAGGGAAGTCGGAGGGAGGGAGGGGGGAGCTTGTCGGGGGGGTAACTCACCTCAGTGATGGTCTACGGACTCCTACAGTCTCAAGTTTCCCCTTAAAACCTTCGTCTTCCGTTACACATCTCCCCTCAATTAACCAATTAACTGCCCCTGGCCTGCCCTCCATTTCCCATCCCTCTCCTGGCACCCACACCGACTGGCCACTCCCTGCCATTCCAGAACATCCAACGGGGCCCTGAAATTCCAATCAACCAACCAAGCGATCGTACTTATTGATCGCCGACGGTGTGCAGAGCACCGTTCTAAGCGCCTGGGAGAATTCACCGGAACAGAGTCAGGAGTCACGTTCCTTGCCCATAACGAGCTCACGGTCTAGAGGGGGAGACAGACATTAATAGGAATAAATTTATTACGGATAGGTAGGTAAGTGCTGCAGGACTGGGGGCGGGGTGAATAGAGGGAGCAAATCCACGAGCAAGGGTGACGCGGAAGGAAGGAGGAGAAGAGGATACCTGCCTCTAAGGGCTAGGGAACCTGGGTCACAATCTCTGACCTAAGCCATTTCTCTGAATCTTTGCCCTCCCCATTTCTCTGCTTGGCTCTGGTGGTGGTGGCGGATGACAGATAATGAGGAAACTGAGGCCCAGGCGGTTTAAAGGACCTGCCCTAGGTCACCGAACAGGTTAGGAGCGAAGGAAGAGCCTGAATCTCCTGACACCCTGGGTTGGGTCCACTCTCCTGGGCTAGGCTCGAGAAAGATGCTTTCCCCAGATGATTTTCCAGCATCCTGAGCCATATCATCTCTCGGCCAACTCTAGCCCTTACGAATTTATTTACGCCGTCCTTAGCGCTCGTGTACACATGCCCGCTCTATTTATTTTTGACTTCTCTAGTGCAAATATTTTGCATTTGTCGCCCTAGTTAGAGTGTAGGCCGCTCGAGAGCGGGGAATGTGTCACTTTAATTGTACTTTCCCAGTGTGCTCTCCACCTAATGAACACCTAATAAAGGCTTCTGCTTCTACTATTATTACGACAATTCCTGCTAATACTCCGATAGATACAACTAATGCTACTACTTCTATTACTACTGTTTCTCCGGCGTTTAGAACGGTGCTTGGCACATTGTAAGCGTTTAAGAAATACCATTATTATTATTCTATTAGACTGCTGCTACGGCTCATAATAATAGTAATAATGCTGATGGCATTGTTAAGCGCTTGCGATGGGCTGAGCACTGTTCTACTGCTTCTACTTGCTTTGTGGTTTATTTTCTTTAGTTTATGGTATTTAAGTGCTTACTGTGGGTCAGGCACAGTTCTAAGCACTGGAGTAGATACAGGTTATTATTCATAATAATAATTACAATAATAAATATGATATGTGTTAAGCGCTTACTACGTGCCAAGCACTGTACTAAGCGCTGGGGCAGATACAAGGTAATCGGGTTGTCCCACGGGGGGGCTCACAGTCTTAATCTCCATTTTACAGGTGAGGTAACTGAGGCACAGGGAAGTTAAGTGACTTGCCCAAAGTCGCGTACCTGATAAGTGGCGGAGCCGGGATTAGAACCCACGACCTCTGACTCCCAAGTCCGTGCTCTTGCCAATGAGCAAGGCTACTTCTCTGATCAGGTTGGACACAGTCCCTATCCCACAGAAGGCTCACAGTCTTAATCCTCATTTTACAGATGAGGTAGATGAGGCCCACCGATGCAAAGTGACTTGCCCGAGGTCACACGGCGGACAAGTGGCGGAGCCGGGATCAGAACCCAGGTCCGTCTGACGGCCAAGCCCGGGCTCTATCCACTAGGCCATTCTGCTTCCACTTCTATTACTGTTTCCACTCCTTCTCCTCCTCCCACTCCTCCTCCTCCTTTCTCTTGCCCCAGCTCCCAGGGGTGAGATCTGTGATGTATGGATTATATCTGCAATTTATTTATTCGTACGAATGTCTCCTCCGCCCCCTCTAGACCGCAAGCTCGTCGCGGGCAGGGAATGTTTCTGTTTTTTGTTATACTGTACTCTCCCAAGCGCTTAGTACAGTGTCTGCAACACAGTAAGCGCTCATTAAATACGACGGAATGAATTGAACGAACGAATGAAACCAGGGGCTCCGCTGGGCTCAAGTCTGTGCCCTTGAGCGACGGCCCAGAGGGACCGTCTCTGAACTGGTAAATAATCTCGAGTCACCAGTGGGACTCTGCGATCCAGAACAGAGTTGATGCGTCTCATTCTAGCCTGCCCATCCCACCTGCGCGTCCCCGAGGGGGACGCCGGGACCGGACCTGCTCCGAAAGCTTTCCTGGGAATTCCAAGCAGGCGGGACCCCGGAGTGCGGCACCGGGGAGGGGGAGAAGGGACTGGAGAGGGTGTGGGTCTGGCCCCGACGCTCTGCTGCCTGGTTGCAAGCCTTTCCTGGCTGGCTCTGGGCTATGAGCGCCGGGCAATGAGGAGCGCCTCGCAGGCTGGCATTAGAGGGGGCCCCGGGGGCCCCGGCCCGGCGGGATCTTCCCAGGATCTTAGGGGACAACCCAGCCCCGGGCCCTCAAGGAACAGTTTTCGGGGCCCCAGAGGAAAAGATGCGGAGACGTAACCCATCATTCCCATTTGCAGGACTCCGGCTCGGTCTCCCCGGCCCGCATCCTGTTTATCTCTGCTCCCAGATGAGGAAGAGGGTGCTGCTGGACGCCCCCAAACGCAGATAAAGGGGCTGTGATTCCACCCAGGGCCATCTCGTCTTGGGGATTTAGCCCCGGCTGGCTGCTCGTCGCCGACCCGGTTTCACGACCGCCACGGTGAGGCGGGGGGATGTGAGTAGGAGCTCTCCATCCAAGCAGCGGAAGGCCCCGGAGGGCACTCCCAAAAAGGACTGGCTAACTCGGGAAGCAGCACGGCGAGGCGGATGGAGCCCGGGCCCGGGAGTCAGAAGGTCATGGGTTCTAAACCCAGATCTGCCACTTGTCGGCCGTGTGACCCTGGGCAAGACACTTCACTTCTCGGTGCCTCGGTTACCTCGTCTGTAAAATGGAGATTGAGACCGTGAGGCCGACGGGGACCGCGTCCAACCTGATTTGCCTGTATTCGCCCCGGCGCTTAGTACAGTGCCTGGCACGTTGCTTAACGAATGCCACAACTGTAAGATTTAATGGGATGCGGAGGTGACGATAATTAATAATAACCGCGGTCTTTATTAAGTGCTTACTGTGTGCCGGGCACCGTCCTGAGCGCCGGTAGAACCGGCCGACACGGAAATCTTTTCCCTCGGACGTTCGCCGCCTCGAGGAGCGGGGGGAGGGTCCCGCCGGCCGAGTTACGGGGAGACCGGGCCGGAGCCGCAGGGAGGCGCTGGGATGGGGATGGGATGACCTAATAGGCATTTTCCGTCTCGATTCCGTTCTGATTCATCAGGCCGTCGCCTGGTAAGACCACAGCTGAACGAGACGATGAGGGAGACCGGCCGGGGACGGGCCGCCGAGCAGGAAGTGCGGGGTGCCGGCTTCCTGCCCGGGCTCCACCACAAGGCGACGGCCACCGGGCAAGTCCAACCTCTCGGGGACACCATTTTCTCCCCGTGGCAGGGGGAGGATAAGCCGGTCGCTCCCTGCCCGCGGGGACACCGCTAGGCCAACGAGGAGCTGTGTGTGAACATCGTTTGGAGCGCCCCGACAGGAAAAGGTTCGGGAAATCCAGCGGCGGCTGCCGGGGGGAAGAAGGGGGTAATTATCCTGTGGAAATCCTCTTACTCCTCTTGGGTGGAGGTTGCCGCAACTACCGAGCCTCCCACGCACTCTCACTGACCCCGGGAGAGCCGAGAGAACGCACGTGGCACCTTTCTGGGTCAGAGGGCCGGAGCGGAGAACCCGGCCCGGCCCGACGGCAGCAAGGGGCTCCTCTAGGCCCTCTCTGCCCTACTCTGCCCCGGAAGGACCCTTCGTCGGTCATCGCGTTTCGGCGGCTTGGGGAACGGGCGGGGGCACAGCTCACGCTGGGCAACGGGTCCTAGGGTTTCCGATATGAGATCGGGTGGGTCGGCACACTTTCTGCCCTTCTCCGGGGGCTACCGAGGGGACTACCCTGGCCACTGCCCGAGTCATCTTCGGGGGAGTTACCGTGTATCGGGTGGCGTAGCGGACAGAGCACGGGCCTGGGTGTCATCAGAAGGTCATGGGTTCTGATCCCGCTTTGTCACGCGCCTGCTGTGTGACCTTGGGAAAGTCACTTCACCTCTCTGGGCCTCAATGACCTCGACTGTAAAACGGGGATTGAGGTATTGCGAGTCCCACGTGGGAGGGGGACTGTGTCCAACCTGACTTGCTCGTATCCACCCCAGCGCTTAGTAGAGTGCCCGGCACAAAGTGAGCGCTTGATCCATACCACAACTGTTATTATTATTGTCTCGCTTCCCCGAGGTCTCACCGCCCCGGCCACATCACGTATCCGCTCACCGGTGCCCCTCGATGGCATCGCCGTTCCGGCCCTCTGCCGTGCGGGGTCGGGCTGCTTCGACTCTCGCCCCGCCTCGTGATTCCCCTTGACGCTTCTGCCCAAGATGCTCTGGTTTGGTGGAAAGGGCACGGGGTCCAGAGGATAGAACCACTTAGGACCAGATTCCGAATTCGGGAATGCCGCCCGACAGCGTGTGGCTGCCCTTTCGGGCCAGTGGAACAATTTGAGCCAGCAGCGTGGCCCAGAGGAGAGACCACGGGGCCGGGAGACTCGGGTTCCCTATCCCAGCTCTACCGCTGGCCTCGTGGGTCACTTAAGTTCTCTGGGCTTCAGTTTCCTCAGCTGTAAAACAAGGATAGGATAGATAAGGCGAGCCCTGCTGGGTCATGGACCGTGTCTGATCTCACCATCCAGTAAGCACTTCATCACTGCCATTATTATTACCATTATTATCGTTTTGATTATTATTATTACTGATGAGGTTTGGTCATTCGATCCGAGAAAGTTGGATCAGCCCTGAACGGGTAACTCCCCGCCCCTGGCTTACGAGAGAGAAAACCCTCTCCCAGTTTCCTTTTACTTCTTCTACGGTAAACATGGGGAACGCGATCGAATGATCCCCGGTTGGGTCTACGGTTCGAAAGGTTCGGATGACAACGAGCCAGCTTTCTAATGCCCGTCCCTGACCGGCATTCATTGACGCAATCATCCAATCGTATTTCCTGAGAGCTTACCGTGTGCAGAGCACTGTATTAAGCGCTTCGGAGAGCACGATACACTATCCGGACACATTCCCTGCCCACGACGAGCTTACAACCTCCGGGGCGGGGCCGCTCCCCGCTTGAGGAATGAGCTAGGATCTGACCGAATGCCCCGGGGTCTTCTCCTCTTGGACCGGTTACGTCCCCCGGTCATTCCAAGAGGCAGGCAGAGGCCAGGAGGTGACCGACCCTCACTGAAGCTGCAGGATGTTCTGGCTGAGATCTTGTCCTCTCCAAATTCCGGGACCCACCCTGGGATGCCCGGGCTAAAGAGGTTGTGTCCACAACCTGACAGACTCAGAGGCCGCCTCGCTAGGGGCCCGGCAGGCGCTCAACCACTCGAGGTCACCCCGAGCGGAAGAGCATGAAGGCCGTTGGCCATCGCGGAAGGACCATCCCGGGTCCCCGGGACCCAAGGATACTGAGAAGGGGAAACCCGCCACACTTCCATCTCGCTTGCCTTTTCTCTATGGTATTGGTTAGGCACTTACTGTGTGCCAGACGCTGTACTAAGCCCTGGTTTAGGTACAAGTTAATCAGGTTGGACACAGTCCCTGTTCCACATAGGGCTCACCGTCTTAATCCCCGCTTTCCAGGTGAGCTGAGTCCCGGAGAAGTGAAGTGACTTGGCCAAGGTCACGCAGCAGACAAGTGGAAGAGCTGGGATTAGAACCCAGGTCCTTCCGCCTCCCAGGACCGTTCTCTACCCACTAGGCCACGTTGCTTCTCGCCAGCAGGGCGACGTAGCGTCCATCAGCCCTGTGGGGAAGGTCTGGCCCAAGGTCTCCCAGCTAGTCTGCGACAGGGACGGCCCCCTGGATCACGAGTCTCCCGCCTCCACCAACCGTCACCGAGCCCCACTCCGTTACTCCATCCCGCCCTCCTCGTTACCGGATGCCTCTGCCCCAACCGAATTTTGCACCCACGAAGTGCTCTGGCCGAGGCCCAGGGACGGAGTGGGAGCAGGGAACGAAAATGACCACCGCAAACTTTTCACCTTCTTTCCCCTCTCGGCCTCTGTTAGTCTTGCGGTAAAACAAACACCAACGGGCCGCTCCTTGGAAACCGAAGACGGGAACTCGATGGCCTCTGTCCTCCAGAGACGAGCTCCCGGAGGATGCCAAACGGAAGCTGTGAGAAAGCAGACCAGATGTCTGCTCCGGGCCTGTCACCCGTCCAGGGGAGGCTCGGTGTGGAGGGGGGCCAGGTGCGAAACGAAAGATGTCCTCTGTCCTGGCCACTTCACATCTGGTGGGGGCGAGTTCTCCCCCGCCCCCGTACTGGTCTTCTCCTGGCCACTGCCAGGGGCAGCCCGGTGGGTGCCCCTCCGGAGCCCGCGACCTCCACCTCTCCCGGGAACTACGGGTTTTGGTTTCCCAGCCGGGAATACCACGTCCTAATGTTCCCCCGACTCTCCGGCCAACTCTTGGAGAACATCCTCTTCCAAGTACAATATTCCTGAAATTCTCAGGATGGGAAGGTAACCGCCGCCGATCGGCTCTGCCCGCTCTTCTTTCTCCGGTCATTCATTCGGTCGTATTTATCGAGCGTTTACTGTGTGTACTGTACTAAGTTTCTGGGAGAGTACAATGTAACGATAAACAGATACATTCCCTGCCCACAGCGAGCTCACGGCACAGTGGGGAGAGAAGGGAGAAAGGTCCCGGGACTCCAATCCCGGATCTGTCACTTGTCTGCTGTGCGACTTGGGCAAGTCGCTCCACCTCTCCTTGCCTCAGCTACCTTATCTGTAAAATGGGGATTGAGACTGAGAGCCCCACGTGGGACGGGGACTGTGTCCAACCCGATTTGCTCGTATCCACCCCGGTGCCAAGTTCAGTGCCCGGGACATACCAAGCATTTAACGAAGACCGTAATTATTAACGATTACTTGGGTGGGAAGAGAAGGAGCTCTGTTTGGGGTACGTTAAGTCTGAGGTGACGGGATGACATCCAAGTAGAGATGTCTTGAAGGCAGGAGGAGATGCGAGCCCGGAGACGGGGAGAGAGGTCAGGGGAGGAAACGTCGATTTGGATATCATCTGCACAGTGATGGCAGTCGAAGTCGTGGGAGCGAATGAGTTCTCCAAGTGTAAATGGAGAACAGAAGGGGACCGAGAACTGAACCTCGAGGGACGCCCGCGGTTGCGGGGGGGAGGCAGGGGAGGAGCCCGCAGAGGAGACCGAGAATGAGCGGCCAGAGAGATAAGAGGAGAACCAGGAGAGGACAAAGTCAGTGAAGCCAAGGTTGGATAACGTTTCCGGGAGAAGGGGGTGGCCCGCGGTGTCAAAGGCAGCTGAGAAGTCGAGCAGGATGAGGACGGGGTAGAGGTCTTTGGATCTGGCAAGCAGGAGATCATCAGTGACCTTTGAGAGGGCAGTTTCAGTAGAGTGAAAGGGACAGAAGCCAGATTGGAGGGGGTCCAGGCGAGAATTGGAGGAGAGGAATCTGAGGCAGCACTTGAGTACTTATTAAGCACTTACTCGGGGCAGAGTACTGTACTACACACTTGGGAGAATACGGGCCTCTCTACCCCACCGTTCACCTCCCCTCATCTAAGCCCCCTTTCCCCCCGACCCCCCGCTCCTCCCCCTCTCCCTTCCCGTCCCCTCAGCACTGTGCTCGTCCGCTCATTTGTATATATCTTCATTACCCTATCTATTTTGTTAGTGTGACGTGCATCCCCTTGATTCTATTTACTGCTACTGTTCTTGTCTGTCGGTCTCCCCCGATTAGACTGCAAACCCATCAGTGGGCAGGGACTGTCTCTATCTGTTGCCGATTTGTACATTCCAAGCGCTTAGTACACTGCTCTGCACATAGTAAGCGCTCAATAAATACCACCGAGTGAACGACCGAATGAATGAAACAAAAACAAGCAGGCACATTCCCCGCCCACAACGAGCTTACCGTCTAGATATGAGCTTACAGTCTAGAGAAATTTCTATAGCGTTTTTATATTACCAAAGCGCTCTCACGTTAATTAATTCATTTCAACCCTCGCGCCAACCCGGTGAGCCAGGGAGACAAGGCATCTCCATCTCTCTGGCGTGGGGGTCAGAGTCGGTAGACGTAGTATTCTCTGACCGTGAGGAGCTTCCAGTGTGTAGAGCGCCCTACTGAGCGGTTGGGAGAGTACAACAGAACGGCGGGACGGATTTGGTAGACACGCTCCCCGCCCACATCAAACCTATAGTCCAGAGGGGGAAACGATCAGAAGATGCCATCTGGAAGAGGTAGTTATACCTCCTGAGCGTCCACTCGTTGCCGTGCACGGATGCTTGGGAAGTTCGGACTGACCGAGTGACACGTTTCCCGCCCACAGTGAGTTTACACTCTGACGGAGGAGTCACACGTTGAACTATCACCCGCACAGTCCAAACAAAGAAACCGGGCGGGCGTTTACATCGGAGGAGTAGCGGGAAGAGTCAAAATCAAGCAAAGGGATAATAATAATAATAATAATAATAATCGTGGTATTTGTCAAGCGTCTACTATGTGCCAAGCACCGTTCTAAGAGCTGGGGTAGATACAGAGGTGATCAGGTTGGAGACAGTCCATGTCCCTCACCATCTTGATCCCCACTTCACAGATGAGGTAACTGAGGCAGAGAAGTGAAGTGACTTGCCCAAGGTCACACCGCAGACAGCCGGCAGAGCCGGGATTAGAACCCACGACCTCGGACTCCCAGGCCCGGGCTCTTTCCAGTCTGCTGCCAGATGGAAGGGAACTGGGAAGCCAGAGGTCAGAGGGCGGGGAGGTTCAGCTCCTCGGAAGAAATGGATCAGGCAACTGACGACCGGCTTGGGCATTGCCATTCTCCATGTTCGACAGTCTCCTCACTGCTCCACTGTGCTAATGCTAACTTACCTTACCTCCTAACTCACCTCGCCGATTTCCTGCAATAAGCCAGCACGCTCACTTGGCCCCTCTACCACCAACCTACTCGCTCCACCTCCATCTCATCTATCTCGCCGCCGACCCCTCACCCACATCCTGCCTCTAGCCCGGAACGCCCTCCTTCTTCATATCCGACAGACCATCAACTCTCCCCACCTTCAAAGCCTCATTAAAATCACATCTGTTCCAAGCGGTCTTCCCCGACTAAGCCCTCGTTCTCCTACTCCCTCTCCCTTCCGTGTCGCTCCTGCGGGTGGACTCGTACCTTCTTCAGCCCCCCGGCACCTATGTGCGGATCGGAAATTTACTTTCATGTCCGTCTCCCTCTCCACGCTGTAAACTCCTCGTGGGCACGGAACTTGTCCTCCGACTCCGTTATACTGTGCTCTCCCAAGTGCTCGGTTCAGTCTCTGCACGACGTAAGCGCTCCATAAACAGGATTAATTCGTCGACGGGTCCTAATACCTGGAGGCTGACAGAGCCTCCCCAGCTTCCACTTCCTCCCCGAGGTCTGGCCACCCCTACGGCGGTTATGTTTCGCAGAGCAAAATATGGAACCGATCCTGGCTCGACTCCTCCCTCTCCCGTGCGCGGGGCAGTCCCGGCGCCTCTTGCGCCCCGTGAAGGGTTGATGATCTAGGGAGCACGGAGGTCACGGGGAGTGGAGGAGAGGAAAAGGCCCGGTTGGAAGGGAGAGGTTTACCTGAATGCCTTCGGGTGGGCGGGACGACCGCTCACTCGCCCGTGGTAGCCCACGGTGTCTGCCATAGTAGGGGGTCGCCTTTCTGCCTTCCGCTAGGCCACAGAGCTGCCGTACGAACAGCAGTAGTATTAATTGTGGTATTTACTAAGTGCTTACTGTGTGCCAAGCACTGTTCTATGCCCTGGGGCAGATAGAAGGTAATCAGATTGGACACAGTCCCTGTCCCACATGGGGCTCACAGTTTTCAACCCCATTTTAGAGATGAGAGCCAGAGAAGTGAGGTGACTTGCCCAAGGGCACACAGCAGAGAAGTGGCGGAGGCAGGACTGGAACCCATGACCTCCTGGCTTCCGTGCCCATGCTCTATCCACTTACACTACGCCGCTACTAGGAAAGTCAGTGATCACCGAAGCTGGGAATGACTCTATCCGGTCTCACGACGGGATCCGTGTGTGGTCTGATTATTCCGTATCTACCTCAGTGCTCAGTACAAGCGCTTGACATGTAATAAGCACTTAACCAATACCGTTATTATCATCATTATCATCACTATTAATAGTAGTAGTAGTAGTAGTGTGATTATCTCTCCCCGCTGGAGAGCTACAAAGGGGCATAACCTGTAGGCACAACGCCTCGGTTTTGTTTTCAAATCCGTCCATTTGGACTATTCAGAACAAGGCGGGCGAGCGAGAGACGGGGAAGGAGTCAGGGAAACGCACGAGTGCCGGGACCTGTTAGAGCAACATCACCGCCGATCGATCAAGGTATTCACTGAACACTTAATCTGCGCAGAGTGCTGCACCAAACGCTTGGAGGAGTACAGGGCCGCCACTGACCATTAATATGGAATGAGTATTTTGGGCCAGGCCTTGGAATAAAAATAATAATAACGATGGTACGGTAAGCGTTTACTATGTGCCAAGCACTGTTCTAAGCGCCGGGGTAGATTCAAGGCATCTACACCACCGTATACACCATCGTATAATGGCGAGCTCGTGGTGGGCAGGGAATGTGTCTGTTTATTGCTGTACTGTATTCACCCGAGCGCTTAGTACAGCGCTCTGCACACAGTGAGGGCTCAATAGACACGACCGAGTGAATGAAGACGTGGTCCCCGTCCCCGAGGAGTTTACAGTCTTGAGGTTGGTGGGGAGAATTCTGCCACCCCGCTGGTAGCGTGAACCCATGGCGCCTTGCTTTTTCCACCCCCGTCCTCCAGCGGATCCGCTGGCGGTTGAGAATGGGGGCGTGGGCTGCGTCGGGAAGAGCGGCAACCCGGCGGCTTTCCCCGGAAGCCTTTACCCGATGCCACGGCGGGTGCCACCTCCGAGGAGGGGCGGAGCTGCGGTCGGCGTGAGGCCGAGGGGGGGATCCCGCTCGAGGGCTGGACGATGGGCTGAGCCAGCCTCTTTGATCCTAGAGCGTCCCCTCCTGACGGCCCTGAGGAAGAGCACACACTGACCCTACCCGCTTCCCACCCCAAGGATGTCCATTTCGGTTCCCCCCAAACCCAGGGGGACAGAGACTTTGGACCTGAGCGGGGGATTTCTCCGGTGCGGCAGAGCTCTGGGTGGCCGGGGCCTGGGGTGGTCGGGGTCGGGGCGATGGTCCTGGGGCTCTCCTAAGCTCCTTCTAGGGTTTCCACCACTTGGCGGACGTCTCTCCCCCTTGGATCTGACGAGAGGATAATGGGGCTTGGGAAGGCCATCCTCACCGTAGAGTCCGGACTCCCCGCCCTCCGAGGGCAAAGTCCGGTAGTCGGAACTGGGGGAGGGCAGAGGGAGGAAAAATCACAGTCGTGTGGGGGAGGTAGGGTGTCTCCATACCCCCTACGAACACACACGTACACGAACACCCGAACCAGTCAGTAATCGGCGCTGGGAGAGCGGCTGAGGAAGGGGAAGAGACGCTCTTTGCCTTCAACTCTCCTGCCTCTTTCCCCCGGCCCGCGCTATTCCTCTGGCTCAGAATTCCCTCGCTCCTCAGAGTTTTCCCTGAAGTCCTCCTCCTCCTCCTCCTCCTCCCCAACATCTTCTCCAATTACCCCTCAGCACCCCAACATCAACCGCCTTCTAGCACTCAGAGGCTACTCGTCCCCAGCCTTTACGAATATCCGGTGTTTCGGTCGCGCCTCCCGTTATTCATTTCGATAATTACCTGTGGTCGATTCTATCTGGCTCCCCCGTCGGCAAGCAAGGTCTTCGTGGACAGGGAATATGTCGCTCGTTGTGAACTTCCAAATGGCTGCGTACAGTGCGCGGCACAAGGGAGGAGCTCAGGGAATACGTCTATTACGACCACTGACTGCCATTCCTACTCAGGGGACTGACAGTCCGCTGCAAGCAGACCAAAAAAATCCAGGAGACCAACGTCCATTAAGAGAAAGGAAGATGGCACCAGGCAGAAAGCAGAAGGGTATTACGGCCGTCACCGTGGGCTATCTTGCGTTTCAAGCGATTGGATCGATGGGTCAACGCTGACCTTTTGGAGGCAAACGAGTGGGAATCGGTCTCTCAGCAGGGGCCTCTGCCCACCCCTCATGCCCTCGACCATCAGGGGTCAGTGGAGGCTGAGGAGGGGAAGGGCGGTAAGACGCATATTCTCTGTCCTGATGGCGAAGGTGGAGGGAAGCCCGTTGGCCGAGGTCAGAGGACCTGGGCTCTAATCCCGGCTCTGCCTGCCACTTGTTTGCCGCCTGTTTGTTTGGGCAAGTCACTTCACTTCTCTGGGCTTCAGTGGCCTCATCTGTAAAATGGGGATTGAGACTACGAGCTCCCCATGGGACAGGGACTGTGTCCAACTCGATTTGCTTGTATCCACTCCAGTGCTCGGTTCGGTGCCTGGCACTTAATATATCAGCACTTAATACAGTGCTCGGCACCTAGTAAGCGCTTAACAAATACCATCCGAAAAAAAGCATTCCAGAGTAAGTGACCTGAACCCAAACTGTCCCCCTGTAATCCGGCTCCAAGCCCCAACAAATCTCGGCAACGAGGCAGACGTAGAGATGGGGGCTCCCGGAGTCCTCGAAAAGTCAGAACTTCTCTGCCCTCACTTTGGGCCCGGCTGCGAAACAGCGCTTATGCGTCTGCCCGGACTGTACCCATCCGTCTCCTCATCCCCTGCGCCAACTTCGCTTGCCGCTTCCTCGCTCCTCGCCCGCCCCGGTCCTGCCTAATGAACCGCTCCATCTCCATGACACCTCCCAGGGTCGACAGACGGGCCCGCCGCGTGCTGGAAACGTCCCCCAGACCCAGAGCTCGGCCCGGGGCCCGGACGGGAGGATCCGAGGACGTGAAGAAAGTGGTTTACATTGCCGCAGTCTTCTGTCCCTTTCCACTATTTAGAATGAAGAGTGTGATGGGATGAATGACGGAATGAGAGAGGAGAAGCCCCCGGGGGGGGGGGGGGGGGAAGCCATTTCCACAGACCGTGACATCATCTCTTCCTCCGGCTCATCGGCAGAACTCCCTCCCTCCCCCACCGTCCCGGGCCTCCAAACTCGCGCGTCTGGAGAAACCGAGTGCGGCCGCCTGGAAGAGGAATTCCCTCCCCGAAGGATGTTTATTTCTGGAGGCCACCGTGGGGCCGGGCTCTGGGCCGCGGATGCGATCGAACCCTGAGAGCCCCCCGAACAGTGACGATGATGATGACTGTGGTATTTCCTAAACGCTCACTATGCGCCAAGCACTGTACCGAGCGCTGGGGTAGAAACAAGCAAATCGGGTTGGACAGAGTCCCTGTCCCACCTGGGGCTCACAGTCTCAATCCCCATTCTACAGATGAGGGAACTGAGGCCCAGAGAACTGAAGCGATTTGCCCAAGGTCACACAGCAGACAAACAGCGGAGCCGAGATCAGAGCCCATGACCTTCTGACTCCCAGGCCCGGGCCCTATCCACGACGCCGTGCTGCTTCTCAACCCTAGCCCCAACAGACAACTCCAGGGGTTGCCCATGCACCCCCGTACTAAACGAAAACTCCTCACCACTGGCTTTAAAGCAGTCCATCACCTCGCCGCAGCCCACCTCCACTCACTTCTCTCCTTCTACGACCCAGCCCGCACCCTTCATTCCTCTGGCGCTAACCTGCTCGCTGGGCCTCCATCTCCCCCGTCTCGCCACCGGCCCCTGGCCCACGTCCCGTCCCTGGCCTCGATCGGCCTCCCTCCTCAAATCCGACAGTTACTCTCCCCCGCCTTGGAAGCCTTACTGCGGGCCCGTCTTCTCCAAGAGGCCTTCCCAGGCTGAGCCCCACTTCTCCTCATCTCCGACGCCTCACCCTGACCCGCCCCCTTCGCTCTTTCCCCCTCCCAGCCCCACAGCACTCATGTCCCTATCAGTAATTTATTTTATCCGTATTGACGTCTGTCTCCCCGGAGACTGTAAGCTCGTTGTGGCCAGGGAACGTCACCGTTTACTGCCGTGTTATACTCTTCCAAGCTCTTCGTACAGTGCTCCGCAAACTCCCAGTAGATACAAGTGAACGAACCAATACGGTAAAGCAATAAACAGACACTTTCCGTACCCGCAAGGAGCTTACAGTCTAGAGGACGGTGGTCCCGGGCGGCATCCCACGGGTTCTGGCTGCGGCCACTTCCCGTCCCCACGGGGCTCCGCCACCTGGAAACCAATCGACACCGGGAGGGAGGCCGGACACATTGGCCCGGTCAATCCCCGGTCACCCTAAGCCAGGGGAGGGCCGGGCCGGGCCGGGATGGTTCTCCTCCAGACGCCGGCCGAGGCTGCGGGTGAGAGAGCTCTTGGAGGGACCCGTCTGGATGACCTTTCTCCGTCCCAGAAACGCCCACGGGCCCCACCTCTGCGCCTCCCTCCTTGCCACCCGCCCCGCCCCTCGGCAGCCAGTTTCGTTCTACTCTTCTCCCTCGGAGATGCGGAGAGAGGGATCCCACAGACAGAGCCCGCTCTCCCCGGCTCGGATCGCGCCGCTCTTCCTCCTTCCGCCCTCCTCAAGAGCGATCTTCTCCTGGGCGTAACCCGCCAGGACAAACAAGATCACAAAGGATGCTCAGATCTGGGCGGCCAGCTAGGGAAATTACAGCGAAAAAAAAAGCCATTAATCAGGCCAGGATAAAGGCAGATTTCGGCGAAAGTCATCTCAGAGTTAATCCTCGGTCGAGAAGACAAAAGAGGAATTTGGCTCTCCTTTGTCGCAGAGACAATGGGATGACGCTGGCACCCACTCCAGGCCCCGGAGCGTCCAAGAACAAAGTGAGTCTGGATCTGAGTGAGCTGGGCCAGGGAGCTGGAGGGACAGTGTGGGGCTCTGACACCCGCCCAAGGGAAAACCCTCGCACCGAATGCTCCCCGAGCTCTCGGGGTGGGTGCGTCCAGCCGGGGCCCTCGGGGGACGACGAGGGAGCCTGTGGGCAGGCCGGGGGATCTGCCGGGGGTGGGGGAGAGGGTACCGAGGGGGTCCCAGAAATCCTGCCGTATCCCTGAGCCAGATGGGGGCTCGAGATGAACCTGGCCGGGCCAGATGCTGCAATAACGATAATCACGGTGGCATTTGTTAAGCACTCACTCTGTGCCAGGCACTGTATTAAGCGCTCGGGGGTGGGGGGTGGAGGGCGAGGGGGAAAGCAACGCAAGCAAATCGGGATCGACTGAGTCCCCGTCCCACACGGGGCTCACGGTCGTAATCTCCACTTTACAGACGAGGTAACCGAGACCCAAAGAAGGGAAGTGAGTTGCCCAAGGTCACACGGCCGACAGGGCCCGGAACCCTCGACCTTCCGGCTCCCAGCTCCACCCACTAGGCCGTGCCGCTTCTCTGCTGAACGTCTAACCCTCTATCCCGATGGTAGAAACCTCCCGAGGGGGAGATTACACAACCTCCGTAGGAGCCCATTTAATGTCGGGGAGTTCGTCTTGCTGTCAAGCAGAAACCACTCCATACGCAACTTGGTTTCCCCCACTCCCGTGTCTGTATTCAGCGGAGCGGGACGACAGACGGCCTCGCGAGCAGAACCCCTCCCCGCCTCCCCGTAGGAACGCCAACCACGTTCGCCCCGCCGAGTCGAGAGCGGGGACGCCGCCCCCACCTTACGGGCCGCGGAGAGCTCGGGGCCGGAGAGGGGAAACCACTTGCCCGCGGCCACCCGGCCCGTCGGGGCAGAGCCAGGACGGACATCCAGGTCTTCTCCCGGGCCACCGGGCAGGCGTGACTCTTCCTTTTGTTTTTTTTTTTTTACGGTACCTGTTTAGCGCTTACTATGCGTCGAGCACCGTTCTAAGTGCTGCGGTAGATACAAGTTAATCAGGTCGGACACGGTACCCGTCCCGCCTGGGGCTTGCGGTCTAAGCGCTTGGTGGAAAGCTGTGACTTCAGTTTCCCCTCTGGCCTTCTTTCCCGCAGAACGGGCGAGCTCAACATCTCTCGCCTTCCCCGGAGCCGTTCCCTCAGCTGGGGCTGGATGGAGGCAGGGATCGACCGGTGTCAGCTGGCATTTGGAGGCGCTCGACGGCAACAGCGCTGGGAAGCGGCGTGGCCTAGTGGATGAAGCCCGGACCCGGGAGCCAGAGGACCGGGGATCTAATCCCCGCTCTGCTCCTCCTATGTGGCCTCGGGCAGATCAGGCTCCATTCCCCGGTGCCTCAGTTTCCCCAACTGCAACACGGGGATTCGATTCCCGTTCCCCCCGCTATTTAGACGGTAAGCTCCGTGTGGGTCAGGGACTGTGTCCGACCTGATTAACTGGGATCTACCCCAGGGCCTGACCCGTGGCAAGCGGGAGAGAAGCAGCGCGGTCTAGAGGTTAGGACAAGGACCGCCGAGTCAGAACGAGCCGGGCTCCGATCCCGACTCTGCCGCTTATCTGCTGCGTGACCTCGGGCAAGTCCCTTTAACTGCTCTGTGCCTCGGTGACCTCATCTGTAAAATGGGGATTAAAACCGTGAGCCCCCAGGTGGGACACGGACCGCGTCCGAACCCGATAGGCTCGTACCTGCCCCGGGGCTTACCGCGGTGCCCGATGCACGATCTGCGTTTAACCAATACCGTCTTAAAAAAAAGTGCCAACGATCACTGTCGTAACGGCAGCGTCCCTCGAACTGGTCCGGTGCTACTGTTTGACCCCAAGGCACTTTCCCATCAGCTGGCTCATCTCGTCCTCAGAATGCCGCTGGGGGGGGGGGGGGGAGGGAGTGACCGGCCGGCTAGAGAGCCGGTCCCCAAGTGGCCAAAGAGGGAAGGGAGCCGTGGCTCGATCCCTCTCTCGCAGCCTGGCCAGGCGTCGAGGAGGGGGAGGAATGGCGGCCTAGCCCTGGAGTAGGTGGACACGACTACTGAAGTGACTGTCCCCACCCCTCCCCGCTTGGCCCGCGGGACTTCCGGGGCCTTAGACGGGCCCCGGAGCGAACCCCGGCTTCCCCCGTCCCACCGGGACCCGCCGGGGAATCCCGCTGGCAGGGACTGTAAGCTCGGTGTGAGCCGGGAAGGTGTCTGCTATACCGCGCTTATTACGTGCCGGGCGCTGTACTAAGCACTGGGGAGGATAGCGGTAAATCGGGCTGGACACAGTCCCCGTCTCACGTGGGGCTCACAGGCCACGCTCTATCTATTACGCCACGCTGCTCAGTACAGTGCTCTGAACACAGTAAGCGCTCCATAAATACGACTCCTGCCCACCCCGGGCGGAGCCCCGGGCCCGTCAACGCTCCTCCCGAGACCCGCCCCGGGGGGGTCCCGGGTCCTTCACCCAAGCGAAGTGACTTGGCCCAAGGTCGCGCAGCGGCGGAGCCGGGATCAGAACCCAGGCCCTTCTGACTCCCAGGCCCGGCGGTCTGTCCACTAGGCCACGCTCCTTCCCCCGAGCCCGGGGTCGGGGGGGAGGGTCCGGACCGAGACGGCATAGGTTTCGTCCACCCCCCGGCATCCACCCGCCCCGGCCCGGCCGCTCTGTTTGCTTTGGGAAAGGCACGGGGGCTGACGCAGCTCCCTGATACGGCCTTGACAAGATCGAGTCTGGCGCTGCCGCTAATGGGGCTGGCCCCCCGTCCAATTAGCGTGCTTATTTACACTCTCCGGCCCGCGGAGGATCCGATATCCCTTCCTGCGCTGGGCCTCTCCCGCCCCGGCCAAGACTAACAGACCTCGGTGGTAACCTAAACACCGAACGCTTACGTGGTCCCGATCCAGGCCCCGGGGTGCAAGCTAACCGTTCCCCCGTTCACGCCGGCCCGAGGCCGGGGCGGGAAGGAGAGCGGGGGTGGCCGCATCGCTCCCTTTAGGGGTGAGGGGCGGGGGGTGGGGGGAAACGGGGAGAAGAAAACGAAAGAGCGGTCGCCGGAGAACTCCAGAAACAACCGGCTCCCCTTCCTCTAACCCCGCTTTCCCGGGACTGCGGGAGACGGCCCAATCCCGTCTCGAGGACGTCCCCTCGGAGGGTCGCGGAGGGGAGGGGAGCGTCGAGGGAGGGAGGAAAGAAACGCTAGGAGCTCCCGGTTTTCCCAGAGAGGGGGTGGTCTGCCCCGGCTTGCCCAACATTTGGAGCAGGAGCCGCACACAGGCCTGAAGTTATACCGGTGGTCGGCTTTCCCCCCTCCCTCCCCTCGGTTCCCGCTGGAAGAAGCGGTTGGCTTCGGAGAAACCCCCAACGGCTCCGAAGGAGGAGGCGGCGGGGCCTAGTGGAACGAGTACGGGCCCGGGAGCCAGAAGACCCGAGTTCCAGTCCCGGCTCCTCCGCTCGCCCGCCGGGTGACCTGGGGCAAGTCACCTCACTTCTCTGAGCCTCCGTTTCCTCATCTGTTCACCCTCCTTCTCAGAACGTGAGCCTCACGTGGGACATCTGTCCAACCCAGCACTCGGTACGGCGCTTGGCGTAGTAAGAGCTTAACAAATAATGATTATCATCATCCCTTTTAGAGGGTGTGGGGCGGGGCAGGAGGAGACGAGGAGGAGGACGAGAAGAAAGAGGTGAGGGGCGAGGGAGAGAGGAGCACGTGCAAAAAGGATGTGAGAAACACGAGTAGAACCATTGTGAAAACAACGGTGATTATTATTATGGTATTTGTTGAGTGCTTACTACGTGCCAGGCACTTGTACTAAATGTATCCACAGGCGAATCGGGTTGGACCCGATCCCCCGTGGGGCTCACGGCCTCAATCCCCGTTTTCCAGGTGAGGTCATCGGGGCCCAGAGAAGTGAAGTGATTCGCTCAAGGTCACGCAGCAGACAAGTGGCGGAGCGGGAATCAGAAGCCGTGACCTTCTGACTCCCGGGCCCGTGCCCCAGCCACGACGGCTCGAAGCCGGCCTGGCGCGGTCCACGGGTCCCGCCCAAGGGAGGTTGTGGTGGAGAGGCGGGGGACGAGGCGGGGACCGAAGCGGGCCGCGGGGAATACCGGCAGCCGCGTGAAAGCCCCTCCTCGGCAGCCTCCTCTCCGCGGGCCAGCTCTGCCGACGGCCACCGCCCGAGGAGGCCGGGGAAGAGCGGAGAGCGCCTGTGGCCCTTCCCGGTCCTGGGGGCCGGGGGGGGAGGGGGCGGGGTCAGAGGTCTCCCACTCCAGTAGCCCAAGTGGGACAGCTCTCGGACCTCTGACCGGGCAACAGGGCTTCCTGGGATCCACCAGGGTTACGCCAGGGCAGGGTGGGGAGCCGGGTGCCCCGAGACGATCACCTCCGGGTCGTGCCCCGTCTCCACCTCGCTCTTGTCCCCTCATTCGTTCGACTGTATTTAGTGAGCGCTTATAACAATGAACTGACAATTTCCCTTTCCAGAGTGATGTGTCCGTCTCTGCCCGGACCCCGCCGCCTTGGGAAGATACACCCCGGGGAGCAGAATGCCTGGTTCTCGTCCCCTGCCCTTTTTTCTCGTCTGGGCCAGCCTGGGGGGCTTGGCCCGAGAGATGGGCTGTGCCCAGTGAAATGGCCGGCCTTAGGGCACCCCAGAAATCCTCCGGACCCCGGGCAGCCAGAGCAGGGTTGAGACGCTCTACGCTTCCTCTCTGCCAACTCTCGTCTTGACCCGCCGCGATCTACCTGTCACCCCCTTCGCTCCCCGTGGCCACCGACAGCCTCCCATTTGCCAACTCCCGGGCCTCTCGGCCACCTCCGACACGGATGACCCCCTTCCAGACCGTAAACCCCTCGGAGACGGGGCTCGTGCCCGTTCGCCCTACCGCGCTCTCCCCGGCAGCACGCCGGAGAGGCTGGGGCACGGGCCTGGGAGTCGGAACGCCCCTCCTGGGCCGTGGGACCTCGGGCAGGTCACTTGGCTTCTCTGGGCCTCGGTCACCTCAACTGTAAAATGTGACTCGAGACTGTGCGCCCCACGTAGGACGGGGACTGCGTCCGGCTTGATTTGCGTGTATCCACCCCGGGGTTTGGTCCAGTGCCTGGCACCTAATAGGCGCTTAACAGAAGACCGTAATTATTCCCTGCACACAGTAGACCTGGAGACCTGGAGTAGCTCCTGGAGGACAGGGATCTTGTCCATTAACTCTACCGTGCTCTCTCAGGTGCTTAGTATAACAGCCTGAACACAGTGAGGTCCAGTAAACGGCACGGATCGACTGACCACTGTCCCCTCCCGGATACGCTCACGGGTCTTAGATTTCTTGACACAACTCCAGACCCGGTTCTCCTTCCACCCCTTCAACGGCTCTTCCTCGGTTCCAATCTGGCTCTCTGTCCCCCTCTCGTTTCCCGACGCTGTTCCGCAAGACTCTTCCCTCGTAAGCTTTCTGTTCTTCCCTCATTCTCTCCGGGAACTGATTCGCTCACAGGATCTGCTCTGCACACAGTCAGCGCTCCCTAAAAACGGCCGAACGGCTGAGTGGATGAATTTTAACTCCCACCTCTAGGAAAACGGCTCCCGGATCTACCTCCCTCTGGTAACCCGATGGCTTCCCGGGTACAAGCGCTCAGACCAGCGCTCTGAACCTACTGGGAGCCCAGCCCAGGGTTCTGCACGCGGTAGGTGCTCAATCGATGCTGCTGCTCACGACGATCTAAAGGTCTTTCCCTTCCCAGGTCATCAGGCGACTTTGAATTGTCCTAGCCTTTAGGCTACTGTGTCCAATATAATATAGTATGATACGCTATAATATATAATAATAAAATATAAAAGCCCCCCTGCCTTTTGGCTATTCCCAACTTGTGAGTGCCCCTACCTGGGGTGACCTGAGGAGAACTCAGCTCCCTCTTAACCATTTTTGCCTCTGTGGTCCTGTACTCTTAGGCCGGAGAACACGGCACCCACTGGACGTTCGACAGGTAGAGCAGTGAGGCCTAACGGATAAAACACGGGCCCGGGAGTCAGGAGGACGCAGGTTCTAATCCCGGCCGCACCGCTTGTCTGCCGTGCGCCCTCGGAAGCACAGTTCACGTCTCTGTGACTCAGCTACCTCATCTGTAAAACGGGGACTGAGACGGTGAGCCCCGCGCGCCCGACCTGATTGGCTGGAATCTACCTCGGCACTTTAGCACGATGCCCGGTACGCGGTAAATACTCCGCAGATGCCACGGAAACAAGACCACAGGGAAGGATGAGTGGGAGACCCAGGTGGGCCCGGGGGTCGGCTCGGGGAAGAACGTGGGGAGAAGAGGACAGTGACGCTGGTGAGGAAGGTAGCAGAATCCGGGAGAGCAGAGTACCGGGCGCAGGCCAGGGAGTTCCCGCCCGGCAGACGATCCCCTTGAACCAGGCACGAGACGAGAGGGTCGATCGTCGGTCGCGAAGCACCCACCCCCGCCGACGTTCTGGCTCCGGGGGTGGAGAATCTGTCCAAGTGGTAGAGTTTGAACATCCGACCCACTTGAAAACTTTCTAGAATGGATCGGGCAAAGCCCTCTGGAGGCCGAACGCCCCAAAGGCGGTGAGACGCCGGACACCCAGAGAGGACTCCGTCGTCCGTGTGGCCCGCGGGGGCTCCGGCCCACCCGGCCTTCCGCTCCCTGCTCCCCAGCCGGCTCAGGTGAACCCGAAACGGCCCGGGGGGGGGGGGGGGGGGGGGGGCGCGGAGGGTTTCGGCCTCGCCCGCCTCCGCGGGGTCTGTCACGCCCCTGGAGCCTCCGGCTCCCGGCCGCGGCCGTGAACATCTGCTGAGGAGCCACGGCCCCAACCTCTCCCGCCTCGGGACCGGGCTCCTCCGGCGCAGATCTATCATTGCCGCCCACTGTCTCGGCCAACTGACCCGAGGAAGGCCGCCTGGCTGGAAGTGTGCAGCTCGGTGATGAATGGGCAATAAGGAAAACATTAAACCAGACCGGGAAAGAATTTCTGGACGGCCCGCCGGAGCGGCTCGGCGCCCAGGCCATCTGCACACGTCCCGGCTCCGCGGTTCCGGGAGCTGCAGGGAGGGCAGAGATCACGCCGGCTCCCCGTATCACAGCGCCGTCCGAAAGCGCGGGCCCTCCGGTGGTCTTCAGACCCGGTCCTCCACCTCCGGGGCCGGAGGCTACCTAAACCATCCCAAGACTCGTGGGCTCAGTTGTTTTCCCTGACGGAGGTTCCCCGAGCAGGAGCGTCTACGAATCTCTAGGCCTGCCCGCCTCCAGTCAAGTTTTTTTAGGGTACCCGTTAAGCTCTTACTATGCGCAAGGCACTGCTGCAGGTGTTTAGGTAGATACAACCCGTGTCCCACGTGGCGCTCACCATCGTGTCCCCATTTCCAGATGAGGTAACTGAGGCACAGAGAGGTGAAGTGCCTTGCCCAAGGTCGCAGAGCAGGCAAGTGGCGGCGACGAGATTAGAACTCAGGTCCTTCTGACTCCCAGGCCCGTGCTCTGCCCGTTAGGCCACACCGAGGTTCTGATGCAGCCCGGGGGTCCCAGATGGGACCGAGACCCTGTCCGACCCGACCGTATTCTAGCCACTTTGCTCACCGCGGGGCTTGGCACTTGGGAAGCACGTAATTACCGGCATCACCCGCATCTGGAGTTGAGATCGACCTGTCAGTCGTATTTATCGAGCGCTCGCTTGTATTCGGCGCCTGGGAGAATCCGATACGAAATCGCTCACACTGGGTTAATCAATCCTCTGACTGGGTTATTCTCAGTGGAGAGGGAAAAACCCCTGGGCGGCCTCCTTTAGGGCAGAGCTGAGGACGGAAATGGGACTTACGGAGAATCTGAGGACGGCACGCCGTAGTAAGCGAAGCACACATTCCTTGCCCGCAGGGGGCTTAGCCTCCATCGCGGGATCACAGGTCTATCCAACGTCTACAGATGACGGGAGCGTTGGGGAAGAACAGGGATGAGATAGGGAGGAAAATAAGTACGTCAGGATGAGACAGCTGACTAAATCTTTGAATCACTAACCCAGGTGTTTCTGCGTGAGCTGAGGAAACCGGGTACAAACACATACACGGAAGGAGAGACTGATGGAGATGAATTCCTCCCACGGGATGCCGCGGGTATATCGGGCGGGTAAACACGTAGACGCGGTATACTGTGGGTACGGGGTAGGTGGGCGTACCGCTCACCTACTGACAAAGGGAAAGCAGCAAAACTGGTCCGTGGGCGAACGCGACTTTCTAGCGGTTCCCGGGCTCTAAATCTCTGGGGAGGAAAAGTCTTCCCGGAAGAAAGACAGCTCTCTGGTGGAGCGGGGGAGGGTCTGCCCCCGGACCCGTCGCTCCGGGGGACCCGCAGCCTCCAAGGTGGGGGTGGAGGGGGGTGACGCTCGGGCTTCCCAAAGGGTCCCTGACACAGCGGGCCCAAACCGGACTGCCGTCCAAATGGTGGGGAAACGGTTCTCTCCGCCAGCAGAGACGAGACCAGCCCCCCGGGCCTCGTCCTTCTCCGGGGAGCCCTCGGGGGCGAACGAGGGTCAACGACGGATCTTTCAGTTGAATTCGGGGTGGCATCACCTGGAAGGGGTGGGGCCGGCCTCGCTGCGGACAGTCCCCCTTCCGGGATCTTCCGCCCTGAGGTAAGCCGAGGCCCGGAGGCCCTCATCTCCTCTGGTTTCCAGTTCTCCTTGGTCTGTGCCTTTTGGAGCGAGCGAATTCACGCCAACCAGCCGGAGGGCGGAGACGCGAAGGGCGGTCTGAGGACGGTCGGTTGGAGGTCTCGCCACTCGGGGTTCCGAAGGGAAGCTGGAGCCCCCCTCGCCTTGGCCTGGCTCTGACCGAACCGGGCGGAGCCAAGCCGGCGGGAGCCGGAGCCGGAGGGGAATGGGGAACGAGACGAGCCTCTCCTGGGCACTCCCGGCGACTCCCGTCTCGGCCGAGTGACCTCTCCTCGTCTTCCCGGAAGGCGTCTTCTAGGAGACTTCCCGGGCGAGGCCCGCCCTGCTCGGTCCGCCGAGGCCTCTTGGGTCCCCCGATCCCGCCGGGCTAGCCACCTCTGGAGGCTTCGGGCTTCCGCGGTGCTCGGCGTCTCCCTCAGCTGACACCCCGAGCCTCAGAGGAGGCTCGGCCAACGGATCGGTCAGCCGGCTGCACATCCGGAGACCTCCCCCTCCAGGAACCTCTCGCTCCCGGCGGTGGACTAACAGATCCCCGCTGGAAAGTGTGAAATCTACGGAGCAGGCTGAGGGTCGAGACGCCTTCTGGTGGGTCCGGCGTGGGCCCCGAGGTTGGAGGTGGGGTGGGGGGGCTTGGGGGGGCTTCCGTGGCTAGAGGTGGGCAACGATCCCTAGGCCCCGTAGCTTTAAAGCACTCAATCAGCTCTCCCCCTCCTACCTGAGCATCTCCCGCCGCAACGCAGCCCGCGAGCTTCACCCCTCTATCGTCAACCCCCTCGCTAACTCGATCTCGCCGCCCTCGCTGCCGGACCCCCGGCCCGCATCCTCCCTCGGGCCCGGAACTCCCCCCGCTTGATATCCGACAGACGATCGCTCCCCCCGCCTTCGGAGCCCTCCTGAAATCCCATCTCCTCTGAGAGGCCCTTCCAATCAGTCGGTCCAACAATTTAAAGAGCGCTAAACTGGGGGCAGAGCACTGTACTAGGTGCTCGGGGGAGTACGACGGGGTTCCTCGTCAACAGTGAGCCCCGCAGCCACCGAGACCGAGGCGCCCAGGCCGGGAGGGGTAGCGGAGCGCTGCACCGAGCGGACGGGAAGAGTGGTCGCCTGGAAAAGTCCCCCGGGAAGTGGCGTGGCTCGGTGGACAAAAGCGTGGACCCGGGAGCCGGAGGCCCTGGGTTCTAATCGACCTGTCGGCTGTGTGGCCTTGGGCCAGTCACTTCACTTCTCAGGGCTCCGGTTACCTCGTCTGTAAAATGGGGATTGAGACCGTGAGCCCGTCGTGGGACAGGGACCGCGGCCAACACCATCTGTTGTATCCACCCCAGCGCTTAGTTCAGCGCCTGGCACCCAGCGAGCGCTTAACAAACACCGTAATTATTACTATGCCTGCTGAGTGCTCTTAGGCGAGGCACTTGGCTTCTCTGTACCTCAGTCTTCTCAACCGTAAAATGGCGCTTCAATACCCGTCCTCCCTCCTACTCGGACCGTGAGTCCCACGGGACTGTATCTGGCCCGATAAACCTCTATCTACTTCAGTGCTCCAAACGGGGTCTGACACATCGTAGGCTCTTAACGGATACCACAAAAATACCCCAAACAAAAAACGAAACCCCAAGAGCCAACACTCACCACTCGACGCTCGGCTCAAGGTAACGCTCTCCTGGCCCACCTGGGGCTCCGAACCGCGAGACCCACCTCCTCATCCTCCCCCCGACCCGCCCCAACCCACCGGGCCGCTGTGAAAACAGCTCGACCGGATCCTTTCTGTTGATCGGCGGACCGCCGTCCCAATCCCGTAAGCCCCCACTTCCCTCCTGGGGACAAGCGGCTGACGGTCTCGATTTGGAAGCGTCTATTTCCCCGCGTATGCCGGAGCCGCTCCACGGCACCCGGTTCGGTCCCAGTCGCGTCGCCTTTGCTCAGGGAAGCCCGGCGGGAAAGGGTTCCGGGCCGATCGGCCCAAGGTATCCCGAGCAAAGCCTCAGGAACGGCGCCGACGGTCGAGACCCGGAAGGCTCCGCAGGGCGGGTGGGCTTTGCTTTTCCACGGAAGGAAGCTCAGCGGCGGGAAGCGGGCAGAGGTCCGGTCGGGGAACTCGCCCCGCCTGTCCGGGGCCCCTATTCCCCGCCTCACAGCTCATCTCTCAGGGCTCCGAAGGGCACGGCCAGAGAGCGGCGGACGGTGCCGTGAACGATAACGGCATCTGTTGAGCGCTTACTGTGTGCCGGGCGCCGGGCTGGAGAAGAGCAACTCGGGATGGACAAAGTCCCTGTCCCACGTGGGGCTCGCGGTCGCGATCCCCAGTTGACAGATGAGGTCACTGAGAGAGGTGGAGTGACTTGCCTGAGGTCACCCGGCAGACAGGCGGGCGGGGCCGGGATCAGAACCCACGACGCCCTGACTCCCAGGCCCAGGGCTCCATCCGCTACATCGTGCCATCTCCGCCGTGGACCAGCCCGGGGGCTGGAATCACTCGAAGAGCAGCGGTATTTACCGGGCGCTTACCACGCGCACGGCACTCTCCTAAGCGCCTGGGAGAGGCCGACGCAACGGAGTCGGTAGACACGGTCCCCGCCCAGGAGGAACTTACGGTCCAGAGCGGGAGACGGGCCGGGCCGCGGTGGAACCCGGCGGGGCGTCGGCGGTGGGTTTTGTGTTCCAGAGGGACACGCCTCCACTTCCGGGAGCCGCCTCCCTCCGCCATCTCGCGGCGTCGACCTGACAATCGTGAGCCCGGCAGCTGAATGATTCCGCCTCGTGTGCGTGCGCGAACTATTTCTGGCTCACCCAGGGAAAAGCGAAAAGCGAAAATCGAGAGGAAAAAAAAAAAAAAAAAAGAACTCGAGAGGGGAAAGCGAGCGGAGGAAAGTTAATGGCTTCGCCTCTGCCACGTCTGACTTTCTGCCAGAGCGTTTTGGGGGCTATTACCTCATAAAAGGAAGGAGCCAAAATAAAGAAACCTCTGAAATCTAGGCCGCCCGGCACACGTACGGGACACGACCGTCGTGAAACCGCAGCCGCGTTCTCCTGCAGACGGGGAACTCGCGGGCGGCCGTTGAAAGGACCCGATCCGCACAGCCGGGCCCCCCGGGGAAGGCCCCGAGCCGCTCGCCAGTTGGAACCCTGAGCGATCCGGCCCGCGCTCCCTGTCCTGACAGTTTCCTTCCGGAACGTGGCAGGCGGCTCCCGGCCTCTCCCTGTAAAAACAGCGGGGCGTTCCGCAGCTCAGACCCTCCACAGCCCGCTCGGCTGCCTCAGGCCCGGATCCCCGGGCGCCGGTGGAGGGGGGCGGGGGGACGGGAAGGGCGACGGAGGAGGCCGCTGGGCCCGGGCCCGCCCTCCCCGCCCGCCCGCGGGTCCCCCGGCTTGGGCCCCGGGAAGAGATTCGAACCAGCTGCGGCGCGCGGATTTCCCCTGCCCCCCGACCGGCCCCAGCTACCGTTCCCTCCCGCTGGACCGACGTCCTCAAAACCGGGGCTGGGAGGTCTCGGTGGCCCCGTCGGGCTTCGGGGCCCGTACGTGTGGATTCCCGGGCCGGTCACACCCCATCCCTCGGAGGACCCGGGGAGCCCCGCCTGACCTGATCCCTCGCCTCCGGCCAAGACCCCTCCCCCGACCTCGGAGTTGCGTCGGAGCCGGCCCGTCGAGGCTCATCGCCCCCCTTCCCCGAACCCTTTCCTCCGCGGGGGGGCTCGGAGCCATCGAGGACCTCGGGGACGGGAATTCCCGGACGGTAACAGAGCGAGGACTGAACGGGGGGCAAGGGAGAAGGGGAGTCCCATTTGACGTTTCCAGAACCGGGACTAGGTTCTACCGGATCGGCCTCCCGGCCGCCCTCCCTGCCTCCCGGCTCACCCCTCTTCGGTCCGAACTGCCCCCTGCTTGCCCGGATCACCGTTCTAGACGCGATTATTCCGCGGACCTCTCCACCGCGGACCGTACTGAGCGCCGAGGCGGATACAAGAAGGTCGGGTCGGACACAGTCCCTATCCCAGGTGGGGCTCGCAGTCAGAGGGGGTGGGAGAACGGGTAATCTGCGGATGAGGGAACCGGGGCACTGAGAAGGGAGGCCATTTGTCCAAGGTGGCGCAGCGGGAAAGCGGCGGAGCCGGGATTAGAAGCCAGGTCCTCTGACTCCTAGCGCTCATTCCACCAAGCCACATATCCGACGGGACGGGTACGTTCCCCAACCTCAAAACCCTCCTAAAATCACATCTCCTCCAAGAAGCCTCCCCTGACCAACCTCACTTGCCCACCTCATTCGCCCTCCCTCCTTGCGCTTGGGTCCGTATCCCTTAAGCACTCCGATACCTCGCCCCAGATCCTGATACCCTTCCGCTTCCCCGGCCCGTAATTCATTTTAACGTCCGTCTCCCCTGCTAGACCGCAGGCTCCACGAGGGTAAGGATCGCATGGACGCCTCCAGGCTTGCAGTTCAGTGCCCCGCACGGAGTCAGCACTCAATACCCGCCGCTGATCGACCGGGCCGCCCCCGGGACTCAGAGAGCAGTGGCCGGTGGGGAGGGGACCGTCCCCGAGTCGCGAGCGGCGGACCCCGCTGCCTCTATTCGTCTCGGTTTTCCGGCTGAGGCTTCCCTAGATGAACTCCGGGTTTCTCCCGCTAACCTCCTCCTGGATCTCTGAGTCCAAGGAACTCCAAGGAGATCCAAGGATCTCTGAGTCCAAGAGCCCACGGCCCGTCAATCCCGCGACGCCGGCCCAACGGGGAGCGAGGCGTCCCGGCATCCCAGCCGGACCCAGTGCGGTTGGGAAAACCACCCGGGAAGGCGACCCCTCGGCCGCTCCCCTCTCTCCGCCTCGTCCCCCAACTCCATTTCGAGTCCAGGCTCTAGGACCCGATCTGGGAGGCTCGGCTCCTCGCTCGCCTTTCACTTGCGATTTCAAATAGGCAACGAGGGGTGGGAACGGACAGATGGCTCCCTCCGACTCTACCCTCTCCGGGCCTGACCTGGAATCCGCCCCCGGGCCAGAGCGGCTACGCCCTGCCTTCCGACGGAAACTGGGGTGGAGCTGAATGCCCGTTCTTCCCGATCCCATCCACGAACCTCAGCGCCCACGTATCCGTTTCTTCGTTTCACACGTCGGCTGCACGGCCGCCCTGACGCCTCCGATCCGTATCTTCTCTCCATCGCTTGAACGCCAGAACATTCACTCATTTAGGTCTTCCGTCTTCTCGACGAGACGGTGCCCGCTTCTGCTTGTCTCCCCTTCTAGACTGTAAGCTCACTGTGGGCAGGGACTCTGCTACGTCGTCACACTGTCCTCTCCCTAGCGCCCGGTACAGTCTTCTGCACCCGGTAAACGCCCAATAAATACGATCGACTAAATGGAGGTCGGGGCTCTCCCCCCCCCCCCCCGACGTACCGATGCCCGGCACGGGGCTCCGCCCACGGTAGGCACCTGGTACACGCCTTGTAGACCGTGAGCCCGTCGTCGGGCAGGGATCGTCTCTATCTGTTGCCGAACTGTACATCCCCAGGAGCTCAGTACGGCGCTCTGCACAAAGTAAGCGCTCAATACGTACGATCGAATGAAAAATACGACCGACTGACCGCCTCCACATACACTGGGGCCTGACACTGGATCGGCGTCCGGTGGACACAGAAGATACCCAGTACGGGCCTCCGCACACAAGAAGTACGGAGGAGGAGACTCTGCACCCGGTGGATAGAGTACGGGCCTGGGAGTCGGAAGGTCACGGGTTCTAATCCTGGCACTTCTCTGCTCTGGGACCTTGGGCAACGACTCCACTTGGCTGTGCCTCAGTTAGCCCATCTGCAAAATGGGGATGAAACTGGGAGCCGGGACAACACAGCAGGTACTCAGTAGAGGCCCGGCCCACGGTAACTAATTCGGGGGTCACGGAGGGCGCCCGAAAGAGGATGGCAGAAAAAAGGGGTTGAAGGTAAAGGCCTCTCTCGTTCTCTCTGGAAGCCAGGCTTGTCCGCGACCCCCCCCCCCCCCCGCCTCCCTCCGCCGTCGCCCCCGGAGAGGCCCGGAAGAGCCGGCGCACGGAGAACGGGCAGGCCGGAAGCCGGACCTCTGGTCCAACGCGAGGCCGCGCCCTCCGGGGTGCAGGACGCTCCGCCCCCGCTGCCCACCAGGCCCCCGCTTCCTCTCTCCCTTCATTTCCTAGCGCGTTCCCGAGGGAGAGGGAGCTCGCGTGGTGCGGCGCTGGAGGCCGAAGCTAGGGAAACCCCGGGGAAAACCACCCTCTCGCGGTTGAGTGTTCCTATCAGAGGTCATGAGAGAGAGGAAAAAAATGAATGCGTCAGATGGAGGTCTCTGATTATACGGCTGGCAGCCTGCCATACAAAGCCACTCTAACCACAATTGGCTTTGGAGCGGAGTGAAGCTCCCGCGCACAGACAGACAGACACACACAGAGACGCGCGCGCGCGCGCACTTAGCGATCGTCGCTGTTTGGCAAGCGGCCGTCATAAACTCCAAGATAGCGGTTCCGTAGATCTTACCCCACTGAAGTGGTCTGAAGAGGTGGCTTTCACGTTCGCAGACGCTGCCAAGTCCCTACCGTCTCAGATGTTTCTTCCCGACAGGGCCCTCCCGACAGGCCGAAAATAGCCGCGGTTTCTAGAGCGGCTCGTCTGCCTCCTCCTCCCCGCCGGCTCCCCCGGCCACTCCCGGCGGAACGGCGGGCCGCCGGCTCGGCCCGGGCCTCTCCCCCGAGAGTCCCGCGGGGCGGAGGCCTCGGCCGCTCGATGCCCCCAGCTGGCAGATGGAGAAACTGAGGAAAGAGGTCTCGGCGTGCGCCCGGCGATGAGCTCGGGTGACAGAATTTGAGACCACCAGAACGAGCCTTCCCTGACTAAGTCCTCGCTTCCCCTAGAAGCAGCCTGGCGTGGCGGACAGAGCACGGACCCGGGGGCCGGAAGGACCCGGGTTCTAATCCCGGCCCCGCCACTTGCCCGCCGCGTGACCTCGGGCGGGTCGCTTCACCGCTCCGGGCCTCAGTCACCTCATCTGTAAAATGGGGATTTAAGGCCACGAGTCCCACTTGGGACGGGGGGGGGGGGGGGGGGGGGGGGGCCGCGTCCAAACCGATAACCCTGTATCCACCTCAGTGTTCAGAACGGTGCTCGGCACATGGTAAGCGCTGAACGGACGTTATCGCTTCCACCTATTGGCCCTCCCTCCCGCCTCATCTGAGCTCTCTGATCCGTACCCCTCAGGCACTTGACATCCGCCCCACCCTCAACCCCACTGTCCACGCTCCTCTCTGTAACGTATTTTAAGGTCCGTCTCCCCTTCTAGACCGTGAACTGCTCCCGGGCGGGGATCGGGTCTACCGGGTCATTCGGATTGCGTTCTCCCAAGCGCGGAGCCCGCGGGCCCCGAGGGATCGTTAAATACGACCGGTCGGCCGATCGACTGGGGACGACCTAGCCCGGCACCGTCGCCGACAGAGGCACCGGGATGTTCGGACGAAGCACGCGCTGAGGGTCCCCCTGGGCCTCCGCCCTCGTAGTGGGTCCCCGACCGTCCAACACCCTGACTCGCCCCTTTCCGTCCCTGACTTCCCTCCCCGGGGCCCGGGCCGTCGTCCCGCTACGGGCAGCCGCGTGCCTCTGCCTTCGACCAGCTCCCTCGCCCGCGTCGGAAGGTCCCCGCGGGCTCTCCGACCCGGAAAGGGGACCCCCGGGCGCTCGCGGACAGAGCCGTCCGCGGGTCGCGCCGGATCCGCCTCCGGCGTCTCCGAGCCGACGGCTTCCTCTCGCTTCCCGAGTGGGAATTCCACGCTCCCGCTGTGGGGTGTCGCACAGAACAGCCCCCGTCCCCGCCACCTTCAACAAGCTGTTTTACTACAGAAGGGCCCCAGGCAGCCCTGCCAGAGGGAGGGAGGGGAGGGAGGAACGGATGAGGGAGGGGGAGGGGAGAGGAGGGAGAAGAGCGGGGAGGGGGGCTCCTCCGGGAAGGGAGAGGGCATCCCCGGAGGGGAGGGCAGAGACGGCCCGCGGCGGGGACGGCGTCCGAGAGGAAACGTCCCTGTCGTCCAGCGGCCTGGCCGGCGGCTATAAATACCAGACTTGATATACGCCGTACCTGGCACGCCCGGCTCCTTACTGGAAGTGGTTTTCCACTGAGGGTGAAATAAAATTAAATGATTATTAAATAAAAGTCAGATTTTTCCATCTGAGCCACTTGGCAGGCAGGAGAGGGAAAGAGGTGTTCCCGGCTGCCCACGGCCTCTTATCCAGGGACCCCGGAGGGCACAGAGAACGGGGGGTCGGGGGGCCTCGTCTCCCAGCTCCGCAGCCCCCCGGAAGGGAGGGAGCTTCCCCGTCAGGCCGGGACCACCCAGGGAGCACATCTCGGCCCGCGGGTCGGGCTCCATCTTTTCCTGCCGGGGCACGGCGGGCCACGGGCTCCGCCACGGGACTCCCCGGGGAGCGTCCGGCCGTCGGGGCGCTTTGGCTTTAAGGCGGGGAGGAGCGGCCTCCGAGACGGAAGGGGTGCTGCCGTGTTTACCGCCGAACGCGGGCTTCGCAACTGAGAAATAAGTAGTCCTCGGGGAGCTCTCGGGCTTCAGCTAAAAAAAAAAAAAAAACACCACCCAGCTATCTTGGGATGCCTCCGCCGCCGAGGAGCCCCGTTCAGGAGGTCTGATGCAATGTCACTTTCTACTGGCTGAAACGGCCCCAGTCCGCTTCCCGGAAAGTTGGGGGCCCCTCCCGCCCCGGGTCTGGCAGGTAAACAAGGCAGGCCCGGGCAGCCAAGAGAACCATCACCTCTCTGGAAGCAGAGGAGCGACAGACCTCTCTGCGGGGAGGGGGGAGACGGCGGGATCCACCGATCCGTCCACAGGACGAGGGAAGGCCGTGGGCGAGCGCACGGGTCCATTTAGCCGAGTCCCCGCTGTCGGGAGGAGGGAACCCCAGTGGAGCGGGACGGGTGCCCAGTGAACACGATGGCAGAACGCTTCTTGACTCCTCTCGGCCTCGGTCTCCTCATCTGTCAAACGGGGGGTACGATCCCCGCTCTTCCTCCCGCTTGATCGGAGCCCCGCGTGGGCCGGGGACCGGGTCCGCCCTATCGCCAATCTCCCCTGGCGCTCAGTGTGGCTCTCGACACCTCGTAGGCGCCTGACGCATGTCGCGATTATAGCCGCCGTTATCATTATCGTGATGATGATGATGATGATTAATCGCCTCCAGGCCATCCCGGGGTGAGCCACGGGCTCGTTCCCACCCCGAGATCAGTCGCCGGACTCAGCCCCGGGTTCTTTCGAGGGCCCCGGGGCCGCTCCGGATGGGCGGATGGGGTCCGATCCAGGAACGGCGCCCTTTGAGCTCTTTAGGGGACAGGAGATTGATTTACTTTGCTGTCTGTCTCCCGCCTGAACTCCCCGTGGGCAGGGAATGCGCCTACCGACTCGGTTGCGTTGTACTCTCCCAAGCCCTTACCACAGCGTTCCGCGCCACCAGCTGACCGACCGCCAGCTAGTCCCCCACTCAGGGATGGGCCTGGACGGTACGAGACCCAGGCAGGCGGGGGTCTCTTTTTATCAGCCCGGTGCGATCAGCACGAAGCCACTTCCAAGCCTACAGATGGACGGAGACTCCTCAAAGCAGGGCACGTTATCTACCGACTCCGTCACAGTCTGCTCTCCCAAGCGCTCTGCACACAGTAAGCGCTCAATAAATACCACTGACCGACTGACGGCAAGCTCGTTGTGGGCAGGGAATGTGTCTGATTATTCTTCTACTGTACTCTCCCAAGCGCTCAGTACAGCTCTCTGCACACAGTAAGCGCTCAACGGATACCATCGATTGATGGACGGTAAGCTCGTTGTGGGAAGGGAATGCGTCTACTGTACTTTCCCAAGAGCTTAGTAAAGCGTTCTGCGCACGGTAAGCGCTCGGTAAATATGACTGACCGGCCGATTGAGGAAACACGGAAACGGGTTCATCCGACGCCCTTTACTGAGAATCACGTTACGCTCAACGGCGATTTCACCACCACGCCCCCTCCGGAGGAGTAGGGGGTGGAGGGAGAAATTTCGACCGAATGCCTTTCGGGCCGGGGTCAGGACATCGTGGGGCCCTATTCTGGCTCCCCTCCCTGCCGTCCACCTGCCAGAGCCCCTGACACCCACCTACCGCCCGTCCCTCCGTCTCACCTCTCACTTAGTCCACCTCCTTGCTCACGGGCTCCTTCTGGCCCGGAACTCTCCGCCCCTTCGTATCCTACGGGTCGCCACTCTCCCCATCTTCCAAGCCCTACTGACGACGACGACAACTCTGGTATTGGCTAAGCGCCAAACTTAACTGTCACTGTGACTCTTACCGCGCGTCGGGCACTGTAACTCTGGGGTGGACGCGGGCAAATGGGGTTGGACGCGGTCCCCGTCCCACGGGGGGGGGCTCGCCGTCTCAATCCTCATTCGACAGGTGGGGAAAACGAGGCCCAGCCGAGTCCAAGCCCGCACGGCCGACGAGTGACGGAGCGGGGATGAGAACCCCCAACCTTCCGACTCCCAGGCCCGTGCTCTATCCCCTAAGCCGTGTTGCTTCCTACATCCTCTCTGGAAAGCCTTCCTCAGACGACCTCTCATCTTCCCAGTCTCCCACCCGCGTCGCCTCCGCGCTTGGGTCCCTTCGAAATTCCCCCCAACCTCACCCCCACGGCCCTTACGTTACGGATCCTTCTACGCTGTTCTCTCCCCTTGCTGCGATTTCCTTTTACGCCTCCGCCCCCTGTGGATCGTAAGCTTCTTGAGGGCAGGGATCGCATTTACCCACTCTATTGTATCGCACCCTCCCAAGCTCAGAGAGTACGGCGCTCTGCACACAGACGGCGCTCAACGTCATCGGCTCGACCGACCGACCGACGTCTCGCGACAACAGGGGATGGGGATCGGTGGGGGAGGGAGAGCCTCTTAACACGGCAAGAGCTCCAGGGGGACGAGGCGGAATCCCACAGTGGTGTCGGGTCCTGTAGAGAGCGCAAACACAAACACACCCTAGTGGGGTCATCGCTGCGGCCAAGATCTCCCTTTGGGAGCATCGGGCTGGGAACGCATCTGTTTCTCTTGGAACCCTGACGATCCCCAGTGTGCTCCGAAGCGGCTTTGACAAGAGAGTCCTCCGAGGTGTGAACGCTTTTCGAGCGCTCCAGGCTTTGGGATCACGTACTCTCGGAGAAAGACAGACGCACGGATATCGGGACGCGGGGGCGGGATGAAAACTCCCAGGGTCCCAACTCGACCCTAACCTCGGGCCTTCGGTGAGGCTCCTCGGCCGGCCCACTTTATAAGCGGCCTGGCGACTCGGCCGAACGTGGGTTTAGGGCTCATTCGGGTTTGGCGCCGAGACCGTCCCTCTGGAGCGGCTGCTTTTTTCCCGGGCTCTCACCCGGGGAAAGAACGCGTCGGCCGGGTTCACCCTACCGCCCAAGGTGGCCCGGGTGGCCAGGGAAGGTGCTCGGGAAGCGGGGCGCCCAGGGAAGGGGTCGCCCCGGGTCAGAGAATCCGGAGGGCGCGGCCAGATGGGCCGGTCTCGCCGCGTGGGCCCGGACGGCGCGACTCCTCCGTCCCGGAGCCGACCCGGCTGGGGAGACTGGGAGAGCCCCAGACTTTCCCCGGGGGGCGGCCCCGCCCCGTCACGCTCACTGAGGTGAAGCACCGAGGATCAATCTGGCGGCGCAACGGCAGGAGACCGATTCCTCGCACCGTCTCCCCAGTTCCCCGGAAAAGCCACCCGTCTCGCGGGAGAAATGGCAGAACCGGCCGGCTCGGGAAGACGGGGGTCGAGGGGGAGAGACGGTTGAGGGCCCCACCTGGCTTCCTGAGAAAGCCGGGGGGGTGTGCCGTCCGCCGAGGCGGACCGCCCAAGCAAACGGAGGGAGCCGCCCGTGGGGTCCAAGCGGCCGGGAGCCGCGCCTTCCCGGGTCAGGGGAGGGAGGCCCGTCCGGACGGTCCGGCTGCCCCCCCGCCCCCCCGCGAGCGGCCGCCAACTCGCCCGGAGGCTCCGCGGGCCCGCTTCCACGGAAATCGACCGCCCGGAGGACGCCCAGACGAGAGCGGCGGGTGCGCCCCGGCCCTCCCCAGCCGGTTCCCGCTGTGGGAACGGAGTCCCGGGCCCGGCCGCGCTGGGAACGGGGCCTCGCCCGCCCGGTGCCCCCCAAATATCAAGTTGACGCACGTCTCCGGGACGCGGGCTGAATCCTCAACTCTCGGCGGGGTCTATAGAGCCACGGTTCGCTCTCTCCGTCTCACGGCACTTTCCAGAAGTGTCATCGGATGACAGATTAGACCGCCCATCCGTGTGGACTTGGGGAGGGGTGGGGGCCCGGCCCATCCATTACGGGTTCAAAGCCGTCCTGGCATGAATCGAGTCCCAGTGGTGTGCGGGGCTCATCGATACAAGGGGTCCTACGGCTTCGAGCGGTACCCCGGCCATCCCCGAGTCCTCAGAATGCACACGACGTCACCCCCGAAGACAAGAGGCCCTGCATCATCATGGCAGGAGAGACAAAGACGGCCCCCTTTTTTGAACGGACAAAAAAATGATTGTTTTAATAGGAGGGAGGCATCAGTCATTGACTCTTACTTCATTCACACTTTCTATCCGACCCCATCCATCTTGGGAGCCAAGAGATGACAGGGCCCGGGAGCCCTCCCCCCCGGCCCCGGGCGCCCCGCCGCCCGCCCCCGCCCACCCCAGATTCGCCCGGGCACATCGACAGGCCCATCGCGGGCCGCGGCGGAGCGGCCTCGAGCGACCGCCCCGTTCCCCCTCGCCCGGCCCGACCCGCGGGGTCCCCGGGGCCGGTGGGGAGACGCCCGGGCGGGGCCCCCGCGGCCCGGTGGCCGTCCCCGGTCCGCCCCGAGGGAGCCGGGGAGACGGGTCGCGCCAACCCGCCGAACCCGACCCCGGAATGCAAATCCCGTCATCCTCCCGACACGTTTCTCGGGGGGCATTATCCGCAGACAAAAGTGCGCTGCGTGCGGGCGGTCTCCGCATCACTGCCCCCTCTGTGAGCACGACACCTGCTCAGGGCCGCCCCGCGGGGCCGCGAGGGATCTTTCTGCTGCATCTGCAGAAGCCAACTGGAGCACAATGGCCCCCGTGGCTTGGGGGTCACTTGAGTCCCTCTACCCTCTGGGTCTCCCCTCCCACCCTCCCCACCCCCCACCCCCAAGGCCCGACCCTCATCCCCTTTCACCTCCGCCCGAGCGAAGGAGCCCAGATAGCCACATAAAAGAGGTGGCCTCTGGCGCGGGGGTGGGGGGGAGGCGCGGGGAGAGAGCCTTAGGTCTCCGACGTGAATCGCCCACGCCAATCCTCCCTTCCCCTCCCCTTCTCCTTAAGACCTGATGGTCTTCAGTCACACATCTTAAAAGAAAAACAAAAAACAAAAACACAAAGACTTACTTGTCTCAAGTCGATGAAGGCTAACTGCAGCGTGTCCTCCTGAAATCCAGGCACTGGGCCGGATCTGGCAAAGTCTGTGGGAAAGAAAAGAGGATAAAAAGCGCCTTTAACTAACCATGGACAGGGAGATTGGCAGACGGATGACAGGGAAGACAAGAGAGGCTGGGGGAGAGGAGGACCGAGCTTCTAAGGAGTCAGGTCTCTCTTCCTTCAGCGGCTTTGTTCGCCCTTCAAAATTCGTGTCATCAAAACACCATTAATTCCAGCGTCCTGACAGCAAGGAAACTGTACCGATTCGACCTGAAATTTATTCCCATGAGCCGCACCGGGCTCCCCAGTATTTGTTTTGTGAATGGACAAACAACTTGCAAAAGAGACGGGAGGAGGGAGAGAAAAAACTTTTTCCTCTCCGCACAATAAAATCTTCAGCTGTGAAACTCTTTTCAGGTTCAAAAGCTATTTATATTTTAGGGCGCGGAAGGAATTTTCCAATTTCACGCCCGCCGCCTCCATCCACCGGCATTTATCACAAAATATTCTCTGCCACCTCGTTAATTATCCCCTCGCCGATTATCCGAACCATCGGGCGGGGGTGCCATCGCCGGGGCACGCACGGCCCGACGGGCGAGGGCTCTCCCCGCGGCGCTCCGGGCGGCGAGGGGACGGGGCCGCCGCGGACGTCCCGGGGCCCGGCGCGACGACCCCGGGCGGGACACCCAACGGGGCCTTCCTCGGTGCCCGTGTCCGGCTCCCCGGGTCGGGGCTCCCCCGCCGGGCTCCCCCCGCCGCCCTTCCCGCTACCCGCCAGGATCCCCCCTTCTCCTCCCGCGCGCGCTCCCCGGCTTCCGTCCATCGAAGCCGGGCCTCGCCGGGGGGGGGGGGGGGAGCGTTTTACGGCTCCGTCTTCGGAGGCGGCGGCGTTAACGAGGAGACGACGGCGCTGCCCCGTGGGGGCCGGAGGAGCGGCCTTGTAGAATGTCAGGTTTTACTGCCCCGGAGCCCGGCTCCGCCGGGGAAAGAAATCCAAAGGTCTCGTCCGGGCACCCGAGAGAGCGGAATGCAGGAGTGAAGGGCGGCAGCTCGGGGTCCAATTCTCCCAGCTAATCATCAACGCGATGACATTTAATATCAACCCGCTCTTTCCCTCAAGGGGAACGTGATGATTTTTCCCAGCGTCTTCCTACCGGGAGCTCGGATCCGGGTTAGCGCCTCGCCCCTCCAGCCCCCCAACCCGCTCGGGGCGGGTTGGTTAAAACTGAAGGGGAAACTGAGAAATCTTCATTAGATCTCAAACCTCTTCGGGGGAGGGGCGGGGGGGAGGGGGGGGGTCTCTGGCTCCTACTGTACTCTCCCAGGTGTTCGATACGGGGCTCGGTAAATGCCACCGACTGACCGGGGCTCCATCACCCCGCCGGAGGGACTCCCGGATCCTCCCGCCCCGATTTCGGCAGCGGGTGAACCGAGGCACTGGAAAAATCGAGGCGGCACACGGTGATAAATTCCACGGGTCGATCGACTGACTGTAGACCGTACGTTCGTTTTGGGCGGGGAGGGAGCCTGTTTATCGTTCTATCGCACTCTCCCGAGTGCTCAGCGCTCTGCACGCAGTAAGCGCTCACTAGATACGATCGACTGACTGATTAAAGGAGAAACAAGGACCTGCAAGGAAAACCTTCCACATAGGCAGGGCTCTCGCTGGAGAGCCAGCCCTCATTTCTGAGAAGGCGGTTTGGTCCAGGAGAAAGAGCAAGGGCCCGGGAGTCACAGCGTCTCTGCCGCCTACCTATGTGCGGCCTCGGCAAGCCGCTTCACTTCTCCGGGCCTCAGTTTCCTCACCTGGGAAAACGGGAATTCAGCAACCTGCTCTCTGAGCCCCACGTGGGACGGGGATTGGGTCTGACCTGATTACCCCGGATCTACGGCGGCATTTCGTAAATGATACTAATGACGGCAGCCGCCGAGCGCTTGCCGGGTGCCGAGCACTCTCCTAAGCGCTGGGGGAATCGGGTCGGACACAGTCCCCGTCCCACCTGGGGCTCACGGCCTCGATCCCCGTTTTACAGATGAGGTGGCTGAGGCCCGGAGAAGCCAAGTGACTTGCCCGAGGTCACGCAGCTGATGAGCGGTGGAACCGGGATCGGAAGCCACGACCTCCCGACTCCCGGGCCCGCGCTCACGCTGGGCACAGAGTAAGTGCTTGACCAACACCTCGACTGGTACGACCGTTACGATCTCTGCCTCCCTTAGGAGCGGACGGGAAGTCGGGCAAGGTACAGGAAACAGAATCCAGACAGCAAGCGCAGTCGGCAGGGAGGGGAGCCGACAGAGGTCGATCTCCCTGCGACGGCAGAATCCCGACGGAGCTAAAGGTCGGCCAGGCAACGGTCCTGCCCAGCCCTGACTTGGAGACTTGGAAGGTCACAGAAACAAACTCGGCTCCCTGACCTCACGGACATCATCGAGAGTCACAGTCGACGTGAAAAGGCAAGGCAGGACTGCCAGACAGCTGTTGGCCGGGGGGCGTCCACACCGGTGCCGAGACACCGACCCTTCTCTCGGACAGCGTGGGCAGAGAGAGCCACTTCCTGGCTCTTTTTTTTTTCCTCTGAGTGGCCCTTTGCCCAAGAGCCCCGAAGCAGCAGGCTCTAGTGGAGACAGCACGAGTCAGAGGACCTGGGTCCTAATCCCGGCTCCGCCACCCGTCTGCTGTGCAACCCCGGGCCGGTCACTTCACTTCACTTCTCTGCACCTCGGTTCCCCCGTCCGCAAAATGGAGATCCGGTATCTGTTCTTTGAGCCCCGTGGGGGACCTTGCTTATCTTAGCGCTTAGGACAGCGCCGGGCACATAGCGATCGCTTAACAAATACCACGGTTACGGAGGCCCATGCCCACCCGGGGCCCGGAATCCCACCGGTTTCCCGAGGACCACTTCGGGAGCCGGGTCCCCCACTGAGTCGGGGTCCGGCGGGTGGGCGACTGGAGGCGCAGGCCTCGGTTTCACTGCCCCCTCCCCGTCCCCCAGCCCGACCCCGGGGAATCTGGGGCCACGGATCTGGCCACGGGACGGCCCGTCTTCGAGAACAAAGCTCTCCCCGAGCTCTAATCCCCGACTCGGGTTTTCAGTTTGATTTTCTTCGCACGAGCCAAAAGCCCGTGGCGGCTTCGGCCCCGAAGGAACCCCGCCTGGAGGTTTCCGCGGCCGGGGCCGCCGCCCCCCCCCCCCCCCCCCCCCCCCCCCGGGGGAGGCCTCCTCCGGGGCCCGTCCCCGGAGCAGAAAATCACCCTGCGATAGAAGAGATCTGGATGCGGCTGGCTGCAGGGAGCGCCTCAGCCGGGCCGAGGTCTGGCAGCCCTGTGCCGCGGCCAAAAAAGTAACGTCTCCGCGAGGCCTCCGTCCCTCGGCCACCCGGGGCAGCGCGAGCGGGAGGCTGACCTCCTTTCTAAATCCCTTCCCCGGGGAAAGACCGGAGAAACAGAAACCGTCAGTCCTCGCACAGTGCCCGAGGCCGAGGAGAGGGAAAATAAAGGGATCAGACCAACAGGCGGGAGGGGAACAAAGAGGGGTCAGTCCCCCGAGAATAACGGTAGGGCGGTTGGGACCCCGAGCCGGGCGGGACGAGCCCCAGGCGGGCCCTCTCCTCCGGCAGGCTGCCGTGTGCCGCCTCGGAGGCGGCCCGAGCCGCGGTCCGGAGACCGGCACCCGGATGAGAAGCGCGGGCCCGGCCGCCGATTCCCACAGCTCTCGCCGCGCTTCCCGCCGGAGACGGCGGCGGAGGACGCCTCGTGTGACGGGGCCGAGGTTCCCGAGGCTGGGGCGGGATCCCGGGAGGCCGGTCTTGTCGGTGGGCCCCGTGGGCCAGCGATCTGGGGAAGGCTCCCGGCTCCCGGCTCCCTGAAAGCGACTGGACCGCGCTCTCATTCATTCATTTCGTCGTATTTACGGAGCAGTTACCCTGTACGAAGCACTTGGGAGAGAACAACAGTGCAACGGTGCTTGAAAGATCTGTCCACAACAGGGACACGGCTCACTGGCGGAGGTGAGACGGAGACCGACACCTCTTCCGGGAACTAGTCGGACCCTGGAAAATCGGGAAACTTTCGGCTGCTTTTTGGGAGGACGTCCGGTCGGCCCCCACTCCAGAGGTAGCATCCACCGCCCTCGGTCGTCGTTAACACCGCCATCGGGCCGTGGGGCACCTCCATCTCGGCGATTACCCCCGTTTTAAAGGTGCCAACTCGGAGGCCCACAGAAGAGTGAGTGACCCGTTCAAGGTCGGGCAACCGGTCGGGGAAAGCATCTGCGGAGGAGCGGGTCGGGTCTCCCTAGTCTCGGACCCGGGACCCTTTCAGAGAGGGGTGAGCCGGAGGGGAGACGACTTGGAGCGCTCTCGACTCTTACGAGGAACCCGCCCAAGCCGGCTGGAGGTGGGAGACTGACACTTCCGCCGGTGTCTCCGGCGCGGCTCCGGAGATACAGGCCTGGCCGCCCTCCCGGGGTCCCGACTAGCAAGGGAATCCTCGGCACTGAAACCCAGAGTCGGGCGAAACTCGAGTTGGCTACCTTCCGGCCCGCGGCGGGTCCCGGGTCTTAGGAACCAGAGGGCTGACGGGATTGTGATTACTGTTATCGCTATAATCACCTTAGCTTCAAGCCCCCAAATCTCACTCTGGTCTCGGTCGCCCTTTTTACTCATTATTAAATACCGGCCTGTAGACGTGTCGTGCCTGTGCCGCCCTCGCACGTGGATCTGGACCTTTTATTCACCCAGCCTCAGCTCACAACACTTCTGCACGGCTCCGTAATCTATTTTTTTGTCCCCCTCCCCCTCTAGACTTTAAGCTCAGTGTGGGAAGGGAACGTACCTACCCCTTCCGCTATACTATACTGTACTCCAAGTATTTAGTACCGCACAGAGTAACCCCTCAATGAATACCATCGATTGACTGATTGATGAGGCTGCCTCAGCCCGGCGGTTTCCCGTAGACTGTCAGCTCATTGTGGGCAGAAAATGTGTCTGTCATGCTGTAGCCTCCCAAACGCTCTGCCCTGAGTAGGCGCTCGGTAAACACGGCCGACTGACAGTCTGGCTCCCTCGAGCTTTGAGGGATCTGGGTGCTCCCCTGGACGCTGCGCCCCGGGGAGGACCCGGCTTTCCTGCATCGCTTCCTACAGGTGAGACTGGCTCACCAATGGGCAGGGCCACGAGCTTCCACAAGGACCGGAGGACGGGTGGTCCCATTCCCGGGAGTTGGGGCCTGTGGGGTCAAGAGCCAGGAGACCGGCAAACCGCGACCCGCTTTCGATCGCTAAATCGATCGAAGGCGTTTTCTGAGCGCCCGCTCAGAGTAAGCAGCTCGGGAGCAACGACAGAATTGAGAGAAACGATTCCTGTCCTCAAGGAGCTTAGTCTCGCACTTCTCTGTAACGGTCTCCCTCACACACCCAGGCTCACCCACAAACACGCGCGCGTATATCTACAAGGCGTATTTTATCTATATGTTCTCGATCACCTGGGGCAGAGCCATCAGGATGGGTCGTGAACACTTCGCTTTTCCTTCTCCGCCCGTGGTAACTGTTTCCACTGCCCGAGAGAGGGGAACGCTAAGGGAGGGGAGGGAAGGGGGTTCGGTCCTCGCCTGAAATGAGGCTTCGGGATTATCCGCGAGTTTCATTTCTCTCCCAAAGTCGACGCATACCGGAGAGGCAAAGGCGCGTTCGGCGAGAGACGACGGGTGGGCTGGCTGTTTTTGGGTTTTTTTAAACGGATGACGGAGGGTTTACCCCAAATAAACCGGGAAACGCAGCGGGCGTGAAGGGCTTCCCATGCCGCCGCTAAATGAATACGCAAATCAATCTCCATCTGGCCGCTAAGTAGCTGCACTGTATAAATTGCCACGGGCAGGAAACGGAGCTCCGTTATCCCTGAGAGCCATCAGCTTCCCTAACACAAGCCACATTCACCTGGAGAGGGGAGCTGTCGGGAAGAGGAATAAACCAGGCCCAGCCCTCTGCGGAGGGACAAAAACCTCAACGGAGATCTCGGGGAACCTGAGAAGGCCGGTCGGGGGGGCCCCCTCCCCCAGACCCACCCGGCGATGGATCACCAAAAGTCACGGCGGGCCTCGGGGTCCCTCCCCGGCGGGGAGGAGCAGCGTGGTCCTCGCGGATAGAGCACGGGCCTGGGAGTCAGAAGGACCTGGGTTCTAATCGCGGCTCTGCCCCTTGTGTGCTGTGTGACCCCGGCAAGTCAGCTAACTATTCCGTGCCTCGGTTCCCTCATCTGTACCGTGGGGATTAAGACCGTGAGCCCCATGTGGGACGGGGACTCTGTCCCACCCAACCTGCTCGTATTCATCCCAGGGCTCAGCACGGTGCCCGGCACATAGTAAGCGCTTAACAAATACCATCACCATTATTATTAAACACCACTACTATTACTATTATTTCATTATCGTTATAGACCCAGAGCTGCTCGGCCTGGGGCACTGAGGTGTTTCAGAGGACGGCTGGCTGGGGGTCAGCCCTCGGGCGACCAGTTAGGTGGGCGCTGACCAGGAGAGGGGATTCTCCCTCGGAGTGGAGGCTTCGGGAAGACCAGGAGACTGACGGACAGAATGGCAAACGACAGCGCAGACGTTGGGGGGCAACGGCCCAGCACGGTGTGTCTGCCGGGGGGGGGGTTGGGGGGCAAAGAAATCTCCTTCGGCCGTGTCAGCTCTCTCCGTGCACACGCACAGACACGGACACGCGTTAGGAGAATCCGATTCATCGGCTCCAAAGGAATTTTCTATTAAGACGTCCCGGTGTCAAGTGTTGGGCTGAGCAGAGGTCCCTCAGCCCTAGAGGGAGCTTACCCTCTAACGACTAAGCACATCCTTCTCTCAAGTCTCCATTTCCTCCCGCCTTCAGGCTATCTCTACTCCGACACCTCAGATTTAACGCGTCCAAAACAGAACACCTCACCTTGCCACGGAAACCCTGTCCTTTCCCAGACTCTGCCATCGCTGTAGACCACACCACCATCCTCCCTGTTTCACAAGCTCATAACCTTTGCAGTACCTTCCACTGACCTCACTAATTCCACCCACATACGCCATCTGTCCCATCCTTCATAACATCTCTAGAACCTACCCCTCCCTCTTTATTCATTCTTTCAGTCGTATTTATCGAATGCTTACCGCGTGCAGAGCATAGTACTAAGTGCTCGGCAAGTACAATTCAGCAATTAAGAGGGACAATCCTTACAGTCTAGAAGCGGGGACAGAGATATCAAACAAGTCAACAGTCGTCAATATAAAGAGAATTTTATATATATACATATATATATATATATATACACATCCAAGCAATTAGACAGGCATCAAAATAAATAGAATTACACATATATGCATATATACATAAGTCCTGGGGTTGGGGGGAGAGCAAAGGGAGAGCGTCGAGGTGACACGGGAGGGAGGGAGAGATGAGGAAAAGGGAGGCTTAGTCTGGGAAGGCCTCTTGGAGGAGGTGAGCCTTCAGTAGGGCTCCGAAGGGGGGAAGAGTGACTGTCGGGTGGATCTGAGGAGGGAGGGCGTTCCAGGCCAGAGGTAGGACGTGGGCCAGAGGTAGGACAGGCACGAACTAGGCACGGTGAGAAGGTCAGGTTACCAGCGGCGGAGGAGCGGAGTGCGCAGACTGGGTGGCAGAAGGAGAGAAGGGAGGTGGGGTAAGAAGGGGCAAGGTGACGGAGAGCTCTGAAGGAGTTTCTGTTAGATACGGAAGTTGATATCCCATCTTGACTACATCATATCCCATCGTGACTACTACATCAGGCTCCCCGCAAACCTCCCCGCCTCCTTTCTCTCCCCTCTCCTCTCTGCATGTCACTCGGCCGCCCGGATCGTTTTCCCAAAACCAAAATGCTCATTCCTCAACCCTCCACCCCTCAAAGATTTAACCGCGGCCGCTCATCTACCTCCGCATCCAACGGAAATTCCTCACCGTCGGCTTTAAGGCGCAGTCGGATGGCCCCGTCCTACCCGACTCGTTGATTTCCTACTACAGCCCAGCCCGCACCCTTCGCTCCTCCGGCACCAACCTGCTCGCCGTACCCTGACCTCACTGCCGACCCCCGGCCCGTGTCCATCCTGCAGCCCGAGACTGCCTCCCTCTTCGCACGCGACGGATCACCGCTCTCCCCACCTTCAAAGCCCTATTAAAGTCACATCTCCTCCAAGAGGCCTTGCTTGATTAATCCTCACTTCCCTAATGGCTCTCCCTTCTGCATCACCTACGCACTCGGATCGACCCACTTAAGCGCCTTGATTTTCACCTCCCCCCCCCCCCCCGCCACAGCACGGACGCACTTATCCATCTGTAATTTATTTTTATGTCCGCCTACCTCTCTAGTCTGTAAACCTCTTGTGGGCTAGGACCGTGTCTAGCTATTTTATTGTACTGTACTCTCTCCAGTGCTTAACACAGTGCTCCGCACACAGTAAATGATCAACGAATGCTTGATCGATAACTCGATTATTGGGAACACCTGGAACCAAAGTTCCAGATTCACATTCACCATCTTCTCCTCTCTTGATAGCTGAATAACAACGATTGTTACTAGATTATTATTATTGTGATATTTGTTGAGCGCTTACTACATGCCCAACACTGTACCAAATGCTGGGGTAGGAACAAGATAATGAAGCATAATGAGGTCCCACACGGGGCTCACAGTCTAAGTAGGGAGGAGCACGGGGCTTGAATCCCCATTTTGCAGATGACGGAGCGGAAGCACAGAGAAGTGAAGTGACTTGTCCAAGGTCGCACACAGCAAGCGATTAGCACCCAGGACCTCCGAATCCCAGGTCCAGGCTCTTTCCACCAGGCCACGCTGCTTCTCGTGCCTTCTCGCGGTCCGGTGGAAAGTCTCTCATCGAGAGAACCGAGGAAATCACCACAGTGGAGCCATCCGGGGAAGTCAAGGGTATTTCCTGAGTGCCTGAGGGCAGAGCGGCGTACTAAAGGAGTTGGGAGAGTCCACCACAAACAACGAACGCCCTCCCCCGTCCCCCATTCCTCCCCCACAGGGGCCACAGAACGGAGGACGAAAGACAGGTGGACACAAATTACTTTCGGGAGAAAGAGCAAGGATGATAAGGGGTAGGACCGGGAGTGTACGTTAGGATGAAATCGCTAAGAAAACAACTGAATGCACACCTCAAGGGCGGAGCGTGGGCATTTAACACCCGACAACGCTAAGGGGGGGGGGGGGGGGGGGCGACGCAACTTGGGATACCGGGAGTCCGTCGGGAAGGGCTTCAAGGAAGAAGTGGGATTTTCGGAGGGCTCTGACGACGGGAAGGGCCGCGGGCGGGCGGATTTGAAGGGGGAGTTTCACCGTGGGCAGGGAAGGCGTCTATTCACTGTTATACCGTGCTCTCCCAAGCACGTCGTACACTGCCCGGTCACAGCGAGCGCTCGACAGATGCGATGGAATAACGAACGAGACGGTAGGCGAGGTATCGGAGGTGGGGTTCACCGGGGAAACCCAAGACGTCAGCTGGTGAGTTGTGGGTTGAAGAGAATCGACGGGGACCGCCTGCAACCTCTCTCGGATGCCCCGGGGAAATAAAACCGTCAGCGCTCGCTGACCTGGGCCCGCGGCACGGCGTGACGGAGGGCATCCGGCGAGCCGGTTGATTTGAGAAGCAGCACGGCTCAGTGGCAAGAGCCCGGGCCCGGGAGTCAGAGGACGTGGGTTCTAATCCCGACTCCACCACTTGTCTGCTGGGTGACCTTTGGCAAGCCACTTCACTTCTCTGCCCCTCAGTCCCTCGCGTGTAAAATGGGGATTACGCCCGTGAGCCCCACGTGGGACCGGCTGATTATCCTGTAACCACCCCGGCGCTTAGAACCGCGCTTGGCACATAGTAAGCACCGAACAAATACCATCATCGTTATTACCATTACCTCGCTCTGTTCTTTAATATTATTATTATTATTATTATTGACAAAATGGTATAATTAGCATAATATTGGTATAATGACACTTGTTAAACACCGGGGTAATTGACGCGATTGGTATAATATTGGTATAATGGCACTTGTTAAGCGCTGCTCTAAGCCCTGAGGTAGATGCGAGTTAATCAGGTGGGACACAATCCCTGTCCCACGTGGGGCTCACGCTCTTAATCCCCATTTTACAGATGAGGTAACTGAGGCCCAGTGAAGTGACTTGCCCAAGGTCACACAGCGGACTCCTGGCGGAGTCAGTCAGGATTAGAACGCGGGTCCCCCCCGACTCCCAGGCCCGCGCTCTATCCACTAAGCCACGGACCCTCGGCCCCAACCGGGAGGGGGGGGGGGGGGGGGTCCAGGTCGGGACCTCTCCCGTAAACCGGGAGCTCGTCTTTTTCGGTGGGTTTTTTTTTTTTAGGGTGTCTGTTATGCCTTTTCTAGGCGCCAGGCACTGTGCTAAGCGCCGGGGTGGATACGAGCAACTCGGGTCAGATACGGTCCCTGGCCGATGAGGGGCTCACGGTTTCAATCCCCATTTCACCGACGCGGTGACCGAGGCACAGAGAAGTGAAACGACTCGCCCAACGTCTCACAGCAGATAAGCGGCAGAGCCGGGATGAGAAGCCACTGTCTTCACTGTCTCTCTCTGCCTGTCTGGGTTTTAAAACTCCTCCCGACCCCAGGGAGGCTAATATCGGGAGCACTCGAGAGCTAATAATAATAATGATAATGTCGGTATTCGTTAAGCGCTTACTATGTGCACAGCGCTGTTCTAAGCGCTGGGGGAGATACAGGGTCATCGGGCCGTCCCGCGTGAGGCTAAGCGGGCCCGGGCCCCGCTCACCCTGGGACCGGGGGGGTCACGTGCCTGGTGCTGCCCACCTTGGCTGGCGGCGGGGGAGCTGGGCCAGGTGCCCGCTCGAGGTCCGGTTCAGTCGTCAGAGGGCCTTGAAGTGAAATCCTTAAGGGTTTGAAGAACGCCACGGAAAAACGAGCGGCCCCGGGTGGCGGCCTCCGAGACGAAGCCGGTCCGTCCAGGGTGTCGGACCCCGAGACGGCCTGTCTGTCCAGCCCACCTTGCCGGGGCGGCGCCCGCAGCAATGAGCCGGGGTTTCTCTTTGGCTCCGCTGTCTCCTCCCGCGCTGAAGAAGTGAAGCCAGGCCTGGCTCTCGGCGGGGTTGGAAGGGGGAGCCAAACGGGGGCCTCGCTGAGCGACGTGGAGAGGGTTTTCGGGACGAGGAGTACTATCATCTTGGGACGCGAGCGGTGGGGTTGAAAGGTTGAACCCCGGGTCCGCGTCGTTACGAGCGCCGGAGTCTGGCGGAGGCCGGCCGGTGGATTTCCGCGGGTCGGGGGCTGGACGCTGCATTCATCTTCCCGGAGAACGAATCTACTCCATCGGGAACTCGGTTTTTTTTTTTTCCCTCTCTTCCCTCTTTCCTTCCTTTCTTTTTAAAAGACATGAACAGAGTGTCTGTCCCTGAAACCTGAGAGTTTAAGCTGGTAGGCCATTAGGTACGGAGGCGAGGAATCGACTTCAGACACAACAGGAGCCTGAGAGGAAGCCCTCGGCATTTTAACTGCTCGGCACAGCCAAGTGAAAGGGAGCCCGGCTTTCTGAAGAGAGTTTGGGTCTGTTTGAAGGAGAGGAAATGAAAAAGAATTGCTTTCTAAGGTACACTAGCGACTCCTCTCCGTGATAGGTCATTCTGCGGTGTCTTGAGGATCGCGGGGGGATTCGGCAGATGGATGGGGCTTTCGGTTTTCTTTTTGAAATATAGGATCTTCGGTTGGGCGGCAAGGTGGGGGGATGGGGGAGGGTTCTTTCTCACAGGAGGCAGAAAAAAAACAAACCCTACTTTTTAGAAAACCCCCCTGAAAAGTTCTTTCCTGGGACAGAGAGCGGATTCGGAGCCAGGTGTTAAGAAGCCGCACGGGGTTCCAATCGGCTTACGTCGGGAAGCCCGGGTAGATAAGCCAGGCTGCTAAGGGGACGAGGGGTGGACCGGCTTCTGCCTTCTCGTCGGAGGCAGAGAAAGGGTCTTCTCGTAAGCCCCCTCTAAAACGGGCTCGCATCCAGGGATCTCTCGGCGGCAGCGTGAGAGCCGCCGCCCCCCACCCCCCGACCCGGGCTTCGTTCCACCTTCCCGAAGACATCCTGCCTCCTGGGCTATTCCCCTCCTCCTCCTTCCAACTTGGGCCTCCTCGCTCCCTTTCCAGCTTATGAATATCCAGCAGCGCCAGTCGCTCCGAATTCCAACAGAACGGCAAAACTCTGAATCGAGCGGTCGTCCCTCTCCCTTTGCAGCGGGTCGAACCCCCCCCCCCCCAACCCCGCGGCGGTGGGGCTGCCCCTGAATTTTCCGTGACCTCCCGGGGGAGGGCCGTCGGATCGACACGGCTGAGCCCATCGCCGGCCCCCCTGACGGCTCGCGGGGCAGACTGGCCCCGGAGAGCAGAGATATTTTTGGCCTCCAGATCGCCTGCGGCTGAAGGGTGACGGGCAGCTGCCGTTGACCGGGGTGAGGGCTCAGGAATGAGGTGGACAGACACACGCCCACGACTCCATCAACCGGGGGAACACTGACAATCCCCCCGCCCCCCCCCCCCCCAACTCACCGGAGCCCATAATTTCACTCTCCCGACTCGGCCGCCCCAGTGAAGCTTTTTACGAAGCTGAGGAGCGGTGACACCGGCTGCTTTGAGTCTCTTCTCCCTCCCCACCCGCCCGCCCGCTCGGGGGGGAGCGGGGGAAAGCGGCCGGGTGGTGGCGGACAGCCCGACCCGAGTGGGGAGAAGGCCCAGTTATGCGCTCCGCTCATCCGCCCGCTTGGAGAGCGGGAGCCGATTCAGTCCAACGATATATTCACAGAGTCATCGGCCTCGGTCATAAATATCTGTCCCGGGGCCGACCCCCAGGCCCCATTTCTATTAGAAGCAGGAGGCTGAGTTGGATAGAAACGCAAGGGCGTCTGTGCGAGTGTGTGTGTGAGAGAGAGAGAGGAGAGAGGGGACGAATAGGGGAGAGACTCGGAGGGATGGTGGGGTGAGCCGGACATTCTTTTTCTTTTAACCTCTCCATCACCTTCCCCCCCGGCCCTCGACCGACCTGGGGCTTGCAGAGGGGGTGGCCACTCCTCACCCAGAGCGGGGCTGGGTATGCGGCTATTTCGGCGCCGAGCTACGTAGTCACGGCTCTGATGGGGACCCAGTGGCTCGCGCGACGCCGCAGTCGGACGGCCTGACCCCCGGTTCCCCTGGTGCGGGGGGGGGGGGACGGGACGGGACGGGGGGACGGGGACCGCCAGCCGAGCCCAGCGTGAAGTCTGAGAAGCAACGTGGCCTAGCGGAAAGAGCCGGGGCCCGGGAGTCAGAGGGCCTGGGTTCTAATCCCGGCCCCGCCACTCGTCCGCTGGGTGAACGCGGGCAAGTCACCTCAAGCCTCCGGATCTCAGTTACCTCATCCGTAAAATGGGGATGAAGACCCTGGGTTCCGTGTGAGACCTGGACCGTGTCCGACCTGATGAGCCTGTAGCCGCCCCAAGGCCTGCTACGGAGCCCGGCGCAAAGGAAGCGCTTAACGGATGCCATGAGAAAAAAAAAAAAATGCTTGGATAACTTGGACGAGTTAAAGGTTGGACGGTCTAGCCTGATCCACGTCATCTGCAGGCCTCGAGTCCACTTTTTGAAAGAGCGAAGGGAAAGGAAGGAGCCTCCCTGTCTCTCCTCACTTTCCCCTGCACCTCCCCGGATCGAGGGTCACATGAAGCCTGGAACTCTTTCTCACCTCTGTGCGGGAGACCAGAGAGTGTGACTCACACACACACACACACACAACCTCAGGTGGAGCGCGGTAAATCCGGGCACTCTGCTCACCACCGGCAACTGGAGATGGCGGCACCGCCAAGGGCTATCAGGGGCTTCGAACTCTGTGTTTGGAGGTAGGAATTTGGGCGCGCTAAACCAAGAGAAGGCGGGAAAACCTACAGTGCATCTGACCCAAAGGGTCAGATTCCCCCCTCTAGACTGTAAAGCGGGCAGGGAACGGGTCTATTCACCGTCACGCTGTCCTCTCCCAAGCACTCAGTACGTGCTCTGCACACAGTAAGCGCTCGATAAATACGACTGAAGGATCGAATAAACGGCCGGATGACGGCCGGCCAGAACCTCAAGAAGATTATTATTTTCTCGGCCCAACCGCCCCCGCCTTCCAGAGAAGCCGGGCCACCGTTACTGGGAAGGCTGTGGGAAACCGCCTCCCCGGGGCGGTCTCTGAAACCAGTATTGGCTAGGTTTTGCCTGAGAAGGGGTTAAACCGGGGTCCCGCTTGAAGGACCACGTGACTCCCAGAGACGCCTTCCGACCCGAACTCGACGTCATCCCGAGGGCTTGGAACTGAGCATCCGGGGAGTTTCCGTCGGCTCGACTCCCCAGTTCCCGGCACCAGACAGGAAGCCAACGGGAGAAGGTCGAGTAAAACCCGGGATGCGCAGAAATTCCCATCGCGGCCTACCCGGCGAGGGGATCGAGAGCGGAACGTCTCGGGGCGGCTCGGACGGGTCGGAGGGGCACGGGGCGGCCGTCTGAGGCCGGCACGCTCCCCGGGCCGGACCTCGGAGCTGCGCGAGGCCCCCGATCGGCCCGGCCCGTCTGGGTTTCTGTTTCGGGACCCCCGGGATCGGGCTGGATGAAAACGAGGGGCTTTTGGTGTGGTTTCCAATCCGGTTTTATTGCTTTTTAAAAATTTCCAATAAAGGACCGGTTACGAGGCCAGGGAGACCGAGACGCCGGTCGGATTCCACGCTCCGCGGTCTAGCGGAACGGGCCTCCTCGGCCTACGGAATCGCCTCGAATGGGTGGGAAAGGTAGGATCGGGCAGAATTTCCTCTTCTGGGGAGGGGCCGTCCCTTGGAAAGGTCGACCGTGGGTTATTTCTGGTTCCCGGGGCCTCCAAGGTACACAAGGGCCTCAGAGCGCAGCCAAAGCGGGGAACCGTTCCAGGCCTCGAAGCGGCGGAGGGCCAAAACGCAGCAGAGACAAAGAGGGAGAGAGCGTGGGGAGAACCCGGACGCCTCCTCTCTCAGACGGGGAAACGGGCGGTGGCTGGGAGGGGAGAGGCCTGGGGGAATCAGCTGGCACGCACCCCCGCCGGGCTCTGAGACGGAGATCTCCCTCAGGAGACCCTGGCCAAAGTCACAGGACCCTGGGCCCCAGGCCCCAGGCCCCAGGCAAAGGTGAGAGTGGCATTTTAACCTGGCGGGGCGGGGCGGGGCGGGGCGGGGCGGGGGGGGGGTGCCACGTGCTCTCGGCGAGTCCGGGAAGCAGGGGGCGGGGTGGGGAAAACTCACCCTGGACACGGTTTTCCATTTTTCTTCCCACCCGGTCCCCAGGGCCGCCGGCCAGCCAATCGGAGGAGGACACTTTGTCTGCCCCGGCCAGTCTCCCGGGGCGGCGGAGGGCGTGACAGTGATGTATAGCGGGGTTAGACCTGCACCATCCATCTCAATTTTCCCGGCGGAGATGGCGTCCCAGCCCGGGGGCGGGGGGGGGGACGGCCCCCGCGGCTCAGGTTGGCAGCACCTGCCGTCGGAAACCTCGGGGTCCCCCGGCGGGGGCGGGCCGGGAGACGAGGTGGCCTCGGGTGACGGAATGCGAGGACGCGGCGCCCTCCGAGTGAAACCTCTCGGAACCGCCCCCCGATCCCCGAATCCGCTGAGCGGGCACCGCTCGCCGACCCGCGGCCCCTCCGGGGACAGGAGGTCCTCCTTCCGTTAGAGGAGAAAGGATTTCCCCGTTCCCAACGGAAGGGAGGGAGGCGGGCTGGCACCTCGGCGGACGTGGGCGACGGAGGGTTACCTATGGCCTCCTCTCTGGTGGGGACGGACCTCTTCCGACGGGCCGGGGCTCCCCGCCGTTGGAACCACCAGTCCTCGCTCTCGGGGGCCAGGGGCGGGGTCCGTTGCCGTCCCGCAGCCCCCTGCGCTTTTCGACGGGAATAACAAAAGGGCACACGGCTATTCTCGTGGGCAAACCGTCCAGGGGGGCGAGGGATCCCCACCCTGTGTCGCTCGCGGATACGGAGGGGATCGCCACCCGCGGCGTCTATGGCCGCCGCCCTCCGGAGAGCCACGGCACGGTGATTCCGTCCGGCCCTCGGCCCTCTGCCTCCCCTCTAGGCGCCGGGCCCGCTGTCGGGTAGGGACTGTCTCTATCTGCCGTTGAATTGCACTTTCCAAGTGCTCAGTACAGTGCTCGGCACACAGTGAGCGCTCGGTCGGTACGACTGAATGAATGACCACAAGCCCCGAGCCGCGTCAAGGGGAAGAGAAAGAAGAAAGGACCGGCGGGAGGACGGTACGTCGGGCCGTACGTCGGCCCGTCCGGCAGACAGGAAACGTCAACCCGGATGAGGGGAAAAGGAAGAGGAGGGCGGAAGAAAAGCTATTCGTGATCAGTTGACAAGGCAGTCGGCGGGAAGAGGGAACTCGCGGAGCGCGTCCTTGCTTCAGCGGGACGGCAACCGCTGTTTATTCTTCCACCTTCGGGGCAGGGCTTCTCCTCTCCCAGAGCCGGGCCCGGTCATCGGCCTCCCGGGCTGAGGGGTCTGCCGGCGGGAGGGCGCCTCCAAACTCCTGCTCCCAGAGACAGAGTTGGTCCGGGCCCCGGTTGGGAAGGGAGCGGGGAGGGCAAACCGCTCAGCGGCCCGCCTAAGGAAACGGCAGAGATCTGTCTGCGGCTCTCTCCGTCCGGTGCTCCGGGTCCGGACCGGCTCCGGGTGGAGACCCGGAGGGCTCGCTGCTCTTTAAGATCGTGCCCGGAGACCTGTCGTCTGAGCCGGGGCTCCGGGAGCGTTTCTTGGAGGGAGAGAGGGAGATGTGCTTGAGTTGGAGAGCCGGTCGGTTGCAAAGTGAAATTCGTAAGAATCCTTCGGTGTGGCCGGGTGCCTTTTGCTACATTGATTTAACATTTGCAGGGATTTATTTAACCTTTCCAGGGAAGCCAACTTTTCCTTTTACGCTCTGCTTTCCGGCCCTGGGCCGGAGACCGCCGAGCTCCGGGTACAAACCCGTTCGTCTCCTGGGCCGGCCCCGGAGGCGGGCGAGCGGTCCCGAGGAAGAGGTCTCCCGTGGGGGGGGCGACGGCGACGGCCCACCGCCGCCTCTCACCTCTGGGGAAGAAGAGACTGGCCGAGCTCTCGGAGGCTGCCCACCGCTCCAACCTGGACGCCCCCGGAGAGCATCTCGCCCCAGCTAACGCTCCTCCGTTGGTTGACGTCACCGGGGGGGGGGGGGGGGGGGGAAGCCCAACACTCCTCTGACTCTCCTCCGGCTGCTTTCCGGGCAACAAAACCCTCCGGAAACGAGCCGAGAACCTTCTTCCCCTCCTTTCCCCCCTCCTCCCCGGAAACCGGAGCGGTTCTCCCCACAGCCCCTAAGAGCACAGGCCTGTTGTTCCAGCCACACGAGGGCTGTGGCCGCCACAAAGTCCACGACCTGATTTTCCGAATCCGCCATCCCACCCGTTCCGCCTTGCCCGGTCGACGAGGGACACCGAGGCTTCCCCTGGGAAGCCGCCCACCTCTGAGCAGGGGAGAAGCCAGTCGATCGTATTTATCGAGCGCTCACCGGGTGAGGAGCGCTGAACCGAGCACTTGGCAGACTACAGTGGAACAACAGAACAGACCCAGTCCCTGGCATCAACGAGTTTACAGTCCAGAGGAGAAGTCTGCCAACTGGAACAGCGCTGGCTCAGGGTGAGGGGTGCAGGACCCGCCCAGGACACACCAGGGACCCGGTCCGGAGGCCTCGCTCGGTGGCGTCTGGCCCGTTCCGCCTGCCGCGGGCACCGGGCGCCAGGGCCGCCCCGGCAAGTCGACCGTCGCCGCTTGCCCTTGTGAAACTCTCAACGGGGAAACGGGGGTGGGAGCCAACGGGGGACGAAAGGAGGCAACGCAGGGGAAGAAAGGAAGAGGAGAGAGGGGGGCCGGCCATCCGGCAGCGTGACCCAGCGGGAAGAGCACGGGCCTAGGTATCGAGGGGTTCTAATCCGGGCTCCGTCGCTTCCCTGCTCTGTGGCCTTGGGCAAGCGACTTCTCTGCCTCCGGTTCCCACATCTGCCAAATGGACCCATCACCCGCGCCCACGTGAGGCCCGTGTGGAACCTGCCTATCTTGCGCCTACCCCCAGCACCCGGTACAGCGCTCGACACGTAGTCAGCCTTTAACAAACAGCACAATCCTACTGATTACTGCTATTATCTTCCCCACAAAATCCATCAGGACCCATCCCGCCCGGAGAGGCTCGGAGGCCCAAGTGCCCCGGGAAGACCGCCCGTTAAAAGGGCGCCGCACCCCTTCCCGCCCGCACCCAACCCAGAAGCCCAGAACCCGGGCCACGGCGGGAGGCGGACTTACTCGTCCGCGGCCCGATTTCTCTTTTAGGACCCGCGGGGCTGGATGAGGTACTTGGAGGGGGGGAAAAAAAAAAAAAACAAAAAAACCCACAGGCCGCGTGAACACCAAGCTGGATGTAACGACGTCGGTATTAATTATCCTGTCAGGGGTAGTTGCACCTTATACGCCTTCTGCATCGTTATTGGAGTCTTATGTATCTTTCCTTTCAGATTTTTTATAGACCGCTGAGCGGCTGATGGGAGGGGGCTGGTGCAGAGGGAAAAAGCATCGAGCGGAGTTTTCCCCGAGTAAAATTCCCGTGGAAGATTCCTTTGTTGGTTTTTAAAAATATCCTCGTTAAGGGGAATCGAACCATTAAATACTTAAATAGACGAACTCTGGTGAATCTTAGGTAACTGGAAAGATGTGTTTTCTGGGGCGGGCCGCGTTCTCGAGCAAGTTTGCACCCGCGCTTGCCAACGGAGTCACGGAAGTTGTCAGGCCCAGGAAGGGAGCTCAGGGTGGGCATTCGGTCTGCTCCCCTGCCTCCGGGAAGTACTGCCCATTCACCACCTCTGAAAAGACAGCACCCACTCTCTGCCCCTCGAAGACCTCTGGGGAAAGGCACACCGCGTCTCCTCACGATCCTGAGGTCAGAGAGGTCCCCCGCACACCGAACCCACATCCCTCCCGCTGCGACCCTCCCACGCGGGGCCCGGGCTGAGCGCCGGCCGGGTGGATCTCCCGATGGGTCGGCAAATCCTTCGGCCTCTTCCCATCTCCCGGAACCAGCACCAGCAAGAGGAAGAGTCCCCGGTGGCAGAAAAATGGGAAACGGGGATGCCGCGCGGGGAGCAGCGCTCCCCGGGGAAGGGCCGAGAGACGTCCCTGGGAGACGCCACCCGGGAACAGAGGCTCACCACGAGGGGCGGTGACCCGGGAGGGGACGGGCCTCGGGAGCGGACCGTCCTAGGAACGCTTGAACACTGTGGGCCCCACGTGGGACGGGGACCGCGTCCAACCCGATCGCCTCGAATCCACGCCGGCGCTCAGAACGGAGCTGGGCACGTAATAAACACTTAACGAATGTCATCATTATTACCGTTCCCTCACCAGTGCCGCGGCCCGAACGATGACTCTGGGCCTCTGTGGACCCTCCCTGCTGCCAGCCCGGGGGGGAGAAGGGAACCAGGGACCACTCGCAGGGCCAGGCTCACGTTCGCCACTTCCCCGCGAGGTAGGGGTCGGCGGGGCGAGGGCAGGTCAGGCCGGGCGGGAAGGGCCCGGGGGCCAACCCGACCCCTCACCCTGGGAGCGCCTCACGGTTTGCTTCCGGGCAGCCGGGGCCCGCCGGCAGTTCTCGGCTCTCGCGCTTCAAGCTCTCGTGCCGCGGGAGGGAGAGTGAGAGACGCTCCACCTAACCTTCCGCCCCCGAGGGAAACGGCCAGGTGGGAAGGGGCGCCGGCCCACCTCCCGGTGGCCGGACGCGTTTTCCGTGGGCACGGCCGGAAGGTATTCCTTAAGCGCTCGCTACGTGCCGGGCATCGTGCTAAGCCCTGGGGCGGACGGATACAGACCAGCCCAGCTGGACACAGCCCCTGCCCCCCCCGGGGGGTCCGCCGTCCCAATCCCCGTCTTACGGACGAGGCAACCGAGGCCCAGAAGGGTGACCTGCCCGAGCTCACGCGGCAGACGAGCGGCAGAGCCGGGGTCGGAACCCGTGATCTTCTGACTCTCCGGCCCACGCCCCATCCGCCGCGCCGTGCCGCTGGACCTCACCCACCCACCGCCGCCCGCCTCTCCGTCCGCCGATGGGGCCGGCCAGCCCCTCCTCCGGGACGGAGACGCCCTCCCACCCGCGTCCGCCAAGCGTACCCGTCCGGCCCCGTGAGGGGGAGCGGAGGGGGAGGCGGGAGGGGCCCGGGGCCGGGGTCGGCGGCTTACGTTCGCATTCCCGGACGTCCAGGTTGAACTGCTGCAAGGCTCCCAGGGTGAGCTGCCTCACTTCCGCTTCCAGGAGGAGCTGCGTCAGCGAGGTGGACAGGTGCTTGCAGGCCGACATGCAAGCCGTCTGAGCCACTTTGCCCTGCGAGACGAGAAGGGAAGAGACGGTGAATCGCCCCGCCCCGACGGCGGAGCCAGCGCTTACGCGGGGCGGGTTCCGGCCAGGGAGCGTCGGGGAGCGCTCGGCCGGGCTTCCTCCGACTCAAACCCGAAGCCTCTTTGTGGGCCAGGGACCGCGTCCCACCGGATTGACCTGCGCCTACCCCGGCGCTTGGAACAGCGCTCGACACGCTGTAAGCGCCTAACGGACACCGCGAAAAGAAGCGTTTGGGGCACCTGGCACCTCTCGGTCGGTCGGCCGATCGTATTTAGCGAGCGCCTACTGTGCCCAGAGCACTGGACTGTACCAATATAACACTCCTTGGCTACAGTGAGCTTACAGTCTAGAGGGGACAAGCCTCAGTCTCCGTACAACCAATCGAAAGCAGAGGCGGTTGGTTCTTCCCTGGGCTCTTCCTTCTCCGGGAAGGCCTGACCCCTCTCCAAACTGCCACAGCTCCCCCCGGGTAGGGTGGGGGGCGGTCCTCTCCTCGGACCCCCGAGGCCCCCCCCCGTCACCAGCGAAGCTGGAATCCCATCTGAGGTGCGGAGCAGAACCGACGCAGCCTCATCAGGGTCCCATCCCAACCTGACTCCGCAGGCGCTCCGTGACCCCGTCCGAGAAGTGCCGACGCGGGGGCGGGGGGGGGGGGGGGGTCTCTTCCTAGGTGGCCCCGACGAGGACGACTGAGGCCGGGCACCGTCACCGTCCGGTGGGGGCGAATCGCGACCCTCAGCCCAAGCCGGTTGGGAATCCGGCCCGCGGGCCCTGTTTCCCAGTGAACGACGAATGAGATTCCCTGCATCTGGATAACGCCCAACCCCCCCCCCTTAATAATAATAATAATAATAATAATAATAACAGTATTTGATACGTGCTATGTGCCAGGCGCCGTACTAAGCGCTGGGGTGGACAGAAGCAAATCGGGCCGTCCCCCTCCCATGTGGAGCTCGCAGTCTCAATTCCCGTGTAACAGATGAGGGAACGGAGAAGTGAAGCGATTTGCCCAAGGCCACACAGCAGGCGGGTGGTTGAGCCGGGATCAGAACCCACAACCTTCTGATTCCCAGGCCCGGGCTCTGTCCGCTACGCCACGCCGCTTCCCAAGGGGGACGGGAGAAGGGAGTCTCCGTCGGCGACCACTGCCGGTATGAGTATAATCCTGAACCTCTACTCCCGACTCTTCTCCGAGCCAAGAGGCTCTATCGGCCCGTGATTTATTGCCCTGGAGACTGCAGGCCTGGGGCTTTATTAAGCCGGCTGAAAGGCAATCCGAATGATTAGTTTTTAAAGGATCGATATCCCTCTCGCTCCGACCGGTGGGCGTGACGGCTACATCTTCAGTAAATAAAATAACCATCGCTGTTCGGCCCAGGGTTTGGTTTATCGGACCAAACCTTGGAAATCAAAGACCGCTCCGGTCCGCGCCTTCCTCCCCGAGATCTCATAGCGCCCTAAGGGGATTCGGACAGATCCCGTGGGGTCAGCGGCTTTCTGGGGCTAATCCCCCCCACCTTCCTGGCCAAGCTGCCCCCCTCCCATTCGTAGATTTCTTTTTGAATAATAATAATAATAATAATTACGGTATTTGTTAAGCGATGACTACGTAGGGGTCAGGCACTCTTCTAACTGCGAGGGTGGTTACAAGCTATTCGGGTTGGAGACGGTCCCCGTCCCACACAGGGCCCAAAATCTTAATCCCCATTTTACAGATGAGGGAACTGGGGCCCGGAGAAGTGAAGCGATTTGCCCAGGGTCACACGGCAGACGAGCGGTGTGACTGCCAACCTGAGCTCCGATCGTTTGTATCTGCCCTCTCAGTCGTTCCCCAGTCGTGCGTTCGGCAATCTGAGCCGGCCCGTCCTCTCGGGCCGCGAGATCTTGGAGAGCGGGGACGGCGCGTTCTTCTTCTGCCGGTCTCCTCCGGGCAGATCCTACTTACTGCCATCTTGATTCTATTTAGCGCCATTGTTCTCGTCTGTCCGTCTCCCCCGACCAGTAAGCCCCGTCAAAGGGCAGGGACCGTCTCTATCCGTTACCGATTCGTCCATCCCAAGCGCTTAGTACGGTGCTCTGCACATAGTGAGCGCTCACTAAATACTGTGGAATGAATGAATGGATTTGGTACAGTGCTCTACCTACGGCAGACGTCCAGTACGCAGCTCTGCAACAGCGGCACCCGACGCGAGGGCTGCCTACACAGAAGGCACCCAGTACGGTGTTCTGCACACGTCGGGGGCCCGGTAAAGTGCTCCGCACGCAACGGGTGTGGGCAGTGTGGGCTGGCGGGTAGGACAGGGGCCCGGGAGTCAGAAGGACTAGGGTTCTAATCCTGGCTCTGCCGCTTCTCTGCTGTGTGATCTTGAGCAAGTCACTCCATTTCTCTGGCCCTGGGGTTACCTCATCCGTAAAACGGGGAACAATCAGACCGTGAGCTCTATGTGGGGCAGGGACTGTGTCCAACCTGATTAACTTGCATCCGCCCCAGTGCTTGGTACAGTGTCTGGCACATAGTAAGCTCTTAATAAAACGTCACAAAAAAACGGGTGCGCAGTACGGAGGCCTACACCCGGAAGGCACTCAGCACAGTGGTGGTCTCCGCCCATACTAGGGGCCCGGCACAGGGCTCTGCAAAGAGGAGGCATTCGGGAAACAGCATCTGACGAAAGCGCTCGACTCGCAGGCCCCCGGGGAAATTGCCGATGCGATCTGAATTAAGGGGACGCATCTTCTTCGGCCCGCTGTGCTTGAAGACCGCTGATGACGGGGATCGGATCTGAGCCGTCAGCTCTTCCGATTCGGCGAAGGAACCGGGCGAATTTGGGAGGCCGGAAAGAGGAGGGAGCCAGGAGAGAGCGGGGTGGAGGAAGGTACGTCTCGGGGACGGACGGGGGTGGCCCGACAAGAGCGGCGGGGTTCCTAGGAGGGAGTCGGCTCCACCGGACGGGCTGGTCCAGGCTTTTCTTCCTCCCGGTACCACAGCGGTACGGGTTAGAGGGCAAGCACACCGCGGCTCGGGCATGAGGGCTTCAAATATCCAGCCCCCAGCCCGGGGGGACTGGGGCGGGGGGAGATTCCAGCCCTGGTCTTGGCCCCCGGACCTCGGGCAGGTCCCTCAGGCTGCCCGGGTCTCGGTTTCCACAGCATCGACTCCCCCTGACCCGCGCAACCTCGCCGGGAGTCCGGGGGGGGGGGGGGGGGGCGGGGGGGAGAGCGAGCCGACGTGTGGGAAACGCTCCGGGCTCTTCTGCGGAGAGGCACCGAGCGAATTAGAAGAATCATTTCCCAGTGAGATCACCCCAAGCCAAGCTTTCAAGTCCTGCCGACCGAGTCCTCTCCTCTTGGATCAGAGTAATGGGGTCTGTCTACGGTATAAAATTTAATTTTGCAATTGAGGGACATTCTGGCAAAGGTTCCCGACCGGGGTTTCTGGGTTGGTTAACCTCAGCGGAGGTTAATTGAACAAATTAACGGAAAAGGCACCACAGTCAAGCCACACACAAGCAAATAGTCAGAAGCAAATTCCTTTAACTTGACATTCATTGTGTAAAACCGTGTCCCTAATTGCTAGTTACTTCTGCGAATAGGATGCCGACGAGGATGGAATTACCCTCCTTGAACGGTGTGAGAGCCTGACTGCCTCCGGTCCGAGAAGTTCTCCGGGAACCCGAGTTCACGGGATCGGAAACCGATAGAACGTCGCAAAGATCTCAGTCTCATTTAAGACCTCGGTGATCGGAAACCCGTCGGGCCCGTCGCTCCGGCCATTCATCATCAAGTTAGCTTCCCATTACCGACGGGCTACTGAATTTCCCCTTCGCTACGCCCACGAACATTCATCTCTGTCAGGTTTGACAAATCGGCCGGACCCGCACGGCCCGCGACGCGCTTATCAAAGAGGGAAAATGATCGCGATGGGGGAGGGACTCGGCGACGGCCCTTACGATCCATCGATCCGGACCGGGCTCCGGCAAACGGCCGCCGCCCCCGTCGGGCCCCGGGGCCCCACCGGGGCACAGACGACTCGGTCTCACCTTGTGACTACGACATCGCCGAGAAGCAGCGTGGCCCAGTGGATAGAGCCCGGGCGTCGGCAGGACCCGGATTCCAATCCCGGCTCTGCCCCTCGCCTGCCGCGTGACCTCGGGCAACTCGCTTCACTTCCCTGGGTCTCAGCTGCCTCGTCCGTAAAACGGGGATTGAGACCGTGAGCCCCACGTGGGACAGGGACTGGGTCCAGACCGACTGCCCTGCATCTACCCCAACGCTCGGTAAAGTGCCCCGCACGTAGTAAAGCGCTCAACGAATTCCATTAAAAATCACGAACGACGATCCTGACGGTGGATTGTATTAAACGCTTACTGCGGGCCAGGCACCGGATGAAGCGGCGGGGTAGATAACGACGTGTCCGGACTGGACACGGTCCCCGATCCACACGGGGGACCCAACAGGGAGGCCGCTCCGCCGGAATGGCTCTTTGAGTGAGTGGGACGGAGAGGGCCGCCGGTGGACAGCGAGGTGGCCACCCCGGGCCCTCTCTCTCTGTTTTTTAATGGCATCCGTTAAGTGCGTACCGTGAGCCGGCCCCGTTCCAGCTCTGGGGTAGATGCAAGTGGGACACGGCTCCCGTCCCACATTGGGCTCGCGGCCTAAGTGGGAGGGAGAACAGGTAAGTGAGGACCCATTTTACAGGTAAGGGAACCGAGGCGCGGGTAACTGAAGTGAACCGCCCAAGGTGGGTATTTGTTCAGCGCTCGCTACGTGCACGGCGCTGTTCTGAGCGCCGGGGGATACGAGGGCGATCAGGTCGTCCCACGTGGGGCTCACAGTTTTCACCCCCCGCTTTACAGATGAGGTCACCGAGGCACAGAGAAGTTAAGTGACCTGCCCAAAGACACACGGCAGGCAAGGGGCGGAGCCGGGGTGAGGACACGGACCTGCGCTTCGCCCATTAAGCCGAACCGCTTTCCGGGCGGCCCTTCCCGCTCGGCCTCCCCTTCACCGCGCCATAAAACAATCCAGCCGCTAGGAATAAGGCGAAGGGAAGTTTCTGGAGGGGCTGCGCCGGGATGCCGGGCTCTCTGAAGGAGGCGGCCGCCAGAGCTGGGGTTTTCAAGGCACCGGCTGGCTCAAGGCCCAGTGCCACTGAGGGCGATGACGACTCTCAGGCCCATCTACAGCCGTGCACGGCGGGGGTCCGACCTAGGTCCCAGGATCCGCGATTCCCTGTGGACCCGTCCCAAGCCAGGACGCGGACTCCATCCCGCCCCCACCTGCAGCACCCGGGGGGCCTGGGGGTGAACTGGGTGCTGTCCCCGTGATCCCGTCCATCGACTTTATTACAGCGTACTTCCCCAAGCGCTCAGTACCGTGCTCTGCACTCAACAGCCGCTCAACGACCGGTTGATTCGTCGTGGCGGTTTCGGGGACTGTGGGTGCCGGGACTCCCGGGAGCCCACGGAGGCGGTGGCCCGGAACGCTGGGCTGACGAGGCGGAGCTCCCAGAGAGGGAGCGCTTAGCTTAGCCTCGGATACCGGGGCCGAGGCTCCGCTCAAGCCAGGCCCGGAGGGTTCCCGACTTCTGGCCCGCGCGGGGATCTCGATCAGAAAGCCCGGTGGACAGGGACCACCTCTCCTCCTGCCTCCATCACCTCCAAGCCGGGGGCTCTGCCCCGGCGGAGCCCCGCGGGGCCCGCGGCCAACGAGTCTCCAATTCCGAACGGATCGCCGGCCACGGGGACCTGGAGTTCGTAAGCGGGGGTAACGCCTCGTGCCCTAGAGCCTGGCGGACGGGGCCTTTCAGAGAATCGAGATCCTCAACCTCCAAGGGAGCCGGCTTCTGGGGGACGTGAAGCCTTTGGCCCGCTCGGGACCTGAGACGGGCTCAGAGGACAGCGAGCCGGAAGCCCGGGCGGGAGCGAGGCTCGCCCGAGAGCGACGGGGCCTTCGGCTACCGCGCTCCAGCCCCTCGCCCACCCCCACGACGGCTTCGGCCGGGGCGGCTCCGTCGCGCCCACGGGCCGAGGCGGCCACCTCTCCCCGGTGCTCGGCCTTCGGCCCCAATGTCCCGCGCTCTCCGGGCAGAAGCCGGACGCGCCCACGCCACCGCGACGGCCAGCCGGGCGCCCGGCGGGACGGCCTCGCTCGTCACCCGGCCCCGTGGGGCGGGGAGAGGGTCGCCGCCGCCCCATCCCTCCCCCCGACGCTCCCCCCGGATCCCGCCGCTCTGCTCTGAGGACACCTGGGCCGCGAGGCCCGGTCCCGGGCCGATCCCGCCGCCCGCCGAGGGCGCCCGTCGGAGCGCAGAGTGACGTCGGAGGAAACGAGGGCAATCGGACTGCCTTCGACTTAAAAGAGGTTATTATTTTAGCAATCCATTTTGGAAGGGCATTAGGCGGTTCTGTAAATACGGCCGGCGAAGAGCGCCCCGGGGTTTAGTTCGCGCTTACGGAAGAGGTTATGTTCCCGGAGGACGGAAGGCTCCATTATGGGAAAGTTCCCTTCGGCTCCGACTTCTCAAGTTCTTAATGCCCATTACTCATCTCCAAAAAACAAACAGCTGATGAAAACGAACCCGGAGCACGGGATCGGTCTAATCGGCCGAGCCGAGGGCCTGCCGTCGCGCCCGACGGCACGCCGGAAGGCCGGACCTCCCCCCACCCCGGCTCCCCGTTCCCCCGGCCAGCCTGCCCCTCCCGATCCCGACGCTACGCCTCTCGCCGTTCCCTCTCCGGGGCTCCCGTGGACTCCCCACCCCACAATCATCCTTCCCTCCCCACTCCGAGATCCCATCGCCGGGCCGTCCGAGGGAACCGGAAAGGCATCTGCCTGCCGGGACGCGAGAAGCAGCAAGGCGCGGTGGACGGAGCACGGGCCTGAGAGTCAGAAAGCCATGGGTTCCGATCCCGGCCCCGCCACTTGTCTGCCGGGTGACCTGGGGCGGGTCGCTTCACGTCTCCGGCCCTCAGTCGCCTCATCTGGAAAACGGCGATTGAGACTCTGGGCCCCACGTCGGACGGGGGCCGCGTCCAACCCGATTTACTTGTATCCGCCCCAGTGCCTGGCACATAGTAAGCACTTAACGGATACCATGATTATCGTTATCATCACCTGGTCCACCCAGGAGAAGCCCAGAACGTACCCCGGGGACCCCCCCCGCACCGCCAGGACCGCTCCCCTTGCCGACACCCGCGGGAGGACGGGCTTCGACCCCGCGTCGCCTGCGTCTCCCTCGCTCCCGTTCAAAGGCTAAACGGACCTCTCCAAAATAGGAGTCTGGATTTCACCTTTCGAAACAAACAGCTCTCCCAAGGTCACCGAAAGGAAACGGGCAAGGGCCAGGTTGTTTCGATCTCGGGTGGGGGGAGTGCCGTCGGAAAGAAGTCGGGGGTGGGTAGCTGTTCGGGGGAGGCGACAGCCACGGGCCTTCCGGACGGCCGCAACCGTAATGACTGTAACGGTAATAACGGCGGCATCAGTTTAGCGCCCGCGGGCTGTGCTAAGCACCGGGGGAGCCAGGAGAAGATCAGGCGCCGCTGCTGGCCCCGATAAGAGAGAAGGGGAGGGCCTTTTCTGTTCCCTCTTCGCCCTCAGGCAGCGATCCACCACCAAATCAATCGAGGGGATTTACTGAGCCCCTACTGCGAGACAGTACGGAGAGCGGGTTCCGTTGTGGGTCGAGCCCCCCCCCCCCCGCCTTCCCTTTCCAGGCTTCCCCCAGAGCCGAGTCTTGAGGGAGCGAGGAGGTCTGAGCTACTTGCCCCTCTGGCTTCTGCCCACCCCGGGGTCAGCCGTCTAACAGCGAGGCCGGAAGTGGAGGGAGACAGCCGAGACGGCGGGTGAAGCAGGAGACGTGACCCGAGGCACCTCCCGCCCCAAACCACTCCTCCTCCCACAAGGGCATCGCTGCGGATGAAGAATCCGGATCCCCCTCCGACCCAGGAGGTGGGGGAGGAGCCAGCGGAAAGCGCCTGGGCTTGGGAGTCGGAGGACCTGGGTTCTAATCCTGGGCTTGGGAGTCAGAGGACCTGGGTTCTAATCCCAGCTCTGCCACTTGGTCTGTCGTGTGAACCTGGGCAACTCGCGGCTTCTCTGGGCCTCGGTTATCTCCTCTGGAAAGGGGCGACGGAATCCCTCCCCCTCCGACTTAGACCGGGAATCCCCTGTAGGACGGGGACGGTGTCCGACCTGATTGTCTCATCCCTATCCCTGGGCTTAGAACAGTGCTTAACACAGAGTAAGCACTTACCAGATACCGTAAAGGGAGAGAGAAGCCACCTGCCACCGTAGTTCCAAAACCCAGCCCCACCGCCCGCCCCCCCCCCCCGACTCCTTCCAATCAATCCTATTCATCGGGTGCTCACTGTGTGCAGAGCACTGTACCAAACACTTCCTTGGTAGAGCACAATATAACAGATTAAGTAGACACATTCCCTACCCACACTGAGCTTACGGTCTAGAAGGGGAGGCAGATATAAATATAGACGAATCAATTATATTACACATACGTCCATAAGGGCTACGGGGCCGAGGGGGGGGGCGGTTAAAAGGTGCAAATCCAGCGACGCAGAAGGGAGTGGGAGAGAAGAGAATGTCGACTGAGTCGGGGAAGGCCTCCTGGAAGAGAGGTGTTTTTAACGAGGCTCCGAAGGAGGGCCGAGTGAATGTCCGTCAGGCACGAAGGAGGAGGTTCTAGGCCAGGAGCGAGATGTAGGTGAGGTTTCGGCGGTGAGCCAGATGAGACTGAGGCAGGGCGAACAGTGGGGCATCGGTGGGGTAAAGCGTGCGGGCTGGGGTGTGGTAGGAAATGAAGGAGGTTAGGTAGGAGGGGCGTGTTGATCGAGCGCTATTAAGCCGACGGTCAGGAGTTTCCGCTTGCGGCTGAGGTGGGTGGGCATCCACCGGAGGAGTGGAGAAACGTGGACTGAACGACTGTGGAGAAACGATCCAGGCAGCGGGGCGAAGTAGGGAGAGTCGGGAGGCGGGGAGGTCAGCAAGGAGGCCGATCCAGGAACCCAGGCGGGATAGGACAAGCGTTCAGTACGACGCCTGGCACGTAGTCGGCGCTTAACAGATAGCGCAGAAAATCTAAAAGTGCTCCGATTAACGCGGTGGCAGACTTCAGCCACGTTCCGAAGGTTGAACCGACAGGATTCGCTGACAGATTTACTGTGCGGGTCGAGAGAGAGATGAGCCGGGGATAACGCCGAGATCACGGACTGGTGAGACAGGGAGAACGGCGATGCCGTCTACGGGGCTGGGGAAGTCGGAGGGAGGACCGGGTTTGGGTGGGAAGACGACGGGTTCTGTTTTGGACAGGTCAACTTCCCCGCCAGAGAGGAGAGCTGGGGACGCAGAGGGGGGGCCGATTCTAAAAAGATATTCCAAATGCTGCAGGTTCTCTCGTTACTAGATGAGCAGGAAGGGGAAGGAAAAGGGTTCCCTTGGATGTTTAAGTCCCGTTGTTTCTCTGTTCCTCTTCCCCCTCGGACGGTAAACTCCCTGTGGGCAGGGGCGGTCTTCAGCCTCTGCATTTTCACCGTACTCCTAAGAGCCCGGCCCAGCGTCAGACGCAGAGCGAGCCCTGAGCCGGAGCCAGCGATGAAAAATATAGAAGCCACCCACACGGAGAGAGCCAGAGAACCCAGTCGGCTCTAAGGAAATTACAGCAACCAGAGACACCCTCACACGCAATAACCTGAGCCCCCGAGATGGGGAGGCAGAGTCCCCCTAGGCCGGGATCTCTCCCCTCTGCTCTCCTCTCCCCGAATGGCGGTTAGAGGGGCTTCGAGGGGCCAGGCGACGGGCAACCCCGCTCGGCGTGGCTCACCGCCCGGGGGGGGGGGGGGGGTGGTCCACGGAGAGGCCACCGCCAGGGCGAGGGACCACAGCGAGCGGTGTGTCCCGTGCTGACCCCGAACTCATCTTTCTTCAGGGAGCGGGGGTTTCCAGACCCCGGGGGCACATGCCGGCTCACGAGTGAGAGAAAATTAGTCGTTCCCTGGAGCGAACAGGGGCACGCTGGGCTCCCTAGTGTGCAGGCTGGGTCCCTCCGTCCAATCCCGAGTACACCAGCCACCCACATGAGGATGAGTGGTAAACTCCACAGGCACCAGCCACCCACCAGCGACCAGACGAGAGTCTCTCCCCCCGGACCCCTTCCCTCCTCTTACTCTTAGGGGCCCACCACGCCCACGGCCCCAGGAAGGCGGGCGAACCCTTCCTCTCTCCATCGAAACCCAGTCTGCCGAACCACCTCGGGAGGACCACGTGCACAGCTTCGGGATGAATGGGTCGGGACTCTCCGTGCAGGCCAGCAAAGGGGTCTGACCACCCTCCAACTCTCCCTCATACCCTTCTTCTGGCCCAAAAGTCTCCCCAGCCCCTATCTTGGGGGGTTCTAAGCGCTTAGCACAGCGCTCTGCACACAGGAAGCATTCAATAAATGCGACTGAATGAATAAGATGGCGACCAGGGTTGGGTAAGAAGGAACGGACTCACACGCGCAGGGAAAGAATGAGCTCACGACCGGCCCGTGGTAACAGTAATACGAACTGCGGTATTCGGCGCTTACGCTGTGCCAGGCACCGCACTAAGCGCTCGGGTGGGTACGAGCAAATCGGGGCGGACCCGATCCCTGTCCCATACGGGGCTCAGGGTCTCAGTCCCCATTTTCTGGATGCGGTAACTGAGGCCCAGAGAAGTGAAGTGACTTGCCCAAGGTCACACGGCAGACAAGTGGGCGAGGCGGGATTAGAACCCATGACCTTCGGACCCCCCGGCCCGTGCTCTACCCAGCGAGCCGCTGCTTGTGAATCGAAGGCCCGCCGGAGGGGACGGCGCAATGTCCGGACCAGCAGATAAACAATCGGGCACCCCAAGCCCACCCGGGGCAGACCCGGAGACCCCAGAGGGCGGCAAGGGGCCGCCCAAACACTTATCCCATCCCACCTCGATTACCGGAGAAGCGGGGTGGCTTAGTGGCTAGGGCACGGGCCTGGGAGTCGGAAGGACCTGGGTTCCACTCCCGGCTCCGCCACGTGTCCGTTGCATAACCTCGGGCAAGTCACTTCACTTCTCTGGGCCTCAGCTTCCTCTTCTGTAAAACAGGGATTGAGAACGTGAGCCCAGGTGGGATAGGGACGGTGTCCATCCTGATTTGCCTGTATTCACCCCAGAGCTTAGAACACGGCCTGGCATCTAGTAAGCGCTTAATAAGTACCATTATTATTATAAATATTATGACTAGTCCTGTAGCAGCCTCTTCGCTGTACCGTTATTATAAATAGTATTATCGTTACCGTATCGGCCTCCTCGCCGACCTCCCCGCCTCCTGTCTAACCCCACTCCACTTGATACTCCACTCTGCTGCCCGGAGAGTTTTTCTCCCAAAAACACGCAGCCAACGGCTCCCCACTCGAGAGCCCCCAGGGGTTGCTCGTCCACCTCGGCATCAGAGAGAAGCAACTCACCACTGGCTTTAAGGCCGTCCGCCACCTCCCCCGCCATCACCTCACCTCGCAACTCTCCTACTCCGACCCGGCCCGCACGCTCGGCTCCTCTAACGCCAACCTTCCCGCCGTCCCTGGATCTCGCTTGTCCCGCCGCCGCCACCTCGCCCACATCCCGCTTCCGGTTTGGAACGCCCTCCCTCCTCCGATCCCGCAGACAATGACTCTCCCCCACTTGAAAGCCTTACTGAAGGTCCATCTCCTCCAAGAGGCCATCCCTGACTAAGCCCGCTTTTCCTTTTTCCCTCCACGCCCTCCTACGTCGCCCTGACTCGCTCTCCTTATTCATTCCTCCTCCCAGCCCCGCAGCCCTTCCGTACCTATCTGGAAGTTACTGACTGCTATTAGCGTCCGTCTCCCCCTCTCGAATGTAAGCTCGCTGTGGGCGGGGGATGTGTCTGTTATATTCTCAGAGCGCGCTTTCCCAAGTGTTCTGCCCACGGTAAGTGCTCAATAAATACCATGTGCATATTTACTATTCTATTTATTAACGATGGGTATATAGCTATGATTCTATTTATTTCGATGCTACCGACGCCTCTCTGCTTGTTTTGTTTTATTGTCTGTCTCCCCCTTTCAGCCTGTGAGCCCGTCGCCGAATCCCCTTGATTCTATTTATCGTCCCTCTGTCGTCTTGTTTTCGTCCGTCCGTCTCCCCCGATTAGACTGTAAGCCCGTCGTTGGGCAGGGATCGTCCCTCTCCGTTGCCGAACTGTACTTTCCAAGCGCTTAGTACGGTGCTCTGCACTCAGTAAGCTTTCGATAAGTACAATTCAGTGAATGAAACCAATATGCACACGAATACGACTGACTGACTCGAATCCAGCACCCTGAGCCACCGGGTCTGGCGCCATCCCCTTCCCGTCGCTTGCGGAGAGGGGGGCTTCCACGCTCGGAGTCCAACAGCCTGAAGAGGCGGCTCAGAGGGAGAGGCGGAGGTCTCCCGAGTCCGAGCCCCCGAGTTCTTGACCATCCTTACCTCCTCCGCCAATAAAATGGGACTGGCATGAGAAACTGAGGTTCCGTTCCCAGTGGGGCTGGGGGGGAGATAACCCCGCCGCCCCCCCGCAACCCTGAGAAGACTACGTCCTTCTTGGGTCCGCCAAGCTTAGAGAGGTTCATGGATTGGATTTAGGGGTGGAAGAATATTCAACGGGACCGAAAGAGATAGGTAGCTTCTAAATTCACGCCGTGGACTCACAGTGGATTAGAGGGAAATGCTGAGTTTGGTTAAAATAGAATCACGGGCTATTGGAGCGTAAGTCGGGTATGGGTACTGTACTCTCCCAGGGCTCTGCACCCGCTAAGCGCCCGATAAATACCATCCATCGACTGACGGAAAAGTCAGTTAGGGGTGCCGGACGGGCCGTCCACCTCCAGTCAGGAACAAAGGAGGCGAGGAGGGTCACCAGCCCCTGGTTTCTCCAAGTGGCCCAGGGCTACTGTCAGAGGCAACAGACTCCTGAGACGGCCGGACTGAGGGTCTGACTCACCGCCTGATGTTCTAAAAACCACAGGGACGGGAGGACCGAGCAGCAGGAAATCTTCTCAGCATACTAGGTTTTGCCACTACCAGACGGGCCCTTGCGGTACTCACCCCTTTGAATAGATTTCCACTGGTCCCGGCAACCAGAGGAGCGATTCGAGCCCACCTCTCTCTGGCCGCTCATTCTCCGTCTCTCTCACGGGTTCCTTCTCTGCCCCCCACCCACAACTGTGGAGTCTCTCAAGGCGCCCCTTTCTTCTCTATCGACACCCGCTCCCTCGGAGCACTCACGCTCGTGGCTTCGACCACCATTTCCACGCGGACGATTCCCAGATCTACCTCTCCCGGTCTTTCTCTGCAGTCTCGAATTTCTCCCTGCCTTCGGGACGTCTCTACTTGGATGTCCCGGCGACATCTCAACTTAACGTATCCAAAACGGAAGTCCTCTGATTCCCACCCAAACTGCCCTCCCTTGACTTCCCCGTCACAATAGACACCGCCACCCGACCTTCCTGTCTTACGAGCCTGTAACCTCGGTGCTATCCTCAATTCATCTCTTATTCAGTCCACGCCTGCCACCGAATCCTGTCGGCTCAACTTTCGCATCGCTAAATTCCTCCCTTTCCTCTCCCGCCCAAACCGCTCCCACCTTAATCCAACCACTTATACCATCCCGCCTGGATGACTGCGTCGCTCTCCTTGCTGGCCTCCCGGCCTCCTGGCTCTCCCCGCTTCAGTCCGTGGTTCGTTCCGCTGCCCGGATCATTTTTCTACAAGACCATCCGGTCCGTGTTTCTCCACTCCTCGAGAACCTCCGCATCGAACGGGAACTCCTCATCGCCGGCTTTCAAGCATTCGATTACCTGGGCCCCTTCTACCTCCTCTCTGATCTCCTAGTGCGACCCAGCCCGCACGCTTCACTCCTCTAATGCCAACCTACTCGACGTCCCTCAGTCTTCTCTATCTCGCCGCCGCCCTCTCGCCCACGTCCTGCTTACGGCCCGGACCGCCTTTCTTCATATCTACCGGGAGATCGCTCTCCCCGCCTTCACGGCCTCATTAAAAGCACATCTCCTCCAAGAGGCCTTCCCTGATTAAGTCCTCACGTCCTCGTCCCCCGCTCCCTTCTGTGTCACCCTGGCGCTTGGATTTGTACCGTTTACTCACCTCTCCCTCAGCCCCACGGAACTTCCGTAAATAGCCGCAATTTCTCTATTTATATTAATGTCTCCCCGCCCCCCCCCCCCCCGAGTCTGTAAGCTCATTATGGGGAGGGAACGTGTCTGCGGTAGTCTCCCAAGCGCTCAGCACAGTGCTCTGCACACAATATGTGCTCAATAAATATAACTGACTGACTAGAAAAGACCTCCCTACGAGGGATCTCCCCTCCCTCAGAGAGCGAAGTCCTCTAAAATGGACTGTCGATGCCTCGTTGGATTCTCTGCCGCGTTTCTGCGGTGTGCAGCCGGGGCGTCCGGAGAGGAGGTCTCTGGTTCCCACCGCTAACGGGCAAAAGGTCAGGCTGGGGTCATGTCCGGAATCCTTCCGGACCCCTTTCTCGGGTCCTGCCGCGCTCCGGCTCCCCGTCTCTCCCCTCGCCCTTTCGCGGTCGGACCCGTGAGCTGGACACACACCCTCTCGATTACAGTTCCTCCGGGCCTGCCCTTCCAGTGGATGCCTTCCAGACTCCGGCTCCTCGAATCCAAGGTTCATCTTTATGAGTAAACTCGTTAAAATTAAAAAGAAAAAGGGAGGGGGGGGGGGGCGGAGGCGAGAGGGGAGGGAGTCGGCCAAAAGTTGACAATTGCGATCCTGAGCTACTTGAACGAATAGAAAGGGGAGAAGAGAAAAGGCACCCCTCTATCAAACTTTCCAACAAGCCGTTTAATAACTTGACAAAGCTAAGGGTATTAAAATATTAACCGAAGCTTCCAGGAAAACCTCAATAATCTCAATTGTTTATTCAAGACCTTTACAAACCTCATAAAAAATTAACTGGACTTGGAAAAAACACACCAGAGCCATAGGAGAAAGTTTACAAAACACAATGGTTGAGACGCCTGTCTGTCTGCCAGCAGGTCCCTTTTGACCTACACAAATGCGGCATTACTCAGTTCCCAACTGGTCACTACCCTAAATAGAGAATTTCTCCTCCCAAACACCTCATTAGCTGGGGTTTCGTGGGTCTGATTTTTTTTTTCTTCCCCCTTTAAGCTGCAGGCTCCTCAAGGTGCTTTCTTTTACCGATACGTTCCCCCGCTCGGCCTACAGAGAGCCGGGCGCGGGGGCTCTGGCTTTTTGAGCATCCTCGCTTAGTGCTTCCCGACTGCCCGTTTTACAGATGGGGAGAGCGAGGCTTAGGGCGAGAGACCCAGGCCCCGCCGTGACCCCCCCCCCCCCCGCCCCGGTTGGGACCAGGACCAACAGCCCCCGCCACGCCTGGCCGACGAGACCTGTCTCCCCTTCATCCCGCCGGCCCCTGCGGAGGGAGAGGGGTGTTCTCCCTCTCTCTTCCCCGCTCACGTGAGCCGATCTGGGTTTTCAAGGAGGAGAGAGAGTAAGTCCTTTCCTCCGTGCCCCCTGCCACTGACAGCGGAGCAGGCCCGAAGCCCTCAGCCTAAGCTCCGCCGAGCCCTCCCCGAGAGCCTGGAATTCCGCCGCCGACGCGCCACACGCCCGGAAAATCCTCGCCGGGTCAATCGGGTTTCAGGAAATTGAGCATGAAATCGCATAATTTTATTTCTGTTCTACCCCCGTGCGGGAGATTAGGCCCATCAGCTCCCAAAGAAACACGGACCTCCCCCGCTACTCCCCGCATTGGTCATTTCCCCCCCCCCCTCCCCCGACCACCCCCCTGCTCAATCTCAAGGGCCCTTACGGGAGCTGCGGAAGGTTGGAAGTGTTCGCCGGAGCATATCTGTTTGAAAACAGCAAAATATGTTAACAATTAGAGAAGGGGAAACCTGAAAGGCCGCCTTGTTAATTAAGGATCTTGCTATCAAAGGACTCATTAAAAGCTACTGAAACCAAAGGGCTGTTAAAATAAACACCCATTAATCTTAACACACAACTGCTTTGCAGTCGGGATTACGGCGCGACCTACATCACCGCAGAGGTGACGGCGGAGAACGAGCCCTACCCCACCCCGCGACACCGCCTGCGTCCAATAACCCCGTCGGCCCCCGCGCCCGGGCTGTTAGAGGCGTTTCGGAAACTACCGACGAAGCCCGGCTAAGTTTTCCGACCGGCTCCCGCCCGGGGAGCAGGGGGTGAGGGTCCACGGTCAGGGGATATCGCCCACTCACTACGCGACTCTTCCCGGCTCCCTGGACCGGGGCAGGCGGCTCGTCTCTACCAGGCAAGCCGAGAGGCGGGTCGAGGGGCACTGCGTCTGCCCCTCTTCCCCGCCCCCCCCCCCCCCAACAAAGAAGCGTCGACGGGGTCACCCTGCACCGGAGAGATCACCGTTTCTCAGAAGGGGGTGACCGATCGGACGCGGCAGGAATTCCGGAATCGTCCAACGGACGACTCTGCCCCCGGCCAGCGGGCACACGGTGGCATTCTGTAGGGTACTTGTCTAACGATTTCATGTTCCCGGGCTTCGTGCCAACACGCGGGGGAGCCTGGCCCACCTCACTTAGAACCCAGCCTGGCCCTCGAGACAATCAGTAGTAAATAATCTGTGCCTTTCTGTCTCCTCCACTGTAAGCTCCTTGTGGGGGAGATACGGTGTCTTCTGATTTTATCGCATTCCCTCCGGTGCTTATGAGAGTTCTGTCGGTGCAGAACAGGCACTCGATAAATACCAGCGATCGATCGTTTAGGGCTCTTGGCGGCTTTTCGCCGGGTCACGGGACAGTGCTCTTGAAGCTGGCCCCGATTACCAAAGCTCACAGGGAGCAGAAAGTGCCGGATCCTCAAATTCTAGGCGGCCGGCTTCCCGAAGACAGGGATCCCGACTCACTCCCCACGGCCCGATCCATCAGCCGATCGATCGGTGGTATTTAATCAGTGCTGACGGTGTTCGGAGCCCTGTACTAAGTGCTCGGGAGAGCACAGAACGACAGAGTTCGGAAGACCCGTCTCCTGCCCACGAGCAGCTTACAATCCAGAGGGGGAGACAGACATTAAAATGGATAAATCACGGCCGCGCACGTACGGCTGTGGGGCTGAGGGAGGGATGAACGTCGAGTGATCGAAAGGCACGGATCCAAACGCGCACGGGACGCAGAAGGGAACGTGAGTCGGAGGAGAGGGGGCTTGATCGGGGAAGGCCTCCACGGTGAGATGTGACCTCAATAATGGTTTGAAGGTGAGGAGAGGGAGAGCGGGGGTCTGGCGCATGTGGAGGGGGAGGGAGGTCCAGGCTAGGAAGGAGATGAGGGAGAGGGGTCGGCGGCGGGACAGACGAGATGGAGCCGCAGTGAGTACGCTGGTGCTGGAAGAGCGAAGCGTGGGGGCTGCGCCGGAGTAAATCGGCGTGGTGAGGTAGGAGGGGGCGAGCTTTAAAGCCGACGGTCAGCGAAGAGTACAGTGCCCTGCCAAGTTCGGGAAATCCCGACGATGAGGACGACGGCGATGACGACGCCATGACCCAGGCTCCCCGTGGACGGGGAACGCGTACACCGACTCCGTTGCCTCGGACTCTCCCGGGGGCCCTGCGCACGGTGAGCGCTCGATAAGCACCACCGACCCATCGATTGATGGAATCTACCGACCCTGACGGGGCGAGACCTCGGGGAACGCCACATCCGACTGACCCCGCCGCCCGTCCCCGAAGCAGCACGGCGTAGTGGAAGGAGCACGAGCCCGGGAGTCAAAAGGTCACGAGCTCTAATCCGCCGGCTGCTGTGTGACCGTGGACACGTCACTTCGCTTCTCTGGGCCTCGGTCACCTCATCTTTAAAATGGGGATCGAGAGCGTGAGCCCCACACGGGACGCTACCGCGTCCAACCCGAACCGCTCGCATCCACCCCGGCGCCTAGCCCAGCGTCCGGCGCAAAGCAGGCGCTTAACGAATACGTTACCGATACCGAACCGGGCTCAAAAACCTTCTCCGAGGCCGAGGGTCGGGGCTGGTGGTGTGGGTTTGGTCCTAAACGGGTCATTTCCGAGTGGGCCAATTCGGGAGGGCTCCTCGGCACCTTCCCCCGGATGGCAACCGTTCTCCGACACCGAGTGTGCTGAGAGTTGTTTTTCTAAAACCCGTAATTACTCCAGAGTTGCCGGGGATGACAGGAATAATGAATCAACTAACAGAATGCTTCCTGAAAAAAAAAAACTACCTTGAAATATATCATTTGGCCACTGCTCTGAAATATGAATGGTTTTTCTCTCAAACTGTCCAGTTCCTAATTGTCAAAAAAAAAAAAAGAAGTTTTATAAATAAGGGAGGAAAAAAAAAAAAAAATCACTTTCAAGTTGGAACGCTCGCCTCTGGTCAGCTCACGTTAGGCGAAGACAAAGTACCAGGCCGTCTCCCCGCACCCCAGATGGCGGCTCTCTGGTCGCGACGTTAATATTCCGGGGAAGAGCCGGCAGCTGCGCCTGAGAAATTATTGCCTTTCGGCGAGTGGTTTTTCTACTGCCCAATGCCGGGACCCCCCAGAGGCTCCGTAATCCTCCAAGAGACGAGCGGCTCCATTTCAGCGGTGGTGCCCGCCCCTCCACTGCCGGCCCGGAGGGGCCGCGAGGCCCAACCGATTCAGCGACGGGCCCGGGAGTGGGCAGGACCTGGCTCCTCTTTCCGGCTCCGCCTCGTGTCTGCTGTGTGAAGTTGGGCACCTCGCTTCGTTTCTCTGTGCCTCGGTGATCTCATCTGGAAAACGGGGCTCAAGAGGCGATCCCGCCGGTGAGCGTGTCCGCAGGTGAGATCTGCCGGCCAAGAGACGACCCTCTCTTTACGGTGCCTGCTGAGCGCTCGCTATGCGCCGGGCACCGTATTAAGCGCCAACGTAGACGCGAGCCTATCGGGTTGGGGACAGACCCACGTGGGGCACGATGAGGTCAGAGAGGAGGTAACCGAGGCTCGGAGAAGTTAAGAGCACAGGCCCGGGAGTCAGAGGGCCTGCGTTCTCAACCCAGCTCCGTCACTTATCTGTCGTGCGGTCACAGGCGAGTCACTTGGCTTCAGTGTGCCTCAGTTTCCTCTTCTGTAAAACGGGGATGACGCCGGTGAGCCCCACGTGGGACAGGATCTGTGTCCAGCCTTATTATCCCGCATCCACCCCAGCGGTCAGTAGAGTGCACGGCACCCGGAAATCGCCGAATATGACAATTCATTCTTATTCTGACCGTTAAGCGACTTCCCCGAGGCCACGGGGCCGACAAACGGCGGAGCCGGGATCGGCACCGAGGTCCTACCGACTCCCAAGCCCGTGCCCTACCCTCTAGGCCACGGCGCTCGCCAATCACGGCGGAGAGGGCGTAGGGGCAACTCCGCTCGTACCAAAATTCCCAGGCCGGAAGAAACCACGGATCCCTGACGAAGGCGGTGGTCCGGGGGGGTGTCGAATCTGACAAAACCGAGGCGGGAACCTGGAGAAGAGGCCCCGGCTTTCACGAGAACGCTTCTTCCTCTGAGAACCCCCTTCTCCGCAGGGAAACCCCACTCCCCCTTGCCCCACCGAGACCACGTCTCCGGCAGAATCCCCGACCTGTGGTTCGTCCGGGAGCCGGGGGGGGGGCACTGCGGTGGCGGGAGGGCTGAGTCGGGGGAAAAAGGCCCGAGGCTAACGCCCGAAGAGGCCCCCCGAACACGTCCTTGGGCCTCCGGGCAGAGACAGGTCCTACCCCACCTCCATCTCAATCAGTGCCCCGCTTCCCGCTTCTTTCGGGAGCGCCCCGGGTTGGCGCCCTCAGCCCGGGCTGTCCTGGCCTGGAATTTCGGCGAAGCCCGCGACCTCATCGAGCGGGGAAGACTCATGAGCTTTCCGCGGGTTTTCGTCCGTCGGTCGGTCTCCGATCCGGACGGTTCCCGCCCACGCTAACAGTGAGCGCTCTGTGCGCTCCCTGCGAGCTTGGGAGGAAGAGAGAGGGGGGAGCCACTCTGCGCCCACCTCCCAGGGACTCCCACTCTGCCAAGGTAAAGAGGAGGAAAGCTTGGGCCCCGTCGTCGACCCCGGCCGGCCGTCGGGGGCAACGGCCGCGGTGCCTCCGGCCCACCCGGGACCCCGGCCCGGCCGGTGACGGCGAGGGCCAGGGGACGGCTCCCCCGACACCTCTGCGGGTAAACAGGCCGGGACGCCGGGCGGGCTCGGCGGCGATGTCACCCCGGTGGCGATCGGGCCCGGCGCGTGCCGGCGGTCTGACCTTTCCCTCGGACGGGAGAGCTCCGCCAGAGGCGTCCGCATCGGGACCGCCCCTCCGCGACTCCGCCTCTCTCCGAGGCCCTGACTCTCCGGGAGGCCGACCGCCGCGCCCCCCCCCCCCCCCCCGGGGACCACGGTTCATCCCTAGCCGTGCCCCGGACGACGGTTCGGCCCCAGCACCGCTTCCTTGCCCGTGAGCTCGCCGCGGGCGGGGAACGTGTCTGCCCACACGGTTGTGCTGTACTCTCCCAAGCGCTTAGCACAGTGCTCTGCACTCGACAGATACCCTTATTGAACACTAAATGAATAAGCGCTCCATAAATACGTTCGGTGGACTGACTGAGCCTGCCCCGGCCGGAGGGCCCAATCTTAGGTCACCCCTCCGCTCTGAGGCGGGATCGACGTCCCGGGGTTCGATCGTCTCTTCGCCTCGGTACCGTCTCCTCCTCCTCCTCCTCCTCCTCCTCCGGGACGAAGCAGAGGAGGCCGGATCCAGGGGGAGCGGCGAGGGGCTTGCGCCGTGGTGCCCCTTCCCCCTTCCTATTGTCCATCCCAAGCAGGGTGCCAGAATCCAGTCCAATCCCGGATCCCCCGGGGACCATCCTGAGCCCCCGGGACCTAGCCGGACCCTCCCCGGCCGCACGTGGTCCGGAGACCATTCAACCCGGGCGGGACTGCTCGTGGGGAAGCGGGGGGATGGGGAAGGAAGGGGAACGGGGGCAGCCCGTTGACTCGGTTCACGAATCGCTTCGGACGGATACTCCAAAAATCTGGCCGCCAAACGCCTGTCCAGACAACCCAGACGCGCCCCCGGCGCAGCCGGCCCGCCAGCCCGGAATTCCAGAAGACCACGGCTCTCCCCGAAGCCAGGAAGGTTTTCTGAACGCAGACCAGACAACCCAAGGGAAACCCGACGAAACCGAGGTTGGGGCAGAAAGGCGGGGCCCGTGTCCGACGACGCGGATGGGATAACCAGACGTCCTTCTCCGCCTCCAGCTCCTCGTGCTCTCACCTTCATCTGCTTCCTCTCCTCCCCGGGGGCCGTCGACCCCTGCCTCCCTCGCACTGACAATGAAGCAGCAGAACTAAATAGAATTCCTTTCTTCAAACCACCCAGGGAGAAAACGAGCCTCTTTCTTCCTCCCGAATGCAAAAGCCTCTCCCGCCTCCGTCAGCTCAGATAAAACAGCTCGGTGAGTTTCGTCCGCCCTCGCCTCCTTTCAGATGATCTCGACGACGAACCTTCTCATCGTTACTACTACTATCATCCTCGCGCTCCGGGGCCTGTTTAACGTCCCCAGGTGGTGCACGTGGATGATTTCATCTCGACCCTCGTTCGGAAGTGGGGGGAGATGAGGGGGCCGGGGTGACCTCCCCGGACCCCACGGCCGTTTTACAGATGGGAAAACCGAGGCCCGGAGAGATCCGGTGAGTGCGTGGCCGAGCCGGGAGGGGGAACGGGTCCGCGGAGTCTCAGGTCCTCGCCGGGTTTCCGCCGAGCGGGCTTGGGCCTTGCCCTGGCGATCATTTCTGTCCGCTGCCAAGTGTGTTAGGTGGACCGTGCCCGGCTCACTGGCATCCGAAAAAGAGGTCAAGGGTTAGGCCTCGTGAAGCCCAGCTCTCTCCTCGCGTCATGGGCCAGCTCTCTCCTCGCTACGACCCAACTGACATCAGGGACCGGTGGTGGACAGAAAAAAACACTGACGTCGCAGAGTGGACTTGCCGGCACGATTAAATTCTTTCTACGTCGTTCCTTCTCAGGCCCAGTTGGATCATCTGCCCGGCTGCAACGGACACCGCGCTGACCTGGGAAGAAATCTGCAATCCCCAAGCCAGACAGGAGGATCCATTCTCGATCCGACACCGCCGAAGCAGAGCCCGCTCCGACACCTCGTCGAACGACACGTCCCGATCTGCCCTGTCCCCACGATCCTGATTCGGCCGGAGGGGCGGATTTCTGAGTCTGCAATGATGCTCGCCCCCTTCGCCCGTCCCGGGGGCTCCTGGCCATTCTGAAGGAGGTGGAGCGGGCAGGGGATGGAGGTCCAAGACCGAAGTGGCAGAACTTGATCACGTCTCGCCCCATCCCCGACGGCCCGCAATGACGCCGGGAGACCGAAGCCCTCCGTGACGGGCGCGGAGGGGCCCGGGACTCGGGATGGAGCGTGAGCTCATCGCACGAGGGGATCTGGGGGGTGCCCGGCCCCGCCACCCACTGGCCGGGGAACCCGGTCAGGTGACGGTCCCCAAATCTCGGAAACCGTGGACAGGACTGTCTGGACTCCCGGGTTCCCTTGCGACGCGGGGGTTGTAAAATCCGTGTCGGATGGTCTGCGGCCGCTAGGTGAACCCCAAGCGACAGGATGCTCGGCCAAGAAGTACGGGGGGGGGACACCCCACCGGTCCGGAGACCTACTCCACGGCCTCCTCCTCCGTCTACTTACCCCGCCGCCCAGGAGCGGCTGCGAGGTGGATGCGGGGAAGAGTCGGGAACCGCTAGAAACTAATGAGAGACCCACCGCCCGGCAGTTATCAACGGGCACCGGTTCAAGACCGGAATGAGCAAAAAATAAATGACACATTTTCCCACTGCTCTTTTACAGCCTGTATTTTCCCTCCTCGCGCACCCTCCCCCCGCCCCCCCCCGCCCCCCGCCCCGCCGGTGCACACTTTGGGAATAGCATTCTTTCCATTGGGAAGAGGCAGATTTTCCATGAAATACGAAGCAGCTGCCATATTGGAAACAAAAAGCTGATTAATCACAGATTTCCTCCCCCGCCCCAGCGCGTTACTCTCGGAGAGCTGGCACCAAGGTTTATAAGAGGGATGACAGTCCCCTCCGTTCCTGGGCCTGGCTAAGCCTCCATCTCTCCTCCAAACCAGAGACCAATTTACTCGCCTGCTTCTTGGAGTCGGCTTCCCCGGGTGTCTACCAGAGTGGCTATTAAGTGAACTTGCCAACGGGGAGCCGGTCGACCTCACCTCCCCGTCGAGAAAGTTTCCTAAGGACAATACCCCCCCCCCCCCCCCCGCCCCACCAACCCCTAAATGGGCTCCCATTTGTTGGGTAAGAACCGTTCGGGCTCGGGGACCGCGAGCTTCTCAGGAGAGAGTGAACGGCGAGGCAGGGAGAAGGCCGCTCTGGGCAGGACACCCGGCCGGCAGGCGGGACCACCCCCCGGGGACCGGTAGCCCAAACCTCTCTTCCGAGCCCTCTCACCTCCTCCTGAGGAATCGCGTTACCGCCCCCTCGGAGTCCCCGAGAGATTCCGGGCTCATCGGCCCCGCGTAGAGCTCCGTTATGTTATGCGAATGTCATTTATTTATACTAATGTCCGTTTCCCCCTCTAGGTTGTGAGCTCGCCGTGGGCAGCAAATGTGTCTGTCATATCGTTACGGCGCCCGACGGCTTAGCGCGGTGCTCTACGCACACACAGCAGGCGCTCAAGAAATACGACCGACCGGCCGTGCTCGGCCACCAACCCCCTCCCCCTCTAGACTGCGGGCAGGGAACGTGTCTACCGACTCCATTACAGTGTACCCTCCCAGGCGCTTAGCACAGTGCTCTGCACGCAGTAAGCGCTCACTAAACACGATCGACGGATTGATTCCCCGCGGGCCGACCCAGCCTGGCCGGTCTGGGGCTCGATGGCTCTCTCCTTAGCCTTCGGTCCACCTCCAGATCAGGTCGGAGGAGGGGTCCGGTTCTCTTCGGTGCCAAGGTCTTCGGGCCCCGAACCTCCCGAGCGAGAATTAAAAAACACACCAACCCCCGACACCCTTTTACCGAGTCTCGCCCGTCTCTTCCTGGGGCATTCGCCAGCATCCCTCATTCTCCTGGCAGAATGCATTTCCCTTCCGGGAGCGTAAGCCAGAGGGCCGAGGGACGTTGAGGAGCCGGGGGAGAGGTGGCCTGGGCTGGGGGGAGGGCAGAGAAGAGGAGGGCGTCACTCCGGGGGCACTGGATTGCCGCCCGCATCTGGTCGACCTCCTCCCAGCTACCGAGCTGACCTCCTCCGTTTCGGTCCAACCGGGGCACTAAGCGCTTCCCCGTCAGGCCACCGTTTACGCCCCACCTGAAACGCCCTCCCTACGTTTTCTTCTCACGGAATTCGTTAAGCGTTTACTATGCATCAAGAAACGAGCCCGGGTCTGGGAGTCAGAGGACCCGGTTCTCCTCCTGGCTCTGCAACCCGTCGGCCGTGTGACCTTGGTGAAGTCACTTTCCTTCTCTCTGCCTCCGTTACCTCATCTGAAAATGGGGACTGAGACGGCGAGTCCGTGCGGGAAGGACTGAGTCAGTCCGACCTGAGGGTCGTGCAGCTACCCCGGCACAGTGCCCGGCACATAGCAAGCCCTTAACGAATGCTATAAGAATAAAAGAAAAAAAGAAAAGCACCGTTCTAAGCGCCGGGGTAGATACAATTTCATCAGGTAGGACACTGTCCCTGTCCCGCATGGAGCTCCCAGCCTAAGTAGGAGGGAAAACCGGAATCGATTCCCCGTTCTGCAGACGAAGAACCCGAGACACAGAGAAAGAAGTGAAATGATTAACCGAAGGTCACACAGCGGGCGAGTGGCAGAGCCGGGATTAGAACCCTGGTCCTCCGGCCCCCCCGGCCCGGGCGCCTTCTGCTAGGCCGGGTTATTCTCCTGTTCCACTTCACCAGACCCTCTCCTCCTTCCACCTCTCGAAATCGGCCTGCCGCAGATCTCTGCTCCCCCCCAGGACGCCCTGCCCTGCGCTGCCTTTCCAGAATTTAGGATCGGAGTTCAAGGGCCAGGAATATAACAACAGTCACGGTATCAATTAAGCAGCCACTATGTGCCAGGCACCGTACTAAGCGCTATTTCAGGTCTCCCGTCCGTCTCCCCGCTCAGGAAGGTGGGGGTTCCGCCGTCCCTTCTGCCATCCCCCCGCTGGGCACCTAGCACGTGGTAGCGCCCGAAGGAGGGGCCCAATAAAGGAGGCCACACGACCGAGTGAGAAGTCTCCCCGAGCCCCGTGACTCTCTCCCGGCTGGGCAACATCCAGGGTCCGGGAGGTGGAGGGCCCCGATTACCTAACCGCCCCGGGCTCGTTTCACGCAAATACACTTCCGGTGGCCACCTGGGGGAATGGAAATAGCGAGGGTGATAATATTTATGGTGTCGGGTAAGCGCTCGCCACGTGCCGGGCACCGTCCCGAGCGCTGGGGTGGAGACGGGTAAATCGGGCGGGACGATCCCGGGTCTACACGGGGCCCGCAGCCTTAATGGCCATCTTACGGACGAGGGAACCGAAGCCCGGGGAAGTGTCATCGGCCAAGGTCGCACGGCAGACAAGCGGCGGAGCCGGGCTTAGAGCCCACGACCTCCTGCCCCCCAGGCCCGCGCTCTAGCCGCTTCGCCCCGCTGCCTCCCCCGTCATCACCGTATCGCGCTTCAACCGCAAAGGGCTACGCGCACCTCGAAGCCGGGGGAGGATCCGGAGATCGAGCGAGTCGGCCGCCGTCCGTCACGGGAGCGCTCCGTAATCCCCGGATCGACCCGGCTCATCCGACTATTCAAAATCCCCGCGTCCCCCTGACCTCGGGCGTGGGGCTCGCCGAGTGACGGGCGATCCCGAGTTGGCCACCGATGGTCCGCAGATCCGCCGGTCTTCCGCTCCCTTGGCTCGGCGCTGGCTTGGCGCCCGGGGGGATCGTGGGGGGGGGGGGACCGGGGCCCCGATCTGGAGCGGGTCCCGATCGCCTGCGGAGGAAGCCCCTTCCCGCCCTCTGCCGGGGGGGGGGGGGGGGGGGGGGTGTCCCGCTCCGTCAGCGCGACGGCGGCTCGGGGGCGCGAAGGCCGGGGCGGGGGGAGGAGGGAGCCGCTCACGGCTCTGGGGAGGGACGAGATGCCTGTCGGCGTTCCCGGGCACGTTCGCAGGTTAAGAGAGGCCTCAGGAGAGTTGGCGGTGCCAGCAGACGAAATAAGAGAAAAGCATGTAATCGTGAGGCCGTTGTTTCTCTTAAAGGTAGGCCCGAAGGGAAAACACGCTCTAACCTCTGTTCGAAAGCTCTTGGAAGCCGAGCGCCGGAGCGGGAAACGGCTAATTCATTTGGATTCCCTTACCTTCGGAGGGAGGGCTTCTCATCTCGCTTTCCAGCTTCCCTTACAACTTCATTTATCTTTCTTTCCACTGCAACCCTGGCGGGTCGGGAGTGGAATAAGGCCTTCTTGGCTCTCCCCCCCCCTTTTTTTTTTTTCTCGGATAAATCAGATTTCTAAAACTCAACCGCACCGAACACGAGCCCTGTGATAAACAAACACATCGGGACATCACGAAAAGCAGACGGGAACTCCTCCTCGCTCAGGTCACGTCCCTCGGAGGACGGCGGAGAATAGTTCTCGGGATCAGACCGGCGGTCGTGCTCCCAGGGGAGGGAAGGAGGATAATAAGAGCCGGCATTTGGAGCTCGCCCCGACCGCCGAAGACCGGCGTCAACCCCTTCGGAGACCCGGGACGGGGCCGTCCCCAGCGATCTGCTCGGGGCGGGGGGCGGGGGGGGGGAGGGGATCGGCTCCGGCCGCCGCGGGGCGGGGAGGGCACCAACGTCGCCATTTACCACGGCTGCTCCGGGGCGAATGCCCCCGTCACCCGGACACCTCCCCGGACCCCCCCGAACCACTCAGCGGGGACCGGCGGTACGTGTTCACCGGGACGCGGACGGAGACCGAGGCGGACGCCACGACGGGCCTCGGTCGGCCGGTCGTATTTACTGAGCGCTTACTGTGCGCGCATCACCGGGCTAAGCGCTCGGGAGAGTCCAGTATCACGACAGACAGACACATCACACATCCCCCGCCCACACTGAGTTCTCGGGCACAGAGGGAGAGGGCGCAGAACCGGGTCTCTTTCCAAACGTGGCTCCGGCCTTCTGGGGAGGCAAGTCTTCCGGGATTTCCCGACGAGCCCCCCCCCCCGTTGGCGCGCGCCTCTCGGAAACAAGTGAGGGACGCCATAGGCTCTCCCCGAAGCCCCGAAGGGATTCTTTTCCTCCGCCCCCAGCTGTCCCACGGTCAGCGGGTGGCTCACGCTGTGCCTGACCCAACCCGACGAGCCCCCGAGGTTTAAAACGACCAGAGCGGCAAGTAACTAGCTACTCCGGCGGGGTTGAAGGGGAGGATGAGCGGTTCCGGAGCCCGAGGGGCGAGAGGACGCGGGGAGGTGAGACTCGAGGTGGACGGTGTCCCGCCCCGGTATCCCACGGGGTGGTCTGATTCCGGTCCGGAGGAGGGTGGGGAGGGAAGGGAGCGTGTGTCAAAAGCGGGCTGGTCCTCGGCCTACGGGATCCCAGATCAGTCCCAGGATGCGCTGAGACTGTTCTACTAGGGCAGACCCCAGGCCGGGCAGGTGCCCAACCCGGGGCGGGTACAAGCTTGAGCGATGAAAAGGCAGGAGGCGGTGCGGCGAGAGGAGGATGGGAGTCCCGCTCTCCGCCGCAGCCTGAGGCCGGCAGAGTCGGTCGATCGGTCAGTCGGTCGCATTTATTAGGTGCTTACTGTGAGCGGAGCGGTGTGCCAAGCGCTCGGGAGAGGACGGTATAACAACATAACGGACGCGCCCCCCCCCCCCCCCCCCCCCACAGCGAGTTACGGTCTAGGGAGAGAGACAGACATTAACAAAAGCAAGTTAATAAATGACAAGGCCGTCAAAGGGCAGGGACCGCCTCTATCTGTTACCGATCTGTACGTTCCAAGCGCTTGGTACAGTGCTCTGCACATAATAAGCGCTCAATAAATACCACTGAACAGTTACGCGCACAAACGCCGTGGGACCGGGAGGGGGAATGAACAAAGGGAGCGAGTCAGGGCGACGCAGAAGGGCGGGGGAGAAGAGAAGAGGAAAGGAAGGCTTAGTGAGGAAAGACCTCTTGGAGGAGATTCATTCATTCAATCAACCGATCAAGTGCTTACCGTGTGCGCAGAACACCGTGCTAAGCGCTTGGGAGAGTGCAAAATAACAATAAACGGACACATTCCCTGCCCACACTGAGTTTAAAGTCTAGAGTCGGGGAGACAGACATCGGTACAGATAAATACAATGACCGACGCGGACATGAGCGTTATAGGGCTGGGAGCGGGGAAGAGCAGGAGGGAGCGAGGAAAAGGGCGACTGGGTCTGGGAAGGCCTCTTGGAGAAGATGTGCCTCCAATAAGGCTCTGAAGCGGGGGAGAGTAACCGTCTGTCGGATCTGAGGAGGGAGGGCGTGCCGGGCCGAGGCAGGATGCGGGCCGGGGGTCGACGGTGGGACGGGCGAGAACGCAGCACAGCGAGAAGGTTGGCACCGGAGGAGCGGAGTGTGCGGGCTGGCTCGCAGGAGAGAAGTGAGGCGGGGCAGGAGGGGCAAGTTGGTGGACTGCTTTACAGCCAACGATAAGCGGGTTTTGTGTGACGCGAAGGAGGACGGGCAACCACCGGAGTTTTCAGAGGAGTGGGGCGACACGTCCCGAACGTGGAAGAACGATGTGGGCGGCAGCGGGAAGCACGGGCTAGAGACGGGAGAGACGGGAACCTGGGCGGCCGGCAAGGGGACCGCCACAGGAATGGAGGCGGGATAGGATAAGCGCCTGGATTAAGGCGGCATCTGTCCGGATGGAGAGGAGAGGATGGATTTTAGCGACGTGGCCGAGGCCGAACCGACAGGATTTGGCGTTAGACTGAGTACGTGGGTCGGACGAGAGAGAAGGGTCCAAGATAACACCGAGGTTACGGGCCTGCGAGACAGGAAGGACGGCGGTGCCGTCGACGGTGATGGGAAAGTCACGGGGAGGACAGGGTTTGGGTAGGAAGATAAGGAGCTCTGTTTCGGACGCGTGAAGTCGGAGGTGATGGCAGGACGTCCAAGCAGAGACGTCTCTGCCGGCGGGAGGAAACGCGAGTTGGAATCTAAGGAAACGAACTACAAAAAGCCCCCGGGATCAGTGGGCCCCGAGGACGGTTATATCGGTTATATCTAGGCCAGGGATGGAAAAGGAGTGCGCTAATACTATGAGCTCAGGGTCATTTGAAAGCCAGAGTCACACCGCCGGTCAGGGCCGGCCACGCTGCGGAGGAACTGCCAGAGGAGAATCCGCTCTGGAGTCCGAGGACCCTCGGAAATGGCCGCGGCTTCGAGAGGCGGGGCGGCCCGGGGGACAGAGCCCGGGCCCGGGAGTCGGAAGGACTCGGGTTCTAACCCCACGAGGTCTGCCGCGTGACCCCGGACAAGCCGCTTCACTTCCCCGGGCCTCAGTTACCTCATCTGGAAAACGGGCATCGAGGGTGGGAGCCCCAAGCGGGACGGGGACTGAGTCCAACCCGACTAACTTGTTTCGACGCCAGTGCTTAGAATAGTACTTGCCACGCAGAGAGCACTCGGCAAGTACCATAATTTTTAAAATTATCATTAACCGGACGGACGTTCCCGGGAGGCTGACCTCAGAGCCGCGTCGAGGCCCAAACGGGGCCCAGAGGGGGAGAGGAGATGGATCCCGGTGCCTCGGGCCCAGAAGCCTTTTCGATCAATCGAGGGTATCACTCGAGCGCCTACCGTGTGCAAGGCACTCAGAAGCATCCTAAGGAAGAGTCGGGAGATTCGAGGAGCCCTACCCACAAAGAGCTTACAGGCCGAAAGACATTCCGATAAATTACAAACAGGGGAATTAGCAGAGTCCAAGGGGACGAACGTAAGTGCTGCGGGGCCGGGGGGACATCAACGTGCCCGCTCGCGGGGTAGGGTGAAAAAGGGAAACGGGGGCTTCGTCTGGCAAGGTCTCTTGGGAACGGATTCATTCATTCACCCAATCGAATTTACCGAGCGCTGACTGTGTGCAGAGCACTGTACTGAGCGCTTGGAAAGCACAGTTCGGCAACAGATAGAGACGATCCCTACCTCGCGACGGGCTCACGGTCTAGAAGGGGGAGACAGGCAACGAAGCGAAACAGGTAGACGGGCGTCGACAGCAGACAGAAAACGAGGTTTGAGGAGAGGCGGGGAGAGCGGTGGACTCCGGGTTATTTATATTATTTGTCATTCATCATAAGCGTAACGACGATTACGGTATCCGTTCGGCGCCTACTAAGTGCCAGGCAACCTTCTATGCGATGGTTCAGATAGAAGGTGAGCCGGCTGTTCCACGCGGGGCTCACGGTCGCGATCCCCGTTTTCCCGCTGAGGGAACCGAGGCCCGGAGAAGTGAAGCGACTCGCCCAAGGTCACGCGGCAGACAAGCGGCAGAGCCGGGATCGGAACCCACGTCCTCTGACTCCCCGGCCCGGGCTCCGGCCACTCCTGACGTCTGTCGCGCCCCCGAGACCGTGAATCCGTCGTCGGGCAGGGGACCCGTCCACCCGACCCGGTGGCATGGAGCTCTCCCAAGCGCTCAGGACCGAGCTCTGCGCACGGTACGTGTCCAGTGAATACGACCGACCGATCCACTGATACGAAGGGGGGAGGGGGCTCCAGACGACCCACCTAAGCGTCCCAAACCGGACGCTTGGGACGCTCCCCCTCCGGAGCCCGGAGGTCCCAGCCACACTCACGCCCCCGCGAAGCGGAGAGGCGATTCCGCGGCCCGTGGCCCCGCGACGTTAATAATGACAATGACAACAATAACAACGATCGTGGTACCCGGCGAGTGCCTACTACGTGCCAGGCACCGCTCCAAGCCCCGGGGTGAGTAAGTACACAGTCCCTCTCCTACAGGGGCTCGCAGTCTCGATCCCCATTTTCCCGACGAGGGAACCGAGGCCCAGGGAAGTGAGCCACGCGGGCCGCCGGGCCCGGGGGCGGGCCCGGCGGAGAGCGGGGGTTAAACGCTCCGGCCGCCCGGCCGCCGCTCCTCCCTCGCCGCTCGGCTCCCCCGTGGGAGGGAATCGTGACGGGAAATGAAAAGTGCTCGTTAACCGGCACCCGGGGTGGGGAAAGTGGGTCACGGGACGGCGGGGGGAGCCCGGGTCTGTGATCTCGCCACGCACATGTTTTACTTGGGGGGTTTTGGGTTTGGGCTGTTTTATTATACGGATCAAGAATGTAACGAGCACTCTAAAGCCTAATTACAGGCATTCACTGAACCCGGCAGAAGGTTCTAAGAGGTCTGGCTGGCTTGCTTTCCCCCGCCCGGTCGCACCGACCCAGATCACCGTTGTCTGGTGGGATCGGGAGCCCGGGGGGGCCCGGGGGGCCCCGGGGGCCCTAGGGATCCCTCTCCTGTGGCGGGGAGGGGGTTGTCGGACAACGGGTCAGTCGGGCCAGGCCCCGGGGCAGCCGAGGAGGCCGGTTCACGGCCTCGCTCTTGGGACCCGACCACCTCTCCGGGCCGGGCCCGGCGACCCCACGGAAGCAGGGTGGCCTAGCGGCAAGGGCGCAGGGCCCGGAGTCGGGGGCCCGGGGTTCTAATCCGGGCTCCGCCGCCCGCTCGCTCCGTGACCCCCCCGGGCAAAGGGCTCCACGTCTCCGGGCCCCGGTCTCCTCACCTGCAAAATGGGGAATCACCTACCCGCGCTCCCCCCCTCTTAGACCGTGAGCCCCATGGGGGACAGAAGGTCGTGGACTCTCATCCCGGCTCCGCCTCAGCTCTGCCGGGTGACTCGGGCGAGTCACTTCACTTCTCTGGGCCTCGGTGACCTCATCTGTAAAACGGGCACCGAGACTCTGAACCCCGCGTGGGCCGGGGACCGTGTCCAACCCCATTCGCTTGTATCCACCCCAGCGCCTGGCACACAGTCGGGGCTTAAACAGACAACGCGATCGCTAATAACCAGAGAGGAGAGCGGCGGCACGGGGAGTGACCCAGATGCAGAGCTCGGGGGCCGCGTCTATTTTCGCTCGCACGTATCCGTTAAGCGCACGCTTCGCGTCAAGCGCCAAGCGCCGGGACGGATATCAGTCCATCGGGTCAGAGACCCAGTTCCCGCGGCACGTGGAGCTCCCGGCATCGCGACGTGCCCCCTGCGCTTCCGGGTCCAAAGAGAGTGAGGCCCAGAGCGGGTTCCCCTGCCCCGACCCACTGAGCTCCAATCCGCTCCGCCGCGCCGAGGCCGGGGATACCACGTGGCGGGGGCGACGGGACGACGAGGAGGCCCCATCGGAACGCGAGCCCCCCCCACCCCCCGCCCAGCCCCGCGCCCCCCAACCCGGACTCCTCCTCTCCGCGGAGCCGGGAGCGCGGGCGGGAGGATGAGCCGGCCGGTCGGAGGACGTCGGGCTCACGGTTATTCGGCGGTTCCTCCGAGCTTGGCTCTGTTCCTCCTTTCTCGGGGAATTATTTTCCCAGCCCGCCACAGAGGGGGCACTGCGCCGCATTCAAAGCGGCTGTCTGAGAAGTTATTTCCTTTTCCGGCTGGCAGACTATAAAGCGACCCGACACTTCTCTCACGGGCCTCTCCGCCGGAGCGGGGAGCTGAGGGGGGTCAGTGCTTTTGTTTCGCAACGGCCGAGATGTGGTTACGGTCAACGGGGCACCGGGCAAACAGATCCGGCAAAGGATCTCTGGGGTTCCCACCCCCCCCCCCCCCCCCCCACCCTCTACTCAGTTCCAGCTGAAATCTGCGCTCACCATCTGGCAAAAATAAGCACAAAAGCAAACTCCCTTTTCAAAGGGTTCACGCTGAACCACTTGAGATGTGCAGTTCCAGTCGTAAGGCTGCTGACAGACCGCTTCCCATAATTCGGGCCCTCGTCACCTCTCGACCCCCAGGTTACCTTCCAGAGAAGGTTATCGAGATACGAGATGACCCGGGGACGAAAGGAAACTTGAAATGAAAACAAAAACCGACAAGCCGCCGGGAGAGAAGAAAACACAAAACTTCCTTGCTTTGTTAGCCTGACGGTCGCGCTAGGTGTTGACAGAAGTCTCCGTCTCGGAACGCCTTAGAGTCAACAGATCACTGCGTCCGCAGGAACTCCGTCAAGGCAATTCACATCGGCTTGTCCGACGCGGAATAAAAATAGCAAGCGGTGGCCGTCGACAAAGGACTTTTTAGAAAAAACAACAACCCAACACGAAACCACCACGTCCCGTGCCCGGCGGGTCCGGTCCGGCCCCGTGTTTTATGAGGCCGGAGGGGGGTTGGAGGAGGCTCGAAATACCCGCCACACACGTACGCCCACCTCAGTCGACCGATGAATCAACGCATCCGTCGCGCGTCTACCGAGGAACGGCATGCGGGAGGGGCCGAGGGCCCGGGTTCTAATCCCGGCTCCGGCCACCTCCCCGCTGCGAGGCCTCAAGCCAGGCGCTCCCCTTCTTGGGACCTCGGTCTCCTCGTCCGTAAAGCGAGGATTCGATAGCCTTCCGGCCTCCTACTCGGACTGTGAGCTCCACCTGGGACAGGGGACGGGGCCCAACCTGATTATCCTATTACCGTACAGGGTAGAGCGTTGGACGCACGGTGTTGAACAGGTACCACAGTAATGATAATCACAATAATAACAACGATATCAGGGAACGCATCCGCTGATTCTGCCGAATCACGCTCTCCCGAGTGCTCGGTACGGTCGCCCGCACACAGCAGGCGCTCACCGAAAACCACCGAGGGACTGATCGCGGCGGCGACGACGACGGAGCGCAGGGCACCGTACGGAGGGTTCGGGACACGCTCCCCGCCCTCAAGGAGTCCCCAGTCTAAAGCCTCAGCCCCCCGCAGAGGTTCCCCGAACGATACCGCGGTTCGGGTTTGCCCTCGGCCCGCGCAACGGCGTCGAGCTCGGCGGGCTGGATTTGGAGAGGAGCGAGCGGGTGATCGGGGAGTCCTACGCCTGCCGCCATCTGGCAGTCGCCCTTCCGCCCGCTGATGTCCGGGACCCCCGGCACCATCTGAAACTGGGGCTGCGGGTCAGGAGTACGGGCGCCGGCCGAACCCCCTCCACCCCCCGCACCGACGGGCCACCCGGCTCGGTGGCTTTCCCCGGGGACGGTGGAAAGGATCTTGGCTTTCTCTCCCTCCTCCTGCTGAAAGGGTTTCAGGGGGAATTAAGGTATTCGCTAAGGGACGCTCCCCGTTCCTCCGATCGCGCCCGCCTGCCGGCCACCCCGGGCGGACGCTTCTGTGGATACCGCGTTATTTATTCCGCTGATGTATTCATTCATCCCTTCGTTGGCTGCTTATTTCGGTCGCCACCGGCTCTACGGGGCTTTCCTCCTCTCCTCCCCACGGTACGCGCACCATCTCTTTCTGCCCGCCTTCCCCTTGAGACCGAAAGTTCCGAGCTTAAAAACGGTTCACGTCGCTCCCCGGAGACCGCGACAGAGGGGCGGCGGAAAAAGCGTGGGGCCTGGGAGACGGAGGACCTGGGTTCTAATCCCACCTCCGCCACCTGTCCGCTCGGTGACCTCTTCCGCGCCTCAGTTGCCTCCTCTGTAAAAAGGGGATTAAGACCGTGAGTCCCGGGCGGGACGTGGACCGTGTCCAACCTGATTATCCCGTATCCGCCCCAGCGCTTAGTATTCGCTCATTCAGTCGCGTCTACCGAGCGCTTACCGCGTGCAGAGCACTGCACCGAGCGCTTGGAAAGCGCAGTTCGGCGCCAGACAGAGACGCGGCGCCCGGCACCTAGTAAGTGCTTAGAAGGGGTCGGGGCTCCGTACGCAGCGGGCCCTCAGTAATAATAACAATTCCGGTATTGGGGAAGCGCTTACTACGTGCCAGGCACCGTGCTAAGCGCCGGGCGGCTTGCCCGAGGTCCCAGAGCAGACAAGCGGAGGAGGTGGGATTAGGGCCCAGGTCCTCTGACTCCCGGGTCCAGGACCCCTCCACCAGGCCAAGCGATTTAACGATAATGATAACAGTAATGTCGGTATTTGTTGAGCGCTCACTACGTGCAGAGCGCCGTTCTAAGCGCCGGGGGCGATGCAGGGCCACCGGGTTGCCCCGCGTGACGCTCACAGTCTTCATCCCCGTTGGACAGATGAGGGAACTGAGGCACAGAGAAGTGAAGTGACTTGCCCACGGTCACCCAGCCGACAAGGGGCAGAGCCGGGATCCGAACCCGTGACCGCCGACTCCCATAACCCGGGCTCTTTCCACTGAGCCGCGCTGTTTCTCTACTGGACCGTTTGCCACGGAGTCTGTACCTGACCGGCCTCTGTACCTCCTTCTATCGAGGGAGCGAAATCCAACGCAGTGGAATTTCCGAAACAGTGGATTTCGGCACAGGCGCTCCGCCGAGAAGACGGGCTCAATGGGGCCCTGTCTTTCGGAGGTCCCGGGTTCTAATCCCGGCTCCGCCGCTTGTCCGCCGTACGACCTCGGGCCGGTCGCTCCGCTCCTCTGGGCCTCAGTCACCTCATCCGTAAATGGGGATCGAGACCGCGAGCCCCGCGCGAGACGGGGGTTGCTCCCCGCCCAATTAACTCGTACCTAGCCCGGCGTTCGGCACCGTGGTACCTGGCACCAAGTGAGCGCTTGAGAGGCATCACCATTATCACCCTTCTTATCGTCACCCTCCGGGCACCCGGAAACGGCGGCCCTAGGAGCCCGAACCCGCCTCCACAAGGCTCGGGGCGCCCACGCCGCCCCGACGGGCCCGGGATAGACGCCCCTGCCTCCGCCGGGTGACCGCAGGAAGAAGGGCCGCTAATGCCCGTCAGCCGCCGGTTTAGCGGGGAAGGAACGAAAACGCAACGGGATAGCCCCAAACACAGACGAGGTCCCTCCCGGACCCGTGGTGACCGACTGCGCGAGCAGCCCAAGCGCCGGGCTAACGAGGAGGTAATCTGTGGATCGCCACGTCCTGCAGCCCGCGTGGCCCGAGTCCCGCGGGCGGCGGGGGAGGCCGCGGGCCCGTCCCGGACTCTCGGACGCGCCCCTTCCCCACGTCCCCCCTCGGCCTCCCCGTGGCTGGGATGGACCCCGGTGGAGCTGGAAGCGGGGAGGGGAGGGGAGGGAGGAGGGAGGGCCCCGGGCCGGCGCGAGACCGAGCCGAAAGTTCCCCGCGGACCCAGCCGGCACCGGGCTCGGCGTTGCCACGCTCGAGGCCGCCGTCGCGCCGAGGCCCCGGAAGCCTCCTCTCTGGGGTCCCTGCGAGAGGCCGAGGGTGTACGTAGGGTCCGCCTCCGGGGACCCGATCTGCTTACTCCCAGGATCCTTAGCCCGGGAGCATAACGAGAGGCCCTCCGCCGGGGGAATTCACGTTACTGCGGCTACGAGCGTACCAACAACTTGCTGATTTCCTCCGGGCGGGGCCGCTAAGGAAGTCTTCCTCGGAGACGCCTCTCCCCGTCCCTCCGGAGGCTTCTGCCGCCGCCGGGTAGGGCGGCCGAGCGACGACGGCGCGGCGTGAATCCCGAGCCGCCCTGCCCCACCCAGAGAGGACAGGCCCACCGCGGCCCCTCCGGATTAACGCGGTGGGAAGCGGCCTCGGCCGGCCGTGGCCCGCTCCCGGCGCCGGGCGAGGACTCGCCGGTGGTGCCGGGGGGCTGGAGATCTAATAACAACAACAGTGACCGGGGCATTCGCTAAGCGCCGCGTGCCAACAACTGTTCTCGGAGCCGGGGCCGACGCAAGGAAGTCGGTTCGGACGCGTCCCCTGTCCCCGGCTCACATGGGGCACGCGGTCTTAATTCCCATTTTCCCGGGGAGGGATCGGAGGCCCACGGAAGGGAAGTGATCTGCCCAGGGTGACGCAGCGGACGTACGGCGGAGCCGGGATCGGAGCCCACGCCCTCCGTCCCCGGCGATCTTTCCACGGGGCCGCGCCGCTGGGGAGCCCGCGGGGAGCCGCTGCGGGAGGAAGGACGGGGTGGAATTCGAACCCGGGGGGTCCCAGCCACCCAGGCCCCGTGCTCAGAACGACGTTCCCGGGCATCCGACGGTGCACGGCCGTCCCCGTCCCGCGCCGGAGGTTCCGAGCCAGGGCGAGGAGCCGAGGGCCACGCGGAGGCCGGTCGACCGGACTGGTCCGCGGCTACTCGAGTTACCGCCGGCTCCTCACGCTCCGGCATCCCTACCCCGGGCCGGGTCCCGCGGACGGCCTCTCCTCTATCCCTCGCGGATATCTGTCTCCCAGATAACTGTCGGGACGCGCAGGGATAGATTTTCAAAAAACACGCCCCGGGGTTGAGCGTGCAAAATGGGTAACTGTGCGTGCAATTGGAAATTGCACCGAGGGAGACCGAAAAATGCACGGATGAGTCCCGTCTACCCGTCAGGGGCCCGGGGCATCAGGGAGGGGACACCCCGTCAGGCCCGGTCGGGGCGGCCGTCCCGGGGGGCGCCCCGGGCGGTTCAGGGGACCCCGCGGAAATGGGGTCCCGGAGACAGGCGAGGGGGGACCGGCGAAGAAACCCCATATTCCTCGTGGCCTCCCCTTCCTTCCGGGACAGTCGCCGGGGGCAGGCTCGCCGCTCGGAGCGAGCCTACCCACTCTGTTTTACCGTCCCCTCCCGAGGGACTTGTTTAGGGTTCCGCCCGGGGGGAGCGCTCAGTAAATACCACCGATCGACCATCGCCCCGGTAACAACGTGGGTGACCTGGGCCCGCCCCGCCCCCCTGGCGAAAATGGCGCGCGGGGGCAGGGGCCCGGTCGCTTCTGAAAACGGGCCGTGAGCGTCCACCCGCCCCCTCGCCCCGACACCCGTCTTCGGCGGCCAGGAGACGCCCCTCTCTCCCCCAAGAATTCTGACTGATCTGAAAAGGAGACGCTCGGGGTTTCAAGACAGATGAACTGCTCTCGGGCTCCTCTCATAAATCACTCCTTCTCCCCTCGCCGCCTCGCTGGCCGGGCCCTAGGCGAGTCTTAGGGTTAGCTAGGCTTCGTGTTGCGGCCGTCGATCCGGGAGCCCATACGGCCCTCTGCTACGGTGGCCCGGAGCTCGCAGACGGTGCGGGGAGAAAGACCCTCTCTCTCCCTTGCCGGGGGAAGGATCTGCCTCGAGGAAGCCGGAAGGAACTCCGCAGGGCTTCGATCTGCAACCTGTCACGGCCGCCGATCCGTCAGGGGCCCAACTAGCCGGGAGGTACACCTCCCGTCGCCCGGACCGGATTCGGGACGCGAGAACTTTCCCAACCCTCCCGAGTCCCCGGGCCGGCCCCGTCCCGGCTCCGCTCCCGGGACGCCGCTCGGCGTCCCGGCCGGAGCTCGCTTCCGCCGAACCCATCCGGTCCGACGGCTCCTCCGGAGTCAAGCCCAGAGGCCCCGCGGTCGGTCCGGATGGGTCTGGCGGGAGCCCGGCGGTCGGCCGATTTTTCTTTGACCCTCCCGGCCCGGATCCAGAGCGGGGGAGGCCCCGCAGAAGAGAGCGGCACAGGACGACGCCCAAAGGACTCGGGGGGCGTCATCTGCCGCGCTTCGCACGGGGAGAGTCGGGAAAAGAGCAGCGTAGACGCCTGAGACCCTCCCCGGCCCCCAGGCGGAGCGCGGGTGGCTAGTCCGGCCCACACGTCCCGTGGTCGCTCGTCCCCCCCCGGCTCCCCTCGCCGGCTGAAATCTACGATCGGGCCGCTGGCCGGCATTCCTCCCACCCTTTAAATCGGTCGAGGACCCTACAGCGGGAAGACGGATACGCGTCGGGAGTGAGGCGAGATCTTCAGATCTGACACTCGGCCGCACCCCCCGCGGGTGCCCGGGAACCGAGCAGTGGGCGTCGGGATCAGCGTGCGTCGCCTAAGACGCGAATCGACTCCGGTTGAGCTGTCAGCCCCGTGGGTGATTTCGTTCACGTGCCCAAGACGTCGCGGTCAGGGACCCGATTTCAAGGGTCCAAACCTCTACTCTAGCTCTGGCGCCTCTCTGGGGGAAGTCTTCCCGAGTTCGAGCCCCCCCGCCCCCCCCCCCCCCAGGAAGCATCCATCCAGAGCAGGAACCGTCTTCTCCGGGGAAGGGGTTTTTCCGACGGAGCCCGGGGTACCGTGGCCGACTGAAAGCCGGCGAAGCTTTGGAGAACCGGTGAGGGAGTGGTTCGCAAACGGAGCCCGAAAACCCAGAGGGCTTGCGGGACCCAGTCGGCGAGCAAAGGAGCTCACAGCCCTCTTCACGTCCGACAGGCGATCGCTCCCCCGACCTTCAGAGACCTACTGAGAGCGCATCTCCTCCGAGAGGACTCGCCCCCTTTACCTGCCCCCCCCCCCCCCCGGCCCCCACGGCACCTATTTAAGCAGCCGTGACGTATTTGTGTAGACCAGTGTCCCCCTCTGAACTGTAAGCTCACTGAGCGTGCCTCCCGACTCTACGTATCGCCCTCTCCCACGCGCTTAGGACAGTCCTCCGCACACGACCAACACTCGACACAGGTGACCGACTGACCGACCTGCCGGCGAGCCCCAGAACGCATCCGAGGCGGGAGGCGGTGGGGGAGGGCGACGGGGAGAAGGGGAGGGGCCGACGATTCCGGAGTCGAAGGAGCGGGCAGGCGTGGGGGGGTGGGGGGGTGGGGGACACGGGAGCCAGGGCCGAACGGGGTCGAGCTCCGCGGGAACGGAGAGCCCACAGGCTCAGGGCGGATCAGAAAGGAGACGCAACCAAGTGAGAATTCAACCGGAGACAAGGGACGGAGCCGGCGGGTGACCTGGACCGTCGGGGCCGCCCCTACGAGCCGGGACCCTCTCCCGTCGGGGGGAACGGTCTGGGACGCTGGGGGTTGCCGGCTACGTAGCCGCCGGGCTCCGACCGCGTTTCCGCCCTGCCCCTCTAAGGTGCCTCTGTCCCCAGGAGACCCCGGAGTGACCCGCGGTGACCAGGAAGGGTTCCTCCCCGGGAGGAGCCGAGGTCGACTGGTCGGGACCCCCGAAGGAGGGCCTCTGCTCCCCGGGCCCCAGCTGCAATCCCACTCCCTTGCCTCCCCTGCCTTCCCTCCCCGAGGAGGCCCGAGGAGAGGGCGGAGGCTCCACTCACGGGCAGGTGCGTGAAGACGGCGAAGGTGCTCCGCAGGAAGGCGATGAGGTCCAGCAGGTAGTCGCTGGCTTTGCTGCCCGAATCGCCGGCCATCCAGTCGTAGTCGGCCAGCTGCAGGAACTGGTCGATCTTCTGGTTCAGGTTGGTGTAGATCTCCTCCTCGGCCGCGTGGCGGGCGTCCTGGGGGGGGGGGGGGGGGGCGAGAGCGGCCGCAGTCAGGCCGGTAGGGGAGGGGGTCCCGGGTCTCAGCCGCCGGCCACGGGGCACGGTGGCCCCGCTCACATCCCGCTCCTTTAGGAAACAGCCGGACGTGCCCTCCTCGGGTCACCAGCCGTGGTCACTTTATACCTCTTTCGCTCATTCGTTCAGTCGCCGTTTGTGAGCGCTCCCTGTGCGCGAAGCACCGTGCTCGGCGTTGGGAGAGTACGCAACAACAACAGACGGGCGTATTCCCTGCCCGCATTAAGCTCACGGTCTAGAATCACGACTACTACTAACTAATAATAATCATAATCACTGTGCTATCCGTTAGGCGCTTACTACGCGTCCGGCACCGTACTAACCGCCGGGGCGGCTACGAGCCAATCAGGTTGGACTCGGTCTCCGCCCGACGTGAGGCTCACCGTCTCCGTCCCCCTTTTTCAGACCAGGTAACCGAGAAGGGACGTGACTTGCCCGAGGTCAACCGGCCGAGCGGGGATCTGACGCCCGGGCCCGGGCTCCTTCCCCGAGGCCTCGCTTCCGCCGTCTCTCCCGCCTTTCCGGGTGGGCCAGTGTGGGGGCCGTGGGTTCGGGTGGACGGGTTCCGCTGGGCGGACGGGTCCTCTCTGGGACCCCCGGCCCGACCCCTCTGGCGAGAAGCCTCCGTCAGGAAAAGGGAGAACGCAGGACCCGCGACAACCGAGGGAGCCGGGCCGAAACGGCCCCGGGAGGGCCGGACCTCCACCGCGCCCGAAAGCGACGGGTGTCTCCTACCGGCGCCAGCCCCACGGCTCCCGGCGGCCCCTCCCGCCCCCCCTCGCCGTCTCGTCCGGCTCGACCGCTCACCGGTTTGGGTTTCCGCCCGCCGGACCCCCGTCGGGCCACCCCCATCCGCCGCCCCCTCCCGAGGCTCCGGTGCCGGTGGAGAAGCGGGGAAGCCGAAGCACCGGGGGCACGGGGGTCCTGAGTTCTTCTCACCTCCCGCGAGGACGGCCCCGTTCCAGAAGAGGCCCGCTGAGGGCCCCTCCTCGGCAGGAACCATTTCTGGAGAAGCAGCGCGGCCCAGCGGACGGAACACGGGCCCGGGAGCCCGAAAAACCTCCGTCGCCCGTCGGCCGCGCGGCCTCGGGCAGGTCGCTTCCTCGCTGGGTCCGACCCGGTTCGCTTGTATCCGGCCCCAGGGTTTGGCACGGCGCCTGGCGCATCGTCGGCGCTTAAAAAAATGCCATAGTCATTATTGCTCCACCTCCCCGGGCCTCGGTCACCTCAGCTGCAAAATGGGAATTAAGAGGGTGAGCCCTACGCGGGACAGGGACCGTGTGAAGCGACTTGTCCGAGAAGACAGGTGGCCGAGGCGGCATCGGCACCCAGGCCCTTCCGACCTTCGGGCCCGTGCTCTATCTACTGGGGCGGCTGCTTCCCCGGTGAACTGAGGCAAGCATCGGGGGTGCGGAAGAATGGCCTCGAAACACTCTCGGGTCAGAGGGGGGCGCTCGGGGCGCCCCTCTCCCGCCCCCACCCTTCTCCGAATACCACCGGCGGGCACCCCCGTGGCACGGCTGACGGGGGCCCGGTTCGACCGAGGAGAAAAGGGTAAAAAAATACGCAAGCGCGCGCGAACCGTTTAGCTTGTCCAAAACGCCCCGGGAGGGGGCTTGGGTCGACCGATGCCGCCCGGGGCCCGGTACGGTACCGGGATGGCTCCCGGCCCGGTAATATCTGCCGAACCCATTCCGCGGGTGACGCTAACAGACGGGGAGCCGGAAGGAGGGCGCAGGGGCGGCGGGGAGGGAGGGAGCCGGAGAGCTGAATAATCCACGGGATCGACATCCCACCGACTGGATAACTGAGGGGGCGGAAGATCCAAGAGCGTTCGTTCAATTGTTTCTATCGAGCGCTGAACTGCGTGCCGAGCACGGTGCCACGCGCTGGGGAAACTACAGCCCAGCAGTAAACGGTGACATTCCCCGCCCGCGACGAGCTTCCGGTCTAGAGGGAGGGAGCATCGGTATGGCAGCGACGGCAGGGTGACCTCCCGTTGTTTTTAGAGCCCGTGTCGCACTGAGGAGTCCATCCTCCCGTGCTCGAGCAATCCGGAGGCTGCTCTGTTACGCTCATTATCCGCCCTTCAATCCAAGGGGGAGAAAAGGCTCATCGTTAGGAAATTCTCTCGAGAGGAGAAAAAAAAAAAAAAAAGAAACAACATTTTTGAAAAAAACTTTCCCGCGTGGAGGGAAAAAACGGGGGAGGAAATTTTCACCCCAGGTATATCAATCAAGCACTCGATGGCATTTACCGAGTGGTCACTTGGTTCCCTCATCTGGAAAACGGGGATGGAGACTGTGAGCCCCGGGAGCGACGTGGACCGCGCCTGACCCGACTGGCTTCTATCTACCCCAGAGCTCGGTGCAGTGTCTGGTACGCAGTAACTGCTTAACAAACGTGATTTTCTTTTTTTTTTTAAAAAAAAGCCCCACCTGAGGCCACGGAGAGTAGCCGGTGGGAATCTGGTTCACGTAGGAGGAAGGAGGAGGGGTTCGCGGATGATACCTTGCCAGCTCTGAACCCTGTAAACAAGGCAGACAAGTCCCCAGCACAGAGAAACAGTGTGGCCTAGTGGAAAGAGCACGGGCCTGCCAGTCGGAGGCCCTGGATCTTAATCCCGGCTCTGCCGCCTGCCTCCCGCGCGACCGAGGCAAGTCGCTTCTCCTTCCTCGGCCTCAGCTGCCTCGCCCGTAAGGCGGGGGGACTCGATAACCCGTCCCCCCTCCCTCCTGGCCCGTGAGCCCCACGTGGGGCAGAGACCGTGTCCGACCCGATCACCCCGAATCTACCCCGGCGCTCGGCACGGCGCCCGGCGACACCAGCGCCGCGATCGTGAAGCCCCGCGGGGGGGGGGTCCTGACAAGACGGGATGGCGAAGCACACCGTCCGGGGCCCCACCTCTCCGTCCCAGACACGACGACGCGCCAAAAGGAGAGCCAATCCGCGGCGGTCCTCGGGAACGCGAGGTCGGGCTGTGCCCCTGGGCCGCTCTAAGTGGGTGGCGGGTGCGGGGAGGGGATTTCACGGGCCCGGCTCGAACAAGTCCCACCTGGCCGGGCGGATCTGGAAACTTCCAAACCCGAGACAGGGCCCGCCGGGGCTGGCGTGAGCCGCTCCGCTCGAGGCGGTCCCGCTGCGAGCGGAGGCCGAGGAGAACGAGACACCAGAACTCGCCGGCGCGGCGGAAGCCGCAGGCTTGGCGGGGGGGGGGGGGCCCCCCGGAAAACCCTAGCCGACGGCCGGCAGCTGCGCCGACCGCGTGTCTCCGGAGAACGACCCGGGGCTCGAGGAGCCGGGCGGAGTCCGTCCGTCCGTCCGTCGGCCGGCTTTCCCGAGGGCCGGCCGGCGGGGCCGGAGCGAGAACGCGAACCGGGCCTTTCCGGGAGTGACGGGGAGAAAAGATCCGGCACCCACAAGCGCGCAGGCTGAAGCGATCTCTCTTCGGAGACGACCGGGCCGTCAGAAATGATCGACTGCGAACAAAGCCCACGCTAGCTTGACGCCGTGGCTCACCCAGCCTGAGATTCTGCCTCCGTCGGGGGGCACCGGGACCCTCGCAGAAACCGCGTGCCGGTCGGCCGTCGAGGGCGCGTCTCCTCCGAGACGCCTTCTCGGATCAAGCCCTCTCTTCCCCGGCTCCCTCCCCCGTCTGCGCGGTCCGTGCTTTTCGATCCCCGCGCCTCTGGGCATCTGCTGTTCGATCCACCCTCGGCACTTGGGTGCAGATCTGTCAGGCCCAGCCGCTTAGCGGGTGGAAGGCCCTCTGCCCCGAGGCAAAATTCACCCATAACGGGCGGCAGCGGCCCGGGAGGGAGTCGAGGGCGGACACTCGAGTTGGCTGCGCGGAAGGCGGCGCCGGTCATCCACTTGGGGGTTTTTACCAAGAGAACTCTACGAATCCACCACCGGAAGCATTGCGGACGGAGAGCGGGGCGATCTGGGAGAGAGGGGTCCGTGGTGTCGCTACCGTCACTGATCTAAAGGCTGGGGCGGATACGACGTCATCGGGTTGTCCCACGCGGGGCTCGGTCTTCGTCCCCATTTTACAGATGAGGTAGCTGAGGCGCAGAGAAGCTAAGTGGCTTTCCCGCAGTCACACACCGGGCAGGCGCAGAGGACGGGGCACGGGCCCGGGAGCCAGCAGGTCGGGGGTTCTGATCCCGGCTCCGCCACGACTCTGCGGTGTGACCTCGGGCGGGCCACCTCACTTCCCTGGGCCTCGGTTCCCTCCTCTGTAAAACGGAGCTGGAGACCGTGAGCCCCACACGGGAAAGGGACCGTGTCTAAACCGATCTGTCTGTACCCACCCCGGTGCCTGGCACTCATCACGCGCCGAACGTACACCGCAGTTATCGTCGTTCTCATCAGTACTATCGAGAAGGGCACAGGGATGCCGGTGCCGCTCACCTTGAAAGTGGTGGTGCCGTAGAGTTTGGTGGTGTGAACGGTCTCGGGGAGCACGTTGGTGATGTTGGTGATGAACTCCTCGAGGAACTTGCAGGACTTCTCCAGGTGGGTGGTGTTGATGATGATCTGGACGAGCTGCGGGGGAGGACGGGACACGTCAAGCCCTCCGATCCCCGCCCGGACCGTCCGCGAGGGGCGAGGGATGCGGCCAAACGGAGCCTCTCCCGACCCGTCCGGAAATACCGCTCCTTCTCTGCCGGGTTACGGTTCGCGAGGTCCTCTGGAGGCAGAGAGATAGACTAGATCATCTCTCTCGACGCCCTCCCCCCCCCCGATCGATCCATCCATCGTTAACACCTCTAATATCCGCCCTTTCTTCTCTATCCGAATCGCCGCCACGCTGATCCAAGCGCTTGCCCTATCCCGCCTCGATTACCGCATCAGCCTCCTTGCTGGCCTCCCCGCCCCCTGTCTCTCCTCGCTCCAGCCCGTGGGTGACTCGGCTGCTCGGCTCATTTTTCTGAAAAAAACTTTCCGGCCCCCCCCCCCCCCCCCCCCCGGCCCCCAAACCTCCGGAGGCGGCCCATCGATCCCCACGTCGCACAGAAACTCCGTTCCGTAGGTCCGACGGCACTCGATCGATTCTCCTCCTCCCACCTGACCTCGCCGACGTCTCGCCGCGACCCAACTCGCCAACCCCGCTCCCCTGACACCCAACTGCTTTCTGCCCCTCGATCTCAACTGTCTCGCCCCCGTCCACTTGCCCGGGTTTCTCCTCTGAGCCTGGGACTCCCTCCCCTTCACATCTGACAGTCCACTGCTCTCCCCAACTTCAAAAGCCTCTCAGAATCACATCTCCTCCGAGAGGCCTTCCCTGACTCACCGCCCCTCACCCGCCTTCCCCTCTGCATTTACTACACATCTGGCAGGGTTCCCTTTAAGCACCGGCAGATTCACTCCAGCCTCGCAGCGCTTACACAAATATCCTTACGTTCTACTATTTCTGCGAATCCGCTATTGTAATGTCCGTCTTCCTCTGTAATGGTGAGCTCTCCGGGGGCAAGGATCGTGGGACCGACTCTGCTGGGTTGTACTTCGCCAGGCGCTCAGTACCGTGCCCTGCGATCAATCAACCCGGCAATCGTCGTACTTGTTGAGTTCTCACTGTGCGCAGAGGACTACACAGAGGACACGGAAGAGTACGATATAAAAGAGTCGGTAGGTGTGCTCCCTGCCCACAGAGAGCTGACAGCCGAAGGCGGAGAAAGACGTTAATATCAGTAAACGAATTACGGATCCGCGCAGAGGTGCTGGGGGGCGGGGGGGGGGGGGGTGAACAAAGGATGCAGATCCAAGTGTGAGGGCGACGCGGAAGGTATCGGGAGAAGAGAAAACGAGGGCTTAGTCCGGGAAGACCCCTCGGAGGAGACGTGATTTTAATAAGGCTCTGAAGGCGGGGAGAGTGATGGCCTGTCAGATCCGAAGCGGGAGGGCGTTCCCGACCAGAGGCAGGATGTGGGGGAGGGTCGGCGGTGAGACAGAGGTGCGGTGAGTAGGTCGGGGTAAGGGGAGCGAAGTTCGCGGGCTGGGTTGTAGTAGGAAAGCAGTGAGGTAAGGTAGGAGGGGGCGAGGGGACCGAATGCTTTAAGGGGTTTCCGTCCGATGCAGAGGAAGATGGACAGCCCCCGGAGGTGCCTGAGGAACGGGGAACCCGAGGACTGCGGGCGCTCAGCGAATATCCACCGACTAACCGTTCGACCGACGGTATTCGTGGACCACTCGCCGGGCTCAGGACACGGTACAAAGAGCCTTCGAGAGCACAAGCGGAATTCGTGAACGAGAACTCAACGGCAAGCGTGTGCGTGTTGGGCCGGGTGGGGATCTGGAGTTGAGGCAACGGGACCTCGGTCCTGGCTGTGGCACCAACTTGCCGGAGGTCCCCGACGGTGAGCAGATCACACCCCTGAGAGGCCCAGGGAAAAGGAAGAAAGACCGACCCGGGTTTCGACACGCATCTGGGTCTGGGCGAAGACGGGCGGATGCAGAAGGGAGATGGAGAAAGGAGGGGATGCTGCAAGTGTCCGCTAAAGCTCCTGAAGCCCAGCGAGGGGGGGGGGGGGGGGGGGGGGGGATGGGAGAGAAGCCACGAGGGTGAGGTTCCCGGAAACGAGACCGCGGAGGTGCCCGGCCTCCTTCTCGTGGCTGGCGGAGAGCCCGAGAACCTTCGAGGAAGGGGGCCCGGTCCTCGGGCGGGTCGCCGGCCAACAGAAGGCGAACTCGGACTGGCTAACGTTCCTGGCGCCGCTGGGGGCGCCCGGATGCCGGGGCCCGGTCCCCGGCCACCAGGCTAGGGCCGGATGGAGGCTCGAAGGAGGAAGGGGGGGGGGGGGGGATTTCCCGGGTGGCCTCGCAAGCGGGGAGATGCCCCGGGGGGCCGACGGCTCCCAGCCGGTCGCGCCGGGGCCTCGGGGTCCGGTCCACCCCGGGCACCGGCCGGGGAGGGGGGACCGGCCAGCGGCGGTCTCCTCTCGCCCCCGGGAGCGGCCAGGGCATCCTAGCCCTCACCCCGCGACGTCGCCCCTTCCCGAATACGCCCCTCCGCTCTGCGAGTCGACCCCCACGCCCCAGCCGCCTCCCCGCCATCTTTCCCCGGGAGGGCGGGGGACGGGATCAAGCTGGGAACCCGAGAACCGAGCTCGGGCGATCCGCCCCCCCCCCCCCCCCCCCCCCCCCGAGCCTTGACGGCCCACCAAAGCCGGAGGACAACCACCCAGCTGGCCAGACTCGATCTCGCCCAGCCAACGCAGGTTCCGGGGCCTGGAGGTCCCCCGGCTTCCGGCCGGCCGGCTTTAACGCCGGTCGGCGGCCGCGGGCCGGGGCGCCGCGGGCCGGGAGCCGTAGCGCGAGGCGGGGGTGGGGGGGCGGGGGAGAAGGAGCTCGGAGGGCTAGAGATGGTCTATTTTAAAACTGGCGTCACTCCACCTGGGAGGAAAGGACTGCCTCTAAATTGAAATCCTAATAATGAGGGATCGTGTCATGTTATCGAAATCACAAAACACTGGCAGTCAAAGAGAAGATTGTCCTGTTTTTCACGATATTGGCAGGTGAAAAAAAAGACAGAAAGAAAGCTTCGCTGGGTACGTTGTAATTTCCCACGACTTTTTCAAAACCTGTCAACACAAAAGATCATCGTGAATTACCCCAATTGACTGTCAGTCACTTTTGAAATGTTTCAGTGCAGAGAGCCCAGAATGGCCTATTAAAACGCTCTAGGATTACAGCAGATACCGTGTCATTTTCGGGAGCGCATTGTCTGCTAATGAGCGTTAAGCGGGCTACCCCTCTGAGTGGCAGCTCCCAAAAACCATACAAGGACATTTGCAAATGAAAAGGCAGATGCTCCGGGGGTAATTATGAACTTACTTGTGATATGAAGCGATTTTACAGATCAAATTTCATCATCATGTGAGTTCCTCCGGCGATCTCGGGGGGGGGGGGGGGGGGGGGTCGAAGTACCCTCCACGCCACCTTGAAACGTTTCGCCGGAGGCCGCGGCTGGGCACGGCGGGCGTGGCCGGCCAACGCCGGCGCTCCGGGGAACCGCGGGGGCCGCACGGAGGAGGCGGCCCCGGAGACCCGGGCGGGAGCTCGGCCGGGGCCGCCTAGATCCGACTCGGTCCCCACCGGGGGGGGACAACCTCCTCGCTCCGCTCCGCTGGGACGGCGGGGCGGAGGTCTGAGAGGCGGCCCCGAATCTCAGAACCTCGGAGCCGGAAAGGGGCCTCGGAAGGCCCTCCGGACCAGCCCCCCGAGGCAGGGAGAGCACCGCGGGGCAAGCTGCTCGATTCTGGAAGCTCCCCCGGGTCCCCCCAAAACCCGGGCGCTCCGGGCTTCTAATTCCAATCCTGGCCGCGGCCCATTCAGCGGCCAGAACGGCGTCTCCGCCCGCGGAGAGGAGTGTCCGGAGGCAGAAACCTCGCTGCCCCAGACACCTGGGGACCCTCTGGACAACTGACGTTCCCTTCTTCCTTTCGCGTACTACGGGCAGAACTGTTCAAACACGTACTTTTTGCCAAGCGCTCAACGAAGTGCTGGAGAAGACACGACCCACGCGTCGGTTTCAGACGGGGCTCACAGTCACCCGAAAGCACTCACCGAAGGCTCCTCTGGGGGGAGGCAATATTTCCGGGATTTTGCGGGAGACCGTCCTCCGGCCAGACCTTCCCGACAAGAATGGCTGCCCTTCCCGTTCCCCCCCAGCCCATCCTCTCCGAGAAGTCCGGATAACCGGGATTCCTGGACACCAGGAGTCCGCGGATCTTGAGTCCTCCGAGGGCCGGGGCCCGTTTCTGAGTCTCCCCTCTGTGTTCTTTCCCACTGCTTAGTACAGAGCTCCGCATACAGGAAGCCCTCGGTGGTGGGCAAGGAACACGTCTAGCGACTGTCGTGCTATATTCCCCCGAACAGCAAGTGCACGATAAATACCATCGAATGATCGATTAATTGATTAAAATCCCTCTTTCTGGGTCCCCGTTAGACGGCGAGCTACTCAAGTCAAGGTTCACGTACGCTAACTCTGCCCTATTCTCCCAAGCGCCTAAGACAGTGCTCTGCACTCCATCAATACCGGTGGCTTTACCCATCAGGCCCTCCGTACTCTGTGCTTCCCGTACCGTGCGATAAAGGCTGGAGTAGAGGGAAGGGGAGGCAGTGGAGACACAGGACAAACATTTCCGCTGCTGGAACCGAGAAACAGCCTGGCGTAGTGGCTGGAGTCCAGGCCCGGGGGGGGGGCAGAGGGTCAGGGGTTCCAAGTCGGGCTCCGCCACCCGTCCGCTGTGCGACCTCGGGTCAGTCGCTTCGCTTCTCCGGGCCTCCGTTCCCTCAGCTGGAAAACGGGGCTCGTATCTGTGAGCCCCACACGGGACGGGGACCGTGTCCAACCCGATTCACTTGGAATGATAATGTTGGTATTGGTTAAGCGCTTACTGGGTGCAGAGCTTAACCCGTGACCTTCTGACTCCCGGGTCCGCGCTCCATCCACCACGCCACGCCGGTCCGCGCTGCCTGTCGGCCCTCTACGCGACCACGGAGGTCAGGATGCAGAAGCCCCTTCCCTCGCTTGAGCCCAGGGGCCGCCGCTCGCTGACGTCACCTCGTCCCGGGGTGCTCCCGGCCGACCCCTCCTCACACTAGCTGCCCGAGAAGAGCCCCCCCCCCGGGGTTGGGGGGCCGGGGGGGACGGCACCCACCCCCTCCCGACTCGGCTCCCGCCCGGCCGCGCCCGCCGACGCGGGCAGGGCCCGGCTCGATCGGTATAAAACGTTACATCCGGACCAACGGCCGCCCGCGCTAACGGAAACCCGCCGCTAAAGGGGTCCTCTGAGCAAACTCCCCCTCTTGGAACGGTGGCCCGGGGGGAGCAGCAGCGTTCCTCCCCACCGCGGGTCGGCCCCCGTAGGAACGGGCCGAGGGCCCAGCCAGGGAAAGCGGTAGGGAGGAGGCGGAAAGCCCGGCTTGGAAAGAGGGAAGGCCGGTCGGCCTGAGCCGAGCGTGTCCTCTGGAAGGAGGAAGTCTGGCTCGGCAGGGGGACCCGCGCAGTAATAATCAGAATGATCGGGCTATTCGGTATTGGGCGGGAGGGAAGATACAAGACAATCGGGTCCCCCGTGGGGCTCACAGTCTAAGTAAGAGGGAGTAGGGGTATCGAATCCCCTTCATGCAGACGAGGGAACTGAGGCACGGAGGAGGGAGGCGACTCGCCCGAGGTCACACGGCAGGTACGGGGCAGAGCTGGGATTAGGACCCAAGCCCTCTGACCCCCAGGCCCGGATTCCTTCCACCAGGGCAGGCTGTCTCCGCCCCCGCCCTCCCACCTGGGGCTTCTCGGGCCGCGCCCGGGCTCACCTCCGTCAGACCCACGTTCTTGCGCTTGATGACGTTCTGCAGGGAGTTGCTCAGGGTCCGGGTCAACAGCAGATTGGTGGACTTCCGGATCATATCGTCGACCTCCGTGGAGCTGGAAGGCAAAGCGGCAGGAGTTAGCCCGGGCTGACGGGTCCCCGGCGGCTTCACTCTCCTCCGGATCCCGTCCGGGGCAGGTGCGAGAAGAAACGGGCTCCGGGCGGGGGACACGGGGGGGACGGGGGGGACGGGGGACGGAGGACGACCAAGCCAGAGCTTCCCGGTCGCCCTGCCGGACCCTCTCTCGGCCGGCCCTCCTTCCTCCCAAGCCCACCTTCTGGCTCCATCTCACTCTCGATTCTTCCTTGTTTTATTTTAAAAGGAATGTGATCAGAGTTTACTGTGGGGAAGAAGGGAGCGGTAAACGGCTCTTATACCTTCCCCGAGAAAACTCTACGGACACACTACCCGAACGGCACGGACGGTTCTGGGGAAAGCGGGTCCACGGAGTCACGACGAGTCGGACCCGACCGCCCTTACCGCGTGCCGGGCACCGTATTAAGCACCGGGGCGGATCCCAGCCGGCCGGGTTGGACGCCGTCCACGTCCCACGTAAGGCTCCGCTCTTCCACCTCCATCCACTCGTTCGCGCCACTCCTCCCCACACCACCCCGGACAGACGCCGGCTCTTTCACGGTTCTTTTTCTCTTAATGGCACCCGTTAGACGCTTACTACGAGCTGGGCGCCGTACTGAGCGCCAGGGTGGATCCGAGGTTGGACAAACTCCGCGTTGGGGTTCGCGGTCTTAATCGCCGTTCTACACACGCGGGAACGGAGGCACGGAGAAGTGGAGTGGCTGGCCGCAGGTCACTCAGCAGACGAGTGGCAGAGCCGGGATCAGAATCCGGGCCCCCCGACCGCCGGGCAGGCGTTCTCTCCGTCGGGCCTCGCCGTTTCCCGCATCCGGGCCCCTCCCAAAATCCCACCTCCTCCGATCAGTCTCCCAGGACCTGAGAAGCGGTCCGGCCTGGTGGACGGAGCTCGGGTCACGGGTCCTCATCCCAGCCCCGCCGCTTGTCTGCCGTGTGACCTCGGGCAAGCGGCTTCGCTTCCCTGGGCCTCAGTTCCCTCGTCGGTGAAACGGGGATCGGGACGGTGAGCCCCACGTGGGACGGGGACTGTGCCCAGCTCTCGGTTCGCCTTATTCCCACCCCGGGGCTTAGGACGGCGCCTGGCACAGAGTGAGCGCTTAACAGATACCATTATTACCATCGTTCTACTCCGGCCTTCGACACTCGCCTGCTGCGGGGCCTTGGACGAGCCGCTTGACTTCTCTGGGCTTGGGGCACCTCACCGGTAAATGGACTGCGAGCCCCCCGCGAGCCGAGGACCGTGCGCGAAACCGTTACCTCCTATCGGTTTGGGCGCTTAGAACAGTGACTGGCACCAAGTGGGCGCTTAACAGATGCCAGGAAGAAAAACAGACGATCACCCCTTGGCCCGATTCTAGCACCGATGAATTCACTTCCACCCTCTGCTCCGTCCTCCACTCCGAGCGCTCTACCGTCACAACTCCGACCCTTACGACCGGCCGAGGTACTCCCGGGCTCCCCGCACGGGGAAGGTCCGGACGCTCCCCGGACAAGGGAGAGACGGTGGGACAGGGAACGAGGCCGAGACGGCCGCGGGCGGTGCCTCCCAGGGGGCTTTGCAAGAGCTGACAACCAGCCGGGCGGGGCGACTAGGCCGGCTCGACGCCGCTCCGTTTCCATCTCCCCCGAAATCCCCGGAAACCCCGGTCCGTGAGGTAGGCGGGGTCCGGGGAAGAAACCGCCTCCGGAGAACGGCCCGGCCCGGGGCCGGGGCCCCCGGACCATAACCCTCGACTGCTCGGCTCGGATAACGTCGGCGTGGCCGGCGGCTACTCTCCGCAGTCTTGAATATCGACCCGATGGTCACCTCTGCGGCCAACGGGCCGAGGGGCCCGAGGCTCTCCGTAGGCCCACCGACGCGGGGGTCCCACCGGCCCGGCCGCGTTCCCTGCGGGTCGGGCAGCGTCGCCCCAGGGCCGGCGTGCGGAGAAGCGGCACTCGCGGGCAGGAGAGCACGGTGCGGGGAAGCCCAGGTCCGCGAATGCTGCGCGTCACCGACTTCTACTCCGTCTGGGCGAGTTCCTCCTCCCGCCGGGCCCGCCGGGGAGCTTCTGAAACAGCGGGGTTTTGTCTGAGTCAGAAAGGAGCCGGGGGAAGGACCGGGGGAGCAGACGCGCGAATCCACGGTCGATTCGGGTCCGGAAAGAACCGAGACTCTGTCTCCGACGGACCCCGGGGACCCGGCGACGCATCCGGGCAACCCAAGAGGCCCGGCCGGCGTGGCGGGATCGGCTCAAGGTGGCCTCCCGGAGCGCCGCGGGGCGGGATGCCACGACCACACCGTAGACCAAGCTCCGCATTAACGGTCTAGCGCAGGCCATTACGCCGCACAGCTGGTGTTGTCTTTCGGTCGGCTCCCGGGGTTTTAAAAGGTGCCTCCTGGCCGGCGGCCAAGCCCGGATCTCCTTCTCTGGGGGGGGGGGGGGGGGGGGTCTTCTACGTGCCACCTGCCCTAACTCCCTTCCAGGAAGCAGCTCGGAACCCTGAGCCGGGCTTAAAGGTGGGAGCGGAGGGGCCGGGCGGAGGCGCCCGTGCCGACGGCGGCCTCGGCTTCCGAGCGGCGTTCCCACCGCGCCCCCGGCCCGGCGAGAGGCGGCGCGGCCCGGTGGACGGGGCCTTTTGAGTCCGGGGACCCCTCGGAGCATCGGGCTCGGGATCCCGTCGGTCTCCCGCCAACCGGGAGAGGACCCACAGTCGGAGGCGAGTAAAGGTCGGCATCCTTACAGGTGACCCTAACTGTCATCAGAAAGTCCACTCTCCGAGGGTCTCCCTCCTTCCCCACCCCCGCCCCCGGCCCCCGTCCGCCCCCGGCTCCCCGGAGAGGTGCGATCTTCTCTTCCTGAAGCACATTCGGAGATGGGGGGGGGGGGGGGGGGGGGTCGTAACGCCGGGCGCTTCGATCTCTCGGCAGCCTCGCCTCAGGCCCGGGATGGCGGCGGCCTTTATCTCTCCGCCGGAATGACGGGCAAAGAAAATTTCAACCTGGCGGGTTCAGAAGCATCGATAACTCCACGGGCCCCCGGAAGATCGACCCCCTGACCTTTGGCTCCTGCTCCCGTCCCACCTGACAAACGGCAAGGTGAGCGAGCCGAGGTCGCCGGGTTAAACGGAGGAAAGGCTCCGGCTATCTCCGTCCGCTCGGGAGCAGGGGAGGCCGCCGCTCGACCGAGCCATCGATCCCCGTCGACGCGACGGAACCCGTCCGGGGGGTCCTCCCCGATGGCCCCGGAAGCCGGGGCCCGTCTCCCGAGACGCTCTCCCCCCGCCTTCCGTGGGAAGGAGGAGAGGCTGCCCCCGTTCCCACGGGCCCCTTCCTGCCTCTGTTTCCCGCTTCCGAGGGGCCCGCGGCGCTTCCCAGATCAATACCCCACGGGCAGGGGGAGGCCTCGGCCGCGTCCGGAGACGGGGCCGCCCGGAGGGCGAGGCGCGCCTTGTAGGATGGGCGGGGGGGGGGGGGAGACGGCCGGGGCCAGCAAACCCTCCAGAAAGTGGCTCCCGGAGCAGCCGGAGACAGACGCCGTGCGGGGCAGCCGCCCGACGCAAGGCGACAGAGCACGGCACGGGGAGAACGGAGTCCCGGCGCCCAGTCCGGCTCCGGCTCCGTCCCCGGACGGGTCGCTTTCGTTCGTTCGTCCGTTCGTCCGTTCAGTCGTATTTATGAAGCACTCACGGTGCGCAGAGCGCTCGGGAAAGAACGGCACAACGGTAAACAGTGACGATCCCCGCCCACGACGAACCCGCGGTCCAGGCGGCGAGGGGGCACAGCGGGAGATGAGGAGAAGGGGGGCTCGGTCCGGGAAGGCCTCCCGGAGGAGATGGACCTTCGATGAGGCTTTGAAGGAGGGGAGAGTCACCGTCCGGTGGATTTGAGGAGGGAGGGCGTCCCGGGCCAGAGGCGGGGCGTGGGCCGGGGGTCGGCGGCCAGACGGGCGAGACCGAGGCCCCGTGAGGTGGTCAGCGCCGGAGGGGCGCAGTACGCAGGCTGCGCTGTAGCAGGAGAGAAGCGAGGCGAGGCGAGGCGGGAGGGAGCGAGGTGAGGATCTTAGAGCCAACGGTGAGGAGCTTTCGTTGACAGGGAGGTGGACGGGCAGCCGCTGGAGATTTCGGAGGAGGGGGGTGACCTGTCCACTGGTCTCTGGGCCTCGGCTTCACAGCTCACGCTCACGGCTTCCCAGGGAAGCGGAACCACGACTGGACGAAAAAGCGGAGGGGACCGCTGACGCCGCAGTGTCCCAGAGCCCAGCCGCCCGTCCTCGATGGCTCTGGGGCCCGGTACCCCTTCCCTAACCGGTTAGCGAAGGGTTCTTACCAAGCACCTTCTAGCGCGAGACACTCTACAAAGCCCCGGGGAGAGCGCAGAAGCAGCAAGACGCCCCTTCTCCACAATTCTGTTCACTGGTGGGGGTAACGGGAGGTAAGAGAAAGTAGTTCCAGGACATCGGGCTGACACCGCAGAACAAGTGACAGATACGCAAATGCAATTTCAAATAAAGAGGGACCCGTAGGCCGCGGTGCCAAGGAGAGGAAATCCAGTAGCCACTCGGGTGCTTTTCTTCTTTTCATCCTTCCACAGACGCTTATTCGACGGTAAATTCAACGATCCCTTCCGACTACTCTAGGTGTCCATCCTCTGGCCGAACCGTGCTCTCCAAGCGCTCGGTACGGCGCCCTGCGCGGAGTGGGCGCCCAGTAAATACGGTCGAACGACTGAATGAATGCTTTCGGATCCGTCAGCCCCTCTAGAGGGTAACGTCGACTGTGGCGTCCGTTAAGCGCCTACTCCGCGCCGGGCACCGCGCCGAGCAAATCAGGGTGGACGCAGTCCCCGAACCGTGCGGGTTCGCGGTACCGATCCCCGTTTTACAGATGAGGTGACCGAGGCGCAGCCAAGTCAAGCGACTCGCCCACGGCCCCGCGGCAGACGGGTGGCAGGGCGGGGATTAGAACCCAGGACCTCCCGACCCCCAGCCACACGCCTCTGGAAGGCTAAAGGGCTCCGGCGGCCACCCCGGCGTTGAGTACGGTGCGAAGCCCACAGGAAGTGATTAACGAATGCCGGCTTTTAAGAGAGGCTTCCCGGGGGCAGGGAAGGTATCCTCTCTTTGTCCCACACGACCCGTGCGCTTAACGGAGGGCTCGCGGCGGAGACTGGCAGGAGCTCAAGCATTACACGGACCAGGCTCCCTGCCTGATCTCCAATAAGCTCCCCCGGTCTCTTTCGGGGATGTCGGCCCGTGAGCTAATGATCTCTTTCAAGGGTGAACCAACGCCCCCAATCCACCCCCCGGGGCCGGGCCAGTTTAACGCACGGGGCTTCGCACGGGGGCCGTTTTTCACGGGTCGACTCCATCCATCCAAGGGAGAGGAGTGGCAGGAAACGTCGCCGTTCGTTACCGTAGAGAAGCCCGGGCTTGGGAGTCAGAGGGCGCGGGTTCCAATCCCGCCTCCGCCACTTGTCCGCTGGGCGACCGTGGGCGGGTCGCTTCACTTCTCTAGACCTCGGTCACCTCCCCTGTAAAATGGGGATTCACAGCGGGAGCCCCAAGCGGGACAACCTGACTTCCCCGGCTCTACCCCGGCGCTCGGCACACCGTAACTTCTTAAGAGATACCGTCGTCACTAACACCGTGCTTTCCCAGGCGCTCAGCAGGGTGTTCCGCGAACAGCAAGCGCCCGCTAGATACGACCGAATTTCTCAGATGAAGGAGATTTCCCCCGCGACTCAATCCTCTACCGATTCCGCCCGGGGCTCCGCGTACAGGTAGGAGCAGCGTGGCCCGGTGGCCGGCGCAGGGGCCTGGGAGTCGGGAGGACCCGGTTCCCAATCCGGGCTCTGCCACACGCCCGCTGCGTGGCCTCGGGCGAGTCACTTCGCTTCTCTGGGCCTCCGTTACCTCCTCCGGAAAATGAGGATTAAGCCCGGGGGCCCCGTGGGGGGGTGGGGGGGGGGTGGGGGGGAGAGACTGGGCCCGACCCGGTTTCCTCCTCTCTACCCCGACACTCACTCACCACAGTGCCCGGCACACGGTAAGTGCCCAACAGATACCTCTTTCTTATTTTTCTTCTCATCATTTAGACGTCCCGAACGGGGTTCAGAGCCGAGCAGATCCCAAGCGGACACGCTCCGCGCTCGGCAGAAAACCGCGACGGGACTCCGCTCGACCGAGACCCTCGGCTCGGGACTCGGGGCCCAGTACACTCCCCCTCCTCCGCCCCCTCTCCCAACCCGCCCCACGTCCAGTTCTCTCTACCCGGTAGACACCCAGGGCAGGGGCCCGTACGCGGTAGATGAACGGTCACCAGTTCCCTCCCGGCCGGGACGATGGCGGGAGGATGGAGGGAGGACCCGGGTCCCAATCTCGGCTCCGCCGTCGGTTCGCTGTACGACCTAGGGCAGGTGGCTTCGCTTCTCCGCGCCTCAGTTCCCTCACCTGTTTAATGAGGATGAAAAGCGTGAGCCCCACGCGGGCCACGGGCCGCGTCCAACCCGGTCACCTCGTGCCGACCCCGGTGCTCAGTCCGGCGCCTGGCACGTAGTAAGCGCTTGACGGATACCAGTGAAGAGATTGAGAAGAGAATAAACCCGCTGCCCGGGCCCGGAGGTGACAGCCTTCGGCAAGAGGAGGCAGAAGAGCGGGATCGGCGGACGCCGCCCGCGGGATCGCCACGCTCCTTTCCTCCCTTCTTACCCAACTACTGGCTCCGTCCCGGATCCGCCTCAACCATCGTTTCCCTGAGGAGGAGGAGAGACCTCACCCGCCGAGGTCCCGCCTCTCCGGTACATCCCCGCCGACCTCCGTGGGGAAGAGCCGGCTGGCGAGACCGCTGCCCGGGCCGCGGGCGCCGGAGCCTTCACCTGCAAGGCTGCGACCGATCGATCGGTGGGCTGTCCCGAGCGCTTGCCGTACTGAGCTCTTACTCATGACTTAGTGCGGCATTTGCTGAGCGCCTACTACGCGCCAGGCGATGATCTGAGTACTGGGGGAGATGTGAGAGAAGTGGGTTGGACCCGGTCCCGGTCCCTCACGGGGCTCACGGGCTTCATCCCCATTTGACAGACGAGGGAACGGAGGCACAGAGAAGTGAAGCGCCCTGCTCGAGATCACACGGCAGACGAGTGGCGGAGCGGGGATCAGAACCCGTGACCTTCTGACCCGCGGGCCCGGGCCCTATCCGCTGGGCCACGCCGCTCCTCTCCGCTTGGGAGAGGACGATCCGACAGTTGGGAGCCGCGCTCCCCATCCACGAGGAGCTCCCGGCGCAGAGTCACCGGGCCCGGGCCTCTCCCCCGATCGCCAGGAATCCGGCGGCCGGGGCCAGGAGCGCGGACTGGGCGACTCCCGTCGTCCCGGGACCCGGCACGGGTCGGTCGGCGCTCCGGCTCCGCGGCACCGCTCGCCTCCGCCTCCCGAGAAGTCTGGTTTATTTTAACTCCCCGTTCCAGCCGGGGGCTGGCCGTAGGACGCGGTGGATCCATCTCCTCTCTCCTCCCCTCCTTCGCTCCCTCCGCCTTCCGAACAATACGCTTTCTTTTCCCCCTCGAAACCAAAATAATAAAAAACAAGTCGACCGTGCCTGCCAGAAAACTATTTTCCCCTGAAGACACAATTTCCTTGTTATTTTTTAAATGAACTTTCAAACAAGAGACCTGTGTCCTCAGAAAACACGTAATTAGAAAGAGCCTTTTCAATAGCGCCAGAGCCTTTCAATACATTCTGCCCAGTGGAAGGGAGAAGATCTTTTCTGTCTCTCTCGGGGGGAGACCCTCGGGGTGGCGGGGGGTCCGGCAGATACGAGAGGCTGATTTAACCGTCCAGAACGCACACGGCCCGGGCCCGGAGATTCAGCCCACGGGGCCGAGCCGTCCGGGAGGAGCACAGAAGGAAAGAGAGCGGCCGAGGCCCGAGGAGAACCGTTGGCGTGAACGCCGGCGGCCTCCCCCTCCGCCTCCCCTCGGCGGTACCTGCGACCCCCGAGTCGGCCGGCACCGACGGGCCGACCCCGGGGTGCCGCGTAAATGACTGCCAGAGAGCAGAAAAAGCGCAAGGGGGGACCCGGGACCAGGGGCGAGAGAGCCGGCCGTCGGCCGCGGGCAGACCTCCCGATAAAAAAGGCAACCCGGCTGTCACCGGGAAACGCAGGAGGCGGCGCCGGGGGTTCGCGGGGCCGACCCCCGAGCCATCTGGGCGGCAGAGAGGCCGGTGCGCCCTCGGCTCCCGGCCCCCGCCCTCCTCCCTCTCCCCTCCGCTGACCGACCGAGGCGGGCGGGCGGTGCCCGGCTACGGGGGACTTTCTGCCGGGGGGGGTGTCCGCCGGGCAACGCTGGCTGGCGAAACCCTCCATCTCGGGAACGACCGGCGAGGGGCGATCTCAGACGGACCCCATCTTTCGGCTCGGGGGGGGGGCCGTCGGAAGTCCTGCCGCTCCCGGGTAGGGCCGGAGACGCTCGCTCCGAGAGCCCTGCGGCAATAATACCGATGATAACCGGGGTACTTGTTGGGCGCTTACTACGCGCCGGGCACCGTTCTAAGCGCGCGGTAGCGGTCGGCTTGGACACGGCCCCCGTCGCACACGGGACTCACGGTCTTCACCTCCATTTTACGGAGGAGGGAACCGAGGCCCGGAGAAGGCAAGCGACTCGCCCGGGGTCGGAGGGCGGGCGGACGGACGGCAGGGCGGGGATCAGAACCCGGGACCTCCCGCCTCCCGGGCCCGGGCTCCATCTACTGGGCCACGCCGCCGTTCACCGTCACTCATTAAAGAGCAAAAAGGACACTGTTGGTTATCTAGTCCCCCCACCTCTCACCCCCCTCGACTTTAAAGTCGAGTCGAGTCGGAAAAGAAGGGGAAGAGACGCCAACACCCGGGCCCGGATCTATTTTGACAGTCGGCAGCATGGGTTTCTTTGGAAAGAGCGGAAGCCCGGGGCTCAGAGGAAGGGGGCTCCGCCAGCTGCCCGCCGGGTGACCTCGGCCCGGTCACTTCGTTTCTCTCGGCCTCCGTCTCCCCTGTCAGACGGGGATAAAACATCGTGAGCTCCCCCACGACAGGGACAGGGGCTGGGCCTGATCTGCCGCAGCGCTTCAGCACCGTGGTCGACGCACAGCGGGCGCTTAACGAATCCCAGGTTCGCCACCCCGGCCGAGTCGCTTCGCTTCTCCGGGCCTCGGTGACCCCATCTTTAAAAGGGGGGTTAAGACCGCGGGTGCTTCGTGGGGCAGGCTCTGGGTTCCGCCCTCTCACCTCGTACCGTCTCTGTGCCTCCGTCACCTCGTCTGTGGAACGGGGATTAGGACGGCGAGCCCCGAGTGGGACAGGCGACGCGTCCAACCGGGGGGCGCCTTGGGTCCCGCACCCCAGGGCTCAGTACGGTGCCCGATACAAGGTAAGCCCTTAACCAGTGCCAGACAAAAACCACAATCATCATCGGTAGTAGCAGAATCAGTACAGTCCTCGGCACGTGGCGAGCGCTCAACGGGCGCTACCATCTTTGTTATTTCCATTCCTACGACTGCGATCGTCGCGTCCATCTCGCTGCTGACCCCCCCAGCCCGCGTCCCGCCTTTGGCCCGGAATGCTCTCCCTCCTCAAAACTGACAGTCACCTCCCCGTCTTTAAAGCCTCGCTGAGGGCGCGTCTCCTCCAAGAGGCCTTCCCAGACCGAGCCTCTCCTTTCCTCTCCTCCCAGTCCCTTCTCCGCCGCCCTGACCCGCTCCCTCGGTTCTTCCCCCGTCCCGGCCCCGGGGCACTTACGTCCATAGCTGTCATTTACTTGTCTGTCCCGACGCCCGTCCCCCCGGCTCCGGACCGTAAGTCCGTCGCGGGCGGGGAAGGTGTCTGTTCAGCGTCGTATCGTACGGTGCCCCGCACGCGGTGAGCGCTCGAGAAATGCGACTGAAGGAACGAGGGAATGACTGCTACGCGAAGCCGGGGCTGGAAAGGGCGATCTAGGAGGCGGTCGGTTGCTTTTTCCTTCACGCCGCCGTCCCACGACGGTGTGATCTCCCCAACCCGTGTACCGTGTCCCTCTTCCTTTACAGAACCGCGCCGCCGGAGGAAGGCCGGGCCGTGGGGGGGGGGGATCTGCACCCCGCCCAGGCCTGCGGGCTCCGGCGCCGACGAGTAGCCAGGTCTCCCCCAGGGGGGCCGCTCGGGCCGGGGCGGCAACGCTGGGCCGGGAAGCGGGGGGGGGGGGGGGTGTCCCTCCTTCCCTCGGCCTGACCGCCGGAAGGCTTCCCCCCTTCCGGCCGGAGGGCCGGGGCGAAACGTCCGAAGCGAGCGGGCGGTCGCTCCGTGTCGCCTCCCGCCCCTCGCCGCCCCGGCCCGACGTCCCCACCGAGGCCCAGTTTGGGAAACCGGGGAAGAGCCGATCCGGACAGAGGAAAGCCAATAAACAATGGCGGGAAAACAGGTGGGAAACACCAAGCCCCCGACCCCAAACTGCTTCAAGAGCTTCCCGGTTCCCGTGGGGCGAGATCGATAAAACAATACAGCGTCCCGACGGGTCCGGCCAGGCCCGCGCCGTCGGGCCCTTCCGGGCTCAAGAACACGTCCGGGCACGGCCTTGCCCGGAGACGAGAGCGACCGCCCCCCACCCCCCGCCCCCCCCCCGCAGCCGACCCCGTCTCGTACCCTACCTCAAGTGCAGATCCTCGGAGAACTTGAGACAGGCGTAGATAAACTCTTTGATTTGATTGTAAACCTTAGGCACAAACTCGGAGAAAGGAAACTTCTTTGGAAACGGCTGCTGTAAACGCGGGAGACAAAGCACCGGGGTCACGGTCACGAGCCAACGGACGCCGAAGGTCTCCGCAAACCGGCCGCGGCCCGAGAGAGACCCGCGTCTCCGGAAACGCTCGCCGCTCTCCGGCCTCGAATCGCGGGCCGGCCTTCTCGCCAACGCCCTGGCCGACCCCGGAGTTCAGCGGTCTGCCGGCCAGCTGGGAACTCACAGGCGACGAAGGACGGAGGGTCGCCGGGAAGCGATTCGTTCGGGCCGGGGGGGTGGGTTCACGGTTCCGCGCCCCCCCCCCCCCCCCCCCCACCGGGACACCTTATCCCGCTTCGATTCGTTTTCCGATTTTGAGGTCCCCACCTGGAGCGGAAACGGGTCTCCGGGAGGCCGGTTTCGGGGGCCCCCGGGGCGGCCCAGACCGACCACCGACCTCCCGCTCGGGGTCGGCGGTTCGCAAGGGAGAGCCCCCGCTCTAGGCCCACCTCCCCCACCGCCGGTCGGTGATCTCGGGACGGTCGGGGACCGGAGACGGACCCGAGCGAGGGCTCGTTGGTCCTCGCTCGGCCGAGGGCGCCGAGACCGCGGAGGCGGAAACGAGGGCGATCCAAGGAACCGGGCGGCGGCCGCCCCCCCTCCCGGCCACCCGCTCCCGTGGTGAGGGACGGACCGCCCGACGCCTCGGACTCCTCCCCCTCCGTCCCCGACCGCCCCTCCAGTGACCCGGCACGGACCATCCGAGGCCTGTGCCTCTCCCCCCTCCACCACTGACCGTCCCACCCGCGGCCCAACCGCGGACAACCCGTCCACGGAGCCGTCGAGCGCCGGCTCGGTCTCGGACACCGAGGCGACCCCATCCGCTACCCGCCTCTCGACCGGCGTCCCTTCCACGGCTTGTGGGTGGCGGATCCCGGCCACCCGAGAAGGAGGGCGGCCCACTGGCCGGGGCCCGGGCCCGGGCGTCGGAAGGCCACGGGCTCCAACCCCCGCCTCGACACCTGGCCGCCGCGTGACCTCGGGCGAGTCGCTTCGCCTCCCCGGGCCTCGGTTCCCTCGTCCGTCAAATCGGGATCGAGACGGTGAGCCCCGCGCGGGACGGGGACCGTCTCCGACCCGATCCGCTTGTGTCCGCCCCGGCGCCCCGTACGGTGCCCGGCACCTGGGAGCCACCTGCCGGGCACCGGGATTAGCGTCACCACCCGAGCCTCGACCCGGGGCTCGGGGATCATCGCCGAGGGAGAGCCCTCCGGGCACTCCCGAGCCCTCAAATCCAAGGGGCGAAAGCGATCCGAGACCCCGGCGGCCGGCTCACCTTTTCCAGCTCGTCGTCCTGGAAGGGGAACTGCCCCACCACCTTCTTATACAGCTCCTCGTCCGTCACCGGGATGGGGCTGTAGTTGTCAGAATCGAGGATGCCTCTACGCAGCCGAGGGAACGAGGGAGGAGAGGAACGTCGGCGTGGCCGCGGCCGGAGAATCTCCCAAGCATCTCACGTGCCGGGAACGCCCCCCGCTCCTGGGACAGAAACGGACCTACTCCGCCCTCCCCCCCGGGACAACGGGCACGGCCCCGTTTGGCTGGCGCCCCCCGCCCGGAGCCGTTCCCGCCTCCCGGCCCGGTCCGGCCGGTTTCCGGGAGGGGAGGGAGGGGAGGTCCCCGGGGGCCGACATCGGGCGGCCGCCGCGACGGGGGTCTCGACGGCGCCGGGGCCTCCGGGCCCTCCGCCCAGGCCGCGCCGTCCAGCGGGAGGAAGGAGAGCCGGGGGGAGGCGCCGCCCCCGACCCCAAGACCGCTCTGGCCCGAATCCCGGCTCGGCCCCCCACGGGGCGTCAGGCCCCGCGACTGGTTTACAGGAGTAGCGACGGTCTTTCCCAAGTGCCGACTCCGCGCGGAGGTCCGGGTTGCCCCCCGGGCCCCGCCGGCCCCGCCCTTAGGATCCGCGCCGCGGTGGCCGCCCGCCCCGGATCCCACTTGGGTGGCCTTCTCTCCTCTGCTTGCGCCGCCCCGGGTCCCGGGGCCAGACGGTCCCGACGGTCTAGAAGCTGGACCCGGCGGCCACTCGGTCGCTCGTACTCGCTGAGCGCTTACTGTGCGCAGAGCACTGTGCTGAGCGCTTGGGAGAGTGCAGAATGACAGTCAACAGACCCCTTCCCTGCTCACGACGAGCTGACGGTCTACCGTCATCTCCCAGCCCCGGCACCGTTCCCATTCCCGCAGATCCGCCGGTGACAGCGTCCGTCGGCCGCCGCCCGGGCGGGTCGGCCCGCCGGGGCCGCCGCGGCACGTTCGTGCTCCCGCCGCGGCCGAACGAGAGCGGGCCGCCTGGAGCCGGGAAAATCCGAGAGGCAAGGCGACGGGCCGTCTTTGGCCCCCGACCCTCTCCTCCCGATCACGCGCGCGCGCGCGCGCTCTCTCGCACAGACACGAGCGTGCAGGCGGGCACCCGCTCTCACCTGAAGACGCCCGCCCACTTCTTCAGCAGAGTCTCGCCGTACTGGTCCCTGATCTCCAGCAGCATGTCGAAGAGCTGGTTCACCGGGAAGCCGTACACCTGGGGGGGTGCGAAGGGACCGTACGGATACCGACGGCCGTGGCGTCCGTTAGGGGCCCGCTACGGGTCCGGCACCGGTCTGAGCGCCGGGGGAGGGCGCGAGATGGCCGGGTCAGACACAGTCGCCGTCCCACCCGGGGGGTCACCGTCTCAGGAGGAGGGGGGACGGGAGTCGAATCCTCACTTTAGAGATGAGGCGACCGGGGCCCAGAGAAGCCAAGCGACCCCTGCCCAGCGTCCCACGGCAGGCCCGTGGCGCAGCCGGGATCGGGACCCCCGGGGCCGCTGACTCCCGGGCCCGGCTTCCCTCCACCGGGCCACTGCTTCACCTCAGTGCGGACTCCAGAGGCGAGCCCAGGAGAGAGCGCCCGCCTTCCCGAGTGGCTTCAATGAGAATAACAACGGTACTCGTTCAGCGCGTACCACGTGCCGAGCACTCCGCTGAGCGCCGGGGCGGAGACGGGCAAATGGGGCTGGACAGAGTCCCCGTCCCCCGTGAGGCTCGCGGTCTTCATCCGGGCGAGGTCACCCGGGCCCCCGCGCGTAACGACGGCGGTATCCGTCACGCGCTTGCCACGCGCCGAGCACCGAGAGGCGAGGCGACTCGCCCAGGGTCACCCGGCAGACGTGCGGAGGGGCCGGGATCAGAACCCAGAACCTGCTGACCCGATGGGCTCTGCCGGGCTGCCCCTCCCAACGCCAACGGCTTTAGCCGCCCAGATGAACGGGTGGGAACGGCTACCCCAGCAGCTGGGGAGGAAGGAGGCGGGACAGGAGGAGGAGGAGGAGGAGGAGGAGGAGGAGGAAGAGAAGCCTCTTTCAGGACACCGCGGGCGCGGCCCGCGAGTCCCAGCGAGGGGTCGGCAGGAGCGCGGCCCCGGCCGGGCCCTCGCGAGGCCCGGAGGGAGCTCTTCCGAGAGGCGATTTATGGCGGGGGAGGACGGGGAGGGGAGCGCGGGGAGCCTTGGGCCTCCGGAAAGGGAAAGGGAAACAGGTCGGGCGTCGGGAGGAAGGGGAGAGGCTCACGTCGAAAACGAGAGCCCCCCGGCCCCCCCGGGGGGTCGGGCGGGCCGAGCTCGGAGACCACCGGGAGAGCGGCATCGCCGCGGGGGTCAGGTCCGTACCTGCAGCGTGTCCGCGAACAGCACTATGAGGTTCTTCAAGTCCAGCACTAGGTTCGGGTCGGAGCAGTAGGACTGCGGGAGAGCGAGGGGAGGGGAAGAGAACTCGCCTCAGCCGCGGAAAGCGAAGTCGAACGCTCCCCCGCCTCGGCGCCCGAGCCCTCGCCCGGTGCTCCGGCGGGAGGGCGGCTCCCGCGGCTCGCCGCCCGGGGCCGTGGGGCTACCCGCCCCGGCCCGCGACTGGCAGGGGGCGGACGCAGAGGGCGGGCCACGGTCCCCCTCCCCCTCCCGGCCCCACACGGCTCGCCAGGGAGCGGTCGAGGGAGAGTTGACGCGTCCAGCCGGGAGACTGTGAACCGTCGCCCGGGGATCATCTCTGTCCCGTCAGGTCGGTGGGGGGGGGGCCCACGTCCGGCAGCGTCGGCCTCCCGCCTCCCTCCGAGGCGGCGCCCGGCCACACGCCGTCCTTCGCCAGATCCCCCGAAGGCCTTGGCGGGCGCCCCCGGGCTTCGGGGGCTCTGACCGAGCTCCCCGGGGGTCCCGCGGCCCACGGGACGGGAGGCCCACGGCTCGACGCCACACGTGCCGGGATTACCGAGGCCGGGGGGGGGGGGGGGGGTGAGGAACTTCCCCACCGCCCCCTCCGCCGTCTACGAACGCCCCTCGACCGGGGGCCGGGCCGGACTCCGTCCCGTGTCCCCCGCCCCTCCCCGCTCGGCGAGCCGGGCAGGTCCCCGAACGGGCCCGAGCCCGGCGCCGCCCGGGGACCGGCCCCGAGCGCCCTTTCCGTCACGGAACCCGAGCCTCCGGGAGCGGGGAGCGAGCGGGGACGCGTCCCTCCGCGGGGAGGGGGGCGACACGGTGGGAGGCCGAGGCCCTCCGAAGAAACGCAGAGTCATCCCGCCCGCCGGCGGGACCGCTTGTCATCTCCGCCCCCCCCCCCCCCCCCCCCGGCGGCCCGCGGAGTCCGGGACGTTCCACACGCCCCCCCCCCCCCCCTCGGGCCGCCCCGTCCGCGGGCGCTCCGTCCGCTTGGAGGTCCGCCCTTCCGCTCCAAGCCACCCGCCGGGGTCCCCGGGGGTCAGAGGATCTCGAGGGTTGGGAGCGGCCGAGGGGCCGGGGCCCGTCCCCGCCTCGCTCCTCTCCGCTGCCGAAGCCGTCGGCCCCGCGCCGTGCCCCCGGGGCGTCCGCCTCGAGGTGACCGACGGGGCCTCGCTACTCCGGCTCGGCATTTCTCCTACGCGGGGTTTCCGGTAGCACGCTCCCGCCCGCGTTGGGGGCGGGGGGGGGAGGCCCCAGGTGACCCTTCCCACCTTCAGAATCAGCCACTATCTGTCGATCTCCTCCGGCGGGTCTGGGTCGGCTTAATCCGAACCCGGCTAAGGGGCTCAGGGGCCCTTTTCGAGCCAGCGTCCCGCGAGGCTAAGCCGGTCCCTCTCCGCAGCCGCCGTCTCACGGAGACTCCCCGGGGCCGAGGGTCGCCGCCCTCGAGGTCCGATCCCCGGAGGCCTCGGAACCTCGACTCACGGTCGCCCCGCCCTCCCTCGCCCGGCTGCCCTCTCTCGGGACTGAATGCCGAAGGGAGGGCTCTGCTCCGTCTTAATGGTGATGTTGGTATTTGTTAAGCGCTCACTATGTGCCGAGCACCGTTCTAAGCGCTGGGGGAGACATAGGGGAATCGGGTCGTCCCACGTGGGGCTCGCGGTCTTAATCCCCATTTTACAGATGAGGGAACCGAGGCGCGGAGAAGTGAAGCGACTCGCCCACGGTCACACGGCCGACAAGGGGCAGAGCTGGGATTCGAACTCATGAGCCCTGACTCCAAAGCCCGTGCTCTTTCCACTGAGCCACGCTGGGAGGGTCTTCTCGGCCCTCCCCCGGCCCCTTCTCGGGCGGGCTTCTTCGCCAGACAGGGCTCGTCTCAACAATCGCGTGCACAGGCGCGCGCCGCGAGCCCGGCGCCGTCTCCGGGCGGGCGGAGCCTCCGGCGGGCAAGCTGGGCCCCCGGATCCCCATACTCACGGAGTGCGTCCGCAGCGCCGCGACCGTCTTCGACAGGGCCATCTCCCACAGCTCGTCGATGTAGGCTCTGTTGACCAAGCCCTGGGTCGTGTGTAAGACGTGATCCTCGACCACGAAAAACCTAAGAGGAAGGCCAGGGAGGGACGGGTGTCAGAGAGGAGGGGCGCCCGGGCCCTGACGACGAGGTCCGGGGAACGTCCCCCAGGACCAGAGAGAGCGGCGCGACCCGGGGGGGGGGGGAGAGAGCCCGGGCCCGGGGGGGGGGCAGGGGACCCGGGTTTTAATCCCCGATCTGTCGCCCGCCTCCCGCGTGACCTTGGGCCAGCCGCCTTTCTTTTTTTTTTTTTCTTTTCCAAACCGTGGTATCCGTCGAGTGCTTCCTCAGACGCCGGGCTGAGTAGAGGGGCGGCTGCGAGCCAGTTGGGTCGTCCCCGTCCCCCGTGGGATTCATTCTTAATCCCCATTTTACAGATGCGGTACCCGAGAGGTGGCAGAGGAGTGAAGTGACTCGCCCGAGGTCACACAGCAGACAGGTGGCGGAGTCGGAATTGGAAGCCGGGTCCTTCCGAATCCCAGGCCCGCGCCCTACCCGCCAGGCGACGCCGCTTCTCGCTTGGCTCGGCCTCGGCTCCCTCATCTGTAAAAATGGGGATTCGATACCTGTTCTCCCCCCTACTTGGACTGCGGGTCTCACGGGGGACCAGGCCTGGGTCCGAACCGATCAGCTGAGAGCCGCCCCGGGCGCTCGGTACAGCGCTTGGCACAAATCCCTCGCCGATCACCACTGGGTCTCAGAGCAGCACCCAGGCAGGTTTGCAGGTAAACCTGTTTGTTGGGTAAACCCGTTCAGAATCGTCCAGAGCGACCCCGCTCTCCTCCCCGGCGCCGCCGCCCGCGGCCGCCCGCGGCTCTCTCCATCGAGCCTCCGCTCCGAGGACCGACCCGTCGCCGGCATTCGCCGCGTGCGTACTAGGGGCCGGGCCCTCCGCCGAGCGCTTGGGAACGTCCAACGGAAGGAAGAACGACCCCCGAGAGGAGTTCACGAACGACCCCGGCGGCACGGCGGTCCCGTATCGAACCTTCCACGCCAGGTTAAGGGGAGGAGGAGCGCGAGCACCCCCGAGAGGCCCAATAATAGGAATTTAGAAAGAATGGGGAAGAAAGGGAGTGGCAGATCTGGGGGGGGGGGGGGGGGTTCACCGCCGTGAACCTCGGTCCCCGGATCGGATACGGAATCCCGGGTGAGACAATCCGGCTTATCTCTCGGTAGGGAACAGCTCGCCCCATTGGGGCGGAGCACCTCCCGGAGATAAAAGGTTTCATTCCCCGATTGCCCCAGTCCCCATTTAAAAGGCCCCTGGGGCTATCACCCCTTCTCTTCAATAGCCAGCTGGCGGGTGACCGGCCTGGGAAGAAGCTGGGATCAAACGGAGGGGAGGCGACTTCGGTGATAGGACCGGGCTCACCCCGGACTCACCCGGGGTTTGGGGAGGGGGGGATTCGCACCTCAACGGGGGACGCGTCGTTAGGGAACCACACAGATCTGGACATCCCCATCAGCGCACGGTCAGGGAAAGAACAGGACGCCTCCTGATCGGGCCCCGCCGGAACCGACCCCCTCCTGCGGGAGCCCCGCCGGCTGACGGACGTTCATCACCGAGAGGGGGTTCCCGCGGGGCGGCGGCCCGGTGAACAGAGCGCCGGGCCCGGGGGTCCGAAGAACCCGGGTCCCGGTCCCGGCTCCGCCGCCCGTCGCGCCGCGCGACCTCGGGCGGGCCGGCTCACGTCTCTGGGGCCCCGGTTCCCTCATCTGTGAAAAGGGGATTAAGACCGCGGGCCCCAGGTCCGACCCGGTCACCTAACCCCATCGCTCAGGACGGCCCCCGGCACGTCGCAGGCGCTCAACGGATGCCGTCGGTATCAGTCTCACGGGGATTGAGACCGTGAGCCCCACGCGGGTTCACCGATCCGAACCAATCCGCTCGTCTCTACCCCAGCGCTTAACGGACACCATCGTTTTTATCGCCATCACTATTCCCTCGTCTGCAAAACGGGGGTCCGCTACCCGTTCTCCCTGCCACTTAGCCCGCGACCCCGGGTGGGACCTGACCTCGTATCCACCCCAGCGGTCGGCGCGGTGGTCGGCGCACGGTGAGCGGCCTTACTGGACTTCCGCGGCAGCCGGCAGATCAACCGACTGACGGAATCCGCCCGCCCCGCCTTCCCGGGGCCACGGGGGTGCCGGGAGCACACCCGACTGTGAAGATACAGGTGCCCCCCCCCGAGAAGAGATCGTCCCCGTCCCTTGCCCAGCGACCGGCCCCCGGGGCACCGAAGGGAGCAGGGAGCGTCTCAGTCACCTCCTCGGTAGAACGGGGCTAAGGGCGCGAGCCCCACCGGGGAGAGGGATTGCGTCCGACCCGGTCACCTAGTATCTACCCCAGCGCTTAATACGGTGTCTGGGGCACGGTGGGGGCTCAACGGAGACCGTTACCGCGGTCACGCGGAAAGCCACCTTCAAGAGCCAGCCGGCCGAGACGCTGGGGAACAGCCCCAGGGCACAGAGCGGGAATCCCCCTCTGACATCTGTCCGAGCCCGAGAGGGCCGACCCGAGACGGCTAACGGCTCGGAGGGCTCCGGCCCAGGCCACGGTCCCGAACGGGGAGAGGGTCGAGCTCCCCGTCGCACGCTGGAAAACCGTCCGCCGACCGCTCGGGCCCCACCGGGAATCTCGGGGCGAGAAGGGAGAGTGTCCCGTCCCCCCACCCCCCCCCGTCCCCCCCCACCCGGGCCCCGTCCCGCCCCTCGCCGGGGCGGCGGGCCTCCCCGACGCCCGCCCGGCCCTCCGACGGCCAGCGGCCCGGCCCCCGGGGCATTCGAGGTCAGCTCTCGGGCCTATTTAGAGCGAGGGACAGAAAAGGCACACCTACCCTACAATTTGATTGAAATATTTCCGGTAGCCGTCTAAGGTCTCGTGCTGCAACGAAGCGGAGAAGAGTTATTTGAGGGTGACGGCGGCCGGTCCCGAGGGAGGTCGGGGCACCGCCTCGCTCCACGCCCCGGCGACCGCGGGGGGCGTGGGAGGGGGAGGGCGGGGACGGGAGGACCGGCCTCCTACCCACCATGTTGGACGGGGGCTGAAGCACCAGGCGGGCCTGTTTTCGTCTCTGTTTCCGGTAGTAGTTCTCGAAGGTCTCTCGGGCTCCCTGGAAAGAGACGAAAGGAACGCTGAACGAGCCCTCGCCGACCGGCGGGAAGGACCGGGGAGAAGGACGACGATCCCGCCCCGAGTAGAAAGAATCTCCCTCCCCAACTCTCCCCTCCAGGCCAGCGAAGGAGGCTCGCGCCCTCCGGCCTCGGCGGGCCGGGCCGGGGGGTGGGACGGCGGGTCGGACGGCCACGACGCGGTGCCGGTTTGAGGGATTTTCTTCCCCGGCAACCAGGGAACGGTCCGGCCTCTCCCCCAGAGAGAGAAAGGTGGGCTGAGGGGCGGCGGAAGGAGAGGGGAAGGCGTTCAAGGGCGCTCTCTCCAGCCGGAGACTAAGGAAACGGCACGGACGGAACGGATCCCCCCGCAGTTAAACAGTAAGGAGGGATCCCGTAGTCCACCGGGCCTCCCGGCGCCCCGCCCGACGGACGCCCCCCCGCTCACCCGCCCCGGGCGCTTTTCGTACCCCTCCTCGCACCCGCCCTCTCCGTAACCGACTTCCCGATCGGTCTCCCCCCCACCGCTAGACCGTAAGCTCCCTCGGGGCAGGCTCCTTGCCCGCCAGCTCTATTTGACTGTCCTCCGCCGAGGACTCGGCACAGCGCTCGGCCCGGAGGAGGCACTCGGGGATGGGGTAAAAAAGAGGGAGAAGGGATCCCTATCCTCGCGGAGCTTGCGATCCGACCGGGGGGGAGGAGGGGAGACGGCGGGCTTCGGCGGACAAAAACGTGATCGTTGAAGGGCGAAGGAATAGCCACGGACGTTAAACACGTGCGATTAAGTCGGTAACGGGCGGGGGACCCGCCCGCTAACCCTTCCGTACCGCGCCGTCCCAGGCGTTCGGTACGTGGCGAGCGCTCGGTAAATACCACCGACGGGCCGACGGATCGGACGGGTGAATGAGCGGGCAATTACCCGAGCGACGAGGCGCCTGAGGGGTGGCTTGACCCAAACGGTAACGGGTCGGGGCCGAGGAAGGCCTCCCGGGGGAGGGGGTGTTTCGTCAGGAGGGCGCGAAGGGGGAGGAGGAGAACCGGAGAAGGGAGAGTGACCGGGAAGGGAGAAGGCCGAGAGCAAGGGGCCGGGGAGCGAGAAGAAGGGGCCTCGCGTACGGGGAACCCGGAGCCCGTGGCTGGCCACTTCCAGTCACTCGTCCGTCCGTCCGTCCGTCCGTCCGATCGTATTTATCGAGCGCTCGCCGTGTGGACTGCGCCGCGATCCGCTCGTGGAGAGCACGACGGGGCGAATGAGGAGAGACGACCCTTGCCCACGGCGGGCTCGCGGCAGACATCGATACAAGTAAACGGGCATCAATATACCGGTATCTCTAGAGGGAACGGCCGGGTGTCCGGCCGGCCGCACCCGCCGTTGGCCTCTAGAGTCGGGCCGTCGGGTCCGCGGGCGATCGCCGGGCAGACCGGCGGGCCGCAACCCGGCCCCGGGCGCGGGGGCCTGGCCCGCCGGCGCCGGCTCTCAATCTTGGGCCCGGCCACGGGTCCGCAATGACTGCAACGCGGACCGTCCAGCAGATCGAGGCAGGAATCATCCTTAATCATCCTCCTACGGGGCCCAACCCCCGGGCTTCTGTTCGCCACGGGCCGGCGGGAACCGAGGAACCCGCTTCATCCCTCCTCCTCAGGGGCGGGGAGTGGTCTCTGGGGTCTCTTTCCCCAAATGTCAGATCCTGTAAAGTCTCTCCCTTATTTAACATAGGGCTCTTCCGCCTCACACGGCATTTTTATGACCAGAATTCACAGTGCCCTGGGGGGGGGGGGGGGGGGTTTCCGATCTCGTCGTCGACGGCTTGTGTCCCGAGGCTACTTCGCCACCAGTCTCTCGCCCGCGTCCTCCCTCCGGCCTGGGAACGCCCTCCGGCTTCACATCCGACCCTCCCCTCCCCTCCCTCGGAGCCTTACCCGAAGACCCGTCTCCTCCAAGAGACCTTCTCTGACTGAGCCCTCGGTTTCCTCTTCTCCCTCTCCCTTCCACGTCGCCTGAGGGCTTCGGATTCGCACCCTGCAGTCACCCCTCCCTCGGCCCCACGGCGCCCGAGGGCGTAGCCGGGACTCCCCTATTTACGTCGACGGTAAATACGCAAGCTCACTGTGGGCAGGGAAAGTGTCTACCGACTCTGCTACGCTGTACTCTTCCAAGCACCTAGCAGGGTGCTCTGCACACAGTAAGAGCTCAGAGAACACGACCGATTGCTTGATTTGCCTACGGCCCTCCGCCTCGGCTCCGAGTCCACCCGCCCGGCGCTCAGCGAGAAGCACGGCGCGGCTGTCTGGGATCGCCGGGAGGAGTTACGGAGAGCGTGCCCAAGCAGGGAGAAGGTACTGCTCCCTCTCCCTTCCCCCTACCCCACCCTCTCCGGCTCCAATCCTGGCCGCAGGGTTTCCAGGGTATTCACCGGATGCTCTACCGTGTGCGGGGCGCTGTTCTAAGAGAGGGCTCGGCCGGGGAGTCGGTCGCCACGTTCCCTGCCCAGAGCGAGCTTATCTGGACTCGGCCTCTAGTCACCGTTAACAGTTGGGCCTGGCCTTCCCGCCTCCGCACCACGGCCTCGGCCCCGCTGCCGATCCGGAATCCCAGAATTTCCTCTCCGTGCCCGGCTGAGGAAAGGCAGGAGGGCCCCGAGGGAGGGAGGGAGGGAGGGAGGGCAGGGGCTGGGGGAAGAGAAAAGATGGGGCGGAGGGGAGGGGGGGGCACAGAGGGATGAGAGGGGTCAGCATGACCTATCGGCAAGAGCACGGCCCCGGGAGTCAGGGGTCGTGGGTTCTGATCCCGGCCCCGCCACTTGCCCGCCGGGCCACCTCGGGCAGGTCACTTGGCCTCTCCGGGCCCCGGCTGCCTCAGCTGCAGAACGGGGATCGGGACCGCGCGCCCCACGTGGGGAGGGGACCGTGTCCAACCTGACTACCCCGTAACCACCCCGGCGCTTAAAACGGGGCTTGGCCGGTGAGGTGGGCACTTCACAAAAAACCGCGGTTACTTTCATCAGTAGAGAGGGGTGAGAGGCGGTGAGAGGGCAGGGGGCAGAGAGTGGAGAGGAGCGAGCGAGGGAGAGCGGAGAGAAGGGGAGGGAGAGGAAACGCATCTTTACATTCCCGCGGAGGCGCCGGTTTCTGGTCAAGGGGCTGGTGTTGAGTGTGACGTCGAGTTCCGTCTACCCGGATTCGCCCTGCGCTGCCCCCCTTTCTCAAAACCAAGTCCACCGGAAGCAAGGAGACCTACAGCAGGTGTACACCCGACTCCTCCCGGAAGGGGCGAGAGCGGCGGCGGGAAATCCCCGGCCCCGGAGATCATCTCTGCGCCTTAGAGATAACGAGCTCACCGCACGAACTCTCGGTGCGACCGACTCGAGGTCAGATGGGAGGGGTTCAGAGGAAGGACCCTCTATCCCCCGACTCCTAATCCGGCGCCCCTTCGACCGCGGCCCACTAACCCCCCAGACCCCGGAGGCGCGGAAATCCACACGATCACCAACCACTCTCCGAGGCCGTTTTCCAGACCGGCCTCCTCCGGCCCGCGGGGCAGACGGAAGTGGGCCGGCGAGAGCCCTCGGGACGGCGGCGGCGCTAACCGCCCGGAGCCACGGACGAACCTTCCGGAGACCGACGGTCGGTCCTTAAAACGATCCCCGCAGGAAAAGAGGACGGTATGCGAACGGGAGCAGACACGGAGCGGGGGAGGCGGAGGCCAGGACGGGACGGCGACGAGGTCGCCTTCCCGGATGGAAGGAATCCCAACAGCCACGGTAATCCGGGTACCGGCTGAGCCAGGCACCGTACGAAGCCCTGGGGTAGATAGAAGCCAATCGGGCAGGAATCCCCGTCCCACGGGGGGGCTCGCGAGGGCAGGCGTTGACTCCTCGCTTTTCGGATGAGGAACGCGAAGCTCGGGGAAGTTCAATGACCGGCCCAACGTCACCCAGCGGGCAGGCGGCAGAGCCGGGATCGGAATCGGGGTCCCGTGACTCGCGGGCCCGGGCCCCTCCCGCCGGGCCACGCCGCTCCTCGCCCGGGCTCGCGGCGGCCTGACCCGACGGGGCACCGTGCCCTCGGCCTGCCAGGGGGTCGCCCGCTCGCCGGGGGCCGGGTCCTACTCGGACCGGACGCATCGACCCGCGCCGGGAAGCGGGCGCGGTTTAGTGGATATGGCGGGGGCGGGGGAGCCGGGAGGCCCCGGGTTCTAAGACCGCCTCCGCCACGTCTGCTGGGTGACCTCGGGCAATTCATCTCGCTCGTCTGGGTCCGGTTACCTCAGCCGTAAAACGGGGAGTAAGAGCGTGAGCCCCGTGCGGGCCGGGGACCGGGCTCAACGTGATCAACGCGTCACCTACCCCGGCGCTCAGACCGGCACACGGCATCTAGTAAGCGCTTAACAGAGACTGTTATTATTAATATGATTATCTGTCATCATTATCAACTGGGGGCTGGGCTCTTCCCATTTCCCCGCAGCTACTCTCTGTCCGGGGGGGGGGGGGGGGATATTCTGGGGCTGCGGTTCTGAGATCCGCGTACTCGACAAGCCCGATAATAACTATAACAATATTAACCCGGGCCCGGTGGAGGAAGTCCAAATCCGATCTCTGGCCCCTGGGGGGGGGGGGGGGGGGGGGGGGGGGGGGTGTGACGCCCACTCCAACTTTTCTGCTGTCTCCTTCGGGGAACGCTGAATTTCCTCCCTGAACACGGGCCAAGGTCGAGGGCCACCTTCTCCTCCCTACCCGACTCCCGGAGAGCCACGCGACAACGTGGGGATTGAGCGCGTCGGCCCGGACACGGGGGGAGGGACCCCGGGCCAAAAGGCCGGGCCCGCCGTCCCCTCGGCCTCCCCGCCTCCTCGTGGGTGCCCCCGGGGGGGGGGGGGGGCCGACTCCAAGAGCGAAGACGCCACGGAGGCCGACGGGGCGGGGTTCGCGGCCCCGGAGGGTCTCTGTTATTCCAGCGGGACGGCACGTACCCGGCGGGCTTTCCACCCGAGGAACGTTCGCCTGAGCGGATTAGAGAAAGCCTCCTTTCCAATTAGGGCAGGGGCGCTAATCAAATTATCTGCCGAAAACGCCAAGAAAATAAACGACACGGAATTCTAGATGGCAGTCGAAACACGAAACCCATCCACCTCGGCTCAACGCTTCAACGAGATGCGCTCTGGGCTTTCTTCCGTTCCCGCAGCGCGGAGGGGAGAGAGAGAAGCGGGGCCCGACCCGTAGCCCCGGCCTACCCCTGCGGCCCCTCCGGACCGTAAACACCTCGCGGGCAAGGGGCCGTGTCCACCGACCCTGCCGTCAGTTCGGCACGGCGCCCCGCACACCGCGAGCGCTCGATCGACAGCCCCGACGGTGACCGCGACGACGAGGACGGGTCACTCGATCGCACCGGCCGAGCGCCTGACGCCGCGCGTAAGCTCCTGGCGGGCAGGGGAACGTGTCTTCCCACTCCGTCTTGCTGTCTCCTCCCAGGCGCTCAGCGCGATAATTATAACGATCACGGGGTCGGTCAAGCGCTTGACCGCGCGCCAGGCACTGTACTGACCGCCGGGGTGGAGTCGAGTAAATGGGGTCGGACACGGTGCCTGTCCCGCGTGGGGCTCACGGCCTCGATCCGCGTTCTACAGTCGAGGTAACCGAGGCCCGTCCATTCGTTCAGACGTGTTCACGGAGCGCTTACCGTGCGCAGAGCACCGGGCCAAGCGCCCGGAAAGTACGATTCGGCGACGAACGGAGACGATCCCCGCCCGACAACAGGTCCTAATCCCAGCCCCGCCGCTGACCCAACTGAGCGACCCCGGGCACCTCGCAGCTTCTCTGGATCTCCCCCCCCCCCCCCCGCCCCCGTAAACGACGGATTAGACACGGGCTCTCCCGACCCCGCGGACCGCGAGCCGGGGACCGCGTCCGGTGGGATTGCCCCGCGACGACTCCGGCGCCGAGAGGAGCGAGGCGACGTGCCCGAGGCCGCACGGAAGAGAAGCGGCGGATCCGGGATTAGAACCCGTGACCCCCCGACTCCCGGGCCCGGGGCCCGATCCACCGGCCACACAGTGAACGACCGATCCACCGGCCACGGGGGTCGGCGAGTCGGGTCTCCCCGCTGCCGAGCTCGGGACCCGGACCCTCCGGATCCGGCCCGGCATCCTCACGGCCCCCGGCGATCCCTGGCGCCGCCCGATGCCGGCGGGGCGGGGGAAGGAGTCGGGGAGGGGAAGGGAAGACGAGTTAAGATGCGAAGGAAGGGTCTCTCCCCTCTCGGCTTTTACGACGGGGATTCGGCCGGAGGACCCCTCCCGTCCGCGGGGCCGGGGCGGGGGGGGGGGGGCCGCCGCCGGCCGGCGGCCGGGACCTCCGGCTCCCTCCGAAGGGGCCCCGACCTTCCGGCGAGGCGGGCGGGGCGTCTCCCCCACCCTCCCGAGACCTCCCGAGCCCCCGTCCCCTCTCTGGGACGACGAGGGACCCCCCCAGGGGCCCCGGGGACCCCGGGGTCCCGAGGTCCATTTCCTCTCCCTCTCTCGGCGGCCCGGATTCTAGGAAGCGGCTCCCTCCGGGTAGCCCCCCCCGACCGAGCCCCTCCTCTCCCACTCTGCGTCACCCCGACTGGCTCCCTCGGTCCGTTCTCTCTCCCCGCCCCGCGGCCGACGCGGGCACACGTCCGTACTTCATTTCTCTATCGGCCGACGTCCGCCGACGTCCGTCTCCCCTTCCCGGACCGTGAGCTTGCCGCGGGCGGGGGACGGGCCCGTCCGTCGTTACACCGTCCTCTCCCGGGCGTCCGGCAGGGCGCTCCGCGCACGGCAAGCGCCCGATGAACACGACCGGACCGAGCGGCCTCTGGAACCCCCAGCTCCCCCTCCGTCCAACTCCGGCGGGGGGACGGCGGGAGGGCCCGGGGCCCGGTCGCCCGGCCCTCCACCCGCTCGACCCTCAGCCGGCCCCCTCCGACCTCCCCTCTCCCGCCCGGCCGGCCCGGGGGGCCGAGGCGGCGCCGTCGGTGAATCCCGGCTCTCCGCAGGGCGACCGCCCCGGGGGAGTTCCGAACCCTTCCCCGTGGCTCCCCGGCCCGAACCGCCCCCGCTCCCTCTCCCCCCCGGCGCCGTTCTCTTCCTCTCCCCCGCCCTCCCTCTCGGGCCTACGACGGCGAACCTACGGAGCCCGTCGGGGTTTCCCCGGCACCTCCGTCCTCTATCCTCCCGGCGGTCCCGCGGGGCGGCGGCGGAGGGGCGGGCCGGCCGGGCGCCCGAGCGGGCCGGGTTCGCTCGGCTCGGGGGGGCCCCCGCCCGGGCGGCCGGCCCCGTCCCCTCCGCCGGGCCCCTCGGGGGCGCCGCCGTCGAGCGGCGCCGCCGCGAGGAGACGCAGGGGAGGCTCGAGCGGGCGAGCCCGGCGCGGGCACGGCGGCTCGCCGCCACGGAAACCCCGAAGGCCCGCCGGGATCCCCGCCCCGCGAGCCCCTCCCTCTCGGCTCCGGTGCCGGCGCCCCGCCCGACCGGAGCGACGCCGACGGCCCGCCCCCTCCCGTCGCCCGGCCGCCCGGTTGGGTCGCCGGGGCGGGGGGGGACGGGCGCCCCTCGGTTCCGGGTCCGAGGCCCGAGCGGAGAGGCGGGCGGCGCTCCGCCCCCCTCGCGAGGGGCCCGGCTCCCCCCGGGGCCCGGAGCGGTCCGCTCCCGGGTCGGAGATGGGGCGGCACGGGACCCCCGGCTGCCGGGGGGGGGAGGGGGAGGGGCGCGACGTTGTTCCCCCGGCTCTGCCTCCAGGAAGCAATATTTTGCCATTTGGCCCCGGGGCAAAGCCTGTAATTTCACCACCCCGGCTGCAGCTGGAATTCCCTTTTAACCGCCCGGGCGCCCGCGTGAGGACAGGTTTATTCGGAGGGAAAGTACAGAAGGGGCCATTTTAATTTGGCTGGCCGGGATGGGGGACTTGGGGGCGGGGGGGGGGGGGGGGGGCGCTTCTCACGGGGCCGGTAATGAGGTTCAGCGGGATATTACACTTGGCCATATGGCTAATTCGCACAGCGGGCCAAGCGCGGGCTTCGCTCTCATTAGGGCGGCCCCGGAGCCGGGAGGGAAGCGTGAGTCCGAGATGCCCCCTACCGTCCGGACCCGGGAACGGCCGGGCGGCCCCCCCGCCCCGACCCAAGCCACCGCCCCGCGCCCCCCCCCCCCCAAACCCCAGCCCCACGTCCCCCTCGCCCCGGCCGGAGAGCCCAGTCCCGGCCGCGGCCCCCCTCTCGGGAGCGGGGCGGGACTCCCGTCCACGGGGAGGCCCCGGGGAAGGTCCGCGGCGAACGGGTCGGGCCGGCCCCCCCCCCCCCCCCCCGACCCCTTTCCGGGACAGAGCGTTCATCTATTAAACATCTCCACGCAGGGTCTCCTGTCGTCGGCCTTCCTTCGGCCGGCTTCTTTCGGAGCCCTGCCGATCACGGGGAATAAAGCTCCAACTGACGACCGCTCTTCACGACCTCTGACCCCACGCGACCGACGGTCGCGCGGGGGCGGCGGAGGGGTAAACCCCGAAGGGACCGCGGGTATCTTAATCGCGCTCGGCGACCCGGGCTCCCGAAAATCACGACCGACTCACCCGCCCGGCCGGAAGGGAAGGCCGGACCCCCTCCGCGGTCGAAGCGGTCCGCCGAGGGGGAGACGCGGATCTCCTCCCCTTCGGGAGCCCGGCGGGGCCTTCCCCGAGAGGGGCTCGGCCGGGCGGGGAAGGGGCCGTTCCCCTCGGCCCCGACGCCGGGGCGCGGCGCCGACGGGTCCCCTCCGAGAAAGGCTCCGGATCCCGCCGGCGGGCCCGAGACGGAACTCGGGCTCCGGCCCACGGGGGGCCCGGGGGCTCGGACCGGGGGAGGGTGGGCATCCCTGCCCCGCTTTAACAACGGTAACGACGACGTCGGTATCCGTCAAGCGCCCGCCGCGCGCGGGGCGCCGTTCCGAGCGCCGGGGGAGAGCCGGGGTCAGCGGGCCGTCCCACGCGAGGCTCGCGGCCGATCCCCGTTTCCCGGACGAGGCGGCCGGGGGGCGCGGCGACCCGCCCGCCGTCGCCCGGCCGACGGGCGGCGGAGCCGGGGGTCGGACCCCCGACCCCCGAGGCCCCGGCCCCTCCCACCGAGCCCACGCCGCCGCCGAGCACGGCGGCGTAGCGGCGAGGACACGGGCCCGGCGCTCGCGCGGTCGCGGGTTCGGACCCCGGCTCCGCCGCCCGTCTGCCGCGGGACCCCGGGCGACGCGTTTCGCCCCTCTGGGCCTCGGCTACCTCGTCCGGAAAACGGGGATCGGGACCGTGCCCGCCCCGCCCCGCTCAGGTCCGCCCCGGGCGGACGCGGCGCCCGGCACGGGGTAAGCGCTTAACAGACCCCGTCGTCGTCGCCGCCGTCGTCGTCACGATCACCTGGGGGCCGCGCGCGCGCGCTCGGTCGGGTCTTGACCGCCGCCCGGGTTTCCCGACTCCCGGCCCCGAGGTCACGCGGCCTCCGGTTCGGGGCGGCGATCTCCGTGGCGGAGACGCGGTCTTTCCCGGCCCTGCCACCCCCCCCCGCCTCTAACGATGACGCCGGCGACGATAATCGCGGCGAAAACGGTCTCCGTTTAGCGCTCGCTTCGCGCCAGGCGCCGTCCTAAGCGCCGGCGTGGAAACCAGACGAGCAGATCCCGCCCGGGACCCCCAGCCCAACGGGAGGGAGGACGGGTATCGAATCCCCGTTGCGCGGATGAGGGAACCGAGGCCCAGAGAAGCCAAGTCGCTCGCCCGGGGTCACGCGGCCGGGGCCGGAGGCCGGGTCCCCCGACTCCCGGGCCCGCGCTCTTTCCGTCGGACCGCGGTGCTTCTCCGCTGGCCCTTCTCCCGTTCGGCACGGGGCTCCGCCCGCAGCGAGCGCCCGAAGAACAGAACCGGTCGACCGACCGACGGACCTCGCCAGAGGGCCCCCGTGCCGCCCGCCCGGCCGCCCCGACGGGACCGAGGGGGGACACGGATGGCCGTCCCCTCCGACCCCTCTTTCCTTCTCTGGGCCTCGGTTACCTCGTCTGTACAACGGGGACGGGAGTGAGAGCCCCACGTGGGACGGGGACCGTGTCCGGCCCGACGTGCCCGTATCCGTCCCAGAGCTCCGCGGGATGCCCGGGACACGGGAGGCGCTTAACCGACGCCACGGCCACTATTAACCGTGCTTATTTTCAGGGAGCGGGAGGCTACGGCGGGCAGCGTCCGCTCCGGCTGCGGAGGGTCCCCGCACCGTCGGCTCCGCCCCGCGGAGGGGACGGGAGGGGGGGGGGGGGGGGGGCGCGCCGGCCGGGCGCCCGGCCCGGCCGAGGCGGGGGGCCCGAAGGCGCGGGGGCCGGGAGGGAGCGAAGGGCTACCCTCCGAGGCGGCAGCTCTCGACCCGGGCCCTTCGGGGAGAGGCCCAAGGTTCCAACCCCACGACAGGCAGCCCCCGGTGAGCCCCGCGGTCTGCGGGGACGCCCGCGCGGGCCCCGCTTCCCCACGCTCCCCGACCCGGGGAGCAGGGTGGTCCGCGGAGGGGTAAGGCTTGACCTCGAGATAACCCCCTAACCGGGGACACCGAGCGGCCCCCGGGGGCCCCGGACGACGACACTCCCGCGCCGTCCGTCTCCACCGCAGCCAACCTCCCGATCCTTGGAGCGAACTCCTCGCCTCCCTCCCTCTCCCTCTCCTCCCCTCCCTCCCCGTCTCTCTCTCTCTCTCTCTCTCTCTCTCCCCCCCCCCCCCGCAGAGTTCGGGCCGGTGCAGCGCACGGCGGAGTCTTCCCACGTCTCTTCATCTACAGCTTCGCGTTGCGCAGCGGTGCCGGGGAGGGGCGGGGAGTCAGCTCCGCTCCCCGCCCCGGCCCGCCGAGGGGGGTCCCGGCCCCACGCCGACCTCTCCCCTCGCTCCTCCGAAAGCCGGCGTCGGTGGACGACGACGCTTTCCGAAGCCCCGGCGGAAGGGAGGATCCTTCCGGGGCGGGGACGGGGTGGGTGACGGCGTGGGCCTCGCCGACGGAAAGGGAGGGGGGAGAGGAGGGAGACTGACGCGGGACGCCACCCACGCACTCCTTCCCGGCTCTCCTGCCCCGGACGGGGCGACGTGGGGCGGTCGGAGTCGGAGCCCCCGGTGCGTTTCGGATAAGGGGGAAGGAAGGACGGAAGAGCCTGTCCCTCCTCTCGACCGGCCCGTCTCCCCCTCGGCCGGAGGGGCGGCTCGGCCCCGCGGACGGAGCCCGGGCCCGGGAGCCGGAAGGCCCCGGCTCCCGGTCCCGGCTCCGCCGCCCGCCTGCCCGCGCGTCCCGGGGCGAGTCGCTCCGCTTCTCGGGGCCTCGGTTCCCTCGTCTGGAACACGGGGATTGAGACCGTGAGCCCCGCGTAGGACGGGGACCGTGTCCGGCCCGATGACCTCGTTTCTCCCTCGGCGCTCAGAACGGTGCCCGGCACCTAACAGCTGCTGAACGAGTATCTCGATCATTACGATCGTCGTCGTCGTCCGTAAGCGGACGGACCGGAGGTCCGTCGCGGGCAGGGGATGCGTCTATTCACCGTTGCATTACACCCTCCCAAGCCCTCCGCGCACGGCAGACACGAGCGAGCGAGCGAAACGGCCCGGGGAGCCCGACGGACGGCCCCCGGAACCCTCGGCTCCGTTTCCCCGTCAACGGGCGGGACCCGGTGGGGGGGGAGGGGGGGGACGACCGGACGGGGCCGGGAATGCGCCGCTCCGCCCGCCCGCCCGCCGCCGAGAGGCGGCCCACCACCCGGCTGACCCGCCCCGGGGCCCCTCGGAACCGACGGGACCCCCCCCCCCCCCCCGCCCCCCCCCGTCGGGCCGGGGGGAGGGGAGGGCCGGAGCCCGGGAGCGCCCCGGCGCGGTCGGCCGGCCGCCCGGGCCGCTCCGCGTTCTTCGGAAACGACCGCGGGCTCGAACAATGGAAGATCTGTCAGGGCGGCGCTCGATCGCCAGAATTCATCTGTTTCTCATAACCGCGTTTGACCCGAACGGTGCTGCGGGAACAAGGTGCTCTGTGTTTCGCCGTCTGGAGAACGTGGCTTCCCTCGTGGTTCGCAGAGCACGCTAAAACCCCCGGCCTCCCGCGCCACCGTCGTCGGGCGGCTCGGTGCGTCCGGGTCAGGCCGAGGACGAGGCGGCCTCGGCTTTCCCTCGCTACGTCGGGAACGGGCTTTTTTTTTTTTTTCTTCTTTCTTTCTTTCTTAGTCATATTTCGGGCGGATCTCTGTCGTCTTCAGGCGTCCGGCGTGGGAGGGACAGGCAGCCTCCCCCCGACGTTCCCGTTCACTCTCGGGCCCTTCGGGGGATCGCGCGCGCCCTCTCTCTCGTCCTCCTCCCCTCTATCTCGATCCCCTCGGAGGTTCCGCGGCCGGCCCGGGCCCTACGGCGACGACGTCATCGAAGGGATCTGCCGGGGACCCACGGCGAGCGTTGGCGCCGTTCGTCGAATGTCACCTACCGATCGAGGCGCCGGGGGAGATACGGGTTCATCGGGTCGGAGCCGGCCCCCGGCCCGCATGACAGCCGTGATCGCGGTACCCGTCGGGCGCCCGACGCTCTTCTGAGCGCCGGGCCGGACGCGAGGCGGTCGGGTCGGACCCGGTGCCCCGTCGCACCTGGGGCTCAGAGTCTTCCCGTCCCACGGGCGAGGCGACCGAGTCAGGGAAAAGCGAAGCGACCCGCTCGGGGCCCCGCGGCGGACGGGCGACGGAGCCGGGCCCGGCGCTCTTCCCGCCGGGCCGTCCCGCCCCCCGCCGGGCGCCCCCCGGGTGCCTCGCTCCCCACCCCGACCCGGAGCACTCGCGCACGTCCCCCCACCCTCTGCCGTCTTCCCTCCCCGTAATCTCTTTCAACGTCGGCTTCCGTCCGCCCCCCCCCCCCCCCCCCCCGGACGGTGAACCCCTTGAGGGCAGAGCTTCGTCTCTACCGACTCGATCGCATCCGGCTCTCCCCGGAACCCGGCAGGGCGCCCTTCGGCGGGGCTCGGCGGCACGGGCCCGGGCTTGGGAGTCGGAGGGCGCGGGTTCTAATCCCGGCTCGGCCGCTTGCCCGCCGCGCGGACCCGGGCGAGCCGCCCCCCAGATCCGTCCCTCGGTCACCTCCTCTGTAAGATGGGGACGGAGGCCGCGAGCCCCCCCACCGTGTGACCGTGGGCGAGTCACTCGGCTCCTCTGCGCCTCGGTCACCTCATCTGGAAAACGGGGCCCGTGAGCCTCACGTGGGGCGACCCGACGAGCCCGCGTCTCCCCCAGCGCTCGGGACGGCGCTCGGCGCGCCGACGTCCTCGTCGCCTTGTACCTCCCCCGGCCCTTAGCGTTCCAGGCACTCAGTACCACGGACTTGGCAGTAAGCGCTCGACAAACGCCACCGTCATCCGTCGTCGTCCTCGTCGTCGTCACAGAGAGCCCTCGACGACCACGCTGCGGTCCGCCCACTCGGCTCTCCCGACGCCGACCTTCCCGCTGGAACTCCGTCTCGTCTCTCTCGCGGCCGCCCCCTCGACCACGTCCTCCCGCCGGCCCGGAGCCCCCTCCCCCTCCGTGTCCGACAGACGCCACTCTCCCCGTCGACGCCGGGAGATCACCCTCGGGCGCCGTCTCCCTCGTCGCCCCGCTCCGCCACCCCGAACCATCGAAGCCCACGCCGCCGGCCGCCCGGCCCCTCCCGCGCTCCCCGGGGACGACGGGGCCGCTCGTGAGACCGCGGCCCCGTCCGGACGGACGCTTCCCCGGCGACGGGGACGGGCCCGGGCCGAGGGGAAGCGGGGGCCCGGGAGAAACCGGGCCGGGCTCGGGGGGAGCCCGGCCCATTTTCACGAGGAGGCGCCGGCGCGGGGCCCCGCGCCCCATCCCGGCCCTCGGCCCGCCGGACGCCGGGGGGGCGCGTCTCCTCCCGCTCTCCGGCGGGTCCCCCCCGACGTCTGAGCGACGGCCGGCTCCGGCCTCGACTTCCACCGCGACGCCGGTCTTCCCCCGTCTCCAGGTCGGCCCCGCCCGGCATCCGGAGAGAGGTCGGCGGGGGGACGAGGGCGCCGGGCCGGGATCCGGGAGGCCGGGGTCCTCTCGCCGGCCCCACCCCGGCTCCCCCCGGGGACGGCCGGACGGGTCCCGCCCCCGCCGCCCCCCACCTCCACCCCGTCCGCCGTCTCCCCTTTCGGAGGAGGGACGGGGGCCGGACCCGTGAGGCCGTAAGGGAGGCCTCGGGTGCGAGGGGCCCCGGGAGGCCTCGGACGGTGACGGCTTCTCCCTTCGGGCCCGCCCTCCCGTCCGACGGGAGGCTCCCGGGGCCCCGGCCGCCAGGATCGGTCCTCCTCCCCCGTTCGGAGACGGCCGGCGGCGCCCCGGCGGCGGGGTCCCTTCCGGGGGCTCGCGATCCACCGGCCGGAGGCCCGAACCGTTGGCTGACCGATTCCCTCGACGCCCTGGGAGACGACTGGCCCGGGGACTGTTCGCCCGGACCGGTTCCGCTCCCCCGCCCCCCGGCCCCGCCCCCCCGGCCCCGCCCCGCCCCCGGACCCCCGAGCCCCCGAAAGCCTGTCGCGACGGCGCGGCGAGTCAGCCTCGCGAACGGCGGGGAGCGGCGCGCGGCCCCGGGGAGGAGGCGCGCTTCCCGGCGATCCCCGTTTCACGGGGGAGGTAACCGAGGCCCGGAGAAGCGAACCGCCTCGCCCGAGGTCACCGAGCGGGCCGGTGGCGGCGCCGGGACCGGAACCCGCGTCCTCTGACTCCCGGGCCCCCTCCCCGCCGGGCGACACCGCCTTCTCATATCGCGGCGCTCGGGGTGTCGGGGACAGCAGGGGAGAGGGCGGACGACACGGATCCACAGTCGGTTCGGGGCGATCCGACCGCCCTCCACCCCCCGCCTCCGAGCCCTGCCGCGAGCTCGCCTCCTCCGGGGGGGCCCTCCCGGGCCGAGCCCCCCTTCTCCTCACCTCCCGCTCCCCTCCGCGTGGCCCGTCCCAGCCCCACGGCGCTCACGTTCCGTATCCGTCGTTCATTCGTTTCCCTCGACGTCCGTCCCCGCCCCCGGACCGTAAGCTCGCGGCGGGCCGGGAACGGCCGGTCACCGTCGCGGGGCACTCTCCCGAGCGCTCGGCCCAGCGCTCCGCGCGCGGGAGGGGCTCGCTAAGTACGACCGCGCGGACGAGGGGGCGACCTCCAAACCTTCCCGGCCGCCCCTTCGTCGGAGGCGGCCCGGGGACCCTCCGACGCCCCCCGCTGCGTCGCGCCGACGGGACGGGCCCGCCGGCGGCCGTCCGCCGCCGCCGCCGAGGCCGGGCGACCCGAACCGACGCGCTCGGCGGCCTCGAGCCGGGGCGGGCCGGGGGGGCGGGATCCCGGCGGCCGTAAGCCGGCCGCGATAGCCGGGAGAGGTCCGCCTCCCTCCTCCGCCCCCCCCCCCCCCCCGCCCCCGCCCCCCCGGTCGCCCGTGTGGGGACCGAAGCGCCCGGACGGCTTCGAAACAATCCCGTGAGGCGCGCCCCCCCCCCCCCCCCCCCCCGGGCACGGTCCGCGACCCCGTTCCCTCCCCGAGTCGAGGACCGGGTCTCGACCGACCGCGGCCTGACCCCCTCCTTCGCTCTCTCTCCCGCTCCCCCGCCCTTCCCGCCGGGGTTCGGCGCTTCCCGGGAAAGCCTCCCCGCTCGTCTGATGTCGTCCTCGGCCGGGGTCGCCAAGGGAAGGATCGACGGGTGCTCGGCCCCTCCTAGGGGACCGTGACCGCCGTCCGACCCCCCGGCACGGTACGTGAACTCCCGCCCCGCCGAGAGGGCCGGCGGACCGAAGCGGGACCTTTCAAATGATCCTTCGGGGATTCATAAGCGGTCCGGCCGTAAAAGGGAGGCGACCGGGAGGTCGGGCTCACCGAAAATAATGAACGTCGCCCCGCTCATTCGGAGCGCGGCCCGTCTTCCCCCGGGGCCGACGGTTCGGATAAACACCATTGTGAACGACAGGCTATTAAGGACTTCCCGTCGCTCGTGTCACGGTCCTTCCGACGGCCGCGAGGAGAGCGCTCCCCCTCCCCGGCGCCCCGGCCCCGCCGGCGGCGGCTCGGAGGGAGGGCGTGGGTCCTCCCGGAACCCTCTCGGGGCGCCGGGCCGGGCGCCGGGCGGAAACCCGCCCATCGGGTCGGACGCGGCCCCCGTCCCCGCTTCCCGGGCGAGGCGACCGGGGCCCGGGGAGGGGAGGCGAGTGGCCCGAGGTCACCCGGCGGGCGAGCGGCGGGGCCGGGGCCGGGACCCGGGACCTCCCGGTCGCCGGGCCCGTTCTCCCACCGCTACGCCGCGCCGGGGCGCGCGTTCGCCGGGTCGTGTTTACCGGGCGCCCGCCGGGGTCGGGGCGCCGTGCCGGACGCCCGGCGCCGCGCGACGCCCTCGCCCCGGGCCACCGGGGCGAACGTCCTCATCCCCGGCCGCCCCGGGGCTCGGCGGCCGCCGCTCTGAGCCCGGAGCGCGGCCGGGGAGACCGAGGCGGGGACGGAGCTGAGCCCGGGACCCGGGCGTCCGGGTGGCAGGACTTCCCCGGGTGGAGGAAGGGCGCCGGGGCTCCCCCCGGGACCCCGGCCCGGCCCGCCGCCTCGCGCCGCCCCCCCCCCCCCCCCCCCCCGAGGATCCCGGCCGTCACCGGGAGCCGGGCCGCGCGACGAGGAGAAGGCCGCCCGAGGCGAATCATCCCCCCCGCGCCACTGCCGCGAACGACGCCGAGGAACGGCAGATCGGCACCCGGGCCGAACCCGCTCCGAAAACCCTCCCGCCCTGACCTCTCGGGCCGGAGCAGGCGCCCGAGATCGCCGATCGCCGGTGGAAAACCGTGTGGTGAAGAGCTGGCCCGCGGTCGCGATCGAAACGGGGAGAGAGAGACGGGGGCGAGAGAGAGAGAGAGAGAGAGAGAGAGGGAGGGGGAGAGGATCGTACACACGCAAAACGCCGGTATTCTTCTCCAGACTCCGGAGGTTCGCCGGAGGAGGAGGGTCAAGGGGGACGGACCTCCCGGGGACGGCTGAGATCCCGAGGGTGACCATTCGTTCGATCCCATGCGGCGGGCGCCCGCCGCGCGCCGAGCGCTGTACGGAGCGCCCCGGGGTTGGCAACGGCCCCGGAGGGGGTCGGCACGTGACCGGCCGGCCGGGACGGCAGATCGCGCCTACCGACGGTCCCGCGTCCCTCTCCCGCGGCGACCGGGCGCGCGGCGGCATCCGCTCCGAGGCACCCGGTCCCTCCCGTCCCTCTCGCGCTCGCGACGACCGTGATCGCGGCATCATCTAAGCGCTCCCGCCGTGCGGCGCGGCGCGGCGGAAAGCGCACGGGCTTCGGAGGCGGGGGTCACGGGTTCGAACCCCGCCCCGGCCGCGCGCGGGCCGCACGGCGTCTCGGTGCCTCGGTGACCTCATCCGCAAAACGGGGACGGAGACCGTGAGGCCCGAGCGGGACGGCCCGACTCCCCCCGCGTCCACCCCGGCGCTCGGGACGGCGCCGGGCACCCGGCGAGCGCCCGCCGGGTACCGACATCCACCGCACGCGCCCGACGCTACGCCCGACGCTAAGTCGGATCCGCTCCCCCGCCCCGCTACGCGTCACGCCCTCCCGCCCAGTGGGCCTCCTCCTCCCCACCTCTAGGCCGGGGGTCCTGATCCCGGCTCCGCCGCCCGTCTGCCGCGCGGCCTCGGGCGAGTCACTCGGGCCCCCTGGGCCTCGGCCCCCTCGGGCGTGAGACGGGGACCGAGTCTGCAAGCCCCGCGCGGGACGGGGTCGGCGTCTCCAGCTGCCGCGCGGGCGCCTTCGGCCCCGCCCCCGGAACGGGGGGGGGGGGGACTCGGCCCTTCACCTCCTCCCGTCCCCCGTCCGGCCCGTCGCGAAATCCCCGTCGGTGCCAGCTGCGCGACCCGGGGTCCAACCCGTCCTCCCCTCTCCGTCCACGCCACGGCGCCGATCCCGGCGACCGTCGCGCCCCGCCCCGACCGCCGCGCCGGCCCCCCCGCCGGCCTCCGGGCCTCCCGTCCCTCCCCGCTCCGGTCCGCGCCCGGCTCCCGCCGCCCGGGCCGTTTCTCCGAAGGACCCTTCCGGTCCCGACCTCCCCGTGGCCTCGGGGGGCTCCGGGGGCTGCCCGTCCGTCTCCGCGCCCGACGGAAAGCCCTCGCCGGCGGCTTCGGGGCACGCGGCCCCGCCGACCCCCTACCCCGACCCGGGCCGACGCCGACCCGCTCGCCGTGCCTCCGTCCCGCCCCCGTCCCCCCCGTCCCCCCCGCCCCGGGTCTGCACCTCTCCCTCCGCCTCCACCTCCGCCGGTCCCCCACTCTCCCAACGCACAAAACCCTCCTCGAGTCCCTTTCTCCCGCGAGAGGCCTTCCCCGCCCGAGTCCCGCCCCGGTCCGGCCCTCCCCTCCGGAACGCCGCGGTCGGCGCGGGAGCCGGGGCGGGGGCGCCTCGGCGACGTCCGGACGCTCCGGACGGAGAGACGGGCCGGACTTACGGACCGGCCGCCGCCGCCCGACGGCGCCGCCCCCGCTCCGAACGGGCGGGGAGGACGGGACGCCGGCTCGCCGCGGGGCGATGTGCCGTTCCCTGCGCCCGACCGGGGGGTCGTTCTCCTGGAGAGCTCACCGGCTCGGCCCCGGGAGATCTCGGGCCGACGGCCGAGCCCGGAGCGGCGGGTCCGCCGCGGCCCTCCTCCCCACCGAGGGATTCGCCGGCCGGGCCGCCCCCGGCGGGCCGCCCCCGGCGGGCGGGGGACGGGCGGGGCCCCGTCCGCCGCCGCGGTCGCGGTCATCCGACCGTCCAGTCGGTCGCGCCTGCCCGGCGCTCGCCGCGGGGACCGGGCGCGGGGCGAGTACGATACGGCAGATTCGGTCCGTCGGGTCAAACCGATCGCTCCATCGCATCCGTCGGGGGCCCGCCGGGCGCAGAGGCCGGGGCCCGGCGCACGGGGAGAGCGCCGGGACCGCGACCGGGACGGCGGGAAAAATGACGGCGGTACGGGTTGAGCGCCCGCTACGCGACAGACGCCGCTCTAAGCGCCGGGCTGGACACGAGACCATCAGGTCGGCTACGGTCCCCGTCCCGGCTGGGGCTCGCGGTCTCGACTGCCCGAGGAGGGAACCGAGGCCCGGGGAGGAGGGGCGGCTCGCCACGGTCACCCGGCCGGACGAGCGGCGGAGCCGGCGTCGGGACCCGGGTCCCTCCGGCTGTCGGGCCCGGGCCCTACCCGGCGGATGGCGTCGCCCGGCCAGAGCCGGGAGGGGGAGATCCCCGCCCGCGAGTAGCCGGGGCGCCCGACCGATCCGCCGATCGATCCGGGCCAGCCGCCGGGCCGCGGCGGCGGAGGCCGAGGCGAAGCCCGGGACGGGCAAGACGGCAGGGTCCGAGATCAGGAGTGCCGTGGGGGGGTCGGGGCGCGTACCGAAGCGCTCGAGGGGCGCGCGGCCCGGCGCACGGCCGACTGGCGGGGGGGAACCGAGGGCTTGGCCCAGGAGGGCCTCCGGGAGGAGCGGGCGAGACGGGGCGCGAGCCTCTTCGGAAAGACGATCCGGGCAGCGGAGCCGAGCGCGGACCGCGGAGGGGAGAGACGGGAGGCGGGGAGCGGGCCGAGGCGGGACCCGAGGCGGGAGGGGACGACGGCTCGGCGCGGCCCGGCAGCGGGGAGCCGGGCCGGGGAGAATCACGCGAGGGGCCGGGGGTCGATCGGACCGTGAGCCCGTCGGACGGCGGGGACCGTCCCTACCTGCCGCCGACCTGTCCGTCCCAAGCGCTCGGCACGGCGCTCCGCGAATGCCGTCCAACCAACGAATGAACCGACGGGACAGATCCCCGGCCGGGCGCATCCGTATCCGCTCGGGCAGATCCCCGCGTGAGCGGGGGGGCGAGTGGCCTCGCCGCTCCGGGGCCCGGTTCCCTCGTCCGTGAAACGGGGACCGAGACCGTGAGCCTCTCGTGGGACGGCCCGATGACCCCGTGTCCGCCCGGCGCTTCCAACGGCGCTCCGCGCGCAGCGAGCGCCCGACGGATACCGCCGTGGTCCGTCATCGCCCGCGGCGAGGTCCGGGCCGGGGGGGGGGGGTCGACCGGCCCGTCCGGAACCGACGGGGCGGGGGCCCGGGAGGCCCATCGGCACCCACCCCCCTCCCGGGAGAGAGGGTCCTCGGCGGGGCGGGCCGCGGGGCCGACCCGCTACCTCCCCACGACCCCCCCCCCCCGGCGGAGACGAGGTCCGTCGGGCGCACCGCCGAGGCCCGGGTCCTCGACGGGGCGAACCCCGGCTCAGGACGGCCACGAGGCGCGGGGGCCGACGGCAGGCCCGTCCCGGAAATGCCCCGGGGGGAGCCGCCGCCCGGTGACCCCCGCCCCCGCCCGCCCGGAGGGTCGCCGGGTCCTCCACGAGCGCGCGGGACCGCCGGCGGGCGCGCGCACGAGGAAGCCCCGGGGCGGTCCGCTTCGCTCTCCGTCGCCTTCACCCGTCCGCGGTGCCCCGCCACCCCCTCGCAGGCAGAAGCGGAGGTCCGCCCCCGGCGGCGGGGGGCCGGCCGCCCGTCCCTCCGCCGGCGGGCCCGACCCGCGGTCCCCCTCCCCGCTCCGCGCTCCGGCCCGCCCGTCGCCGCGTCCCCCGGGGCCCCTCCGGACGGGCCCGGGGCCGCCGGGCTTCGCCGATCCCCACGGGACCGGCTCCGAGGCCTCGATTCCGCCCGCCGACGCGCCGGCGGGGGCGCCCGGCGGCCGCTCCCGACGGGCCCCCGGGACGGCCGGGGACGGAGCGGGAGGGCTCGCGCGCGCCCCCGCGGCGGCTCGCGTGACGGTGTGAAGACCCGGGGTCACTCACCAACACCGAGTATATGTGCAAGCATCGGTACACGGGAGAGAAGTCCACCAGATCCTGAGTTCCGGGAACCTGCGGGAGAAACAGAGCACGGGATCAGCGGGGGAAGGGCCCGGCGCGGCAGGACGGGGGCCCCGGTCCGTCTCGGAACGGGCGGGGCGGGGCGGGCGGCTCCCTCCCGACGGGCGCTTCCACCGAGCGCCCGGGCTGCGCGCGGGGGCCCCGCGCCGAGCGCCGGGGGAGCGGGACCCAACAGCGAAGGGAATCTCCGCCCGCCCGCGGGGAGCTCGCACTCTCGAGCGGGCGAGAAGGGCATCGACGTGCGCAAACAGACGGCGGACGCGTACGTCAGCGGCGCGGGGCCGGGAGCGGGGAAGAACCGGGGGAGCACGTCGGGGCGACGCGGAGGGGACGGGGAGAAGAGGAGACGGGGGCGGGCTCGGTCAGGGGAGGCCGCCCGGGGGAGACGGGCCTCCGAGGGGGCTTCGAAAGCGGAGGAGGGGCGCCGTCGCATCTGAGGAGTCAGAGATCTGCCGAGCGCCCGCCGCGTGAGGAGCACCGTCCGTCCGACTTACGGAGCGCTCTCCGTGCGCGGGGCCCCCCGTTGAGCGCCCGGGAGAGTACGGCGCAACGACATCACGGGCGCGTTCCCCGCCCTCGGTATAAGAAGAGCAGGAGCCATCCCCGTCCCCGAGGAGACGGGAATCAAGGTGCTGCGGGGGGTGGGGGGGGATATCGGGCACCTCAAACCCGCCCGCCCCCGGACCGGGTCGCCGGGCCGGGCCGAGGCTAGACGCGAGCGGAGGACGAGAGCCGCCGCGGCTCGCGGGGGAGGGCGAAGCGCGGAAGAAGCGAACCCCGGCCCCTGGCTCACACTGCCGCCCTCCGGCCTCGTTCGACCGTCCGATCGTACCCGCTGGGCGTCCGGCGGCCGCCGGGCACCGCCTCGGGGACCGGGGCGAGTACGGCGCGACGACGAGCGGTGACGTCCCCCGCCCGCGATGAGCTCGCGGTCCGGACCGGGGGAGGCGGACGTCGGTGTCAATAAATGAAACGACAGGTTCGTACGGGAGTTCTCAGGGGCGGGGAGGGAGGAAGGGCAAAGGGGCGAACGGAACGACGGGCGCGCGCGGGCGCGGGCGGGGGCCGGGGGCGGGCGGGCAAAGGGAGCGGGTCGGGGCGCCGCGGGAGGGAGCGGGGGATGCGGGAAAGTGGGGCTCGGTCCGGGAAGGCCCCCCGGAGGAGGCGGGGCCCCGGTAGGGCTCCGGAGCGGCGGAGAGCGGCCCCCGGCGGGATCGGAGGAGGGGAGGGCGTTCCGGGCCGGAGGCGGGCCGCGGGCCGGGGGGCGGCGGCGAGGCGGGCGGGATCGGGGCCCGGCGCGGAGGGCGGCGCCGGGGGGGCCGAGGTCCCCCCCCCGCCCCGAGACGGCCCCATCGGGAACGACCGCGTTCGGGGCGGGAGGGCTCCGGGGGCCAACCCGGGCCAGATCGCGGGCGGGGGGGGGGGGTGGATCGGGAAATTCTTAGGTCGGCGTGAAACCGGGCCGCGGCCCCTCCGGCCCGGAGGGCCGGGGACATCAAAGCGACGCCCGCTCCCTCTCGGCCTCTCCCTCTGCCCCCCTTCCCTCCGGCTCTCTCCGGAGAGCGGCCGAGGGACGTGCTGGGACCGGAGGGGGGCCGGGGCGAGGAGAGGGAACGGAATGTGAGGGGCGGGCCCGGCGGGAGGCGGGGGGGGGGGAGGGAGGCCGACGGTCCGGCCGGGGACCGCCCCGGCGCCCCGGGGGAGACGGGACCCTCGCGCTCCGGGTCCCCGGCGGGCCGGGCCTCGGTTTTCACCCCGGCGCGGGGGGGCGGGGGGGGGGCGACCGACGCGCGCCGCGGAGCTCCGGGGACCGGGTCGGAGCGGATCCCGCCTCCGGAGGGGCGGCTTCCCCCTCGCCGCCCCTCCCCTCCTCCCCCTCGAGACGGCGCGGGGCCGCTCCCTCCGGGAAGCCCTCCCCGACGACCGCCGGCCCGATCCCCCGGGCCGGCCCCCCTCCCCCGAGGTCCCCCGCGAACCGCGCCCGTGGCCGGCAGGCCCGTGGCCTCGCGGGAGGGGCCCGGGCCCGGGGGTCGGAGGGCCCGGGTCCCGATCCCGCCCCTCGCGCCCGACGGCCGCGACGCCGCGGCTCCGCTTCCCCATCCGTAAAATGCCGCCGGGGCGTCCGGCCCGGTCCGGCCGCGTCCGCCTCGACGTCCGGCACGGCGCCGGGCACGGGGCGGGCGCCCGGCGGACGCCGCGCGGGGGGGGAGCGGAGACCGGGGTCCGGGCGAACGGGGGCCGGGCCGGGCGGGACTCCCGGACGCCCGGCGGACGATCCGAGCTCCGGGCCTCCTCCGGCCCGAGCCTCCCCGGTGCCCCCGTCTCCGCCCCTTCCGCTCCGGATCCAGCCCCGGGGGCTCCCGGGCCCCGCCCGCCCGCCGGCCTCTCCTCGCCCGCGGACGCCCGCCTCGACCCTCCGCCTCGACCCCCCGGCCCGCCGCCCTCCCCGCTCGCCTCCGCGCTCGGAGCCGGCTTCGCCGAGGCGGGATCCTCCCGATTCCCGGGAGGGAGCGGGGGACTCCCTGGCTCGGGGCGACGTCCGAGGCGGGGGCCCGCGGAGGGCGAGGTCGGCGAGACGCCCACCGGCGGCCCCGCGGGGCCCACGGACCGACCCGGTCCCGCGACGGGGCGTCCCGAAGCGGCCCCGCGCGGGGCGACGGTCCCCACGGACCCCGTTCCGTTTCCGTTTGGGGCCTCCGCGGCATCCGTCGAGCCCTCGCCGCGGGCCGGGCACCGTGCCGAGCGGCGGGGGGGACGCGGGCCCGTCGCGCCGGACACCGTCCGCGTCTCCCGGAGGACTCGGAGCCCTCGCTTCCGTCGACCGGTCGGCCGCATCTACTGAGAACTTACCACGCGCAGAGCGCCGAGACCAACTCCACGCCGGGGAGCCACGGAGTACGACGGGCCCGGCGGCCGCGGCCCGGGCCCGGGAGCCGGGAGGGCCCGGGGTCCGGTCCCGGCTCCGCCGCCCGTCCGCGGCGTGACCCGGGGCGAATCGCCTGGCCTCCCCGCGCCTCGGTCCCCCCGTCCGCAAAGCGGGGATCGGGACCGCGGGCCCCACGTGGCTCGCGGGCGGCGACCGACCCGACCGCCCGCCCGGCGGCCCGGCGCTCGGAACGGCGCCCGGAACGCAGCGGGCGCTTCCCGGCCGCTCGATTCTACCGGTCGCCGTCGTTCTCGTCCGTCCGTCTCCCCCGATCGGCCCGCGAGGCCGTCGGAGGGCGGGGGCCGTCCCCACCCGTCGCCGACTCGTACGTTGCGAGCGCTCGGTGCGGTGCCCTGCACGTAGCGAGCGCCCGACGGATACCGGCGGACGGACGGACGGACCTTAAGAAGAACCCGACGGGATAGCTCGCCGTCCGAAGGGACCCCTCATTCATTCGGCCGTGCCGATCGAGCGCCTACTAAGCGCCGGGGAGAGTACGACGTAACAGCGAACGGACACGTTGCGCGCTCCCGACGGGCGCGCGGTCCGAAGGGGGAGACGGGCGCTAACGCAGATACGGAAATCGGAGGCCCGGGGAATGACGGTGGCAACCTGCGGCCCCGTCGGGTGCTCGCCGCGCGCCGGGCACCGTGCCAAGCGCCGAGGCGGACACGCGGACCCCGGGTCGGACGGTCCCCGTCCCACGCGGGGCTCGCGGTCTCGGTCGCCGTTTTACGGATGAGGGACCCGAGGCCCGGAGCGGCGGAGCGACCCGCCCGGGGCCGCGCGGCGGACGGGCGGCGGGGCCGGGATCAGGACCGGCGACCCGCCGGCTCCCGGGTCCGGGCTCCGGCCACGCCGCCGGGCCGCTCTTCCGAGGGGCGGCGGGGCGGGGCGGGCGCGAGCGGCGGGGGGACACGAGCCGGAAGCCCGGGCGGGGCGGGAACGTCAAGCCCACGCCGACCCACGGGGTCCCGAGCCGGTCGCGGGCCGGCCGCCTCCCCCCGACCGGGGCCGCGGGATTTCACCTGTCGCCACCCGTGGTTTTATTCCCCGGCACCGAGGCCCCGTCTGCCCCCGGGCCCCGGCCCGCGGGCTCGCCGTGGGGCCGTTCATCGTCGCATCGCGCTCTCCCCGGCGCCTGGCACGGAGCCCTGCCCGCGGCGAGCGCTCCCTGGAGGCGACCGCACGGACGACGGGACGCCGCGGGCTCGGGGCGACGGGGAACGGGCCCGCGGGAAGCCGACGGCGGGGACGGGGGGCCGGCCGGGCGCGGGGGCGGCCTTCGGGGGGGCTGGGTCTCCTCCCCGCCTCCGCGCGCGGACAGACGCACGGACGCCCCGCCGTCGGCCTCGCTCCGTGCCGGCCCCCGGCCGGGTGACGACCGAGCCCGCGGGGCGGGGACCGCCGAGGCCCCCCTCGGCCGGCGACGACGGACGCGGATGGCTCCCGTCTCCGGACGGAGAGCCCCGGCTCCCCCTTCGCCCGCGCCGCCTCGTCTCCCCGGCCCCGACCTGAGGGACGCGGCCGGGGCTCGCTCCGCCCGGCCCCGCCGACGGCGCGTTCTCGGCCGGGACCGGGGTCCGTCCCCCCCCACGGCGGACGGGAGATGACTCCGAGGACGGGGCCGCCCGACCGGGACGGCGAGCGGCTCCTCCGTCCGGGGGCCGAGGAGGACTCCGAGGGCGCCCCCTCCGCCCGGCCCCCCCCCCCGCCCCCCGGCCCCCGCCGGGATCGGGCCCGGGAAAGGCAGAGCGGGACGCCCGTTCCGCCCGCTTGCCCGGACGGCGAGGGTTTCGACCCGTCGCTTTTCCCCTCGGGCCCCCGGAGGCCACGCGTCGGGCTGCCGGTTTCAACACCAAGGACAGCGGCCCCTCGCTCCCGCGCCGTTTCCGGGAGGACGGCGGCCGGCGCGAACCCGCCCGCCTTCGGCGGGAGGCCCGGGGGGGGGGGGGCGCGTCCTCGGGGCCCGGGGGCCGGAGCCCGGGCCCGGGCGTCGGGAGGTCGCGGCGTCCCGTCCCGGCTCCGCCGCTCGTCCGCCGGGCGACCCGGGGCGAGTCGCCTCGCTTCTCCGGGCCGAGACGGCGAGCCCCACACGGGTCGGGGACCGCGTCCGACCCGATCCGCCCGCGCCCGCCCCGGCTCTCGGCCCGCCGCCCGGCGGGCGCTCGACGGACGCCGCCGACGGCGTCGTCGCCGGGGGACGGAAGGGAAAAGCGGGCCCCGGCGGCCTCCCCGAGGCCTCCCGCCGCTTCCGGATCCTTATCGGGCCGGGCCGCGGACCCGCGTCTCGGCCCGCGACCCCCGGGGGGAGACCGGGTCGGCGAGGGGCCGGACCGCGGAGCCTCGGTCCCTCCGGGGGTCCCGGATCCCGCGCCCGCCGGGCGGAGGGAGGGGACCCGCGGGGGAGCGGTGCGGTTCGGCGGCGAGGGCGGGGATCCGGGGGTCGGGGGGCCCGGGTGCGTACCGGTCGGCACATCCCAAGCGCTTGGCACGGCGCCCTGCGCACGCCGAGCGCCCGGCAGACGCTACCGGGTGAACGGACGGATGGATCCCACTCCCGGCTCCGCCGCTCACCCGCCGGGGAGGGCGACGCGACCCGCCCGCGCCTCGGTTCCCCCGTCCGCAAGGCGGGGAGCCGGCCCCCGGCCCCGCTCCCGTTGGGCCGCTCGGCCCCACGCGGGACCCGTCCGCCCGGCGCCTACGACGGAAACCGCGGTTGTCCGGAGCGAGAACGGGCGCGTCCAGAAGGCGGGGGCCCGGACGGCCTCCGCCCCCGCCCGAGGCCCTCGAGGGAGAGACCCGGGCCGCGACCCTCGCCGGGAACCTTCGGGTCGTTCTGTCCGTCGACGGACGTCGAGCGCCCGCTCCGCGCCGGGCGCCGCGGTCCCCCGGCGGGTCCCGGAGGACCGGCCCCCGTTTTACGGACGAGGTGACCGAGGCCCGGGGAAGCGAAGCGGCCCGTCCCCGGTCGCGGGGCGGACGGGCGGCGGGGCCGGGACGGAGGGGGGCCCTCGGGCGGACCGCTTCGCCTCTCCGGGCCTCGGTCGCCCCGTCCGTCGCCGACGGGCACGTCCCGGGCGCCCGGGGCGGCGCTCGGCACGCAGCGGGCGCTCGGTCGACGCCACGGGACGGACGGACGGACGGACCCGGAAAACGGGGACCGACGCCGGGGGCCCCGAGCGGGTCGGGGACCGGGTCCGACCCCGTCGGCCTCTGTCGGCCCCGGCGGCTCGGGGGAGGGCCGGCCACCCGAGTCGGTCAGCGGACGCCTCACGGGTACCCATCTCATTTTTATTCCCATCCCCTCCCTCGTGCCCTCCTCCCGGCCCGGAGCCCCCTCCGCCCCGCGAGCGGTCTGCCGGCCCGCCACCGTCCCCGGCCTCAAAGCCTCTCTCTCTCCGAGTGGCGTGACGGACAGAGCCCGGGCCTCGGGTCGAAAGGTCCCGGGTTCCGACGCCGACCCGGCCGCCCGGCCGCGGGGCCTCGGGGGAGTCTCCTCTCCGGGCCTCGGCGGCCTCACCCGCCCGACGGGGGCCGGGACGGCGAGCCCGGCCCCGTCGCCCTCCATCTCCCCGCCTCCCTCCCTCCGTCTACCGCCTCGCCGGAGGCCCGGCTCCTCCCGGAGGCCCTCCCTGACGGCGAGCCCCCCTCTCCCCTTCTCTCCCGCTCCCCCCGACGTCACCCTGACCTCCTCCCTCTCTCCGTCCCCCTCTCGGCCCCCGGGCACGCGGGTCCGTGTCCGTCGCTCATTCGGACCGCCGTCCGTCTCGCCCTTCGGACCCCGAACTCGCCGCGGGCGGGGGACGCGCCCGTTCACCGTCCCCGCGCTCTCTCCCCGACGCCCGGGGCCGTGCCCCGCGCACGGCGAGCCGTCGACGGGTCCGCCCGACCGACGCGGGCCTCGGCGGCTGCCGTCGCGGAGCGTTCCGGGCGGAAGCGCCCGTCTTCCGGAAGGGGCCGGTGTCGTCGTCTCTTCGGGGGGGCGTCCGTCCGGCGCTCGCCGCGTGGCGGACAGCGTCCCGGACCCCGGGGCGGGTACGGGTTAACGAGGGCAGAAGGGGTCCCCGTCCCGCACGGGGCTCACGGTCCAAGTGGGAGGGAGACCCGGAAGCCCGTCCCCCGGACCGTAAACCCGTGGCGGGCGGGGAACGTGCCTTTCCCGTCCCCGCGGCGGACCCCCCCCGCCCGCCCCCCCGGCGCTCCGCGCCCGGCGAGCCCTCGATGAGAGCGACCGACCGGACGGGTTTCCGATCCCCGTTCCCCGGCGGGGGGAACCGAGGCCCAGAGAGGCGAAGCGCCGCGGCGGGCGACCGGCAGAGCCGGGATCGGACCCCCGGGTCCTCCGACGCGCGGGGCCGGGCTCCCTCCGTCGGGCCGCGTCGCCTCGCTTCTCTGCGCCTCGGTTACCTCCTCCGTAAAACGGGGATTAGGACCGCGAGCCCCGCGCGGGACCGCCCGATTCCCCCGTGTCCGCCCCGGCGCTCGGCACGGCGCTCGGCACACGGTGAGCGCCCGACGGACGCCGGCGTCATCGCCGCCGCCGTCGCCGCCCCCCGCCCCGAACTCAGAGGAGGGACCCGGGGGCGAGCCTCGCCGCCGAGAGCGGACGAGAGGGCCCCGGGGCCGGCCGGGGCGGGGAAGCCGGGGGAAACCCGAGAACGGCCCGCTCCCTCCGGGGAGCGCGCGTTGCCGACGCCGGCCCGGCGCGGGACGGGGCGTGACCTCTCCCCTCCGGGCACCGGAGATCGGGACGGGAACCCGCCGGGTCACGCTCCTTCGCCGGCCAGAGCGGGAGTCGGGACGGGGGAGAGCCCCCGTCCCCGCTCCGCTCCCCGCGGGGTTCGCCGGCCGAGCCCCCCCCCCCCCCCCCCCCCCCGGGGCCCCCGGTCGCGCTCGGTCGCGACGACGACGACCGTGGCGCTCCCGAGGCGCTCGCCGCGCGCCGATCGGGCGGCCGCGGTCCCCGTCCCGCGCGGGGCCCGCGGTCTCCATCCCCCCTCTACGGAGCCGAGGCCCGGAGAAGCGAGGTCCTTCGCTCAGGCGGCGGGGGGCCGGCACCGGAACCCGTGACCTCCCGCCTCCCAGGCCCGCGCTCCGCCGCCCGGCCCGGAAGAGGGAACGGGCCCGGCCCGCCTCCGCGGCGGCCCTGCAGCGATCGGGAATGCTAGGAATGAAGGTCGGGGAGGCTCTCGGGGGGGGGGGGGGGGGGGCCTCCGGGGGGGGGAGGCCGGAGACCTCATCTGAAGAATGCGCTCACGCCAGGCCGGAGACGCGCCAAGGGACCAACGCGGAGAGACATCTGAGTCGATAAGCCGCCGCGGGAGCGCGGAGGTCGAGAACGCCCGCCCCGAGGGGCGGACAGACGGGGGGGCGGGGACTCCGGGGCCGGGCGCGGTGAGCCCCGCCGTCTCAGGGAGACGGCGCTAAGCCCGGGTCCCCCGCCGCCTGCCCGCCGCGGGACCCCGGGCGAGGGCTCGGTTGGCCTCTCGGGGCCCCGGCCCCCTCGTCCGGGAAACGGGGATCCGGGGTCCGTCCCGCCCCCGCGACCGCATCCCAACGCCTTGCCCATCCCCCCGCCTCCCGCCCCTCCGCGCCCCGAGCCGCGCCTCGCTCCGCGGCCCGGACCGTACGCGGCCTTCCGTCCGCCCCGGGGCTCCGAACGGTGCCCCGGTAACGACGGGGACCCTCGCCGATAACCACGGCGACGCCGGCGTGCGTGCGTCGAGCGCCGTCCTGGGCCGGTCGGGTCGGTCCCGGTCCCTCCCCCGCACGGGGCCCGCCGTTTCGATCCCCGTTTCACCGACGGGGCGACCCGGCCGAGGTCCCGCGGGGAGCCGGGACCGGAACCCGCCTACCGGGTACCGTCGGGGGAAAAGAGAGAGGCCGACGCCGACCGGCCGCGGGGGCGGCTCTGCGCGCGCTCCGGGACCCGCGGAGCCCTCCGCGTCCCCGGGGTTCCCGGGGCCCCCTCGTGAAAGCGGAGCCGGCGGGGAGCCACCCGGGGGGGCCGGAGGGCTGCGGCCAAGGGCCCGGGACACCTAAGAGATCTAAGGAATCCGCCGCCCGCGTCGAGGGGGGGCCAGAGCTCCCGCGGACGTGTCGGCCGCTCGCCGTTTCGACCCTCGGTCCTCCGCCGTCTTGACGGTCTCGCCCGCTCCCTCCGGCGCGGGGACCCCGTCGCTCGGACCGGCGCCCGGCTCCCCCGCCCCGGGCCGTAAGCTCGCCGCGGGCAGGGAACGCGCCCGTCTGCCGTCGCGCCGCGCTCCGCCGAGTGCTCGGCCCGGTGCCCCGCGCACGGTAAGCGCTCGACGGATTCGGCCGGGCCAACGGGTCCGGTCCTGGAGCCCCAGGACCGACCCCCCTCCGGGGACCCGGAGGCGGGACCGACGGGCGGACGGGGCGGACGGCGGTCCCGGGAACCCAAGAGCCGCCCCGCCGATCCGCCGGGCCTCATCGTGCCGCGCCGGGAGGGGGGAGGCGGAGGAGGAGGAGGAGGAGGAGGAGAGAAAGAAGGGAGACGAGCAGGCGGCGCGGCCCAGCGGATAGAACCCGGGCCCGGACCCGCCGCGTGAAACGGGGACGGGGACCGTGAGGCCCACGGGAGACACGGACCGCGTCCGAACGGTACGGCGCCCGGCCCACGGCGGGCGCCTGACCGGACGCCACGGAGGGAGAGCAAGAGGACGAAGAGAAGGGCAGGAGACGGGAAAGAGGAGGAGGACGGGGAGGACGGAGAGGAACGGAAGGAGGACGGGGGAGGAGGACCGACCGAAGGAGGAGGAGGTCGAGGAGGAGGGAGAGGACGTCCGGGGGAAGGGGAATCCGCCGCCCGAGGAGACGTCGCCTCGCCGGAGAAGGCGGGGAGCCGCCCCCTCGGGCTCCTCGTGTCCCGGCCCCGGCGGGGCCCGGCGCCCGCCGGCCAAGAGAGGCCCCGCCGCGCCCCGGTCCGAGCTTCGCTCACCTCTTCGTCCTCCTCCTCGTCGTCCTCCACGTCCAGGATGCCCGAGTCCTGCTCGGACCTGGGACTCGTGCTCTCCGTCTCCGAATCCGGCCCGGCGTGGCCGTCCTTCTTGGGCTTCCTGCGGCTCCCGGCTCGGGGGTGCCGGGAGACGGTGTCGTCCGGGCTTCTCTGCTGCTGGGCCTAGGGAAGGGGCAGGAGGACGGGTTGTGAGGAAAGGGGGGCGCCCGTCGGTCCATCGGTCGCATTTATCCGGGGCTACCGCGAGCGGAGCGCCGCGCCGCGACCGGGTCGGCGGACGCGTCCCCGGCCCGCAGGCAGCGGAAGACGGACGTCTCGGCACGTCACGCGTACCCGCGGGAGCGCCGTCGGCGAGGCCGACGGAGGACGCGAATCCGAGGACCGGGGGGACGCGCGAGGGAGAGGGAGTGGGGGAGATGAGGATGCGGGCGGGGGAGGCCCCTCGGAGGAGGCGTGCCTGCGACGGGGCTCCGAGGGGCGGGAGGGCGACGGCCTCGGGGAGACGAAAGGGGAGGGGGCTCCGGGCCGGAGGAGGGTCGGGGAGGAGGAATCGGCGGCGGGGGGGGGACGAGAGCGAGATGCGCCCGACGGGCCGGGCGTCGGAGGGACGAGACGCATTCATTCGACGGCGTTCACCGGGCGCCTCCCACGCGCGGGGCACGGCGCCGAGCGCTCGCAACGTGCAGTCCGGCGGGAGGCGGAGACGATCCCCGCCCGGCGGCGGGCTCACAGCCTCAACGGGGGGAGACGGACGGCAGACGGACGGGCCGAGTCGCGGGAGGAGATCGGCGAGGTGAGGCGGGAGGGGGCGGGGCGGGCCAGTGCTTCGGGTAGCCCCGAGAATCAACCGCGCCACGCGCCGAGACGGTACGTTCGGACCGGACGCGGTTCCCGTTCCGCACGAGGCCCGCGGTCCGGGCGAGGGGCTCGCGGTCGTCGCTCTTTTCGACCCCCCCCCCCCGCCTTCACCCCGACCCCGCACCCCGGCGCCCCACTCCGGGAGCCGTCGAAACCCTCCCGCGCGTTCGCCCGCGTTCCCGTGTCCGCCCGGGAGGGCGAAGGGCGAACGGGGCGAGGAGGACACGGCGAGAGGGCGGGGAAGGACGCCAAACACGGGAGCCGGCCTCCCGCCACGAGGAGGGACGGGAAATCGAGGGGACGGCCGTCCCAGGCGACCGAGGCGAGGGGGAGGCGGGGCGACCGAGCCGACGGCGGAGGCACGCGGCGGCCCCGGAACGGCTCTCTCGCGTCCCGCCGCTCGGTCCCCACGGGGGCCCCCGGGCCGGGCGGGCCGCTTCACCTCTCCGCGCCTCGGTCACCCCGACCGTGAAACGGGGCCGGAGACCGCGGGCCCCACGCGGGACGGCGACCGGGTCCCACCCGATCGACTCGGACCTGCCCCCGGCGCTCGGGCCGGTCCTCGGCCCACAGGCGAGCGCCCGGCGGGCGCTCTCCCGCCGTCCTCTCTCCCGTGCGGTCACTTCTCCACCGGCGTTTAAGAGGCAGAAGAACCGGGCCCGGGCCGGGCCTCGCCGGTTCCGGTCTCAACGGGGGAGCCCCCGAAGGAGGGCTCGGAGACCTCGGGCTACGCAGCGCGGGGTCTCGCCGGCGATCCTCGACGACAAGCAATCCGCCGAGGGGAAGCGGCCGCGGCCCGGGGGCAAGCGAGGCGGCTCTCCGGTAGGCGAGGGTAGAGTTCACGGACGGCGGGGGGCGGCCGCGGACGGGGCCGGCGGGCCGGCCCCCAGATCCCATCCGGGTAAGGGCCGCCCACGGGGGCCCGAGGGAGGCAGGCTCGGGCCGAACAGCCGAAGACGCCTCCGCCCTCGAGGCGGGGAAGGCGGAGCGGGAGGGGTCGGGTCAGAAACCCGGCGGGGTCACTCGTTCGGCCGCGTCCGCCGAGCGCTTCCCGCGGCGGGGCGCCGTACCGAGCGCCCGGGAGGATACCACGACAAAGGGCCGCGGTCCCCGCCCGCGGCGGGCTCGGAGTCCGGAGGGGAGACGCGACGTCCGTTGGGCGCCCACGGGCCGATCGGGTCGGACGCGGTCCCCGGCCCGCGTGGGGCCCGCGGTCGCCGACGCTCCGCACGCGGTAAGCGCTCGGCGGACGCCGACGTCGTCCCGTGTGACCGTGGGCGAGTCGCTTCGCTCGTCTGGTCCTCGGCGACCTCCTCTGCAAAACGGGGATTGAGACCGTGAGCCCCACGTGGGACGACCCGATGCCCCCGGGTCTACCCCGGCGCTCGGGACGGTGCTCGGCACGTCGCGACCGCTCAACGGATGCCGACGTTCCTATTATCGTCACCACCTTTCTTCCGAGGCCCTCTCCCCCGGCCCGACGCTGACCCCTAGCGGCCCTCGGCAGCGGAAGGCCCGCGGCCCGCGGGGACGGGACCCCGGTACGGGCCGCGGGGCGAGGGGCCGGCCGGCCCGCCGACGGGGTGGCCTCGCTCCCCCTCTCCCGCCCGAGAGGGGCCCGGCGGGGCGGGGCGGGGGGGGGGGGGCGCCGCGGAGTCCCCCCGACCCCCCGGGGCCCCTCTTCCTCCGTCGCTCGGGCCGGCCGGCCCCGCGGTCCCCGCGGAGGGGGGGTCCCGAACGGGAACGGGACCCGTCGTCCGCTCGTCTCCCCCGGCGGCCGGCCGCGCCGTCGGAAAAACAGGACAGTGACTCGAAGCGAAGACCGAGCAGGGGGAACGGATCGGCTCCTGAGCGACGCGGGCTGTGCTCACGCCAACGGCCCCGGACGACGCGGTCGGCCTCCGCTCCCCGAAGCGGGACACGCGCCCCGCGGTCCCGCTCCGCCCCGTCACCTCGCCCCGACCTCGGGGGTCCCCCGGCCCGCTCCTCTTCCCTCTCCCCCCGGCGGGCCCGGCTCCCGCCCCCGTCCGCGTCTCCGGCCCCGTGACTCCCCGTCCCTGCGCGGGGGGGAGGGGGAAGGCCCGTGAAACTACCTAGCTTCGGGGGTTACGGATTTACCATCCCCCTCCCCGGGGCTAGGCCCGAGTCTCCTCCTCCGCCCCCTAACGTGTCGCCGTCGCTCGCGAGGAGCTTCCCTCGGCCGGAGGCCCCGAGCTCGTTACGGGCAGGGACCCGGGTCTGCCGACTCTGTCGCCCCGGAGGCTCCCGGGCGCCGGGCACGGCGCCCCGCGCGCAGTGGGCGCTCGACGAAACCGTCGACCGACGGATGGAGACCGGGCCGACTCCGGCCGGATCCCGCCCCCCCCCCCCGTCCCGCTGCAGGCCATCCGGCTCTCGGCACTCCGGCTCCCCGCTGCTTAAAAGGCCCGGATTCCCGGGCCCCCCGCCCCCCCGGGGGGTGGCTATCAACCAGACTCAACGGCACTTCACCTCCGTCGCCGCCTTCAACCGCACCGACTTCGCACGGGCCCGGCGGCCCCCGCTCTGAGCGGCGAGGGACACCTCCCGGTTTGCGTTTCTGATTTCCCCCCGACCGATCCTCACGGGCGGGGTTCGATCCGATCTCCCGCCGCGGGCCCGGGGCCGGGGGGGGGTGGGGGAGGCGGGAAGGGAGCCCCCGGCCTCGGAGCGGGACCGCCCACGGTGGAAACGGGCAGAAGGGCGACGTGCGCAGAGGCGCCCGAGAACCCGCGGACGAACGGCAGCCGGTGGGAGGCGGAGGAGCGGCGGGGCCCGGCGGGGGTCGGGGGACGTGGGCTCCGAACCCGGCTCCGCCGCCTGTCCGCCGGGTGACCTCGGGCGGGTCGCCTTCCGTTCCCCGGTCGTCGGCGGAGGGGGGGGGTCGAGCCCCGAGCCCCGCGGGACCCCCCCCCCCCCCGACTACCCGGCATCCGCCCCGGCCCGTAGCGGGCGCCCAACGGGCGCCGCGGCCGCCGTTACGGCTAACCCCCGCTCCCCGCGGCGAGGCGGCAGAGGTCACCGCCCGGCCCGCCCGGCGTCGGCGACGACCGAAGGATTCGAAGTGCGACAGGCAGCGGGCCGTCCGCGGCGACGGGGCGGCGCCCGGCGGGACCCCCTCCGGGCGGGCCTCCCCCCCGACCCCCCGCGAGGGTCTCGCCGGAGGCGGCGGCCAAGGGGCCGGCGGATCCGCCCGGCGGCCGGGGGCCGGCGCGGAGGGCGGGCCCGGATTCGGCGGCCGGTCGACCGATTCAAATCCCCCCGGACGACCCATCGCCGCCTCCCGAACGGGCCCCGTCCCGGCGCTTACGGCGAAGCGATCCGACGCGAACTTTAATCCCCGCTGACGATGCCCGAGTCTGAGCCAAAACGCGTCTCCGATCGCGGACATCGCACGCGATCTCCCGTCCTGCGCAACGTCCTCTGCTCCGGCGGATCGGTGACTCCCGCTGACACGCCCGGGGCCCGGGGAGAGGCCCGACGGGCGGACGCGCCGCACGGGAGCGGGCTTCCGCGACCGAGTAGCGGCCCGGGGCCGACGGGGGGGCCCCCGCCCCCCCGGCGCCCTCTCACCCGGGCCCCGAGTGCCAAATCACGACGCGATCGTGATTCCCGACCGCTGACTACGGGCAGAGCGCCGTACTAGGCGCTCGGGAGAGCGCGCCACAGCGACAGACGGGCCCGCGCGCTGCCCGCCACGAGCTCAGAGTCTGGCGGGGGCGGGGAGACAGACGGCGACGTCGGCACGTACGGCCGGGCCGGGGCGCCGCGGAGGGGAGCGGGAGAAGGATCGGGGAAGGCCTCCGGGAGGAGACGGGCCCTCCGCGGCCATCCGGAGCGGCGGAGGGAGAGTCGCCGTCCGTCGGATCCGAGGAGGGGAGGGCGTCCGGGACAGAGGCGGGACGCGGGCGGGGGGCCGGAGGCCGGAGAGGCGAGACGGGGGTGCGGGGGTCGGGGACGCCCCGCCCCCTCCCCCCGCGACCCCGGCCCGGGACCGCGGAGAGCCATCGTGAAAGCCGAGGCCCCGCGTGGGCCCGCGCCCGGGCAGATGGAGTCTCGGAGGGCTTTCCGCTCCGCCGGGGGCCCGCGCCGCCGCAACCTGCGTTCCGACGGTCGCGCGGGAACGCGGGCGAGAGCCTCGGCACGCGAACCGTTAAAACGGAGGGAGCCAGACGAGGGGTCCGTTCCTTCCGGGGAGCCGGGCTGGGGGAGGACGACGGCGGTCTGGGGGACGAAGCCGTGCCTCTCCCTCCCCGAGCCCCCGCTGCGGGCGGGGGGGGGGGGGGGCTCGCGTTACGGAGAGCGGGGCGGCGGCGGGGCGGGGATCCGGAGGGAGAAGGGGGAAGCCCGGGCCCGGACCGGGGCCCGCGGGCCGGACCGACGCCGACCCGACGTCCCGTCTACCTCCCCTCTCCGGTCCGCGGGCTCCTCGGGGGCAGGGGAGGCGTCCGCCGGGGTCGAAATAAGGACGGCCAAACGTACATCCGCTTCCGGGGGCACGGTCCGACCGTCTTGGGAAGACTCACCCAAGGCCCGTCTCCTCCGAGAGGCCTTCCCGGACCGGGCCCCCCCCCCGCCCCCCGTCTCCTCTCCTCCCGCCCCCTTCCGCCTCACCTCGACCCGCCCCCTCGGTCCCTCCCCGCCCCTCCGCGCCGCCGCCCGTCTCCCCCACCCGGAGGGTCGGCGCGGCCGGGGGACGGGCCCGTCCGTCGCCCCACCGTCCTCGCCCGCGCGCTCGGTACGGCGCTCCGCGCGCGGCGAGCGCCCCGTAGACGGGATCGCGCCGACGACCGAACGCGCCGCCTCCCGAGGACGGAGCCGGCCACGGGTTCGACCTCCGACGCCTCGGCCGGAGCCCCCCCCCGCCCGTCGCGGGTCGGGGTCGGCCTGCCGGCGCCACCCGGGACTTGGGCCGGGGACCGGAAGGAGCGGAGGGCTCGCTCCCGACGCCGGCGGGACGCGCGACCGGATCTCCGCCCCTCCGTTCCTTCGAAACGGCATCCGTCGAGCGCCCGCCGCGCGTCCGCCGCCGGTCCGGCCGCCGGGGCCGGACGCGGCCCCTCGCCCCGCGTGGGGTCCGCGGTCCGGGCGGGAGGGAGAGCGGGTCTCCGCTCCCCCTTCCGGAGCGGAGGGGACCGTGGCGAAGGGCGGTCAGGCGACCCGCCCGCGGTCACGCCGCGAGGAACCGGCGGAGCCGGGATCGGGGCCTCGGTCCCCCGACCGGGAGGTCGGGGCGGCGGGCGGCGAGCCGTCCGCGCCGCCCAGCCCGACCCCTCCCCGCCGGGGTTCACGGTCCGGAGGACGAGAGACGGACAGCAACGTGGCGGGGCCCGGGGAAGGGGGGCGGCGCCCGCCCCGGGGGGAGCCGGGCGGCCCGGGGGACGGAGCGCGGCCCCCGGGGTCCGAGGACCCGGGTTCGAAACCCGGCCCCGCGTGGGGCGGGGCTCGCGTCCGACCCCGTCGGCCCGGATCCGATCCCCGCCCCCCCCCCGGGCGCTTGGTACGGTGCCTGGCACCCGGCAGGCGCCTGACGGACGCCGTCCGCAAAGCAAAAGCGGGTAGGACGTGACCCGGCCACGCCGCGGACCCCTCCCGTAGACCGCGGGCTCCCCGCGGGGAGGGCCGGCTCCCGCCGGCTTTGTTGCGCCGTACTTTCCCGGGCGCTTAACCCGGCGTCCCGCAGGCGGTAGGCGCCCCTTCTCCCCGCGGCGCCCGTCAGGCGCCCACTCCGTGCCGGGCGCCGTACTAGGCGCCGGGGTGGCCGGAAGCCGATCCCACCCGGGGGTCCCGGTCCGGATCCCCATTTTTCTAGATGAGGAGACCGAGGCCCGGAGAAGCGGAGCGCCTCGCCCGGGGCCGCGCGGCGGACGGGCGGCGGCGCCGGTCCCCGGCCCCGGCTCTACCGGACGCCCCCGACGGGACGACGGAGCGACCGACCGGGGACGACCGAAAGGGTGCTCGGGAATCCGGGAACCCGGGGGCGGGGGCGGGGACCGTCTCCCTCTCGGCCGGGGCGGGGAAGGGAACGGGTCCACCCGAGGGAGAGACGGGCAGATCCGGGAAAGGGCTTCGGAAGGACGGGGGGAGGGCCCGGAAAGAAAGGCGAAAGGGGTCGGAATCCGATTTGTACCAGACGGGGGAAGGCCGGGGGGGGGGGGGGGGGGGGGGGGGCGGGCGGACGAGGTGAGAGCCTTCGGCTTAAGAAGAGGTCGGGGCGGGCGACGGGAGGAGAGGCGGTCGAGGAGGGGAGGCGGGGGGAGGGAGGGGGGAGCGGGTACGGCGGAAGCCCCTCCCGACGCGAGACACGCGACCGGACCTCTCCGGGGAGGGCGGGCTCCCTTCCCGGAAATCCTAAAAAGCGGGACGAGCCGGCCCCCGGGCCCAATCCGGGTGCCGAGCTGGCCGGAGGCGGAGGGACGGACCGGACGGCCCCTCGCCCCCCCCGAGGGCGCCGTTTCCGGCCGGGGGCATCTCCCGAGAGCTCGCCGCGCGCGGGACCCCGGGCCGGGCGCCCGGGAGGGACCGGGGCAGAAGGGCGCTCGGCACACGGGAAGCGCTTGACGGATGCCGTCGTGATCGTCGTCGTGATGGCCGTCGTCCCCCCGCCCGTAACGACCTCACGGTCCAGAGGGGGAGAGCGACGTTAATCATCAGTCGATCCCCCAGATTGGGAGGCGGGGGACGGAGGGGACGGGTCCCTGACTCTCGCTCATCCGATCGTACTTCCCGCGCGCGGGGCACCGTGCCGAGCGCCTTCCTGTTTCCGACCCGCTGTTCCCTTTGCCTGGAGCGCCCTTCTCCCCCCAGGGGCCGAATCGCATCCCGGCCACCCCCCCCCCGCCCCCCCGCTTTCAAAGCCTCCCGAAAGAGCCGCCTCCCCCGGGATCCATCCGTCGACCGATCCGTCGGTCGCGTCGACCGAAGGACGCCCGGGCGCAGGGCGCCCCGCCGCACGGCGCGGAGGGTGGAGCCCGGGCCTCGGGAGTCAGGAGGTCACGGGTTCCGATCCCGGCCCCGCCCCCCCCCCGTCCGCTCCGCGTCCCCGGGCAAGTCAGCTCGCTTCTCTGGGCCTCGCCCGCCTCGTCCGTAAAACGGGGATCGAGACTACGAGCCCCGTGTGACGACGACGACGTCGGTACCCGTTAGGCGCTCGCTACGCGCGGAGCGCCGTCCTAAGCGCTGGGGGAGATCCGGGGCGATCGGGCCGTCCCACGTGGGGCTCGCCGTTGATCCCCATTCGGCGGACGAGGTCGCCGAGGCACGGGGAAGCGAAGCGACTTGCCCGCGGTCACACGGCCGACGGACCGGGCCCGGGCCCCTCCCGCCGCGCCAAGCCGCTCCTCCTGTGGGACGGGGACCGCGCCCGCCCCCGTCTGCCCGCGTCCGCCCAGCGCCCGGCACGGAGTAAGCGCTTAGCGGATACCGCGATCACCACGCGGGCCCGTCCACGGGCAGGGGCCGCCCCCGTCGCCGGCCCGGACGTTCCGAGCGCTCGGCACGGCGCGCCGCGCCTCGGAGGCGCTCGACGGATACCGCCGGACGAATGATCACCCCCGAGCGCTCGGGAGAGCGCGATGCGAGGGCCGGTCTCTGCCCACGAGGAGCTTACGGTCTAAGGCGGGGAGGCGGGCATCACCGACGGGGTCGACCGGGCGCCGAGCGCCGTACCGGGCGCTCGGGAGGGTGCGGCGCGAGAGGACCGGCGGAGACGGTCCCAGTTTGCGGGCCGGAGGGGAGGCTCCCCGACCGATCCCCGGCAACCTGGCGCCGGATCGCCGCCGGTCCTCCTCCGCGCCCGTCCACCGATCCGTCGCCCATCCATCGACGCGCGGCGCCCACCGGGTTCCCGGGGCGGAGGAGTCCGACCGGGGGGGGGGGGGGGGTGGACGGACACGGTCTTCGGGGCGCCTACGGTCCCGTCGGGGAGACGGGGGGAGCGGGAAAGAAGCGAGGCGCGGACCCAGGCAGAGGCCGGGCCTGGGAGTCGGAAGGTCCCGGGTCCCGATCCCGGCTCCGCCGCTTGCCTGCCGCGTGACCCCGGGCAGGTCGCTTCGCCTCTCTGGGCCTCGGGTACCTCGCCGGTAAAACGGGGATCCGCCCGTACGCCCCCTCCCCCCCCCCGACCCCGCGGCGCTCGGTACAGTTCCCGGGACGTAGCGGGCGCCTAACGGACGCGGCGGGACCGACGACGACGACGGATCGTGGGGTGTTTGGGGGCGGGGGGGGGGTCGGTATCCAGGCGCTTCCGGCAGCCGCTCGGGCGACGCGGGAGGGAGGGCGGGGAGGTGGGCCGGGAGGACCCGGGCTCGAATCTCGACTCCGCCGCACGTCCGCCGCGCGACCCCGGGCGCTTCGCCTCGCTTCCCCGGGCCTCGGCTGCCCCGTCTGTAAAACGGGCGTCGAGACCGGGGGCCCCGCCGCGGGAGCTCGGGTCCCGACGGCGACGGGGACGCCCACTTGCACGCGGAACGCCCTGGCCGCGGAGCCGTCCCTACGGCGGAGGCCGCCCGAGGGTCTCCGCTTCTCAGGACCCCGCGCCCGACGACGGCTTCGGTGCTCCGTTCGCTCCGAGCTCCGTCTCGGCAAGCGATTTCGAAGCGGGGGGAAAGGAAAGATCCCGACAAACACTGAATTTATAAAAGCAAAAAAATGCGGCAACGCAACACTCCGGTGAGAGAGAAGAAAAAAACACGTAAGTCGGAAAAAATGAAGTTAAATCGTTTCAGACGCTCCCTTCGCCCTCGTGAGTCTTCCGGAACGGTTTCGATTTAATGGATCGAACGGAGGGGGAAAGAAAGCGGTCGGACCGCGCGGGCCGCCGGGCGACCGCCGCGAGGCGAGGCGGCGGAGGCCGCCGCCGGGCCCGGCGGTCTCGACGGCGCGGACGGCGCCCCCCGATCGCGGATTCCCAACGGCCCGCGGAGACCGGCGCCTCGGGCCGGGGGGGGGGGGAACGACGACGACGACGACTCGGGGGGCCGGGGCGGGGGCAAGAGACCCGCCAGTTACCCGCGGAACGGCGTAAGGGACACAGAAGGGACCTCTCTCGCCTCCGCCCCTCCCGTCTCCGCTGCCGACTTATACGTACGTAAAATACGAAGCGCGGTACCGGGGAAAGGCGGGGACCTCGGACCGCGCCCCCGCGTCCGACGCCGGCCCGTGACGGCTCTCCCTCTTTCCCTCCCCCGGCCCCGTCGGGCCTCCCGCCCGGCCCACGTGCCCGGGCGGCGGCGGGGGTCTGGCCCGCGGGTGTTCCGGGCCGTTGGGAGCCGCTCGACCCGGAGGGGGGGCCCCCGGTCCGGCCCCCCGGCCTCGGGTCGCCGGGGAGGGGCGTGGGCGGGAGACCGGCTCCGCGCGTCCCGGCCGGGGTCCGGCCGGCGGGGGCCCCTCCCCGCCCCTCGGGCCGCCTCGACCCTCCGCCCGGCCCGGCGGACCCCTCGGGCGTCGGAGGCCGGGGGGGGGGGGGGGCCTCCGACCCGACCCGCGGGCCCGCGGAAGGGGGGATCCTCCCCCCGAGCCGGCGGGGGGCGACCGAGCGACCCCCGTCCCGGCCGCGGGGGCCGTCGGGAGGGCCGGTTACTTTTTAAGGGCTCTGTAGATTCCGCTCCGAATCGGTCGGAAGAGCGCATCCTGACACCGTGCGCGAGGCGGGCGCGTCCGACGGATCGCTCCGTCGGCGGCATTTACCGGGCGCTTCCCGTGAGAAACCCACCTCCGCTACGCCCTCGCAACAGAGCCGACTGAAACCATCCCCGCCCCGGCGGAGCCTACGGTCTCGCGGGGGGGAGGGACGTTAAAACAGGTCACGGATACGGACGCGAGAGCGGCGGACCGCAGACCGCATTCGGTCACCCGTGCCGTCGTACGGACCGAGCGCTTACGGGGCGCAGAGCGCCGCACTGAGCGCTTAGAAGGTAGAGTTCGGCGAGTCCCGCGGGGGGCTCGCGGTCTGAACGCCCATCATCCGGACGAGGTGACCGAGGCCCGGAGAGGTGAGCCGACCCGCCCGCGGTCCCGCGGCTGACGGGCGGCGGAGCCGCGGCCTCCGACTCCAAAGCCCGGGCCCCTTCCGCCGCGCCGCGCCGCGCCGCCCGAGGCCTGGGTTCCAATCCCGGCCCTCCCGCTCGCCCGCTGGGCGGCCCGGGGCGGGCGGCTTCGCTCCTCCGTGCCTCGGTTTCCTCATCTTCGAGAGGGGATCCGACGCCCGCTCCCCCTCCCACTTTCCTTTCGCGGTATTTAAGAGCACGGCCCGTGCCGAGCGCCGTACGGAGCACCGGGGTAGGAGGAAGAATCGGAGAGGGAGGCCGCGGGACGCGGCGCGGCCCGGCGCAAGGAGCACGAGCCCGGGGGCCGGGGGATCCGGGTCCCGGGCCCGGCCCGGGCCCCCCCCCCCCCCCCCCGTCCGCCGCGCGCCCCCGGCGGGTCGCTCCGCCCTCCGGACCCTCGGCTCCCCCCTCCGTGAGACCCCCCCCACCCTACGCCGGGGGTCCCGCGCGGGACGGGGACCGGGTCCGGGGCGAAGCAGCGGGGCTCGGCGGACGGAGGCCGGGCCGGGGAGTCGGAGGTCGGGGGCCCGGGTCCCGGCTCCGCCGCCCGGCAGCCGTGGGACCGCGGGCGAGTCGCTTCGCCCCCCCGGGCCCCGGTCACCCCGTCCGCGGAACGGGGATTAGGGCCGTGAGCCCCGCGTGGGACGACCCGGTGACCCCGTGTCTCCCCCAGCGCTGGGAACGGCGCCCCGCACGCCGTGAGCGCTTAACGAGCGTCGACGTCGTCGTCGTCATCGCGATCCTCCGCCTACCTCGGCGCTCCGCCCGAACTGGGAAGGAGAAGAAAAAAAGAATCCCAAGGATATCGTTCGAGGGAGGGAAAACGAGTCGCCCCACGGGGAAAGAGGACAAGACGGAGGCCGCGGAGCCCGCGGGAGAGGAGTCGGTGCGGCCCGCGCTCGGCGGAGCGCTCGATGAATTGCTCTCGGCCCAACGGCCGTCGAACTTCAGAACGCCCCCGGAGGCGACGGAAGGATTTAAAGGGAGGCCGCCGACGGAGGGACGGAGGGACGGACGGACGGCCACGGGAGAGGCCGCGTTCGGGCGAGGAGGAGGGAAAGAGAGGAAGACGACCGGACTGTGGGCCGACGCCCCCTGGAACGTCAGGGACTCTCCGCTGCCCGGGGACCGTACCGAGTCCCGACCCCGGCTCCGCCGGGCGTCCGCCGCACGGGGGGCTCGCCTGGCCTCTCTGGGCCTCGGTCACCTCATCCGTAAAACGGGGACCGAGACCGCGGGCCCCCGGGCGGGACGGGGACCGTATCCGCCCTGGCGGCCAAGTCACTTGGCTCCTCGGCGCCTCGGCGACCTCGTCTGTGAAACGGGGATCGAGACCGTGAGCCCCGCCTGGGCCGACCCGATTCCCCCGGGTCTACCCCAGCGCTGGGGACGGTGCCCCGCGCCCAGTGGGCGCTTAACAGACACCGACGTTGTTGTTATTGATCTGGATCTACCCCGGCGCTCGGAAGAGCGCCCGGCACATGGCAAGCACTTGGCGGGCGCCGTTACCACCGTTATCACCGTTGTCATTCTAATTACCTTGCGGACCCCCGGCTCCCCCCTCCGTGGGACGGGGGTCAAATCCCACTCCCCCTACCTACGCCGGGGGCCCCGCGCGGGACGGGGACCGGGCCCAACGGGACCGTCTCGGGGGAGCGGACCCTCGTCCGCCCCGGGGGCCGGGGGCCCCCCGCGGGGCTCCGGTCCCGGCCCGAGCGCGGGGGGGGAGCCCTCCCCCGGCGCCCCGGCCCCCGACCCCGGGGCTCCCGGGTCCCTCGGAAGCGCCGGGTCCGGAGCCCCGGATCCGGCCCGCACGTGGGCCGGGGACGGGGGAGGGCGGTGCGGAGGCGGGGGCCGAGGGGCAGGGACATCGCGACGCCGGGGCTCGGGAGGACGCCCTCCCCGGGCCGCGGGGGCGGGGCGAGGCGTCGACGGCGGCCCCGGGCCCCGGATCAAACCCGCCCGTCGGCACGCCGCCCTCCCTCCCGAGGGGGCCCCGGACGTCCCCGGGCGGAGGGGGCGGAGCGGCCCGGCCGCGGGCGCCGTCCGGCCTCCCGGGCCCCGTCCCGGCACGTCCCGGCCCCGGGGCGGGAGGGGGCCCTGGGCTCCGATCCCCACCCCGCCGCTCTCCTGCTGTCCGATCTCCGGGCGAGGCGCGGCGCTTCTCCGGGCCTCGGTCCCCTCGTCCGGAAGGCGGGGATTAAGAGCGCGAGCCCCGCGTGGGCCGGGGACCGCGTTCAGCCCGACTGATCCGCACTCACCCCGGCGCTCGGGACGGCGCTCGGCCGAGGCCCCGAGAGGCGGCTCGCCCCGGGTCACCCAGGGGACGGGCGGAGGAGCCGCGATTGGAACCCGGGCCCGGGGTCCCCCCGCCACGCCACGCCGCCTCTCCCGGCCGGGGCGCCGGGGCGCGACCCGTCGGGCGTCTCTGCCGCCTCCTGGCTGCGGTCGTCGGCCGCCCCTTCGCGACCGGTCAGGCGGAGGCATTTCACGGAGCGCTTGCCGGGCGCCCGGGAGAGTTCTAGAGATCACGGAGTCGGCACGCGCTCCCCCGGGCCACGGGGGGCCCCGTCCGGGTCTCCGCGGGGATCCGGGCTGACACCCGGAGCCCCCCCCCCGATGAGATTCGCGCGTCCCCGTTTCCGCGCGGGCTCAGACCGGCGGACGGGGGGGGGGGGGAGGTGCCGGGGGGGGTGGTGTTTGGGCGGGGGGGGGGAGGGAGGAGGAGGAGCCGCTCGGGGGCGAAGGCCGCCGAAGCGAGGAGCCAACTTTCAAGAGGGGCGGGGGGAGGCCCACCCCCGGGGAGCGCCACCGAGAGGACCGGCCGCCACCGGGCCCCGACGGGTTTCATCATCCCTCTCTCTGAAACAGTCACGACCCGGGTCGGGCGCCGTACTCAACTCCGGGACCATCGGGTCGGAGCCAGCCCCCGCCCCGCCCGGGTGTCGGTCTCGATCCCCGTCCTCCGGACGAGGGAACGGGGGCACGGGGAAGCGAAGCCATCCGGCCGAGGTCGCCCGGCGGACGGGCGGCGGAGCCGCGGTCGGAGCCCGCGACCCCCCGACCGCGAGACCCGCGCTCCATCTACCGGGCCACGGCGCTCCCAGATGACGGCGCGAGACGAGGGGGACCCACGCGAGAGGGCGAACGGGTCGCGGATCCCCGTTTCGCCGGGGAGGCCACCGAAGCCCCGAGGGGTGAGGCGACCCGCTCGAGGTCACGGGGCAGGCCGGCGGCGGGGCCCGGATCAGAACGCGGGTCCTCCGACCGCCAGGCCCGCGCTCTTCCCGCCGGGCCACGTCCCGCCGGGGAGATCCTCTAGCCTGACGAACCGCTGAGCCCGTCGGACCGTGAGCCCGTCGGAGGGCGGGGACCGCCTCCACCTGTCACCGATCCGTCCGTTCCAAGCGCTCGGTACGGCGCCCCGCACGGAGGCGGCGCTCGGTGGATGCTACCGAGCCGACGCCCATTCCGTCGGGCCGGGGCACACGGTGCGCGCTCCGTAAATTCGCTCCGTCGACGGACTGAGCGGGAGCCCCGGTCCAGACCGACTCATCCGGACTCACCCCAGTGCTTAGGACGGAGCGAGCGCTTCTCATTTCTTCTGCTAAGGAGACGGACGTCGCCTCGATTCACCTGCTACCGTCCGAACGAGACGTCCGCCCCCCCGCCCGATTCCATTCACCGCCGCGGCCCTCGGCTTTCCGCCTCCCCCCCGATCAGACCGTGAGCCCGTCGGAGGGCGGGGACCGTCTCTATCCGTTACCGATCCGTCCGTCCCAGGCGCTCGGTGCGGTGCCCTGCACCTAGCGAGCGCCCGGTCAACGCTACCGGACGGATGAGCGCCCGACGGGCGAGGCGATCCTTCCCGTCCTCGTCACCGTTCCGGCGGCCTCCGGCCCGCCGGTCTCTCTACGACGAGCCCGAGCCGGCCCCCGACCCCAGCCGCCCGCGGTTCCGTTCGCCGGCGCCGACGGCCGTCTCCCCGCCTCCGGGCCGCGAGCTCGCCGCGGGCGGGGACCGGCGCGGTTCGCCGTCCCCTCCCCGGCGCTCGGCCCGGCGCTCCGCCAACGGCGAGCGCGCGGGGACGCGACCGAGCGATCCGACGTCCTCGGGGCCGAGCCGCTCCCGGGGCGGGATCTCCCGCCCCCGGCCGCCCTTCGAGAAGGGCGGGTTTGAGGAGACGGGGCCCCGGCGCCGGCGAGGGCGGAGGCCGCCCGAGGACGCGACGGGGCCCCGAGGTCGCTTACGCCGCAAACCCGGACCTCCCGCGCGAGGCGTGACCCGACCCGGCCGGAGGCTCCCCCGGGAGAGAGGCTCCCCGATCCGGAGCTCGGTCGGTTTTAATTATCCCACGCGCGACACGGCCGCGTTTTTTTCAGATCCGACACGTCGTTCCTTTTTTCCTTCTCCCCCTCTAACGGCTTTGGGAAGCCGGATTTCGTTTCGAAAAAGCCTTTTTCGAAAAAGAGAAGAGAGGAGGAGGAGAATCCCCGCGGTTAAAAACAGAAACGGCGGCAGCGCAGGGCGAACGCCGGGAATCTTTCGGAGCCCGCTGCCGACTGGAACGCCGACTGATTTTAATAAAAAAGCACGGTTGCGATTTGAAAAGCAACACCCGGCACTTTCACGTTCTGCATAAGGGGAGTCCCACCGTCGCGGCCTCTGGGGCGCCGCGGGGAGAAGGGAGGAAGGCAGAAACCGTCCTCTGGCCGGGCGCCCCGATCGAAAACAAAAGATGTGGGCGCAGACTATTCCAAATATCCACAACAAGTGAAACTGGATGTAGAAAAATACGTTCCCAACATTTACTTCTGTTTACGACGAAACCAGAAACAGATGACCCCTAACGACATATTGTGTGAACCGCTAATTAACCATCTACAGATGGAGCCTGGCACCGCTCGCCGCCCCTCCGCTCCAACGGAGGTCACGGGACGGGTAGGCGACCGAGGCCGCCCGGGCCGCCGGGAGAGCGGGCGCGGGGGACCGGCGGGAGGGGCCCGCCCGGCCGGTTCCTTCCCGCCCCGGTCGGCCGGCGGCGCCCGGGGAGGTCGGCGGGGGAGACCGCGCTTAGACCGCGGGCCCGTCGCCGGGCTGGGCCCGTCTCCATCTGGGGCCGACCCGGACGTTCCAACCGCTCAGTACGGCGCCCCGCGCACGGTAAGCGCCCCGCGGAGACCGTCGAGCGAACCCGTCCGCCCCCCTCGTACCCGCCGAGCGCTCACCGCGTGCGGAGCCCCGTTGGAAGCCTCCGTCCGCCTCCTACGCTCCTATGCTCGAGCTGCCGAGCGCGGCTGGCGGAAGTCCAAGCACCGAGCCGACCTCACACGCCTCAAATTTATCCTTTCCTGCCTTAACTCTGCCCTCTCCTCCGCCGGGCAAAGCCTCTTCTCCTCCCTCATCGACACCCACGCCCGTCACCCCCGCCGACTGTTCCGGACCTTTAACTCTCTCCTCAGGCCCCCCGTTCCTCCCCCTCCCCCATCTCTCGCCCCCAATGATCCGGCCGCCTATTTCCTCACGAAAATCAACACGGTCGGGTCTGAGCTCCCCAGAGTCACCCCTCCGCCTCTCCCCTCCCCCCCAACGACCCCCTCCCCTACTTTCCCATCCTTCCCTGCGGTATCCTCAGAGGAGATCTCCTCCCTCCTCGCGAGCGCCACCCCCTCCGCCTGCGCCTCGGACCCCATTCCCTCTCACCTTCTTAAAACCGTCGCCCCCGCCCTCCTCCCTTCCTTAACTTCTATTTTTAACCACTCGATCTCCGAGGGCTCCTTCCCCTCTGCCTTCAAACACGCCCACGTCTCCCCCGTCCTAAAAAAACCCGCTCTCGACCCCACTTCCCCCTCCGGTTATCGTCCCATCTCCCTTCTACCCTTCCTTTCCAAAATCCTAGAACGAGTCGTCTACGGTCGACGCCTAGAATTCCTTAACTCCCGTTCTCTCCCGGACCCCCTCCGATCTGGCTTCCGTCCCCTCCGCTCTACCGAGACCGCTCTCTCCAAGGTCGCCCGTGACCTCCTTCTTGCCAGATCCGATGGCTCCTACTCCATTCTGATCCTCCCTGACCTCTCTGCTGCCTCTGACACCGTCGACCGTCCCCTCCTCCTCCGTACCTCATCTCGCCTCGGCTTCACGGACTCCGTCCTCTCCCGGTTCTCCTCTCGCCTCTCCGGCCGGTCATTCTCGGTCTCCTTCGCCGGAGCCTCCTCCCCCTCCCATCCTTTAACCGTCGGAGTTCCTCGAGGGTCGGTTCTCGGCCCTCTTCCGTTCTCCATGTACACTCACTCCCTCGGCGAACTCATCCGCTCTCGCGGCCTCGACTACCATCTCTACGCAGATGACACGCAGATCTACGTCTCCGCCCCCGTCCTCTCCCCCTCCCTTCGGGCTCGCGTCTCCTCCCGCCTCCGGGACGTCTCCGCCCGGATGTCGGCCCGCCGCCTAAAACTCGACGTGAGCGAGACCGAGCTCCTCGTCTTCCCTCCCGAACCCGGTCCTCTCCCGGACTTCCCTATCGCCGTCGACGGCACGACCGTCCCTCCCGTCTCTCGGGCCCGCGATCTCGGCGTCGTCCTCGACTCGTCTCTCTCGTCCGCCCCACGCGTCCTATCCGTTACCGAGACCCGCCGGTTTCGCCTCTACGATATCGCCGAGATCCGCCCTCTCGTCTCCACCCAGACGGCTACCTTACCGTTAGGGGCTCTCGTCATATCCCGGCTAGACTACCGTGTCGGCCTTCTCTCCGACCTCCCTTCCTCCTCTCTCGCCCCGCTCCGGTCTATTCTTCACTCCGCCGCCCGGCTCGTCTTCCCGCAGAGACGATCCGGGCGTGTCACTCCCCTTCTTAAACGACTCCAGTGGTTGCCTGTCGACCTCCGCTCCGAACAGAAACTCCTCACCCTAGGCTTCGAGGCTCTCCGTCGCCTCGCCCCTTCCTACCTCTCCTCCCTCCTCTCTCTCTACCGCCCACCCCGCACGCTCCGCTCCTCCGCCGCCCGCCTCCTCGCCGTCCCTCGGTCTCGCCCGTCCCGCCGTCGACCCCCGGGCCGCGTCCTCCCGCGGTCCCGGAACGCCCTCCCTCCTCGCCTCCGCCAAACCGATTCCCTTCCCCTCTTCGAAACCCTACTTAAAAATCACCTCCTCCGAGAGGCCTTCCCAGACCGAGCTCCTCTTCCCCCTCTACTCCCTCTGCCATCCCCCCTTTACCTCTCCGCGGCTAAAGCCTCATTTTCCCCTTTTCCCTCCGCTCCTCCACCTCTCCCTTCCCATCCCCACGGCACCGTACCCGTCCGCTCGACTGTATGTATTTTCGTCACCCTATCTATTTTGTTAACGAATTGTACATCGCCTCGATTCTATTTAGTCGCCATCGTTTTTACGAGACGTTCTACCCCTCGACGCTGTCTATCGCCATCGTTCTCGTCCGTCCGTCTCCCCCGATCGGACCGTGAGCCCGTCGAACGGCAGGGACCGTCTCTATCTGTTGCCGACTTGTTCATCCCAAGCGCTTAGTACAGTGCTCTGCACATAGTAAGCGCTCAATAAATACTATTGAATGAATGAACGAATGAATGAATGGAAGCGCTCGGGAGAGCCCGCTACGACGCCCTACGGCGACATCCCCCGCCCGCGACGCGCTCACGGTCCCGGGGGGGCGGGGGAGACCCGAGCTCCGGACCGACCGCGGAGGGTCCCGAGGGCCAGATTATCATTCGAAGAGGCCCGGCCGCGCCCCGGCCCCCTTCCCCGGCCCCGGCGGCGGCCTCGCCCCGAGGTCGGGCCGAAAGGGGAGGATCGACGGCCACCTCCTCCGGAGGGGCGGGGGACCGGAGTCCGCGAGGCCCGGCGCTCGGGGAAGGGGGAGCCGGCCGCGGGCGGTGACAGGCGGGGAAGGAGAAGGCGCGGGGAGGGCGGGGGGGGGGGGGACGACGCGACCTCCGGGCGGGCAGCTGAAACGGGCAGGGGACGGCTCGGGTCCGTGCTTCACCGCCCCGTCGATCGTGAGTTCCCGCGGGGCGGGGTGGGGGGGACGGGCGTCGTCGATCGTCGTCGACGGGGAGGGGCCGGGGGGGGGGGGCCCGCCCGGTCGGGGATCCGTCGGCCCGACGAGGGAGGGTCGGGAGACGCGGCCGACGGAGGGAGGCGAGGACGACGGTGACCGCGGCGTCCGCGAAGCCCGCGCCCCGTGCCGGGCGGCGGACCGGGCGGCGGACGATCCCCGCGGTCGGGGGGGCGGGCGGGCCCCGGGCCTCCCCGAGACCGGCGCGAGAGGAGCCCGACCCGACGCGGCGCGAGAACGGTCCGGGGCCCCGGCCGGCGCGGCCGACGGGCCCCCCGGCCCGACCGGGGCGCGGGGAGCCGTCCGGAGGTCAGGGGTCGACCCGGGCCGCGACGGGCGGGGCCGGGTCCGAGCGCGGGGAAGGCCGGGAGGAGGCCGAGGGGGGACCACTCTCCTGTCCCCGCCCCTCCCCGACCACGCCGACCCCGTCCCGGGGCGGGGAGCGGCGTGACCCGGGGGGCGGGCGGCGGCGGGACCCCCGCCCCCCCGCCCCGTCCCGCCGCCGGCCGAGCGGCGCCGTCGGAGACGCCCCCGGCCGGCGCGGAGAAGAGGCCGCGTGGTGAAAAGGCCCGGGGACGGGTCAGGGGAAGGGAGGAAACCGAAGGAGACTAAACAGAGGGAGCTACAGACGGACACGTCTCGAGAGCGATGATCCAAAACAGAGCCGCCCCCGTCGGGCGAACGGGGAAGGAGCGGGAACGGCCGGGAGGCCGGGCGGGCGGGGGGCCCCCGGGCCCCTCCGGGAGGAGGGCCGGCCGGCTCCGAGGCCGCGGCCGGGCGCGGGGCCCGAGGGGGGCGAGGGGGCGGAGGGAGGGAGCCCCCTCCCGGTCCCCCGCCCTCTGCGCGGGCCCCCCGGAGAGCCGGCGCGCCCAGGAGGACGCGTGCCGGCGGGACCGGGCGCGGGTCCGCGAGAGCGGGGTGCGGCCGCCCGCCCGACCCTCGGGGCCAACGGGTCGGCTCGGGCCCGCGGACGTGCAAGGCCCGCCGAGCCGGTCGGAGGGCTACCCGCCCCCGGGGTCCCAGGCGGTCGGCGTCACGCCGAGCGCCGGTTCCCGATCGGGTCGACCGCGGTCTCCGCCTCGAGCGGAACCCTTCCGCGGCTTCAGAGGGACCGCCGCCCCTTCTCCGTGTCCTGGCCCGCCTTCGAAGCCTCCGCCGACCCGCCCCCGCCCGCCCCCCTCGCCCCCGTCCCCGATTCGACGGCGGCGCTTCCTTCACCACGCCGGTCCGGCCGCGCGGGGCGAACGACCGGAGCCGCCGCGTTCGCTTCGGCCCCCGGGAGACGTCACCCGACGCTCGAGGTCCGTCTCGCCGGGGCCGGTCTGTCGGCAGCGGGGCCGGGGAGGGACCGACGACACGCGGGCCCTCGGCCCGTCCGGGTCCGCCCCCCTCCGGGGCCGGCCGCGTCCGCGCCTCGGTCGCCTCGTCTGTAAAACGGGGATTAAGGGCCTTGAGCCCCCCGCCCGTGGGACCACCCGATGACCTCGCATCTAGCCCGGGGCTCCGAACGGCGCCCGGCACGCGGCGAGCGCCTGACGAACGCCGTGGCCATCGTCGTCATTATCACGGCTGATAACGACGACAAACCGGCCGGGGCACGGCCGACGGGGCAGCGAGCTGAGGGCCGCCGGGCACGGGCGCGCGCCTCCGAGCCCGGGAGGGATTGTCCGGCCGCGGCATCCGGAGCCGCTTCCGTTTCGCCTCCTTCCCCTGAATCCCGCCCTCACCCGGGCGGAGCCGGAATTTCCCGGAGGCCGATCACATCACCCGGGAAGTCTCCATTACGGCTCTCCGGGGCCTCGGTTCGACCTCCCCGGGGCGGAAGGGCTGGGAGAGCGGGCAGCGGTGGGCTCGGACCCGCCGTCGGCTTAGGTCGGCTAACGGCCGAAGGGGCGCTTCGAGGGAGAGGGGCTTCGAAGACGCCGCTCCGTACGAGAAATCGCTATCTGGCCGATGCCGGAAGGCGTCGCGATAATCGGGCTTCGACCCCACGTCATCCCGCGCCGCCCCCCCCCCCCCCCCCCGCCCCCCTTCCCGGGACGGGCCCCTCAGCCCGGAGGCGAGCTGTATTTTTCCCTCCCACTGGAGCGGGCCGTACGGGGCCCCTGGCCAGAGACCCGGAGCGGGCCGCTGCTTAGACGCGGCTCCGCCCGGGGGGGCGGGGTTCGGATCCGCTCCGGGACCCTTGCGGGCGACGGGGCTTTGGAGGCTCGGGCCTCCCGGCTCTGGAGGTCGCAACGGGGAGCCACCCCCGGAGATCCGCTTCTCCGTCCGGCCCCGCCTAACCCGCCCTGGGGTGCGGGACGTGTCAACCCGCCCCTCGGAAAACTCCGGCCGTTGGCCATCCGCCTCCGCGTCCAACAGAATCTCCTCCCCGTTGGCGTTAAAGCCGTCCGCCACCTCGCCCCCCCTCCGGCCCGCCCTCCCTCCTCCCCTCCTCCGGCCCAGCCCGCTCACCGCGCCCTCCGGCGCCGCTCGCCTTCCCGCCGGGCCTCCGTCTCGCCGGTCCCGCCTGCCGACCCCTCGCCCGCTCCCCCTCCAAACCCGCGGACGGATCGCCGCTTCCCCCTTCGAGGCCCGACCGGAGGCTCGCCTCCTCCGAGAGGCCTTCCCAGACCAGGCCCCCCTCGTCCTCATCTCCCCGTCCCCCGCTGCGTCGCCCCGACCCGCTTCCCTCCGCGCTGCTCCCCGCCCACCGCGCTCGCGGCCGATCGGCCGCTTTATCCGTTCCGGATCGACGCCCGCCTCCCGGGCTCCGGACCGCGAGCTCGCTGCCGGCGGGCGACGTGTCCGTCTCCCGTTGCGTCGTACTCTCCCGAGCGCTCGGCCCTCGGTCTGGGCGACCGAATGAATCGGGCGAGGGGGCCGGAACCGACTTCGGGCCGTCAGGACGGAGGGGGAGGGGAGAGACGGCCCAACCTCGCCGCGAGGCGGGGGAAGCACCGAAGACGGGAGGAGTCTCCTCGACGGGGAGGCTCCCCTCGGAAGAACGGCCGACCCGACCGTCCGGCTACCGCACGGCATCCGGGCCGACGGTACCGTCCCGACCGAGCTCCGATCGAGTCTGATCTACTCGTCAAGGTAACTGCTTCGGTACTAATTAGACGTGTCACCTCGCGGCTGTAGAGGGGGCTCGACCTTACACTCCGCTGATCGCGTAGGATACCCGCCGCTCCCTCGAATCAACGGCGCCGGGCTCGGGTTACCCTCAGAGTGGCGTGCTCCCTATCGATTATTAACGTTTCCGAGCGCGACATCTCCGCGGCCCCCGGAGATCGTTCGAGACCGGAAATGACATAACTCCGAAGGGGGGACGGGGACCCGGTCGCCCGGAGACGGGCCGGAGGGCCGTTTGCCGTCTCCGGGCGGCCGACCCGCGGCGGCGGCCCGAAAGAGAAGAGAAATCCCCCGGTCCGCCTCTCGGGCCGCCCGCCCGGGCCCGCCCCCGGGACGGCCGGCCCGCGGGAACCTAGGGGGCGGATGCGGGGAGCCCCCCCCTCCCGGCTCCGCCACCTCTCTGCCGCCTGACCCCGGGGCCTCGGTTCCCTCACCCGGGGAACGGGGATCAAGACCGGGGACTGGGGCGGACGCGGTCCCCGGCCCGGGCGGGACCGCGGTTTTAACCCCCGCCTTACGGACGGGCGCACCGAGGCCCAGGGAGGCGAGGGGACTAGCCCAGGGGCGCGCGGCCGACCGGCGGCGGAGCCGGGATCGGAGCTCCCGACCCTCCGGGGCCCGGGCCCCGGCTCTAGCCGCCGCGCCGTGCCGCTTCCCTTCCGTAAATACGGCCGGACGAGCCGACGGACCAGGGCCGATCCCCCTCCGGCCTTCTCGGCTCCGAGCTCTCCCGTCCCCGAAGCTTTCCTTCCGGGCCCCGTCTTCCGACCCCGGGGTCGTTCCGTTGGCTCCCCTCCGGCCCTCCCTCAGTCCGGGGGCCTCGCGCTCCGATCCCCGCCACGGGACGCGACACGGAGCGGAGCGGATGGCGGAGAGGGACCGGGAGTCGCAAGGTCACGGGTCCGACCCCCGGCTCCGCCACCCGTCCGCCGCGGGACCTCGGGCGGCTCGCTTCCTCCCTCTGGGCCTCGGTTACCTCGTCTGGAAAACGGGGACCGAGACGGCGAGCCCCGGGTGGGACGGGGACCGGGTCCGACCCGGTGCACTCGGACCCGCCCCGGCGTTCGGCGGAGCGCCCGGCACCAGGTCGGCGCTCAGGATATACCCTCGTCCCGATTACGACGGGCAGCGGGCCCCGGCCCCCCGCCGCCGGAGGACGACGGGCATCGTCGGGCGTTAGGGGAACGGGCGGGGAAGCGGAGCCCCGGCGAGGCCGACGGCTCCCGTGGGCCGGCCTCCCCGGCTCCCGACGCTCGGGACTCCCGGCCAAGATGGAAACCGTCCTCGAGTACGGCTTCTCTTCCACGGACACCGACTCGGATCGCCTCCCGGAGCACCGCCGCTGACGCGGACGGCCCCCGCTGCGGCCTGAGGCTCGGACCCCGCCGAAAGCGGGGAGCGGGAACGACAGAACGGAGCCACTTCACGCATCCGCCCTCTCCGCAAGGATCCCCCGGCCGGTCTTCAGAGCGCCTCTGTTGTCCGTCTGAAGGGGTCACCGATGTGTTTCGAAGGCAAGCTCCGGCACCGACTCGAAACCGTCCGGCACGGTTTAAATCCGACCCGCCTGAGATGCCACCACCTCTCCCAACGTCGGCACCTCGGGCGGAAGCCGTCGCTCCATCCGTCCGCCCGGATCCGCGGACTCCCCGGACTGGACTCTACCCGCGCCGGGCCACGCCGTCTTCCTTACGGAGTGCGATGCGACCGGATCGATTCCCCGCTCACCGGGAGCTTACAGGACACAAAACCCGGGCCCGATTTCATCATCGTTATCCTAACGGGTCGGGGACCGCGTCCGGCTCGACGAGCTCAACGCGCGCTCGGTAAATTCCACCGACGGACCGGAGGAGCGGCGAACCGCGCGGCCGGGGGACGGGCCCGGGAGTCCCGCGGTCACGGGTTCCAATCCCGGCTCCGCCACCTACCCGCCGGGTGACCTCGGGCGGGTCGCTTCGCTTCTCGGAGCCTCGGTTCCCTCCGCTGTCGAGCGGGGATTCGGGACCTTCCCTTCCCTTCCCTACCCTTCGTCGGACGCCGCTCCGAGCGCTGGGGTAGGGAGAGGTCGACCGGGTTGGAGGCGGGCCCCGTCCCGTCTGGGAGTCACGGTCTAAGCAGAAGGGGGGGGGGGGGGGCCGGGAGGGGGTACGAGCGACTCGCCCGAGGTCACGCGGCCGGCCCTCGACGGAGCCGAGGTTCCGGCTCCCCGGGCCCGGGCCCTTCCCGCCGGGCCACGCCGCTCCCCGAGCCCGCGAGCCCGGCGCGGGGCGGGGGCCGCGTCCGACCCGCGCCTACCGCACCCGCCCCGACGCTCGGCGGAGCGCCCGGCCAGTAAGCGAGCCCTTCGCAAACACCCCCGCTACCGTCGCCGCCGTCGCCCGCGGCCGAAGCCCAACGGGAGCCGGTCGGAACCGCCGCCTTCCGAGCGCCCGCTCCGCGCCGAGCGACGAGTCGGGCGCTCGGGCGGGTACAGCGGAGAGGGGAGACACGATCCCCGGCCTCCGGGAGTTGAGAATCCGGTGGATCTCTGAGAGGAACCGAGTCGCAACCAGGGGGTCCGTTTCCGGGGCGGGGCGGAGCCTATCTCGAGCGAAACCGCTCCCCGGCGTGCGACCGGTCAGTCGCCGCCGAGCGACTCGGGGAAGTTGAAGGGTCTCCCCGGGGTCGGACGGGCTCCCCCTCCGTGCCGAGACGGCTCGAACCGAATCCGAAGTAAGGCGGCGACTCCGCCCGGCGGCCAAGTAACCTGGGCACCTCCCCGCCCGCCGGCCGCTCCCGGCCCGCGGCCGACGGACCCGCTTTAAACCGGCCCCCGCTCCTCCGGTCGCCGCCTCTGGGACGGTCTCCCCGTCTCCCCGCGGCGCTCCCGCTTTCCCTTGCCCCGCCGGGACCGGCGCCGTGAAGGCGGCGAGCGTCGTACGGAAAGCCCACGCCGGGCGCGGTCCTCCGAGCGCCGGAAACGCCGCCGCTCCCGCTTCCGATCGTCGTACGGCGGGGGTCGCCCGGATCGGGCACCCTGAGGGGGGAGGGGGAAGGGATCCCGGGGCGGGGCGGGGGGAGGGGGCGTCTTTCGAGAGGGGGTGGTCACGAGCCGGCCACCTGGATCTCCGCGAAGCGGAGTTAATAACGACAACGTCGGCACTTGTTAAGCGCCTCCTCCGTGCAGAGCACTGTTCTAAGCGCCGGGGTAGATGCAGGGTAATCGGGGCGTCCCACGGGAAGCTCACAGTCGATCCCCATTTTACAGACGAGGCACAGAGAAGTTAAGCGACTTGCCCAGAGCCACACAGCTGACAGGTGGCCGAGCCGGGAGTCCAACCCATGACCCCCGACTCCGGAGCCCGGGCTCTTCCCAGTGAGAGAGTTTCGACCGGCCCCCGGCGGAGCGCGGCCCCGAGGCCGCGATCGGACGACGGGAGCCGCGCGGAGCCGAGACGGCGGCCGCGACGGCGCGCCCGGTCCGGCTCCTCCCCCCGGCCGGTCGGACGAGCTTCCCGGAAGCGGACCGGCGCGGGCCGGGACCGCCCGCCCACGGGGGCCGCGGGGGGCCGCGGTTCCCTCGCCCGAAATCCACGGCTCCGAAGGCCTGGAATGAACCGGAGTAACCGGGATGAACCCCGCTCATCCGCGGGGCTCCCGCCCTCCCCGGGAAACCGTTCTGACGACTCCGGAGGAAGCCGGCAGCTGGTTTCACTTCCAAACCTTGCCGGGCCACATGTCTCGGGCTGAGCGTGCCCACCCAAATCAGCACCTCCCGACGCACTGAAGAGCTCCCCCCGGCTCCGGATCCCGCCACCCGCCGAGGTCCTAGGCCCCGGGGGGGGGGGGGGGGGGGGCGGCGGTGAAAATGAGGCTTCAAGAGTTTCCTTTCGTTTGTAGGTTCCAAACAAACGAAAGGGACCGCTTCTTCACACGGCGGGTGGTAGGCGTATGGAATTCGTTACCGCAGGAAGTCGTGCGGGCCGAAGATATCGGTAGGTCGGAGAGAGATCCGGAGAGACACGTGGGCGGGGACGGGGTCGCCGGAGGGAAAGCCGGGGGGTGTCGGAGGGTCCTCCGCCGACCCCGAGGCCGGGCGCTCCGGACGGCGAGCGGACCCCGGTCAGCCCGGGCGGGGGACGCGTCCGTCGTGCTCCCCCGGGGGCTCGGCCCGCGCGGCGAGCGCCCGACGAGTACGGGTGACCCGCCGACCGACCGAAACCTAGGCCTCGGGTCGGCGTCCGGTGTGAGCTCGCACCCGGGCCGGCGTGCGGCGCGGGCTCACTGCGGGCAGGGAAGGTGCCCCTTTACAGTTCCGTCGTCCCCTCCCGACGCTTAGCGCGGCGCCCCGCGTACGGTCGGCGCTCGATCAACACGACCGACCGCCACGCGGGCCTCGGGTCGGCGTCCGGCGCGACCCCGTCGCGGGCGGGGAACGTCTCTATCGTCCTACCGTCCTCGCCCGAGCGCCTGGCGGAGTGCTCCGCGCACAGCGAGCGCCCGGATCAACACGACCGAGCGGACGAACGACCCGGGAGAGGGCCGCGCGCAGAACCCGACGGCCCGGACTACCGGCCGCCGCTCTCCCGTCGGGCCCCGGGCTACCGGACCGGGAGAGGAGGCCGCGACGGTCGGGGGGGGCCGCGATTCCCGCCGCCTCTCCTCCGGCTCGCTCGCTCCGCCCGGCGCTCCGCCCGCCGCCGCCTTATTCCCCCTTGGTCGGACACGTGGGGAGGGCGACTCCTGAGGTCAATTTCCTAATTTCTCTCTTGTTTACGATTAGCCGGGTTAACCGGCAGAAACCCAGAGGAAATTGTCTCCAATCACTTCTTTCCCGGGGGCGGGGGGGGGAGACTTCCATACTGACATGTGGAGTCTACGTCTGGGGTGGAACTGTTATTTTTGGCTCTCTCCGGGAGAGGGGAATGAAACGAACGGGTTCGTTTTTATCCTCTCCGAACACGAGAAACGTTCAGATGCCGAGCGCCGGGGTTGGGTTTTCCGTCTGAGCGTGCGCGCGCGCGTTTGACCGCACGACTTTCGTGCCAAAGCCGTTTTTAAAAAATCAAAGTCCCCCGAACCTAATCCCCCGCAGCTGTCATCACCCACACACCAGACCTCCAATAAACACGCCGGCCGCAGATCTCCCTCGGCCGGATCGGGGGGCCGGGTGATCTTCCAGGTCCGCCGTCCCGGAGGCGGACGGGGGGGGGGGGGGGGGTCCTCTTCGGAGGGGGGGTCCACCGGCCGGGGCGGGGATCGGCGAGCTCTCCCGGGGCGGCCGGCGCAGGCCGCTCGGAGGGGGCCTCGGGGAACACCTCGGGGCCCGCCTCGACCGCACGCGGGGAGCGAGCGCGCCCGGCCCCGCTCCCAGATCGGGTCTCGGCGGAAAGAGCACGGGCCTGGGAGTCGGAGGGTTCTCATCCCAGCTCCGCCGCACGGCCGCCGGGCCCGCGAGCCGCTCGGCTTCTCTGGGCCCCGGCTGCCTCACCCGGAAGCCGGCGACGGGACCGGGAGCCCCTCGGGGGACGGGGGTCGTGTCCAGCCCCGTCCGCTTGCATCCACCCCGGCCCTCGGCGCGGTGCCCGCGCTCGGTAAGGGCTTAACGAACGGCACCGTCAATATCATCATTTCAACGCGCCCCGTGAACGACGCTAAATGAAAGGCCTCCGCGTCGGAAGGGACCCCTCTCCGCGGCCCGGGGACCGCGACGGCCATTCCGTTCCCGCCCGACGAACAGCCCGCCGGCACCCGAGGCCTCCGGGGCTAACGGGCCGCCGCTCTCGGCCGGCTACGTTCTTAACGCCCTTACGTAACCGGCACCGCGTTCGGCTCGCACGGGTATGCTCGGCGTCCCCGTTGGGCTGGAACCTTCCGCAATATGTATTTTAGGAGTTCCAAAAATGTCTTTTTTTAAAAAAAAAAAAAACAAACCCGAAGTCTTTCACTTCTTTAAAGGGGCCCAGAGCTCGGAGGCGTCGGAACCCACGGTGCCAGCGCGGAGGTCGGTCCCCGGAGCGAAGCGCGCCGAGCGTTCGGGCCGAAGAAACGTCCCTCGGGCCCGGCAGAGTCAACCTAGCCTGAGTCGCGTCCTCCCTCTGGACCGTGAGCTCGTCGCGGGCAGGGGACGCGCCCGCTTGGTGTCCCGTTGTCCTCTCCCAAGCGCTCAGGACAGTGCTCCGCACGCGCTAAGCGCTCGACGAACACGATCAAACCGACGAACGAATCCAACAGCGGCCGGGCCCCCCCCGGGGAACGGGGTCGAAGCTTCCGCCGGTCGGGCCTGGCCCCCAAAAAGCCCGTCGAAGGGCAGGGACCGTCTCTATCTGTTACCGATCTGTACGTTCCAAGCGCTTGGTACAGCGCTCTGCACAGTGTAAGCGCTCAATAAACACCACTGAACGAACGAGTGAGCCCAGGGGCGGACGGGCTCGCCCAGCGAACCGGCGGTGGTATTTACCGAGCACTAACTGTGCGCGGGGCACTTGGGCACGTTCAATTGCACAGAGGTGGCAGGCCGGTTCCCCGCCCGCAAGGAGCTCACGGTGTAGAGGGGAAGACGGACGACGGTAACGACGACCGGTGACGACGACGGCCTCCGCTGGGCGCTTCCCACGTGCCGAGCGCTCTGCTGAGGCGCCGGGGTGGATGCCAGCAAATCGAGCGGGACACGGTCCCCGACGTCACGTGGGGCCGGCGGTCTCGGTCCCCGTTTCACAGGCGAGGCGACCGAGGCCCCGAGGTGCCAGGTGACTCGCCCGAGGCCACGCGGCAGAAGAGCGGCCGTACGGAGGTACCTACGGGCCACGAGGCCGAAGGGGGGGTGGGGGGGGGGGGGCGACGACCGAATCCCGGAGGGACACGGATGACCCAGAAGGGAGGGCACGCGGGAGAAAGACGGGTTCGGGCGGAGAAGGCCTCTCGGAGAGGACGGGATTCCGGGAGGGATCGGGAGGGCGGTGGGAAAGGGGAAGGGGTGGACGGCGAGATACGGGAGCCGGGGGCGCTGCGGGCACGCCGGCATGGGAGGAGAGGAGTGCCGCGGGCCGGACCGCGGGAGACCAACGAGGGAAGGTAGGAGGGCGAAGAGTCGAGCTCCCTAAAGCCGGGACGGCGCGCCCGTCGGCGGTGGCGACGGACGGGCAACCGCCGGAGGCGAAACGATCCGGGCCGGGCGGCGAGGTACGGACCGGGGGGCGGGCGGAGAGACGGGAGGCGGGGAAGGCCGGCGGGGCGGTCGAGGCGGGACGGGATGAGCGAGGCGGGGAACCCTTCACCCGCGGCGGGCCCGGGGTCGGAGATCCTAACCGAGGCAGGGCCCGAGGTGGAGACGCTAGCCGCCGGGGGCCCGGGGATTTCCAGAACCCAGGGGGGACGCGGTCCCCGCGGTAGGAGAACGCCCGAGTCGCTCATCCCGACCGAGGCCCGGCTCCCCGGAGCGGCCCGTCCCCGAAGTCGGGGCGACGGGCGTTTCGGAAGGCCGAACGGCTTCTGACACGCTTAAGGGAACGATTAAAGGTCCGCTCCGGAAGGGGCGGACCTCGCTCCGGAGCAACGCCTTCTCTCCCCCTCCTCCCTCCCTCCTCCTCCTCCTCCTCCTCCGTCGGGCGACTGCTGACGGCTTGCGTCCCCTCGGCGACCCCGGGCCGAAGCCCGTCACGGGACTCCGGGGTCCGCTCCGCTCTCCGCCCGCCCACAGCGCGCCGGTCTCAGGCGCGGCCCGGCGATTTTAGCGGGGGAGAGGGAGTTCGCGGCTGTATTTTATTTGATTTCCCCCAAGCCTCCGTGAGGTTCTTTATCTTGTTATTCTAACGCAAACGGACTTCTGTGAGTTTTTTTTCACATCCAAAACTTCACTGTCGCGGTGACCGCAGAGTTGGCAGCCGCCCCTGGACTGGAAGGGGAGCGAGCTTTCAGATCATTTATAAATAACCATTTCAAGAACACATCTTTTATCCTTTCATCCCACAAAAGACAGAGATTTCGCTCGGGACCGCAAGCTGTCAACTTCCCAGCAGACCCGAAATCCCACTCGGCTCTCTATTGTAAACAGTGTAGTATTTCGCTACCACATCAATAAATAAAATTCTTGAAGGCATTACTTTTGCGTTCGATTCACATTTGTTCCGCACATGCCGCGGGACCTTAGGTATCCGTGATGCGAAACTCCCCAAGCCCTCGGCTTCCCAGAGGGCCGGGCGATCGGCGCCGTCGCCGGCCCGGGGCTCCCGACACCCCGGGCCCCACCCCTCCTCCTCAGCCGCCCCGGCTCCCGGGAGACCCCCGCCCGCCCGGCGGGGTTAAACGTTGCGTGCCGACCGCTCCCCCTCCCTCGGGCTCCCCCCGGCCCTCGGGCCGGGGCCGCGTGACTCTCGCCCAGGCGCGGCGGGGTGGATCCGAGGCGAGGGAGGGACTACCCCCCTTCCCTCCTCCTCCCCGGGACGGGGGAAACGGACCGGAAGAGAGCCCGCCCGCCACTCCGGTGGCCCAGGCGGCTGGACGGAAGCTCGGCGCGGGCAGGGCACGTTGCCGGTTACCGTTCCGCCGTACCCTCCCAGGATGGCGCGCGGAGGACTTCCGGCACTCGCCCACGGGAGGGGGAGTCGAGACGGGGCACGTTGCAGTCGCAGCCTGGCGAGCGGCGTGCGACCCGCTACGGGCCCAACCTCACCAGCGCCGGGCGGGCAGCGGCCCGGGAGGGACTCCAGTCGACCGCACGGGAGAAGGTGGACCGCCTGCGCGTCCTGACGGAGAAACCTCTCCGGTGACGCCACCGGAACGGTCGCGGGCGGAGGCGGGGCTCTCCGGGAGAGATGCGACCGTGGAGTCGCCGTGGGTCGGAGAAGACGAGACGAGGCTCTCCCGGGCCTCCGGTACGGGTGCTCCGCGCCCCGTGGGCGCTCGGTCTGCGACCGACCGGCCTGGCCCAGACCCGCTGAGCGGGACCCCGTGGGCCTCGCCCCCGGCCGCCTCCGGGTTCCATCGAGGGCGGAGAGCCGGTCGGCGGACTCGCCGGAAGGGCAGATCCGTTCGGTTCACTCGACGAACGGGGTCCGGCGGTCCGGGGCGGGGACCCGCCCCGTCCCCTTCGGCGAATCCGGCTCTGGGGGGCTGAATAGTCACGCCGGCCCTCGTCGGGGGCCGGGAAGCGGCGCGGCGGGTGGGGCCCGGGCCCGAGACTCACAAGGTCGTGGGCTCTCCGCCGCTCTGACCTCGGGCGGGTCCCCTCGCTGCTCTGGGCCTCGGTCCCCTCGGCCGGGAAACGGCGACTGAGAACGGGAGCCCCACGTGGGACCGGGACAGAGAGACGCGAGGCCGCTCGAGCGAGGTCACGCGGCGGACGGGCGGCGGAGTCGGCATCGGAACCTCCGGCCTCCCGGGGCCCGGGCTCCACCCGCTACACCGCGTGGCCCCGCTCGGCCGGGCAGAGCCCGCCACCGCCCGAGGGGGCGGGGGACCGGCCCGTCGGCTCTCCCGTCACACCGCCCGGCCCTGCCCGCGAGCCGCCGTCGGGGACCGGCGCCGGGGGTTCCCGGCGCGGCTCCCGCCGCGGCCGCGGAGAGCGGGCCCGGGGGAGCCGCGGGAGCGGGGAGGGAGGGTCCCCGTCGCACCGCCCACGCCCAGAACTTCGCCGGTCACGGAAATCGGAGCTGACGAAGGCCGTCCATCCTCTCGCCTTGGAAAGAGGGCGGGAGAGAGCTCGAGTCGCGGGAACGTTTCTGATTTACGGAGAGAGAGAGAGAGAGAAGCTTGCCCCGATTTCATCGGTTTGTTTTTCCACGGTTAAGGGCTCCAAAAATATGAGAAATTAACGCTGAGATAAACACGCCATCGGCACTGGGATCCCCGAACGATCCCACGCTTATGCGCTTGCGGTACGGTTCCGACCGACACCAAAATCAAACGGCGTCGTTTCCTGACGGCTCGCGACAAGTTCCAGTTCGGACCCTTCGCCCCACCCCCCCCCCCCCCGCCCTCTCCCTCCCGGGCTCCCGAAGCCGCCGCGGGCCTACCGACCGGACGGCCGGGGAGCGAGGCCGACCGGCGCGGGGGTCGAGCCGTCGATACTACCGACGGCAAGAATAACCGGGGCACCCGTAAAGCCGAGGACCCTTCTCGGCGCCGGGGTGGATACGACTCGGCCAGGTTGGACACGGTCCCCGTCCCGCCCGGGGCCCGCGGTCTCAATCCCCCTCCTCCAGATGGGGGGACCGAGGCCCGGAGAAGCGGAGCGGCTCGCCCCGGGTCACGCGGCAGACGCGTGGCGGGGCCGGGATCGGAACCCGCCACCTCCTGACGGCCGGGGCCGTTCTCTTGCCACTACGCCGCCTCCCGCGATCCATCACCGCTTCCCACGGAGCCCCGAACGGGCGCGGGGCACCGTACCCGGCGCTCGGGAGAGCCCGGGACAGCGGAGCCGGGGGGGGGTTTCCTTTGAGCGCCGGCCGCGCGCGGAGCACCGCGCCAAACCCATCCGACGGCGCGGCGGGCGCGATCCCTCCGGAAGCGGACCCGGCAACCCCACCGGAGCAGCAGTGGAAGCCGGATTCCTCCGTCTGCCTCGCGCCGGGCAGGGCGTCGTCACTCAGTCGTTCGTCGGACCGCGTTTACTGAGCACCCGCCGCGTGCAGGCCACCGCACTGAGCGCCGGGGAGGGCACGACGGAACAGTAAAGGGACGCGTTCCGCGCCCGCGACGGGCTTACCGGTCGAGACGGGGAGGCGGGCGTTTCTACAGATACGCGACGGATACGGACACGAGGGCCGCGGGGCCGGGAGCGGGGCCGGACGAAGGGAGCGACGCCAAAAGGGCGCGGGAGAGAGGACCCAACGTGAGGGACGAATGGCGTTCCGGACCAGCTCGGCCACTTGTCAGCTGTGTGACTTTGGGCGAGTCGCTTCACTTCTCGGCGCCTCAGTTCCCTCCTCTGTAAAAGGGGGATGAAGACCGTGAGCCCCACGTGGGACGACCGGATCCCCCCGTGTCTACCCCGGCGCTTAGAACAGTGCTCGGCACATAGTAGGCGCTTAACGAATACCAACATTATTATTATCATCACCCGACGGACGACACTCGCTGAGCGCTTGCGGGGAGCACGGCGCCGCACCCGGAGTTTCGACCACCGGCTTGGAACCCCCTAAACCTCCGGGAGCGGACGGCGGGAAGGGAGGCCACCCGGAAGAAGAGGCGGAAGGCCGACCCCCGAGCCCCCGGCCCGTTGAGGAGATCGGGGTTGGAAGTCGACGGCCGAAAAGAGGAGGGTTCCTCCGGGGAGGCTCCGGAGGGGCCCGGGGACCGGGGCCCCCGGGAGAGTCGACGAATGGCCCAGGGGTTTAACTCGAGATACCCAACATAAAATCGAGAGGCGTCGGCTCCGGTCAGGGACCGGCGAGACGTCCCGTCCGCGGGAGAGCGGACGGAGCCGGGGCCCGGCGGTCAGAAGGTGGTGGGTTCTAGTCCCGGCTCCGCCCACTCCCCTGCCGGGTCACCTCGGGCAAGTCGCTCCGCTTCTCTGGGCCTCGGTGACCTCGTCTGGAAAACGGGGATCGAGGCGGGGAGCGGGGCCGCGGCCAGCCCCGTTTGCTTCCGCGCTCGGCCCGGTGAGCGCCCGACACACACCGTCGTTACCGTCACTGGCGTCATTTTCCGGGGCTGTGAAACCCGTCGCCGGGCGCGTTCATCCGAGACCTCGCCGGTCGCCGGGTGGGGAGGGCTTCCCCGAGCGCTCGGTACGGTGCCCTGCACGCAGTAAGCGCTCAATGAAACAGTGCTTCGCGCACCGTGAACGCCCGACGAATACCATCATCATTAATAAATACGACCGAATGGATAACGATCCGCCGCCCTCTCAGATGTCAGCGGTCTCCGTCTCCGGCCCCGTCCTCCCTCCTCCGCTGCAACCTCGCGCTGCCTCCCGCCTTCGAGACATCTCTACTTGCACGTCCCGCCGACACCTCGGATTTAAACGGGTCTAAAACCGAACTTCTCGTCTTCCCGCCCAGACCCCGTCCCCCCCCCCCCCCCCCCCCCCCGGCCCCCGCGGCTTTTCCCACCGCCGCAGACGACACCGCTCTCCTCTCCGTCTCACGAGCCCGTAACCTCGGCGTCATCCTCGACTCGCCGCTCTCACCCCGCCCGCGACTTCAATCCGTCGCCGAATCCCGCCGCCTCTGCCTTCGCCGCCCCGCTAAAATCCTTCACGACTTCGCGAAGATCCGCCCTTCCCTCTCCGTCCCAAGTGCCGCTCCGACCCCTTTCCCTCCTCGCCTCCATCGCCGCTTCCGCCCCCTCGCTGACCGCCCCCCGGCCTCCCGTCTCTCCCCACTCCGGTTCATCCTCTGCCGCGGGGGTCGTCTGTCGACAGAAACGTTCGGGCCGCGCCCCCCCCCCCCCCCCGCTCCTCGAGAATCTCCGGCGGTTGCCCATACCACCTCCGCAACGAGAGAGGCTCCTCGCCGTCGGCTTTAAAGCCCTCCATCACGTCGCCCCCTCTTGCCGCACCTCGCCAATCTCCCACTCCAGCCCGGCCCGCACGCTCCGCTCCTGTCGCGCCCCCCCATCTCGTCCATCTCACCGCCGACCCCTGGCCCGTGTCCTCCCCCTGGCACGGGACTCCTCCTCTCCATTTAGGCCAGACCACCACCCTCAGCGCACAATTAAGGTCACATCAGCTTCCCCGAGGCCTTCCCCACGGAGCCCTCTTTTCCCCGGCTCAGTCCTCCCCTCTGCGTGTCCGACGCTCTTGGATCTGTGACTCCTGGACGTCGACATCGTGCCCCACCCCGATCCCATTATTTCCAACACTGATCTGTTATAAGCTACTAATTAAGTCATATCAACGTCTGCCTCCCCCCCCCCCCCCAGACTAGAAAGCTCATTAAAGGCAGCGGATGTGCCCGCCTCTCGAGACGTAGTCTCCCGAGCGCTTCGGAAACACAACCGACGGATCGATACGCGGATACAAGACGGGGACAGATCGACGGCAGAGGGGCCGTCGTCGGGCCTCGAGCGGGACCGCGCGCTCGCCGAGGGACTTGGGTGCGCGCCGCCGCTCCTCCCGGGGCACGGCGCGTGAAAGAGTTTAATGAAGCGGACGCGGAGACGATCTTGACCGTGATGTCTCATCCTGGCCCTGCGCCCCCCGGGGCTGGAACGCTTCACGCTCCATCCCCTTCCGACGCGAATGAACTGTCGGGAGAGATCGACCGAGTGGGAGATGGAAATGCTCCCGGGTTCTCGTGGGAAGAGTTCAAAAGAAGCGGGGAAGCAGCGTGGCTGAGCGGCCGGGGCCCGGGCCCCGGGGGTCCGGAGGACCCGGCTTCTAGTCTCGGCCCCGCCCCTTGTCCGCCGTGCGATCCCGGGCAGGTCGCGTCACTGCTCCGGGCCTCTGGGACCTCGTCTGTGAAACGGGATCACGCCCACGTGGGACACCGACCGCGTCCTACCTGATTAGCTCGCGTCTACCCCTGTGCTCTCGGTGCAGTGCTCCGCACGCAGTAAGCGCTCGATACGTCTGAACGACCGAATGGCACCTAGCAGACGCATCAGAGTAACGACGACGACGACAGGATTTACTGAGCACTTACTCTCAGCTGAAATGGGGCACCTGCAAGCCGGGAGGGCAAAAAGAACATTCTGAAGATCTCACGAATCGGGGGCACGCCCCACGACGACGTAGCGGTCATCCCCCCACCCCAGAAGAGTGGATGCTTAGCCACAGACTCCCACGTTCTAAAGGATAAATCAAGGTCCGTTCCAATAACTCCGGGAAAGGGGGAAATTTCTTCAAGCGTCTTCTGCGGTGGCGGGCGGGGAGCGAGTCTACCGACTCCATCGCGCCGTACTCTCCCAAGTGCCCAGTACGGGACTCCGCACACGGTAAGCACTCAATAAATACGACCGACCGACCGACACACCGTTCCGTTCTGGACGGACAGAAACCATTACTTCATCTCGGCGAACGAAATCCAAAGCCAGCGCTGGCGAAACGGGGCACCGATCACGACGGCGGACGATCGCCGATCTCGGCAGGAGGTGCAGAAGTCGAAGCTCGGTGGTGGGTTTTCGACTCGGGGGCGAATGCGGCCCATTTAGACGGGACAACTGGCTTCTTGTCTTCCTAACCTACCCGATATTAGGCTTGCTCCTTCGAACGCTCGGATAAATTCACCCGCCTCCCAGGGAAGCAGCGGGGCCCGGCGGATAAAGCCCGGCCCCGGGAGTCTGAGGACCCGGCTTCGGATCCCGGCTCCTCCACTTGCCTGCCGTGAGACCTGGGCCACGGCACCTGAGGCGTCTCTGCCTCGGTTTCCTCAACGGCAAAGCGGGGGCTCGATACTTCTTCTCCCTCTCCCTTAGACGGAGACGGTATCTGATCCCATTAACCTGTATCTACCCGGTGCTTAGAAGAGTGTTGGACGCACATTAAGCGTTTAACGAGTTCCTTAACGGGAATCCTAATCATTCCCCTCGAAAACAGGGGCTGGGCGTAATCCCCCGCTTTGAGTTGGTAACCCAACGACCAAAACCACTTCATCTGTCCCGACACCCGAGGCGGCACGGCGTAGCGGATGGGGCCCGGGCCCGGGAGTCACGGGTTCCGATCCCGGCTCCGCCACGTCTGCCGCGTGGCCTCGGGCAGGTCGCTCGGCTTCCCTGGGCCTCGGCTATCCCCTGTGTAACAAGAGCAAACGGATGAGGAGACCGTGAGCCCCACGGGGGGCAGGGAACGTGCCCGGCCCGATCTGCTCGTACCCACCCCGGCACTCAGCGGGGTGCCCGGCACACGGTAAGCGCTTAACGAACACCACGGTTATCATCGTGAAACCCCGCGCGGCTGGCTTCCCGGGTCGGACGGGCCCCGAGGCGGCCGTCCGTCGCCTGGGGGGGGGGGGGGGGGGCCCCGGGGGCGGTGAAGAGACCGGCCCGGAGGGCAGCCGTCGGGAAGGGGTTCGCCCTCCCTGAGGCCGTTCTCCACGTCCGCGCAGCCCAGAACCGGGTCGGAAGGTCACGGGTTCCGATCCGGGGTCCGCCGCTGGCCTGCCGCGTGGCCTCGAGGGCGAGCCGCTTCACTTCTCTTGGGCCCTCAGTTACCGTCGTCCGGGAAATGGGGAATTGAGACCGGGAGCCCCACACGCACGGGCTTTGGAGTCAGAGTTCATGGGTTCGAATCCCGGCTCGGCCACTTGTCGGCTGTGTGACTTTGGGCAAGTCACTTCACTTCTCTGTGCCTCGGTTCCCTCATCTGTAAAATGGGGGTGAAGACAGTGAGCCCCAGGTGGGACGACCTGATTCCCCTACGTCTACCCCAGCGCCGAGAACAGCGCTCGGCACGCAGTAAGCGCTTAACCAATACCAACAATACGATACAACGCAACTCCATCTCCTTGGCTCCACCCCGGTGCCCGGCACACGGTGAGCGCTCGGCAGAGACCACTATACCGTCGTTATTGTGATCGTTATCTGTCAGAGCGCGCCCTTCCGGCGCTCGGTACCGGGCCGAGCCCTCGGCGGAGTGCCCCGCGCACAGCGAGCGCTCACTGAGTACGGTGGAAGGAACCAACTTGGAGAGGGCGGTCGGCCCGCTACCGAGGCTCCGCTCTCCCGAAGGACCTCTCGGAGAACTCCCCGTTGGATCGGCCCGGCTCGGCTCACCCGTCCGGAAGGGTCGCTCTTCCAGGAGGGTTCCCAACTTTGAGCCCTCGACACTGCGCCGCGGAGCGGGCGGGGGGGGGGAGGTGGGGAACAAAATACATCTTTCAAGCATCAGAAGCAGAGTACACAATAGGCTTTGTCTCGTTAAACAAAAGAACCTGGGTTTTCTTTCAATCGCTTCCAGCTGCCCGATCCGGCCTTCGCGGGATCAGAAATCAACAGCACGGAGCATCTGGCTACCTGCACGGGCCGCGTAGAAGATCTGCAGGCTTCGATGAGATTAACGGGCCCGAGGGTTCGCAGCAACAGAAGGCAGTGGAATCGCAACGCCTCCGGGTACCTCCGCCGAGACGGAGACCGCGGCCAGGACGGGAAGGGGTGACCGAGTCCCCGCCTTCCGGCCTGATCGGATGCCAAACCCGGTTTTCCGCGATGCCCCGCGAAGACGAAATGAAGTCGACGTGCATGTCGGGCCCCTTCCCCTCGGCGAGCAACGCCGCCGCCGAGGAACAGCCGCTCGACGCCCGCAGGGCGGACGGGAGTCTCTGGGCCCCGTTTCGGCTAGAAGCGCTGACCGACGCCCCCACCCCACCCCTCCCGCCACTCGAGGCGGAAAGGACCAGCCCAGGTACAAACGAATAGAAGGCCCGGGCGGGGTCGCCCTTGACCGGGCCCCGGGGCGGACTGGCCGTTGACCGGTTGGACCCTCGACTCCCTCCGTTCCCCAACGGGGCGGGCCTCGATGGAGCGCCGAGGTCTCCCTCCTCCTCCCCGAGAAGCCCGGCCTCCCCGGGGACCCCGCGTCCTCGGCGGCGGGAGGCAACCGACGACCCGCCCCCGCTCTCCCTTTCGCCGCTTCCCCGGAAGCGGGAAGCAGGGCGCGGGGGTGGGGGGGGGGGGCCCCGGGAACCGTCCCGATCCCCCCGCCGAGTCCCCGGGAGCGGGGGCCGCGGCGCCGGGATTCCGACTCCTCCCCCGCCGGGCCGCCGAGGGAACGTTTCGGAACGTCGCGGCAGGGAGCCGAAGGGGGCGGGGGTCGCTCCGCGCCTCTCCATCGCTCGGACGACATGCTCCCTTCGGGGAGTGGCGCGGTCCAGCGGCAAGAGCCTGAGCCCGGGAGGCACGGCCCCCGGGGTCTGATCCTAGGTCCTCCGCCTGTCCGCTCCGTGCCTCCGGGCAAGTCGCTTAACTGCTCTGGGCCTCAGTTTACTCACCTGTAAAATGAGGCTTCGACACCCGTTCTCCGACTCACTTTGGCCTCGAGCCTCGCCTGGGGAAAGGGACCGTGTCCGACCCGACTACCTTGTGTGACAACCGCGGTGTTGGTTAAGCGCTCCCCGCGTGCCGGGCGCCGTAGAACACAGGCGGATCAGGTCGGCCACGGAGGCCTCCCGGTCTACGGATGGGACCGTCGAGGCCCAGGGACGTGCGGCGACTTGGCCAAGGTCACCCGGCAGGCAAGCGGCGGAGCCGGCATCGGAACCCGTGACCTTCTGACCCGCGGGTCCGCGCCCTACCCGCTCCGCCGCGCTCCTTCCCCTATCCCGTAGCCACCCCGGGGCTCGGCTCAGTGCCCGGCACACGGTGAGCACTCGACGGATACCACGGTTACCATCGTTATTCAATCTGGGCGGCCGGCAGCCTTCGCTTCCCCAAGCTGAACGTTCCAGTTTCTCCCTCTCCCGCCATCCCAACTCCTCGCGACTCCGCGAAACGGGTCCTCAACCCAATCCCCGTAGACCGGAGGCTTCCTCGGGGCGCAGGGAACACGTCCACCGACTCCGCTGCGCTGTCCTCTCCCAGACGCTTAGCGCGTTGCCCTGCACGCCGTCGGCCCTCCGAAAGACACCGCCGATGGATGAACTGATTTCAGTCCAACCTCTCGGGGGGGGGGGGGACGGCTCCCAGGTGAAGAGGACGCCGCCTCCTCCCTCTCTGACCAAAGGGTCGTGGCTCTTACTGAGCGCTCGCTACCCGCCAAGCGCCGCGCTGAGTCCTGGGGTAGATCCTTTCCCACACGGGGTTCTCCTCGGGACGTCCATTCTGCCGTCCTCGGAGGGAGGGGCAGCTTACCAATAACAATCATCGGGGCGTTCCTCGAGAGCTCACTCTGCACTGAGCGCCGGGACGGATACGAGCGAATCCGGCCGGACCCGGTCCCCGGCCGACGTGGGGCTCACGGTCTCGACGCCCGTCTTCCGGACGAGGTAACTGAGGCAGAGCCGGGACTGGGACTCGGGTGATCCCGCCAAAAGTGGGGGGGGGGGGGGGTGATCGGCACCGGGGTCTGGAACGTCCATCGCGGTGGCTTCGTTCCGCCTTCTGACCTCGGGGGCAAAAACCAAACCCAACGGAAAGGGCCGGAAGAGAGGCGTGCGATCAACCGTGAGTGAGGCATCTCGGACCTACCCGAGGGTGGAGGGGAGCCTCCCGGAGTCTGCTCTTACGGTACGCGTCGAGCGCTTACCCCGCGCCAGGCACCGTGCCGAGCGCTGGGGGGGGGCGGGGGGGGGGGATCCGAGCAAATCGGGTTGGACGCGGTCCCCTCATCTCAATCCTCATTTTCCAGGTGAGGCCCGAGAAGTGAAGTGGCCGGCGAAGCGGAAAGGGCCGGGCCCGGGAGTCGGAGGCCGTGGGTTCCGATCCCGGCTCTGCCGCGGCTGCCGCGTCGCCTCGGGCAAGTCGCTTCACTTCCCTGGGCCTCGGCCACCTCATCCGAAAACGGGGATCGAGACCGGGAGCCCCACGAGGGACACGGACCGTGCTGTTCTTTCATTCACTCAACGGTATCTACTCAGCGCTCGCCGCGTGCCGAGCTCCGTACCGGGCGCTCGGAAAGCACCCGACCTGATTAACCTCTATCTACCCCGGCGGAGAAGGCAGGCGCTCAACTGACACCACGATTACAAGTGAGCGGCCCCAAGGTCACCCGGCAGACAAGGGGTGGAGCTGGGACTAGAACCCTGGACCGTACGGGGCCGTCGGAGAAGGGGGAGAGGGAGGGAGGCGTGTCAAAAGAGCCTTCCCCAGGCCACGCGTGCTCCGCAACGGGCCCTCCGCCGGGTTTCCTAACTCAAAGGCCCTCTGAACGGCTCCGCGGATCGACCCCCTCGCCGGGTTCCGGCGGGTCGAGCCAAAGAACGCAGGTAATTTAAGGGGGGGGGGGGGGCGCGGCCCGTTTTCGTCTCCGCCCCCTCTCCCCCCCGCCCTCGGTTCTCGCCAAGCTCCCCGACGGGCCGATGACATCGAAGCCCGGAGCGGCCGGGGGCCGACGGGGCGCCGGGAGATGCGTCGATTCCCAGCCGCTAACGCTCCGTCTCCGCCCGAAACGCTCCGCCATCGGCGCGCTACGCCCCGGCGGCCCGTTCGCGCTTTCCGTTTTCCCCTCGCGGGGCGGGCGGGAGAGGCGGGTCGCCGGCCGGCCGCCCGCCGTCGCCAACCTCCGCCTCCCGGCCGTGGCACGGGTTCTCCGGGCCCGGGGGGGGGCGCGGCCCCGGGCTGGACGGCGGAGGGCAGCGGAGGGGCCCGCCCGACGCCGAGGCGGGTTGCCGCATCTCGCCCGCGCCGACGCTGCCCGTTGAAAGCATCTGTCATCTCTTTATTCATCTGTGTACCGTAACGTCTGCCTCCCCTCCGGACCGGGAGCTCGCTGCGGCAGGGCAGGGAACGCGTCCGTTTACATGGCACGTGCGTACCGCAGAGCGCTCCGCCCGCGGCGAGCGCCCGATAGACGCGATCGAACCAACGAGAGGCCCCCGACCCGGGCCCCCTCCACCAGGCCCCCCCGAGTCGGAGGGGAGAGGGCGGGGGGCGGGCGCCGACGTGAGGCCGAACCAAGGCGACCCCCAGGAGGTCGCGCGCCGGTCCGATCCCCGGGCGGGCAGCCCACCGGCCCGCTTCGGGGGAGCCCGCCGCCACCCAGATATTCGCCGGCGCTGCCGGGCAGCTTTTCTTCTTTAAGTACAACCAGAAATGCCTTCGGACGAAAACGCACACAGCTTTGAATCGTAGCATGCGACAGATTTACGGAATATGGAAGACATTAAAGTATTCGCTTTCGCTCCGAAAATAAAGAGCGCAGACTCGTAAACAATGCCTAAAAGGCATTTCGGCAGCTTAATCCACGCAGGACATGTTTTGCTTTTTGAGACAGACAATCAGGAACTGTTGGGCACAGGAAGCCATAAACAACAAGAATCTGGCTTGAGAGGGAGGACGGAATAAATGTTTTTTATGGAGATCACTTAACATTTCTGAAGGCTTATTTGTGTGCGACGGGGACCCGGCCGGGCCCGAGCGGAGACGCCACCGCCCCGGCCCCGGGCCTCCCACGACCGCGGCCCCCCCCCCGGACCCCCGGCTTCCCGCCGGCCCATCGCCCCTCGCCGGCCGGGGGGGGGGGTGGGGGGGGGGAACGGGACTGCCCCTCCGGTCCCCGGCGTCCCCGACCCCGGCCCGCGTCCCCAGACTGGAAGCTCGCCGTGGGCGGGGACCGAGCGGCGGCGTTTCCTAGTAGTTAGAGCCCGGGCCTGGGTTCGTTCGTCCGTCCACTCATTCGGTCGCATTCACTGAGCACTTCCTATGCGCAGAGCACCGCTCTGAGCACTCGGGAGAGGACACCCGGACAAGAAACAGTGACGTTCCCCGCCCACGATGAGCTCACGGACTGCGGTGGGGCGGGAGACGGGACACGGCTACAGATAAATGAAATCAGAGACGCGGACCCGAGGGCTTCGGGGACCGGGGAAGGGGGGGAAGGGCCGAGGGAGAAAAAAAATGACGGGCTCTAATCGCGGCTTCACCACTTGGCCGCCCACGTGACCTCGGCAAGTACCACCTTGCCGGGCCTCGGCCCCCTCCCTCCGGAAAACGGGGATCGAGTCCGTGAGCCCCCGTGGGGGACGGGGACCGTGTCAGACCTGATTTCCCGGACATTTCACACCGGCGCTCGGTACGGTGCCTCGCGTACGGTGGGTACCTAAATGCCATTACTATTAGCGGTAAACCGTGCTTTCCCAACAAATATCACTATTATCGGTGGGCCGTACTCTCCCAAGCGCTCAGTACGGCGCCCCGCCCACGGTAGGCGCTCAGTAAATACCACTGACTGACCGACCCCCCCGCCCAAGAAGCTGGGGCCTCGAGGAGGCAGGGGGCGGGGGGTGAGAAGGGGAAACCGCCGGTGGAATTGTTGAAACTTCCCAGGACTACCGCGGAAAGAATCTCCTCGGGCATTCTGATTTTTTCTTTTGCTTTTCGCCCTTTCCCACCAACGGCACAGCCCGGTTTCTCGCCTTTCTCGGCTTTGACTTTTTTTAGAAAACCGGCTATTTTGGGGAGCGGGCCGACAGCGCGCCGACGGCTCCCTCGTCACGCTCGGGACTAAGTAAAGAAATCCCGCCCGTGACGGCGGGCTCGAGGGAAGGGGGCGGGGGCCCGGCCTCGGACGCCGCGGGACCCGGCTCCCACTCCCATCGCGGGCGGCGTAAACCCCGCCGGGCCTCGGTCGTCCCCCCCCCCCCCCCCACCCCGACGCGGGAGGGCCGCGCTCGGGTTCAGAGGCCCGGAGCTCCCCCTGAAGACGCGGCGGGGCCGACGGCGGCCGAAACCGCGCCGACGCCCCGCGGGGTCCCCCGGCATCTCGGGTCTCGCGAAGACCCCCCCCCCGCCCTCCCCCGGGGCCCGAGCCCGATCCGGCGGGCGCGCACGCCGTTGGAAAGGCTCGCGTACGAACACCACGAGAGCGTCTCCGTTGGTCTCCTCTTTTTCCCGTGACCACCCCGCCGCTTTCCGCTCCGGGGTGGTCTTCGTCGGGACACCGCGGAGTCGGTTCATCCGTATGCGTTCCAACTGTATCTATCGAGCGCTTACTGTGCGCCCAGCACCGCACTGGGGCGCTCGGGAGAGGACAATGCGACCCGTGAACAGACACATTCCCTGCCCACAAGGGAGCTCACGTCTCGAGTCACTGTCCGTGCGGTCTCAGGGTTTCTGCCGGGGGCTCTGCCACGCGCCGCGCTAAGCGGCTGGGGGAGATCCCACGGAAGGCTGGAACGCAGACTCCGCCCCACGTAAGGCTCACAGCCCTCACCCCCATTTTTCCGGACCAGGCCCCCCGCGCCCAGAGAAGCGAAGCGACTCGTCCGAGGCCCACGGCAGACCGGAGGCGGAGCCGGGATTAGGACCCGGGACCCTCGGCCTCCGGGCCTGGGCCCCACCCGCGCGCGCCGCGCCGCGCCTCCCCGGAAGGAACGAGGGGCACGACAAAATGACCAACTAAACGAGCACACCCAGAAGGGCTAAAGGTCGGCTCTCGACAGCAGCGTGGCCCCGTGGGGCTTCGGGGGTCGGAAAGACCTAATACTAATAATAATAATAAAAGTGCCCGTTAAGCGCTCCACTCTGGCCAAGCACTGTCCTGAGCGCTAGGGTGGACGCGAGTCGCTTCTGCCGCTTCTACTGGAGAAGCGGCACGGCGGAGAGCGTAAGAGCCCGGGCCTGGGAGTCCGAAGGACCCGGGTTCCGATCCCGGCCCGCCACGGCTCTGGCCGTGTGAGCTCGGGGGAGTCGCTTCGGCTCCTCTGGGCCTCGGTGACCTCGTCCGTAAAACGGGGATGAAGGCCGCGAGCCCCACGTGGGACGACCTCACCGCCTCGCGGCTACCCCGGCGCCTGGCGCTCGACCCACGCCATCGTCGGCCGCTTCCATCCACCCCGGGGCCCGGCACGGTGCCGGCACACGGGAAGCACTCGGGGCACCGTAATCGTCGTCATACTTCCGTCCCCGTCCCGAGGGAGAGCAGAGGGGCGGGGCGACTCGCCCGGGGGCCCCGCGGCAGACGAGCGGCGGGGCCGGGATTAGAACCCAGGTCCTCCCGACGGCTCCGCCCAACCGTAGCCCCGCGGCTCCTCCGCTCGAATCCGGCTCCGTCGCGGGACGGGGACGGCGAGATCCGCCTCGGGTGCCGGGAGGAAAACCTGGGCGTCCTCCGGGTGCCTCTCTGGCTACTTTCCGGCCAGGGGAGCGGGCCTCCGGCTGCTCGCCGGCGGGGCCGGAAGGCTTTCTATTCGGAGACGAAACCCCGCGGGCTCTGAATTTCCCCGCCTTCCGAGCTCAGCCGCCACCGGGGTGCCCGGAGAGGACCCCGTTGGGCGCCCTCGTCCCCTTTCGACTCCGACTTCGAGAGCCCCGATTAGGAGTCGGGGAACGGAGAAAAAACCCTCCCGACATTTCGGCCCCCCGACGGGTTAACCGTGCGGTGACCGAGCGGCGCCGAGAAGACAGACAGGCGGCAGCGTAGACGTCAGAGCCCTCCTGGGGAGCTTTCGGCCGCATCCGATAAATCGAACCGCAAAAAAATCATTCCGATTCACGAGGCGGTGTTCTGACTTAAAAACTTTTAAAGCGCTCGGGTGGCTAGTTAAGAAGAAATCGGAGATCTTTAACAGCCACACCCGCAGAGAGAAGCAGAACGCATAAACGGCGGCAAGCCCGTGACCTTTCAATTACGTGGATAAAACCGGGCTCTCAAGGATAAGCCCGGTTTCTCGTAACCCCTGCCAAGTGCTTCCAGAAATCCGTCTTTCCAGATCGGCGGCCTTCTCCCCCTCGGGGGCCGAGCCTCGGCACCAGAAGGCGAGAAGGTAAAGTGGCGGGGGGGGGGGGGGGGGCGGTAGGGGTGGGGGGAGAGAGGGGAGGGACGGAGAGGGAGGGGGGAGAGGGACGCGGGAAAGAGACGGAAGAGAAGAGGGAGAGAGAAGGGGGAAAGGAGAGAGGGAGCAAAGAGAGGAGAGAGAGGGAGGAAGAGTGCGGGACGGGGGAGAGGGATGGGGGAAAGAGAAGGAAGAGGAGAGGCAGAGAGAGGGAGCAAAGGGAGGGATGGAGGCGAGAGGAGAGAGGGGAAGAGAAGGCGAGGGAGAGGAGAGGGGGAGGGAGAGAAGGAGAGGGAAAGGAGGAGGAGGAGAGAGGCGGGGAGACGGCAAGAGGGGCAAGAGAGTAAGAACGAGAGAGCGGGCGCTTTTCTTTCGACCGATAATAAACGTGGACCCCCAAAGAGCCCGCCGAGTTGGCTCAAAACGAGCCACGCTTATTAAAAACGGAAAACGGGAACAGCGGAGGGAACAGCGGAGGGCGGGGCGGGGAGAACACACAAGTCCCGTCCTCCCCCCCTCCCCCCCCAGTCCCTTTTCACGTGTTTATATATATAAACCTCATAATACACAACATAAACGTCTTTGATCCTCCAGATCCGACTCCCCTCGCCGCCAGACCGATCGGAACGACCCGTCGGGGACCCGCCGTCGTGCAATTACGCCAGCCGGCCAATTTTACGAGAAAAAATACCGAGAGCAAAGAGAGACGTTTACACGCCCCCCCCCCCCCCCCCCCCCCCCCCCCCCCCCCCCCCCCCCCCCCCCCCCCCCCCCCGGACTCAGCAAGTGGCGGTTACGGCCGGGCCCCGGGCCCACGCGGAGAAACGGAAGCCCCGGGCCCCGCCGCCCGGAGGGAGCCGGCCCCACCCGGGCCCTCCTCCCGAGCGAGGTCCTCCCGTTTCGGCACAGCTCGCCGTGGGCGGGGACTGTGTCCGTCCCCCGGGGTCGTACCCTCCCGGGCGCTCAGAACGGCGCTCCGCGCACGGCGAGGCGGGAGGGGCAACGGGTTCTTAAATCCCGGCTCTGCCACCCGCCTGCCGGGGGACCTCGGGAGAGTTCTCCGGGCCTCGGCCCCCTCGTCCGTAAAACGGAGATTGAGACCGTGAGCCCCACGTGGGACGGACTCTGGGCCCGACCCTATTAGCCTGTGACCGCCCCAGCGCTCGGAACAGCGCCTGGCACAGGGTAAGCGCTTAACCAACGCCATCATCGTTGGCAGCGGTAGTAAGCCCTCCAGAGATAGGACTGAACGAATGGCCCACAGGCCCCCGGCGGCCGGGCTAACCCACGCCGGGGGTGACCCCCGGACCGCCCCGCCAGACCCCGCTCCCCGCCACCCGGCCCAGTCGCAAGGACCTGGCTTCTGTTCCCGGCTCCGCCACCCGTCCGCCGCGTGACCTCGGGCAGGTCGCTCGGCTTCTCCGGGCCTCGGTTCCCTCATCTGTAAAATGGGGACTGGGAACCCCACGTGGGACAGGGACCGGGGTCTGACTTGACCCGTGCCCGCCCCAGCTCTCAGGACGGCGTTGGGCACGTAGTCGGGGCCTACGGTCACCGTCGGCACTCTCATTTCCCACCAGCCCCCGCGCACCGGTTCCAGGGGACCGGAGCCCGCCGGGGGGGCCGAGCCCCGATTCACCTCAGGCGGGTCCGTCGCCCCCCCCGCCCCGACGGTGGCGTGCGGTGCGTCCCGAGGCGGCCCCGGTCGGTCGGGAGGGGTTTGTTTTGGCTCTTCCACCGAGGCGGAGGGAGCGGAAGCTTCTGGGGCCTGGCGGCCTTGGCCGCCGTTCGGCGGGGAGCGTTGAAGGAGCCGGACGGGGCCCAGTAGGCCTCCGGGAGGTTCCGGGTTTCGAGCCGTCCCCACCCCTCGTTCTACCAAGACCTCGGGCTTCGGGGCGGCCCCTGCGGGCGCCCATCGAAGGAGAGGTCTGCTGAGCAAGCGCTGGCAGGCGGGGCCGGGCCGCTAAGCAGCGAGGCACGGCGGGTGGAGCCCGGGCCCGGGAGTCAGGAGGTCACGGGTTCTGATCCCGGCCCCGCCGCGTCTGCTCCGTGACCTGGGCCGAGTCGCTTCGCTTCCCCGGGCCTCGGTGACCTCATCTGGAAAACGGGGATGGAGACGGGGAGCCCCAGGCGGAACGGGGCCCGTGTTCGCCTGTATCCGCCCCGGAGCCCGGAACGGTGCCGGGCACCCGGCGAGCCCTTCGCGAACGCCACGATCATTACGTCAGAAATCCTCCGCGGAACGAGGCCGCCCGGGCGTTCGTTCGCCCGCTCCCTCGTTCGACCGGATTCACTGAGGGCTCACTGTGCGCAGAGCCCCGCCCCGGGCGCCCGGGAGAGTGGAACGCGACGACGGACGGACGCGTTCCCTGCCCACGACGAGCCCGCAGTCTAGGCTCCGGGGCCGAAGCCTGACTGGAGAGGAAACAGAGAGACGCGGATCCCGGATCCTATGAAATCCAATCACGGCTCCAAAACGGTGGGCGGCGAGCCAGGGTCTTCCCTTCTCCCCCCCCCCAACCCCCCCCCCCCCCCCAGGCCCCGGCCCCGGCTTTTTCTCGTCTCAAATGAGTGAAAGGGAAAAGGAGAAATTTGGTGGAGCAGGGAAACACGATCCGTCACGGAAAAAACTTAAAAGCCCACAGACCTCGCAGGTCTCACCTGGAAGGCTGGACGATATCCATATGTGGAGGGCCGGTCGGGTGCGTGTGTGGAAGAAGGGGAGGGGGCGGGGGGGGGGGGGAGCGGGGGTCTTTCGGTCCGTCACGGCCGCCCCCGAAACGCCCCACGGCTTGGGGCCGCGGCCGACGCCCCTCCGGCCGACGGGACGGCCAGGGCCGGGGCGGGGGGCTCCGGTGGGGCCGGGGCCGGGCGGGGGCCGCGCCGGCCCGAGACACCGACCCCGGCTGCCGCGAACGGGGCTCGCGTCACGCCCCCGCGCCCGGGCGCGTAGCCGCGGCCGACCGTCCGTCCTTCCCGGTCTCCTCCCCGGGTCCCGGAAGCCCCGACCCCTCGACCGCGAAGGCGTCCTTCGAGCCCTTCCCCCCGCCTCCCCCCCCCCACCCCGCTCCTGCTGGCCCCGGGCGATCTCCCCCCGGGGAATTCTCTCAGGGTCCCGGGACACGGCGCTGGCTCTCTGCGGGCCAGAGTCCCCCCCCTTTCCGGACCGGCCCCCCGGAAGCGGGCCGGAACCTCACCCGGCCCCGGGACGGTCCCGGGGGGCGCTAATCCGGCCTCGAACGGCGACTTTACCGTCGCCTCGGCCTCCGTGCCTAAGTGAGGGCTGCCGACGCCCGTCTGCCCCGATCCTTTTTTTTTTTTTTTCCTCATCCGTTCGGTGGGAACGGAGAGCCGAAGGACACGATAAAAACGGCCTATTATTTCCATCTGGCTCTCCTAAAATACACGGCATCTCTTCTCCATTAAAATGCCACGGGGAACGGAGGAGCCGGCGGAGGGGCTCGGACGCCGTGCGGACCGGGCGGTCGCCCGGGCCCGGGGCCGCCGCTCCCCTCCCGCGGGGGCCCCGGCCGTCGCTGCGTCCCACGGGGGGACGGACGGACTCCGGCCCCCGCGCCGCGCCGAGGCGTCGCTCCGCGCGTCCTTCGGCAGATGCGGCCGATTCACCCCGGGGCCCTCCGTTTTAATCAGTATCACGTAAAGTTTAACGCGCGCTTTGAAATGTGCACCAGATCCAAGACTTCGCCTCGAGGCGGGGCGGAGGGGTGGGGGAGCCCGCCGAAAACACACACACACCATCCCGGCCCGCCGCTCGGCGAGCGACTGTCTTTCACCTCTGGCTGAACCGCGGGAACTGTCAACGCCAGCCCGCTGCCAACCGGGGGAGAGGTCGCGGGGTCAGGGGAGAAAACGAGCCCGGGCGGCTCCGGGGGGGAAGGGGCCGGCGGGCTCGGGCCCGGCCTCGCGGAGGGGAGGGGAGGGGAGCTGGCCGGAGGGCAGGGGTCCGAGGGAACGGCGCGCTCGGAGAGGGCCGCCACGCTACGGGACCGGAAGCGCTTGGGACCCCTCGCCCCTCTCCCACGCGGACCTCGGCCCCGGGCCCGGGGGGGCGAGGTGTGGGGGCGAGGGGGGCGCCGCGGGTCGCGATTAAGCCTCCCGCCCCGGGAGGGGCGGCGACGGGCCGGGCCCCTCGACACCTCCGGCGGAAACGCGACGGTCAAGCCCCGGGACGGATCCCGCGAGCAGAGCCGGCGTCGGCCGTGGGTTTCCGGGTACGGCTCCCCGGCGCCGGCGCCGAGTCGTCGCCGGTCTCCAGGGAGACCGGGGAGGCCGGGACGGCCAGGATCCACGGGAAGCTCAGAGGCTTCGGGGAGGGAAGTCCCACTTCCCCTAAGGCGGCGATGGGAGGACGCGGAGCAGCAGCGTGGCCCAGTGGCTAGAGCCGGGCCTGGGAGGCAGAAGGGCCCGGGTCCCCAACCCGGCTCCGCCGCACGTCTGCCGCGCGACCCCGGGCCAGTGGCCCCTGGGCCTCATCCGGAAAGGGGGGGGGATGAGCGTGCGAACCCCACGTGGGACGGGGACCGTGCCCAACCCGACCGACCTGTTTCTACCCCAGTGCCCAGAGGGGCGCCCGGCACGTGGCGAGCGCTTGACGAGTACCGTCGTCGTCGTTATTATTATTTTTATTATTATTATTATGCGGGTGCCGGGGAAGAGAGGGAAAGTCGCCGTCTCTGCTCCCGAAGGGAATCGTTAACCGGCTGCGGCGAAGCGGGGGGCGGGGAGGACTTCTCGGGGCTCCCCAGCAGGGCAGAGAATTCCCCAAACTGGGGAGCCGGGAGCCGGAGCCGTCTACCCTCCTGCTTGCACCCCAAGGCCCCCGCCGAGGGAACCGGCTCTGCCAGCCGCTGAAACGCCATCCGGAGGGGGTTCCGCATCCGTCCTCGGAAACGCCCCTCCTCGAAGGGGCGGCGCGGCCGGGGGGGGGTCGAGAGGCCCCGGGTTCTGATCCCGGCTCCCGCCGGGGGACCTCGGCCAGGTCGGCCGGCTCCTCTGGGCCTCAGTCCCCGCACGTGTCGAATGACCATTAAGAGCCCGTTCGTTCTCCCTCCCACTTGGACGGAGAAGCCCGTGTGGGCCGGAGGCCGGGTCGGAACCGGTTATCTTTCATCGACCCGAGCGCTTAGGACGGGCCCGGGACGGCACCGGATTTTAGCACGCTCCCGGGCAGGGTCCCCGAAGCCCCGGCTTCCGGGCCGGGGGGTCTCGGGCCCCGCCCCCCGACGTCTTGGACCCCGTCACGGGGCGGCCCCGGCTCCGGCATCCACGGTCGACTGTTCTGGACCCACCAGGGGCAGCGACTGCGTCCGGGTGGGATGACCGCACCTGACCGGGGGAAGCGGCGCGGAGAACCGGAGACGCACAGGACGGGTTCGCCGGCAGGCCAGGGGGCGGGGCGGGGCGTCGCGGTTGGCGCCTGGGCCTCCCCAGAAGGGCACGGGTTCTGATCCCGGCCCCGACACCCGTCCGCCGCGTGGCCCCGGGCAGGTTACTTCAGTTATCTGGGCCTCAGTCACCTCACCTGGGAAAAGGGGATCGAGACTATGAGCCCCACATGGGACAGGGACTCGATCTGCTTGTATCCGGCGCTTAGTACGGTGCCCGGCACCCGGTAGATGCTTAACGGATACCGCAGTTATTATTATTATTATCATTACTATCTTATTATTATCATTTGTTATTCAGGCGCGTGGACCGGAGAAGCGGGGCGGCCTACTGGATAGATCCCGGGAGCGGAAGTCGGAAGGGCCCGGGTTCTGATCCCGGCTCCTCCACGCGTCTGCTGGGTGATCTCGGGCAAGTCGCTTCACTCCCCTTGGGCCTCGGTTACCTCCTCTGTAAAACGGGGATGAAGGCCGTGAGCCCCATGTGGGACCGGGACTACGTCCCCCCGATCAGCTGGCATCGACCCCAGGGCTCAGTACAGTCCCCGCCACCTAGAAGGCGCTTAACAAATACCCACTGAAAGAGAAATAACGGCAGGGCGAACGGGTGAAGAGCCCGATCGGGAAAAGGGGGCGGGAACCTTCCGGGCTGCGGCTACTGGAGACCATCGGCTTTACAGCAGTCGACTCTCCCCGAAACCCTACCTCACCGAACCCCTGCCGCGACCCAGCCCGCGCCCTCGGCTCCCCCGGCTCCGCGTCAACCCACTCGCCGCACCTCCGTCCCGTCTCTCTCGCCTCCGACCCCCCGCCCACGTCCTTCCGACCTGCAACGCCCTCCCGCTTCACGGCTGACGGGCCACCGTTCTTCCCACCTTCGAAGCCCTCCTATAAAATCACATCTCCTCCAGGAAGCCCTCCCCAACTTACGCCCCCACCTCCCCTGCTCTCTCTCCCTTCTGCGTCACCTACCGCTTGGATCTCTGTCCTTTAAGCGCCTGATTTTTCTGCCCCCCCCCCCCCCGCCCCCACCCCCCACGGCCTCTCTTCACCTATCCGTAATTTACCGTAGGGTCCGTCTCCCCCCTCCGGAGAGAAAAGAGGCAACGGAGAGGTAGCGTGGCCTAGTGGACACAGCACAGGCCCGGGAGTCCGGAGGCCACGGGTTCTAATCCCGGCTGGGCCATCTGTCAGCTGCGTGATCTTGGGCGAGTCACTTTACTTCTCTGGGTCTCGGTGACCTCATCTGGAAAGCGGGGATCGAGACCGCGAGCCCCACGTGGGACGGGGACCGTGCGCCCGCTCCAGAGCTTAGTGCGGCGCCCGGCACGTGGTGGGCGCTTAACGAATATCACAATTATTGGGATTATCGTTATACGACCGTTAGCTCCTTGGGGGCCGGGAAAGAGGCTACCGATTCTACCGTCCCGTACTCTCCCGAGCACTTACACACGAGGCATTTCAGTAGGGACGCCAGACTGGTCGGCAGCGAGGAATTCGAACGGAAAGTCAATTCTGGAGAGGGAGCTGAGGCGGAGGGGAAGGGGCAGACGTGAAAATAGATTAGGGATAAGGGACAGACCGGAGCGTAAGAATAGCGACGTAAATAAGTCCCGCGGGGCCGGGGGTGGGGGGTGATCAGAGGGGCTCGAGGGGGACGCGGTCCAGCGCCTAAGACAGAGCGCGCCGAAACCCGGCCCGCTTCTCGATTTCTCTCTTCTGTGCCCCGTGACCCCCGGTCTCACAACGGCTGAGAGAGAACCTCTGATCCGGAGGGTCGGGCGGCCTGCAAACGACGCCCCCGAACCCGGGAGACGGGCGGCGGGAACCTCCGCCGGGCTTCACCCGGGAAACGTCGCCCTTCTTCTTCTCCCTCTCTCATCCCCCCCCCCACCCCGACGGAGGCGCGGGGCACGGCGGCCCGAGCCGGAATCTGGCAACCATTACGTAAGTTCGGTCACCCGAAGTTTACCAACATCTTGAGACCATTTCCGATGGAATGCTTCAGTCGAGTCGGTGCGGACGGCATCTTGTCGGATCCATTATCGCCGACGGCATGAAGCGGATCCCTCGGAGGGGCCCGGTGGGATTCGGTCGTCTTCACACGGCCCGACGAGAAACCAGGAGGCCGGCGCCGGGAGAGAATTCGGAGCCCGGGGCGGGGGGGGGGGGGGGGGGGGGGTCGTTCGCTGGGGCGGCCCAGGGGCCTCCACCTTCACCACTCGTTCAGTCATTCCATCCTAGCCATCGAACGCGCTTACCGTCAGCCGATCGACCCATCGATCGTATACACTGAGCGCTTACTATTCGCAGAGCACTTCACTAAAGCACTTGAGAGAGTACGACGTAACAATAAACAGATACATTCCCCGCCCACAGCGAGCTCACGAGACCATCCACCCGGTACCAATCACGAGCGCGGGCCTGGGAGTCGGAGGTCGTGGGTTCGAATCCCGGCCCTGCCGCTTGTCAGCCCTGCGACCGTGGGCAAGTCACTTTACTTCTCCGTGCCTCGGTTCCCTCATCTGGAAAACGGGGATGAGGACCGCGAGCCCCACGTGGGACAACCCGATAACCCCGTATCTACCCCGGCGCTCAGAACGGTGCTCTGCACATAGCAAGCGCTTAACCAATACCAACGTTATTAATTCCGAGGGGTCTATTCGGGCACTCGCACAGAGCGCCGCGCTAAGCGCTGTGACGACAAGCGGACACATTCCTGGCCCACGACGAGCTCACGGTCTAGAGGGGGAGGCAGACATCGACGTGAAAATAAATAAATAAGCAGATATGTGCGTACGTACGCACCGTGGGGACGGGAGGGGGGATGAACCAAGGGGGCAAATCGGAGCTCCACAGAGGCCGCGGAGGAAACGCGGGACGGACACTCGGGAACCACCGGGACCAGGGAGGGATTCTGGGAGTACACCGACTCGAGACGCCGTCAGAGTTCAAAAACGCTACTTCCACGGCAAGCCGAGGGCGTGGCCCAGCGGAGAGGGCCCGGGCCTGGAAGTCAGAGGGACCCGGGTTCTGATTCCGCCTCCGCCACTCCTCCGCTGTGCGAGCTGGGGCAAGTCGCTTCACTCCTCTGGGCCTCGGTTACCTCCCCTGTTAAATGGGGATTGAGACCCGTAGGCCCCACGCCGGGACGGTGTCCGGGCCGACTCGCTTTCGTCTACTCCGGCGCTCGGTATTCATTCATTCGTATTTACCGAGCGCTTACCGTGTGCAGAGCACTGTACCGCGCGCTTGGAGAGTACAAGTCAGCAGTAGAGAGAGAATCGCCGCCGACCCCGGGCCTGCAGTCCAGAAGGCTCGGAACCGCGCCCGAGGGCACGCGGGAAGCGCTTAACCAATATCGCAACCGTCATCGTCCTCACTGTTGTTATCGATACCACTGCTATTATTATTATTCAAAGAGACAAAGTCATTTGGTCCTCACTGGACCGCGCGGACCTGGCCCGGTCTCTCTCGAGCTCTCCCTCGGCTCAGAGCAGAGATGAGAACATTCCGCTCCCGAGACGGAGGACGGCGGATGAGGCGGTGGGAAACGGGGAACGGGTAAAACTGAGTGAACCGAGCCCAGCCGGGCGCCCTCAAACGACGACGAGAACCGTAGCAATTGCGCTATCTGTTAAGCGCCTGCCATAGGTCAGGCACCGCTCTGAGCGCTGGGGTAGATAGGAGGTCATCGGGTTGTCCCGCGTGGGGCTCACGGTCTTCATCCCCATTCCACGGACGAGGTCACCGAGACACAGAGACGTGTAGCGGCTCGGCCACGGGGCCCCTAGTCTTAATCCCCATTTCCCGGATGAGGAAGCTGAGAGTCAGAGAAGTGACTTGCCCCCAAGTCGCTCAGCGGCGGAGCCGCGATCAGACGCCGCGACATCCGACTCCCGAGCCGGGGCTCCTTCCGCCGAGCCCCGCCGCTCCTCAAGGGGCCGCGTAACTCGCTACGTGTTCCCCTTCCGAATTGGGGGATCGTTTCGGACGCGGAAATGCACGCAGCGTTCCACGTCGGATCCGAGCGCTTCTCCTATCACGCCTCGCTGACCTCCCTTGCCTCTCGTCCTCTCCCCGCTGCGACCCTTACTCTGCCGCCCGGATCATTTGTCTATAAAGAGTTCCGGTCCGCGTCTCCGGTCCGCTCGTCAAGAACGTCCAGCGGCCGCCCACCCGCCTCCCGTTCGATAATAAAGATGACGGTATCCGTCGGGCGCTTACTGGGGGCCCCCGAAACGACCGCCCCGGCGGGGGGGGATCTACTCGGTGGAGCGAGCCGCCGGCGGCCTCCGGCTCGGGGGGGGTCTCCGGGGGAGCGGCGACAGCCGACGGGGACCCACAGGAGCCGCTCCGGCCGGGACGGGGGAAGCGAAGAGGGTGGCCGGGCCTCCTCGGAGACTCTTCTACGTATGGTACTTGGGAGGCGCTCCCTAGGAGCCGAGCGCCCGTCCACACGGGGCTCGCACTCTCGATCCCCGCTTTCCGGGCCAGGGAACTGAGGCGGAGAGAAGGGAAGGGACTTCTCCGAGGTCGCCCGGCAGACACGCGGCAGGGCCGGGACGGGAAGCCGGGTCCTCCTGGCTCCCGGGCTCCGACCGCTTGGCCCCGCCGCTCTCCTCCGCTGTCCGGGGTTGGGAGATTGGCCAGGAGGCTTGACGAGAAGGAAAAACAGACCCCACACCCAATTAGGCCACGGTCTGCTTCCACGGGACCCGTCGGGGGAGCCGCATGTGGGAAGCAGACCGCGCGCACTGAAGTCATTCCATTTGGAAGGGGGATGTGTTGTTTTTCAGTGTTTGCTTGTTTTCTTACATGGCTTGTTTGGAGGTGGGGGGAGGGACCAAATTAACAACAGGTCCGAGCCCCAGCCGGGCCCGCGTCGGACGGAGAGGCAGCCTCCCCCTGAACCCTGGATGGCGCCAAGATCACACACACACACACACACACACACACACAAAAAAAAAAAACCCGAGAAAAACCGCTCCATCCCAAAGCCTCCAGCCTGGTCCTCCAAAGGTCATCCGCTGCCCACGATGGCGCCGGGCAAGGCGCCCGGAGCCGTGCCGCTCGCGGCCTCCGAGACGGTGCCGACGGAGCCCCCTCTCCTCCGGGGAGCCGGCCCCAGGCGCCGCCGGCCCAGGCCGGTGGGCAACGCGGGCCGGGGAACCGAGAGGGCCAGAACCTCTCCCGGGCCCCTCCACCACGGGTTGCTCGGCTTTGCGGGGTCCCCGTCCGTAAGACGGGGGGGGTGGGGGACGGGGGACGGGGGCCGGCTACCCCTTTCCGAACCACAGGGGTAGCGAGCAAATGAGCCTCTCCTCTCTTCTTTTCAAATGGAATCTGTTGAGCGCTTACTCCGTGCCGGGGACCGCACGGGACTGTAAGTTCGTCTGCTAGATCGTAAGCTCGTTGCGGGTAAGGAACGCGTCTCTTTACTCATTCATTCGACCGTATTTATGGAGCGCTTACCGTGTGCACGGCACCGTCCTAACCGCGTGGAAAGTACAATACGGCAACAGATAGAGACGATCCCTACCCAGAGGGCTCACGGTCTGTTTAGTGTTACGTTGCGCTCTCCCAAACGCTGAGTACGGCGCTCGGCACATAGCGAGCGCTCGATAAATACGACCGGCTGAGCTAATCGGTTGGACACGGTCTCGTCCCCGTTTTACAGATGGGGCCGCTGAGGCGCAGAGCGGCGAGGCAACTGGCCCGAGGCCGCCCGGCGGGCAGGTGGCGAAGCCGGGATTGGAACCCGGGCCCTCCTGACTCTCGTTCATTCATCCCGTCGTATTTACCGAGCACTCAGAGCGCACAGCACTGTCCGGAGCGCCCGGGAGAGGACGATACAACAATAAAAAGACGCATTCCCCGCCCGCGACGAGCTTACGGCCTAGGGACCGAGCCTGTGCTCTCCTCCCTAAGCCCGTCTCGCTTCAAATCGGGAGGCACTCCTCGGCACCGAGTTCGAGACAGACGCCAGGCACCGTCACTGACGCCCGGGTGGCATCCGCTTGAGGGCTGGAACTCCGATCCAACCCACCGGAGGAATCCTCCCCTCCTGCACGTGGGTCCCGGGTCGCTCTGCCGCCCACCGAGCGGCACCCTGAAGTCGAGACCCTGGCTCGGCCCCTTTCCTCTTCGCCCGCTCCCCTCCGCGTCGCCCTGACCCGCCCCCTTTCTTCATCGCCCCTCCCGTCCCCACGGCACTTAGGTCCAGGACCGTCATTTATGGATCTCCATCGATGACCGTCTCCCCCCTTCTAGACTGCGAGCTCGTTACGGGCTGACAGACGTCTGTCTGCTGCACCGTCCTCTCCCAGGTGCTTAGTACGGCGCCCTGCGCGCAGCAGGTGCTCGCTAAACCAACGAGACCTGCGACCCCCGGCCCGAAGACCCGCGGGAGGCGGGCGGCCAAAGCCTTGACCGCGGAGGGCTTCCTCTACGGGGGGACGGGGGCGACTCTCTCTTCTCTACTTCCCGCCCGGTTCGGCCCGCGGGTCGGGCGGTTGCCACGCTCTGGGCGGCCCCCGGATCCAAACCCGCTTCCAGCCCCGCGGCCCATTCCCTCCATCAGTCATCCGGTCGCCTCGATCAGGCGCTTGCCGTTCGGCGCCGTACCGAACGCTCGGGCAAGTCCAGCACACGACGATCAACGGTGACATTCCCTGCCCGCGACCAGCTCGCGGTCTAGGGGGGAGACGGACGTCCATACGGGTAAATGAGATGACAGATTTACACCTAAGCGCGACGGGGTCGGGAGGGGAGGGAGGGGCTCGGCCCAGACAGGAGATCCCAGCTCTCGGTGTCTGCTCCGCTTAAGGGGCTCCCCTCTTCCGCCACTTCCGCCTCACACCCAGCCCTCCCTCCGCGACGCACGGAGGAGCCCGCTCTCTTGCTCCGCCGGGCCGCCCGAAGACAGCAGGCAGCGGCCGCGGAAGAGCGAGCAGGGAGGGAGGGGAGAGCCCAGATGGAGGCGAGGAATCCCCAAATCCTTAAAAATGAATAAAGGGCCATTATCTCGGCCCCCCGTTCCAACGGCTAACCGCGCGCAGAGGCCTCGACGGTCGGTCGACTTCTGAATTAGAACAAACACGGGCACGCGCGGGAGGGCACGGCCGTCCGACGGAGTCACGGCTCCCCGCCCCCGGACGCCCGGCGCGAGCCGCCGGGAACCCGCCCCCTCTGCCTGCACCCCCACAGATAATCATCGCCGAGAGCCGTCCCGGATCCGTCGGAGATGTGCGATTAGAAAAGTATTTCGGGAAGGTAAAGGAGGCCGAACGCGTCGGCGGAACCCGACCGCTCCGCGAGCTTTTCCAAACGAACGGGATGAAGCCGGCGGGGAGGGCCCCGGTCCGCGGCGCTCCTTCGCGGGGGGCTCTCGGCGCCGCTTTCGCTCGGCAGCGTCCCGCGCGAGGCGACGCCGGGCCGGGAGGGTCCTCGGACGCGGCGGGCCCCCCCCCCCCCCCGCCGGGGCCCACGGTCCGTCCCGGCCTCCGGCGGCCCCACCGGCTCCCCCTCGGAGGGCGAGCTCCTCACCGTCAGGGAGACGTGCCCTCCCGTTCTCTCGCGTCCGCCCTGGCGCTCAGTACAGCGCATCGTCCGCGGAGGACGCTCGGTCGATATCGTTATTACTCCTCCTCTTCTCCTCCTCCTCTAGACCGTCAGCTCGGCGCTCCCCCGCTTCAGAGCCTTACGGAAGGCCCAACCCCTCCCCGACTAAGCCCCCCTTTCCCCTTCCCCCGCTCCCTTCCGCGCCGTCCCGACGCGCTCCCTTTATTCGTCCCCCACCTCCCCCGCTCGGTCCCACGGCACTCATGTCCATTTCGGTCATTTATTTCTTTATAGCAACGTCCATCTCTCCCTCTAGACCGCAAGCTCCCCGTGGGCTGGGAACGTGTCTCTCGTATCGCTGTACTGCATTTTTCCCACGCGCTCCGAACGGGACTCCGCACAAGGTGAGCGCTCAATAAATACGACCGAACGAACGCCACCTCCGCCGCCGGGGAAGCACAGACCCCGACGGCCACCTAGGGCCAGACCGCGCCGAATTCCTTCCCTCGGCCCTCGGGTACCTGTTTATAGATCTATTTGTTTCTGGCTCCTTCGTTTTCTCCTCGCGCTATCGCCAGGGACGTGTGCCCGGCTTCCCCTCCCGGCGGCCTTAAGCTGCCCGAGAGACGGCGGGGAGACGCCTCGCTTCTGTAGGGAAGCAGCGTGCCCGGTGGATAGAGCCCGGGCCCGGGCCTCAGAAGGATCTGAGTTCAAATCCCCGGCCCCGCCACCCGTCCGCTGCGTGACCCCGGGCGAGTCCCTCCGCTTCTCCGGGCCTCCGAGGACGGGGATTAAGAGCGCGAGCCCCATCTGGGTCGGGGACTGTGACCGACCTGATTAACCTTAGCGTTCAGAACGGTGCTCGGCGCGTAGTGAGCGCTTAACGAGCACGATAATCATCAATCAATATCCCTCGGCCCCGAAGCTCCCCCAACAGCCCACGCCACCCATTCCCGCGGGCGCTGAAGTCTTCTCTTACGCTAACGCCCCCGCGCTGGCTGGGGGTGGCGGCTGGAGGGGGGGAGCGACGGCAGAAGAGCTGGGGAAACCTCGTGGAAGATCTGGAGGGCTTGCTCTGGCCCCCGGCCTAGGCCGTGGACCGCGCGCGCGTCCGCCGGGGAAGGGAAGCATCGGGACCCTTCGAGGGACAAAGGTTCCGTTCGGGGAGGCCCGTTTCGGGCCCGGAGCCGCGGCGTGATACGCCCCGGCTCGGGGGGGGAACGCCCTATCGGACCGGGCTCCCCCCCCCGAGCCGTCACGAGCGCGGCCGGTGGGACCGCGGGGAAGCAGCACGGCCTAACGGATCGAGCCCGGGCCTGGGAGTCAGAGGGACCCCGGGTTCGAACTCCGGCTCCGCCGCCCGTCCGCTGGGCGACCCTGGGCGACTCGCTTCACGCCTCTGGGCCTCGGTCACCTCACCTGCGAAACGGGGGCGGAGACCGTGAGCCCCGTAAGGGACGGGGACCGATTCCGACCCGAGTCGCCTGGATCCACCCCGGCGCTCGGTACGCCGCCCGGCACACAGTAAGCGCTTCACAAATACCGTTACGATATCGCTATCGCTAAGAGGAACTGGCCAGGGGGCGGGGAAGAGAGGGACAGGGGAGCGGGGAGAGGGTTAGAGGGGGACGACGGGGGCGAGGACGTATACGCCGCGGGGCTCGTCCGCCCGGTCCCGGCTCAAACTCATTTACCACAGAGTACACGCACGGGAGAAGACTTGCTTCCGTAGGGGGGTGGCCGGTCTCCTCAAAATCTTGGGGGGCCGCTGTTGGTTAAGAAACACGAACCCCGGCCCGGTCTGAAACCGCGCCGCGGGGGCTGGGGGGGGGGGCGGCTACGGGTGGGCCGCGGGGCTGGGAGGTCGCACGGCCGACAAGGGGCGGAGCCGGGGTCAGAACCCGTGACCTTCTGACTCCCGGGGCCCGGGCTCCGTCCACGACGCCGCGCCGCACACGGGGAGCGCTCGAGAGACACGACCCAACGAACGAGAGGACGAGAAGGGTCCCCGCTAGCGGAGGCCGGGGGGGGGGGGGGTGGGCCTGCCCGCCGACGAGTGGCGTCTAATACAACTACCGAAGGGCGCGGAGCGGAGGGGGGCCCCGGGGGCAGGGGACGGGAGCGAGGTTCCACCGAACCCGGCTCCATCTAGATCTTCCGTCGGGCCGCTGTTATATAGCCGAGGAGAGGCGGCCGGAAAGGTTGAAGACTCCATCTAGCCCGGGAACGCCAGCCCGCTCCGGCGTGTAACGGGAGGCCGCCGCCCATTAAACGTAGGCTCTGACCACCCGTCCCGCCGACGCTACGAAAGGTACCCTCGCTCCCGTCCGCCCTATCCGAGGGGCGGGCGGAGGGCCCGGGGCCGACCGGACCCGAACCGGCTCCGGTGACGACCTTCGGATGGGTTCTTCCCGGCCCCCCCCCCCAGCGGAACCGTCCACGGCGCTCCGGCTGTGTACTTAACACACCGCGCCGTTTCGGGAGACCTCTCTGGCGGGGGCTCGCGCACCTCAGCCGTTCGGCCGGAGAACGGAAACACATTCCGCGCCCCGTCACGTGCCGAGGGGACGGGTCCGGCCCCGGAGCCGCCCCGGCGGAGAGCCCGGGGGGCTGACGGGGGGACCGGCGTCCAGGGCGGGTTCCGAGGGTCAGAGATGAAAACACCGTCGCGGGTCGCCCCCGGAGGGGCGGCCGGAATTCCCGGGAGGCCCGCCGAGGAACGGCGGGTGCGCGGCCGGTCCGGTTTCCTCGACGAAATACCTCAGAGGAAGCCGGAGGGTCCGCGGCCGCCCCGAGCCCCGGCCGGCGGCCGCCCCGCCCGTCCCGGGGCCCGGAGACGGAGCCTCCCGAGGTTCGCCAGATCCCCTTACCCAGCCCCGTGGCGGTCGGCCTCCGGCTTTCGCCGTCAGAGAGCCCGGCGTCGGCCGGGCGGCTCCGGGGCTGAAGCGGGAGGCCCGGTCGAGAGGACGGCCGGTCGGGCCGGCGGCTCCCGCGGCCCTGAGGGGGACTCGCTACCGCCGTTACTGACCTCTCCCAAGCGCTCGCTAAGTGCCCCGCGCGCAGTAAGCGCTCCATAAATACGACTGAACGAACGAATGACCCCGGCGGGGAACGCCCTACCCCCACCCGCTCTCCCCAGCCGTGGGGAAGCCCCCCATTCCCCTTCGACCCCCGTCCTGGGCGGGCGCCCCGGGGCCCCCGGACCCGACGTCCGTTCCGATCGACTTCTTTCGATCGAGCGCTTACCGCGGGCAGAGCGCCGTCTTAACCGCTTGGGAGAGTACCACGCAGCGATAAACGGACGCATTCCCGGCCCACGCTGACAGGAACGGGGGGATGCCATCCAACTGACCGCCCTCCCGCCCCCCCCCCGCCTCTTAATGATGGTAATTAATCATTCCGGTTCCCGGTTAAGCTCTCACTATGCGCCAAGCACCGTTCTGCGCACCGGGAAAGACACGGGTTCACCAGGTTGGACACGGGCCCCGTCCCCCGAGGGGCTCGCGCCCTTAATCCCCGTTTGACGGACGGGGGAAGCCCGGAGGAGTGCAGCGACTCGGCCGAGGTCACGCGGGAGACAGGCGGCAGAGCCGGGACGGGAACCCCGATTCCTTCTGACTCCCGGGCCCGGGCTCCAACCCCTAGGCCGCGCCGCTACTCTACCCGGACCCGGACCGCCCGCGCCGGCCCCGCGCCGGCGGCCCTCCCCGTCGGTCGTGAGGCCGGTCGCGTTGACCGGGGGCTCACCGTGCGCGGAGCGCTGAACTGAGCGCTCGGGAGAGGACGCTCCAACAATAGACACGCGCCCCGCCCGCGACGACTTCCAGAGCGACATTAAGATGGCCAAATCGATCACAGATAGGCACGCGGGCGCCGTGGGGCCGGGAGGGGCCGAGGGCCCACCCCCCCCCCCCCCCCCCCCGCCCCCGGGCCGGCATCAGACCGGCTCCCCCGGATCCGGCCGGTCGGGAGGGAGGGTCAAAACCAGAGCCGCGGCCCCCGGCCGGGAGAAGGGCCAGGCCAGCCAGTGACGGGGATCGCCCGAGGACCCGGGAACGGACGCTCCCGGAGGGCAGGGGAGGGCCGGGCCCGGGGCCTAGCGCCCGGCTTCGCCACGGCGGCTGCCAGATGGCCCGCCGTGAACTCCGCCGGTGGGTCCCTGCCAGTTCCGAGTCAGGAGACGTTCTGAGCGGTAAACAAACGAGCACGAGTCGTGCTCGCCCAGGGTTGGGAGCCTCGGGGGGAAGAGGCTCGGCCCCTCCCGCGCTTCACTCATCCGTCCCCTCGCGGCGCTTACTGTCCGCGGGGCACTGCTCCGAGCGCCCCGGGAGAGTCCGAAGCGACGATGAACAGACGCGTTCCCGGCCCGCGACGAGCCCGCGGCCCAGAGGCGGGGAGACGGGCGCGAACGTATATCGAAATGAATGACAGCTGGGGATCTAAGCGCCGCGGGGCTGGGAAGGGGGGAGATGAAAGCGGGCGGGGCGGGGCGACGCCGGAAGGGAGCGGGAGTCGGGGAAGGCCTCTGGGAGGAGACGGGCCTCCGACAGGGCTCTGAAGCGGGTGGGGAAGGGTCGCCGTCTGTGGGGTTGGAGGGCCTTGCGGGCCGGAGGCGGGACGTGGGCGACGAGACAGGCGACACGGAGGCACGGTGAGAGGAGCGGAGTGCGCGGGCCGGGCCGGAGGAGGAGAGAAGCGAGGTGTGGTCGGAGGGGGCGAGGGGACGGACAGCTTAGAGCCGAGGGCGAGGCGTCCCTGCCGGGGCTGTGCGCGCCGCGTCCGGGGCGGCCGTCGGCCCGGAGAAGCGGGACCCGCCCGCTCCCTCCTTCCCGCTGCTCGGCCCGCTCCGGCCGAAGCCGGGGACCTCTTCCTCGGGGCCTTCTCGGGGAGGAGCCCCGACGGACCCGCGTCCCCTCCTCTCTACGCGTTTAAGAGCTCGGCCTCGATATGGACCCCCCCCACCCACCCCTCCGCTCCCTTTCCAGATCCCGCCTCCTCCGGGAAGCCCGCCCGCCGCTCCGAGACGCGCCCGGCCGGCCGTCGCACCCACGGGTCCCTACGCCGATCCTCGGCCCCCGGCTCACTCGGGCGCCGTCGGCTGCCCGCTTAATCGTTTGGGTGTTTGGGCTGAACACGTCCTTCCCGGGCCTTGCTGCGGGCAGAGAGCGTGTCTACCCGTTCGTTTATTCAAACGCGCCCGTTGAGCCCTTACCGGGTGCAAAGCGCCGCACTAGGCGCTCGGGAGACCGCCGAAGGACACCGAACGGACGCGATCCCTGCCCGCCACGAGCTTAACGGGCTCGAGACGAGCCTACGGTCTACGGCGCTTATCGCGCGCAGAGAACTGTACTAAGCGTTTGGGGGATTACGACGTGACGGTAAACGGACGCGCTCCCTAGCCACGGCAAGCTTACAGTCCAGAGGGGAGCCTGCGGTCTACGGCGCTTACCGCGGGCAGGGCACGGCGCTTAGAAGAGCGCCCGGCACACGGCAGGCGCTTCGCAAATGCCGTCGTCGTCGTCGCCACCATCAAGCGCTCGGGAGGGAACGATGAAACGGTAACAGACGCGTTCCCGGCCCACAGAGAGCTCACGGCCTCCGTGCTGCCGTACCCTCCCGACCGCTCGGTACAACGCTCTGCACCCGGTAAGCACTCGGTAAGTTCCACCGCCTGACTGGAGAACCCCCGCTCCCCCCCCCCCCCCGGTTCTGCCTCCCGCCTCCGCTATTTGGAAATAATTTACGGCCCTCCGTCTCCGCGATTCGTCAGGCTCCTCGAGGACGGGGAACATGTGTTTCGCTTTGGGCGGACACTCCCGAGCGCTCCACGCTCAGCGGGGGCTTAATATCGACTGATGGATCCTCGCGGTTCCGGGCGCTCTTCCCCAAGGGGCCTCGGGCAGGCGGGCGGAGGCGGCGCCCGTCGGCACGGGTCTCTGCGAGACCCTACGGGTTGCCCGCTCCCCCCGGCGGCCCCTCCGGCTCCCGCCCCCCGCCCCGGGCCGCTCTCCCGGGCCGGAGGGAGGATTCACAGCGCCGCGCTCCGAGGGCGGACCGGGAGAGGCTAACCCCGACTCCCGCGGTCTTCTTGGCTCTCTTCTGGAATCGCCACGTCTGTCCGTTCGACCCGAAACGAGGCGATCCCGGCATTCCTGACGGGCGGGGGGCCGTTCCTTCAACTACTTAAAAAAGCCGGCCCTCGGAAAATCGGGGCGTCGACCAAGCTGAATCGGGGGGCGGGAGGGGGAGCCACCGAAGGCGGGCACGCGGACCCGGACCCCCGGGGAGAATCCGTGGCCGGCGTCGGCAGCTGGGCCGGCGGGGACGTTCGACAGAGCCTCCTCCGGGCGAGCCGAGGCCCGGCGACCAACCCCGCGGCGACCGAGTCCTACAGGCGACCCTCCGGAGTTGCCAGAGCCAGCACGCACGACATACACGCGCGCGCGCGCACGCTTCCCATAAACAAACGGGCCTTCCATTTACCGTTCGAGGGTTCTCCATCGGGTGAGCGGGGGAAATTGAATAAAACCAATACGACTGAAATTTCCAAAGGCGGGAAGCACCGCAAGTCATTACTCCTCTCTCCGTCGGAGAGGCAGCCCGGAGCGCGGGGCAATTCCGGAGGCCTCCGGGAGGAACGGCTCCCCCCGGGTGAGCCCTGGCCGGGGGCGGGCCCTCCGCTCGTGTCCGGACGGGGTCCCCTCGGGCGTGACGGCGTCCCCGGGGCCGGGCGGAAATCGCTCCACCCGACGGGTCCCCCGCAGGGAGCCGGGGAGCCGGCGTGGGCCGGGATCGGGAGCCGTCCCGGGGGAGGACCGGACGGGAACCGAGGCACCGAGCGGGGAGCCCGGGCTCTCCGCCTCAGAGGGAGGCGGCCCTCCTCGCCCGCCCCCGGCACGGCCCGGGGCAAGAGCGCCCGGTCCCGCTCCGGCGCCGGAAACTACACGCAGTTGCCGACCGAGGCCGGGGCGAAAAGGGAGGGACGGCGAGATGCGGAGAGAGAGACGGGGCCGGGGAAGGGACCGCACGGAGCTCCCTCACCCCGGCCCGGGTCAGTCGCCCGGCAGCGGAGACGGAGGCAGTCGGGCCGGACCGACCGGAGGCCGCGGCCCGAAAACGGCGGCGGAGCGGATCCTACCTGCTTCATGGCGGTCTCCCCGATCTTGTCCGAGTGTTTGCGGATGCTCTCCAGGAAGTCCTTGAGGTCCGACATGGACACGTCCTTGATCTCCTCCCGCAGTTTGGGGATGTTGTCCGCCATGACCTTGCAGAAGCGGTAGTGGCTCACCTGGGGCAGGTAGACGTGCTCCAGGTGTTCCAGGGTTTTCAACGCCGGGTAATGCCTGCAACGGAACCGAAGCGGTCAGCCCCTACGGCCTCCTCGCTCCGGGTCAGAGGGGGCAGGACCCCCCCCCGCCCCCCGCCGCGACCCCCCCACCCACACACAAACCACCACCGGCGCCAACTGGCCGGGCGGGGAGCGAGGGTTTCCTTGAGCCGCACTTCCTTTACTCCCTCCACCCACGCGGACCCAACCGGGTCACCGAGATCGTATTTACTGAGCGCTCTCGGCGTACGCGGCACTCTACCGAGCGCTTCGGAGAGGACAACGCAACCACGGACGGACACGCTCCCTGCCCACGACGAGCTCGCGGACTCGAGGGGGGAGACGGACATTAACACGCCTAGGGGCACCGGATAAATAACAGCTACGCACATATCTGCCGTGGGGCTGGGAAGGAGGACGAAGGAAGGGAGCGCGTCAGGGCGACGCAGGAGGGAGGAGGAGGAGTCAGGGAAGGCTTCTTGGAGGAGATGGGCCTTCAGTACGGGTGGCAAGCGGGGACGAGCAATTTATCTGTTCGCGCGGCGGGCTTCGGGCAGAGCTGGGATTTCGAGCGTGACGCCAAAGAGGAGCGCACGCCACGTGCTGTACCAGTGGGCGACGAGACGGGGGAGACCAGAGGATGCAACCGGGGCCTGAAATTCTAACAGTGGTAATCGTCAAGCACCTTCCGTGGGCCAACCGCCGCCCTAAGCACTGGGCAGATACCAGTCAGTCGGGTCGGACACGGTCCCCGGCCCTCGCGGGGCTCACGGTCTTGATCCCCATTTTACAGCCGAGGGAACTGAGGCCCAGAGAAGTTAAGTGACCCGCCCCGAGTCACGCGGCAGACAAGGCGCATCAGAACCCAGGTCCTTCCGACTCCCCGGACCGGGCTCTGTCCGCCGAGCCACGCCGCTTCTCCAAGCAAAGGGAAAGGGCTCGCCGTGGCCAGGGAACGCGTCCCTTTATTGTTCTACCGTACTCTCCCAAGCGCTCGGTACAGCGCTCCGCCCCCAGTAAGCGCTCAGTAACTACCAACGAACGAATGGCGGGGGGCGGGCCACCCCTAATTCCGCGGGTCTTGCTCGCCGTCCGCCCCGGGGCGCGTCACTGGATCCTTTCTGCGCCCTACCCAGCTCCTCCACACGTCAACCTCTACAACTCGGGGTCGATTCCAACTTGCTGCCTTCCTCCCGGGGGGGCTGAGAAGATAAACACGCTGGTGTTTACGCTCCGGCCCCCGGTCCCGGGGGAAGAGGCGGCATACGGGCTTGACTGCTCCGGTTCCACCCGTAGTCCCCTCTCCGTTACCGCGTACGGTCGCTTCCCAATTAACCACGCTGACGGATGGGCCGGAGCACGCAGGTTACTGCCGTCCAACATTCGCCGAGCCTCGGTTCAGCCTTAAAGGGGCCTCCTCTTCTCCTGCCACACGCTCGGCGGAGCTGCCGACAGTCGGCAAAATGACCGTAACGATAACTACGGTGCTTGGTAAGTGCTTACTAGGCGCCGGGCGCTGTCCTGAGCGCTGGGGGGGAGACGGGTTAATCAGGTTGGACGCAGCCCCTGTCCCACATGGGGCTCACACTCCTGATCCCCATTTTCCAGTCGGGGGAACTGAGGCCCAGAGGAGCGACGCGACTCGCCCCCGGCCACACGGCAGACCGGCGGCGGAGCCGGCATTAGAACCCATGACCTTCCGGCTCCCAGGCCCGTGAGCCACCCGCCACGCCTCCGGCGTCGCGGGGCCCCTATTCCGCTTCCTTTGATTCGTCTCTGCGGCTTCTCGACAGGATGTTCGAGGCCGTTTCCCCGTCACATCCATCCACGAGGAATACGGATGCCAGCCACGCGCCATACGGGGACGAGCCTCAAATCTCGCCGGCCCCGGGCAGGGAGCCCACGGGCCCGCAGCCCTCCTAAGGGTCCGACGTCCGCTTTAACTCAGCGAGACGTCCACCTAGACCCGGAGGGGCTCGTGCTGTCGGAAGAGGGAAAACGTCGTCACCGGAAGACAGAAGATGTCATTTCCGTAAGAAAAACCACCCTCGGACGGGGAGGATTCTGACTTATTAGCCTTCGGTCACATCTCGGGTGGGCTCTGAAGCGGCAGAGGGCGGAACCAACGGGATTCCTAGGCTGCCCCTAATTTCTTCCACGGTCGATGAATCGCGGGCCTCACTTCTCCTCACCGCCGGCCCTCGCGTGCCTGCGGCTCACAGACTTAGGAGAAGGAGCCAGGTGACTCGTTTCCCTTCGGGCCCCCGCTTCCACCGCTCTCCCTTCCAAAGTGAAAAGTCAAATGAAGAGTGTGGGGGGGTGGAGTGCGGGTTGCGCGGGGGGGGGGGGGCATTTCTTCCCCCCCCCCCCCCCCCCCGGCCCCCATTCCAAAGAATGTCGGTATAAGCTAAGCTGAGCGGCGGGGAGGTTGGTTTTGTTCACATTTAATAGCCCCAAAGAACAGAACGATTCACATGGCTCAGGGTAAACAGGACACTGTTTACACTACAATTAGGTAGGAAAAGCTATTTGCAATAAAATGCCATTCCTCTGGAGAGAAACTTAAGAGTGGAGAGAGAGCCAGAAATTCAGCCAGAGAGATAAACACCCTTTAGGGTTGTGTGATATTTTGGGACGGTTGTTTACAGAACCAGAAGAATCTGACAACGTGGCCCGCGGGCGGACGGACGCGTTCCCCGACGAGGTGCCCGGGCGCGGGCCGAAAAGCAAAGCCGGAAACAACCGGGCCCCAAGCGCCACATTTCTGGCGTCCACTACTACAGGTTGCCGGCCGTTCCCGGCTGCCGGGGCTCTCGCCTCCGGCCCGACGATCCCCCGCCATCCCCCTTTCCCCGCACGACGTCCCGGTTCCGGCTCGCCCCCTCCCCGACGCCTCCAGATTGGATCCCGGGGATGCCGGGCGGAGGCGGTTTCTACCGGGGAGCCGACTGGTCACCGGTCGGGGCCAGAACGGATGGCTTCCTGTCGGACGGACGGGCCCCGCGCTCTGTGATTCCGGGGGAGAGTGAAAACGGGGATAACGGCAGTCCGTGGCCCCTGGGGGTCCACGGATCTCGCCGGGAGCCGGAGCGGCCTCCCGGCGGCCTCCTCCCTCGCCGGGGCTCCCAACCACTCGGCCAACCGGCCGACGAGCGGCGCGGCGGCGCCCCCCCGGGGAGGCGAGGGGGAGGAAGAGGGGATCCGAGGAGCCTCGAACGGGACGACGGCGACGGAGGATCCGTCGGCCCTCCCCTCCGCATCGACTGCGCACGGGGTAACGATCTGGCGCTCTCCTCGGGCGACGCTCCCAAACTAACCCGTTTAAGATCTTCCGCCCCCAAAGGCTTTTTTTAATCCAGAAATTCAACAGATCGGATGGGAACGGAGAGAGGACACGAACTCTCGCCTCTCTGCATACGGAGCAAACCAAGGAAACCGGTGGGAAGGGGGCAGGTTTGGATTCCTTCTCAAGACTCCAGGCACAGGTCAAGTGACTTCGGGGCCAGCAGCGTGACGCAGAGGACGGCGCGCGGGCCCGGGAGTCAGAAGGTCACGGGTTCTAATCCCGGCTCCGCTTCGTGTCTGCCGCGGGACCCTGGGCAGGTCACTTCGCCTCTCCGGGGCTCAATTCCCTCATCTGTAAAAATGGGGACTGGGACTGGGAGCCCCACACGGGACGGGAGACCGTGTCCGACTCCATTTCCCCAAATCCACCCCAGCACTTAATACGGTGCCGGTCACGCGGTAAACGCTCAACAGATGCTATCGTTATTATTATTATTATTATTATTATTAATAATAGAGAGAGGTGACTGAGGCAGAAGGCGAGAAAAGCATAAGCACGTCATCACTGGGCCAGGTGGACGGCCCAGATGGGATCCAGCCTCTGCCGGAGGGAAACAGGAAGCTTCGCGGAACCGCGTGCTGTTCGCTCTCCTTCTTCTAGCTTTGGGAAACGGCCCTTCTAAGTGTGCCCCTAGCTTTCAAAAAAAAAAAAAAAAAATCAGCCGGTCACATTCATCGAGTACTGACTGTGCGCAGGACGTAACGTTAAGCCCTTGGGAGGGTACACGTTTCCTGCCCGCAAGGAGCTTAGAGTTTACCGTTGCTGCCAGGGCCCCAACTTGCTCTCTAGGAACACTTTCGGGAGCGCTTGGCCACCATTTTATCCACACCCTCGTGGACTCTGTCCGACTGAAGTGTCTCTCCTGCCCCAACCCAGCCCGCACGCGCCGCTCCCCGAGTGCCACCCATCTCACCGTGACTCCATCTCGCCGCCGCCCTTTTGCCCACGTCCTGCCTCTGGCCTGGAACGCCCTCCCTCCCCAGATCCCCCAGACCGTTCCTCTCCCCCCAGCCCCCGTTCAAAGCCTTACCGGAGGCCCACCTCCTCCGGGAGGCCTTCCCTGACTGAGCTTCCCCTCCCCCCTTCTCCCACTCCCTTCTGCGTCGCCCTGACTCCCTCCCTTTGGCACCTATGGCCATAGCGCTCGTTTATTTAGCTACACTAACGTCTGTCTCCCCCACCTCTAGACTGTAAGCTCATCGCGGACAGGGAAACGTCCGCTTACTGTTGCGTCGTACTGTCCCGAGCGCTTAGTGCCGTGCTCTGTACGCGGTAAGCGCTCAATGAATACGACCGACCGGAAGAACTGAATCGATAATTAAGTTGCATCTCCCCCGGCACTTAGAACGGCGGTGGCCACGACGTAAGCTCCGTGAGTTGGTTACGGGCAGGGAATGTGTCCGCTAAACCCGTTGTATTGTACTCTCCCAAGTGCTCCGCACAGAGTAAGCGCTCAATAAAAACCGCTGAGTGACCGGTTGACGAATACCTTCAAAAGAACGCTCATCTAAAAACCCTCAGCCAACTCTGCGAGAAGCAGCAAGACCCGGCGGACGGAGCACCGGTCTGGGAGTCGGGAGGATCTGGGTTCTCATCCCGGCTCTGCCACGTGTCTGCTGTGTGACCTCGGGCGGGTCACTTCACTCCTCTGGGCCTCAGTTACCCCGTCGGCAAAACGGGGGTTGAGACCGTGAACCCCACACGGGAGAGGGACCGCCTCCGGCTCCATCCGCTTGCATCCATCCCAGCGGTTGGTACGTAGCAAGCGCTGAAAAAATACTTTTACGATATTATTATATGACGACACAATACTATATCGTGATTATTACTGCTACTGTTATCATTGCTAATAATGACAGTAGTACTAATAACAAATGAGAACCGGCAAAAGCCCTGCTCTGGTCTTTCTGCTTACCTCTTGGTCTTCATCTGATCCCTCAGTTTGCTGTACATCTCCAGCACTAGAGAGGAGAAGGAAAACCAAAAAAAAAAAAAAAAAAGCTCCAGTCAGGCAAGATTTAGTGCAGGTGGAAGAGTAATAGACGCGGGCCCGAGGAGCTGCCGACGCTTCCCTCCGCTCCCGGGGCTCACCTGGAAGGCACAGCGTTAATTTATCCACCGTCGCGGAGATATTTCTCTGCTGCAGTCGACACTGCTTCAGTTCCTCCATCGCTACGACCAGCTGGGCGGGGAGAGGAGGCAGAGGAGAACCGGGCCATAAATCAAGAGCTCTCACCCACATTTTCCCGCCCCGGGCCCGATTCATCAAGAGATCCCCGACAGCTCCATCGCCACACCTGCCAAGCGGGCTAAGGTACTGCCTTCCCCCGCCAGTAAAACACGTCGCCGCTCCCCGCCCGGCCTCGCCCGCCGTCGGCTCTCTACCCTGCCGGGGCGGGGGCGAGTCCAGGCTGACTGCCCCGGTACTCTCCCGAGCACCTGAGTACGGTGCTCCGCACACAGTAACCGCTCAGTGAATACGATCGGACGGATGAATTTCCCAGAGAATGTCTCTCTGGGAAAGGCAGAGACATTCCCAGGGTCCCCTTCCCCCGCCCCTCCGGAGACCAAGGCCGCCGAGGGAAAGGCGAGGGAGCCGGGACCTTTGGTCCGGTCCCGCTCCGGACAGCCGGCCCCCGCGGGCCCTCCGCCTTGCCGTAAAGCGCGTATTCGCGCCGTCTCTGGGATAGGGCGAGAGGCCGGGCCCGGGAGTCAGAAGGTCCTGGGTTCTGATCCCAGCTCCGCCGTTTCTCTGCTGCGTGCCCTCGGGCGAGTCGCTTCGCTTCCCTGGGCCACATCCCCTCATCTGGAAACCGGGGATTGAGAGCGTGAGCCCCACGCGGGGCAGGGACTGTGTCCAACCCCATTGGCCTGTATTCACCCCAACGCTCAGTCCGGTGCCTTGCACGTGGCGAGCGCTTACAATTTTACTGATTATCATCACGGCATCGGGAACGTTCTTCCGGCGGCGTGAGCCCGACGGCGCTCGGCCTGCCGCGCCAACGGAAGGGGCTCATCGTGGGCGGGGAACGTGTCCGTTGATCGCTCTACTGGACTCACCCGAGCGCTTAGTACAGCGTCCCGCCCGCGGTAAGCGCTCAATCAATACGACTGACGCAGGCCCTCTCGAGGCGGGTGCGGGATGGAGCCGTCGCGGGCGGGGAACGCGTCCGTTTACCGTTCCAGCGAACTCTCCCCAGCGCGGAGTACAGTGCTCAGCACACGGTCGGCACCCGATAGATACGACCGAACGAATGCGCGGAACAAGGCATCCGGGCGCGCGGGGCTCGACGCAGCTCTCCCCAAGAGACGTCGCTCTTACCTCCTTCCCTTTGTGTTGCAGTTTCCGGTTGGTGTCCGTCACTTGATTCTGCAGAGAGAAGCCTGGGGGTGAAAACGCACATCGAACCCAAGCTTCCCCTCGGGCTGAGGAGCGGGAGGAGGGAAAAGAGAAAAAAAGCCCAGATCCGCCCCAAAAGAAGCCGCCCGCACCCCTCCCGTGAGAAATGGCAGCGCCGGGCGGAAAAGCGGAACCCGCCTGGGCTCGCTGTTCACAACGGCGCCTGGGACGTAGTGAGGGCTTAAGAGATACCTAATTGTCGTTACGGTGTTTGTTAGGTGCTTGCCGTGTGCCGGGCACTGTAATAAGCGCTGGGGTGGATACAGATTGGGCTGTCAGTAAATACGGCCGAAGGAACGACCGTCGATCCCCGCTTTCCGGCCGCAGTCTCTTCCCCGCCGTGCGGGGAGGGAGGGAGAAGGGAGCGAGGGGAGGAAGGAGACGGTCGAGAGCGGCTTCTAAACCGCTTCCCCGGTTGAACTGGAAATCCACAGGCCTTGTCTGCTTTTTCTCAGCTCGCTCCTCAGACTCCTCCCGGAATGGCGGCGACCCTCCTCCTCCACCACCCCGGTCATCCGACGGCTGTCTAAAAACGCTCCATCCGGGGCACCCGGCGGCCTTCTCCGGGGAAGAGACACTTGCCATTTGGGGTTAGGAGGCCCGGGGCCCAGCTCGAGAAAAGAACAGAGGGCTGGGAGGCAGGAGACCCGCCTCGTCCGCTCTGCGACCTCGGACGACAGCTTCCTCACCTCTGAGATCGGGGGAAAATACTCCATCTCCCTCTCCCCTTTGGTCTCCGAGCCCCACGTGGGATGGGCACGGGATCCGACCCGACCGTTACGAGAAGCGGCGCGGGCTAGTGTGGAAAGAGCCCGGGCCCGGGAGTCGGAGGGCCTGGGTTCTGATCCCGGCTCCGACGCTTCTCTGCTGGGTGACCTCGGACAAGTCACTTCACTTCTACGTGCCTCCTCACGTCCCTCGTCTGTAAAACGGGGATAAGACCGCGAGCCCCGGGTGGGACGGGGCCTGTGTCCGACCCGATTAGCCTGTATCTGCCCCAGAGCCCGGAACGGCGCCCGGCTCATAGTCAGAGCTTAGCGAATACCACGGTTATTATCTTAAATCTGCCCCAGAGCTCCGTACGATGCGTGGCACAATAGATACCATCATCCCTGTGAGCGGAGCTCAGTCCAGCGGAGAGGAACTGCTCCAAGAGGAACCGGTAGCAGAGAAGAGAAAAAGGGGGCGGGGAACTGCGTCTATCCTGATTACCTTTTACCTACCCAAGCTTAGAACAGTGCCTGGCACACAGTAACTGTTTAACCAATACCATTAAAATTAAAAAAAACACCCCACAGCTAGCAACTTGGGGAAACAGCGTGGCTTAGCGGAAAGGGCCCGGGCTTGGGAGTCGGGGGTCGGGGGTTCTAACCCCGGCTCCGTCACTTAGAGCTGTGTGACTCTGGGCAAGTCGCTTCACCTCTCTGGGCCTCGGTGACCTCATCTGTGAAATGGGGTCGAAGACCGGGAGCCCCCCATGGGACAACGTGATCACCTGCATCCACCCCAGCGCTTAGAACAGTGCCTGACATACAGTAAGCGCTTAACAGATGCCATCGTTTATCATCATCATCAGTAGTAGTAGTAGTAGTAGTAGTAGTAGTAACTGAAGCTGCTCCTTCAGACCTTGACATCCTCGCTTTAAAAGGGAGGGATCTAAAACAAAATGACTCCCAGCGTTCACGGCGTTCCAAAAGAACGAGGAGGAGGGCTACAGACCGCTCCTTCTATACTTCCGGAAAAGTCATTTGCCCAAAAGTCGGATATTGGGAGCCGGCCGTTTTCCACGTGGACAATAATAAAAATAATGATGATAATAATGGTATCTGTTACGCGTCAAGCACTGTTCTAAAGCACTGGCGAAGATATCGGATCATCCGGCAGACACAGTCCCTGCCCGACCCGGGCCTCACGGTCCAGGTAGGAGGGCCTACAGGTACCGAGTCCCCATTTTACAGATGAGGGAGCCGAGGCGAAGAGAAGGTAGGCGACTTGCCCAAGGTCACCCAGCGGGCCCGTGACGGAGTCAGGATCACAACCCGGGGCCTCCTGACACCCGGCCCCGTGCTCTTTCCACCAGGTTACGCCGCTCCTAATCGGGCTCCTCGAGCAAAGCAAACTGGGCTCTCCCAACCGAACTGGGTGTGGGTCTTCACGGGGTCCCAGAACAGTCGGCTCCTCTCGGGACGGACGGCGGGTGTTCTACCGCAAGCCGGGGTCCCGAAACAGAGGAGTCCTACTCGTGCTCGTTCTGCGGAGCCGGGGCAGGGAGAGAGGGGGGCGATCGCCTAATTAAATTACCTCGCCTCTACGCAGAGGTAAGAATTCAAAAATTGACCTTCGGATCGCCTTTTACGGAACAGAGGAACCGAACCGGAGCCGGGTTTCGCCGGGAAATGTAATTGAAAAGATTCGGCGATGGAACAGGTTGGTCTGATGGACAGCGGCTAGGGCCCGGGCGTCGGGAGGTCTGCCGGGCGACCTCGGGCGAGTCGCTTCACCGCTCCGGGCCTCGGTCACCTCTTCGGTAAAATGGGGAATAAGACCGCGAGCCCTCCGCGGGACGGGGACCGCGTCCAACCCGATCTGCTCGCGTCCACCCCAGCGCTCAGGACAGCCCGGCACACAGTAAGCGCTTACCAAATACCATCACTTATTATTATCATTATTTAACAGTCAGCTCTTGGAAGTGAATCCTGGGAGACGAAACGCCGACCTGACAAAGGATCTCTGATGAACCTCCCCACCCGGCACACACGTGCTTTTTTTTGTTTTTTACAGGACGGAAAAAGTCGCAGAAACCTCTCTGAGACAGCAGTCCAAAAAAAAATAATAAAATAAGAGCGGCGCTCATATAAAGTGCCATCTGTAAAATACCAATAATTTCTTCCTTCTTGAAAAGTAATCAGCCTGCCTCCCTCGTGCTTTTCGCCCCAAACAGAGCCGAATTCAAACTCGCCGTCGTCTCCTTTCCCTTAGCCTCTCCTAAGTTAAGGCGGCCCCGTGTCAATAAATTCCACACTTTTATAGCTGCAATTCAGAAAATGGATTCTTGTTCTGGTAAATTTCTGAAGTAGACAGTAAGAGCCAACTACAGCAATAAAAAGCGTGCCTCGTATGTACAAAGCCCCATCTTCCACGGCCCCGAAGCCGCCCTCGATCCGTTCGGTACGCGTCCCCGGCCGGGGGCGGGGGAGCGGGTAGGAGGAGGGGCACGGGAGAGGGGAAGAGGAGGGGAAGGGGAAGGAGGTAGTATCCCCACTGGGGCAGACCAGGTGACTTTTCCAGGGTCACCCGGAGTCAATAGGATTCGAAAGGAAATCGCTTCCTGGCTCCAGGCGAGCAGTGAGCCTCCAGTTGAGAGAAGCTGGTTCGCCCGCTGCTCCTCGACCCTGCAGTGGTCCAAATCCGATTTCGGCGAGAAGCGCTGCCCAGATCCTCGGATGCCTGAGTTTTGTGGGTTTTTTTGCCTTCACGGGGGCCTGCCAATCCTCGCTCTCGCACTCGCCAAAAATCTGGCGCTGCCCTTCCTCCTCCTCCTCCTCCTCCTCCTCTCCCGGCGGGAGGAATGCCGTCTCCCCCGCCAGTCCCCCCGCCCGCCCCCGACGCCTCCTACCTTGAGCTTCTGGGCTTCTCCTCTGACTTTCAGGAGCTCGGTGATGGAGTCCACGAAGCCCTGGTAGTGGAAGTTGCACATCTTCTCGATCTCCCGGTCGTGGTTGCGGATGCGGGAGTCCAGTTTCTCCATGAACCGGCCGTGCTCTTCGCCGTCGTACACGGACCTTCGGAAGACAAGTTGGCCTCGGGGTTAATGATGACAATAGTAATTATCTGTTAAGCTACGTGCCGGGGACTGTACCGGACGCTGGGTGGATACAAGCGAGTCGGGATGGACACGGTCCCCGTCCCACGTGGGGTGCACAGTCGCGATCCCCGTTTTACAGAGGGGAGAACCGAGGCCCAGAGAAGTGAAGCGATTTGCCCAAGGTCATTCAGAGGGCAAAGGGCGGAGTTCCGTAGGTACGGAGGTACTTAAGTGCCACGGGGCTGGTGGGGGGGGGGGGTGACTACCAAGTCCTTAAGGGGTACAGATCCAAGCCCGGGGAAGTGAAGTGACCTGCCCAAGGTCCCACAGCAGACAGGTGGCAGAGCCGGGATTAGAACCCATGGCCTTCTGACTTCTCTTGCTGCCCAGGAGTGCGCACGGTCCCGGAAGTCACGAAGACCTGGGTTCCGATCCTGGCTCCGACACGCCTTCTGTCGTGGGCAAACTGCTTAACAAACAACTCTGCCTCATACTGATCGTAACAATTATGATATCTGTTAAGCGCTTACTATGTGCCGGGCACTGTAACCAAGCACTGGGGCAAGAGGCGGAGTTGGGGGGGGGGGGGGATAAAAGCAAATTGGGTCGGACACTGTCTCCGTCCCACACGGGGCTCACGGTCTGCGTCACCTCATCTGTAAAATGGGGCTTAGGATCGTGAGGTCCAAGGGGGGACCTGGACCGTGTCCTAACTGATTGGCTCGTATCTAACCCCAGCACTCAGCACAGTGCTTGGCAACCAGTAAGCACTTAACAAATCCCTTTTTCTTTTTCTTTTTTTTTTAAAAAAAGGCTCCCAAACACAGTGTTTTCCCATCAGGCAGCCCGGTGGCTCCCATCAGCGGGAAACGAGAAGCGGCTTTTTGGCTCCGAAACAAACAGATGCGTCGGGAGGCGTTTCGGACGGCGGGACGCAGGTCCCCGGTAGCGTCTTTCAAGTGGCTCATTGGGAGGAGGGAGGAGGAATAGAGGAGGAGGAGGAATGGAGCCCCGTAAGGAGACCTGAAAGGATTTGGGGCGCTCAGCCTGCGGAAGTGCCCGTACTGGCTCGTTAAGCACTTAGTAATAATGATAATAATAATAACGATGACGGCATTTGTTAAGCGCTTACTATGTGCCAGGCACTGTTCTAAGCGCTGGCGGGGGGGGGGGGGGGGGACAGAAGGTAATCGGCTTGTCCCACGTGGGGCTCACAGTCTTGCTCCCCATTTTACAGATGAGGTCACCGAGGCCCAGGGAAGCGAAATGACTTGCCCAAAGTCACACAGCCGACAAGTGGCGGAGGCGGAATTAGAACCCACGACCTCTTCCTATAGGGCGAGCACCACGGTGACGGCGGGGGTGGATACCACTCATTCGGTCGTATTTATTGAGCGCTTACCGGGTGCAGGGCACTGTACTGAGCGCTCGGGAGCGTACAGTACTACAATAAAGAGGCCCGGCAGATCAGGCACCGTCCCCGTCCTTCTCGGGGCTCACAGTCCGAGGGGGAGGGAGAACGGGGGGGAAGGAGAACGCGTACCGAATCCCCATCTTACAGGCGAGGAGACCGAGGCCCAGAGAAGTGAAGTGGGGGGGACGGGCACCCGCCAACTGCCGCCTTGGAAGGGGGAGGACAAGAGGGGAAAGGGGGCCGAGTGGAGGAAGAGGAAGGAGGAGGGAGGACTTGTGGGTGACGTGACGGTTAAGAAGGGCTCTCGATCGGGTGGTCGGTTCCAGATGTATTTTCTATAACGATGATAATAACTGCGGTATCTGTTAAGCGCTCGAACTGGACGCCGTGGCCACCGTGGGGGAGGGGCTCCCGGCATCCCCAGAAGTCGGCTTCTCCCCCCTCGCGGCGACCCCTCCGAAGCGAACACTACAGTGTACCCTCCTAAGTGCTCGGCGCAGTGCTCCGCACACAGTAAGCGCTCGATAGATACCGAGGAACGATCGAATCCCCCATCTCCGCCAACGGGCGTCCGTTCCGGAGCCAGGTGGCCAGAGAATGACGACAACAACAACAACAACAACAATAACAATAACAACGGTACTCAATAGTCAAGTGCTAACTACGTGCCCAGCGCCGTTCTAAGCACGGGGGCGGATAGGAGTTAATCAGGTCGGACAAAGTCTCCTGCCCCCCACGTGGCTCGGTGGAAAGAGCCCGGGCTCAGGAGTCGGAGGTCACGGGTTGGGACGCCGGCCCCGCCGCCCGTCAGCTGCGTGACTCTGGGCAAGTGCCTCAGTTCCCTCATCTGGAAAACGGGGGCGAAGACGGTGAGCCCCACGCGGGACAACCCGATGAGCCCGCATCTCCCCCCGGCGCTCAGAGCAGTGCTCGGCACGCAGCGGGGGCTTAACCGACGCCGGCGTTTATTTCCCGGGCGAGGTCCCCGAGGCCCAGGGGGGTCGGGGTCACCGGCCCGGGGCCGCCCGGCTGACGGAACCGGAGGCCGGGTCCTCCCGACTCCCGGGCCGGAGAGGGGCCGGGGGCTCGGACCCGGGGCCGGGTGCGGGGGCACAACGGTTGGGTCGCCGGGCAGACGGGCCAAGCTAGAGCCAGACTGCCATCTAGTGCTCGCCGGCGCCCCGAGCCGCGGGAACCGTCCGCGCCCCGGACGGACCCGGCCCGCTTCCCCGGCGAGGCCGCCCTCGCTCCTCCTCGGGCCCGGGGGATGGGGCTGTCGGGGGCTGCGGGGCGCTCCCCCCGAGCGTCCGGGGCAGTGCCCCGCACCCTTCGGGCGCTCCGTAAAATGCCACCGACGGGATGCACGTGAGGAAGCGCGACCGACGCACGCAAAAATCTTTTCTTTCCCGGGGTCTGCTAAGCGCTTACTACGTCCCGGACGCTCTTCTGAGCCCCGGGGCGGAGGCGGGGGAACCGGGTCGGTCCCGGTCCTAAATGGGGCTCGCGGTCTTCATCCCGATTTTACGGAGGAGGTGACCGAGGCCCAGACAGGTCGAGGGGCTTGCCCAAGGTGGCACAGCAGACGGGAGAAAAACCCGGGTCCTCCGACTCCCAGGCGCGTGCTCTATCCCCTGGGCCGCACCCCTCCTTCGGCCCTCCCCGACCGTCCTAAAGACAAATGACGAGGCCTAGGGAAACACCATCTCCCTCCGCGCTTTAATCGCCATCGCCAGCGCCGACGGTATCTACTGAGCACCTACCGCGCGGAGCACTGTACTAAGCACTCGGGGGAGTGCGGTATTCCACAGTTGACAGACACAGTCCCTGCTCAAGAGGGAATCGGGTCGCTTGCTCAGAACCGAGGTCAAGCCGCCGGTTCTCAGTACGGCGGAAGCGACGGCCCGAGCGAGGGCCGGCCTGGGGTCGTGGGTTCCGAACCCGCCACTTCTCCGGCCTGTGACCTCGGGCGAGTCACCTCACTTCCCCGGGCCTCAGCGACCTCATCTGGAAAACGGGGCCTGAGACGGTGAGCCCCGCGGGGGACGGGGACCGTGTCCAACCCGGGCTGCCTGCATCCACCCCGGGGCTTAGCAGAGTGCGGGGCACGCTGGAGGCGCTTAGCGAATACCACAGTTAATTCACGAATCGGGCGCGTGGGGGTGAGAGAGCCGCCGGCCCCCCGCCCCCCCCCCCCCCGGGCTTGCCTCGGTTCCCAGCTACGGGGGGAAGCCCCCGTCTCCCCCGAAGCCGGTTCAGGACGGACCCTCGGCCTCTTTAGGGCTCCGCGTGACCCAAGGGCTCCGAGTGGGGCCGGAGGGACCCGGATTTGGATCTTGCCCCGTTGGCTCTTAAACCGGGCCCGGATCCCATTCCGCTCGCCCCACCCCCCAGAGGCCTGGCCCTTAGGGCCGGCAGCGCGGCCTAGTGGACGCAGCCCGGGCCCGGGAGTCGGAAAGACCCGGCTCCTAATCCCGGCTCCACCCCACGTCTCTTGTGTGACCTTGGGCAGGTCACGCCACTCCTCCGGGTGGCCGTTACCTCATCCGGAAAATGGGGATTAAGAGCGTGAGCCCCGTGCGGGGCGGGGACCGCGTCCAACCTCGGATCTACCCCAGCGCTCAGAACGGTGCCCGGCGGATGGTCAGCCGTTTACGAGGACCGTAACTGTCATCGTTATTATTGGGGGGGGTCCCAGCCCTCCCCGGGAAAAGCTGGCCCCGGTGGGCCGGGTGAGACGCTTTCATCCCGAGTCGGCGAGAAACGTACTTGAGCGAGCTGGGGAAGCGGAAGGCCCACCGCCGGCGGGGGGATCAGAACACCCAACGCCTCGCCCGAGGCCACCGCGACCCGGGAGGCCTTCCCCGACCGAGCGAACTCCTTCTGAGCAGCGAAATCAGATCAATAATAATCACGTCACCGGTTAGGCGCTTACAGTGTGGCAAGAGCCGTTCTAAGGACCGGGGAGGATACGAGCTGAGCAGGTTGGACACGGCCCCTATCCCACGTGGGGCTCGCGCTCTTATCCTCCTTTTACGGACCGGGTGACCGAGGCACAGGAGGGTTGAGTGACACGTCCGAGGTCACACAGCAGACACGTGGCAGAGCCGGGATCGGAACCCGGGTCCTTCTCACTCCCGGGCCTGTACCCCACGCAAAACCGGCCCTCGATTAACCGACGGTGCTACTTCTTATGTAGCTTATGTGCTTAAGCACATAAGACGGTGCTTACGTGAGAAGCAGCGTGGCTCAGTGGAAAGAGCACGGGCTTTGGAGTCAGGGCTCATGAGTTCGAATCCCACTGTATTGGAGTAGGAAATCAGGGAGGTAAAGTAAGAGGGGAAGATCTGATTTGGTGTTTTTACGCTAACGGTGGTGAGGAGTTCCTGTCTGACCCGGAGGTGGACGGGCAACTACTGGAGGTTCTTGAGGAGATGGGGACCGAAGGAGTTTTATTTTTTTTTTAGAAGAACGTTCCGGGCGGCGGAGTGAAGTACGCCCTGGAGCGGGGAGAGCCAGGGGGCGGGGGGGGTCAGCGAGGAGGCCGAGGCGGAGTCAAGGTGGGATCTACGCGTTTCGATCACCGCGGCAGTCGGATGGACAGAAGAAGCCGGTTTCAGCGCTACTGTGAAGGTAAAGATCAATCGATCCACGGTATCTCCTGAGCGCTTACCGTGCGGACGGTACTCGGCACTTGGGAGAGTACAGTGGATCGGAAGCCGCGTTCCCCGACCACAACGAGCTTACGGTCTGGAGGGGGGAGGCAGACGCGGATATTAAATAATCAATCACAGATACGTACGGAATCTGGTGACGGACGGGATACGTGGGCTGAATGGAAAGATGCGAGATCCCCAGCCCTCACGTCACCCCCCCGAGACCGGTCCGTGACACTCATCCGTTCGTTCGATCGTATTTACCGAGCGGCGCGCTGTGGGCGGAGCACCGTACTCGGCACTCGGGAGAGCACGACGTAACAATCCCCGGACGTGTTCCCCGCCTGCCACGAGCTTACAATCCGGGGGGGAAGCAGGCGTTGATAGAAGTGAATTAATCACAGGTAGATTCACAATTACCGTGGGGTCGGGAGGGGGGACGAATAAAGGGAGACGCAGAAGGGAGAGGGAGAGACGGAAAGGAGGGCTTAGGCAGGGAAGGCCTCCTGGAGGAGACGGGCCTCCGGTAAGGCTTTGAAAGCGAGGCGGAGAGTCGTCGTCTGCCGGCTGTGAGGAGGGAGGGCGTCTCCGGTGAGCCTGGTCACCGGAGACGGCCAACGGAAGCCCACTCGGACCCCCACCGGGGCCCGTGGAGGTGAACTTTCCTCTCCGGGGTCTTCCGGGTGAAGAATCTCCGACTCCCCAAGCCTCGGGGAGGTCGGGGAGGAGGATGGGGAGGGCGGGGGTGCGCCACCCGAGGCCGGACGGGCCCCGGGGGCCCCTGAAAGCCGTTCGGATCTCAGGCCGGCCGGGGAACGGAGCCCTCGGAGCCTTCCGCTGTCACCCGAGCACGCTGGGCCGGCCACAGGAATCCCGGCCGGCTCCTCCTCCTCCAACCTGCTTCAAAGGCTGACCCCTTCCAAAACCCGGGGTGGCACGCTACCCCGGGGGGCGCGGCGGGGGGGCAGGGGAGGGGATACGTGTCTGGGACCTCGAGGCTTCCAAGAAACAAAGGAACTGGAACTGCCCCTTTTTGGTTTCGATTAGTCCCCGGAACGAGACCGGGATCCAGCCCGGACTTTTGGTTTTTTTCAGACATATATTTTTAAACTTCTGTCGTGGTTCTGGTCCTCCAACATTTTCTTCTCATTAAGCTCCATAAAAGCATCATTAGCATTTCTGTTTATTCCGCGAGTTAAAAATAAAATGGAAAAATAGATCTACCGCACAATGTCGAAACAGACCCCGCTGAAGGTCAGGCGGAGTTTAAAGTCTCCTCTTATCTGTCCGGCTGCACACCGGACGGCCTCTCGACACCCGGCACCTCTGGAGGGTCCAAGGACCGCGAGGCGCGTGGCCGAAAATTCAAAAATAGAAACCCGGCTCCCGCGGGGCCCCCGGCCCCCGCTCTCCACCGGACGGGGACGGTCCGACTCGTATCTCTCCAAGGGTCTTTCCTCGCGAACCCCGGAGACGCCGGCGTTCGCTTGTCCACCCGATCGCATTTACCGAGCGCCTGCTGTACGCGGAGCACCGTGAGAAGCCGCACGGCGTAGCGGATGGAGCGCGGGCCCGGGGGTCGGAGGATCACGGGTTCCGATCCCGGCTCCGCCACTCGTCTGCTGTGTGGCCGAGGGCAAGTCACGTCGCTTCTCTGGGCCTCAGTGACCTCATCTGTAAAATGGGGATTGAGACCGGGAGCCCCACGCGGGACGGGGCCTGGGTCCGGCTCGATTTGCTTGTATCCACCTCAGCGCTCACCACGGTGACGGGCACAAAATAAGCGCTTCGCAAATACCACCGTCATTATGATTACCATTCATTCATTCATTCATTCGATAGTATTTACTGAGCGCTTACTATGTGCAGAGCACTGGACTAAGCGCCTGGAATGGACAAATCGGTAACAGATAGAGACGGTCCCTGCCCTCTGACGGGCTTACGGTCTAATGGGGGGGACGGACGGACGAGAGCAGTGGCAATGAATAGAATCAAGGGGAAGAACACTAAGCACTCGGGGGGAGCGCAATCCAAAAATAGGCCCATTCCCCGCCCGTGACGAGCTTACGGTCTCGAGGTGGGCGACGGACATTAATGGAAATCGAATAAATGAGAGACACGGACATCAGACGGCGCGGGGCTGGGAGGCGGGGATGAATGAAGGAAGGAGGGCTCAGTCAGGGACGTTCCAGAAGCTTCCTGGGGTATATCTCCCAAGCCCCTAGCAGGGTCCCTTGCAGGCAGGGGGTCCGGCCAGCCGTGAACCCACCGCGACCAAGGGCGGGTGCGGGGGGGGGGGGGAACGGACCCCGGCACCGGGATTCCTCCCAGGGCTGGAGGTGGAGGGATCCAGTGAGGAGCCGCGGGAAGGCGGGAACGACCACCTCGTCAAAAACCATCTGACAGACTGCTGTGATTGGGGTATCTCCTGAGCGCTTACTATGTCCCAGGCGCTGGGGTGGGGGAATATCGTAATACCAGTGGGATCTGTCAAGTGCTCACTACGCGCCGAGCGCTGGGGTAGACAAAAGGTAAGCAGGTCATCCCACGTGGGGCTCACGGTCGCGACCCCCACGGTCGCTTAGGCCCCGAGAAGCGAAGTGACTGGCCCCGGGTCCCCCGGCTGACAAGTGGCGGAGCCGGGATTAGAACCCACGACCTCCGACTCCCGAGCCCGGGCTCCTTCCGCTGAGCCACGCTGCTTCTCCTCTATCAACGGAACTGGGTTGGACACAGGCTCTGCCCTCCACGGGGCTCCCGGTCTTAATCCCCATTTGACAGAGGAGGTCACCGAGGCCCAGAGAAGTGAAGTGACTTGCCCGAGGTCACCCGGCAGACAAGCGGCGGAGCCGGGAATAGAATCCACGTCCTTCTGACTCCCGAGCCCGGGCTCTCTCCACCCCGCCACGCCGCTTCTCACTACACCGCCGTGCTTCTCGGCAACGGGCGACGAGGACATCGACCCGGAAAAGCAAGGAAATTCCAGATCGGTGTCGTCGTCTGCCGCGGCTCCCGCCACGACAATCCCGGAACGCCGGAGCAGCCGATCCCCCCTGCCCCGCAGAGGCGCCCGAAGATTTATTTCATTTTTGTAGCTTTCGGGGCGGTCGTGAGGCTTAGCAGCTGGGGAGGGGCCCCGGTTTCTGGTCTCGGAGCGGTAACGGAATCCCAGGCGATGACTGTTGTGTTATACTCGTACTGTACTCTCTCAAGCGCTCAGCACGGTGCTCGGCCCACAGCCGGCACTCAATAAATACGACTGAGGGAACGAACCGGGCCCCGCTCCATCGATCGGGGCCTCCCGACCTGACGACGATAACGATCGTTATCGTCGTCATCATCGTTATGGTACCTGTTAGAGCGTTTACTGTGTGCCAAGCACGCAGTACAGAATGATTCGACTGGACACGGTCCCCGTCCCACATCGGGCTCGCGCGCTGAATCCCCATTTTTCACACACGAGGTAACAGGCATAGGGAGGTGACTTGCCCAAGGTCACGCGGCACACGTGCGGCGGAGCCAGGGTCGGAATGATTATTATTATAACACAACGGGGGTTGACAGGCGCGACCCCTGCCCCAGGCGAAGGTTAAATTCTAGACAGGGAGAGGCCGGGTCAGCGGCCGCGTCTCGAGGATTTACAGCCAACCCCTCGGTACAATCTTCTGGAGCCTTCTGGATGACTACTCTTCCCCCCCTCCAAAGCCTTGCCGAGGGAGGGCCCATCTCCTCCCCGAGGCCTTCCCTGACTACGCACCCCCTTCTCCTCTCCTCCCACTCCCTCCTGCATCACCCTGACCTGCTCCCTTCGTCCACCCGCCGGCCCAGCCCCGCACCACTCGTGTCCACATCCATCATTTACTGATTTCTATTCACGTCTGTCTCCCCCGCTCTAGACCGTCGGCTTGCTGTGGGCAGGGAACGTGTCCGTTTATTGTTCAACTGTCCTCTCCCAAGCGCTCAGTACAGTGCTCTGCACACAGGAAGCGCTCAGTGAATCCGACCGAATGAACGAACGGACCAACGGAGGTGCCGGAGGCCCAAAAGGGGATGGCGGGGGGGGGGGGGGGGGGAGAGGGAGAGGAGGAAATCGGAGACGAGCGGGCCCGGACGCCGGCTCCGGCTCTCCCTCCGCCCTCCCCACGTGGAGGGGCCTGCACGGCGTACCGAACGAACCCCGGACCCGGGACCCGGACCGTCGGGGATCTTAAACCCCGGCTCCCGCCGCCCGTCCGCTGCGTGACCTCGGCCAAGTCGCTTCACCGGGCCTCGGTTCCCTCGCCCGTAAAATCGGGGCCCGAGACCGCGGGCCCCGCGGGGGACGGGGACCGCGTCCATCCCGATCCGCCCCGGCGCTCGGTACGGAGCCCGTCGCGGACCGGGCGCTTGAGAGATACCGTTATCGTCATCGTTAGGATCAGGCCTAGAGAGCGCACCTCAAGGAGTGGAGGCTGCAGCGGGGAGGAGGGGGCGGGAAGCCTCGCTGGTGAGGTTGGCCCTGGCAGAAGGGGGAGGGAGACATCCGTCCCCAAAGGCCTGGCGAAACAATTGCTTCCAGGTGGAGGTCTTTTTATGGCAACGTGCTGCCTGGGGCAGCTTTCTTCTGCTTCCCCGCTTTACTACCGACTGTTAAATTAAAACCAAGGACAATCGGGCTGCGACAGCCGGGAGGAAAGAGCGAGACAGCCCCCTAAGCCCTCAGAGCCACCAACTTAACTCCCGGAGGAAGAGCCCAACTCACAGGCCGAAAGCCCGGAACGAGAGACTGGAGACTGGCCGGCCCAGAGCCCGGAGGCACGGTTCACGTCTTCTCGTTATCGTGGCAACCGTTAAGCGCTTACCCTGTGCCGGGCACTGTACTGGGGTGGGTGCCGGCGGATCGGGTTGGACGCGGTCCCCGTCCCGCGTGGGGCCCGCGGGCTCGATCCCCGCTTTACAGAGGAGGTCGCTGAGGGGCCCGGGGAAGTGAAGTGACCTGCCCGGGGCCACACGGCAGACGAGTGGCGCAGCCGGGATTAGAACCCGTGACCTTCCGGCTCGGGAGGCCGGCCCGCCGGGCCGAAGCCCAGAGGCACGGGTTCACGCCTTCTTGTCAAGCGCTCACTCTGTGCTAGGCGCTGTACCAAGTGGTGGAGGGGGACACGAGCAAATCAACGTGACCCTGGGACCCTGGGGGGGGGGGGGGAGCGGGGGTCCAGACTCATTCATCCATTCGTTCGATCGTGACTACTGAGTGCTTACCGTGTGCACAGCACTGTACCGACCGCTTGGGAGAGTACAATATGACAGCGAACGGACACGATCCCTTACGGCGTAGAGGGGGGGAGACGGGCGTTAATGTAAATACATGACAGATCTGGACAGGAGCGCCGTGGGCTGGGGGTGGGGAGGGACGGATAAAGGGAGCGAGTCCGGGCGACGCGGAAGGGAGTGGGAGGAGAGGAAGGGGGGGGGGCTTAGTCGGGGAAGGCTTCTCGGAGGAGACGGGCCTTCCGGAAATCTTCGAACGGGACGCCGGGGGTGGAGGAGTTATCCTGCACCTCCCCCAGACCCTCACGGGTCCCTCCTCGGCGGCGCCTGCCGGCCGCAAATCCGAGCCGGCTTTCCCAGCGCCCTTGGCGAATCCCGGGATTCCATCCCCGGGGGGGGACGGTACCCTCAAACACGCGGCTTTCGTCGTCCCGGAGGGTCCCGGCAACGGGAGAGGCAAGTTCCCGGCAAGAGCCGGGGCGGGGAATCCGGCCGTACCGGCAACACCGGGAGTTGGGATGCTTCAGATGCGGCCGGGCTCCAGAGGTTTCTCGGAGGCGGTCGATTGGCTTCTTTCCGTTCCAGACCGGAGGAATGTAGTGTGAGAAGGCTCGACGGTCGGGAATGGAGCGAGGGAACTAATCTCCTTCTTCCCGACCGCCAACCCGTCTCCCCATCCTCCCGCCTCCACCTCGGGAAACCCTCCTCCACAGAGCCTTCCCGCGATGACCCTCAGAGGAGCGGGAAAATACCCCGAGCATTCGTTCGCTGCACTGAGCGCTGGGGAGAGGACGATTCGACAATAAAGGGACACATTCCCCGCCCGTGGCGAGCTCAGAGTCCCAGCCACCGATAGCTGATACTGATAATCGGGGCACTTGCTAAGCGCTCACTATGCGCCGGACGCCGTACTGAGCGCCGGGGTGGATACGAGCCAACTGGGTTGGACCCGGTCCCTGTCCCACGTGGGGCTCACGCTCTCGATCCCCGTTTTACAGATGAGGCACCTGAGGCCCAGAGAACCCAAGCGACTCGTCGGGGCCGCACGGCGGACAGGTGGCGGGGCCGGGATTAGAACCCGTGACCTTCAGACTCCCGGGCCCGGGCTCTCTCCGTGGCGCCATGATGCTTCCCGAAGCCGAGGATGCCGTGGGCCCCCTCGGGCCCAGAAAATGCCCCCCTACCCTTCTCTCCTTCTCTGCCCCCGAACCACAATCCCGCCCTCTCCAACGACTCGGTCACGTGTGCCCGTCTGTTGCAACACTGTACTCTCCCCGGCGCTCCCAGGCACGGCGCTCTGCACACCGTAGGCGCTCGCTATATGCGACCGAATGAATGAATGGCTCCCCGCCGCCGCCGGGAAGCCCTCCTGGACGTACCCCCCCCGCCTCCACACACCTCGCTCCAGCCACTCCGGCGCGACGGACCCCTTTTCGCACGCGCTGAACGACGGAACCGAAAGTGCGGTGTTACTTACGATTTAGGGATCGGGTTCCATCTGGGGGCTTTCCCGTGCACGTTCACGGCCTTGCCCCGATAACCTCACTGTTCGGTCGTATCTACTGAGCGTCTGCTGGCTGCAGGGCACCGTCCTAAGCGCCTGGGGGAGGACGGTGTGGCAATAAACGGACACGTTCCCCGCCCGCCACGAGCTGAGGTTTAAGAGGGCGAGCTCGGAGAGCTTCTCTCCGACGGAGAGCGTCCCAAAGGACCCGGGAGAGCGAGCCGGGATAAATATCGTTGAGGGCCCGCGGGAAAATGAGACCACAGAACCGAAGCCATACCCGCAAGAAACTCAGGAAAGGTGGGCCGGGACACGTTGTCGCCACACCGTTTCGTTCTCCGACCTTTCGAAACGCCGGGAGAAGCAGCGCGGCCCGGTGGAAAGCGCGAGTCAGAAGGTCCCGGGTTCTAATCTCAGCTCCGCCTCACGTCTGCCGTGTGACACCCAGAGGAAGTCACTTCACTTCTCTGTGCCTCGGTTACCTCATCGGTAAAACGGGGATCGAGACCGGGAGCCGCATGTGGGACAGGCGGGGTAAGCTCGTTGTGGGCAGGGAATACCCCTGTTGATAGCACCGTGCTCTCCCGAGGGCTTAGCGCGGTGCTCAGTACAGTGTCTGGCACAAAGTAAGCACTTCACAGATACCATAAAAAAAAAACTGCCACACAACTGTCTTTTCCAAAAGGAAGCACAGGGAAGACAAGACCGAATAAGCTCGTCCCGACGGACGACTGAATTAATAAATTAACGAACGAAGCAAGCGGCGTGGCTCAGTGGAAAGAGCACGGGCTCGGGGGCCAGAGGTCACGGGTTCTAATCCTGACTCCACCACCTGTCAGCTGGGGGACTTTGGGCAAATCACTTCACTGGGCCTCAGTTACCTCACCTGTAAAACGGCGATTAAGACCGTGGAGCCCCCGACCAGCGCTCAGGACAGCGCTCCGCACATGGTAAGCGCTTAACAAATGCAGTCATTACGATCATTAAGTCTACCTGAAAAAGCGTCGAGCTTTCAGCCTGGTACAGGTTGGGGAGGGGGCGGCTAAAGACGAGGGAGCTGAGGATGACAGAGATGGGTGACCTGGGCTGGAAAATGGGATGTTCTTTTACCCCCATTTTAAACGTGGAAACTCGATGGCAGTCTGTCACCTCCGAACTGCACATTCTAAGCGCTTAGTACGGTGCTCTGCACATAGTAAGCGCTCAGTAAATACTTTTGAACGAACGAATGGATGTCCCTACACCCCGCTCCCGCCGCTGAGCGCTGGGCTAAATCCCGAGTCATCACCCTACTGGGTCTCCCCCTCTGGAAGGTAAGCTCCTGGTGGGCAGGGAAGGTGTGGGCCGACTCCGTATTCCTCTAAGCGCTCAGTACGGCGCCCGGCACGCCGCAGGTGCCCGACGAACGCCAACGATCCATCGACTGAGTAGAGAAGCAGCGTGGCGTTAGCGGACAGAGCACGGGGCCTGGGAGTCGGAAGGGCGCGGGTTCTAATGTTGGCTCTGCCACTCGTCTGCCGTGCGGCCTTGGGCAAGTCTCTCTACCTCCCTGGGCCGCGGTTCCCTCATCGGGAAAGCGGGGATTAAGACGGCGAGCCCCAAGTGGGACAGAGACTGTGTCCGACCCGATCAGCTCGGCTCCACCCCAGTGCCCCCCGGCACACGGCAGGCGCCCAACGAACAGCACGGTTATCGTTATGACTGTCATTAGATGGCTTTCATTTCTCCGGGGCCCCAGAGGTTCTCCGGTCACCCACGCACCCCCAAAACGGCCCTAAGTGCGGGGGGATGGGGAGGGAGACAGGAACTGGGGGGGGGGGAGCCCAGAAGGATCTCGGAGAATCCCAACCCCTTTAGGACCAGGCCCGAGGAGGGGAGCCGGGCACGAAAGGAAGCTCCTGCCAGTGAAACCGGGGGACATTTTCCGGTTTCCATCTCCCCGGGGGCCTCCGGTCACATAAAACCAAGTGGGTGAGCTCGGCGAAACGAACGCGGCGCCGTCTCCGAGAGGGCCGAGAAATGGAAGGAGTCGCCCACTGCCAGCCCAGCTCGGGCCGTCGGCCGGCCCCCCAACTGAGGCAGGGGAGGAGGAGGAGGAGGAGGAGGAGGAGGAGGAAACTAGCCATGGGCAAAAGCTTTTCATTTCCCTCCTTTTTGAAGGCACAATGGAAACAATTCCCAAGAACAAAGGAGATGCGTCAGTGGAGCTCTCTGCTCTCAAGCTCTTTCAAGTTGGAAGGACAGTTGATTCACACCATGTGTTGGAGAGAAACATTAGTTAGAACCCAGTGAGATAAATTTCAGGCCCCCGGAGCTGGTTAATATTAAACCGTAATGAATCATCTTTACGGTGCATTGTAAACAAAATATTTTGTTTATCCTCCCCTTCTCCCTCCTCATCCCCCCACCCCCGGCCAGCCATCCCCCCCTCGGAACCTACTCCTCACCCCCAAAGGGAAAGATATTTTCTGACAATTAGGGCCAAATGCCCAGGGTCACACATGCTCCACCGTGAGATGATTCCCAAATGCTGACTCCGGGGATTGTATCGAAAACAAGAGTTGGGCCAGCCGAGGGTTTGGGGGCGGACGGCCAGCCCCACGAGGAGGAGGCTACGGGGGCCTGGGTCCAGCCCCGCCCACCTGGATTCGTTCTCCTATCTACTGAGCGCTCCCGGCGTGCGGATCACTGTACCGAGCGCCGGGGAGAGCACGGTACAACACTAAACAGACCCACTCGCCGCCCACGAAGGGGCTGACGGGACCTCGGTGGCGTGGGGCTGGGAGGGGGGGAAGAACAAAGGGAGCGAATGGGGGGGGGATGCGGAAGGTAGGGGGAGAAGTGGAAAGAGGGGGCTCGGTCAGGGAAGGCCTCCTGGAGGAAACGGGCCTTCCACATGGCTTCCAGAGGGGGGCCGGCCACCGCCCGTGGGATACGAGGCGGGAGGGCGGCGTTGCGGGACGCGGGCCGGGGGTCGGCGGCGAGACGGTCGAGACGGACGTACGGCCAGGGAGGTGAGCGTCAGAGCCGATCGAAAACGCCGCCGCCGTCCCCGGCGGGGTCCGGCCGCTACGTCCCCCCTCGTCTTCCCCGGCCGTGACCGGTCGCCAGCCCCGGAGTCCGCCCCGCCGGGCCCGAGACCAGACCGAGCCCTCCAGCTGGATGGCCTCTCCCTGAACCTCAAGCATGACTTGGGGCTGAAACTCCCTAGCCCCCTAAGGGGGAAGAGGCGTTCTCAAGAGCCTGGCGGGGTCCCCGACTCTCCGCAAGAAGCACCGCCCTCCCAACTGGAAGGCGATCAACGGCAGTTTGGAAGCGCGGACCCCTAAAACGCTCTCCCACCCGGCCCAACGGCAGCCTTCCCGATTCCGACGGACCAGATGGGCGGCCCAGGCTACTGCCCGGATCGGGAGCGTCGAAGACCGGTTTCTCTGACGTCGCGAATCCGGGCCCTCTGACGCGAGTCCCTGACCCGGTGGGGGGGGTGGGGGACCGAACCGGCGGTGGCTAACGGAGCCACCGTCGGGGGCCAGACATCCAAACGCTCAGTTTCGACGGTTGCACGGGGTACGACACGTTCCCTTCCAGTTTCAAAATAACGATAATGAGTGCGGCGTTGGTTAAGCAGTCGCCGCAAGAAGCGCGGGGCCGGGCGCGAGCAAATGGGGTTGGACACGGTCCCCGTCCCACGTGGGGCTCACAGCCTCAGTTCCCATGTTTTAGAACCGCGGCCCAGGGCAGCCAAGTGACCCGCCCGAGGTCACTCGGCAGAGCGACGCAGGAGCCGGGATTAGAACCCGCCACCTTCCGACTCCCCGCCCCGTGGTCTACAAGACGCCGCTTCTCAAAACCACATTCCCTCAAGTCCCAGTTCGAGTATCCAACTCGACTCGACCCCCAGTTCGGGGAGCCGCCTCCCGCAAATCGTCACCCACCCGCCTCCCGGGCAGGTCGATCGACGACAGCAGCGGGGACGATCGAGACCTGGCCTCCGTCTCCTGAGACTAAGCCGGATTCAGGCCCGACTCTCCCGGTTCAAACCTGGCTCTGCAAAGTACCGGCGCCCGGCGGACGGGCCCCGATCCCGTCGTAAGGGCCCCTCGGTGAAAGAGGAGCGGCTGAGGAAGATGAAGCGGAACGGCTTCCCGGGGGGGTGCCGGGAATAACACTGGCTCTCGTCAAGCGCCTCCTACGTGCCAGGCACCGTACTGAGCGCCGGGACGGAGACGAGCAGATCGAGTTGGATACGCCGTCCCGCGCGGGGCTCCCAGTCTCGAGCCCCGTTTCCCAGATGCGGTAACCGAGAAGTGACTTGTCCGAGGTCACACGGCGGAAGCGGAGGGGCCGGGCCTAGGACCCGTGACTCTCTGACCCCCGGGCCCGTGATCTATCCGCTCCGCCACGCCGCTTCGGAAGCCGGCGGATCTCCGATCCTTCTGGAGGTGACGGACCCGTCCCTTGAGAGAGAGGGTCCCCGGAGCCCGGCGGGAGCGCGACGTCCCAGAAAACGCGGTCCGGGGCGGGGCCGGGAGAGGGCTCACCGACACAGTCGCCGGGGCGGAAACCAGAACGTCATCCCGACGCGGTCGCCGCGTGCCCCGTTGGGCGACATCGGTAGCTCTTGACCTGACGGCTTCCGTGTGCCCGAGTCGGAGGAGTAATGAGGTGGCTGGATCCTTTCAGGGCCGAGCCCATTAGTTAAATCCCAAGGCAACTTCTCCGCTAACCGGCTGGGCTGGGATTCAAAGAGCCAGCCCCGTGCTGCAGTGGATTAACGGGGAGTGAAATATGCAAGACCCGCCGAAGAAGCCACTCTTCTTTCTTTTTTTTATGGTATCCGTGAAGCGCTCTGGGCCCGGCACGGTACGAAGCGTATGCCGGACACCTACGGTATCCACGCGGGGCTCACGTCCTTAAGAGACGTTTAGGGACTTGCCCAAGCAGACGAATAACAGAACCATTCACTCGGGCGTATTTACAGACCGCTTCCTGGGTGCACAGCACTCTACCGAGCGCTTGGCGGGGTGGAAGACGACGATGATGATCAGGGTACTTGTTAAGCGCTTACTCCGGGCCGGGTGCTGTTCTGAGCGCTGGGGCAGCTACGAGGTCATCGGGCCGGACACGGTCTCTTGTCCCACGTGGGGCTCACAGCCCAATCCCCGTGTTACAGAAGCGGGAACTGAGGCCCGGGGAAACGACCTGTCCGAGGTCACAGAGCAGACGGATGGCGGAGTCGGGATTAGACCCCTGATTTTCCGACTCCCGGGCCTGCGTCTAATCCACCGCGCCATCCCGCTTCTCGCGGGGGAAACCGCGAGCGCCTTTAAAGGCAGGGATTCTTCCCTCGGCTTCCCCGGGATGACCTCGAGAGTATCTCTGTGCCTCGACTCCCCGCCTGCGAAGTGGGGATGGAGACCGTGAGCCTCGGGTGGGGCAGGGACCGCGTCCGACCCCATCGGTTCGTATCTGCCCCGGCGCTTAGAACAGTGACAACAGCTACGGTGGCTTTCGTTAAGCTCTGACGATGCGCCAGGCAATGCGGTAAGGCGCCGGGGTGGATACCAGCCAACCGAGTCGGACACGGTCCCTGCCCCGCGCGGGGCTCGCAGCCTCGATCCCCAGTTTACAGGTGAGGGAACTGAGGCACGGAGAATTCATTCAGTCAGTGGTTATTTACTGCGCGCTTACTGTGCGCAGAGCACCACGAGAAGCGCTCGAGAGAGCACAATTCAACAGACGCGAGAGACGCCTTCCCGCTCACGACCGGCGACCCGCCCAGGGTCACGGAGCGGACAGGGAGAAGAGCGACCGCACGCAGTAAAGCGCTTAACAGACACCATTTTATAAAAAGGGAGTCCAGCGCCAGGGGCCTGCACCCACCAGACGCTCGATCGATGCTGTTGTTGACGAGGCGGAGGCGGAGGAGAACACAGGATTTTTCCACCAAGGGCGGAATTTTCCAAACCAAAATCAGGCTTGGGCCCGGGCGGGCCCGGGACGGCTCGCATTAGCTGGCACCGCGCCGCCTCCCCACACGACGAGCATTCCTCGGTCCCGGCCGACCCCGGGAACCCTGACCCTTGCTCACCCGCCCGGGCGACGGGGGAATTTCCGGTTTCTCCGCCCCTCGCTCCCCTGGTGCCGCCGGGTCGAGGGAGGGGCCGGGGGGGGGGGGTGTCCCAGAGCGGCGCCCACGGTCGGGGACGGCGGGGGGGGGGGGGAACGGGGCCGGGACCCCCAAGATCCCCAGCTGCTGGCTTCCGCTAATAATCGGCGTCAAGCGTTTGTTACGTGCCGGGCACCGTGCTAAGCGTCGGGGAGGATACGAGATAACAGGGGTGGACTCGGTCACTGTCCCCATTCAACGGAGAGCACCGTGGCGTGGCTTCGCGGAGGCTCGTCCGATCCCACCGTCGGGAAACTCTTGTTCCCGAGAGAGCGGCTGAGATCTTAGCCAGATGGGCTCTTCATCTGGGCTCGACTCTAAACACAGCCCCGCGATGACAGACGTGTGTGCGTTCACTCCCAAGTGGGAGCCTGAGAACCCTGACCCCCGCAACGCCGGGTCCGCGTTTGACATCTTCCCCGCCTCGGACGGGACGGCGTGAGAGGACGGGGATCCGGGTCCGTTACGCAACCCGCTGACCCCTCGTCGGCTGTCGGGGCGATCCCGAATCCCGAATCTGCCCGAAAGCTGGGGAAGCGGGGCGGCTTAGCGGAGAGAGGCCGGGCTCGGGAGTCACGGGACGTGGGTTCTAATCCCGGCTCCGCCACCCGCCTGCTGCGTGACCTCGGGCGAGCCGCTCAACTCCTCCGTGCCTCGGTCACCTCGGCTGTAAAAATGGGGATTAAAAACCGTGAGCCCCCCGTGGGACAATCTGATGACCCCCTACCCCAGCGCTCAGAACGGTGCTCTGCACACAGCAAGCGCTTAACAAATACCGTGATTATTAACTTCTCCGTGCCTCGGCTACCTCGTCGGTCAAATGGGGATGGAGACTGGGAGCCCCACGTGGGACAACCCGATTACCCTGGACCTCCCCCAGCGCTCAGAAAAGTGCTTGGCACCTAGTAAGCGCTTAACAAGTACTTTACTTCCTATTAGCATTATTATTACGATCGAATAACTGAATGATTGCGGCTGTCCTTCCGACAGCTGGCGTCATTAGCAATGCCGGACGGCCTGAATGAATGACTGAGTGAATGACTGAGTGAATGAATGACTGAGTGAATGAATAACTGTGGCTGTCCTTCTCTGCAGCTGGGGTTATTACCGGCCGTCCCCGCTGAGGCAAACGTTCGGATCGCAGTGTGCGCGCTCCAGCGCTCAGAACAGTGCTTCGCACCTACCGGCTATGCACACTCGCACCACTGGGTGGCGGCAGAGGACCTCGGGATCCGGGAGGAAACTGAGGCCGGGGAGGGAAAGGCTGGATCGCGCAGCTTTCCCGCCAACGGCCGATCGACCGCTCAATCACCATCGATCCCCGGTTTCTACCCAACGGTCATCCTCGGTCGCGCGTCGGCCACGCGCCGAGCACCGCCCGGAGCGCCGGGGTGGATTTGCTGCGTCCCTGTCCCGCCCGGGGCTCACCGTCTCCCCGTTGTACGGCTGGGGGAACCGAGGCCCGGAGAAGGGAAGCGGCTCGCCCCCGAGGTCACGCGGCAGACACGAGGCGGAGCCGGGATTAGAGGCCGGGACCTTCCGGCTCCCGGGCCCGGGCTCTGTCCGCGGGGCCACGCGGGCTTGCAACGTGCAGGTCGCCGTACTAAGCGCTTGGGAGACCACGGAGGCGGCGAACACGTTCCCTGCCCCTAAGGAGCCGACGGTCTGGAGGGGGAAGTGTACTGGGGAAAGTCACGTCACCGGTCTCCGGGTCGCCGCCCTCCTACCTTCCCGTGCAGAGGAAAACTCCTCGAATCCGACAATGGCTCTCCTTCCCTTCGAAGCCTCACGGAAGGCCCACCTCCTCCAAGAGGCCTTCCCAGATTAAACCTCCCCCTTTCCTCTTCTCCCCCTCCCTTCCGCGACACCTTGACTGGCTCCCTCCGTTCTTCGTCCCAGCTCCACGACGCTTACGTACCTCTGATTTTATTTCTAGCGGTGCCCGTCTCCCTCCCTCTACGCTGTGGGCAGGGAGTGTCTCTGGACCGTTGCACCGCACTCTCCCCAGCACTCAGTAAGCGCTCCGTAAGTACGACTGAATGAACGCCTCCAGGGCTCGCCAGGTAAGACCCAGATCCCCGCCTAGAAAGGCCGCGGCTTGAGCCCCCCGAGGGCTCGGCCTCCCCCCGGGGTCGAACCCGGGCTGGACCCCAGGGACGGGCCGGGCCACCGAGTCAGGGTGAGAAGCAGCGTGGCCCGGTGGAGAGAGAGCACGGGCCCGAGACTCAGAAAGACCTGGGTTCAAATCCTGGCGCTCAGAACGGTGCTTGGCCCACGGTAAGCGCTTAACAAATACCGTCATCACTATTATCCCGCGGAGCACTGGCCTGAGCGTTCGGGAGAATACAACCATAAAGAGCCACAACAAGTAAATACAAGTGAACGGGCATCAGTATAAATGAATGAAACGACGGCTACGTATTCATTCAAACATCCGCCCATTCCGCCGCACTTACTGAGCGCTCACCGTGTACGGAGCACTGTACTGAGCGTTTCGGAGAGCCCGCTACGCCGGACACATCCCTTGCCCGACGAACACAGACGGTGGAATCGGGCAATCCGAGATATCTCTTCGGCACTTCTCGGGTGCACGGCGCTCAGTACAGCGTTCTACGCACGGTAGGCGCTCGATAAACAGGATGGGATGAATGAGTGAATGAATGATAATGTTGGTATTTGTTAAGCGCTTACCATGCGCAGAGCACCGTGTAGATACAGGGTAATCAGGCTGTCCCACGTGAGGCTCACAGTTAATCCCCATTTTACAGACGGGGGAACTGAGGCACAGAGAGGTTAACTGACTTGTCCACAGTCACACAGCTGACAAGTGGCAGAGCCGGGATTTGAACCCATGACCTCCGACTCCCAAGCCCGGCCTCGATCCACCGAGCCACGCTGCTTCTCTAGATGGATGAATAGATGAATGAAAGGACCCCGCAGCCTCCCGGCGGGGCGGGGAGGAACCGGCAGCCCAAGCCGGAGGGAGGCGAGCTCCGACCACCCACGGGCTTGGGGGTCCGAGGCCGTGGGTTCTAATCCCGGGACCGCCGCCTGTGGGACCGTGGGCCTGTCGCTTCGCTTCTCTGGGCCTCGGTGACCACGTCTGGAAAACGGGGGTGATGACTGGGAGTCCTACGCGGGAGGGAGGGGGGAGGACGACAACCTGATGACCTCGGATCTCTCTCAGCGCTCAGAAGAGTGCTGGGCACGTAGTTAGCGCTTAACAAATGCCAACTTCATCATCATCATCATCATCATCATCATCATCATTATTAAGTCCCCGGGGTCCCTTCCCCGCTGGTTGAGCCCATTACGACGCTTCACCACTTGGTGGCAGCACAGCCTAGCAAACCCCTTCCCGGGCCGGGCACTGGGACACGGTGCGGCCCGGTGGTTAGAGCCCCGGCCCGGGCGTCCGAGGGACCTGCGTTCTCCTCCCGGCCCTGCCCCCCACCCCTCCCGTCCGCCGGGGGACCTCGGGCCAGTCGCGTCTCTTCCCTGGGCCTCGGTGACCTCGTCTGGAAAACGGGGATGACGAGCGCGAGCCCCACGAGGGGCAACCTGATGACCTTGTATCCACCCCAGCGCTTAGAACAGTGCTGGGCACATAGTAAAGAGCTTAACAGACACCATCATCATCATCTTATTGCTATTGTTCTTGTCTGTCCGTCTCCCCCGATTAGACCGTAAGCCCGTCACGGGGCAGGGACTGTCTCTGTTACTGATTTGTACATTCCAAGCGCTTAGTACAGTGCTCTGCATATAGTAAGCGCTCAATAAATACTACTGAATGAATGAATGAGTCTTCTCTGGGCCTCAGTGACCTCACCTGGAAAATAGGGATGACGACCGCGAGCCCCACCTGGGGCAACCCGATGACCCCCGTATCCACCCCAGCGCTTAGAACAGAGCTGGGCACATAATAAGCACTTAAATACCATCACCATCATCGTCTCTGGACCTCAGTGACCTCATCTGGAAAATGGGAACGACAACTGTGAGCCCCACGTGGGGCAACCTGATGACCTTGCATCCACTCCAGCGCTTAGAACAGTGCCGGGCACATAATGAGCGCTTAACAGATACCATCACGATCGTCATCATCATTGTCCCTGGGCCTCAGTGACCTCCTCTGGAAAATGGGGGTGACAGGTGTGAGCCCCACGTGGGGCAACCTGATGACCTTGTATCCACCCCGGCGCGTAGAACGGTGCTGGGCACATAGTAAGCGCTTAACAAATGCCATCTTTATTATTATTATTCTCTGGGCCTCCGCTTCTTCACCTGATTAAGACTGGGATCCCCGTGTGGGACGGCGCTGCACGCCATAACGAAGGGAGCGGGTCAGGGCGACGCAAAAGGGAGTGGGAGAAGAGGTGAGGGGGTGCTCAGTTAAGCACTCGCTCTGTGCTAGACCCGGGAAAGGAATAGGATGATCGGATTCGGTCCGACACCTGGGGCTCACACGTTCCCCTTCATCCCCACTTTCCGGGTTCTCATCCCGGCTCCGCCACTTGTCTACCGGGCGCTTCCCTTCTCCTCTCCGTGCCTCGGTGACCTCATCCGTCAAATGGCGATTGAGCCTGGGAGCCCCGCATCGGACAGGGACCGCGTCCCACTCCATTTGCTTGTGTGATAATAATCACGGTATTGGTTAAGCGCTGACTACGTGCCAAGCGCTGGGGTAGATAAGGGGTCATCGGGTTGTCCCACGTGGGGCTCCCGGTCTTCCTCCCCATTTGACAGATGAGGTCACTGGGGCCCGGAGAAGTGAAGTGACTCGTCCAAGGTCACACGGCTGACAAGATTAGGACCCACGACCTCTGACCCCCAAGCCCGCGCTGTTGCCACGGAGCCACGCTCCCGTCCCCCCCAGCGCTTAGTACAGCGGCCTGGCACGTAGCAAGCGCTTAACAAATACCATGATCATCGTCGTCCTCAGAAGAGGGGGAGGAAAATGAAGCCCGCAGAGAAGTTAAGGGACTTGCCCAAGGTCACCCTGCAGGTTGCGCAGGAACGCATTTTGGCCACTTGGTGGCGCAATACACAATGCCTTGACTGCACACTGGGGATGGTCGGCAACTACCACGGGAATTCATAATAATAATCATCATAATAATAATAAATTCAATCGTATTTATTGAGCGCTTACTTTGTCCAAAGCACTCTCTTCGGCGCTTGGGGGAGTAGTACCTGAGAGGCGGGTCGGTGGGAAGAGCCCGGGCTTAGGAGTCAGGGGTCATGGGTTCTAATCCGGGCTCCGCCACCTCTCAGCTGTGTGACTTTGGGCAAGTCACTTCACTTCTCTGGACCTCAGTGACCTCATCTGTATAATGGGGATTAAGGACTGTGAGGGCCCACAAGACAACCTGATCACCATGTATCTATCCCAGCGCTCAGAACGGTGCTTTGCATGTAGTATGCGCTTACTGTGATCATTATTATTATTATTATTATTAAGAGCGGAAGACTAAGGAGGCAGTTCATAAACCGGCCCAGCAACCAAAAGGCTGTTTGACGGAGGAGGTGACCAACCACCCCGCCTCTCATTCATTCATTCAGTGGTATTTATTGAGCGCTTACTGTGTGCACGGCACTGTACTACGTGCTTGGAAAGTACAATTCGGCAACAGAGAGAGACATTCCCTGCCCAACGACGGGCTCAGAGTCTCTCCTCCGAGGACCCAACAAGAGGAAGTGAGATTCAAGTGTCACAAGAGGAGTTAGAATAGGGAGAACAACAAACTCCCTGACTGGGCCCGTTGTGAAATCTCCAAATGACTTAAGTGGTGGGAAGTGCCTGTCCTGGAATACTTTCTAACTAAGGGAAAATTATCAAACCGCCTTCGATAAGAGTAATACAAATTATGGTATTTGTTAAGCGCTTACTACGTGCCGGGCACTGTTCTAAGCGCTGGGGTAGATACGAGAATCTGGCCGAAGGACACGGTCTCGGTCCCGCGTAGGGCTCATCGACTTAATCCCCGTTTTACAGATGAGGTAACTGAGGCACAGAGAAGCTAAGTGACTTGCCCGAGGTCACACGGCAGAGCCGGGATCAGAACCCAGGTCCTTCCGACTCCCAGGACGGTGTTTCCCAAGAAGAAACGAGGACGTAGCCAAAGGTATTACGGCTAAGTATATCGGGATGAGATTGTTGAATAAATCATTGAAGGTAAACCCTGTAGACAGGGAACAATCTACCAAATCTACTGCCACCGCTTAGAACAGTGCTTGGCACACAGTAGGCGCTTATTCTCTCCCAAGCACTTAGTACAGTGCTCTGCACCCAATATATGTGATCAATGGATTGATTTACAAAGGAAAGTCCGCCTAAATCTAGAAACGCCGACGACCGGGGGCAGACCACATAAACGGTAAGGGTGGGTGCCTGGCCAACGCCACTGGAATGGTGTGAATCATTCAGGGAAGGCTCCCTGAGAGAGGAGGGCTCTAAACGGGAGAAGAGCTGCGGCCTGGCGGCCTTGAAGAGGGAGAGAATTCCAAGCTGAGAGAACAGCAGGGGAGGAGGAAGGGCCAGAGGCTCCTTGTGGGCAGAAACCGCGTCTTCCGACACCGTCCCCGCCTCCCAGGCGCTCAGTACGGTGACCCGCACACGCAAAGCGACCGACAGATACCGTCGAGCGGTTGACGAGAGGCGGGAGGGCCGAGGGCGATGAGCAGGTGAGCTGGGGGCGAGCGAGGAGCCCGAGGTGGATACTAGCGTGTGAAGAGGGCCGATACGGAAGACGGGAACAAGGGGTAGACAGGTGGGAGCCAACTGCCAGCGCCTTCCCTTGATGTGGAGGACGAGCTACGGGGAAATTCACCGGCCTCCTTGGAGGATTCTGTCTTAGTCAAGAGCCTGAAAACCTGTCTTCATCAGAAACGGTATTTATTGAGCACTGAGCGTGGGCAGGAGCCCTGTTCTAAGAGTACAGAGTTGGTGGGCACGTTCCCTACCCACAAGGGGCTTAAAAGCCCACAGTCGGCGCTCAATAAATAGGATTGAGTGAATGAATGAAAGGAGGATGGGTGGAAGTCAATAAAAGCGGGAGGGAAGGAGCAGCTTTTAGAAAGGTGGGGAGGGGGAATGAGATCAGAACTACAATTAGAGGCCACGCGGGAGCCCTTCTTGCGAAGCAGCCAGAAAGGAGGAGAAAGAGGAGAAAGGGATGGTGGCCTAGAGGGTGAGGAGGTGAGGGACGGTCTTTGGGAAAAATAATAATAATAATAGTAATAATAATAACCGCAGCTATACATCACACTAAGCTGTGGGGGATAAAAAAAATACCTATTCTCTCTCCCTCATAGACAGCCAACGCCCGTGGGACAGGCACTGTATCCGACCTGAATAACTTGGGTCTACGACGTAGTGGCTGCAGCACGGCCCTGAGGGTCAGAAGGTCATGGGTTCTAATCCGGGCTGCACCACCTGTCGGCTGTGTGACCTTGGGTAAGTCACATCCCTTCTCGGTGCCTCGGTGACCCCATCTATAAAATGGGAATTGGGACCGCGAACCCCATGCGGGTACTGTGCCTAACCCGATTTGCTCGGATCCATCCCCGAGCTTATTACGGCGCCTGGCAAAGAGTAAGCTCTTAATAGACACCACGATTATTATTATTATTATTATTATTCTTACTCCGGTCCTTGGTATGTTTGGTACATACGATTACCTGGTGTGGGTCTCAAACCATTTCAGGGCCCGCTCAGTTGCCGTCACCAAAGAGCAGCGGGTGAATCGATTCCCTGAGCACTTACTGCGCGCGGAGCACTGTACTAACTGCTTGGGAGAGTACGACGTAACCGAGCGGGTAGACGCGTTCCCTGCCCACAACTAACTTACGGTCCAGAGGACCGAATGGTAGGAGGGTGAATGGTAAGAGAGCAGAGGGTTAAGTAGGTCACGACAACCTGACTCTTAACTGCGTCTTAGAAGGAAGGCTCAGATCCAGTTAGGAACATCCCCCCACGGCAGGTTTTCAAATCTTTCGTCGTCTTTTTTTTTTTTACGGTATCTGTTAAGTGTTCACTACGTGTCAGGCACCGTGCTACGCGCTGGGACAGATACAAGCCCAACAGGTCGGACGGAGTCCCTGGCCCACACGGGGCTCACAGTCTTCATCCCCGTTTTACAGACGAGGTAACTGAGGCAGCGAGAAGCCAAGTGGCTTGCCCCAAAATCACACCGCAGACAAGTGGCAGAGCCAGAGTGAGAAAGGAGGATCTTCTGGCTCCCAGGCCCGGGCTCTACCCACTTTTCCGGGCTGTTTCTTACAGTCTAGAGCAGGAGACAGACATTAATATACATAAAGATATTAATATACATAAATAAATCTCCCTACCTTCAGTCTCCCCCTTGTGAGTTCAGACTCACTCCCTTCGCTCCTGCCCCCTCTCCCTGCCCCACAGCACTTATGTATATGCCTGTAATTTTATTTATTTATGTTGATGTCTGTTTACTCCTATTCTCCGCACAGACGGTGAGATCCTTGCGGGTGGGGACTGTCTCTCTTTATTGCTGTACTGTACTTTCCCAAGCGCTCAGTACAGTGCTCTGCACACAGTAAGTGCTCAATAAATACGACTGAATGAATGAACGGCGGAGGTGGGATATTTTTGGAGGGGTCTGACTAACAACAGAAACAACTGTGATATGTGTTAAGGACCGGGTGCTGAGTGCTGAGTACTAAACGCTGGGATGGAGACAAAATAATTAGGTCTGTCAGTCTCCATCCCACCCCAGGGCTCACAATCTAAGCAGGAGGGTGAACGGGTACTGATTCCCATTGTACAGATGAGGAAACTGAGGCCCGGGGACACAAAGTGCCACAGATCGCAGGCAAGTGACCGAGCCGGGATTCAGACCCAGTTCCTCCGACTCCCAGGCCCGTGCTCTTTCCACGTTCGGTGACCCGTCCGAGGTCACACAGCAGGCAAAGGGCATAGCTGGCATTAAAACCCTGGACCTCCGACTCCCGGGCCACACTGCTTCTCGTAGGGAGGCGGGGACGGTGCTCCATCTCGCCGATCTGAAGGCGGAGGGGAGAGGGCCGGGACGGGGGAACACTGTGAGGGAGGGACCGGAGGTGGGCGAGTTAAGGGGTGAGGGATCTAAGGCGGAAGAATTGAGGGGATGGTGATACGTGACTCCCGCCAACCACTAGATTAAACTCATCTCGTACTAGATTAAACTCACCTCGTTTCATTCCGAGCCCGCCCTGGGTCGAGGACTAAGTCCGGGGCCAAAGAGGACGCACCACATGCAGAGGGAGCCTTTCGGAAAAAGTCCTGCGTCTTTTTCTCCGCTGCGGCTTCCAGTTCTACCCCCAGCGACTGAGATTCTGTCCCCGAACTTTTCGGGAAGAGGCTGTTTTCTTACAAAGCCGAGGCCCCCATCCCCCCTTCCATCCCCCAGGGCCCGCACTGCCTCACTTCCTCCCATTCCTCTTGGAAGAATAGGTCCAAGATCGGCATCCCCCACTGCTGAAGCCCGGGAGACAGCAAAGAGGCCACAGCGGGGTGGCTAGTCGACTCCACCATTCATTCCCTCGCACTTATTGAGCACTTATTGTGTGCAGAGCACGTACTGAGCGCCCGGGAGAGTACGACACATCCTGGGGTAGCTGGACGAGGGGCAGGACTGGATCCCAAGCCCCGGCAACCCCGCATCCGCTCGGCACCCGAGGACGCGCCGAAACCGAGCCTTAGGATGCAGCGGAGGGAGCCGGCCGGGTCGGAAACCTGTGACACACTCGCCAATTTAGGCCCCAGAGGAAAAAATAAACTTTTTTTTTCTTTTGCACACTTCCAAACAGGAAAACAAGTCAAGACAGCAAAGCCACATCAGAACTCGGCTGCCCTAAAGTACAGGATGTATAAAAATACAGCCCCTGTCCCGCTCAGGAAAATCAACTATTTATGAGTTGCGTTTTCGAATCATCAACGGCACGCTCCCCAGAGCCGTCCCCCATTCATTCATTCATTCGATCGTATTTATTGGGCGCTGTGTGCAGAACACCACCCTAAGCGTTTGGGAGAGGCCAATATCACAATAAAGACACCCTCCCTGCTCATAACGAGCTTACAGCCTAGAGAGGGAGACAGACCCAGCCCCGAAAAGACGGTGCGTAGGGACTCCACAAGGAAACAATTCAGACCAAGGCCCGCATCCCAAACCTGGATGGAGAGCCAAAGCCCGGTCGGATCGAATTAGCCACACGCTGAGCAACAGACGCTCGATCGAACCATCCTGCTCTCGGGGGCGGAGGAGCACAACGCTCTGTTCCCAAAATAGACGGGTCGGCCGGGAAGCTCGGGCCCTTGGGAAACGTGAGCCTTGACCCCCTCGTCCCCGGAAAGATAATAATAATAATAATGCTGGTATTCGTTAAGCGCTCACTATGTGCAGAGCACTGTTCTAAGCGCTGGGGTAGATACAGGGTCATCAGGTCAACCCACGAGAGGCTCACGGTCTCAATCCCCATTTTCCAGATGAGGTGACTGAGGCATAGAGAAGTGAAGCGACCAGCCCACAGTCACACGGGATTCAAACCCTTGACCTCTGACTCCCAAGCCCGTGCTCTTTCCACGGAGCCACGCTGCTTCTCAATCCCCTATCCCAATCTCCCTGTCAGAAGAACAGGTGGCCATTTTTGGCCTGGCAATTACCCACCCCAACCCGGCAGGTGCTTCCGCCTCCCTCGCCGATAAGAGGTCCACCCCACGTGCCCGCAGTAGTTTCCGTCCCACCTCTCTGGATGGACAGACCGAGGTTTCCTCGGAGCAAAGCTCCACCAGGCACGTGGGAGCAAGGAGAAACTCCAAGAAGTGAATTTTTTTGTTTTCGACGCCAAGATTTTGCCTCCTCTCTATTTTTAAGTCTTGGCTCCAGGGGAGCAGGGAAAGAAGGAAAAGCAGCATTGCGGAGTGGTGAGAACCCGGGCCTGGGTTCTAATCCCGGCTCCACCGCTTGTCCGCTGGGTGACCTTGGTCCGGCCGCTTACCTCCTCTGGGCTTCGCTTACCTCATCTCTAAAATGGGGATAAGACTGGGAGCCTTGTGAGGGACAGGGACCGGGTACGACGACTACCTAGCATCTACCCCGGTGCTTTCAACGGCGTCTGGCACGTTGTCCGTACTTGATACCATTAAAAGAAATATGAGACGGGTTTAATGAGCTTAAAGGGGGAGCACGGCGGGAAAGGATCGGGTCCAGAATCCAGTGCTGACCACTTTAACGATTACAGTATTTGTTAAGCACTTACTACGTGCCAGGCACTGTACTACGGTGCCAGGGTGGGTACAAGTAAATCGGATTGCACACGGTCCCCGTCCCGCGTGGGGCTCACCGTCTCGACCCCCATTTTACCGAGGCCCAGAGAAGTGACGTGACTTATCCGGGGTCACAAAGCAGACAAGTGGCGGAGCCGGGATTAGAACCTGTGACCTTCTGACTCCCGGGCCCTTCAGGGTGCCAATGAAGATTTCCCGACACCACGATGGCCACCCTAGGCTCCCGGCCTCACGGTGGAGATCAGCCACTGACCCCTCTGGACACTTCCCCGCTTCCCAAGGATGCTGGCAGGGAGAGTGAAGCAGACTGGCCTACTGGAAACAGCCCGGTTCTAGAGTCAAAAGGACCTGAGTTCGAATCCCGGCTCTGCCGCACGCCTGCAGGGCGACCTTGGGCAAGTCACTTCGCATGTAGCTGGCGGAGGGACCCACACACTCACAAACGCCCGGAGTAAAGGTCCTAGAGAAGCAGCCTAACGGATAGAGCCCGGGCCTGGGAGTCAGAAGGTCACGGGTTCTAATCCCGGATCCGCCGCTCATAAAATTCTATTTGTGCCAAGCACTGTTCTAAGCGCTGGGGTAGGTACAAGGCAATCAAGTTGTCCCACGTGGGGCTCGCGGTCTTTATTCCCATTTTTCAGATGAGGGAACTGAGGCACAGAGAAGTGAAGTGACACGCCCACGGACGCGCGGCCGAGCCGGGATTAGAACCCACGTCCTCTGACGCCCGAGCCCGGGCTCTTTCCGTTCATCCACGCTGCCTCTGCTGGGAGACCCGGGGCAAGTCACTTCACTTCTCCGTGCCTCCGTGAACTCATCTGTAAAATGGAGACTGAGACTCTGAGCCCCAGGTGGGATGAGGGACCCGATTCGCTTGTATCCATCCCAGCGCTCAGTACAGTGTCTGGCGCCGAGGAAGCGCTCAACAAATGCCATCCGTATTATGACCCGACATCCGGGGTCCCCCGGCCCCACCAAGGCCATGGTTAGGTATCATTCCGAGCACCTTCGTGCCGGTGATGAGCACCGCCCACGCCGGCCCAAAACGCCGCGTCCTCTCCCGAGGAAGCCGGGCCGGGATCCCCGACGGCCGCAGGGATCGCGGGGCCCTGTCGGCTCGTTCCCGAGGAGGAGGCAGGCGCTGCCGCTTTGGAAAGCCGGCCTTAGAGAGGCCGACGGCGGAAACAAATCGTCACCACCGGTCTGGGTCACCCCCCGTCCGGGCTGAGTGCCTCCCCTTCCCTTCGGATCGTTGGTTGGACTGTACGCTCCCAAGTGCTTAGTACAGTGCTGCTTTGCACGCAATAAGCGCTCGAGAAAGATGACCGGATGAACGCATGGATCTGCGGGGCGCTGTCCTGATGCCGACGGGATAGAGGGAGGAGGAGATAAGGCTGATCGGGGAGAAAGGACTCGCAAACCCACCCAAGTCTCTCTCCATCTCTCTCTCCTGGGCGCTACGGAGGGGCAGAATTCGGAGCAGACACAGCCCTTGCTCTCTTAGACGGTCTAACGGGGGCAGGCAGGAAGGACACAACTAAAACACTGACACGAAACCACGGCCTTGTGGAAAGAGCGCAGGCCTGGGAGTCGGGAGTCAGTCGACGGTATCTACTGAGCGCTTACCGCGCGCAGAGCACCGTACTAAGCGCTCGGGAGAGTGCGGGAGAACAGTGAACAGACACGCTCCCCGCCCACAGAGAGCTTACACTCTAGAGGACCCGGTTCTCATCCGGGATCTGTCGCTCGCCGGCCGGGTGACCTTCGTTCCTTCATCCCTTCCGTCGTATTTATTGAGCGCTTACTGAGCGCTTGGGAGCGTGCGATACAACAACCAACAGAGACGTCCCCTGTCCACACCGAGCTCAAATCGCTCCACTTCTCTCTGCCTCGGCGACCTCAACGGTAAAGTGGGGATTCGAACGGGCAGCCCGTATGGGACATGGATTGGGTCCAACCTGATTCACTTGTATCTCACCCGACACTCAGTACAGTGCCGGGCACATAGTAGAGTCTCAACAAATGCACAGAAACCAAAGCGGCCCAAAGCAAAAGGACCCAGTCCCTGACGGGATCGCACATCACCTAATTTTACTGTACTCTCCCAAGGGCTTATTTCCCTTTATTCATTCCTTCGGTCGTATTTATTGAGCGCTTACTGCACTAAGCGCTTGGAAAGTACACTTCGGCAACAAATAGAGACCGTCCCCTTTATTCATCCCCCCTTCCCTTCCCAGCCCCGCAGCCCGTAGTGAGCGTTTAACAAATACCATCATCATCATTATTATGCTCTGCCTACAGAAGGCACTCAATTAATGGCATCTGTTAAGCGCTTACTATGTGCCGAGCACTGTTCTAAGCACTGGCGTAGATCCAAGCTGATGTGGTGGTCCCACACGGGGCTCCCAGGCTCAATCCTCATTTTACAGATGAGGTGACTGGGGCACCGAGAAGCTAAGTGGCTTGCCCAAAGTCACACGGCAGACAAGTGGCCGAGTCGGCATTAGAACCCACATCCTCTGTCTCCCAAGCCCATGCTCTCGCTACTAAGCCAGGCTGCTTCCCTAATTAATATTTTTGAGCACCTGAATGATACCCTAAAAGTCCAAACGGGAGCTTGATCCGCACGCAACTTCCCGCTCGGAGACCCGGGGATTCCTAACTCACTCTGCTTTTCTGCCCCGGTACGGGACCCGAAGACACCAATCATTTATCCATATCGATGCCTCTCTCCCCCTCTAGAACGTAAGCTCGTTACGGGCAGGGAACGCGTCTGCTGATCCCGTTGTACTGCCCTCTCCCAAGCGCTTTTAGCACAGCGCTCTGCACATAGCAAGTGCTCCATAAACACCACTGGCTGACTGAGAACAGGCACCGAAAACCTGGGCAGGCCACCTAAGAAATGCAGTCCATCCCCACCCATCGCAGAAACTCCCCGGCGATCCGGCTACCCCGGAGCTTACACGGTACGTAGCTTAACGTTCCATCGTATTTATAGAGCGCTTCCTGTGTGTGGAGCACTGTACGAAGCATTTGGGTAACAGATACCCCAAATCCCCCCACCAAACGGTGTTTTAGTCTCCGGTTCTGATTTCGGCCTCAGAGGTTCCGCCCGGAAAAGGTGGGAGGGGAGAGCTGGATCTGAGATCCCCATGCGGGACAGGGACTCCGTCCAACCCGCTTTGCTTGTATTCACCCCGGCGCTCAGTACGGTGCCTGACGCGTCATAAGCGCTTAACAAACACCACCATTTTTATTCCTGTCATCAGATCTGCCGGCTCCCGGGGCGGGAAGCCCGTCTCACTGCCCTTCCACAAAGCTTCTGCAAAGTAAGAGATTCTGGGAAAAAGAGGTCAGGGGCAGTGGGCAGTTGGGAAGAGAAGAGGGTCCGGGTGACTTCCCGACGCTTCCCGACACTGAAAGATTTCCCAAGAGATGGGCACCAATGGGGTCCTGGAGCGGAAAAGGGCAGAGGAGCCCGTCGGTGGCCCGGCTGGATTTCCACGGTGGGCCCGGGGCGAGCCGGGGGCTGGCGAGACGGGCCGGCTCCCAGCTCTGGGAACGTCTACCCCGGATTGACGGCGCTTCTGCTGGTAGCGAGGCCAGCCTGCTTGAGGAAAGAATAAATCACAGTCAGGGGAGGAAATCCACAAGCCTCCCCCGAGCGAGGGGAAAGGCGGAGTCACTCCGCGCTCGATTAAGCCGCTCCGCCGCGCTCTGGTTTCCGGGGCATGGATGCCTCTCACGGCCACATGAGCATTCCTCACTCCGGCGGGATTCCTTCCAACCTGGAACACCCCTCTCCGCTCCCTCCCAGCTGGGACCCCCGGAGATTACGCCTTCACAGAGCCGGTCTGCCGGCCAGGAGCGGCGGAGTCCTCTAACAATAATAATAATAATTCTGGTATTTGTTAAGCGCTCACTAGGTGCCGGGCACCGTCCTAAGCGTGGGGGTGGATGCAAGCAAATGGGACAGTCCCCGTCCCCGTTAGGGGGGCTCACAGTCTCAATCCCCATTTAACAGCTGAGGTGACTGAGGCCCCGAGAAGTGACCTGCGCAAGGCCAAGCAGCAAAGTGGCGGAGCGGCGATTAAAACCCGTGACCGCCTGCGCTCTAGCCACTCCGCCACGCTGCCTCCCGACTGTCCGGCAAAGACCCAGCAACGGGGGTGGGCCGATCCTGTCGGCATCGCCCCGGGCCGCTCGGTCCCTAGGCTCCCCATCTGTAAAATGGGGAGATTATTACCCCGGGGGCTGGATCTGTCGACATTTGAGATCTGCAAAGAGGATGGATCTGGTTTTTTTTCTTCATTTTTTAATGCTCTCTCTAAGTGCTCGCTATGTGTCGGACACTGTTCTAAGCGCTGGGGAAGGTTCGAGTCCCGCGCGCTGGGGAAGGTTCGGGTCCCGCCACGTGTCTGTTGTGTGAGCTTGGCCAAGTCACGTCCCTGGGCCTCAGTGACCTCATCTGCAAAATGGGGATGGAGACCGGGAGCCCCAGGTGAGGCGGTGACTGCAACCAACCCGATCTGCTTCTATCCACTCCGGCGCTTAGTACGGCACCTGGCAGATGGTAAGCGCTCAAACACCCCAATTACTATTGTCATCATCAAGTTAGTTGGGTCGGACGTGGTCCCTGTCCCCCCTAGGGCTCACGGTCTTAAGGAGGAGGGAGAACAGGTATTTAATCCCCATTTTACAGACGAGGAAACTGAGGCCGGAGAAGTGAAGTGATCGGCCTAAGGTCGCGCCGCAAGCAGCTGGAAGAGCCGGGATCGGAACCCAGGTCCCCTTTGACTTCCTCCAGGCCCGTGCTCTTCCCACTAGGCCGCACCGCTTCTCACTCGATTGCCAAGACCGGGGGTGGGGGGGGAACGACAGCTGGAGAGGGGTGGCCGGCGACACAGCCCCTTTTTCTCAGCCCCCCCCCCTTAACCGTCGCGAGGCTTTTCTGACAGAAGGGTTTCCGTGAGGCCTCCGGGGCCCCAGAAGCAAACGACGCTTTATTCATCGAAGTGTTAATACCGAAATCTGAATCGAGTCCAACCCGCTACCGAGATCTATGTCACCGTCTGCTAAATAAAACCTGGCTCTCTCATCCGGCGGTGAATCAGAAGGCAGGGCGGGCTGTCTTCCAGGAAGGGGCTGAAAAAGAAGAACGTCTACTAGCCAAAGGCGCCAGACTAGGGTCGGTCAGGAGGGGATGGTGGAGGGAGCCCACGGTGGAGCAGAACACTGGGAGGGACACCGAGGCAATTTCGGTAGCCTAAGAGAGGCCCTCTCCACCTCCCCCAAGGCGCCTGGGCTCCAGCGGGGAAAGGCAGGCGCGGCCAACGCGCAGACATCGTAAAGGCACCTCTGCGGATAAATAAAACCCAAATGGCACGCGTAAACAGGAATCGACACAAAAGACGGAAACCAACTCTTCACGCGGAGCTCGGCGTTCGGGCCCGCGGACGGCTCTGAGCGACGTCGGGGAGCGAGGTTCGTCTGTGAGGGGCGAAGGGCCCTGGGGGTCAGAGGACGTGGGTTCTAATCCCGGCTCCGCCACTCGTCTGCTGTCTGACCTTAGGCAAGTCACTTCACTTCTCTCAGCTCCCTCGACTGCAAAACTGGGGGCCGAATACCCGTGCTCCCCACCTCGATACCTGTGAGACCCACGTGGGACCTTGTATCTACCCGTGCTTAGTACAGTGCCTGGCACCTAGAAAACTCTTAACAAATCCCACTGAAAACGAAAATAAAATAAACGCAGGTCCCCTTGCCCAGGTTCCTTCCACTAGGCCAGGCTGCTCGTCATCCTCCCTCTACGTAAGAAGCGGCGTGGCCAGCCTGGCGCATAGTAAGCACTTAACAAATACCATAATTACGATGATGACTATCATCAGCGAACAGAGAACGGGCCTGGGAGTCAGAAGGTTCTAATCCGCGCTCTGCCACTTGTCCGCCGTGAGGCCTCGGACAAGTCACTTCACTTCTCTGGGCCTCGGTTCCTTCATCTGTCAAAAACAGGGATTAAAACTGAGAGCCCTACGTGGGACCGGGACCGTGCCCGACCTAATTATCTTGTATCTACCCCAGCGGTCAGAACAGGGTCTGGCACATTGGAAGCGCTTAACAAATACAATAACGATAATGAGGATACCGATGACAATAAGTGGAAGCCGGCTTCAGTGTGATTTACAGATAATTCTCCGGTGGAGATGAAATTTGGTCTGTCCAGGCCAAGCGTTCCGCTGGCTTGCACAGACCTAACAGCGGCCACCGCGACGGCCCGATAAAAAGGCAGAGGGCCGGAGCCGAACGAACTTCCTCGCGCTTCCCCCGGCCCGGGAGCGGGATGGTATCAGTCGGGAACCGAGAGCCTCGCTTGAGCGAGCCCGGGGCTGGGAGCTGGAGCAGCGTCAAGACCGCAAAGGCCCAATCAACCCACATCCCTGAAGAAAGGGCTATTAAGGAAATCCTCTAGAAGCCCGGCGAGAAGAAGGGTTAAATCCATCCGGTCAATAACCGCAGCCAGGGGAAGTGAATCGTTTCTCCTCAGAGTAATAGAGAATGCGGATTTTACTGGGAAGCGGTGCGGCCCAGTGGATAGACCACGGGTCCGGGAGTCAGAGGACCTGGGTTCCAATCCCAGCTCCGCCCCTTGTCTGCTGGGTGACCTCGGGCAGGTCACTTCGCTTCTCTGGGCCTTAGTTTTCTCTCCTGCAAAATGGGGATTCGATTCCCCTTCTCCCTCTGCCTTAGATGGGGAGCCCCAAGTCATTCAATCAATCAACTGCGCTTATTGAGCACCTACTACGTGCTAAGCGCTTGGGAGGATACAATGCAACAGAGGGAGCAGACTTGCTCCCAGCCAATAACCATCTCACAGTCTAGAGCGCCTGAGAAAACCTGTGGAATCGCCCCAAGGACTGCTTCCCAAACCCAGTAAACTACCTGAGAATTTCCTCCCCGGGGCCCCCCGGGGCAAGTCAATCAGTGATAAACACTGAACGTTTCCTGTCTGCAGAACACTGTACTAAGCGCTTGGGAGAGTACAGTGCAACAGAGTTAGTAATTATAATTTTAACGATGACACTCGTTAAGCGCCAGGCACTGTACTAAGCGATGGGGTGAATTCAAGCAAATAGGGTTCTGTCCCACGGGGGACTCAAAGTCTCTATCCCCGTTTTCCAGATGAGGGAACTGAGGCCCAGAGAAGTGAAGTGACTTGCCCAAGTGTCACCCAGCAGAAGCAGCGTGGCTCAGTGGAAAGAGCCCGGGCTCGGGAGTCAGAGGTCATGAGTTCGAATCCCAGCTCTGCCACTTGTCAGCTGGGTGACTGTGGGCAAGTCGCTTCACTTCTCCGTGCCTCAGTTACCTCATCTGTAAAATGGGAATTAACTGTGAGCCACATGTGGGACAACCTGATTACCCTGTATCTACCCCAGTGCTTAGAACAGCGTTCTGCACATAGTAAGCGCTTAACAAATACCAACATTATTACCACAATTACTCCTCTAGATGGTAAACTTGTTGCAGGCAGGGAATGTGTCTGCTCTATTTTACTCTTCCCAGCGCTCAGTACAATGCTCTGCACACACTAAGCTCTCAACAGATACAACTGAATGAATGAATGACAAGCGGCGGAGCCGGGATCAGAACCCATGACCTTCCGTCTACCAGGAATAGCAGCCGGCAACAGGAACGACCGCTTTCGACTTCCCTACGGGGTGGGGGAGGCCGAGCTGACGGGCGGGACTCCCGCCGACGATCCGGAACCGGGGCCAAACGCTCCCTTTCATTCGGCGGACACGCGAGGGGGCCCGGCCCAAAGCCGCGGACCGAACGCTCCTTCGCCTGACCCGGCGGGAGCCGGGAAAATCCGACGGCCCCCCGAGCCGGCGGGGACGGCCCGGGGAGGTCCGCCTCCACACGCCGTTCTCTGCCGACGGAGAGCCGGCCGGGGCGGAGGAGCCGGGGCGTGTTGTGGCTGGCTCCGAGGAGGCGGAGGGTTCTCACGGATCGTGCCGTGGGTGGATCCGGCTCAGGGCCTTCGGAGAAAACGCTCCGTTGAGGGCGAGTGTTGGAGGGGTGCAGAGGGACACTAACGATAACCGACAGAGAGGACCCCTCGGACCGGGGGACTGGGGAGCTGGGGAGCCGCCCGAGGGGCGGTGGCTGCAGGGAGTTTGGGCGGGGCGAGCTCCTTTCCTCTTCTCCCACTCCCTTCTGCGGCGCCCTGACTCGCTCCCTTTCATTCAGTCGTATTTACTGAGCGCTTACTGTGTGCAGAGCACTGTACTGAGAGCTTGGGATGGACAATTCGGCAACAGACAGAGGCAATCCCTGCCCAACAGCGGGCTCCCAGTCTAAAAGGGGGAGACGGACGACAACACGAAACAGCACCTCCGCATCTGCCATTTATTGATTTATATTAATGTCTGTCTTCCCTTCGAGGCCGTAAGATCGTTGTGGGCAGCCAATGTGACTGTTTATTATTGCACTCTACTCTCCCCAGGGCTTAGTACAGTGCTCTTTACTCTTTAATGATAATAATGATTTTGGTATTTGTTAAGCGCTTACTATGTGCCAAGCACTGTACTAAGCCCTGGGGTAAACACAAGGTAATTAGGTCGGTTAATAATAATAATAATAATAATAATAATGTTGGTATTTGTTAAGCGCCTACTATGTGCCGAGCACTGTTCTGAGCGCTGGGGTAGACACAGGGGAATCAGGTTGTCCCACGTGGGGCTCACAGTCTTCATCCCCATTTTACAGATGAGGGAACTGAGGCACCGAGAAGTTAAGTGACTTGCCCAAAGTCACACAGCTGACGAGTGGCAGAGCCTTGTCCCCCATGGGGCTCCCAATCTCGATCCCCAATTTTACAGGTGAGGGAACTGAGGTCCAGAGAAGTGAAGTGACTTGCCCAAGGTCACCCAGCAGACCTGGGGCAGAGCCCGGATTAGAACCCTGGACCTCTGACTCCCCGGCCTGCGCTCTATCCACTAGGCCATGCTGCTTCTCCGTAAGTGCTCAATAAATACAATTGGGTGGGGGGGAGAAAAAAGTGGGGGGCGCAAAGCCTGGGCCTGGGAGTCAGAAGGTCATGGGTTCCAATCCCGGCTCTGCCACTTGTCTGCTGGGTGCCCTTGGGCAAGTCACTTCCCCTCTCTGGGCCTCAGTCTCCTCATCTGGAAGATGGGGATTGAGACTGTGAGCCCCACGTGGGACGGGGACTGTGTCCAACCCGACTGGCTTGTATCCACCCCGGTGCTTAGTACAGTGCCTGGCACACAGTAAGTGCCTTACAGATACCACAAGTATTACTGTTATTAGTAGCAGCATTTACTGAGAGCCCATTTGGTGCCCCGTACTAGGCGCTAAGGAAGGAGAGAATATAGAGGTGACACGTTCCCTGTGCGCAAGGACCTTACACTCTCAATAGGAAGGCTAACCAATTGGCTGTCGGTCAGAGGGCCTGGATTCTAATCCCGGCTCTGCCACTTGTCTGCTGTGTGACCTCGGGCCAGTCACTTCACTTCTCTGGGCCTCAGTCACCTCATCTGTCAAACGGGGATTAAGATGGTGAGCCCCACGTGGGACAGGGTCCAATCCGATTACCTTGTATCTACCCCAGCCCTCAGAACAGCGCCTGACACACGGTAAGCGCTTAATACCATCATTATTATTATTATTATTACTTGTCTGCTGGGTGACCTTGGACCAGTCACTTCACTTTTCGGTGCCTCCACTTCCTCATCTGTAAAACGGGGACTAAGACGGTTAAGGCCCTTGTGGAACAGGGATCGGTTCCAACCTGTTCAGCTTGAATCTACACCAGTGCTCAGTACCGTGCCTGGCACGTAGTAAGCGCTTAACGAACACTATTTAAAAAACAAACCCACAGGCCCCCCAAAGATAACCTGATTAGCTGGTATCTACCCCAGCAGTCAGTACAGCGCCTGGCACACAGTAAAGGCTTAACAAAGACCTTTTTTTAAAAAATAAAAAGAGAGTGGCCCTCTGCAGTCAAGGACTGTTTAATCAGCCCCCTCGGCTTCGGTGAGCGAGGTTCCAGGCCTCGCCCGAACCCTGCTGAGGGAATGCTGAGGCAGAGCAATTTAATCCCTCAAAAGGAGACATCGCCACCGCTCAATTCGGCTTCCTCATGCCCCGGTCCGTTCTTGTTTTTCCTGTTCAGTGAGCACTCTGGTTGGGCTCTTCCCCCCGCCTGCCTCAACGCCGGAATTAGGTGACTTTCTCGGCCACGGCCGAATCCCCATCTCCGGGGGTGGGGAAGTCGAGGCACGGAGTCCCGACTGGGCCCAGGCTCCTCCCCGGCCCGAGGAATTCCACGCAGTACGGAACGGCTGCGCTCAGCTCTTCCCCGGGCCAGCGATTTCCGGCCTTTTCTTCATCACCACATCTCCGGCTGTCCGTCCCCTAATGATAACAGTGGCGTTTGCCGGGCGCTTACTACGTGTCAGCCACTGCACTAAGCGCTGGGGTGGTTACGGGTTGGACACGTTTACTGCCCCCGGTGGGGCTCACGGTTTCGATCCCTGGTTTGCAGATGAGGTAACCGAGGCGCCGACAAGTGAGGTGACTTGCCCGAGGTCACCCAGCAGACCAGTGGCAGGGCCGGGATCAGAACCCAGGTCCCGCGGTCGGCCCACTAAGCCACCCTGCTTCTCTCCGCTTCAGAGCCGCCACCCTCGCCTACCGAGGGCACAACCATGGTAGCTCTCTTATTAGTTGCAGACATGGTACCCGTCCTTGAAGGGGAAGGGAGAGGGGAAAAGGAGGAAAAGGAGGAGGAGGAGGAGGAGGAGGAGGAGGAGGAGGAGGAGGAGGAGAAGGAGGAGGGGGTTGTGGCTCTGGGCTACTACAGGCCCCAGTGTGATTTATTTGTATTCTTTAATTGTCTGTCCCCCCCCCAGACTGTGAGCTTGTTGTGGGCAGGGAAACTTCACTGTTTTTTGTCCTACTGTACTTTCCCAAGTGCTCAGTGAAGCGCTCTGCACCCAGTAACCCACCCAGTAACCGCTTAATAAAGCAGCGGGGCTTAGTGGAAAGAGCAGGGGCTTGGTAGTCAGAGGTCATGGGTTCTAATCCCCGCTTTCCCACTTATCAAATGCGTGACTTTGGGCAAGTCACTTAGCTTCTCTGGGCCTCGGTTACCTCGTCTGTAAAACGGGGATGAAGACCATGAGCCCCTCGTGGGACGACCCGATCACCCTGTATCGGCCCCGGCGCTCAGAACGGTGCTTTGCACCTAGGAAGCGCTTAACAAATACAATAATAATAATAAATACAAGTGAATGAATGAACCAACGAACTCAGCTGGAAGGCCCACGCGGAGGAAGCGAGGGGCTGGCCTTCACCAAGCCTCCGAAAACAAACCACCTCCTCTTCTCCGGGGCCGGGAGTGGCAAACTATTCCGCGGCACTACTAGCCTGCCTCTCTGCCAAGTCCTGAGAGCCTGCCTGGCACTAAGAATAGAAACGCCCGGGCTCCAGCCAGAGAATTGCCACTTGTCTCGGCTCGCTCCGAAAACACACACACACACACACAAAATAAAAAATAGATGGGAGGCGGGAGGAGGAAAAATGTTCCGAGAAGGCCCCTTCCCGCGGCATGAGCCAGACACCGAGAACTAAGAGAAGCGGCATGGCGGGGCTGGGAGTCAGAAGGTCCTGGCTTCTAAATCCCGGCTCCGCCACTTGACTGCTGCGTGAACTTGGGCAAGTCGCTTCACTTCTCTGGGACTCAGTCACCTCATCTGGAAAATGGGGATTGAGACCGGGAGCCCACCTGGGACAGGGACTGCGTCCAACCCCATTTATGTGTATCCGCCCCAGCGCTTAGTAACGGTCCCTGGCACACAGTAAGCACTTAAATACCGTAATTATCATTAATTTTTTGATTTACATTTCCTCTGTCTCCCCTCCTGTAGGCTCTAGGCTGGCTGTGGGCAGGGAATGTGTCTGTTGGTGTACTGTACTATCCCAAGCGCCTAGTACAGTGCTTTGCACATAGTAAGTGCTCAATAAATACAACTGAATGAATGACAGGGACTGTGTCCAAGCTAAGTTTGTACCCGCCCTAGCGTTTAGAACAGTGTTTGACACAGAGAAAGTCAAACGCCATGCTGTAGTGCATACAGCCTGGGCCTGGGAGGTCAAGGGTTCTAATCCCGACTCCGCTGCTTGTCTACTGTGTGACCTTGGGCAAGTTACTCGACTTCTCTGAGCCTCGGTTATCTCATCGTGGGACAGGGACTGTGTCCAACCCTATTTGCTTGTATCCACCCCCCAGTGCTTAGAACATTACCTGGCCGGATTCCAACTTTGAGGGACAATGGGACAAGCTGGGAGTCGGAGCACCTGGGTTCTAATCCCCACTCAGCCAGTTCCCTGCTGTGAATCCCGACTCAGCCAGTTCCCTGCTGTGTGACCTCGGGCAAGTCGCTTCCTTTCTCTGGGCCTCGGCTTCCTCAACTGTAAAATGGGGATTCAAAGCCTGTTCTCCCTCTTACCCGTCTCCCTGGGGGACAAGGATTATGTCCCACCTGATTAGCCCATCCCAGTGCTGAGAACGGGGCTCGGCACATAGTAAGCAGTTAACAAATACCTTAAAAAATAAAAATAAAAAAGCAAAGTTTTGAGGACACAGGGCTCATCCTCCTGAGAGAATTTCCCCTTTCCAATCTTGGAAGACCAGAGGGGACAGACCCCTAGGAAAGCTTATAAGCTCGTTGTGTGCAGTGAGTCTGTTTATTGCTACACTGTCCTCTTCCAAGCTCTTAGTACAGTGTTCTGCACAGAGCAAGCACTCAATAAATACCACTGAATGAATTACCTCCATCTTTCTCCTGCTCCCAGCACTTGTAAAGAAAGTGATATCTGCTTGTTTCCCTCAGTCGACTTATAAGCTCCTAAAAAACACAGTTTTTGTGGCTTCTGGTATATTCTCCCCCCTGCTCGGTAGACGCTCAATACATGACATTGATGATAATGATGATGAGGTTATCTCTTCCAGGGGATTGATTTTTTTTCCCCTGAGTTTCGTGCCAAAATCATTAAAGGGAAAACATGACCAGCAATTTCCCTTGCCTTAAAACTAGGTGTTCTTTGGTACCCAAACATCCATTGAAAAGAAATGATGCTCATGTGATTTTTGGAGGGCTTAAAGACTTCTAAAAAAAAATCGCCCAACCTTCACAATGGACCGGTTTCTCCTGGAGCGCTTTCCTCGCTGAGAAAGAAGCTGCTAAAGTCGTCTGCTGTGGGACCTCGGGCCAATCACTTCACTTCTCCGGGCCTCGGTTCCCTCGGTCTGTGACTGTGAGCGCCATGTGGGACAAGGACTGTGTCCAACCTGATTACCCAGCGCTCAGAACGGTGCCTGGCATATAGTAAGCCAGTCAGTCGGTCAATCGAATTTATTGAGCACCTGCTGTGTGCAAAGCACTGTTCTGAGCGTTTGGGAGAGTAAGATACAACAACAAACAGACCCACTCCTTGTGCACAATGAGCCTCCGGTCTAGAGACTTAGCATATACTATTAAAAACATTTAAAAAGTACAGGAGACCCTAAGGGCCTGAAGGAGTTAATCGACACCCCGGGGAATTTTAACGCAATCTTTCACACCTGCCCCGGCCAATGGCTCACAATTTCAGTTGGAAAGAAGAGCCGCAAAACACACAGAAAGGATGAGATCCCAGTCTGGGGAAAATGAGGGACATTACTGCGCCGGGGCCCAGAGAATTTAGCAACACTGAGTCAATTTCAGCCTGAATTTGGCTCGGGCCGAGTGTAAAATTAATTTCTGGCATTCGTCAGGTATTATTCATCTTGCCCAAATACAGTCTGCGGGAATGAGCTGAAGTTAAATGAGAATTAAATAACCCCCAACGAGGATTTTCTGTTTGTTTCGGTCCAGATCGATGGCAGGTTAACTTGAAGGAATAATCCCGCCTGAAATCTTGCTCATTTGACCCCATCCGAGAAAACTCTGGAAGTCTGTGGCCGTTCCCGAGTGATCTGACCCGAGGAACAAATTGGGGGATCTCGGCAGGCGAGCTGGGCGGACGGCAGGGTACGACACCGCCACGAGAGCCCGCCCGGCAAGGGGCTCGGTGCCCGGTTGCCATCAGAGGTGCTTGAAGAATGCCCGATGCCGGATCCGATTATCGCGGCGCGGAGCCCTTGAGACTTCGTGGCTATCGCCGCTCTGCCCGTCGTCCGTCGGGCCTGGCGGCACCGTGGACGTCCTACCTCCTCAACAAACACTCGTCCCAGAAACACCCCTCCCGCCCCCAGTCAGGCAGCTCAAGGATAAATACCACCTTCGCCAGAACCGGTCGACAGAAGGCTCCCGAAGAGACGACGACGTGTCAAAGAGCGGCGCGATAACCGACCCCATCGACGACCGAGGGCGTCCGTTCGATCGCCTCGGCCTTCGTTAGGAGAGCCGCCCTCGTCTCCTTCAGCCTGAAGCCCCTATGCCCGAGAAACTTCTCGACCCAAGGACGTTTCGCTCTCCGGGAGTCTGCGGGTCGCCCTGAGACCAAAGCTGGCAGGGACGAGCGGCAGCCCAACAGCCGCCGGACCACCACACGGTGTCCGATTCGGCGGCGGGGCAGATCCGGACGTGAGTCGGAGGATGTGTCGTCGGAGCTCAACGAGAAATGGCAAGGGCGGGGCACGACTCGGCGACTGGGCTCCTGGGGTGGCAGAACAACGTCGGCGGCCCCTGGGCCACCGGTGGCCGCTCTCTGGAAGCCCAGAGAGGCAGATAATAATAATAATCATGATTACAGTATTTGTTAAGCGCTTATTAGGTGCCTCACACTGTACTAAGCGCTGGGATGGGTACAAGCGAATCGAGTTGGACACAGTCCCCGTCCCACGTGGGGCTCGCTGTCTCAATCCCCATTTTCCAGATGAGGTAACTGAGTAAAGCGACTTGCCCAGGGTCACACAGCAGACACGTGGCGGAGCGGGATTAGAACCCAGGTCCTTCTGAGTCCCAGGCCCGGGTTCTAGCCGCTACGCCCGGATCCCGGCCGGTCACACGCTGGCAGAATCACAAGGGAGGATGGGACTGCTCCGATCCACTGGGAAAGAACCGGGATTTATTCCGAAAGACAAAGGATCCATTAAAGCCACCCGAGCATTAACTCATCCCAAAATGGCAAGGCCATCCTGGCTGCGGCTTCACAGTCGCTGAATTGTGATCCGGACCGACAGATCAACAGAACGGCATCAACACTTTAAAAAAAAAAACAAAAATCTCCAAACAGACCCGAGCCCGGAGCCGTCAAACCGCTTCTGCGGAGCGACGTGCGCCCGTTTCACTGAAGGAGGGGTGGCTGGCTTTCTTTTTGTAACCTTGGTTTCCTCAGCAAAGAAAGCTCATGAAAAAAAAAATCACTCTCTCCTCCCGCCACACCCGGGAACCGATAAGCAGTTGGAGTTGGCAGGGCAGCCTGACGGGAAAAACCTGCAGTTTTCTGACCGTCTGGATTCTGCCCGTCTCGGTGGCGGTCTGGCTACCTGGCAGGGTGGCATCTGAAACTCGCAGACTCTCTTCTCGCCCACACAGAGAACACCCCCCCGAAACACACATACCCCACTTCCCCCAGCTCTCCGCCACCCTACGAGGAAATATCACAGGCGAAACCCAGTGTGGCCTAAAGGAAATAGCCCGGGCCTGGCAGTCAGAGGAGGTGACTAATACCAGCTCAGCCACATTCATTTGTTTAATCGTACTTGTTAAGTGCTCACTGTGTGTGAAGCACTGTACTGAGGCGCTTGGGAGAGGTCAACAGAACGGTAAATGGACACCTGCCACATGTCTGCTCTGTGACCTTAGGCAAGCGACTTACCTGTGGCTCAGTTCCCTCATCTGTAAAACGGGGATGAAGACTGTAAGCCCCACGTGGGGAAGGGACCGGGCCCAACCCCAGCGCTTAGAACAGTGTTTGGAACGTAGGAAGCGCCTGGCAAAGACCATTATTATTAGACTGTAAGCTCGTCACGGGCAGAGAACGTGTTTACCGACTCGGTTGTTCTGTCCTCTCCCGAGCTCTTCAATACAGTGCTCTGCACCCGATAAGAGGTCAGTAAATACCACGACCACGACGACCCGTCCTGGGATGACCAAGGATCCCATTATCTTCCCCGTAGCTGTGCCAACGGGGAGGCGGGCTGGCGGTGACGGGTTTTGAGGAGGAGGGACATTCCAAGCGCTTAGTACAGTGCTCTGCACATAGTGAGCGCTCAATAAATACTATTGAATGAATGAATGAATAAACCAACCGGGAGGGGGTTTCTAAAGGTGCTAACACCCCGATTCCTCCCTTCGAAGTCCGGCGAAAGGGTGAGCGGGCAGACTCCCGGGAGCGGATTCGCTGAGGAGGCTGCTGAGGGGGAACGCTTCCGCCCTCACCCCCACAGAGTCGCCGCCCGGAGAGAAGCGGAGCTTCCTAGACCGTGGGGAGTCGGTTCCGGAGGCGGCTTCCTCCGGCGTCAGAGGGCACTGGATGGCGAAAAGCCAACTTGTCCGTGCAATCCCGGAGGGTGCGTCCAGACCCGAAAACGACACTAGATACAGTAGACGGTAGTTTTACTTTCGCTGGGCCCAAAGCCCACTCTTTGACTCCTTACACCGGCGCATCACAAACTGGAGAGACAAAGCCACGCAAGCGGTTTGGATCCGGCACTCTCAAAACCCCCCAAAGTTCCCCACCCACACACGCTTCTCTCGAGTGGGCCATTCCCTGTAGAAAGGCCAACTTCTTTTAACGGGAGCCACGGTCACGGCGGAGTCGGTCTTGCCCCAAAGAAACCTACTCCTCGTCCTTCCTGGGAAATCCCAACTTCATCGCACAAACACACCGTCAGGCCCGAATCGGCCTCGATCAGTGGCATTTACTGAGCACCTACTGTGTGCAGACCACTGTATCACAGTTAATACAAGAGAGTCGGTGGACACGTTCCCGGGCTCACTGCTGTCAAGGCCAAGGAGAAGCAGCCTGGTCTAATGGATAGAGCCCGGACCTGGGAGTGAAGAAGGACCTGGGTTCTAATCCCAGCTCCACCACAGGTCTGCTGTGTGATCTTGGGCCAGTCACTTGACTTCACTGTGCCTCAGTTCCTTCATCTGTAAAACGTGCATAAGAGAGTGAGCCCCGTGTGGGGGAGGGACTGGATCCAACCTGATTAACTTGGACCTTCTAAGGAACAGTGTTTGACCCATAGTAAGAGCTTAACAAGTGGCCAAGGAGGGTAACAGATCCGAACCGGACAGCAACCCGGAAAAGGGAGAAGGGGGAGCTACGGGCCGGAGGGAAGGAAGGTGGGATCAGGTCTGATCGCCACAAATCAGGGTTCGGGGTGGCTCGGAAGCAAAACCGGAGCCGGAGGATTGGCAAATAAGCTCCTTGTGGGCAGGGAATGTGTCTGTTATACTGTTCTACTGTGCTCTCCCAAACGCTTAGTATGTGGTCTGCGCACATTGAGCGCTCAATAAATGCGACAGACTGACCGACGAGGAGAGAAGCGTTGGAGTATATCACTGTCGGCTCGGGGGAGAGAGGAGAGGCTGGACAACGCTAGTCCCCAAAAGGGGGGCTGAAGCAGCCTCTTGCTGGGGTACACAGTGATGGCCATCTGAGCAGGGAGGTCAGGGAATTTGGGAATGGAGGGAACTCTCCAACTCCAGAGAAGAAACTGACCCTAAGGGAGCGGGCGATTGGAGGGGGGAGGCAGGAGAGAGTGGGGAAAGAGCTGCAGAAACACCAGCTGCTCCTTCTGGAGTTTGAGGAAGTTTGCTTTGCCACACCCTGAGGAATTGGGAGGGAGGCGGTCACCACCAGGGGCCCGGGGCTGGTCTGGGGGTCCCGGGGGGACCGGGTCCCTGGGCAAATGCTGCTTGAGCGGTGTAAAGCTGGCGGATAATAATAATATCGCCATTTGTTAAGCGCTTACTATGTGCAGAGCACCGTTCTAAACGCTAGGGTAGATACAAGGTCATCAGGTTGTCCCACGTGAGGCTCACAGTCTTCATCCCCATTTTCCAGATGAGGGAATGAGGCAGCGAGAAGTTAAGTGACTTGCTGACGGGTGGCGGAGGCGGGATTCGAACCCATGACCTCTGTCTGACTCCTAAGCCCGGGCTCTTTCCACTGAGCCACGCTGAACTGAGGAGGTCGGAGCTACCGCTTCTCCAGAGGGAAGCGGCGTGGCCTAGTGGGTGGAGCACGGCCTCGGAGGCAGAATACCTGCGCAGTCACCCCAGCTCCACCACACATCTGCGGGGTGTGACCTTGGCCAAATCACTTCACTTCTCTTTGTCTCAGTTCCCTCATCTTCAAAATGAGGACTCGATACCTGTTCTCCCTCCTACTTAAACTGTTAGCCCCCCGTGGGGCCGGATTATTATAATAACAACGATAATAACAAAGATGATATCGGTCAAGCGCTTACTATGTTCCAGGCACTTTACGAGGCGCTGAGGTGGACACGAGCAGATCGGCTTGGAGGAGGTCCCTGTCCCACGTGGGGCTCGCGGTCTCGACCCCCATTTACAGATGAGGTCACTGAAGCCCGGAGAAGTGAAGCGACTTGCCCAAGATCCCCGAGCAGACAAGTGGTAGAGCCGGGATTAGAGCCCACGACCTTCTGACTCCCAGGCCCGGGCTCCATCCACTACTCCACGCTGCTTCTCCGGCGCTTAAAACAGTGCTTGGCACATAGTACACACTTAACGAATTCTACAGTTAGCAATATCACATCAGGGCGTAGGACAGAAGAACGTTTAGGGCGGCACGTACCTTTAGGGGGGACAGGAAAGATAGCCGGGGATGCCCGGGCAGTGGATGGCGGAGGAGGGCGGTGATGGAAGTTATTTATTTATATTAATATCGGTCTCCCCCACTAGACTGTAAGTTCGTTGTGGGCAGGGAACGTGTCTGCCAACCGTGCTGTTCTGTTCAGTGCTCTTCACAGAGTGAGCGCTAAATACCCTTGATGATGATGACGAAAAGGCCAGTTTTAAAAGTACAGCAAGGCCGGAAAGGCGGATCAAACAAGCTTTCTAGGGACGGTCGGGCTGACCCAGCCTCTACCACCAAGCCCACTGTAATGCGCTGAAAGAGGATCGCTGCTCTAAAAAAAAAATCCTCCCTGAGGAACAGCAACACGTCCTCAAACACTCCCTCACGGGACGACAGAGAGGACACTGACTCAGGCTGGCGGAACGGGAGAGGGGAGAGACGGTTTGCAAAAAGGCCAGCTCGCTGATGATCCCGATCAGCGGGCAGCGGAGGGGTCACTCCTGATGCCCGGGAGATGGCATCCGTAACTTTGGGAATCGAGGCCAGAGAGGACAGCCTACAGGAGGGAAAGGAGACCGTGGCCGACACAAACACGTACACGTATATAGGATAATGACGGGGGCTGCTATTTGATCCATCCATTAGGGGATGTGCCCATAATGACATCCCCTGTGTGAAAAGGGACGGGAACAGAGTGAGGAGGCTCGTGATGGGAAAGGGAATACCACTGACTGAAAAGGAGATGAGGAGAAGCTCTTGGGAGTGGGCCGGGGCGCACCGGAGCCGGTATCCAGAGATAGAGACGGGGCAGAGCAGGTGAAGCATCCGGGAGGAGGGAGCCTGGAGGGCCTCGGAGAAGGAGAGGAGGGAATGAGGAGGACGGTGTCGCCGGAACGGAAAGACCACAGGCCTGGGAGTCAAAGGGCCTGGGTCCTAATCCTGGATCTGTCACTCGCTTGCTGGGCGACCTCGGGGAAGTCACCTCACCGGGCCTCAGTTTTCTTGTGGTAAAATGCAGATTCAACACCTGTTCTCCCTCCAACTTAGGCCGCGAGCCTCATGTGGGGCAGTGACTGTGTCCAACCCGACTACTTCGTTTCCTCCCCCTGGATTCAGAACGGCGCTTGGCCCACAGTAAGAGTTTAACAAATACCATTACCGTGAGCACTTGGTACAGTCTTTAACACACACTGAACGCTCAACAAATACCACTGCTTGATCGACCGACTGTGGGTGGACTTGATTGGAGGGGAAGGAAGTCTGCGGTGTGGGAAAGGCAGAAGAGAATGCAGGGGGGGAGACCCGGCGGGCAAATTGGAGGGCAGAAAAGGAGGGGAACAAATAACACCAACAGTGAGGGGAGCAGCCGGAACGTCCCCAGGCGGTGAGCGATAAATGCTATCGACTGACTGATTGATTGAGGAGATGGAGGCTTTGCCTAATAGGCTAGTTGCCTAGCGGGGCACCACAAAGGGCTGTGGAGGTGGGGGGGGCTTTTCCATATGGGGGACGGGGGGGGGGGGGACGGGGGGACGGACGGACTATGGCAGACAGGGTGGCCTTGGGGCAGCGAGAGGAGACGGGAGCACTGGGTACCGAGGTGGGTCACGGCAAATCTGCCGGTGGGCCCGGGGAGAAGCTCGGGCAAGAGGGAGCTCTGGAACTGGGGCATCAGCTTTGAACTGAGTGGAAAGAGTAGCCGATTACGGGAGGGGGAAGAGGAAAGGGGAACGGAGAAAACTGGGCAGGTACTCAAGGAGAGGAGGGGGGAGGAAAGGCAGAGGAGAGGGGAAGGAGGATGAGGGAAAAGGGAAGGGGGACGAGGGAAAAGGGAAGGGGGACGAGGGAAAGGGGAAGGGGGACGAGGGAAAGGGGAAGGGGGACGAGGGAAAGGGGAAGGGGGACGAGGGAAAGGGGAAGGGGGACGAGGGAAAGGGGAGGGGGACGAGGGAAAGGGGAAGGGGGACGAGGGAAAGGGGAAGGGGGACGAGGGAAAGGGGAAGGGGGACGAGGGAAAGGGGAAGGGGGACGAGGGAAAGGGGAAGGGGGACGAGGGAAAGGGGAAGGGGGACGAGGGAAAGGGGAAGGGGGACGAGGGAAAGGGGAAGGGGGATGAAGGGAAAGGGGAAGGGGGATGAAGGGAAAGGGGAAGGGGGATGAAGGGAAAGGGGAAGGGGGATGAAGGGAAAGGGGAAGGGGGATGAAGGGAAAGGGGAAGGGGGATGAAGGGAAAGGGGAAGGGGGATGAAGGGAAAGGGAAGGGGGATGAGGGAAGGGGAAGGGAAATGAGGGAAGGGGAAGGAGAATGAGGGAAAAGGGAAGGGGGATGAAGGGAAAAGGGAAGGGGGATGAAGGGAAAGGGGAAGGGGGATGAGGGAAAAGGGAAGGGGGATGAAGGGAAAAGGGAAGGGGGATGAAGGGAAAAGGGAAGGGGGATGAAGGGAAAAGGGAAGGAAGATGAGGGAAAAGGGAAGGGGGATGAAGGGAAAAGGGAAGGGGGATGAAGGGAAAAGGGAAGGAAGATGAGGGAAAAGGGAAGGGGGATGAAGGGAAAAGGGAAGGGGGATGAGGGAAAAGGGAAGGGGGATGAGGGAAAAGGGAAGGGGGATGAGGGAAAAGGGAAGGGGGATGAGGGAAAAGGGAAGGGGGATGAGGGGAAAGGGAAGGGGGATGAGGGGAAAGGGAAGGGGGATGAGGGGAAAGGGAAGGGGGATGAGGGAAAAGGGAAGGGGATGAGGGAAAAGGGAAGGGGGATGAGGGAAAAGGGAAGGGGGATGAGGGAAAGGGAAGGGGGATGAGGGGAAAGGGAAGGGGGATGAGGGGAAAGGGAAGGGGGATGAGGGGAAAGGGAAGGGGGATGAGGGGAAAGGGAGGGAGGATGAGGGGAAAGGGAGGGGGATGAAGGGAAAAGGGAAGGGGGATGAGGGGAAAGGGAAGGGGGATGAGGGGAAAGGGAAGGGGGATGAGGGGAAAGGGAAGGGGGGATGAGGGGAATGGGAAGGGGGATGAGGGGAAAGGGAGGGAGGATGAGGTGAAAGGGAAGGAGGATGAGGGAAAAGGGAAGGAGGATGCGAGGAAGGAGAAGGAGGATGAGGGGAAAGGGAAGGAGGATGAGGGGAAGAGGAAAGAGGAGCCAAAGGGAGAGAGGATGTGAGGAAAGGGAAGGAGAAGGAGAGGCAAGGGAAGGGGGACCGGAGTGAAGAGGTGGGCGGGGGCGGGTGGAGGGCGGGAGGCGGCCGGCTCCGGGGGAGGATGCGGGCGGCCCCTCAGAGCAGAGCGGGGCGGGGCGGCGCGGGTACCTCAGCGTGGGCCCGATGCAGGCGGTGTCGGTGCTCTCGATCTCGCGGAGGATCCGCTCGTGCTCCGCCGCCGTCTCCAGGCTCTCCGGCTCCGCCATCTTGGCCCGCTCCATGACCGGCCCCTGGCCGGGCCCTGACGTCATCACGCCCGGCGACGCCCCCTCGACGCACGACGGGATTTGGAGTCCCGCTCCCCCCCCCCCTTCCCGGCCGCTCCGGGCAGCCGCGCGATGCCTGCCGGGACCTGGAGTCCCACGCCTCATCTCCGTGCGTCGTCGCGCACGGCCCGCCGGGACTTGTAGGCGGAGGCAGGAGTTGGGGGGGCGTGGGGAGAGGATCCAGCCTGCCAGGCCCACGGTGGAGGGCACGAAGAGGGGGCATGGAGGAGGGCAAGGGTCTACCCTTCTCTCCCCAACGCCCCCATTCCGACGTTAAAGCCTCAGCCCTTCTCCTCCGAGGTGCTGATAATAATAATAATAATATTGGTTTTCGTTCAGCGCTTCCTATGTGCAGAGCACTGTTCTAGTGCTGGGGGAGATGCACGTCCTCCCGCGGTCCTGGAACGCCCTTCCTCCTCACCTCCGCCAAACCGATTCTCTTTCCCTCTTCAAAACCTTACTTAAAAATCACCTCCTCCAAGAGGCCTTCCCAGACTGAGCTCCTCTTCTCCCTCTACTCCCTCTGCCATCCCCCCTTTACCTCTCCGCAGCTAAAGCCTCATTTTCCCCTTTTCCCTCCGCTCCTCCACCTCTCCCTTCCCATCCCCACAGCACTGTACTCGTCCGCTCAACTGTATATATTTTCGTTACCCTATCTATTTTGTTAATGAATTGTACATCGCCTCGATTCTATTTAGTTGCCATCGTTTTTACGAGATGTTCTTCCCCTTGACGCTGTTTAGTGCCATCGTTCTCGTCTGTCCGTCTCCCCCGATCAGACCGTAAGCCCGTCAAACGGCAGGGACCGTCTCTATCTGTTGCCGACTTGTTCATCCCAAGCGCTTAGTACAGTGCTCTGCACATAGTAAGCGCTCAATAAATACTATTGAATGAATGAATGAACGTGGGGCTCACAGTCTCGACCCCCATTTTACAGATGAGGTCACCGAGGCCCCAAGAAGCGAAGCGACTTGCCCAAGGCCACACAGCTGGCAAGTGGCGGAGGCCGGATTAGAACCCAGGACCTTCGGACTCCCAGCCCCCTGCGGTAATGTACAACCTATCCCTTTTCTCTTTTTATGTGACTTTTCTGTATAATATTTTTTCCCCTGGTTGTCTTCATATTTTGGGGCATTCTCTCGGGTCTCTACTCTGGTCTCTAGCTATTTTTTTGAGAAGCAGCGTGGCTTAATGTACAGCACAGGGGCCTGGGAGTCAGAAGGACTTGGGTTCTAATCCTACCTCTTCTGTGTGAACGTGGGAAAGTCACTTCCCTTTTCTGGGCCTCAGTGACTTCATTGGGAAAATGGGAACTAAGAGTGTGGGCTCCATGTGGGACAGGAACTTGTGTCCCACCTGATTAACTTGTTTCTGGTGCTTAAAACGGTGATTGGAATATGGTCAGTGCCTAACAAGTTCCATAATTATTAATTACTGATTAGATGTGTACACTCCTCCGGTTTGAACAAACTTGGAGAGGTTATTCGTCCCCTCTCCCGGCCTATGAGCAGCCCTGCTCCCAATTTTGGGAGGAGAGACACTTGGGTTTTAAGGAAGGCGCCTCCCCCTTTATCCACCCTCCACCTTCCCATTCCAGTGACTAACAACCCGCGTGGTCAGGAAGCTCTTCCCCATGACTAACCCAAATCCCTCTTGCTGTTGTTCTTGGGGGGGTTTTATTGTTTTGTGGTGTTTTTTTATTCGTCGCATATGTTACCGGGTGCCGGGCACTTTGCAGTCAAGATCACCAGGATGGCCAAAGACCCCCGTCCCACGTAGGGCTCCTCGTTTTAATCCCCATTTCCAGATGAGGCAACTGAGGCCCAGAGAAGCGAAGTGACTTGCCCAACGGACAGGTGGCGGGGCCGGGATTAGAACCCGGGTTCTCTGACTCCCAGGCCCGTGCTCTTTCCACTAGGCCGTGTCGCTTCCCTTTCATCCTCAAACATGGGCCCAGGCCTGCGAGGAAAGACTTGACTAGTCCAAGGGCGAGGCTGCTTGTGTTTTGGAAACCTGGACCTGCCACATCTACATGTGGGAGGCAAAGAAGGAGCTGGGCTTCTCCTTCTGGACTGGAAGCTCATTGTGGGCAGGGAGTGGGTCTGTTTATTGGTCTATTTTGGACTCCCCCAAGTGCTTAGTACAGCGCTCTGCGGACGGCGAGTGTTCCATAAATATGCCTGAAGGAGGGAAAGTAGGCGAGGTCTGCCTTGTGCGGGGAGAACATTCCCACCTCAGAGGCTGGTGACAGCCAAAGGTTGGAACCTGAGGAGAGGTAACTGATGGTAGGGCCGTGCCCCTTCAGGATCATTCATTCAGTTGTAGTTATTGAGCGCTTACTGTGTGCGGAGCACTATGATAATTATTATGGTATGTGTTAAGCGCTTACTGTGTGCCAGGCACTTTACTAAGCTCTAGGGCGGGTACGAGTAAATTGAGTTGGACACAGTCCCCGTCCCGCAAAGCGCTCACAGTCTCTATCCCCATTTTACAGACGAGGTAACCGAGGCCGAGAGAAGTGATTTGCCCGAGGCCACACAGCAGACAAGTGGCGGGGATTAGAACTAGTGACCTTCTAACTTCCAGACCCGTGCTCTCGCCGCTACGCCAATACCAGTAAACGGACACATTTCCTGTCCACGACAAGCTTAGAGTCTGGCGGGGGGGAGAGACAGACCTTAATATCAATAATAATAATGTTGGTATTTGTTAAGCGCTTACTCTGTGCAGAGCACTGTTCTAAGCACTGGGGGAGATACAGGGTGATCGGGCTGTCCCACGTGAGACTCACAGTCATTTTACAGCTGAGGTCACTGAGGCCCAGAGAAGTGAAGTGACTTGCCCACCGTCACCCAGCTGACAAGCGGCAGAGCCGGGATTCGAACCCTTGACTGGGCTCTTTCCACTGAGCCACCAATACATAAGCACTCAATCAATACCACTGATGAGGATGATGAGGATGAAAGAACCAAATCCTCAGGCCTCACAACCTAAACCGGGCTTTGCCCCGAATCCCCGCCGCTGCCGCTCCAACTCTGGGCCCTCCCCAGGGCCCTGTTGGCTCAGCGTGTTTCAAGCCTGTTTGTGCGCTCGCAGGCACTGGGGAAGCCGGTTTATTCCCCACCCCGCGCCAACCGGCCCCCTGAGTGTGAGCTCACCGTCGTCCCTCCGGGCTCTGAACTCACCACCCTCTCCGCGGATCCTGAGCTCAGCAGAGCTCGTGGGGCCATGAGATCATCGCCAGCCTCCGCCCCAGCCGCCTCTGCCCCAGAGAGGATCACTTGCCTCTCGCTCCCAAGAGACCGGGGCTTTAAGGAGGGTTCGTCTGAGAGGCAGCGTGGCGTAGTGACTAGAGTTCGGTTCGGGCCTCGGAGGCGGAAAGTCATGGGTTCGGATCCCCGCTCCTCCGCTTGTCCTCTGGGTGACTTTGGACACGTCACTTCATTTCTCTGGGCCTCCAGTTGCCTCTCCTGGAAAACGGGGATGGAGGCTGGGAGCCCACATGGATCAGGGACTGTGTCCAATCTGATTTGCTTGGATCCATCCCAGTAATGGTTAGTACAGGACCTGGAACATAGTAAGCCCTTAATAATAATAATAATAATGGTGATATTTGTTAAGCGCTTACTACGTGCAGAGCACTGTTCTAAGCGCTACAGGGTGATCAGGTTGTCCCACGTGAGGCTCACAGTTAACCCCCATTTTCCAGATGAGGTAACTGAGGCACAGAGAAGTTAAGTGACCTGCCCACACTCACACAGCTGACAAGTGGCATCACAGGATTCGAACCCGTGACCTCTGACTCCCAAGCCCGGGCTCTTTGCACTGAGCCATGCGGTTTAACAAATACCACAATGATTATTATTATTTCTATATTAATAACCCCTCTCTGAATCGCACTACGCCCTTCCTTTGTCTCTCACTGTGTCCGTTCCTGGCCAAAGTCCTTGAATGGTGAATAGGTTAGAGAAGCAGCGTGGCTCAGTGGAAACAGCAAGAGCTGGGGAGTCAGAGGTCATGGGTTCAAATCCCGGCTCTGCTGCTTGTCAGGTGTGTGACTTGGGGCAAGTCACTTCACTTTTCTGTGCCTCAGTGACCTCATCTGTAAAATAGGCATTAAGACTATGAGCCCCACGTGGGATGACCTGATGCCTCGGATCCTCCGCAGCGCTTAGAACAGTTCTTTGCACATAGTAAGCACTTAACAAAAGCCGTTATTATTCTTATCATTACTAGGTGCTGGGGTAGATAGAAGCTGATCAGGTTGGTCACAGTCCATGTCCCAAGTGGGATTCACTATCAATCTCCATTTTACAGATGAGGAAGCTGCAGCACAGAGAAGTCAGGTGACTTGTCCCAAGTCACAGAGCAGACCAGTGGCTGAGCCGGGATTTGAACCCAGGTCTTTCTGACTCCCAGGCCCCTGCTCTATCAACCTCCGCTCCAAACAAAAACTCCTCACTCTAGGCTTCGAGGCTCTACATTACCTTGCCCCTTCCTACCTCTCCTCCCTTCTCTCTTTCTACCACCCACCCCGCACACTCCGCTCCTCCGCCGCCCACCTCCTTGCCGTCCCTCGGTCTCGCCCGTCCCGCCGTCAACCCCCGGGCCACGTCCTCCCGCGGTCCCGGAACGCCCTCCCTCCTCACCTCCGCCAAACTGATTCTCTTCCCCTCTTCAAAAGCCTACTTAAAACTCACTTCCTCCAAGAGGCCTTCCCAGACTGAGCTCCCTTCTCCCTCTACTCCCTCTACCACCCCCCCTTCACCTCTCCGCAGCTAAACCCTCTTTTCCCCCTTTCCCTCTGCTCCTCCACCTCTCCCTTCCCCTCCCCACAGCACCGTACTCGTCCGCTCGACTGTATATATTTCCATTACCCTATTTATTTTGTTAATGAATTGTACATCGCCTCGATTCTATTTAGTCGCCATCGTTTTTACGAGATGTTCTTCCCCTCGTCTCTATTTATTGCCATTGTTCTCGTCTGTCCATCTCCCCCGATTAGACCGTAAGCCCGTCAAACGGCAGGGACCGTCTCTATCTGTTGCCGACTTGTTCATCCCAAGCGCTTAGTACAGTGCTCTGCACATAGTAAGCGCTCAATAAATGCTATTGAGTGAATGCTCTATCGAGATGCTACTCAAAAAAGAGTCGCCACCGGAAACAGAGAGACCATCCCAAAATGTGAAAAAGACAACTGGGGAAAAGAGATTATCCAGAAATGAAGGGAGACAGGGACTTGGTTTGTAGATAACCACTTTCAATCAATCAGTGGTATTAACTTAATGCTTACTGTGTGCCAAGCACTATATTAAGTGCTTGGGAGAGGCAGTAGAGTTGGTAGAAGCCACCCCTGCTCTCTCAGAGCTTGTAGTCTAACAAGGAAGCAGACATTAAAATAAATTATCGCTAGGGAAAGAAGCAGAGTATATAATAACAATAATGTTGGTATATGGATATGGTATATGGATATTGTTACTCTATCATCATTATATTGTATTATCTGTAGTACACTGTAATTTTTCCCCCCATCCATAATCTATTTCCCCATCTTTCTAGACTGTAAGGTCGTCCTCCAGACCGTAAGCTCTCTGTGGGCAGGGAATGTGTTCTCTGACTCCCCAAACGTGCTTACTGATTCCATAATTGTTTCTTTTCCTCCCTCCTGCTTCTCCCACTTCCTTCTTCCCCCGACCCCAACGCCTCGACTCCCACCGCCGTTCTAACGCTACCGCTCGCCTCTTCCCTCTCTTTCCCCCCACACTTTAATCTTGGTGTTTAAATCTCGGTATCCCTAGGAGCCTTCCCTCCCCGGACAGTTGGAATTTAGTGTCAGGGCAACTAAAACCAGGAGGCTCCAGGGACACAGCGGTCGAGCTGTCTCAGCGGACGGCTGAGTTGGGCCTCTCGACTCTGCGGGAAAATCCTCCGGCCTGGGAAGTGGGGCTGGAGTTGGGGATGGGTTTCCGGGCGAGGGGGTGGTCTCTGAAACTCTGCCCTGCCAGAGAAAATGTCGTATAACCGCTCTCGGGAATCTCGAAGCTTCTTCCCCGCTCCTTTCTGTTCTCGGATTCATCCATTCAGTTGTATTTATTTGGCACTCACTCTGGGCAAAACACTGTACTGAGCACTGGGGAGAGTACAGTACAACAGACACATCCCCTGCCCACAGTGAGCTCACGGTGTAGAGGGAATCTGTAAACGTTCGTTCGTTCATTCGATCATATTTATTGAGCGCTTACTGTGTGCAAAGCACTGTACTACTAATAATAATGTTGGTATTTGTTAAGCGCTTACTATGTGCAGAGCACTGTTCTCAGCGCTGGGGGAGATGCAGGGTAATGAGGTTGTCCCACATGAGGCTCACAGTCTTCATCCCCATTTGACAGATGAGGGAACTGAGACTTGCCCACAGTCACCCAGCTGACAAGTGGCAGAGCTGGAATTCGAACCCATGACCTCTGACTCCCAAGCCCGGACTCTTTCCACTGAGCCACGCTGCTTCTCAAGCGCTTGGCTGTGTACAATATGACAACAGACACATTCCTGCCTACAATGAGCTCCCAGTCTGAAGGAGAAAAGCCGAAAGATCTGTTCCCTTGTCTCCATGCCCCTCTAGGCTGTAAGCTCACTGTGGGCAGAGAATCCGTCTACCAACCCCGTTACGTGCTGTTCTCCCAAGCACTTAGCACAGTGTTGTGCACGCAGTCAGCGTTCAGTACGTACTATTAGTCGACTGATTGGTGGATGCACCTGAGAGCGGATAGCAGCAAGAGTCTGGAGGATCGCAGTTCGGGCAGGGTGGACAGATCCATTTTCCATGTTGGCTTCGATTCAGAGAAGCAGTGTGGCCTGGGGGAAAGCGCGGAGGCCCGGGAGTCACAGGACCTGGGTTCTAATCCGGCCTCTCCACGTCTCTGCTCCGTGATCTTGGGCAAGTCACCTAACTCCTGTGTGCCTCAGTTATCTCAGCTGTAAAATGGGGATTTCTCTTGTGAGCCCCATGTGGGACATGGACTGTATCCTCCCCGTTTATCTTATGTCTACCCCAGCGCTTAGTGCAGTGCCTGGCACAAATACCATTAAAAAAACAAACTTCGGAGTCAGAAGGGATTTTGGGAGGTCATCCGGTCCAGCCCCCTGCCTCCAGACTAGTGACTAACCCACCAGGACAGACGGATCCATTCACTCATTCGGTCAGTTGTACTTATCGAGCACTTACTGGTTGCAAAGCACTGTACTAAGCGCCTGGGAGAGTACAGCACAACGTCAGACACCCTCCCTGCCCACAACGAGCTCACGGTCTAGAGGATCTGTAAAATTGGGTTTAATTCGGCGAGTCCCATGTGGGACGAGGACCGTGTCCAACCTGATGAGCGCGTATCCACCCCAGCGTCTCCGGTACACGGTAAGTGCTCGTCAAATACGGTGAAAACAGACCGGCAACGACAGAAACCACTTCAGATTTTACTGCCATCTGTTGGCAGCCGAGCGGTTGGAGAGAGCATTGATCGCAGAGTGTAAACAGGGAACCTTCAGCAGCCCAAATGATTCCACTTGGCCTGTATATATCCGTCACGGGATCCCTGCGTCCCCCATCCGCTTTCTATTCATATTGTCAGTCTCCCCCCACTTCTAACCCGTGACCCCGTTGCTGGGCAGGGATTGTCTCTGTTTCCGATTGTACTTTCCAAGCACAGTGCTCTGCGCACAGTAAGTGCTCAGTAAATATGATTGAGTGAATATTAATGTCCGTCTCCCCCTCTAGACTGCTTAAGAAAAGCAGCGTGGGCAGGTCTCTTCACTTCTCCGGGCTTCAGTCCCCTCACCTGTAAACTGGGGGTGAAGACTGTCAGCCCCATGTGGGACAGGGGTTGTGACCACCCCAATTTGCTTGTATCCACATCCACCTTACATCTACAACAGTGTTTGACCCGTAGTAAGCGCTTAACAAATGCCGTCACTATCATTATTATTAGCCTGTGAGCTAAGTGTGGGCAGGGAACGTGCCTGCCAACTTTAGTGTCCTCCCCCAACTGTTTAGCACAGTGCTCTGCACGCAGTAAGTGCCATCGATCGATCGATTGATCTCCAGCCCCGGATGGGATGTCCGGGAAATCCGGTCTTGAGGCCGATATGCTTCAGGGTCTTCTCTGAGCCGCCCGGAGCCCATCTGTTTAATGAGAATAATTCTTGTCCCTCCTTCACCTCCCGAGGGTGAGACTGGGTGAGATCATGGCTAAGGCAAGCTGAATTCCAGGGAGAAAGTTCCGACTAAACAATGGGGATGCTCGACTCTTCTTCCTACCCAAACCACGTTCTCTCCCCGCGGGTTCTCTGTTTATTGATGAGTGTGCAGGGCGGGATTAAAAGTCTTGCAGGAGGCAGAGTGGTCTGGTGGAAAGAGCCCAGGCTTGGGTCAGAAGATCTGGGTTTTGATCTCAACTCCGTCTCTTGCCTGCTGGGTGACACGGTCAAGTCACGTAACTTCTCCGGGCCTCGATTTCTGTAAAACGAGGGTTCAAAATCTCTTCTTCCTCCAATTTAGACCGTGAGCCCTGAGGACAGGGACGGTGTCCAACCTGATTCTCTCTACCCTAGTGCTCGGCGTGTCGCTAAGGCTTAATAAATATTATGATGCTTATAATTGTGGTTGTTATTTTTATGGTACTCGTTAAGCACTTACTATGTCCCAGGTGCTAAGCACCGTACAAAACGATCAGGTTGGCCACAGTCTGTGTCCCGGTCCTAATTCCTCATTTTACAGGCGAGGTAGCTAAGGCGCAGAAAAGTCAAGTGACTTGCCCGAGGTCACACAACAGACAAGTGGCAGAACTGGGTTTCGAGCCCAGGTCCTTCTGAGTCCCAGGCCCGTGATCTTTCCGCTACGTCACGCTGCTCCGTCGTCACTATTATTGTTATCGTTTGTATTGTTATCATCATCATCTGTTATTTCTGACTCCCGATCTGTAACCTGCACAGAGCAAAACCAGCTCTTATTAAGAAAGAAAAAAATCTTTGAATAATGGAATGAATGTTTCTAGGTTCTGTTTGGTTGGACTAACCAAGGGGCGACTGACAAACCGCCTGCTACTCTGCAGTATTTTGGAATTTGCAGCAAGGCTGCGTCCTCACAGTGCCTTCTCAATGGGCCAAGAGCTAGGCTGATGGACAACTTCTGCCTCCAAACTGCTCCCGACGCCTCTCAGGGCAGCCCCAGAGGGTGGGGAGGGGGTGGCGGTGGAGGAAAGGCCTGAAATATCCTGTCTATTAGATCTACAAACATTACCCCACTGTGCCTGGAATTCTGATAAACGTTTGTTTGAGGCTAAAGTGTAAGTTTGCCTAGTCAAAATAGAAATGCGGGGCCCAGAAATTATCTCCCAAAGTCTGTTTTCTTCCAACCGGGCCCAGTAAAGATCTGCCCAGAGAATTAGGAAGAAGAGCCCTTCGCTCCCCTCAGCCTCCCCCAGCCCACACACGCACATCCGCCTTCCTTAGATGTTCAGGCTGCCAGCTATCAATCAATCACATCGATTGAGCTCTCACTGTGTGCAGAGCATTGTACTAAGCACTTGGGTGAGAATGTTATGCCAGCGTCGGTGGTTACGTGTCCTGCCCCCCGACGAACTCACAGTCTAGAGGGGGAGGCCGGCATTAATATAAACGAGAAGTAGAAATAACTAGAGTTCCGCTTCCTTTCTGCTCACGGCCTGTTACGCTGGCAGAGAGGAACCCGTGAGCGGCAACAATCTGGGAGGTTGTTTTATGGCATTTGGTAAGCGCTTACTGTGTCCCGAGCACTGGGACAGATACAAGTTTATAGGGCAGAATGACTCCCAGTGGGGCTCACAGGCTGAGGAGGAAGAACGGGTATTTTATCCCCATTTTACAGGTAAGGATACCGAAGCACAGAGAACTCAAGGAGCTCGCCTGAATTCCCACAGCAGGCAGGTGGCGGAGCCAAGATTAGATTCATTCATTCGATAGTATTTATTGAGTGCTTACTATGTGCAGAGCACTGTACTAAGCGCTTGGAATGGACAATTGGGCAACAGAGACGATCCCTGCCCAGTGACGGGCTCATGGGAGACAGCGCAAAGCAAAACAGAACAAAACAAAACAAGACCACGTCATCAAGATGGTGCCTGCCCTTTCCACTAGGCTACACTGCTTCCCAAGCTAACTCCATTTTCTTTGGTCCCCTACAACCTTTATTTATCTCTCTGAATAGCTGAGGTTGGAGATGTCATGTCTCGTATTTTGGTGGGGGGGGTTCGTTCATTTTTATCTGCCTGCCCCGGCCCCATCTCGACTCTCTCAGTCACTATTTGTACGCGTCTGTTGCTTCCCCCATCGTAATCCAACCTCTCTTCAAGGGAGAGGACTGTGCATTTCACTTCTTTTGAATGTTCTTCAAGGGCCTAATTCAGTATTTGACGCAGAGTTGGTCAATCGGTCGTATTTATTGCGTGCTCACTGGGTGCAGAGCACCGTACTAAGCACTTGGGAGTGGACGCGCTGCTTAGGGGAGAGAGCATGGGCCTGGGGGTCAGAAGGACCTGGGTTCTATTCGACAGTCTCCGCCAAATGTCCTCTGCGTAACTTTAAGCAAGTCACTTCACTTCTCTGGGCCTCAGTTCCCCCATCTGGAAAATGGGGATTAAGAGTGTGAGCCTCATGTGGGACAGGGACCGTGTCCAGTCTGATTAACCTGTATCTACCCCAGGGCTTAGAACAGGGCTTGACACACAGTAAGCGCTTAACAAGTACCAATTTTTTTTTTTTTTTTTTACAATATAGCAGTAGATTGTAAGCTCGTTGTGGGTAGAGAATGTGTCTGTTTATTGTTGTAAGCGCTTAACAAGTGCCATCATCATTATTATCACTATTATTATTATTATTGTTCCCTCCTTCCCGCTCCTCCCCATCATGTCTGTCCCAGAACGCTGAACGCCAGGAGCTCAGTAAAAGTCACTGACAGAGAAGCGGCGTGGTCTAGTGGATAGAGCTTGGGCCTGGGGTCAGAAGAACCTGGATTCTAATCCCCGCTCTGCCACGTGTCTGCTGTGTGACCTTGGACAAGTCACTTCACTTCTCTGGGCCTCAGTTACCTCATCTGGAAAATGGAAATTAAGACGGTGAGCCGTGTCACGCCCGCCCCCCCCCCATGTGGGACAGGGACTGTCTCCAACCCGATTACCTTGTGTCCATCCTTAGGCTCTTAGGAAGCGCTTGATGAATACCATTAAAAAAAAGTCAAGAGGAGAACAGAGGGAGAATTCTCTTCCTCTCCAGGCACTGATGAGGGTCTTAATCCTGGGGCGCTCTCCAGCAGACTGCCATCTAAAGCCTAGGCTGCCTTATTATTAATAATGATAATAATATTAAGCGCTTACTATGTGTCAGGCACTGTATTAAGCGCTAGGGTGGATACAGGCAAATTGGGTTGGACCAGTCCCTCTCCTACGTGGAGTGAGAGTGGGCGGGGCCTCCAGGGAAGAGAGGGAACCACCCCATTGCACTGGACATTTCTATACCAGTCCAAATACCATGGACATTTCTATAATCCTACTTATTTACATCCATGCCTTTTTACTTCTTCTTACATATATATAAATCTATTTAATGACAATGATGCTATTGATGCCTCTTGACTTGCTTGGCTGTCTGTCTTCCCCGCTTCTAGTCTGTGAGCCTGGTGTGGGCTGGGATGGTCTCTCTTTATTGCTGATGGGTACTTTCCGATCGCTTGGGACAGTGCTCTGGCACACCGGAGCAGCAGCGTGGCTCAGTGGAAAGAGCCCGGGTGTGGGAGTCAGAGGTCATGACTAATAGTAAGTGCTTCAGAAATGCCATCTTTATTATTGTTAGCAGTAAATGCTATTGAATGAATGAATGAATTAGTAATAAGCGCTCAATAAATACGATTGAATGAATAGTAATGGATTAAATACTATCTTTATTATTGTTAGTAGTAAAAATAAAACAAAATAAATGGTGATATTTGTTAGGCGCTTACTATGTGCAAAGCACTGTTCTAAACGCCGGGGGAAACAAGGTGATCAGGTTGTCCCACGTGGGGCTCACAGTTTTAATCCCCATTTTACAGATGAGGTAACTGAGGCACAGAGAAGTTAAGTGACTTGCCCAAAGTCACACAGCTGGCAAGCGGCACAGTTGGGATTCGAACCCATGAACTCTGACTCCCAAGCCCGGGCTCTTTCCACTGTACCACGCTGTAGTAATTATTACTAGTGGTAAGTGCTCAATAAGTACGATGAATGAACGAATAAATGAATAGTAAGTGCTCAAGAAATGCCATCTTTATTATTGTTAGTAGTAGTAATTATTATTAGTAGTAAGCGCTCGATAAATACGATTGAATGAATGAATAGTAAGGGCTTAAATACCATCTTTATTATTGTTAGTAGTAGTAATTATTATCAGTAGTAAGTGCTCAATAAGTACGATGAATGAATGAATAAATGAATAGTAAGCACTTAAGAAATGCCATCTTTATTATTGTTAGTAGTAGCAGTTATTATTAGCAGTAAGCGCTCAATAAATACGATAGAATGAATGAATGAATAGTAAGGCCTTCAATACCATCTTTGTTATTGTGAGTAGTAGTGATTATTATCAGTAGTAAGCGCTCAATAAATATGATAGAATGAATGAATAGTAAGCGCTTAAGAAATGCCATCTTTATTATTGTTAGTAGTAGTAATTGTTATCAGTAGTAAGCGGTCAATAAATATGATCGAATGAATGAATGAATAGTAAGGGCTTCAATACCATCTTTATTATTGTTAGTCATAGTAATTATTATCAGTAGTAATTGCTCAATAAATACGATACAATGAATGACTGAATAGTAGGCGCTTAACAAATGCCATCTTTATTATTGTTAGTAGCAATAATTATTATCAGTAGTAAGCGCTCAATAAATACGATAGAATGAATGAATAGTAAGGGCTTCAATACCCTCTTTATTATAATAATAATAATAATGTTGGTATTTGTTAAGCGCTTACGATGTGCAGAGCACTGTTCTAAGCGCTGGGGTAGACACAGGGGAATCGGGTTGTCCCACGTGGGGCTCACAGTCTTCATCCCCATTTTATAGATGAGGGAACTGAGGCACAGAGAAGTGAAGTGACTTGCCCACAGTCACACAGCTGACAAGTGGCAGAGCAGGGATTTGAACTCATGACCTCTGACTCCAAAGCCCATGCTTTTTCCAATAGCAATTATTATCAGTAGTAAGCGCTCAGTAAATAGGATGAATGAATAGATGAATAGTAGGCGCTTAACAGATAGCAACTTTATCATTGTTAGTCGTGGTAATTATTAGTAGAAGTAAGCGCTCAATAAATAGGAGTGAATGAGTGAATGAATGAGAGAGGGCGGGGGCCTCCGGGCGCGAGGGGGAGGGCGTGGCCTCGGGGCAGGGGGCGTGGCCTCGGTCGGAGGGGCGTGGCCAGAGGGCGGCGAGCCAATGGCAGCCGAGCGGGACGGGGGGCGAGGCGCGCGCCCGGCGGCTCCGGCGGAGGGGATGGAGGGCGCGTGCGCGGAGGGGATGGAGGGCGCGTGCGCGGAGAGGATGGAGGGCGCGTACGCGGAGGGCCCGGCGCTGTGCGTGGTGAGCGGGGCCTCCCGCGGGCTGGGTCGGGCGCTGTCGCGACTGCTCCGTCGGCGACTGGGCCCCGGGTCGGCGCTGGTGCTGAGCGGCCGCAGCGCGACCGGCCTGCGGGACCTGGAGGCCGAGCTGGGCGGGGCGGGGCCCGAGCCGCGCATGCGCCTGCACTGCCTGCCCGCCGACCTGAGCTCCCCGGCCGGGCTGCGCCACCTGCTGGCCGCCGTGCGGGACCTGCCCCGGCCCCCCGCCCTCCGACGCCTCCTGCTCATCAACAACGCCGGTGAGACTCCCAGCTGGACCACCCCGGACAGCCCTCCTCCCCCACAGCCCAAACCTTCATCCTCCCGTCCACTGCCCTAAGCGCTGCGGCCCATCCGCCCATAATAGTAGGCCTATTTGCTAAGCGCTTACTAGGTGCCGGGCACTCCCCTAAGCACTGGGATAGATACAGTTATAATAAGAGTGGTATTTGCTAAGCGCTTATTAGGTGCCGGGCACTCCCCTAAGCTCTGGGATAGATACAGTCATAATAAGGGTGGTATTTGGTAAGCGCTTACTAGGTGCCAGGCACTCCCCTAAGCTCTGCGGTCCATCCGCCCATAATAGTGGGGCTATTTGCTAAGCGCTTACTAGGTGCCGGGCCTCCCCTAAGCTCTGGAATAGATACAGTTATAAGAGTGGTATTTGGTAAGTGCTTACTAGGTGCCACGCACTCCCCTAAGCACTGGGGTAGATACAGTCATAATAAGGATGGTATTTGGCGAGCGCTTACTAGGTGCCAGGCACTCCCCTAATCGCTGCGGTCCATCCACCCAAAATAGTGGGGCTATTTGCTAAGCGCTTACTTGGTGCTGGGCGCTCCCCTAAGCTCTGGGATAGATATAGTCATAATAAGGGTGGTATTTGATAAGCGCTTACTAGGTGCCAGGCACTCCCCTAAGCGCTGGGATAGTCATAATAAGGGTGGTATCTGCTAAGCGCTTACTAGGTGCCGGGCACTCCTCTAAGCTCTGCGGTCGATCTGCCCATAATAGTGGGGGTATTTGCTAAGCGCTTACTAGGTGCCGGGTGCTCCCCTAAGCGCTGGGATAGATACAGTCATAATAAGGGTGGTATTTGGTAAGCGCTTACTAGGTGCCAGGCACTCCCCTAAGCGCTGCGGTCGATCCACCCATAATAGTGGGGGTATTTGCTAAGCACTTACTAGGTCCCGGGCACTCCCCTAAGCTCTGGGATAGAGTCATAATAAGGGTGGTATTTGGTAAGCGCTTCCTAGGTGCCGGGCACTCCCCTAAAGACTGGGATAAAGTCATAATAAGGGTGGTAGTAAGCGCTTACTAGGTGCCAGGCACCTTACTAAGCGCTGGGGTGGAGACAGGCATAATGGTCGTGGTATTTGGTAAGCACTTCCTATGTCCCACGCACTCACCTAAGCGCTGGGATAGATACAGTCATACTAAGGGTGGTATTTGGTAAGGGTTTACTCTGTGCCAGACACTCCCCTAACCACTGAGATAGATACAGTTATGATAACGGTGGTATTTGCTTGCTAAGCACTTACTAGGTGCCGGGCACTCCCCTAAGAACTGGGTTAGATACAGTCATAATAAGGGTGGTATTTAGTAAGCACTTACTAGGTGACAGGCGCTCCCCTAAGCGCTGCGGTCCATCCGCCCGTAACAGTGGTGGTAATGGGTAAGCGCTTACTACGTGCCGGGCACTCCCCTAAGCACTGGGATAGATGCAGTCATAATAAGGGTGGTATTTGGTAAGCACTTACTAGGTGCCAGGCACTCCCCTAAGCGTTGTGGTCGATCCGCCCACAATAGTGGTGGTATCTGGTAAGCACTTACTATGTGCCGGGCACTCGCCTAAGTGCTGGGATAGATACAGTCATAATAATGGTGGTATTTGCTAAGTGCTTACTATGTGCCAGGCACCATACTAAGCGCTGGGATGGAGACAGGTATAATGGTGGTGGTATTTGGTAAACGCTTACTAGGTGCCAGCCACTCTCCTAAGCGCTGTGGTCCATCCGCTCATAATAATGGTGGTATTTGGTAAGCGCCTGCTATGTGCCAAGCACCCTACTAAAAGCTGGGGTGGAGACAGGCATAATAATGGTGGTATTTGGTAAGCGCTTACTATAATAAGCCAGGCACTAATAATAATAATAATAATGGTACTTGTTAAGCACTTAGTATGTTCCAGGCAGAGTAATAATAATAATGGTACTTGTTAAATGCTTATTATGTGCCGAGCACCGTTGTAAGCACTGGAGTAGATTCAAGTTAATCAGGTTGGACACGGTCCTCGTCCTGCATAGGGCTCACAGCCATCATCCCCATTTCATTCCTTCATCCAGTCATATTTATTGAGCTCTTAGTGTGTGCAGGGCACTGTACTAAGCGTTTGGAGAGTACAATTCAGCAACAGAGAGAGACCATCCTTGGCCACAACGGGAGATGGGAGGGGAATGGGGGAACTGCGTTGACTTTGGCACGTGACCGAGCTCGAGTGGACGGCGACGTCCACCCTGAAACGGGCCCCAACCGCTCTTAAAATGGAAAAAAAACAAAGGGCCAGGCCCGCCCGCAGCCACCAAAACGTGGGGGTGGGAGAGGGGCACCCCGGCTGCCCCAGGCCCGCTGAGAACTTGGGGTGGGGGGGAGGGGCACATAGGGGGTCTCGGCGGTCAAGGTGCAGGGGGGCTTCAAGAGTCACCTTCAGCTCCCGAGAAGTACACTTAAGGATCATCACAGTTGCTCGGATTCCTAATTTGCTGCATCCATTCATTCAATAGTATTTATTGAGCACTTACTATGTGCAGGGCACTGTACTAAGCGCTTGGAATGTACAATTCGGGCAACGGATAGAGACGATCCCAGTAACGGGCTCACAGTCTAAACGGGGGAGACAGCAAAGCAAAGCAGAACAAAACAAAGCACGCAGTCTAGCGCAGACATCATCAAGATAAATCAAATCAGAGAGCTATACACATCATTAACAAAATAAATAGGGTAATAAATAATATATACAAATAGGCCCAGTGCCGAGGGGAGGGAAACAACGTCTTGCTCCATACTCATCCGTGTCGATAACCGTTGCTGCAGGGACTTCCTGAGTTTATCCATTCGGTCGTATTTATTGAGGGCTACCTGTGTGCAGAGTGCTGGACTAAGCGCTCGGTAGTGCGATACAACAATACGGAGGCGCATTCCCTGCCCACAACGAGCTGTCAGTCTAGAGGGGGGGCACAGACATTAATAGAAAGAAACGGCAGATAGGACAAAAGGGCTGTGGGGCTGGGAGGAGGAATGAAGAAAGGGAGCAAGTCAGGGTGAGGCAGAAGGGAGAGGGGGAAGAGGAAAGGAGGGGCTTAGTCAGGGAAGGCCTCTTGGAGGAGGTGGACCTTCTGGGAATCTTTTGGACTCTCCCTGGGCCTGCCAACTGACTCTCTAAGTTACCAGAATGCCCTGAGGGCGGCTAGTTAGAAGAATCTTCCCCCCCTCTGGACTGTAAGCTCCGTGTGGGCAGGGAATGTGTCTGTCGCCGTACTCTACTCTCCCAAGCGCTTAGTACAGTGCTCTGCACACAGTAAGCCCTCAGTAGATTCGATTGATGAATGAATGAATCCCAACTCTGGTATATCGTTCTCTCCCAGACGTTTGGCGCAGTGCTGTACGCACACAGTAAGCGCTCAGTAAATAATACTGTATTTGGTGGGGAGGTGTGGGCGCCCGGCCTTCAGCCTGCCAGACTCCGAGTCTCCTCTCCTCCCCTGCTCATCACGATCATCAAGCGCTGCCGAATCGTTTCCGATCCACAGCGACTCTGTGGATCTATTTTCTCCAGAAGGTCCTGTCTTCTGCCACGATCCGTAATCTTGCCGACGGTTCTCAGTCTAGCTAGCTGCCGCTCTGCCTCTTCCACGTTTTCCCTGGATTTTTCCTAGCAACAGTGTCTTCTCCGGAGAATTAGTCCTCCCGATGACACGTCCCAAATATGCTAATCTAAGTCGAGTCATCTGGCCTTCCAAAGACCACTCTGGCTTAATTTGCTCCCCGATCCATTAGTTTGTTTTTCGGGCAGTCCGTGGTATTTGCAAAAGCCTTCTCCAACACCACACGTCAAAAGAATCGTTGCTCTTCCTGTCCTGTTTTTTCACCGTCCTGCTTTCAGATCCATACGACGTCACTGGAAACACCATAGAATTGACCGTTTGTATTTCTGCGGCAACTGATACATCAGCACGTTTCATGACTCCTCTCTGATCTCCCATCCTCCTGTCTCTCCCCACTCCAGTCTATTCTTCATTCCACTGCCCGGATCATCTTTCTACAGAAAAGCTCTGGGCAGGTCCCTCAAAAAACCTCCGGTGGTTGCCCATCAACCCTCGCATGAAATAAAAACTCCTCCCTCTTGGCTTCCAAGCTGTCCATCCCCTTGCCCCCTCCTACCTCACCTCCCTTCTCTCCGTCTCCAGTCCAGCCGGCACGCTCCGCTCCGCTCCTCTGCCGCCGCTCACCTCCTCACTGGGCCTCCGTCCCGCCGTCCCCCCCGGCCCACATCCTACCTCTGGCTCGGAGCACCCTCCCTCCTCACATCCGTCAAACTACCTCTTTTTCCCTCTTCAAAGCCATACTGAGAGCTTACCTCCTCCAGGAGGCCTTCCCAGACTGAGCCCTACGCTCCTCACCTCCACAGTCCCCTGAATCCCTCCCTCTGCTCTTCCCCCTTCCCCTCCCCACAGCACTTTTGCATATTTGTATATATTAATTATTACTCTATTTTGTTAATGATGTGTCTATATCTATGATTCTATTTATCTTGATGACATTGACGCCAGACTACTTGTTTTGTTTTGTCGTCTGCCTCCCCCGTTTAGACTGTGAGCCCGTCGTTGGGCAGAGATTGTCTCTATCTGTTGCCGAATTGTACATTCCAAGCGCTTACTATAGTGCTCTGTGCACAGAGAGCGCTCAATGACTACGATTGAATGAAAGATCTGCCACCAGCATAAAGCGTGGATCCCGACTGCCCCGAAGACCGTCGGCCCTGGCCAGGTCGGGGATCTGGGTTCGGGGAGAGGGAAGAGAAACCCCCTCTTCCTCTCCCCTCCCCACCGTGTTTCCCTGAAGGCCCCGTTTGTGTGTTAAGGTTCTCTGGGGGACGTCTCCAAAGGCTTCGTGGACTTGGAGGACCCGGCTGAAGTGAACGATTACTGGGCGCTCAATCTGACCTCGACCCTCTGCCTGACCTCCGGCATCCTGCGGGCCTTCCCCCCGAGTCCCGGCCTGACCCGCACCGTGGTCAACATCTCTTCCCTCTGCGCCTTGAAGCCCTACAAGAGCTGGGGCCTCTACTGCGCCGGGAAAGCGGCCCGGGACATGATGTTCCGAGTGCTGGCCGCGGAGGAGCCGGACCTCCGGGTGCTGAGCTACGCGCCAGGTACGGGCCGGGGGACCCGTCGACCGACGGTGTGACTGTAAGCTCCTTGTGGGCAGGGAACGCGTCTACCAAATCCATTGTGTTGCACTCTCTCAAGGACTTAGTTGTTTGATAAATACCCTGTTTGATTGATTGGTTGGGACCCTGAGGAACCCAAGAATCCCAGGGCTGGAGGTCTGTTGATTGGGACTCTGAGGAACCCAAGAATCCCTGGGCTGGAAGGTCTCCAGACCAGCTAGGCTAGTTCTGTACATATCCCTAATTTTATTTACCCCTTTGCTCTTCCCCCACCTCCCAGCCCCAAAGCACTGTTAGGTACGGATCTGTCACTTTATCTATTTGTGTCGATGCCTGTCTCCCCCGCCGTCTACCCTGTGAGCTTGTCGTGGGCGGGAAAGGTCACGGTTTATTCTGTCGTGCTTTCCCAAGCTCATAGCACAGTAAGCGCTCAATAAATGAGTGAATGAGTGAATGGGGGATGAAGGAGAGTAGTCCTGGAGTTCCCCCAAACACGCTCTACCTGAACATCACTGCGGGTGTACCCGGCACATTACCCAACGTGGTGGGTTCCGGCAGTCTGGTTCGGGAAAGGCGGGCCGAATGAATCCATCTCTTGACGCTCCTCGTCCCGTGCCCCCTCTAATAAGGATGTTATTAATAATGATATTTAAGTGCTTACCCTGTGCCCGGCACTGGGGTAGTATTGACTCAGAGGAAAGAAAGAAGAACTGGATGAAAGATTTAGATCCAGAAATGGAGACAGAAACGCAGACTTTTGGACAAAGAAGTGGGATAAAGGGATGATAATAATAATAATGGTATTCGTTAAGCGCTTACTACGTTCCAAGCACGTTCTAAGCTCTGGGGAAGATACAAGTTTATCAGGTTATCCCACATGGGGCTCACAGTCTTAATCCCCGTTTTACAGATGGAGATTAACTGAGACATAGAAGTTAAGTGACTTGCCCCAAGTCACACAGCAGACAAGTGGCGGAGCCAGGATTAGAACCCACAATCCCTGACTCCCAAGCCCGTGCTCCCAAGATACCCACCCGTCCTCTCCCGAGCACTTAACACAGTGCTCTGCACACAATAAGCGTTCAGTAAGTACAGTCGAACGAACGAATACAGACTGAGCGACACAAGGGGAGTCAGCGTATATTTAAGTCTTTAGTTGTGTGGTGATGTGTCTTTTTAGGTGTGTCGGTACGTGGAGGCGAGTGTTAATATAATCAGGTTCCACAGTCTGAGAGGAAAGTAGGAGGCGGGGAATCCCCATTTTGCCGATGCCCAGAGAGAGAATAATTCGGGTATTCGTTAGGCATTTAGTATGTGCGAGGCACTGTTCGAAGCACTGGGGTAGATACCAGATAATTGGGTTGGACACAGTCCCTGTCCCACACTTGGGCTCACAGTCTTAATCCCCATTTTCCAGATGAGGTCACAGGCCCAGAGAAGTGAGTGCCTCGCCCCAGGTCGCACAGCAGGCAACTGGCAGAGCCGGGCTTAGAACCCGTGACCTTCTGCCTCCCAGGCCCGGACTCTAGCCACTAGGCCGTGCTGCCGGTGACGGGGCGTGCAGTGGTTAGCCCGAGGTCACGCAGCAGACTGGTGGCGGGGTCAGGATTAGAACTCAGGTCCTCTGCCTCCCAGGCCCGTGCACCGTCCGCTGGGGCGCGCCGCTTCTCACGCTGCCTCCCCGGTGTCCGTCCCGCAGGCCCCCTGGACACGGACATGCAGGAGGAGGCCCGCACGCTCACCAAGGACCCGGACCTGCGGCAGACGTTACTCCAGCTGAAGCAGAGCGGGGGCCTGGTCTCCTGTGAGGACTCAGCCCGGAAGCTGCTGGAGCTGCTCTTCGAAGATACGTTTGAATCGGGGGCCCACGTCGACTTCTACGACGCTTAGATGACCCCTCCTCTGCTCACACGACCACCCCCGTCGAAGGGTACCCCTCTCTTTCGCCCGTCGACGGGCACCCATCTTCGCGCCTTCCCCCCCCCAAACTCCCTGCATTCCACCCTTTACCGGCACCCCTCCGCATTTACTCCCGTGGACCCCAGCTTGCTGCGTTTCGCACCCGCGCTCCGACTAAGGTTTTTAGTTTCCCTTTGGGGTTAGAGGAGCGTGCCCTCCAAGGTGATCCCCGCTTACGTTTGCAGCAGTGAGGAGGCAGCCCCCGGCTCTCTAGCAGACGCCGATGCGGCTTGGTTCTCTGCCTCTGTAACTCGGCTTGTCGTTTTGTTCCTGTTTTCCTCTCCACCTTAGATGGTGTGGCCCCGCTGAAACTTCCCCGACGCTTTTCCTGTCCATCTGTTCATTCGATCGTATTTATGGAGCGTTTACCGCGTGCAGAGCACTGGACACAAGAAACTGACACATCCCCTGCCCACAAGGAGCTTAAAGTCTGGGAGGACGGAAGTCTAACCTTCTAGACCTCACGATTCCTTTTACGAGGTCCTTTGATGTCAATTCCCAGTGTGATTCTCCCACACGTGGCTGTATCTGTTCTTTCTGACTTTAATAAAACCCCCCAAAATCCAAGAACTGGGCACCTTAACTTGCTCCTCAAAGGCCATCGGAATTGGGTGACCCTTTTTGATTATTATTAATAATAATAACGGTACTTGATAAGCACTTACTACGCGCGAGGTACCGTACTGAGCACCGGGCTGGATTCAGGCAAATCCGGTTGGACACAGTCCCCCGTCCCACTTGGGGCTCGCAGTCTCGATCCCCATTTTATAGATGAGGGAACCGAGGCACGGAGATTGTCATCGCCGTGGTATTTAAGAGCTTACTACGTGCCAGGCATCGTCCTAAGCACCGGGGTGGTATTTGTTAAGAGCTTACTTTGTGCCGGGCATTATATTAAGCACTGGGGTAGTTAGAAGGTGTCCCACGTGGGATCCCCATCTTACAGATGAGGTAACTGAGACCCGGAGAAGTGAAGTGACTTGTCCGAGGTCACACAACAGACAAGCGGCAGACCCAGGATTAGGACCCAGGACCTTCAGACTCCCGGGTCCGTGCTCCGTCCACTCGGTCGTGCTGCTTCCCTACAAGGCCACGCTACTTATCTTGATGACAGTAAAAGGCCACGGGTCCGGTTGGAGAATCAAATCCCATGTTATCTTCCCTTCTCGGATCCTCAGTATCTGCCCCAGTGCTAGTACAGCGCCCGGCACGTATTAAGCACTTAGCAAATACCACAGTTATTATCTACCCCTTCCATGCTCACACCCACCGGACCGCATTTGTGTACGCAAACTGCGGAGTTTACAGAAGTGCACATAAATGCTGCAGGGCGAATAGCCAATGTCCAAAGGTCACAGGGTATAGAGGACGCAGAAGGGAGAAGAAACTGGAGGAGGGGCTTCATCGGATAAGGCATCATGGCGGGGTTTTGAACGCTCTGAAGAGGGGAAGGGTGGTGGTGTGGCCCGTGTGGAGGGGGAGGACGAACCAGGGCAGGGGGAGGCCGGGGAAAGGAGTCGGGGAGGGGGCCACCCGAGCCAGAGCAGCTGGAGGCCCAGGGAGGAGGCCGGCGCAGGAAGAGCAGACCGCCACCGGGGGGCGATGGAGAGGCGCGGCCGCCCGGAATCCCCGTGCGGGCGAGAGGCAGCGCCGCCTGGTGGCCGCGGCCCGGGCCTGCGCGGCAGAGGGACCGACCGGCCTCCTAACCCGGACCGCTCCGCTTTTCTGCCGGGTGACCTTGGAGAAGTCACTTCCCTTGCCTCAGCCTCAGTTACCTCACCTCTAAAATGGGGGCTAAGACGTGGGAGCCCCACGTGGGACGTAGAGTGTGTCCGACCCGATGAGCTTCTGTCTATCTCAGTGTTCAGCACAAGTGAATTCTTCAGAACCACCGTGAAAAATGAAAAACCATCAGTGCCACCTCGGGGGTGGTGAGAGAGATGGGGAGGTGCAGCTTTACAGAGCAACGCCTAGTCCCACTAGAGAAAAGCAGCCTCCCCAAATTAGCCTAGTGCCATACCATACTCCTACCACTATTACTACTAATGATGACATTGGTTAAATGCTTACTATGTGCAAAACACTTTTCTAAACTCTGGGGGAGATACAAGGTAATCGGCTTGTCCCACATGGGGCTCAGTCTTAATCCTTATTTCACAGATGAGGTAACTGAGGCCCAGAGAAGTTATGCGGGTGGCCCAAGGTCACACAGCAGACAAGTGGAGGAGGTGGAATTAGAACCCACGTCCCCTGACTCCCAAGCCCGGGCTCGTTCCACTAATAATAATAATGTTGGTATTTGTTAAGCGCTTACTATGTGCAGAGCACTGTTCTAAGCGCTGGGGTAGATACAGGGTAATCAGGTTGTCCCACGTGAGGCTCACAGTTAATCCCCATTTTACAGATGAGGTAACTGAGGCACAGAGAAGTTAAGTGACTTGCCCACAGTCACACAGCTGACAAGCGGCAGAGCCGGGAGTCGAACTCATGACCTCTGACTCCGAAGCCCAGGCTCTTTCCTCTGAGCCACGCTGCTTCCCTACTATTTACTGTACTACCCTGTACTGTACTATACTATATCAGAGAAGCAGCGTGGCTCAGTGGAAAGAGCACAGGCTTGGGAGTAGAAGTCGTGGGTTCTAATTCCCCCTCCGCCACTGGTCAGCTGTGTGACCTTGGGAGAGTCACTTAACTTCCCTGTGCCGCAGTTACCTCATCGGTCAAATGGGGATTAAAACTGTGACCCCCCACTTAGGACAACCTGATCATCTTGTATCCCTGCCCCCCGCCCCCCCCCCCCAGCAATTAGAACAGTGCTTTGCACATAGTAAGCGCTTCACAAATGCCATCATTATTATTACTGTACTACACTATACTATGCTGCCACCAGGCGGCGATAGAGAGGGGCAGCCGCCCAATATAACGATTGGTGCCACCAGGGGGGCGATAGCGAGATGCAGCTTCACTAGTAATAGTAATAATAATTATTATTATTACTATTATACTACATATACTATTACTAGAGCGATGCCTATTTCCACCAGTGGTGGATAAAAAGGTGCAGGCTCCCTGAACAAGGATGCTGTCACCAGGGGGGTGATAGAGAGGCACAGCCTCCCCAATACCTATTAGTGCCCCAGAGGGGGCAAGGGGGTCGGGGGCAAGTGTCAGTAGGACCTAGCAGCAGTCAGCTACGTCTCTCCGTACACATCCTTTCTTGGTATTGGGGTCAGTGTTTTAGGATATGGGGAGATTAGTGTCTGCCCCCAAACTAGGCGGTCTGCAACCCGCTACCCAGCTCTTTCCAGATCTGTTACTGCCAGTTTCTTCACCCCCAGGCCCGAGACTGAAATCCCTGGTAATAATAATAATAATAATAATGTTGGTATTTGTTAAGCGCTTACTATGTGCCGAGCACTGTTCTAAGCACTGGGGTAGACACAGGGGAATCAGGATGTCCCACGTGGGGCTCACAGTCTTAATCGCCATTTTACAGATGAGGGAACTGAGGCCCAGAGAAGTGAAGTGACTTGCCCAGCGTCACACAGCTGACAAGTGGTAGAGCGGGGATTCGAACCCATGACCTCTGACTCCAAAGTCCGTGCTCTTTCCACTGAGCCATGCTGCTTGGACACAGTCACTGTCCCACATGGGGCTCGCACTCTTGATCCCCCATTTTACAGATGAGGTGACTGAGGCCCAGAGAAGTGAAGCGACTTGCCCAGTGTCACACAGCAGACGGGTGGCGGACCCGGGGTCGGAACCCAGGTCCTCCGACTCCCAGGCCCGGGCCCTTTCCGCTAGGCTGCACTGCTTCTCTCTTCCCTGCTCTGTTGCTTTCAGCCTCCAGGGAAGGACTGTTGGTGAAAGAAGTAATTAGAGCAGGCCAGGTTTGTGGGGCTCTTAATCCAAGAGCCTGGAGAGAGTGAAGGGAAAAGGCAGGGAAGGTGAAGAAGACAGGAAGGAAGGACGGGTCAGCTTTCAGGCTGGCTACTTTGGTGGCCGCTGATGACCATTGCAGATCTTGGACCGATAGTTAATAATAACGATATTTGTTAAGTGCTTCCTTTGTAGCAAGCACTGCATTATGCCCTGTTGTCCGGGGTGTCTCGTGTCTCACGGAACACTTTATTTATGCTATCTGTTAAGCGCTTACTATGGATTCGACACGTTCTAAGCCCTGGGGTAGAACCGGGTGAATAGTTCAGACACGGTTCCTGTCCCTTACGGGGCACACGGTCTCAGCTGGAGGGAGAAGAGGACAACTGAAGCCCAGAGAAGGGAAATGACTTGGCCAAGGTCACACAGAAGATAAGCCGCAGAGCCAAGATCGGAACCACTGACCTTCGGACTCCCAGGCCCAGGCACGATCGAAACTCACAATGTTGACCGTTACTTTTCCACTCATTCTTCAGCGTGACATTATTTTACTCAAATTCACCCTTCATCGGCACTCCTCCTTTTTGGGAGGTGGAATTTAGGGAAAATAGGGGAATTTTATGGTTCTTTTAAAGGCACGTCTCCTCCGAGAGGCCTTCCCTGATGAAACTCTCATCAAAGCTGGGGAAATGGGGGAATTCTAGGGCTCATTTAAGACACATCTCCTCCAAGAGAGCTATTCTGACCGAGCCCTCATTCCCTTTTTTCCCACTCCCTTCTCTTTCACCCAGACTTGCTCCCTTTATTCACCCCCTCCCTCAGTCCCACAGCACTTTTGTCCATATCTGTAATTCCTTTATTTACATTAATGTTGGTCGCCTCCTCTAGACTCTAAGCTTGGTTTGGAAAGGGAACATGTCAGCCAATTCTGCTGTATTATCCTCTCCCAAGCGGTTAGTACAATGCTCTGCACACAGTAGGCACTAAATAAATGCCACCGATGGATTGATTGGCTCTTAGATTGAAAGCCCGGAGCCGGGACAAGGTCCCATGATGCTTTCTCATGCTGCCAAAAAACACCGCAATGGTGGGAAACAGTTTCTGGGTCCCAGGTGGAACAGAAACTTTGTCTGAGGTGATTGTCAGCTGCCTTGGACACTCTCGACGATCCCCTTCTCTTCTACACTTTATCTCACCCTGGCTTCACGGACTCCGTCCTCTCCCAGTTCTCCTCTTATCTCTCTGGCCATTCATTCTCGGTCTCCTTCGTGGGCTCCTCCTCCCCCTCTCATCCATTTACTGTCGAGGTTCCGCAAGGGTCAGTTCTTGGCCTTCTTCTGTTCTCCATCTATACTCACTCATTTCAACTATCATCTCTACACAGATGGCACCCAAAGCTGCATCTCCTCCCCTGTTCTCTCCCCCTCCCTCCAGGCTCGTATCTCCTCCTGTCTCTGGGACGTCTCCACTTGGATGTCTGCCCACCACCTAAAACTCAACACGTCTAAAACTGAGCTCCTTATCTTCCCTCCCAAACCCTGTCCTCTCCCCGACTTCCCCGTCACTGTGGACGGCACGACCGTCCTTCCCGTCTCACGGGCCCGCAACCCTTGGTCTCATCCTTGACTCGGCTCTCTCATTCACCCCACGTGTCCAATCCGCCACTAACACCTCCTGGTCTCACCTTCACAATATCGCCAAGATCCACCCTTTCCTCTCCATCCACCGCTACCGTGCTGGTACAAGCTCTCATTACATCCCCAAGGGATTATTGTGTCAGCCTCCTCTTGGATCTCCCTTCCTCCTGTCTCTCCCCATTCCAGTCTATTCTTCATTCTGCTGCCCGGATCATCTTCCTAGAGAAATGCTCTGGGCATGTCACTCCCCTCCTCAAAAACCTTTAGTGGCTGCCCATCAACCTTCGCATGAAACAAAAACCCCTCACTCTTAGCTTCAGCGCTCTTCATCACCTTGCCCCCTCCTACCTCACCTCCCTTCTCTCCTTCTACTGCCCACCCCGTACCCTCCACTCCTCTGCCGCTCATCTCCTCACTGTCCCCCGTTCATGCCTAACCCGCCGTCGACCCCTGGTCCATGTCCTACCACTGTCCTGGAATGCTCTCCCTCCTCACATCTGCCAAACTCTCTTCCCCTCTTCAAAGTCCAACTAAGAGCTCACCTCCTCCAGGAGACCTTCCCAGACTGAGCCCCCCTTTCCCTTTGCTCCCCCCCTCTGCTCTTCCTCCTTCCCCTCCCCTCAGCACTGTGCTCATTTGTATATTTCATTTATTACCCTATTCATTTTGTTAATAAGGTGTATATCTCCTCGATTCTATTTATCTTGACGATGTTGTCTCGTTTTTGTTTTGTTCTGTTTTGCTTTGCTGTCTGTCTCCCCCGTTTAGACTGTGAGCCCGTCTCTGGGCAGGGATTGCCTCTATGGTACCAAATGGTACATTCCAAGCGCTTAGTACAGTGCTCTGCACATAGTAAGCGTTCAATAAATACTATTGAATGACTGAATTGTCTCCTGATCTAAAAACTTCAAAAATTAGAAGCCTCCCGTTTATCTCGCCCCTCATCATGTGCAGAATGTTTACAATCTGTGGTTAGGTTGCTATCTCTTTGAAGTGGCTTAACTAATTCCATCGAAAGCAGCTCTTTTCAGCTGGGAGAATTCGGTCAGAGAGACAAGCTGAAAAACTGCTAAGGGCTCTTGGCACTAAGCTGAAACCAATCCAGGAATTGGGAAACTGATAATTGACCTTTGGGATTTCAGGCCCGGCTTAAGCCCACAAATATGCCTTGCTTGTCACTCACTAATCAGTCTATCAGTCACTGGTATTTACTGAGCCCTTACTATATGCAGAGCACTGTGCTAAGCATTTGGGAGAGAACTATAGGACAGAGTGGGTAGATACACTCAACTCAGTCAATCGGTGGTATTTATAGAGTGCTTACTGTGGGCAGAGAAATGTAAAATGGGGATGAAGACTGTGAGCCTCACGTGGGACAACCTAATTACCCTGTATCTCCCCCAGCGCTTACAACTGTGCTCGGCACATAGTGAGCGCTTAACAAATACCAACATTATTATTATTATTATCCACAGTGCCTGACACACAGAAAGCGCTTAACAAATACCATTAAAAAGGAAACAGAAAGGGGAGACAGAGCGGAGGGCACAGTGGGGCCTGGGGACGGGAAGCCTCCGTGAAGAACTGACTGATTCATGCATTCACTCATTCAATTTTATTTACTAATTTTATTTATTAATTTTATTTATTGAGTATCCTCCTGGGTGCAAAACACTGTACTAGGTGTTGGGAAAGCCCTGGATGAGAATTGGACCCCTTCCTCGAGGAGTATGTAAATGGGTAGTAGGTGTCTACAATTAAGGATATTTTTCCAGATCCTTTTAACGATGTGCAGCTGCAAATCCCCTTCTCCTTAGTAGCCTTCTGCCTCTCCCCTGATTCTACAGCCCCACACCCCGGCAACCCAGGCTCTCCATTAGGTGCCCTTCTCTGTGGTAAATGGCACTGCCCCTTGACAGCCCCAGATGGTGGTGGATCTTTCTCTACCCTAGGTAAGATCTGGGGGTTATACTTGCCGTAGGCTGTGGAGAGAAGACAGAGTGCCTTCCTCTGGGGTTTTGGTGAGTAGGGGCGGTGATGCCCCCTTGGTTAGTTTATCTATTGTTCAGCTGTGTCAGTTGATATATTGGATTAAGAGCCCCCCAAAGGTGGCTTTCTCTATCTACTGCTTACACCAGTGCTATTGAGGTGGGTAGTGCAAATGGTTTGGTTTTGATGTTTCAGGAGCGAGTTGGGTTGATGCTTTCGGGGGACAACTTAAGACTGGGCTAATAGATGTTGACTGACCAGCTACTCAGCGGTGCTACGGACACCCATAGATTGCGCCGGCCAAATCAGAAGGGTTCTGATTTGGGGCTATCAGGTGTTACTCAAAGCAGGAGGATGTCACCAGCTTCTAACCTGTAGATTGACAACCTAGCACCCTCCCCCCCGCCTTATCCTCCACGTTTCATTCCTTCAGTCTCACCCAGGCAGCGTTAAGGGTCTGGAGCCTTGAGAGTGCAAAGCCGGGGTGATGACACTCTCTCTCTTTCTCCTTCCCTCTGGCGACTACTCAGCCTGAGGGGTGTGAGATGAATGTGGCTCCCATGGGCCGGAGAGCCTCAGATTTCTCCTTCCTCCTATCAAATTTAGGAGGCTGGGCCGGGCCGGAAGGTGTGACCCTCTTAGGCCCAAGAGACAGGGAGCGGGTGACATGGATTGGAGGTGGGCAGTGGCTCAGACTGGAAGTTGTCCCAGGTCCCGCTACCCAATCTAGTCAGGGAATCAATTGGTCATAAGGAGGAGACTTAAGTACTTGCAGTGTGACTTTAGTGGTGTCCCTTGATCTCTCTGTGTCTCTGCTTTCCCCTCCCCGTTTTCTAATAATAAACACGGTACTTGTGGGATGAAGTGTGTAAATGCCAGAATATACATCTTTATATATTTATATTCAGGTACATCTCCCCATCTAGTCTGTGAACTCCTTGTGGGTAGGGATTCTATCTAATACCTTTGTTGTAATAATAATAAGTGATAATTGTGATATTTAAATGCTTAGCATGAGTCAGGCACTCTAGTGGGAGCGTGGCTAGACACGAGGCAATCGGATCGCCCACGGTCCCTGTCCCAGACAAGGCCCACAGTCTCCATCCCCATTTCATACGAGGTACCCGAAACCCAAAAAAGTGAAGGGACGTGCCTAAATGTCACACAGCAGACAAGGGACAGAGCTAGAATTAGTCAGTTGTGGTATTTAAGCGCCCCAAAGGTGCCAGGCACTGTACCAATTGCCGTGGGGGGGAACACAAGCAAAGTACGTTGGACACCCACCCTGTCCCACATTGGATTGGCTGTCTTAATCTCCAGTTTACAGATGAGGTGAATAATAATTCCCCCTCTACTCCCTCTGCCATCCCCCCTTTACCTCTCCGCAGCTAAAGCCTCATTTTCCCCTTTTCCCTCTGCTCCTCCACCTCTCCCTTCCCATCCCCACAGCACCGTACCCGTCCGCTCGACTGTATATATTTTCGTTACCCTATTTATTTTGTTAACGAATTGTACATCGCCTCGATTCTATTTAGTTGCCATTGTTTTTACGAGATGTTCTTCCCCTTGACGCTGTTTAGTGCCATCGTTCTCGTCTGTCCGTCTCCCCCGATCAGACCGTAAGCCCGTCAAACGGCAGGGACCGTCTCTATCTGTTGCCGACTTGTTCATCCCAAGCGCTTAGTACAGTGCTCTGCACATAGTAAGCGCTCAATAAATACTATTGAATGAATGAATAAGGCACAGAGAAGGGAAGTGACTTGCCGGAGGTCACACAGCTGACAAGTGGAGGAGGAGGGATGAGAACCCATGACCTCTAACTCCCAAGCCCGGGCTCTTTCCACTGAGATATGCTGCTTCTCTGTTATATGGCCTTAGGCAAGTCGCTTCACTTCTCTGGGCCTCAGTAACCTCATCTGTAAAATGGGGCTGGAGATTGTGAGCTCCATTAGACTGTAAGCCCGTCGATTAGACTGTAAGCCCGTCAAACGGCAGGGACCGTCTCTATCTGTTGCCGACTTGTTCATTCCAAGCGCTTAGTACAGTGCTCTGCACATAGTAAGCGCTCAATAAATACTATTGAATGCATGAATAGGGACTGCGTCCAAACCCATCCCAGCTCTGCCACTCGTCAGCTGTGTGACTGTGGGCAAGTCACTTAACTTCTCTGTGCCTCAGTTACCTCGTCTGTAAAATGGGAATTAAGACTGTGAGCCTCATGAGCTCAACAAATACCAACATTATTATTTGCTTGTATCTACCCACTGCTTAGTATGGTGCCTGGTACAGATTAAGCCCTTTATTATTATTATTATTATCTACCGGCTCTGTGCTCACACCCACCCACCACAACAGCGCTTGGCACATAGTAAGCACTTAAAAAATACCATCATTATTATTGCCATACCCAAAGTGCAGAGTTTACAGATGTGTACATAAATGCTGCAGGGCAAATAGCCAATGTCTTAAGGTCACAGAGTGTAGAGGACGCCGAAGAGAGAAGAAATCGGGGGGGGGGGGGGGCGCGGGAGGGCTTCATCGGAGAAGCCCTCTTGATGGAGTTCTGAACGTTCTGAAGAGGGGGAGTGTGGTGGTCTGGTGGTCGGTATAGAGGGGGAGGGCGATCCTGGGCAGAGGGAGGCCGGGGAAAGGATTCGGGGAGGGGGCGACCCGAGCCAGAGCAGCTGGAGGCCCAGGGAGGAGGCCGGCGCAGGAAGAGCAGACCGCCACCGGGGGGCGATAGAGAGGCGCGGCCCCCCGGAATCCACGTGCGGGCGAGAGGCAGCGCCGCCTGGTGGCTGCGGCCTGGGCCTGCGCGGCAGAGGGACCGACCGGCCTCCTAACCCGGACCGCTCCGCTTCTCTGCCGGGTGACCTTGGAGAAGTCACTTCACTTGCCTCAGCCTCAGTTACCTTGCCTCTAAAATGGGGACTAAGACGTGGGAGCCCCAAGTGAAACATAGGGTGTGTCCGACCCGATGGGCTTCTTTCTATCTCAGCGTTCAGCACACAGTCAGTTCGTCAGAACAACCATGAAAAAACAAACCCCATAAGTATCACCTCGGGGGCAGTGAGCGAGTCGAAGAGGTGCATCTTTACAGAGCAACGCCTAATCCCACCATGGGACAGGAGAGAAAAGCAGCCTCCCCAAATTAGCCTAGTGCCTTACCATACTACTACCACTACTGTTAATAATGATGATATTGGTTAAATGCTCACTACGTGCCGAGCACTGTTCTTTACTCTGGGGGAGATACAAGGTGATCGGCTTGTCCCACATGGGGCTCACAGTCTTAATCCTCATTTCTCAGATGAGGTAACTGAGGCCCAGAGAAGTAAAGTGGGCGGCCAAGGTCACCCAGTACACGAGTGGAGGAGGTGGGATTATTGTTCTTGTCTGTCCGTTTCCCCCGATTAGACTGTAAGCCCATCAAAGGGTAGGGACCGTCTCTGTTACCTATTTGTACATTCGAAGCACTTAATACAGTCCTCTGCACATAGTAAGTGCTCAATAAATGCTATTGAATGAATGAATGGGATTAGACTCTGACTCCCAAGCCGGGCTCGGTCCGGCCATCCAATCTAGTCAGGGAATCAATCAGAGATAGTGAGGAGACTTAAGGACTTGAAGTGTGACTTTAGTGGTGTCCCTTGATCTCTCTGGGTCTCTGCTTTCCCCTCCCCCTTTTCTAATAATAAATGTGGTACTTGTGGGATTAAGTGTGTAAATGCCAGAATATACATCTTTTATTTATATGCACGTACATTGCTTGATCTAGTCTGTGAACTCCTTGTGGGTAGGGAATCTACCTACTACCTTTGTTATGAAAATATTAATAATGATAATTGTGATATTTAAGTGCTGAGGATGAGTTAGTCACTCTAGGGGGCCCGCGGCTAGACGTGAGGCAATCGAATCGGACCCGGTCCCTGTCCTAGACAAGGCCCACAGTCTCCATTCCCCCTTTCATATGAGGTGACCGAAACCCAAAAAGGTGAAGGGGCTAGCCTAAGGTCACACAGCAGACAAGGGGTAGAGCTGGAATTAATCAGTTGTGACATTTAAGTGCCCAATAGTTGCCAGGCACTGTACCAGTTGCTGGGGAGGGAACACAAGCAAAGCACGTTGGACATTTTCCCTGTTCCACATTGGGTTGTCTGTCTTAATCTCCAGTTTACAGATGAGGTGAGTAAGGCAGATAGAATAATAATAATAATGTTGGTATTTGTTAAGCCCTTACTATGTGCCGAGCACTGTCCTAAGCGCTGGGGTAGATACAGGGTAATCAGGTTGTCCCACGTGAGGCTCACAGTTAATCCCCATTTTACAGATGAGATAACTGAGGCACAGAGAAGTTAAGTGACTTGCCCACAGTCACGCAGCTGACAAGTGGCAGAGCAAGACTTCGAACTCCTGACCTCTGACTTCCAAGCCCTTGCTCTTTCCACTGAGCCGCGCTGCCGGAGATCACCCAGCTACCAAGAGGCAGAGGAGGGATTAGAACCCATTACCTATAACTCCCAAGCCTGAACTCTTTCAACTGAGCCACGTTGCTTCAATGCTATGTGGCCTTAGGCAAGTCGCTTCACTTCTCCGGGCCTCAGTTATCTCATCTGTAAAATGGGGCTAGAGATTGAGCTCCACGTAGGAAGGGACGGTGTCCAACCCCATTTGCTTATATCTCCCCCAGTGCAAAGTAACGGTGCCAGGCACAGATTAAGCGCTTAACAGATACCAAAATTTTACTATTATTATTATCTACCGGCTCTGTGCTCACAACCACCCACCGCAACAGTGCTTGGCACATAGTAAACTCTTAACAAATACCGTCATTATTATTTCCACGCACAAAGTGCGGAGTTTACAGATGTGCACATAAATGCTGCAGGGCAAATAACCAATGTCCAAAGGTCACAGAGGGTAGACGACGCAGAAGGGAGAAGAAACCGGAGGGGCGGGAGGGAGAGGGCTTCATCGGATGAGGCCTTATGGCGGGGTTTTGAACTCTCTGAAGAGGGGGAGGTTGGTGGTGTGGCTCGTGTGGAAGGGGAGGACGATCCAGGGCAGGGGGAGGCCGGGGAAAGGAGCCGGGGAGGGGGCCACCCGAACCAGAGCAGCTGGAGGCCTAGGGAGGAGGCCGGTGCAGGAAGAGCGGACCGCCACCGGGGGGCGATCGAGAAGCGCGGCCGCCCAGAAGCCCCGTCCGGGCGAGAAGCAGCGCCGCCTGGTGGCCGCGGCCCGGGCCTGCGCGGCAGAGGGACCGACCGGCCTCCTAACCCGGACCGCTCCGCTTCTCTGCCGGGTGACCTTGGAGAAGTCACTTCACTTGCCTCAGGCTCAGTTACCTCATCTCTAAAATGGGGACTAAGACGTGGGAGCCCCACGTGGGACGTAGAGTGTGTCCGACCCGATGACCTTCTTTCTATCTCAGCGTTCAGCACACAGTCAGTTCTTCAGAACAACCATGAAAAAAACAAACCCCATCAGTACCACCCCGGAGGCGGTGAGCGAGTTGAAGAGGTGCAGCTTTACAGAGCAACGCCTAATCCCACCGTGGGACAGGAGAGAAAAGCAGCCTCCCCAAATAAGCCTAGTGCGCTACCATACTACTACCACTACTGTTAATAATGATGATATTGGTTAAATGCTCACTACGTGCAGCGCACTGTTCTTTACTCTGGGGGAGATACAAGGTGATCGGCTTGTCCCACATGAGGCACACTGTCTTAATCCTCATTTCTCAGATGAGGTAACTGAGGCCCAGAGAAGTTAAGTGGGCGGCCCAAGGTCACCCAGCACACAAGTGGAGGAGGTGGAATTAGAACCAACGTCCTGTGACTCCTAAGCCCGGGCTCGTTCCACTAAGCCAAGCTGCTTCTCTACTATTTACTGTACTACACTGTACTGTACTATATTATATCATTATTACAGAAGCAGCGCGGCTCAGTGGAGAGAGCACAGGCTTGGGAGTCAGAGGTCGTGGGTTCTAAACCCGCCCCCCCCGCCACTAGTCAACTGTGTGACCTTGGGCTATTCACTTAACTTCGTGCCTCAGTTACCTCATCTGTCTAATGGGGATTAAGAGTGTGAGCCCCAGTTGGTACAATCTGATCATCTTTTTTCCCTGACCCCCGAGCGCTTAGTACAGTGCTTTGCACATAGTAAGCGCTTCACTAATGCCATCGTTATTATTACTATACTACAGTATACTATGTTGCCACCAGGCGGCGATAGAGAGGCACAGTCTCCTGGTATAACGATTGGTGCCACCAGGCGGCGATAGCGAGGCACGATTTCACTAATAATAATGATTATTTTTATTATAATTACTATTATACTGTATACGCTATTCCTAGAGCGAGGCCTAGTACAACCAGTGATGGATAAAAAGGTGCAGGCTCCCTGAACAAGGCTGCTGTCACCAGGGGGGTGATAGAGGGGCACAGCCTCCCCAAATACCTATTATAATAATAATAATGTTGGTATTTGTTAAGCGCTTACTATGTGCAGAGCACTGTTCTAAGCGCTGGGTTAGATACAGGGTAATCAGGTTGTCCCACGTGAGGCTCACAATCTTAATCCCCATTTTACAGATGAGGGAACTGAGGCACAGAGAAGTTAAGTGACTTGCACACAGTCACACAGCTGACAAGTGGCAGAGCCACGAGTCGAACTCATGACCTCTGACTCCGAAGCCCAGGGTCTTTCCACTGAGCCACGCTGCTTCCAAGTGCCCCAGAGGGGATCCAGGGGCAAGGGGGACGGGAGCAGGTCTCAGTAGGGCCTAGCAGCAGTCAGCTACGTCTCTCCGTACACATCCTTTCTTGGTATTGGGGTCAGTGTGTTAGGATATGGGGAGATTAGTGTCTGCCCCCAAACTAGGCTGTCTACAATCTGCTACCCAGCTCTTTCCAGCTCTTTTGCTGCCAGTTTCTTCGCCTCCAGCCCCGAGACTAAATTGCCTGGTAACAAACTCAGTTCTCAGCTTTTTCCGGGAGGTAGGATGGGAGACTCTGGACCCCCGTATCAGTAATCCACTCATCTCTCAAAATTGGGTCCACAGCTCTAGATGGGGATTACAGGCAGAATTTTGCCGGGGACAGAGTAACCTTTTCTGCTAAACATCCAGACAGGCCCATGCTGTCAGGCCAATGGCCGTCTGGATCCGGGACGAGGCGAGGCTGAGGGCATCTTCTCAGGGCTTGGGGGCTGGGGGGCGGGGGGGAACGGGTATGTGCTTTTCTTGTGTTCCCTCCCCAGCAATTGGTACAGTGCCTGGCAACTTTGGGGCACTTAAATACCACAACTGATTAATTCCAGCTCTGCCCCTTGTCTGCTGTGTGACCTTAGGCTTGTCCCTTTACTCTTTTGGGTTCAGTTATCTCATCCGTAAAATGGGGCTGGAGACTGTGAGCTCCACGTAGGATAGAGACGGTGTCCAACCCCATTTGCTTGTATCTCCCCCAATGCAAAGTAACGGTGCCAGGCACAGATTAAGCGCTTAACAGATACCAAAATTTTACTATTATTATTATCTACAGGGTCTGTGCTCACAACCACCCACCGCAACAGCGCTTGGCATATAGTAAGCGCTTAACAAATACTGTCATTTTTATTTCCACACATAAAGTACAAAGTTTACAGATGTGCACATAAATGCTGCAGGGCAAATAGCCAGTGTCCCAAGTTCATAGAGTGTAGAGGACGCGGAAGGGAGGAGAAACGGGAGGGGGGAAAGAGGGCTTCAGCGGAGAAGGCCTTTTGATGGAGTTTTGAACGCTCTGAAGAGGGGGCGGGTGGTGGTGTGGCCCGTGTGGAGGGTGAGGGCGGTCCAGGGCAGGGGGAGGCCGGGGAAAGGAATCGGGGAGCGGGCGACCCGAGCCAGAGGAGCTGGAGGCCCAGGGAGGAGGCCGGCGCAGGAAGAGCGGACCGCCACCGGGGGGCGATAGAGAGGCGCGGCCGCCCGGAATCCCCGTCCGGGCGAGAAGCAGCGCCGCCTGGTGGCCGCGGCCCGGGCCTGCGCGGCAGAGGGACCGACCGGCCTCCTAACCCGGACCGCTCCGCTTTTCTGCCGGGTGACCTTGGAGAAGTCACTTCCCTTGCCTCAGCCTCAGTTACCTCACCTCTAAAATGGGGGCTAAGACGTGGGAGCCCCACGTGGGACGTAGAGTGTGTCCCACTCTATGAGCTTCTTTCTATCTCAGCGTTCAGCACACAGTGAGTTCTTCAGAACAACCATGGAAAAAACAAACCCCATCAGTACCACCCCGGAGGCGGTGAGCGAGTTGAAGAGGTGCAGCTTTTCAGAGCAATGCCTAATCCCACCGTGGGATAGGAGAGAAAAGCAGCCTCCCCAAATTAGCCTAGTGTCATACCATACTACTACCACTACTGCTAATAATGATGATATTGGTTAAATGCTCTCTACGTGCGGAGCACTGTTCTTTACTCTGGGGGAGACACAAGGTGATCAGCTTGACCTACATGGGGCTCACAGTTTTAATCCTCATTTCTCAGATGAGGTAACTGAGGCCCAGAGAAGTTAAGTGGCTCAGTGGAAAGAGCATGGGCTTTGGAGTCAGGGCTCATGAGTTCGAATCCCAGCTCTGCCACTTGTCGGCTGTGTGACTGTGGGCAAGTCACTTAACTTCTCTGTGCCTCAGTTCCCTCATCTGTAAAATGGGGATCAAGACTGTGAGCCCCACGTGGGACAACCTGATTCCCCTATGTCTACCCCAGCGCTTAGAACAGTGCTCAGCACATAGTAAGCGCTTAACAAATACCAACATTATTATTAACATTATTATTATTAAGTGGGCGGCCCAAGGTCACCCAGCACACAAGTGGAGGAGGTGGGATTATTGTTCTTGTCTGTCTGTTTCCCCCAATTAGTCTGTAAGCCCATCAAAGGGCAGGGACCGTCTCTGTTACCGATTTGTACATTCGAAGCACTTAGTACAGTCCTCTGCACATTGTAAGCGCTCAATAAATGCTATTGAATGAATGAATGGGATTAGACTCCGACTCCCAAGCTGGGCTCGTTCCCGCTATCCAATCTAATTAGGGAATCAATCGGTCATAGTGAGGAGACTTAAGGACTTGCAGTGTGACTTTAGTGGTGTCCCTTGATCTCTCTGGTTCTCTGCTTTCCCCTCCCCCTTTTCTAATCATAAACATGGTACTTGTGGGATTAAGTGTGGAAATGTACATCTTTTATTTATTTATATGCACGTACATCTCTTCATCTAGTCTGTGAACTCCTTGTGGGTAGGGAATCTACCTACTACCTTTGTTGTAAAAATATTAATAATGACAATTGTGATATTTAAGTGCTGAGCATGTCAGTCACTCTTAGCGGGATTGCGGCTAGACGCGAGGCAATCGGATCGGACCCGTTCCCTGTCCTAGCCAAGGCCCATAGTCTCCATTCCCCATTGCATATGAGGTAACTGAAACCGAAAACGGTGAAGGGCGAGCCTAAGGTCACACGGCAGCAAGGGGTAGAGATGGAATTAATCAGTTGTGGTATTTACGCGCCCAAACGTTGCCAGGCACTGTACCAATTGCTGAGGAGGGAACACAAGCAAAGCACGGTGGACACCTTCCCAGTTCCACCTTGGGTTGTTTGTCTTAATCTCCAGTTTACAGATGAGGCGAGTAAGGAAGACAGAAGGGAAGTGACTTGTGGGAGATCACACAGCTACCAAGTGTCGGGGAGGGATTAGAACCCATGACCTCTAACTCCCAACCCCATACTCTTTCAACTGAGCCACACTGCTTCAATGCCATGTGGCCTTAGGCAAGTCGCTTCACTTCTCTGGGCCTTAGTTATCTCATCTGTAAAATGGGGCTGGAGACTGTGAACTCCACGTGAGATGGAGATGGTGTCTAACCCCATCTGCTTGAATCTCCCCCAATGCAAAGTAACGGTGCCAGGTACAGATTAAGCACTTAACAGATACCAAAATTTTACCATTATTATTATCTATCGGCTCTGTGCTCACAACCACCCACCGTAACAGCGCTTGGCACATAGTAAGCGCTTAATAAATACCATCATTATTATTTCCACACACAAAGTGCGGAGTTTACAAATGTGCACATAAATGCTGCAGGGCAAATAGCCAATGTCCAAAAGTCACAGGGTGTCGAGGATGTGGAAGGGAGAAGAAACCGGGGGGGGGGGGGGGGGGCTTCATCGGAGAAAGCCTCATGGCGGTGTTTTGAACGCTCTGAAGAGGGGGAAGGTGGTGGTCTGGGGTAGAGGGGGAGGGCGATCCAGGGCAGGCGGGGCCGGGGAAAGGAGTCGGGGAGCAGACGACCCGAGCCAAAGGAGCTGGAGGCCCAGGGAGGAGGCCGGCGCAGGAAGAGCGGACCGCCACAGGGGGGAGATCGAGAGGCGCGGCCGCCCGGAATCCCCGTGTGGGCGAGAGGCAGCGCCGCCTGGTGGCCGAGGCCCGGGCCTGCGCGGCAGAGGGACCGACCGGCCTCCTAACCCGGACCGCTCCGCTTCTCTGCCGGGTGACCTTGGAGAAGTCACTTCAGTCTTAGCTGCCTCATCTCTAAAATGGGGCTAAGACGTGGGAGCCCCACGTGAGACGTAGAGGATGTCCGACCCGATGAGCTTCTCTCTATCTCAGCGTTCAGTACATAGTGAGTTCTTCAGAACCACCGTGAAAATAAAAAACCATGAGTGCCACCCATGGACGGTGAGAGAGATGGAGAGGTGCAGCTTTACAGAGCAACGCCTAGTCCCACCGTGGGGCAGGAGAGAAAAGCAACCTCCCCAAAGAAGCCTAGTGCAGTGCCATACTCCTACCACTACTACTAATAATGATGATATTGGTTAAATGCTCACTACGTGCCGAGCACTGTTCTAAACTCTGGGGGAGATACGAGGTGATCAGCTTGTCCCACATGGGGCTCACGGTCTTAATCCTCATTTCTCAGATGAGGTAACTGAGGTCCAGAGAAGTTAAGTCGGCGGCCCAAATTCACCCAGCACACGAGTGGAGGAAGTGGGATTATTGTTCTTGTCTGTCTGTCTCCCCCGATTAGACTGTAAGCCCGTCAAAGGGCAGGGACTGTCTCTGTTACCGATCTGTACATTCCAAACGCTTAGTACAGTCCTCTGCACATAGTAAGCGCTCAATGAATGATATTGAATAAGTGAATGAGATTAGACTCTGACTCCCAAGCCGGGCTTGTTCCCGCTATCCAGTCTAGTCAGGGAATCAATCGGTCACAGTGAGGAGATTTAAGTACTTGCAGTGTGACTTTAGTGGTGTCCCTTGATCTCTCTGGGGCTCTGCCTTCCCCTCCCCCTTTTCTAATAATAAACATGGTACTTGTGGGATTAAGTGTGTAAATACCATAATATACATCTTTTATTTATTTATATGCACGCACTTCTCTTCATCCAGTCTGGGAACTCCTTGTGGGTAGGGAATCTACCTACTACCTTTGTTGTAAAAATATTAATAATGATAATTGTGATATTTAAGTGCTGAGCATGTCAGTCACTCTAGCGGGATTGCGGCTAGACGCGAGGCAATCGGATCGGACCCGGTCCCTGTCCTAGCCAAGGCCCACAGTCTCCATTCCCCATTTCATACGAGGTAACTGAAACCCAAAAAAGTGAAGGGCGAGCCTAAGGTCACACAGCAGACAAGGGGTAGAGCTGGAATTAATCAGTTGTGACATTTAAGTGCCCAATAATTGCCAGGCACTGTACCAATTGCTGGGGAGGGAGCACAAGCAAAGCACGGTGGACACTTTCCTTGTTCCACCTTGGGTTGTCTGTCTTAATCTCCAGTTTACAGATGAGGTGAGTAAGGCAGAGAGAAGGGAAGTGACTTGCCGGAGATCACCCAGCTACCAAGTGGCGGAGGAGGGATTAGAACCCAGGACCTGTCATTCAATAGTATTCATTGGGCGCTTACTATGTGCAGAGCACTGTACTAAGCGCTTAGAATGAGCAGGTCGGCAACAGATAGAGACAGTCCCTGACGTTTGACGGGTTTACGGTCTAATCGGGGGAGACGGACAGACAAGAACGATGGCGATAAATAGAGTCGAGGGGAAGAACATCTCGTAAAAACAATGGCAACCAAATAGATTCAAGGTGATGTACATCTCATTAACAAAATAAATAGGGTGATGAAAATATATACAGTTGAGCAGATGAGGACAGTGCTGAGGGGATGGGAAGGTAGAGGGGGAGGAGCAGAGGGAAATGGGGGGAAAAGAGGATTATGCTGCGGAGAGGTGAAGGGGGGGCGGCAGAGGAAGTAGAGGGAGAAGGGGAGCTCTAACTCCCAAGCCCGAACTCTTTCAAACTGAGCCACGCTGCTTCAATGCTATGTGGTCTTAGGCAAGTCGCTTCACTTAATAATAATGATAATGTTGGTATTTGTTAAGCGCTTACTATGTGCCGAGCACTGTTCTAAGCGCTGGGGTAGATACAGGGGAATGAGGATGTCCCACGTAGGGCTCACAGTCTTAATCCCCATTTTACAGATGAGGTAACTGAGGCATAGAGAAGTTAAGTGACTTGCCCACCGTCACACAGCTGACAAGTGGCAAAGCTGGGATTCGAACTCATGACCTCCGGCTCCACTTCACTTCTCTGGGCCTCAGTTATCACATCTGTAAAATGGGGCTGGAGACTGTGAGCTCCACGTGGGACGGGGACGGTGTCCAACCCCATTCACTTGTATCTCCCCCACTGCGAAATAACGGTGCCCGGCACAGATTAAGCGCTAAACAGATACCAAAATTTTACTATTATTCTCTACCGGCTCTGTGCTCACAACCACCCACAACCACCCACCGCAACAGCGCTTGGCATATAGTAAGCACTTAACAAATGCCATCATTATTATTTCCACACACAAAGTGCGGAGTTTACGGATGTGCCCATATTTGCTATGGGGCAAATAGCCAACGTCCAAAGATCACAGAGTGTAGAGGATGCAGAAGGGAGAAGAAACCGGGGGTGGTGAAAGAGGGCTTCTTCTGATTAGACCTCATGGCGGATTTTTGAATCGTCTGAAGAGGTGCGGCTTTACAGAGCAATGCCTAATCCCACCGTGGGACAGGAGAGAAAAGCAGCCTCCCCAAATTAGCCTAGTGCCTTACCATACTACTACCACTACTGTTAATAATGATGATATTGGTTAAATGCTCACTACGTGCAGCGCACTGTTCTTTACTCTGGGGGAGATACAAGGTGATCGGCTTGTCCCACATGGGGCACACTGTCTTAATCCTCATTTCTCAGATGAGGTAACTGAGGCCCAGAGAAGTTAAGTGGTCGGCCCAAGGTCACCCAGCCCATGAGTGGAGGAGGTGGGATTATTGTTCTTGTCTGTCCGTCTCCCCCGATTAGTCTGTAAGCCCGTCAAAGGGTAGGGACTGTCTCTGTTACCGATTTGTACATTCGAAGCGCTTAGTACAGTCCTCTGCACATAGTAAGTGCTCAATAAATGCTATTGAATGAATGAATGGGATTAGACTCTGACTCCCAAGCTGGGCTCGTTCCCGCTATCCAATCTAGTCAGGGAATCCATCCGTCATAGTGAGGAGACTTAAGTACTGGCAGTGTGACTTTAGTGGTGTCCCTTGATCTCTCTGGGTCTCTGTTTTCCCCTCCCCCTTTTCAATAGTAGTATTTATTGAGCGCTTACGATGTGCAGAGCACTGTACTAAGCGCTTGGGATGAACAAGTCGGCAACAGATAGAGACAGTCCCTGCCGTTTGACGGGCTTACGGTCTAATCGGGGGAGACGGACAGACGAGAACGATGGCGATAAACAGCGTCGAGGGGAAGAACATCTCGTAAAAACTATGGCGACTAAATAGAATCGAGGCGATGTACAATTCATTAACAAAATAAATAGGGTAACGAAAATATATACAGTTGAGTGGACGAGTGCAGTGCTGTGGGGATGGGAAGGGAGAGGTGGGGGAGCGGAGGGAAAAGGGGAAAATGAGGCTTTAGCTGCGGAGAGGTAAAGAGGGGATGGCAGAGGGAGTAGAGGGAGAAGAGGAGCTCAGTCTGGGAATGCCTCTTGGAGGAGGTGATTTTTAAGTAGGGTTTTGAAGAGGGAGAGAGAATCGGTTTGGCGGAGGTGAGGAGGGAGGGCGTTCCGGGACCGCGGGAGGATGTGACCCGGGGGTCGACGGCGGGATAGGCGAGACCGAGGGACGGCGAGGAGGCGGGCGGTGGAGGAGCGGAGCGTGCGGGGTGGGCGGTAGAAAGAGAGAAGGGAGGAGAGGTAGGAAGGGGCAAGGTGATGGAGAGCCTTGAAGCCTAGAGTGAGGATAATAATAAACGTGGTACTTGTGGGATTAGGTGTGTAAATGCCAGAATATACATCTTTTATTTATTCATATGCATGTACATCTCTTTATCTAGTCTGTGAACTCCTTGTGGGTAGGGAATCTACCTACTACCTTTGTTATGAAAATATCAATAATGATAATTGTGATATTTAATTGCTGAGCATGAGTTAGTCACTCTAGCAGGACCGCGGCTAGACGCGAGGCAATCGGATCGGACCCTGTCCCTGTCCTAAACAAGGCCCACAGTCTCCATTCCCCATTTCATATGAGGTAACCGAAACCCAAAAATATGAAGGGGCTAGCCTAAGGTCACACAGCAGACATGGGGTAGAGCTGGAATTAATCAGTTGTGATATTTAAGTGCCCACAATAGTTGCCAAGCACTGTACCAATTGCTGGGGAGGGAGCGCAAGCAAAGCACATTGGACACTTTCCCTGTTCCACATTGGGTTGTCTGTCTTAATCTCCAGTTGACAGATGAGGTGAGTAAGGCAGGGAGAATAATAATGATAACAATGTTGGTATTTGTTAAGCCTTTACTATGTGCCCAGCACTGTCCTAAGCGCTGGGGTAGATACAGGGTAATCAGGTTGTCCCACGTGAGGCTCACTGTTAATCCCCATTTTACAGATGAGATAACTGAGGCACAGAGAAGTTAAGTGACTTGCCCACAGTCACACAGCTGACAAGTGGCAGAGCAGGGATTCGAACTCATGACCTCTAACTTCCAAGCCCTTGCTCTTTCCATTGAGCTACGCTGCCGGAGATCACCCAGCTACCAAGTGGCAGAGGAGGGATTAGAACCCATGACCTCTAACTCCCAAGCCTGAACTTTTCAACTGAGCCATGCTGCTTCAACGCTATGTGGCCTTAGGCAAGTCACTTCACTTCTCTGGGCCTCAGTTATCTCATCCATAAAATGGGGCTAGAGACTGAGCTCCACGTAGGAAGGGACGGTGTCCAACTCCATTTGCTTGTATCTCCCCCAATGCAAAGTAACGGTGCCAGGCACACATTAAGCGCTTAACAGATACCAAAATTTTACTATTATTATTATCTACCAGCTCTGTGCTCACAACCACCCACCGCAGCTGTGCTTGGCACATAGTAAGCTCTTAACAAATACCGTCATTATTATTTCCACGCACAAAGTGCGGAGTTTGCAGATGTGCACATAAATGCTGCAGGGCAAATAGCCAATGTCCAAAGGTCACAGAGTGCAGAGGACGCAGAAGGGAGAAGAAACCGGAGGGGCGGGAGGGAGAGGGCTTCATCGGATGAGGCCTTATGGCGGGGTTTTGAACTCTCTGAAGAGGGGGAGGTTGGTGGTGTGGCTCGTGTGGAAGGGGAGGACGATCCAGGGCAGGGGGAGGCCGGGGAAAGGAGCCGGGGAGGGGGCCACCCGAACCAGAGCAGCTGGAGGCCTAGGGAGGAGGCCGGCGCAGGAAGAGCGGACTGCCACAGGGGGGCGATCGAGAGGCGCGGCCTCCCGGAATCCCCGTGTGGGCGAGAGGCAGCGCCGCCTGGTGGCCGCGGCCTGGGCCTGCGCGGCGGAGGGACCGACCGGCCTCCTAACCCGGACCGCTCCGCTTCTCTGCCGGGTGACCTTGGAGAAGTCACTTCCCTTGCCTCAGCCTCAGTTACCTCATCTCTAAAATGGGGCTAAGACGTGGGAGCCCCACGTGGGACGTAGAGTGTGTCCCACTCTATGAGCTTCTTTCTATCTCAGCGTTCAGCACACAGTGAGTTCTTCAGAACAACCATGGAAAAAACAAACCCCATCAGTACCACCCCGGGGGCGGTGAGCGAGTTGAAGAGGTGCAGCTTTACAGAGCAACGCCTAATCCCACCGTGGAACAGGAGAGAAAAGCAGCCTCCACAAATTAGCCTAGTGTCGTACCATACTCCTACCACTACTGCTAAAAATGATGATATTGGTTAAATTACTAGGTGCCCAGCACTGTTCTTCACTCTGGGGGAGATGCAAGGTGATCGGCTTGTCCCACATGGGGTTCACAGTCTTAATCCTCATTTCTCATATGAGGTAACTGAGGCCCAGAGAAGTTAAGTGGGCGGCCCAAGGTCACCCAGCACACAAGTGGAGGAGGTGGAATTAGAACCAACGTCCTGTGACTCCTAAGCCCGGGCTCGTTCCACTAAGCCAAGCTGCTTCTCTACTATTTACTGTACTACACTATACTGTACTATAATATATCATTATTAGAGAAGCAGCTCAGGTCAGTGGAGAGAGCGCAGGCTAGGGAGTCAGAGGTCGTGGGTTCTAATCCCCCTTCCACCACTAGTCAGTTGTAATAATAATAATAATGTTGGTATTTGTTAAGCGCTTACTATGTGCAGAGCACTGTTCTAAGCTCTGGGGTAGACACAGGAGAATCAGGTTGTCCCACGTGGGGCTCACAGTCTTAATCCCCATTTTACAGATGAGGTAACTGAGGCACAGAGAAGTTAAGTGACTTGCCCACAGTCACACAGCTGTGTGACCTTGGGCTATTCACTTAACTTCATGCATCAGTTACCTCATCTGTCCAATGGGGATTAAGACCCACTTGGGACAATCTGATTATCTTGTATCCCTGCCCCCCTCAGCGCTTATAACAGTGCTTTGCACATAGTAAGCGCTTCACTAATGCCATCGTTATTATTACTATACTACACTATACTGTGTTGCCACCAAGCGGCGATAGAGAGGCACAGTCTCCCGGTATAACGATTGGTGCCACCAGGCGGCGATAGCGAGGCACGGTTTCACTAATAATAACGATTTTTTAATTATAATTACTATTATACTGTATACGCAATTCCTAGAGCGAGGCCTAGTACCACCAGTGATGGATAAAAAGGTGCAGGCTCCCTGAACAAGGCTGCTGTCACCGGGGGGTGATAGAGGGGCACAGTCTCCCCAAATACCTATTAGTGCCTCAGAGGCGGCGCCGGGGGCAAGGGGGATGGGGGCAAGTGTCAGTAGGACCTAGCAGCAGTCAGCTACGTCCCTCCGTACACATCCTTCCTTGGTATTGGGGTCAGTGTGTTAGGATATGGGGAGATTAGTGTCTGCCCCCAAACTAGGCTGTCTACAATCTGCTACCCAGCTCTTTCCAGCTCTTTTACTGCCGGTTTCTTCGCCTCCAGCCCCGAGACTAAATTGCCTGGTAACAAACTCGGTTCTCAGCTTTTTCCAGGAGGTAGGATGGGAGACTCTGGACCCCCGTATCAGTAATCCACTTATCTCTCAAGATGGGGGTCCACAGCTCTAGATGAGGATTACAGGCAGAATTTTGTCAGGGACAGAGTAACCTCTTCTGCTAAACATCCAGACAGGCCTAGGCTGTCAGGCCACTGGCCGTCTCGGTCTGGGACGAGGCAAGCTTGAGGGCATCTCCTCAGGGCTTAGGCGCAGGAGGGGCGGGGGTGAGGGGTATGTGCTTTTCTTGTGTTCCCTCCCCAGCAATTGGTACAGTGCCTGGCAACTTTGGGGCGCTTAAATACCACAATTGATTAATTCCAGCTCTGCCCCTTTTCTGCTGTGTGACCTTAGGCTCCTCGCTTCACTCTTTTGGGTTCAGTTATCTCATCCGTAAAATGGGGCTGGAGCCTGTGAGCTCCACGTAGGATAGGGACGGTGTCCAACCCCATTTGCTTGTATCTCCCCCATTGCAAAGTAACGGTGCCAGGCATAGATTAAGCGCTTAACAGATACCAAAATTTTACTATTATCATTATCTATCAGGTCTGTGCTCACAACCACCCACCGCAACAGCGCTTGGCGCATAGTAAGCGCTTAACAAGTACCGTCATTATTATCTCCACACACAAAGTGCGGAGTTTACAGATGTGCACATAAATGCTGCAGGGCAAATAGCCAATGTCCAAAGGTCACAGAGTGCAGAGGACGCAGAAGGGAGAAGAAACCGGGGGTGGGGAAAGAGGGCTTCTTCGGGTGAGGCCTCATGGCGGAGTTTTGAACCCTCTGAAGAGGGGAAGGTTGGTGGTATGGCCCGTGTGGAGGGGGAGGGCGATCCAGGGCAGGGGGAGGCCGGGGAAGGGAGTCGGGGAGGGGGCGACCCGAACCAGAGCAGCTGGAGGCCTAGGGAGGAGGCCGGCGCAGGAAGAGCGGACTGCCACAGGGGGGCGATCGAGAGGCGCGGCCTCCCGGAATCCCCGTGTGGGCGAGAGGCAGCGCCGCCTGGTGGCCGAGGCCCGGGCCTGCGCGGCGGAGGGACCGACCGGCCTCCTAACCCGGACCGCTCCGCTTCTCTGCCGGGTGACCTTGGAGAAGTCACTTCCCTTGCCTCAGCCTCAGTTACCTCATCTCTAAAATGGGGCTAAGACGTGGGAGCCCCACGTGGGACGTAGAGTGTGTCCCACCCGATGAGCTTCTTTCTATCTCAGCGTTCAGCACACAGTGAGTTCTTCAGAACAACAATGAAGAAAACAAACCCCAAAAGTATCACCTCGGGGGCGGTGAGTGAGTTGAAGAGGTGCAGCTTGATAGAGCAATGCCTAATCCCACCTTGGGATAGGAGAGAAAAGCAGCCTCCCCAAATTAGCCTAGTGCCGTACCATACTACTACCACTACTGTTAATAAGGATGATATTGGTTAAATGCTCACTACGTGCTGAGCACTGTTCTTTACTCTGGGGGAGATACAAGGTGATCGACTTGTCCCACATGGGACACACTGTCTTAATCCTCATTTCTCAGATGAGGTAACTGTGGCCCAGAGAAGTTAAGTGGGCGGCCCAAGGTCACCCAGTACACGAGTGGAGGAGGTGGGATTACTGTTCTTGTCTGTCCGTCTCCCCCGATTAGACTGTAAGCCCGTCAAAGGGCAGGGACTGTCTCTGTTACCGATTTGTACATTCCAAGTGCTTAGTACAGTCCTCTGCACATAGGAAGTGCTCAATAAATGCTATTGAATGAATGAATGGGATTAGACTCTGACTCCCAAGCCGGGCTCGTTCCTGCTATCCATTCTAGTCAGGGAATCAATCTGTCATAGTGAGGAGATTTACTTAATCTCCAGTTTACAGATGAGGTGAGTAAGGCAGAGAGAACAATAATAATAATGATGTTGGTATTTAATAATAATAATAATGTTGGTATTTGTTAAGCGCTTACTATGTGCCGAGCACTGTTCTAAGCGCTGGGGTAGACATAGGGGAATCAGGTTGTCCCACGTGGGGCTCACAGTCTTAATCCCCATTTTACAGATGAGGGAACTGAGGCACAGAGAAGTTAAGTGACTCGCCCACAGTCACACAGCCGACAAGTGGCAGAGCTGGGATTCGAACTCATGAGCCCTGACTCCAAAGCCCATGCTCTTTCCACTGAGCCACGCTGCTTCTCCATTGTTTGTTAAACCCTTACTATGTGCCGAGCACTGTCCTAAGCGCTGGGGTAGATACAGGGTAATCAGGTTGTCCCACGTGAGACTCACAGTTAATGCCCATTTTACAGATGAGATAACTGAGGCACAGAGAAGTTAAGTGACTTGCCCACAGTCACACAGCTGACAGGTGGCAGAGCAGGGATTCGAACTCCTGACCTCTGACTTCCAAGCCCATGCTCTTTCCACTGAACCACGCTGCCAGAGATCACCCGCTACCAAGTGGCAGAGGAGAGATTAGAACCCATGACCTCTAACTCCCAAGCCTGAACTCTTTTAACTGAGCCACGCTGCTTCAATGCTATGTGGCCTTAGGCAAGTCGCTTCACTTCTCTGGGCCTCAGTTATCTCATCTGTAAAATGGGGCTGGAGACTGTGAGCTCCACGTAGGATAGGGATGGTGTCGAACCCCATTTGCTTGTATCTCGCCCATTGCAAAGTAACGGTGCCAGGCACACATTAAGCGCTTAACAGATACCAAAATTTTACTATTATTATTATCTACCGGCCCTGTGCTCACAACCATGCACCGCAGCAGTGCTTGGCACATAGTAAGCTCTTAACAAATACCGTCATTATTATTTCCATGCACAAAGTGTGGAGGTTACAGATGTGCACATAAATGCTGCAGGGCAAATAGCCAATGTCCAAAGGTCACAGGGTGCAGAGGACGCAAAAGGGAGAAGAAACCGGGGGTGGGGAAAGAGGGCTTCATCGGATGAGGCCTTATGGCGGGGATTTGAACTCTCTGAAGAGGGGGAGGTTGGTGGTGTGGCTCGTGTGGAAGGGGAGGACGATCCAGGGCAGGGGGAGGCCGGGGAAAGGAGTCGGGGAGGGGGCGACCCGAGCCAGAGGAGCTGGAGGCCCAGGGAGGAGGCCGGCGCAGGAAGAGCAGACCGCCACCGGGGGGCGATAGAGAGGCGCGGCCGCCCGGAATCCCCGTGCGGGCGAGAGGCAGCGCCGCCTGGTGGCCGCGGCCCGGGCCTGCGCGGCGGAGGGACCGACCGGCCTCCTAACCCGGACCGCTCCGCTTCTCTGCCGGGTGACCTTGGAGAAGTCACTTCCCTTGCCTCAGCCTCAGTTACCTCATCTCTAAAATGGGGCTAAGACGTGGGAGCCCCACGTGGGACGTAGAGTGTGTCCCACCCGATGAGCTTCTTTCTATCTCAGCGTTCAGCACACAGTGAGTTCTTCAGAACAACAATGAAGAAAACAAACCCCAAAAGTATCACCTCGGGGTCGGTGAGCGAGTTGAAGAGGTGCAGCTTGATAGAGCAATGCCTAATCCCATCTTGGGATAGGAGAGAAAAGCAGCCTCCCCAAATTAGCCTAGTGCCGTACCATACTACTACCACTACTGTTAATAATGACGATATTGGTTAAATGCTCACTACGTGCGGAGCACTGTTCTTCACTCTGGGGGAGATGCAAGGTAATCAGCTTGTCCCACATGGGGCTTACAGTTTTAATCCTCATTTCTCAGATGAGGTAACTGAGGCCCAGAGAAGTTAAGTGGGTGGACCAAGGTCACCCAGCACACAAGTGGAGGAAGTGGGATTATTGTTCTTGTCTGTCCGTCTCCCCCGATTAGTCTGTAAGCCCGTCAAAGGGCAGGGACCGTCTCAGTTACCGATTTGTACATTCGAAGCGCTTAGTACAGTCCTCTGCACATAGTAAATGCTCAATAAATGCTATTGAATGAATGAATGGGATTAGACGCTGACTCCCAAACCGGGCTCGTTCCCGCTATCCAATCTAATTAGGGAATCAATCGGTCATAGTGAGGAGACTTAAGGACTTGCAGTGTGACTTTAGTGGTGTCCCTTGATCTCTCTGGTTCTCTGCTTTCCCCTCCCCCTTTTCTAATCATAAACATGGTACTTGTGGGATTAAGTGTGCAAATGTACATCTTTTATTTATTTATATGCATGTACATCTCTTCATCTAGTCTGTGAACTCCTTGTGGGTAGGGAATCTACCTACTACCTTTGTTGTAAAAATATTAATAATGACAATTGTGATATTTAAGTGCTGAGCATGTCAGTCACTCTAGCGGGATTGCGGCTAGACGCGAGGCAATCGGATCGGACCCGGTCCCTGTCCTAGCCAAGGCCCACAGTCTCCATTCCCCATTTCATACGAGGTAACTGAAACCCAAAAAGGTGAAGGGCAAGCCTAAGGTCACACGGCAGACAAGGGGTAGAGCTGGAATTAATCAGTTGTGGTATTTACGCGCCCAAAGGTTACCAGGCACTGTACCAATTACTGAGCAGGGAACACAAGCAAAGCACGGTGGACACTTTCCCTGTTCCACCTTGGGTTGTCTGTCTTAATCTCCAGTTTACGGATGAGGTGAGTAAGGCAGAGAGAAGGGAAGTGACTTGCGGGAGATCACCCAGCTACCAAGTGGCGGAGGAGGGATTAGAACGAATGACCTGTCCTTCAACAGTATTTATTGAGCGCTTACTATGTGCAGAGCACTGTACTAAGCGCTCGGAATGAACAAGTCGGCAAAGGATAGAGACAGTCCCTGCTGTTTGACGGGGTTACAGTCTAATTGGGGGAGAGGGACAGATGAGAACAATGGCAATAAATAGAGTCGAGGGGAAGAACATTTCATAAAAACAAATGCAACTAAGTAGAATCAAGGTGATGGACATCTCATTAACAATATAAATAGGGTGATGAAAATATATACAGTTGAGCAGATGAGGACAGTGCTGAGGGGATGGGAAGGTAGAGGGGGAGGAGCAGAGGGAAATGGGGGGAAAAGAGGGTTAAGCTGCGGAGAGGTGAAGGGGGGGCGGTAGAGGAAGTAGAGGAGAAGGGGAGCTCTAACTCCCAAACCCGAACTCTTTCAAACTGAGCCATGCTGCTTCAATGCTATGTGGTCTTAGGCAAGTCGCTTCACTACTCTGGGCCTCAGTTATCTCATCTGTAAAATGGGGCTGGAGACTGTGAGCTCCACGTGGGTCGGGGACGGTGTCCAGCCCCATTTGCTTGTATTTCCCCCAATGCAAAATAACGGTGCCAGGCACAGATTAAGCGCTAAACAGATACCAAAATTTTACTATTATTATTCTCTACCGGCTCTGTGCTCACAACCACCCACAACCACCCACCGCAACAGCGCTTGGCATATAGTAAGCACTTAACAAATGCCATCATTATTATTTCCACACACAAAGTGCGGAGTTTACGGATGTGCCCATATTTGCTATGGGGCAAATAGCCAACGTCCAAAGGTCACAGAGTGTAGAGGATGCAGAAGGGAGAAGAAACCGGGGGTGGTGAAAGAGGGCTTCTTCGGGTGAGACCTCGTGGCGGATTTTTGAACCGTCTGAAGAGGTGCGGCTTTACAGAGCAACGCCTAATCCCACCGTGGGACAGGAGACAAAAGCAGCCTCCCCAAATTAGCCTAGTGCCATACCATACTACTACCACTCCTGTTAATAATGATGATATTGGTTAAATGCTCACTACGTGCTGAGCACTGTTCTTCACTCTGGGGGAGATGCAAGGTAATCAGCTTGTCCCACATGGGGCTTACAGTTTTAATCCTCATTTCACAGATGAGGTAACTGAGGCCCAGAGAAGTTAAGTGGGCGGCCCAAGGTCACCCAGCAAACGAGTGGAGGAGGTGGGATTATTGTTCTTGTCTGTCCGTCTCCCCCGATTAGTCTGTAAGCCCGTCAAAGGGTAGGGACTGTCTCTGTTACCGATTTGTACATTCGAAGCGCTTAGTACCGTCCTCTGCACATAGTAAGTGCTCAATAAATGCTATTGAATGAATGAATGGGATTAGACGCTGACTCCCAAGCCGGGCTCATTCCGGCTATCCAATCTAGTCAGGGAATCAATCGGTCATAGTGAGGAGACTTAAGTACTTGCATTGTGACTTTAGTGGTGTCCCCTGACCTCTCTGGGTCTCTGCTTTCCCCTCCCCCTTTTCTAATAATAAATGTGGTACTTGTGGGATTAAGTGTGTAAATGCCAGAATATACATCTTTTATTTATTTATATGCACGTACATCGCTTGATCTAGTCTGTGAACTCCTTGTGGGTAGGGAATCTACCTACTACCTTTGTTATGAAAATATTAATAATGATAATTGTGATATTTAAATGCTGAGCATGAGTTAGTCACTCTAGCGGGACCGCGGCTAGACACGAGGCAATTGGATCGGACCCGGTCCCTGTCCTAGCCAAGGCCCACAGTCTCCATTCCCCATTTTATATGAGGTAACCGAAACCCAAAAAAGTGAAAGGGCGACCCTAAGGTCACACAGCAGACAAGGGGTAGAGCTGGAATTAGTTGTGATATTTAAGTGCCCAATAGTTGCCAGGCACTGTACCAGTTGCTGGGGAGGGAACACAAGCAAAGCACGTTGGACACTTTCCCTGTTCCACATTGGGTTGTCTGTCTTAATCTCCAGTTGACAGATGAGGTGAGTAAGGCAGAGAGAATAATAATAATAATAATGTTGGTATTTGTTAAGCCCTTACTATGTGCCCAGCACTGTCCTAAGCGCTGGGGTAGATACAGGGTAATCAGATTGTCCCACGGGAGGCTCACAGTTAATTCCCATTTTACAGATGAGATAACTGAGGCACAGAGAAGTTAAGTGACTTGCCCACAGTCACACAGCTGACAAGTGGCAGAGTAGGGATTCGAACTCATGACCTCTGACTTCCAAGCCCGTGCTCTTTCCACTGAGCCATGCTGCTGGAGATCACCCAGCTACCAAGAGGCAGAAGAGGGATTAGAACCCATGACCTCTAACTCCCAAGCCTGAACTCTTTCAACTGAGCCACGTTGCTTCAATGCTATGTGGTCTTAGGCAAGTCGCTTCACTACTCTGGGCCTCAGTAATCTCATCTGTAAAATGGGGCTGGAGACTGTGAGCTCCACGTGGGACGGGGAGGGTGTCCAACCCTATTTGCTTATATCTCCCCCAATGCAAAATAAGGGTGCCAGGCACAGATTAAGCGCTTAACAGATACCAAAATTTTACTATTATTATTATCTCCCGACTCGGTGCTCACAACCACCCACAACCACCCACCACAACAGCGCTTGGAATATAGTAAGCACTTAACAAATACCATCATTATTTTTTCCACACACAAAGTGCAGAGTTTACAGATGTGCTCACAAATGCTGCAGGGAAAATAGCCAGTGTCCAAAGGTCACAGAGTGCAGAGGACGCAGAAGGGAGAAGAAACCGGAGGGGCGGGAGGGAGAGGGCTTCATCGGATGAGGCCTTATGGCGGGGTTTTCAACTCTCTGAAGAGGGGGAGGTTGGTGGTATGGCTCGTGTGGAGGGAAAGGGCGATCCAGGGCAGGGGGAGGCCGGGGACAGGAGTCGGGGAGGGGGCGACCCGCGCCAGAGGAGCTGGAGGCCCAGGGAGGAGGCCGGCGCAGTAAGAGCAGACCGCCACCGGGTGGCGATCGAGAGGCGCGGCCGCCCGGAATCCCCGTGTGGGCGAGAGGCAGCGCCTCCTGGTGGCTGCGGCCTGGGCCTGCGCGGCAGAGGGACCGACCGGCCTCCTAACCCGGACCGCTCCGCTTCTCTGCCGGGTGACCTTGGAGAGGTCACTTCCCTTGCTTCAGCCTCAGTTACCTCACCTCTAAAATGGGGGCTAAGACGTGGGAGCCCCACGTGGGACGTAGAGTGTGTCCCACCCGATGAGCTTCTTTCTATCTCAGCGTTCAGCACACAGTGAGTTCTTCAGAACAACAATGAAGAAAACAAACCCCAAAAGTATCACCTCGGGGGCGGTGAGCGAGTTGAAGAGGTGCAGCTTGATAGAGCAATGCCTAATCCCACCTTGGGATAGGAGAGAAAAGCAGCCTCCCCAAATTAGTCTAGTGCCGTACCATACTACTACCACTACTGTTAATAATGATGATATTGGTTAAATGCTCACTACGTGCCGAGCACTGTTCTTCACTCTAGGGGAGATGCAAGGTGATCGGCTTGTCCCACATGGGGCTCACAGTCTTAATCCTCATTTCACAGATGAGGTAACTGAGGCCCAGAGAAGTTAAGTGGGCGGCCCAAGGTCACCCAGCAAACGAGTGGAGGAGGTGGGATTATTGTTCTTGTCTGTCCGTCTCCCCCGATTAGACTGTAAGCCCGTCAAAGGGCAGGGACTGTCTCTGTTACCGATTTGTACATTCGAAGTGCTTAGTACAGTCCTCTGCACATAGGAAGTGCTCAATAAATGCTAATGAATGAATGAATGGGATTAGACTGACTCCCAAGCCGGGCTCGTTCCCACTATCCAATCTAGTCAGGGAATCCATCTGTCATAGTGAGGAGGCTTAAGGACTTGCAGTGTGACTTTAGTGGTGTCCCCTGATCTCTCTGGGTCTCTGCTTTCCCCTCCCCCTTTTCTAATAATAAACGTGGTATTTGTGGGATTAAGTGTGTAAATGCCAGAATATACATCTTTTATTTATTCATATGCAGGTACATCGCTTTATCTAGTCTGTGAACTCCTTGTGGGTAGGGAATCTACCTACTACCTTTGTTATGAAAATATCAATAATGATAATTGTGATATTTAATTGCTGAGCATGAGTTAGTCACTCTAGCGGGACCGCGGCTAGATGCGAGGCAATCGGATCGGACCCTGCCCCTGTCCTAGCCAAGGCCCACAGTCTCCATTCCCCATTTCAAAGGAGGTAACTGAAACCCAAACAAGTGAAGGGCAAGCCTAAGGTCACACAGCAGACAAGGGGTAGAGCTGGAATTAATCAGTTGTGATATTTAAGTGGCCAATAATTCCCAGGCACTGTACCGCTTGCTGGGCAGGGAGCACAAGCAAAGCACATTGGACACTTTCCCTGTTCCACATTGGGTTGTCTGTCTTAATGTCCAGTTGACAGATGAGGTGAGTAATAATAATATTACATAATACATAATAATAATAATAATACATACAATAATACAATAATACACTATATAGGTGTATACTATAATATAGGTGTATATTATTACACAATAATAATAATAATACAATAATAATACATAATAATAATAATAATAATGTTGGTATTTGTTAAGCCCTTACTATGTGCCCAGCACTGTCCTAAGTGCTGGGGTAGATACAGGGTAATCAGGTTGTCCCACGTGAGGCTCACAGTTAATCCCCATTTTACAGATGAGATAACTGAGGCACAGAGAAGTTAAGTGACTTGCCCACCGTCACACAGCTGACGAGTGGCAGAGCAGGGATTCAAACTCATGACCTCTGACTTCCAAGCCCATGCTCTTTCCACTGAGCCATGCTGCCGGAGATCACCCAGCTACCAAGTGGCAGGGAGGGATTAGAACCCATGACCTCTACCACCCAAGCCTGAACTCTTTCAACTGAGCCACGCTGCTTCGATGCTATGTGGCCTTAGGCAAGTCTCTTCACTTCTCTGGGCCTCAGTTATCTCATCTGTAAAATGGGGCTGGAGACTGTGAGCCCCACGTAGGATAGGGACGGTGTCCAACCCCATTTGCTTGTATCTCCCCCAAAGCAAAGTAACGGTGCCAGGCACAGATTAAGCGCTTAACAGATACCAAAATTTTACTATTATTATTATCTACCAGCTCTGTGCTCACAACAAGCCACCGCAACAGTGCTTGGCACATAGTAAGCTCTTAACAAATACCGTCGTTATTATTTCCACGCACAAAATGTGGAGTTTACAGATGTGCACATAAATGCTGCAGGGCAAATAGCCAGTGTCCAAAGGTCACAGAGTGTAGAGGACGCAGAAGGGAGAAGAAACCGGAGGGGCGGGAGGGAGAGGGCTTCATCGGATGAGGCCTTATTGCGGGGTTTTCAACTCTCTGAAGAGGGGGAGGTTGGGGGTGTGGCTCGTGTGGAGGGAAAGGGCGATCCAGGGCAGGGGGAGGCCGGGGACAGGAGTCGGGGAGGGGGCGACCCGCGCCAGAGGAGCTGGAGGCCCAGGGAGGAGGCCGGCGCAGGAAGAGCGGACCGCCACAGGGGGGCGATCGAGAGGCGCGGCCGCCCGGAATCCCCGTGTGGGCGAGAGGCAGCGCCGCCTGGTGGCCGCGGCCTGGGCCTGCGCGGCAGAGGGACCGACCGGCCTCCTAACCCGGACCGCTCCGCTTCTCTGCCGGGTGACCTTGGAGAAGTCACTTCACTTGCCTCAGCCTCAGTTACCTCACCTCTAAAATGGGGCTAAGACGTGGGAGCCCCACGTGAGACGTAGAGGATGTCCGACCCGATGAGCTTCTCTCTATCTCAGCGTTCAGCACATAGTTAGTTCTTCAGAACCACCGTGAAAAATAAAAAAACCATGAGTGCCACCCGGGGACGGTGAGAGAGATGGAGAGGTGCGGCTTTACAGAGCAACGTCTAATCCCACCGTGGGGCAGGAGAGAAAAGCAGCCTCCCCAAAGAAGCCTAGTGCCGTACCATACTCCTACCACTACTGCTAATAATGATGACATTGGTTAAATGCTTACTATGTGCAGAGCACTGTTCTAAACTCTGGGAGACATGCAAGGTAATCGGTTTATCCCACATGGGGCTCACGGTCTTAATCCTCATTTCACAGATGAGGTAACTGAGGCCCAGAGAAGTTAAGTGTGCGGCCCAAGGCCACCCAGCAGACAAGCGAAGGAGGTGGGACTAGAACCCACGTCCTGGGACTCCCAAGCCCGAGCTCGTTCCACTAAGCCACGCTGCTTCTCTACTATTTACTGTACTACACTGTACTGTACTAAACTATATTAGAGAAGCAACGCGGCTCAATGAAAAGAGCACAGGCTTGGGAGTCAGAGGTCGTGGGTTCTAATCCCCCCTCTGCCACTTGTCAGCTGTGTGACCTTGGGCGATTCACTTAACTTCGTGCCTCAGTTACCTCATCTGTTAAATGAGGATTAAGACTGTGAGCCACACTTGCAACAACCTGATCATCATGTATCCCCGCCCCCAGCGCTTAGAACAGTGCTTTGCACATAGTAAGCGCTTAACAAATGTCATCATTATTATTACCATACTACACTATACTATGATGCCACCAGGCGGCGATAGAGGGGCAGCCTCCCAGTATAACGATTGGTGCCACCAGGGGGCGATAGCGAGGCACGGTTTTACTACTACTACTAATTATTTTTATTATGATTACTATTATACTGTCTACGCTATTTCTAGAGCTATGCTTAGTACCACCAGTGAGCGATAAAAAGATGCAGGCTCCCTGAACAAAGCTGCTGTCACCAGGGGGGAGATAGAGAGGCACAGCCTCCCCAAATACCTATTAGCACCCCAGAGGGGACCCGGGGTCAAGGGGGTCAGGAGCAAGTGTCAGTAGGACCTAGCAGCAGTCAGCTACGTCTCTCCGTACACATCCTTTCTTGGAATTGTGGTCAGTGGCTTAGGATATGGGGAGATTAGTGTCTGCCCCCAAACTAGGCAGTCTACAATCTGCTACCCAGCTCTTTCCAGCTCTGTTATTGCCGGTTTCTTCACCCCAGCCCCGAGACTGAAATCCCTGGTAACAAACTTGGTTCTCAGCTTTTTCCGGGAGGTAGGATGGGAGACTCTGGACCCCCATATCAATAATCCATTCATCTGTCAAGAGGAGGGTCCACAGCTCTAGATGAGGATTACAGGCAGAATTTTGCCGGGGACAGAGTCACCTCTTCAGGTATCCGTCCAGACAGGCCCAGGCTCGCAGGCCAACAGCCGTCTGGGTCCGGGACGGGGCGAGGTCGAGGGCACCTCCTCAGGGCACTTACGGTCTACGGTCATGTAAACGCATGATTAAGCACTTAACAAATACCAAAATTTTTTTATTATCATTATCTACGGGCTCTGTGCTCTCAACCAGCCACCGCAACAGCGCTTGGCACATAGTAAACGCTTAACAAATACCATCAGTATTATTTCCACACACAAAGTGCGGAGTTTACAGATGTGCACATAAATGCTGCAGGGCAAATAGCCAGTGTCCAAAGGTCACAGAGTGTAGACTACGCAGACGGGAGAAGAAACCGGAGGGGCGGAAGGGAGAGGGCTTCATCGGATGAGGCCTTTTGGCGGGGTTTTCAACTCTCTGAAGAGGGGGAAGTTGGTGGTGTGGCCCGTGTGGAAGGGGAGGACGATCCAGGGCAGGGGGAGGCCGGGGAAAAGAGCCGGGGAGGGGGCCACCCGAGCCAGAGGAGCTGGAGGCTCAGGGAGGAGGCCGGCGCAGGAAGAGCGGACCGCCACCGGGGGGCGATGGAGAGGCGCGGCCGCCCGGAATCCCCGTGTGGGCGAGAGGCAGCGCCGCCTGCTGGCCGCGGCCCGGGCCTGCGCGGCAGAGGGACCGACCGGCCTCCTAACCCGGACCGCTCCGCTTCTCTGCCGGGTGACCTTGGAGAAGTCACTTCACTCTTAGCTGCCTCACCTCTGAAATGGGGCTAAGACGTGGGAGCCCCACGTGAGACGTAGAGGATGTCCGACCCGATGAGCTTCTCTCTATCTCAGCGTTCAGCCCATAGTGAGTTCTTCAGAACCACTGTGAAAAAAAACAAACCCCATCAGTACCACCCGGGGGGCAGTGAGAGAGAAGGAGAGGTGCAGCTTTACAGAGCAACCCCTAGTCCCACCGTTGGGGTGAAGAGAAAAGCAGCCTCCCCAAAGAAGCCTCGTGCAGTACCATACTCCTACCACTACTACTAATAATGATGACATCGGTTAAATGCTCACTACGTGCCAAGCACTATTCTTAACTCTGGGGGAGATTCAAGGTAATCGGCTTGTCCCACATGGGGCTCACAGTCTTAATCCTCATTTCACAGATGAGGTAACTGAGGCCCAGAGAAGTTAAGTGGGTGGCCCAAGGTCACCCAGCAGATAATAATAATGTTGGTATTTATTAAGCGCTTACTATGTGCCGAGCACTGTTCTAAGCGCTGGGGTAGACACAGGGGAATCAGGTTGTCCCACGTGGGGCTCACAGTCTTAATCCCCATTTTACAGATGAGGGAACTGAGGCACAGAGAAGTTAAGTGACTTGCCCACAGTCACACAGCCGACAAGTGGCAGAGCTGGGATTCGAACTCATGAGCCCTGACTCCAAAGCCCGTGCTCTTTCCACTGAGCCACGCTGCTTCTCCATAAGCGGAGGAGGTGGGATTAGAACCCACGTCCTCTGACTACAAAGCCCGGGCTCTTGCCACTAGGACACAGTGCTTCTCAGTGTCACAAGGGGCCAGGCTGCTGCCCTCAGAACCGAGGGTGGTTCTGGGGTCAGGGACATCTCTCCAGGATCATCTCTCTTATGCTGTGGGCAAAGTCAACGCCCAAATTTTCCCAACTACTGAGTGGGCTGTATTGGTACTCCAAAGGTAAGGAGGGAAGGGTGCGAGATGGGGGGCATTTCTTTGAGTGTGTGTGTTTGGGTGTGTGAATAATAGGGGGGAAGAAAAGTGATGAGGCAGATGCCACTCATGGCTCTGTGCAGGAAGCTAGTTCCATCTGACTTGTCTGGCACTGAGAAGACCCAGGGCCCCTAATTCTATAGTCGGGTCAAGCCTCCCAGGTACTAGAGGCCTGTCTGCAGGGTCACTGCACAGCCTCATTTTCCCGGGAAGGGACCCTTCTAGGCTCAACGCTGAAGCTTGTGGGATAAGAAGAAGAATGGTGTTTGTTAAGCGCTTACTATGTGCCAGGCACTGTTCTAAGCACTGGAGTAGCTACAAGATACTGGGATTGGACACAGTCCCAGTCCCACATAGGGCTCACAGTCTTAATCCCCATTTTCCAGATGAGGGAACTGGGGAACAGAGAAGTTAAGTGATTTGACCAAGGTCGCTCGGCAGGCAAGTGGCAGAGTTGGGACTAGAACCAGTTACCTCTATCCCCTAAGTTAGGCTCCTTCTTCAATGTTAAGAGGAGGACGAGGTATCCATCAATGTCTCTACCCTATTTCTGCGAAGCAGAGTTGTGCAGACTCCTGCTTTCCACTATCTCTGACAGGAGAGTCTTCCCTCGGACCAATCCTCAGCTGTCTGAGCCCCAGGGGACCGGAACGAGAGGTCTCAGAGCCCTGGGGTGGGGACCGAACTAGGCCTCAGAGCCCTGCAGGGACAAAACCAGGTTTCAGACCTTCTTGTCCTTGCAGACTTCATTTCTGGAGAGGAGCTTAGCGGTCTCCATGGGGCGTGGTGCCTGATCTCCCATTCCACCCCAGGTGCCCCTTCCCAGTCACCAGTCTGCCCCACTCGGCTGTGGGAATTTGACCAGGGCAACCAGGCTGTGGTGAAAACGGGGAGAATCTCTCCAACTTAGGGCTTCTGGCTAGAAGCTGGACTGTAAGCTCGTTGTGGGCAGGGAATGTGTTCATTGTTATATTGTACTCTCCCAAGAGCTTAGTACAGTGCTCTGCACACAGTAAGTGCTCAATAAAACCGATTGAATGGATGAATGAAAGCTGTGGGCACGAAACTGTCCAGAAACTTTATTAATATTGATTGTCCTCTCCCAAGCAGTTAGTACAGTGCTCTGCCCACTGTAAGTACTCAACAAATGCAATTGATTGAGAAAGATCTTCCAAGATAAACTCATAAAAAGAATGAGGGCGATTGAGGGTTAATCCAGAGAGGGTCTTCAAGGGCAGACCTGCTGCTTCCAGGCAAGAGTTAAGTGTATGTGCTGTAACCACTGTGAGGCTTTGCCCACTTGATGACCTGCAGGGCTCTCAGTTGGGCCACCTAGGGCTCAGCAAGTGGTAGCCACTGCTGTCTCTGAGGGAGCCCAACCCCGATGAGAAGGTAAGCACAGTCCACTGCCTATCGCACAGTTTTTTGTGTCCAAACCCCCATTCCATCCCCAACGGACAGGAACCTGAAAGCTTAGCTTGTTTTTATCAGGCAGTATCGCTGACCACACAATACTACCGTGCCCTAGAATCAAGGGGAGGATCGTTCTGATTTGACTTCAACCTATACAGTTCTTTTCAAGTTGTGGAAAGATGGGTCCAGGGGCATCTCACCCAAGGTCACAAACTCCTGAGGAGAAAAGAAATTGTTAGGTGTTTTGGTAAATACTGAGTGGTGTCCTAATTGTCTCTTTGGGCAGTGATTCTACCGTTGAAAAGTAGTCAGCTCTAGAGGGAATCGTAAGACCAATGTGGTTGTGTTCATTTATTCAATCACATTTATTGAGCACTTACTGTGTGAAGAGAACTGTACTAAGTCCCTGGGAGAGTTCAATGCAAGAATAAACAAATACATTCCCTTCCTACAATAGCTTACAGTCTAGGGGGGGCGGGGAGACAGACATTAATATATATATTAATCTATATATTAATCTGTCTATATATATATATATATATAAAAGACAGATTTGTACATAAATGCCATGGAGCTGGAATGGGGGGAAGAGAGGAAGCGAGCCAGGGTGACACAGAAGGGAGTGGGAGAAGAGGAAGGGTGGGGAGGGGGCTTAGTCAGGGAAGGCCTCTGGGAGGAGATGGACCTTCAGTAAGGCTTAGAATGTGGGGAGAGTGCCTGTAGCACTTGAAGAGGGAGAACATTCCAGGTCAGAGGCAGGACATGGGCTAGGGGTCAGCGGCTAGAGAAATTAGATAGAGGTCCAGTGAGAAAGGTAGCTTTAGAGGAGAGAAGCGTGCGGGCTGGGTTGTAGTAGGAGAGTAGGTTGTAAGGTTGAAGGCACTCTGCTGCATGCCCAAACATGGTTAAAGTGAGGAGATGAAGGAAATGAAGTGACTCTTTTATGCTTTTGAAATGTTAAGCCCCTTCTTGTTTCCTCCTGTGGCAGGCAGCAGTCATTCATTCAATCATATTTATTGAGCGCTTACTGTGTGCAGAGCACTGTACTAAGCGCTGGCAGTTGGGTACTACCACAGTGGATTTCTCTGGGCCGCAATAACTGAAAGTGATGTCAACTTCCAATTCTGGAAACCTCTGCCTCACTCCATGATGTGAGGAGAGCATTCAAGTGGCTAGAGCCCGGAACTGGAAGTCAGAAGGACTTCTGACACTTGTCTGCTGAGCCACCTGAGTGAAGCAAGCTGCTTCACTTCTCTGGGCCTCAGTTACCTCATCTGTAAAACAGGGATCAAGACCATGAGTTCCACCCTGTCCTCTCCCTGTCTTCCCTGTCACTGTGGATGGCACAACCATCCTTCTAGTCTCACAGGTCCACAACCTTGGTGTCATCCGTGTCATCCTTGACTCAGCTCTGTCATCCACCTCACCCATCCAATCGGTCACGGACACCTGCCGGTCTCATCTTCACAATATCGCCAAGATCCGCCCTTTTCTCTCCATCCAAATGGTGATCGTGCTTGTACAAGCTCTCATAATATCCTGACTGGATTACTGTGTCAACCTCCTCTCGGTTCTCCCTTCCTCCTGTCTCTCCCCACTCCAGTCTATTCTTCATTCTGCTGCCCAGATCATCTTCCTAGAGAAACGCTCTGGGCATGTTACTCCCCTCCTCAAAAACCTCCAGTGGTTGCCTATCAAGCTTCACATGAAACAAAAACTCCTCACTCTTGGCTTCCAAGCTCTCCATTCCCTTGCCCCCTCCTACCTCACCTCCCTTCTCTCCTTCTACTGCTCTCCCGGTAGTTTTTGCTTCATGCAAAGGTTGATAGGCAACCACTGGAGGTGTTTGGAATGAAGAATAGACTGGAGTAGGGAGAGACAGGAGGAAGGGAGAACCGAGAGGAGGCTGACATAATAATCCAGTCGGGATATTATGAGAGCTTGTACCAGCACTATCACCATTTGGATGGAGAGAAAAGGGCGGATCTTGGCGATATTGTGAAGGTGAGACTGGCAGGTGTTGGTGATGGATTGGACATGTGGGGTGAATGAGAGAACCGAGTCAAGGAAGACACCAAGGATTGTGGGCCCGTGAGACGGGAAGAATGGTCGTGCCATCCACAGTGACAGGGAAGTCAGGGAGAGGACAGGGTTTGGGAGGGAAGATAAGGAGCTCAGTTTTAGACATGTTGAGTTTTAGGTGGCAGCAGACATCCAAGTGGAGATGTCCTGGAGACAGGAGGAGATATGAGCCTGGCGGGAGGGGGAGAGAACAGGGGAGGAGATGTAGCTTTGGGTGCCATCTGCGTAGAGATGATCGTTGAAACCGTGGGAGCAAATGAGTTCACCAAGGGAGTGAGTATAGATGGAGAACAGAAGAGGGCCAAGAACTGACCCTTGAGGAACCCCTACAGTTAGAGGATGGGAGGGGGAGGAGGAGCCTGCAAAGGAGACCGAGAATGAGCGGCCAGAGAGATAAGAGAACCGGGAGAGGACGGAGTCCGTGAAGCCAAGGTGAGATAGAGTGTAAAGGAGAAGGGGATGGTCGGCCATGTCAAAGGCAGCTGAGAGGTCAAGGAGGATTAGGATTGAGTAGGAGCCATTGGATTTGGCAAGAAGGAAGTCATTGATGACCGTTGAGAGAGCAGTTTCGGTCAAGTGGAGGGTACGGAAGCCGGATTGGAGGGGTTCCAGGAGAGAGTCAGTGGTATTCCTGAGCACTTACCATATACAGAACACTGGACCTAGCGCTCGGGAGAGTCCGACAGAATCAGCCGACATTTTTCCGACCCCCAGTGACCTTATGGTCTCGAGGCGGATAGATAGTAAGGTAAAATTGGTAAATAGGAAGGATATGTGGTATTTTTCAAAGGTTTATAATAATAATAATAATGTTGGTATTTGTTAAGCGCTTACTATGTGCAGAGCACTGTTCTAAGAGCTGGGGTAGACATAGGGGAATCAGGTTGTCCCACATGGGGCTCACAGTCTTAATCCCCTTTTTACAGATGAGGTAACTGAGGCCCAGAGAAGTTAAGCGACTTGCCCACAGTCACACAGCTGACAAGTGGCAGAGCTGGGATTCGAACTCATGACCTCTGACTCCAAAGCCCGTGCTCTTTCCACTGAGCCATGGTTTAGTATAGGGTGGGCCCTGAACTAATCTCTAGTGGGGTTTGTGGTCTAAGGGGGAGGGAGAAAGGGTTTTGAATATCTACTTTACAGATGAGGAAAGTGAGACCATCCAAGAGGGATTGTGGCAAGGCAAAGGCGGGGGAGTAGGTAAAATCTATGCAAGCGCAGGTATATTTACACAGAAACCAATGACTTTACTTCTCTGCAGACAAATAGCTACTTTTAATAGGTTCTAAGACTTACCCCAATGCAGGCACACACATACTTACACAGAAGTCTTGGCTCTGTCATTGTCTGATGTGTGACTCGTGCCCTTCATTCATCCCCTGTCCCAGCCCCTCAGCACTAATGTCTCTATCTATGATTTATTTAGAGTAATGTCTTTCTCCCCACTTCTAGACTGTAAGCCCACTGTGGGAAGGGAATGTGTCTCTTTACGGATGTATTGTACTTCCCAAGCTCTTAGTACGATACTATGAACACAGTAAGCCTCCAATAAATGAGATTGAATGAATGAATGAAGTCACTTAATTTCTCTCTGCCTCACTGATTTCTTGCGTCTGAAGTCGGGTAAAGGTTGTGAGTCCTATATGGGGCATGGAGTTCAACCCGATTTTGTTTAACTATCCTGCAGCTTAGCAAATATCCTGTTAAAAAAATTCATCCATTCATTCAATCGCATTTATTGAGTGCTTACTATTTGCAGAGCATTCTACTAAGCACTTGGAATGTACAGTTCGGCAACAGACAGAGAAAATCCCTGCCCAACAATGGACTCACAGTCTAAACGGGGAGACAGGCAGCAAAACAAAACAAGTAGTCTGGCGTAAATATCAACAAGACAAATAGAATCATCGCTGTATACACATCATTAAAATAAATAGAGTAATAAATGATATATACAAATATGCACAGTGCTGTGGGGAGGGGAAGGGGGAAGAGCAGAGGGCAGGAGAAGGTGGAATGGGGAGGGGAGGAGGAGCAGAAGGAAAGGGGGCGCTTGTAGAAAAATGATCCTGGAGCCGAGTGAAGTATGAAATGGAGTGGTGAAGAGAGAGATAGGAGGCAGGGAGATCAGCAAGGAGGCTGAAACAGTAATCAAGGATAAGTGATGGGATTAACCTGGTAGCAGTTTGGATGTAGAGGAAAGGGAGAATTTTAGCCATATAGTGAAGGTTGAACTGATGGGATTTAGTGATGAATTGAATAGGTGGGTTTAATGAGAGAGACGAGTCTAGGATAATGCCTGAGTTATGGGCTTGTGAGACAGGAAGGATGATGGTGCCGCCTACAGTGATGGGAAAGTCGGGGAGCATAGGGTTTGGGTGAGGCGATAAGAAGTTCTATTTTTGACATATTAAGTTGATAGGTGATGCGAAGCCATCCAAGTAGAGATGTCTTGAAGGCAGAAGGAAATGTGAGACTGCAGAGAGGGAGAGTTGGGGGCTCAAGAACCTCCAAAGATTGCCTTCCACCTCCGCAATAAACAGAAACTCCCCACCATCAGCTTTCAAGCACACAGTCACCTTGCCCCCTCCCACCTCACCTTACTACTACATTCCAGCCCACACACTTCACTCCTCTACTGCCAAGCTACTCACTCCACCTCGAGCTCATCTATCTCGTCACCGACCCGTTGCCCACATCTCCCCTCTAGCCCAGAACACCCTCCGTCTTCATATTCTGCAGACTATTACTCTTCCCAGCCTCCAAAGCCCCACTGAAGGCTCATCTCCTCCGAGAAGATTTCCCTAAGCCCTCTTTTCCTCTTCTTCCACTCCCCTCCGTAAGCCTCCAACTTGCTCCCTCTATTTGCCCCCTCTACTCCCAGCCCCATAGTACTAGTATACATAGCAATAGTTTATATGAAGTTATTTTTTTCTTTGTACACACAAGTATATTCACACCCCTAAACATACAGAGCATTTGATTTAGTGCTTTGCCAACAAAGATATACACTTAGGAAACACAGTACTTATTTCTATGGAAGAATATACACTTATTTTACTTTATTCAATTATACCCCATCTTAATACAGTGCTATAGTTAAGTGCTCAGTAAATACAGCTGATTGATTGTTGATGGATTGAAGCCTGTCCCTTAATAATAATAATAATAATTGTAGTATATGTTAAGCACTAACCCTATGCCAGGCACTGCTGCTGTTTGTCAAAGGATACACAATGCTTCCAAATGAAAGCCCATCACCGCTCTTGCTGCTGCTTTGGTTTTCCTGGTGAAAGTCTATAGCCCTTTTTTATGGTATTTTTAAGCGCTTACTATTGGCCAGGCATTGAACTAAGCACTGGGGTAGATACCATCATTATAATGATCATAATTATTATTTTTCTTATCATTAAGAAAAGTAGCAGACACATTCCCTGCCCACAATGAGCTTACAATTTGGAGGCTATCCTCAAAAACCTCCAGTGGTTGCCAATCAACCTTTGCACAAAACAAAAACTCCTCACTCTTGGCTTCAAAGCTCTCCATCACCTTGCCCCCACCTCCCTCACCTCCCTTACCTCCCTTTTCTCCTTCTACTGCCCCCCCCATACACTCCACTCCTCTGCTGCTCACCTCCTCACGGTCCCCCGTTCACGCCTATCCCACCGTCAACCCCTGGCCCACGTCCTTCCGCTGTCCTGGAATGCCCTCCCTCCTCTCATCTGCCAAACTAAACCTCTTCCTCTCTTCAAAGCCCTACTGAGAGCTCACCTCCTCCAGGAGGCCTTCCCAGACCGAGCCTCCCCTTTCTCTCTGCTCCTCCTCCCCTCTCCCTCCACACTCTGCTCCTTCCCCTTCCCCTCCCCTCAGCACTGCGCTCATTTGTATATATTATTTATTACCCTGTTTATTTTGTTAATGAGGTGTACATCCCCTTGATTCTATTTATCTTGATGATGTTGTCCTGTTTCTGTTTTGTTCTGTTTTGCTTTGCTGTTTGTCTCTGCCGTTAGGATTGTGAGCCTGTCATTGGCAGGGATTGTCTCTATCTGTTGCCAAATTGTACATTCCAAGCCCTTAGTACAGTGCTCTGCACACAGTAAGCACTCAATAAATACTATTGAATGAATGAATGAGAAGCAGTGTGGCCTTGTGGAGAGAGTCCAGGCCTGGGAGTCAAAGGACCTGAGTTCCAATGCCGGCACCTCCAAAAGCCCCATGTGTGACTTTGGACAAGTCGCTCCACTTCTTTGAGTCTCAGGTCTCCTGTTCTCCCTCTTACTCAGGCTGTAAGTCCCATATGGGACAGAAACTATGTCCAACCTTTCAGCTGTATCTACCCCAGTGCTTAGAATGGTGTTGAACATAGTAAGCGATTAACAAACTGCATAAAAAAAGGGTTCTGTGAGACATATGACAACCCAGGCATCAATGTTTAGTACAGTGCTTGACACGTAGTAAGCGCTTAACAAATACCATTAATATTATCCATTAGACAAGATCTGCACAGTGGCCAGCCTGAAAGCTGACTCACCCTTCCTCCCTGTCTTTCCCCCACTTCCCTGCCTTTTCCTTCCACTCCTTCCAGGCTCCAGGATTAAGAGCCCCCTAAAGTTGGCCTTCTTCACCCCGAGAAGCAGCGTGGCTCACTGGAAAGAGCACAGGCTTTGGAGTCAGAGGTCATGGGTTCAAACCCCGGCTCTGCCACTTGCCAGCTGTGTGACTTTGGGCAAGTCACTTAACTTCTCGGTGCCTCAGTTCCCTCATCTGTAAAATGGGGATTAAGACTGTGAGCCCCACGTGGGACAACCTGATTCCCCTGTGTCTACCCCAGCGCTTAGAACAGTGCTCGGCACATAGTAAGCGCTTAACAAATACCAACATTATTATTATTATTATTACCAACAATCCTTTCCCGTAAGCTGAACGGGACAGAAGCAGGGAGGAGAGAAGCAGCGCACCCAGAGGAAGGGGCCCAGGCCTCGGAGTCAGAGGACCTGGGTTCCAGTTCCGGTTCTGTCACGTATCTGCTTGGACCCTGGGCGAGTCGCTTCACTTCTCTGGGCCTCAGTCATCTTATCTGTAAAATGGGGGATCAAGAGTGTGAGCCATATGTGGGACAGGGACCGTATCCGACCTATCATGTTATCCACCGTGGCATCCAGCACAGTATCTGGTACATAGAAAGCGCTCAAGCAATACCATTAAAAAGGAAACAAAAAGGAGACAGAATGGTGGGGATTGTGGGGACTGGGGAGGCCTCAGTGAAAAGTATGAGTTCATTCATTGCTTCACTGATTGATTGATTCATTCATTGATTCACTCCCATTCTTATTTATTGACTATTCCCCGGGTGCAAAGCAATGTGCCAAGCAATGTACTAAGCATTGGAAAAGCACTCGATGAGAATTAGACCCCATCCTCATAGGTGAACAGATTGCAGGTGTCTATAGTTAAGGATGTTTTTCCAGATCCTTTTAATGATGAGCAGCTGCAAATCGTCTCCTTAATAGGGAGAAGCAGCGTGGCTCAGTGGAAAAAGCACAGGTTTGGGAGTCAGAGGTCATGGGTTCTAATCCCAGCTCCACCGCTTGTCAGCTATGTGACCTTGGGTGAGTCACTTCACTTCTCTGTGCCTCAGTTACTTCATCTGTAAAATGGGGATTAAGACTGTGAGCCCCATGTGGGACAACCTGATTACCTTGTATCACCCCCAGCGCTTAGAACAGTGCTTTGCACATAGTAAGATCTCAACAAATGCCATTATTATTACTAATAGCCTTCTGCCTCTTCCTTCCCTAATTCTACAGCCCCACCCCCAGAAACCCAGTCTTTCCATTAAATGCCCTTCAAAGATCTAAAGACTTCTCAGCATTTCCCTACCCCACATGAGGCCCAAAATTCAGGAGTTCCAAGAAGCAGCACAACCTTGTGGAAAGGGCCTGAGCATTAAAGGACCTGAGTTCCAATCTCTGCTCTGCCAAATGCATGTTGTGTGACCTTGGACAAGTCACTCCACTTCTCTGGGCCTTGGTTCTCCCTCCTACTTTGACTGTGAGCCCCATAAGGGACAGGTCCTGGGTCTGACCTGATTCACTTTAATCTACTCCAGAGCTTAGAACAGTGTTGAGCACATAGTAAGTGATTAAAAAATAGCATTAAAAAGTGTTCCATGAATCATGTCACATCCAAGATATCAGTGCTTAATACAGTGCTTGGCACATAGTAAGCACTTAACAATTACCATTATTATTATTAGTCCAAGACTGCAAGTGCCATCAGTGGCCTCCCTGGTAGTCAGCCTTAAAGAGAGAAGCAGCATGGCATAGGGGAAAGAGCACAGGCTTGGGAGTCCAGAGGTTGAGGGTTCTAATCCCAGCTCCGCCACTTGTCAGCTGGGTGACTTTGGGCAAGCCGCTTCACTTCTCTGGACCTTATTTGTAAAATGGAAGATCAAGAGTGTGAGCCCCTTGTGGGACAGGGGCCAAGCCCAACTTGACTATCTTATATCCACACTGGTGCCCAGCACAGTGCCTGGCACATAGAAAGCACTGAACAAATGCCATTAAAAGGAAACAAACTGAAAAGGAGAGACAGAGTGGAGGGCACTCTGAGGCCTGGGGTGGACTCAGTAAAGAGCTTGAGTTGATTCATTGACTGATTGATTCATTCATTCTTATTTATTGAATATCCTCCTGGGTGCAAAGCACTGTACTAAGCACTGGGTAAGCCCCGGATGAGAATTAGACCCAATCCTCAGGTTATGTGAATGGGTTGCAGGTGTCTACAATTAAGGATGTTTTTCCAGATCCTTTTAATGATGGGCAGCTGCAAATCTCCTTCACCTTAATAGCCTTTTGCGTCTTCCTTCCCTGATTCTATAGCCCCACCCCAAGAAATCCAATCTTTCCACTAGGTGCCCTTCAATGGGGAAAGTCACATTGTCCTTTCAAAGCTCCAGAGGCTGGTGGGTCTTTCCCTACCTTGTCTTGGGCCAGTGGGTTCTTTTTCTTGTAGGCTGTGGAGAGGAGAGGGAGTACGTTTTTCTGGGGGGTTGGTGAGCAGGGTCTGTGATGCCCCCTTCGTTAGCTCATCTTTCGTTCAGCTGTGATAGTTGATGGAAATGGGGAGATGGGTTGGTTTTGATGATTCAGGAGTGAGTTGGGTTGATGCTTTGGGGGGCAACTGAAGGCTGAGCTAATGGATGTGAACTACAGAGATGATGGGGTGGCTTGTGGGAGGAGTTGACTTTATATGGTGACTCAGAAATGATTTGGGTGCTTAAGCTTGGGATACTTAGTTTTTCTTTTTCAATTGTATTTACTGAGTACTTACTGGGTGCAAAGCACTGTACTAAGTGCTTGGGAGAATATAACAACAGACAGGTATATTCCCTGCCCACCATGAGCTCATAGATTTTATTGATTATGGTGATTGGGGGGAGGGGTGGTCAAATAAGGGGCTGGTCTCAAGGGTTTGAAGTTGAGAGGTAGGAAGGGAAGACCCCAGTCTGGGATAATTGATTGAAATAGGGATGGTGAAACTTTGGGGGAGGGGGCTGCAGTTGGGAGCTATATTGTATTCACCCAAGTGCTTAGTACAGTGTTCTACCCCCAGTAAATACTGCATATATATGAATGAGTTTGGGTTTGTATTGATATCAATGATTTGGGTTGATAATCCAGGGTTGGGCTACCCGATATCTCCAGAATCAATTGATCTAAGAGAGGGGTGGAGAAAAGAAGAGGTGTGGTGGAGACCAGGGCTAGATAGTCAGTGTTGACTGCATTATTGATGTGTGGGCTATGGAGAGGGCTGAGGGTGGTCTGGGGATTGTGCTAGATACCACTGAGTTGTCTATACTGCTGATGTGATGATGATTGCATCTGTTAAGTGCTTACTATGTGTCAAGCTCTGAGTGCTGGGGTAGGTACAAGATAATCAGATTGGACGCTGTTGGGGAACAGTGTTTGTGGTTCAGCCTCTGATGTGGCTACCGTACTCATGCTCTGGAGGGGCAGGGCGTACCCCTCTACACAGCTTTTGGTTTTTGCTGACCGGGACATAAGTCTGCGATGCAGGAAGAGAATTGTCTAATTGGGATAACAAAATATCTTGGGAACGGAGGAAGTTGAGAAGTTGTGATGCTATTTAAGTCTATTCTTAGGGGGGAAGATTGATGCTCCGAGTCTAGAGAAGAAGGTATTGGAGAGGCAGAAACCATGGGATGCATAGGGGGTGGGGTGCAGGTCCTCTGTGTGTCTCTGTCATTGCGCCTTCCTCCTGTGCTCTTGCCAGCCCCCAGTTAGCTAGGATTGCCTACTCGACCATCAGGTCACCAAAGCCAGTGACCTTCCACAACCTCAACATGGCACCCTGTGCCTTGAATGTGCTAGGAGGTGAGGGGCTGCTTTTGCAAGGTTCATGCCCCCTGACATTCACAAGTAGATGAATATCCTGCTTCACTAAGCCTTCTTCACTGGATTCAGTGCCATGGGTTGGTCCTGGAAGTATCAGTATGGGAGTGTCAAACTGTGAGCCCCCCGGGGCAGGAACTGAGATATATACACACACACTTGTGTCCCACATATTCCCTCCCTTCCTATAATTTTATTTAGCGTTTGCCTCTCCCAGTAGAATTTAAGACCCTGGAGGGCAGGGGTCATGTCTACCAAGTGCTTGGAAAGGTTCAACAGAGCTGGCAAAGTGGTCTGCATAAAATCAACCCTACTGATTCAACGCCCATGAGCCGTCTTCAGCAATGTCCACCCTCCTGAGTCAAATCACCCTCCTCTAGTTAATAAGCCAGGCAGAGGAGAGAGAAGACAGAGATCTGTTGAGAAACCAGCTGGCTTCCACCTCCTCTTGCATAATAAGAATAATAATTGGGATGGCATTTGTTAAATGCTCACTATGTGCTAAGCACTCTGCCAAGTACTGAGTAGATTCAAGATTATTAGGTCACAGTCAATTCCCATCCCACAGTATAAGAAGGAGGGGGAACAAGTATTGAATCCCCATTTTTTGTTTTTGTTATTAATGGTATTAAGCATTTACCATGAGTTCCAATTACTCCCCCCCAACACCACACCAAATCTGGGCAAAATCTCTCTATTACAAACACTTTTTTGGGTGCTGCTATTTCTGGATGCTGCAGTGAGTCTATTTAAATCTCTAGGGAAGTGTTATAATTATTATAGAATAAGCTCATTAGGCAATCAGTGATTAATAGAGCACTTACTGTGTACAGAGCACTGTACGAAGCACTTGGGAGAGTCCACAATAATGGAGTTGGGACACACATTCCCTGCCCAAAGTGAGCTTACAGTCTACAGGGGAAGACAGTTATAAATTATAGAGAGGGGAAAGAGTAGAGTGGAAGCCTAATCGATGACTTGATGACATTGTCCTGAAAGAAAAGTTTTCCCACTCTCACGTGGCAGATTGTTGGAGATGTGGATTTGGGAGTGATTCATATTGATGTGGTAGTTGAAGCCATGTCATTATTAGGGGATTTAAATACAAAGTACTGTGGCCTAGTGGACAGAGCCTGGGAGTCATTCATTCAGTCATATTTATTGAGCACTTACTGCAAGCAGAACACTCTACAAAGAGCTTGGAAAGTACAATTCAGCAACAAATAGAGACAGTGCCTGCCCACAATGGGATCACAGTCTAGAAGTAGGAGACAGACATCAAAACAAGTAACCAGGCATCAGTGACAATATAAATACATAGTATTATAGATATATACACATCATTAATGAAATTACAAATATGTACACATACAAGTGCTGTGGGGCTAGTTTTGGGGTAGAGCAGAGGGAGCGTGTGGGGGCAATGGAGAGGGGAGGGGGAGCAGAGGAAAGGGGGGCTTAGTCCAGGAAGGCCCCCGGAGGAGGTGAGCTTTCAGTAGGGCTTTGAAGGGGAGGAAGGGTGCTAGTTTGGTGGATTTGAGAAGGGAAAGTATTCCAGGCCAGAGGTAGGACTTGGGCCAGGGGTCGACGGCGGAACAGGTGAGAACGAGGCCCAGTGAGGAGGTTAGCGGCGGCAAAGGACCGGAATGTGGGGGCTGGGATGGAAGAGGAGAGACGGGAGATGAGGTAGGAGAGGGCAAGGGGATGGAGAGCTTTGAAGCCAAGAGTGAGGAGTTTTTGTTTGATATGGAGGTTGAAAGGCAACCCCTGGAGTCAGAAGGACCTGGCCTCTAGTTCCATCTCTGCCACTTGTCTGCTGTGTGATGTTGGACAAGCTACTTCACTTCTCTGTACCTCAGTTACCTCATCTGTCAAATGGGGATAAAGACCGTGAGTCCCATGCGCACAGCCACTGAAGAGTAGTCAGTTACAGAGGGACCTGGGAGGCCAATGCGGGAGTGTTGTCAGGTTGAAGGTGTTCTGTTGTGTGTCCGAATGTGGTGAAAGTGAGGAGATGAAGGAAACGAAGAGAGACTGTTACACTTTGAAATGTTAAGCCCCTTTGTTTTTCTTATGTGGTGCGCAGCCATACTGGTGGTTGTGTACTAACACAGTGGATTTCTCTGGGCCGCAACAAACTGGAAGTGGTCAACTTCCAATTCTGGAAACCTCTGCCTCACTCCATGATGTGAGAAGAGCAGTGTGGTCTAGGGGATAGAGCCTGGGCTTGTTAGTCAGAGGGACCTGGGTTCTCATCCTGGCTCCACCGCTTGTCTGCTGAGCCACCTGGGTGAAGAAAGTTCCTTCACTTCTCTGGGCCTCAATTACCTCATCTGGAAGACAGGGATCAAGACTGTGAGACCCAGGTGGGACAGGGACTATATCCGATCTGATTAACTTGTCTCTGCCGCAGAGCTTAGTACAGTGCCTGGCACATAGGTGTTTAACAAATACCATTTTTTAAAAAAAAGGAAAGTGAGTCAACATGCCATGTCCCTCTTGCAGCTGCCTTAGGATCCCACCAACATTCCTCCAAGAAGCCGTCCCTGTCTAAGCCCTCCTTTCCTCTTCTCCTCTTCGCCCTCCTCCCCTCCATAAAAACCCAACAAAACACACAAAACTAGGTCGTCTGCCATTTCCAACCCTTTGCCTCTAGCTGTGAGACCTGCTGTTACTGGAGAGTGAGGTGTTTGGTTACAGATGAGAACCTCAGAGGGCAGGATGGGGGAACCCGGCCCCTCAGCCTCACTATTCCATGTGTGTCCTTCCGAGGCCACTTTCCTCAACCCATTATGGGACTCAGCCAGGACTGGAGGACATGCTCCAGTAACAATCGACTTCCATCAGAGTGATGCTCCAGGATCCTTCTCCAGGCAACTGGGAGAGGTCTTGGAGGTGGTCCCAAGTTTTTGCTTACACCCCTGCTGGCTCAGGCACAGAAAGAAGCCCCACAGTGCACCTCGTGGGGTAGGATGACCAAGGGCGGAATCTGACCAACTATTTCTCTCCAAACAGATGCTGTTGAGTGCACCGCCCTGACCTTGAGGACCCTTCCCTCGCAGTGTGGGCACAGTCAAGTCAATCCCCAGCCTTGCCCCACCAGTGAAAGATTGAACTGTGGACCATGTTACCACAACAAAGGGAAGGGTTTTTTTGTGTGTGCGTGAGTGGGTATGCACACACAAATAATGGGGTTAAGCTCCTGGGGGAGGATAGTTTAGATAAGGCTGCCTCTCTTGGTATGAAGACCAGTTCCCTGCACCCACAGTCCTGTCTGCAACCTGGAAAGCCTCAGGCCCTGGAGAAGAGACCTGTCTGGGCCTGCCAATGGTGGCTTCTGGGACTCATGTCCAGAGTCTGACAGGAAGATTATCAGTGGGCCCATTCCTCTATGAAAAGTGGAGTTCTGAGATGGAGTTTTCACAGATTCAGACAGGGAGCATGGAAGGCAGGCATTGTATTCAAAATGGAGTTTTGTCCAGTTTGGGTTGGACCTCCAGTCCCTGGAGTACAAGCCCCTCCTGGTCTAACAGATTTGGAAGGGGAGATTAAGTATTAATAGGGCAGAGTCTTGCATTCACCTTATGTGTGATTATCTGGGTTTGTAGACTCTCCCATAGTGTTGGGGTCTTTGGGAGAAGGGAAAATTGAATGCTTGCTTAAAAATGCCTGAAACCTCTACCTTTCTCTCTCTATCTTTGAGACCATTGATTCTCCTGGAGACAGTATCTGGTGATTTTCAATGTGGTCCTTGGCTGTAGACAGAAGGCATGCTGAGAAACCCAAATCTTCAGGATCACTAATCCAGGTATCCCTGCCAAGGTTTCAGACGTGCATTGGCCAGGACCCGCGGAGAAGGTCCAATTAAACTATCCTTCCATCAGACTGATACACTGCGTTCCTATACCAAGTTGCCAGATGAGGTCTCAGCAGGGCGTGCCCCCAAGTTGCTTGTTTAGATGGCTGTGAGACCCAGAAGGAAGTCCCGCAGCTTCAGTCCCTAAAAGGTTGGGGTGGGAGGACAGAGGGGAGACTGTGACTAACTATTACTCTCTAAAGAGGCAGCTCAATGCATTTCCCTGGCTTTGAGGACCATCTCTCTGCAGTTTGGACTGTCAGATTATTTCTCAGACTTGGCCTACTACTGAGATTGGAGCCATAGACTGAACTTCTCCCTCAAAAGGACAGCTGTGTGTGTGTAGTGAATGATAGGAGGGTTAGCTGGGTTGATGGACATAACCATGAGGAAGAGGATGCCAGTGATGACACAGAAGGTGGTTCCTGAAAATGGGTCAGGGGATCTGCAGGACACTGGTTCTATTTGACTTGACTGTGGGACTGAAGACCTGGAGCCCTTAATTCTACAGATGGGTCAAAGTCCTGCCTTCCCAATCACCCTGCACATCCTCAATCCCCAGGGAAGGGACTCTTCTGTGTCTGACGGTAGTTTCTGGGGAAGCCAGGTTGGTGGTATGTCAGGAGTAAGGCAGGGATTGTCACTGTCTACCTCATTCTCTGCTGAGAAATTGGGTTATGAGGATTTTAGTAGGAAATGGATGTCAGTGGTAACTGACACAGTGAGGTGCAGTAGGTAAGTTGTCTTGATAGTGAAGTATACAGACTGGGAAGCGGAAAAGGCAGCCACTGTACTAGAAACTGACCTCTGTCCAATGTACAAATATGTTGGGTATCTCTGGACTCAAGAATACCAGCCCTCCAGGACTGATATTTGGAGGGGGGAAGGATCTCTGGGGTAGAGAGGGGTCCAGAGTGACTTATAGGGTAGAGCATAGTAGTAAACAGTTCTCTCACTGGAGCTGCCTTGCATATCTCTAGCTCCCATAGAAGGGACCTTTTTATCTGCTAGGAGTATTCATTCAATAGTATTTATTGAGCGCTTACTATGTGCAGAGCACTGTACTAAGCGCTTGGGATGAACAAGTCGGCAACAGATAGAGACAGTCCCTGCCGTTTGACGGGCTTACAGTCTAATCGGGGGAGACGGACAGACAAGAACAATGGCACTAAACAGCGTCAAGGGGAAGAACATCTCGTAAAAACAATGGCAACTAAATAGAATCAAGGCGATGTACAATTCATTAACAAAATAAATAGGGTAACGAAAATATATACAGTTGAGCGGACGGGTACAGTGCTGTGGGGATGGGAAGGGAGAGGTGGAGGAGCAGAGGGAAAAGGGGAAAATGAGGCTTTAGCTGCGGAGAGGTAAAGGGGGGATGGCAGAGGGAGTAGAGGGGGAAGAGGAGCTCAGTCTGGGAAGGCCTCTTGGAGGAGGTGATTTTTAAGTAAGGTTTTGAAGAGGGAAAGAGAATCAGTTTGGCGGAGGTGAGGAGGGAGGGCGTTCCAGGACCGCGGGAGGACGTGACCCAGGGGTCGACGGCGGGATAGGCGAGACCGAGGGACGGCGAGGAGGTGGGCGGCAGAGGAGCGGAGCGTGCGGGGTGGGCGGTAGAAAGAGAGAAGGGAGGAGAGGTAGGAAGGGGCAAGGTGGTGGAGAGCCTTGAAGCCTAGAGTGAGGAGTTTTTGTTTGGAGCGGAGGTCGATAGGCAACCACTGGAGTTGTTTAAGAAGGGGAGTGACATGCCCAGATCGTTTCTGCAGGAAGACGAGCCGGGCAGCGGAGTGAAGAATAGACCGGAGCGGGGCGAGAGAGGAGGAAGGGAGGTCAGAGAGAAGGCTGACACAGTAGTCTAGCCGGGATATAACGAGAGCCCGTAATAGTAAGGTAGCCGTTTGGGTGGAGAGGAAAGGGCGGATCTTGGCGATATTGTAGAGGTGAAACCTGCAGGTCTTGGTAACGGATAGGATGTGTGGGGTGAACGAGAGGGACGAGTCAAGGATGACACCGAGATTGCGGGCCTGCGGGACGGGAAGGATGGTCGTGCCATCCACGGTGATGGAGAAGTCTGGGAGCGGACCGGGCTTGGGAGGGAAGATGAGGAGCTCAGTCTTGCTCATGTTGAGTTTTAGGTGGCGGGCAGACATCCAGGTGGAGACGTCCCGGAGGCTCTCAGGGGAGTGGGAGGTCAGTGTCCAGACTGTATTTGTGGGTTCCACACCCAGCCACCCCATTCTTCTTGGAGTCCTGTAGCCTTCACACTGAGTTTTTTGTAGGGCGTATAGAAAGATTTGGTGCCAGGTACTGCAGGTCTTACCACTTCCCTGTTTAGTCTGTCACTGCACCTGGGAGATCTCTTGCCCTTTGAGTCCAGGCATTTCCTAGCCCAGTGGCTTCTGTTCAGAAGGGAGGTGAGATATTAGGAAAGGTGCCCAAATAACAGACTAGATTGTGACTGCCCACCTGCCGGCCATTCCACCGGACGCGGACCACTCGGGTTCTCCACGGCCACGAGGATCTTCTCTTTGTGGCATGGATACCGACTGGATGGCTTCCCAGGCCTCACCAGAGACTGAGCTAAGAACGATCCCTTGCCCCTAATCATTTCCTTGAGGCTAAATATCCTGTTGCCAGGGGCAATCTACTGCCTCTTCCAGAAAGCGGTGAGTTTGTGTGTGCATCTTGGGGTTGTGAGGGTGCCGTTCATTCAATTGTGTTAATTGAGCACTTACGGTGTGCAGAGCACTGAACTAAAGGCTTGGGAGAGTACAATATCACAATGAACAGCCCCATTCCCTGCCCACAACAAGTTTACAGTCTAGAGGGGGAAGACAGACAATGATGGAAGTGAGGATCGGAGTGGGGTTAAATGGAGGAAATCAGGTGCTGGTCGGGGGCTCTGCTCTCTCAGCACCGAGGCCGGCCCTGGATCCAGTGCTTAGAACAGTGCTTGGCACAAAGTAAGCACTTAACAAATACCATAATTATTATTTTCCAGGGGCCAGGTCTCTGTACTGGGGATAGATTCTGCCAACTGGACTACAGGCTGGAAAAGACCTGGGGCCCTTAAATCAATGGACGGGTCAAACACCACTGAGTCCACAGACCAGTCTTCAGCACTGACCCATATGAAGCTCTGGCCCTTGAGAAAGGAGTCCTTTTTGCTGATGGTGGAGAGGGCCTGGGGAGAAAGGGGACCAGCATCAGAAATGAGTCCATTTGCCATGTCAGGTTCTGTGTGCGTCTGTGTGTGGTCCATCACTTGTGGAGGAGAGCATTATAGGGAATCTAGGCTGAGACCAAATTATTGGGGTATTGGAAGAGGAATGGTTCATGGAAATTGCATTGTCAATGCAAGTGGTTTTCTCACCTGAAAGCACTGGAGTTAGTGGTTTGAGGGAGATGCATGTGGGGATCAGGGGCCTTCTGGTGTCAAGTGTTTTTGTAAACTGAGAAATGAAAGGAGCTTCTAAACCCTCCACTTGACCGAGGGCTGCAGAAAAGTTGTTCCAAAGCCCTGTGTTCCGGGGTTTTGCGAGGCTCATGATGATGATAATGGCAGCCACTGTACTAAGCGTGAGGGTGGATGGAAAGAGCACGGGGTTTGGAGTCGGAGGACATAGGTTCTAATCCTGACTCCGCCACTTGTCTGCTGTGTGAGCTTGGCCAAGCGGTTTAACTTCTTTGGGCCTCAGTTACCTCATCTGTAAAATGGAGATTAAAACGGTGAGCCTCCTGATTACCTTGTATCTATCCCAGGGCTTAGAACAGTGGTCAGCACATAGTAAGCACTTAACAGAAACCATTATCATTATTGCTATGCAAGCAAATTGGATTGAAACAATCCCTGTCCCACATGGGCTCACAGTCTTAATCCCCTTTTACAGGTGAGGTAACTGGGATACAGGGAAGTTAAGTGACCCACCCAAGGTAAACAGCAGACAAGTGGCGGAGCCAGACTTGAAACCCAGGTTCTTCGGACTCCCGGGTCTGTGCTCTAACCACTAGGCCAAGCTGTTTCTTGTCACATCATTAACATGCTCATCCCCTCTTTTCCTCGTGTCACCCCCTGCCCCTTGACCCCTACCACTTGTCAGCTGTGTGACTTTGAGCAAGTCACTTAACTTCTTGGTGCCTCAGTTCCCTCATCTGTAAAATGGGGATTAAGACTGTGAGCCTCATGTGGGACAAACTAATTACCTTGTATCTACCTCAGCGCTTAGAACAGTGCTCGGTACATAGGAAGCGCTTAACAAATACCAACATTATTATTATTATTATTACCAAGTCTGTGACCAGTCAGCTCAGAGGCAGACAGGAGTCCGGCAGCACCAACGCTCTGCAGTGCCCGGCTCGGGGTAGGATGACACGAGGGAGAATCTGACTGGCTATTTCTCGGTAAGCAGAGGCTGCTCAACCCCTCGCCCTGGCCTTGAGGACCATCCCCTTGCAGTGTGGGTTCAGTCAAATCAATTCTCAGATTTACCCCACCCTGGAGGAATGAAACTGTGGGCCACACTGCCACTACAAAGGGAAGGTTGTGTGTGTGAAAGAGAGAAAGAAAGAAATGGGCTTAGATTTTGGGATAGGATAATGAGGCAGAGGCTGACAATCTTGGTAAGGAGGCTGGTTCTGGAAGCCGAAGCTGTGTGCAGGAAACTGGTTGTGTGGGACACGACCGCAGGACTGAGAAAACCCAGGGCCCTTAATTCTATAGACAGGTCAGATCGTCTCTGTCAACAGTCCTGTATGCAGGGTCACCCTCCACAACCTCAGTCCCTGGAGAAGGGACCCTTCTGTGTAACAGTGGTGACTTCTGCAGGTCCAGTGTCAGGAGCAGGACAGGGTAGCTTCCATCCATCTCTGAGGAGCAGAACGTTGCGGAGTCCCTTCGGGGAACAGGTTAGCTGAGATGTCGGTTGGGAGTAGCAGAGCAGTGAGGCTTGGTACTTGAAGTTGACGTATGCGGTTGTACTGGACTTCCAGTCTCTGGAGAAGGAGCCCCTCCGGGAGTAACAGAGCTGAGGTTCTGAGGAGGGGGCCACTAAGTATCAGTAGGGCAGAGTGTTGTATTCAGCTTAGCTGGGGTGGCCTGTCTACACACCTCTCCTCTTGTGATGAGAGGTTCAGTGTTTGGTGGGGAGAGGGAAAAACGATGTGTACAGAAAAAAACCCTCGGTTGTCTGCAATCTCCTACCCCTCCCACTCCAGTTATGGGACAACTGAGTCTGCTGGAGATTGAAAGGTCTGCAGAGGCAGACTGCAGAGGGCAGGATGGGGGAACCCGGGCCCTTGGGCTCAGTAATCCACTTGTATCTCTTAAGACCAGATTCCACAACTCCAGGTGGGTTTTATTCAAGACTGATGGAGAAGCTCCGGTGACACCTCCCTTCCAAGCTCTACTGCCTCCTACCCACAGGAGGTCTCTGCAGTGAGTCCTATGCATTGGAGGGGAGTGGGTTAGGGGGCAGGGAGGGGAGCACAGGGTCACCCTACACATCTTCAGTCCCTGGAGAAGGGATCCTGTAGGCTCAGACAAGAAAGGAACCCCATAGAACCAACCTAAGAAGTACCCAGTTCAGGGTAGGATGACTCAAGGGAGAATCTGACCGACTATTACATTCCAAACAGAGGCTGCTCAATGCATCACCCTGGTCTTGGGGCCCATCCTCTTCCAGTGTGGGCACAGTAGAATCAGTTCTCATACTTGCCTTGCCAGTGAAAGATGGAGCCATGGGCTGTATTGCCACCATGATGGGAAGGTTTTGTGCTGGTGTTGGTGTGTGTGTTTATCAGTGGGATTAACTTTTAGGGGAAAGGAGAGTGAAGATAGGGCTGCCATTCTTATGGATTCTGGCTCGAAGTGAGACTGAGGATCTACACAAAGAATTGGTCTTGTTGACTTGACTAGGGGACTGAGAAGACTCAGGACCCTTAATTCCATAGATGGGTCAAACCTTTGTGTGCCCACAGTCCTGTCTGCAGGGTCAACTGGCACAAAGTTGGCTCCCGAAGAAGGGACCGATCTGACCCTGCCAGTGGTGGCTCTGGGAGTTGTGTCAGGGGCAGGGCAGAAGGCATCCATGTGCCCACCCCAATCCTCTCCGAGAAGCAACTGTGCGGACTTCCGTCCAAGACCAAGTCAACAGCGGGTATAATAGAGAGGAGCGGAGCAGGCAGGCTTTGTACTAGAAATTGACTTGACTGGTTGTTCTGGCCTTCCAGTCCCTGGAGAATGAACCCTTGCTGGGATTCTGAGGAGCATGCAGCTAAATGTTAATAGGGAAGAATATTGCAGTCAGCTATGGTGGTCAGTGTTCTTTTTTTCAGGGGGCGGGCAGTATTTTGCCCCCTCAAACCCCCAAAAAACAAAAAATAAGAGGTTGTCTGCAATCCCCTACTCCTCCATCTCCGCCTGTAAGAACTGATTCTCCTCCATCAGTCCCCCAGAGGAAATCTTGGTGGTGTGTACCAAATTCTTGACCACACCCCTGCCAGCTCCATGCCTTGCCAGCTCAGACACAGAAAGAAGCCCTGCAATGCACAGCTTGGGGTAGGATGACCAAGAGAGGATTCTGACCATTCTTTCATTCATTCAATAGTATTTACTGAGCGCTTACTGTGTGCAGAGCACTGTACTAAGTGCTTGGAAAGTACAGTACAGATATGACCAGCTATTATTTTCCAAACAAATGCTGTTGAATGCATCGCCCTGGCCTTGAGGACCACCCCCTTACAGTGTGGACACAGTCAAGTCAATCCCCAGACTTGCCCCACCAGTGAGGGATTAAACTGCATGGACCATGTTGCCGTCAAAAAGGGAAGGAGTTTGCTTATTTTGTGTGTACGTGTGTGTCTGCACAAGAATAATGGGGCTAGCTTTTGGAGAAGGATAAGAGGCTACAACTCCTGGTATGGAGGCTAGCTGAGATTGAGTCATCACTGGTGTGGACAGGATACATGAAGTATCAGCACTGTATTCAAAACAGAATTTTGTCCAGTTTGGGTTGGACTTCCAGTCCCTGGAGTATACGCCCCTCCTGGACTAACAGATTTGGGAGGGGGTAGTTAAGTATTTTAGTAGCATGGAGTTTTGCATTCAGCTTAGGTGGGATTGATTGTGTCTATAGATCTCACCATTTCTGGTGTCGGGATCACCGGGAGGCAGGAGAATGGAATACTTGCACACAAAAAAAGTTGTCTGATATCCCTACCCTTCTCTCTCCAGCTTCCAGACTGTTAGCGTCCGGCGATTTTAGATGTGATCCTCAGGTGTGGACAGAGGGCACGGTGAGAAATCCAAGACCAGGACCAGCGGATTATAGAAGCAGCGTGGCGCAGTGGAAAGAGCACGGGCTTTGGAGTCAGGGCTCATGAGTTCGAATCCCGGCTCTGCCACTTGTCAGCTGTGTGACTGTGGGCAAGTCACTTCACTTCTCTGTGCCTCAGTTCCCTCATCTGTAAAATGGGGATTAAGACTGTGAGCCCCACGTGGGACAACCTGATTCCCCTGTGTTTACCCCAGCGCTTAGAACAGTGCTCTGCACATAGTAAGCGCTTAACAAATACCAACATTAACCCACTTCAGACCGTTGCTCTAGGATCCTGTTGCGTTTTGCTCAAGGACACCTCGGCGTTGAGTTCCCGCCACCCCCAAGTTGCATGTCCAGAAGGTTTTGAGACCCATCTGGAAGATCCGTGGCCTCAATGACTAGCAGTGCACAGGTTGGGGTGGGGTGATTGAGGGAAGACTTGGATTAGCTTTTACACTCTATTTCAGAGGCCACCCAATGCATTTCCCTGGCCTTGAGGACCATTCCTCCTCGGTTTGGACTGTCAAGTTGCTTCTTAGACTTGCCCTCCCATTGAAATGGAGCCACGGGCTGTACTGCTGTCTCATAGGGGAAGATTTTGGTTGTGAGTGGGGTGGGGAGGAGCAGATTAGCAGAATGAGAATAGAAGAGTGAGGAAGTGGATACCACTTTTGAAACAGAAGCTGGTTCCAGAAATGGAGGCTGGGACTCCATGCAGGACACTGGTTCCCTTAGATATGACTGTGGGACTGAAGACCCAGGGCCCCGAACTCTACAGAGCAGTCAAAGCCCTGCCTTCAGAGTCACCCTGCACATTTTCAGTTCCCAAAGAAGGGATTCCTCTGTGTCTGGCTTCTGGGGAATCCAGGTAGGTGGTGGTTTGTCAGGAGTAAGGCAGGGACTGAACCTGTCTACCTCATCCTCTTCTGAGAAATTGTTATGGGGATTTTTGTAGGAGATGGATGTGAATGGTAAGAGACACAGTGAGGTGCGGTGGATAAATTGAGTTGTCAGGCATACAGGCTGGAGAGCTGAAAATGTGGGCATTGTACTAGAAACTGACTTCTGTCCAATGTACAAGTGTGCTGGGTATCTCTGGGCTCAGGAATACCAGCCTTAGGGGCCTGATACTTGGGGTGGGGGGTGAGGAAAGAGTCTCCGAGGAGGAGAGGGCTCCATTATGAAGAGTAGGATAGAGCATAGTAGTGAACACTCCTTTAACTGAAACTGCCTTGCCACATCTCTAGTTCCCATGGAAAAGACCTTTCCATATCTGTTAGGGGTTGCTCCCAGGGGAGTGGGAGGTCCAGTGATAGGACCGACAAGGGGGGGTGTATATGTGTGTGTTTGTGTGTGACAGAACTCCATTATTCTCTGGATTGTGGTAGCCTCCAACCTGAATCTTTTAGGGGGCATAGAAAGATTTAGTTCTGGGACCTGCAGGCCTTACCACTCCCCTGTTTAATCTGCCATTGCACTGGAGGCTTTTTTGCCCTTTGACTCCAGTTCTCTCGAAGGCTGGGAGTATGGTGATCGAATGGCAGGGGTAGGGAAGAGGGGAGAATCCACGGTGTCTATGGCTGTCCCTTCATTCCTGTTGACCATTAGGTCGGTTTGAGGGGGCGTGGCGTGGAGGAATATCTGTTTTGGAGAAACCGCATTGTTTGACTCTCCTCCCATTTCCTTCTCAACTCGCAGGAGCGCCATCAGACCACGCATGCCACGGAGGGCTGTTGCAGGGAATCCAGGCACTAGGACCCCCTCAACCATCTCATGGCTGGTGAGAACGAATTTAACTTGGCTCTCTTCTGCTCAGCAACAAGGATTCCCCTCCCTCATTGACTCCCTTGCCTTTTGCCTTCACCATCTGTTCTAGATTTTTAACTGCTGCCTTAAAGCCCCAATGGCCCCAACTCCCTTGCCTTTTGCCTTCACCATCTGTTCTAGATTTTTAACTGCTGCCTTAAAGCCCCAATGGCCCCAACTCCCTCCTTTTCAGTGAGGCAGCTGTCCAGTGCTTAATACTATGTAGTGCTCTTTAGATGTATTTAATCAATAATACCATTACTACCAAAGGATCTAGTGACACTGGAGCCACTGAATTTGCCCTGTCCCCAAATCTTCCTCACCCACTCCTCATCCTTCCCAGTTACCTCACATCTGCCTGATTTCAAAATTAGTCCCTTCAGACTTCACCTCTGATTTTTCTTCCTTCACACTGCCTGAACATCTGTATCCACTCTTCTTCCTTTCCTGATTATCATCTCCAACCAGACCTGCGCCTATGTACATATCTGTAATTTATTAATTTATTTCTGTTAATGTATGTCTCCCCCTCTAGACTATAAGCCCGATGTGGGCGGGTACCGTTTAGTGTTGTATTAGATTCTCCCAAGTGCTTATTATGTGGAAGTAGCGTGGCTTAGTGGAAAGAGCACAGGCTTGGGAGTCAGAGGTCGTGGGTTCTAATGCTATTCCGCCACTTGTCAGCTGTGTGACTTTGGGCAAGTCACTTCGCTTCTCTGTGCCTCAGCTACCTCATCTGTAAAATGGGGAATAAGACTGTGAGCCCTTTGTGGGACAGGGTCTGTGTCCTGATTACCTTGTATCGCCCCCAGCCCTGAGAGCAGTGCTTGGCACAGAGTAAGCGCTTCACAAATACCATCATTATTATTATTACAGGGCTCTGCACACGGTAAGCACTCAATAAATACAAATGAAGGAATGAATGAGGAGGAGGAGGACGAGGAAGGGGAAAGAGGCTGGATGTGCAGGAAAATCCCGGGCCTGTTCCCTGGCTGGCTACTAGCTGGCAGTGGCCACCCGCACTCCCCAGGCCAGAGTGGGGCTGGAACCCGGCAGGCTCTTGGGAAGAGGGGGTATGACGGGGTCCAGGGGGAACCTCCACTTGACTCTGGGGCTCCCAGGGAGCCAGAGGGAGGGTAGGTCCAGGGCTCTGGCCCCCAGAGGGATGGGTGATGGTGACGGCCTGGAAAACCTGCCTCCTCACAGCTCCTGCTCCCTGGAGAGGAGATGTGAGATCATCTCAAGCTAGCATGATCATGATAATAATAATAACATGGTATTTGCTAAATGCTTACTATGGGCCAGGCACTGTTCTAAGAGCTGGAGTAATAATAATAATGATGGTATTTGTTAAGAGCCCTACTATGTGCCAAGCACTGTTCTAAGCGTTGGGATAATAATAATGATGGTATGTGTTAAGCACTTATGTGCCAAGCACTGTTCTAAGCATTGGTGTAGATACAAGATAATCAGGTTGTTCCACATGCGGCTAATGGCCTTAATCCCCATTTTAGAGATGAGGTAACTGAGACACATAGAAGTGACTTGCCCAAAGTCACACAGCTGACAAGTGTCCAACCAGATCTGCTTGTATCCACTTCAGTACTTAGTACAGTGCCTGGCACATGGTTAAATGCTTAACAAATACCATTATTACTATTATTATTATTATTGTTAATTGTTATTATTGTTAATTGTTAAGTGGCAGGTGGGGTAGATACATGCTAATCATGTTGGACATGGTCCCCCTGTCTCATGTGAGGGTCACAGTCTTCACCCCTATTTTACCAACAAGGTTACTGAGGCAGAGAGAAGTGAAGTGTCTTGCCCAAGGTCACACAGCAGACATGTGGCGCAGCCAGGATTAGAACCCAGGTCCTCCTGACTCCCAGGCCCAGGCTCTAACCACTACACCACGCTGCTTCTCAATGGGTTGGAGGGCTTTAGGCGTGGTGACCACCAACTCTTTTCTTTTTTTATGGTATTTGTTAAGCCCATCCAGCTCTGCATCAAACAAAAACTCACCATTGGCTTTAAAGCAGTCCACCACCTCGCCCCCTCCTACCTCACCTCACTACTCTCCTACTACAGCCCAACCCGCTCACTTCGCTCATCCAATGCCAACCTTCTCATGCAAACCTTTTCATGCAAACCTCCATCTTGCCCGTCTTGCCCCCAACCCCTGGCCCACGTCCTGCCTCTGGCCTGGAATGCCCTCCCTCCTCAAATCCCACAGACAATGACTCTCCCCCCCGTTCAAAGCCTTAGCGAAGACCCATCTCCTCTGAGAGGCCTTCCCTGACTAAGCCCCCCTTTCCTCTTCTCCTACTCCTTTCTGTGTCAACCTGGCTTGCTCCCTTTATTCATTCCCCCTCCCAGCCCCACACATTTATGTATCTGTCATTTATTCCTGTATATTAATGTCTGTCTCCCCCTTACCTCTCCTCCTACTCCCTTCTATGTCGCCCTGGCTTGCTCCCTTTATTCATTCCCCCTCCCAGCCCCACACACTTATGTATGTATCTGTCATTTATTTCTGTATATTAATGTCTGTCTCCCCCCGCAGACTGTAAGCTCATTGTGGGCAGAGAGTATGTCTGTTTATTGTTGCACTGTCCTCTCCCAAGTGCTTAATACAGTGCTCTGCACACAGTATGCACCCAATAAATATGATTGAATGAAGGAATAAATACCAGGCCCTGTACTAAGCACTGGGGTAGACACAGGCTAATCAGGTTGGACACAGTCCATATCCCACATAAGGCTCATAGTTTTAATAACCATTTTACAGATGAGGTTACTGGGGCACAGAGGAGTTAAGTGACCAAGGTCACACAGCAGACAGGAGGAAGAGCTGGGATCAGAACCCATGACTTCTGACTCCCAGGCCTGTACTCTTTCCACTAGGCCATGCTACCTCTCTACCTCCTTAGTGGGAGGAGGAAGCTCCACAGTCAGGAGGTGGGAGGCAGAGGAGGAGCCTGCAAAAGAGACTGAGAATAAGCGGCCAGAGAGATAGAAGGAGAGCCAGGAGAGGACAGTGCCAGCCAAGCCAAGGTCGGATAACGTTTCCAGGAGAAGGGGGCGGTCGATAGTGTCGAAGGCAGCTGAGTGGTCGAGAAGGATTAGGATGGAGTAGAGATGGTTGGATTTGGCAAGAAGGAAGTCATCAGTGACCTTTGAGAGGGCAGTTTCTGTGGAGGGACGGGGCGGAAGCCAGATTGGAGGGGGTCAAGGGGAGAATTGCAGGAGAGAAAGTGGAGGCGGCAGCAGGTGTAAACAAGTCGCTCAAGGAGTTTGGAGTGCACCTTGCTTATTTCCTACCGCAAACCAGCACGCTGATATCACTTTTCTAACACCAACCTACTCGTTGATCCTCGATCTCATCTCTCTCGCCGCTGACCCGCCGCCCACGTCCTGCCTTGGGCCTGGAACTCCCTCCCCCTTCCTATCTGACAAACGATCACTTTACCTACCTTCAAAGCCTTATTAAAATCACATCTCCACCGAGAGACCTTCCCTGACAAAGGCCTCATCTCCCCTCTTTCTCCTACTTCATCCTTGAACTTGGATTTGTACCATTTATTAACCCCGCCCCATGACACTTATGTACATATCTAAAATTTATTTTAATCTTCGTCCATCTCCTCCTCTAGACTGTAAGCTCCCTGCAGGCAGGAAATGGATCTATCAATTCTATTGTATTGTACTCTCCCAGGTGCTCAGGACAGTGCTCTTCATATAGTAAGCGTTCAAATAAATAAGATTGATTATTTTTTGTGATCCTTGTTAAGTGTATATTATATGCCAAGCACTGTTCTAATCACTGGGGTAGATATAAGATAATCAGGTTGAGCACAATCCCTGTCCCACAAAGGACTCACAGTTTTAATCCCCATTTTACAGATGATGGAATTTAAGCCCAGAGAAGTGAAGTGACTCGCCCAAGGTCACACAGCAGACAGGTGGTGCGGTCGGGACCAGAACCCAGGTTCCGAGAAGCAGTGTGGCGCAGTGGATAGAACATGGGCCTAGGAGCCAGAAGGTCACGGGTTCTAATCCCGGCTCTGCCATTTGTCTGTTGTGTGACCTTGGGCAAGTCACTTTACTTCTCTGGCCCTGGTTGCTTCATCTGTAAAATGGGGATTGAGATTGAGAACCCCACGTGGGACAGGGACTTTAACCAACCCAATTTGCTTGTATCCACCCCAGCACTTGGCAAAAAGTAAGTGCTTAACAAATACCATAATTATTATTATTATTATTGTTCTGACTCTCAGCCCCTCCACGCTGCTCCCGTTTCCCTCCGGAGCAAAGAGGGAAGCCACCTCTTTTTCCCACTAGCCCAGAGGACAGCGGGAAGGGGTGTTTATTGCTTCCAGGGCCCAGACAGGAGGGAGCCAAGTGCCTGCCCCAATGTTGGCTCAGCCTAGCTGACCCCAGCAACACCCAGGTGACTCAGAGCGAGGAGCCCATGTGGCCACTGTCTTGGAGTGGGTAGGGAGTAGTGTGGATGTAAGACACTTCCTGTGTGCGTCAGATTCTCCCCGGCTGCGGGCCCGCCCAGGGGAAGGAGACAGGGGCGGGAATAGCCAACTTCACTCTGTCCAGTGTTTTTCTTTCCCCAAAAGCTTTTCCATCAAATGAGCTCATTTTTATTATCGTTGCAATGTACGCTCTCAAGCTCTTAGTACAGGGCTCAAGCACTCAGTCCCCCACCACACCCCCATCCCTTGTCCCCAGTGAGCTGGCCATCTGTTTTATTAAGAAAATGACACCATCAAGTGTGTGCTCCCTAAAATCTCCCCTGCCTCTCCTCAGTCCCTCCCCCCTCCTGCATCCCTCCCATCCCTCCCAGCAGCATCTCAAGAGGACATCTCCTGTCTCCTCTCAAAATCCACCCCCTCCACCTGCATGTCCGACTCCATTCCTCCACACCTTAGAAGAACTCTCACCCCTTCCCTCCCTAACAGCCATCTTCAACCGTTCATTCTCCAATGGCTTCTTCCCCACTGCTTTCAAACATGCCTATAATAATAATTATTATTATGGTATTTGTTAAGTTCTTCCTATATGCCAAGCACTCTTCTAAGTGCTGGGGTAGATATAAGGTAATCAGATTGTCCCATGTGGGGCTCACAGTCTTAATCCCCATTTTACAGATGAGGGAACTGAGGCACAGAGAATAATAATGTTGGTATTTGTTAAGCGTTTACTATGTGCAGAGCACTGTTCTAAGCGCTGGGGGAGATACAGGGTAATCAGAGTGTCCCACGTGGGGATCACAGTCTTCGTCCCCATTTTACAGGGGAGGTAACTGAGGCACGGAGAAGTGAAGTGACTTGCCCACAGTCACACAGCTGACAAGTGGCCGAGCCGGGATTAGAACCCATGACCTCTGACTCCTCAGCCCGAGCTCTTTCCACTGAGCCACTTCACTTCATTGAGAAGTGAAGCGACTTGCCCAAAGTCACACAGCTGACAAGTGGAGGAGCTGGGATTAGAACCCATGTCCTCTGACTCCCATGTCTGTGCTCATTCCACTAAGCCACGCTGCTTCTCTGCCCAAGTCTCCCCTATCCTAGAAAAAAACCCTCCTTTGACCCCACGGCTCCCTCCTACCATTCCTCTCCAAACTTCTTGAGCGAATCATCTACACCCGTTGTATCAAATTCCTCTCCTCCAATTCTCCCATGGACCCCCTCCAATCTGGCTTCCGTCCCCGTCACTCCACTAAAACCGCACTTTGGAAAGTCACCAAGGCCCTTACTCCATCCTAATCCTCCTAGACCTCTCAGCTGCCTTTGACACTGCAACCTCCCCCTTCTCCTGGAAACACTATCCATCCTTGGCTTCACTTATTCTGTCCTCTCCTGGTTCTCCTCTTTTCTCTCTGACCGTTCAATTCTCAGTCTTCTTCAAAAGTTCCTCCTCCCCCTCCCATCCCCTGGACTGTGGGGGTCCCTCAAGGTTCAGTTCTCAGTTCCCTTCTATTCTCCATCTACACTCACTCCCTTGGAGAACTCCTTCGCTCCCAAGGCTTCAATTATCACCTCTAGGAGGATGATACCCCAATCTATATCACCTCCCCTGATCTCTCTCCCTCTCTCCAGACTCACATTTCCTCCTGCCTTTAAGACACCTCTACTTGGATGTACTGCCGTCACCTCAAACTTAACAGGTCCAAGACAGAGCTCCTTATCGTCCCATCCAAACTCTGTCCTCTCCCAGACTTTCCCGTCACTGTAGACGGGATCACCATTCTTCCCACCTCACAAGCCCATAACCTTGGCATCATCCTTGACTCCTCTCTCTCATTCAGCCCACACATTTGATCCGTCACCAAATCCCGTCGGTCTCACCGTCACAGCATGGCTAAAATCCACCCTTTCCTCTCCATCCAAACTGCTACCACATTAATAAAATCACTCCTCCTATCCCACCTAGATTACTGCATCAGCTTCCTTGCTGACGTCCCGGCCTCCTGCCTCTCTCCTCTTGAGTCCATATTTCACTTTGCCGCCCGGATTATCTTTCTGCAGAAACGTTCAGGACATGTCACTCACCTCCTCAAAAAATCTCCAGTGGTTGCCCATCCACTTCCGTATCACACAGAAACCCCTCACTGTTAGCTTTAAAGCAGTCCATCACCTCGCCCCCTCCTACTTCACCTCGCTTCTCTCCTTTTACAACCCAACCTCCACACTTAATTCCTCTGGTGCTAACCTTCTCACTATGCCTCGTTTTCACCTGTCTCACTGCCAACCCCTCGGCCTCATCCTACCTTTGGCCTGGAACACCCTCCCTCCTCAAATCCGAAAGACAATGACTCTCCCGGCTTCAAAGTCTTACTGAAGGCCCATCTCCTCCAAGAGGCCTTCCCAGACTAAGCCCCACTTTTCCTCATCTCCCACTCCCTTCTGCGTCATCCTGATTTGACAACCTTTGCTGTTGTCAACAGCAACACCCTTTGCTGTTCCCTCCCTCCCCTCTCCACAGCACTTATGTATATATCTGTCATTTTATTTATTTATATTGATGTATCAATGTCTGTCTCTCCCCCTCTAGACTGTGAGCTCATTCTGGTCAGGGACTGTCTCTCTTTATTGCTGTATTGTACTTTCCCAAGCACTTAGTACAGCGCTCTGCATCCAGTAAGCGCTCAATAAATACAACTTAATGAATGAATGAATAATAATAATAATAATTTTGGTCCTTGTTAAGCACTTACCATGCACCAAGCATTGTTCTAAGCACAGGGGTAGATACGAGTTAATTAGGTTGGACACAATCCCTGTCCCACATGAGGCTCACACTCTTAATCCCCATTTTACAGGTGAGGGAACTGAGGCCCAGAGAAGTGAAGCGTCTTGAGGTCACCCAGCAGACATGTCCAGTTATCGTCCTATCTCCCTACTACCCTTCCTTTCCAAAATCTTAGAACGAGTCGTCTACAATCGATGCCTAGAATTCCTTAACTCCCATTCTCTCCTAGACCCCCTCCGATCTGGCTTCCGTCCCCTCCACTCTACCGAGACTGCTCTCTCTAAGGTCACCCGTGACCTCCTTCTTGCCAAATCCAATGGCTCCTACTCCATTCTGATCCTCCTTGACCTCTCTGCTGCCTTTGACACTGTCGACCATCCCCTCCTCCTCCGTACCTTATCTCACCTTGGCTTCACGGACTCTGTCCTCTCCTGGTTCTCCTCTTACCTCTCTGGCCGATCATTCTCGGTCTCCTACGCTGGAGCCTCCTCCCCCTCCCATCCTTTAACTGTTGGAGTTCCTCAAGGGTCAGTTCTTGGCCCTCTTCTGTTCTCCATTTACACTCACTCCCTCGGTGAACTCATTCGCTCTCACGGCTTTGACTACCATCTCTACGCAGATGACACGCAGATCTACATCTCCGCCCCTGTCCTCTCCCCCTCCCTTCGGGCTCGCATCTCCTCCTGCCTCCGGGACGTCTCCACCTGGATGTCTGCCCGCCACCTAAAACTCAACATGAGCAAGACTGAGCTCCTCATCTTCCCTCCCAAGCCCGGTCCGCTCCCAGACTTCTCCATCACCGTGGATGGCACGACCATCCTTCCCGTCCCGCAGGCCCGCAATCTCGGTGTCATCCTTGACTCGTCCCTCTCGTTCACCCCACACATCCTATCCGTTACCAAGACCTGCCGGTTTCACCTCTACAATATCGCCAAGATCCGCCCTTTCCTCTCCACCCAAACGGCTACCTTACTATTACGGGCTCTCGTTATATCCCGGCTAGACTACTGTGTCAGCCTTCTCTCTGACCTCCCTTCCTCCTCTCTCGCCCCGCTCCGGTCTATTCTTCACTCCGCTGCCCGGCTCATCTTCCTGCAGAAACGATCTGGGCATGTCACTCCCCTTCTTAAACAACTCCAGTGGTTGCCTATCGACCTCCGCTCCAAACAAAAACTCCTCACTCTAGGCTTCAAGGCTCTCCATCACCTTGCCCCTTCCTACCTCTCCTCCCTCCTCTCTTTCTACCGCCCACCCCGCACGCTCCGCTCCTCTGCCGCCCACCTCCTCGCCGTCCCTCGGTCTCGCCTATCCCGCCGTCGACCCCCGGGTCACGTCCTCCCGCGGTCCTGGAACGCCCTCCCTCCTCACCTCCGCCAAACTGATTCTCTTTCCCTCTTCAAAACCTTACTTAAAAATCACCTCCTCCAAGAGGCCTTCCCAGACTGAGCTCCTCTTCCCCCTCTACTCCCTCTGCCATCCCCCCTTTACCTCTCCGCAGCTAAAGCCTCATTTTCCCCTTTTCCCTCTGCTCCTCCACCTCTCCCTTCCCATCCCCACAGCACTGTACCCGTCCGCTCAACTGTATATATTTTCGTTACCCTATTTATTTTGTTAATGAATTGTACATCGCCTTGATTCTATTTAGTTGCCATTGTTTTTACGAGATGTTCTTCCCCTTGACGCTGTTTAGTGCCATTGTTCTTGTCTGTCCGTCTCCCCCGATTAGACTGTAAGCCCGTCAAACGGCAGGGACTGTCTCTATCTGTTGCCGACTTGTTCATCCCAAGCGCTTAGTACAGTGCTCTGCACATAGTAAGCGCTCAATAAATACTATTGAATGAATGAATGAACATGTGGCAGAGCCAGGATTAGAACCCAGGTCTACTGACTCCCACGCCCATGCTCTTGCCTCTAGGCCATGCTGCGTCTCATAGATTCCTAAGATTTCTTACCAATGACTCGTTATATAGTACTCTCCCAACCGCTTAATATGGTGCTCTGCAAACAGTAAGTACCCAGTATATATAATTGACTGATTGACTGACCCCCTCAGTTTCCCCAACTATAAAATAGGGACTGTGATTTTTTTTAAATGGTATTTGTTGAACACTTACTACTTGCCAGGCACTGTATTAAGCATTGGAGTAGATACAAGCTAATCAAGTGGGACACAGTTCTTGTCCCACTTGGGGCTCACAGTTTTAATCCCCATTTTACAGATGAGGTAACCGAAACACAGAGAAATGTAGTGACTCGTCCAAGGTCACTCAGCAAGTAAAGGGCAGAGCTGGGATTAGAGCCTAGGTCTTCCTGACTCCCACACCCGTGCTCTACCCATTAGGCCGTGCTGCTTCGCAGAGATTATCACATCTGAACAGCTGGGGCAGGGAGCAGACAAAGAAGAGAGATTGTCAAAAAATTCCTTTAGTTGATTGGTTCAGGATGCTTAGAGAAGCAGCATGGCCTAGTGGATAGAGCCCAGGCTTGGGAGTCGGAAGGACCTGGCTCTAATCCCGGCTCTGCCACTTGTCTGCTGTGTGACCTTGGGCAACTCATTTCACTTCTCTGGATCTCACTTACCTCATCTGGAAAATGGGGATGGGATTAAGACCGTGAGCCCCCATGTGGGACAGGGACTGTGTCCGACCCAATTTGCTTGTATCTCCCCCAGAGATTAGTATTCATTTAATCGTATTTATTGAGCGATTACTGTGTGCAGAACACTGTACTAAGTGCTTGGAAATGACAACAGAGCAATTAAGAGTGACAATCCCAGCCGATAACAGGCTTACACCAGCACATAGTAAGCGCTCAACAAATACTGTAATTATTATTATTGACCACGAGAATGTTTTAGGCATCCTCCTGTGTCCAGGCAGGACCCCACACGTATCGGGAAGAGGAGAGGAGAGGAGAGAAAAGGAAAGAAGAGATAGATACCTGCTTGGTGTCTTCCCCCTGACCCTCAGGGCTGGGAAGTCCTATCAGGAGTCTAATCTCAGTCTCTCCTACAAATTAATCCTGTTTTCCCCCCAGCTCCATGCGATCCCTGTCTTCCTAACAAGCCCCTTCAGATCCTTGAAGCCTGTGATTAAGAGAACCCCATTCTGCCCTAAACTGTCTCTCCTCCAGGGTGAATGACTTCTTCACCCCTATCTCCCAGGCACCATGTCACCTCGATAATGATAATAAAGGTATTTGTTAAGCACTTATTATGTGCTTGCCACTGTTCTAAACCCTGGGGTGCATACAAGCAAATCGGGTTGGACACAGTCCCTGTCCCATGTGGGGCTCACCGTCTCGATCCCCATCTGACAGATGAGGTCACTGAGGCCAAGAGAAGTGAAGCGACTTGCCCAAGGTCACACAGCAGACACACGGCCGAGCCGGGATTACGGGCAGAGCGGCGGGCATGAGAGGACGTGACTCCCCGGACTGGCCTCAGTGATGGTCAGTCAGTCTGTTCCCTAGGCATGACATGGGAGAAGCAGCACGGGCTGGTGGCTAGAGCCCGGGCCTGGGAGTCACAAGGACACGGGTTCTAATCCTGGCTCTACCACTTGTCTGCTGCGTGATCCTGGGCCAATCATTTCGTTTCTCTGTGCCTCAGTTCCCTCATCTGTAAATTGGGAATTAAGACCATGAGCCTCATGTGAGACAGGGACTGCGTCTAAACAGATTTGCTTATATTCACCCATACCCTTCACACGTACATGTATTCACATTTACATTCACAAATACCATAATTATGATTATGATGATGATTATTCCTGAGTGGCTGGGGAATGAACGGAAGGAAGAGGGGACTCCAGCCCTCCCCTTGAGGTCTGAGGGAGAAGAAAGATAGCTCACTCTCTGTCTTTTCCAAGCAAACACATTTTATCTTCTGGAAGTATCGTTCTTCTCCCTCTGTTCCTCCGCTTCGGTCTCTCTGCCAACTCCCCCCAGCTTAGCTACCGACTCTCTTCATCCACTATTCCCAATTACTCCCAGCCATGGGCCTGGGAGTCAGCGGACCTGGGTTCTAATCCCGGCTCCGCCACTTGTCTGCTGTGTGACCTCGGGCAAGTCACTTGACTTCTCTGGGCCTCAGTTACCTCATCTGTAAAATGGGGATTAAGACAGTGAGCCCTAAGTGGGACAGGGACTCTGTTCAACCCAATTAGCTCGTATCTACCCCAGCACTTAATACAGCGCCCGACATATAGTAAGCACTTAACAAATCAATCAATCAATGGTATTTACTGAGCGCTTACTCTGTGCTCAACACTGGACTAAGCACCTGGGAGAGTACAGTGATTTTATACCCTAGAGCGGAATCATTTAATTTTGATCTCGGGTTGCGCAGGGAAAACAGATCCTGATGGGTTAGGAACTTTTACAGATGTTCTTGTCATTTAAGGCTAAAAGAATTACAAGTATTGATTTGGGATTGCAGTTTCAGTATAGCATCTTGGCTCTCCGGACGTATCCGGCAGGTTTAAAAAATATTCCCTCTTAGGGATTGCAGATGGTCACACTAATGCACAGGATCCAATTGCTGACCCAACTCTGTAACATTTATTCCATTGCAAAGACTCAGGAAATTCATTTGAATTTGTGGATTCACTAAAGGTGATTCTTCTTTCCAAAATAAATACTTGAAAAGGAACTCTGAATCCTTGACTCAAATCCAATAAAAACAAAAACCAGAACCCTGCTCTCCAACCCAACCCAACTTCTAACTGTGCCATCTCACATCTCACCCTGGCTTGGGAAGCCCTCCCTCCCCAAATTCGACAGACACCCTCCCCCCCTAGCCCTTTCCACCATCAGAACGCTCCTTCTCCCCTGATAAAGTCTCAGGATCCCAAATCAGATACAGCCATTAGCCATCTCTAGCGTTTATGCACTTACGGATATCTAGCCTCAGCATTTCTGCTTATTCATCCATTATTCATTATTTATTTTGAAGGATCCATTATTTTATTTTTATGCCCCTCTCCCTAGTTCGAGTATAAGCTCCTTGTTGACAGAGAGCAGGCTACTTCTTTGGTTGGTACTTCCTAAGCGCAAAATACGATGCATTGTATCCTCCAGACTGGAAGTTCCATGCGGGCAGGGGACGTGCCTACCAATTCTATTTCTTACTCTCCCAAGTGCTTAGTACAGTGCTCTGCTCAAAGTAAGTGCTCACTAAATACTATCGATTGACTGTATCCAGTGGGTGCATGCTCTCTTAAATGCTGTTACAACGGTAATCACTGACGCCTCTCAAACTCTTCCTCCTCCTCTTCTCCTAAGCCCATCGAGGTGGGTAGGCCTGGCCAGGTTAGGGGTTTGGGAATGACTTTCTAAGAAGGAGAGGTGGATTGAGAAAGAGAGACAGAGATTGAGGGAGGGAGAGAGAGAAAGATGGATGAGAGAGAGAGGGAGAGAGAAAATGTGGAGGGAGTGTCAGACAGTCAGTCAGTCATATTTATTGAACGTTTACTGCGTGCAGAGCATTGTATTGGTTCGATTGTGTTGAGCGCTTACTGTGTGTAAAGCATGGTACTAATTGCTTGGGAGAGTGCAATATAACAACAGACACAATACCAGCCCACAACGAGCTTACAGTCTAGAGGGAGAGACAGACATTAATAGAAATAAATACATTATGGATATGGACATTAGCCCTGTGGGGCTGGGAGGGGGGATGAATAAAAGGAGCAAGTTGGGGCGACGCAGAAGGGAGAGGGAGAGGAGGAGAGGAGGGCTTAGGGAAGGCCTCTTGGAGGAGGTGTGCCTTCAATAAGCTATGAAGGACAGGGAGAACGATTGTCCTTCGGCTATGAGGAGGGAGGGCGTTCCAGGACAGAGGCAGGATGTGGGCGAGGGGTACTGGGAGAGAGAGAAGAAAGAAGAGTGATTCCTTTCCATTCCAGAAGAAAAGGGAGATGTGTGTGGAGACAGGGTGGTGGATGGGATAATAATGATGGCATTTGTTAAGCGCTTACTATGTGCAAAGCACTGTTCTAAGTGCTGAGGAGGATACAAGGTGATCAGGCTGTCCCATGGGGGCTCGCAGTCTTCATCTCCATTTTACAGATGGGGTAACTGAGGCACAGAGAAGTTAAGTGACTTGCCCAAAGTCACACAGCTGACAAGTGGCTGAGCTGGGATTTGAACCCACAACCTCTGACTCCCAAGCCCGGGCTCTTTCCACGGAGCCCCGACCCTTTGAGGGGGTCAACCACTTTTAAGAATCTGGGATTGAGTCACTAGCTCCCTCCATTCAGACTTCATAGGGCAACAGTACCTTGTCCTCTCTTTCAGACTCCCTGCTTCCTTCCCCCTCCCCTAAGTCCCAGAAGCAGCATGGCGTGGTGGATAGAGCACAGGCCAGGGAGTCAGAAGATCATGGGTTCTAATCCTGGCTCAACCCCTTGTCTGCGGTGTGACCTTGGGCAAGTCACTTCACCTCTCCGGGCCTCAGTGACCCCATCTGTAAAATGGGGATGTGGACTGTGAGTCCCACATGGGACAGGAGCTTGTATCCAGAGCTTAGTACAGTGCCTGGCACATAGTAAACACTTAATAGATACCCAGTTATTACTATGATCTCAACTTCAGTCCTCGAAGTAATTCCTTGACCTGATTGCCCCACCCTGCCTCCCCCCCCCCCCGCCAGCCACTCTCTTCCCTGAGACATGGGCTGTTGGCCATGTGGAAACCAGCCTGACTCCATTTTGTTTTCAGTCTCCATTTCGCATGAATCCACCTTGTTTCCCCAAATCCTGCTTCAGCCACATCCTGTTGTCAGTTAAAACCGGAGCCACACTTGATTGGATTCTGGGGGTGGCGTGAAAGAACCTCACGTCCAACTCGGACCATCGCCAGCTCCATCGCCCACCTTTTGGGGATGAGGTTGAGTCTGTGTTTTGGGCACCCGACTCTGTCCTCAGCCATGCAGATCTGTAGTAAATAACTGCAATGAAAAACTCCTTGTGCTGTGTTTCTGCCACTTGATTTTTCCCCTTGGACTTGACGGCAGGAAACCCTCAAATCCAAATACTAGGAGCAGGAGGGGAGGGTGAAGGGAAAGATGAGAGAGAGACAGAGGTAGAGAATAATAATGAGAATAATTGTCGTATATGTTAAGCGCTTACTATGTGCCAGCCACCCTACTGAGTGCTAAGGTGGATACCAGCAAATCGGGTTGGATACGGTCCCTGTCCCACGTGGGGCTAAGGGTCTTAATCCCCATTTTACAGATGAGGGAACTGAGCAGAGAAGGGAATGAGAGTCAATGAGAGAAATGAAGTGACTTGACCAAGGCCACACAGCAGATGAGTGGTGGGCGCGGGATTAGAACTCATGACCTTCTGACTCCCAGGCCCAGACTCTAGCCACTACTCCATGCTCCTTCATCCTACAGCAAAAACCCAAGTCTTTCCCCTCAGCCCACGGTGCTTTCCAACAACTACTAAATCCTGCTGATTTTTCCTTCAAAACATTTCCTGGATTCCCCCCCCCCCCCCCCCCCCCGCCCTCTTCCTCTCCACCCAAACAACCATCTCTGTTTGGAGCTCTGGGCAGGGAATGTGTCAGCCAACTCTGTTGTATTATACTCTCCCAAGTGCCTAGTACAGTGCTCTGCACACAGTAAACACTCAATAATTACCATTAACGATGATCAGATCCCAGTTAAGGTCCTAGAGTACCCTCAGCCTCTACCCTAAGTTTATATTCCATTCATTCATTCATTCATTTACTCCGTCGTATTTATTGAACGCTTACTGTGTGCAGAGCACTGTACTAAACACTCGGGAGAGTACACTATTACACTAAACGGACACATTCCCTATCCATGACAGGCTGCCATCGGGATCACCTCTCCAAAATACTGCTAATCTTGCGTTTATGCAATCCCCTGAAACCTCCGTTTCTCTCTCCATCCTGCAGAAAGTCATTCGTTCATTCAGTCGTCTTTATCGAGCGCTTTCTGTATGCAGAACACTGTACTAAGCGCTAGGGAGAGTTCACTATAATAATAAACAGGCATATCTTTACTTTGGGGTCTCAAGGCTGTCTCCCCGATATCTCCCTCTCCCCCCATCAACTCTTTGATCCACCGTTCCCCAGCTCACACTCTCTGATGCCCATTTAGGACCCTTCCCTCCTGCCTCACCTCTCTCACCCCAAATCTAGCAGACTGGAGATCTCCTCACCGACAAAGCCCACCTCCCCCCAGGAGCCTTCCCGATTAACTCTCACCAGCCGCCCTCAGCCCTTTCCTCTATGTGTATATTCGACTGTACATTCAGTGCAGTGCTTGCCACACATTAAAGCACTCACTAAATATGAACAATTCAACCGGTCGATCGTATTCTCATTGAGTGCTTGCTCTGTGCCGAGCACCGTTCTAAATGCTTGGGGGAGAACACTATATCACTCTAAAAGACACATTTCCCAGCCACAGAGAGCTTACAGTCTAAAGGAGGAGACAGATAATTATAGAAATATACAAAAGTGCTGTGGGGTTGAGGAGGCTATAATAATGTTGGTATTTGTTAAGCGCTTACAATGTGCCGAGCACTGTTCTAAGTGCTGGGGTAGATATAGGATAATCAGGTTGTCCCACGTGAGGCTCACAGTCTTAATCCCCATTTTACAGATGAGGGAACTGAGGCCCAGAGAAGTTAAGTGACTTGCCCACAGTCACACAGCTGACAAGTGGCAGAGCTGGAATTCGAACCCATGACCTCTGATTCCCAAGCCCGGGCTCATGTGAATAAAAGAAGAAAATCAGTGCAAACACCAGGGAGTGGGAGAAAAGAAAATGAGGGCTTACTCAAGTTAGACCTCCTTTTACGGTGTTTGTTACTTTGCTATGGTGTTTGTACTCTCCCAAACACTTAGTACAGTGCTCCGCACACAGTAAGTGCTCAGTAAATACCATTGAATGAATGTTAAGCGCTCACTATGTGTCAGATGTACTAAGCGCTGGGTTAGATACAAATTAATTGAGTTGATGACAATCACTGGCACGGGGCTCACGGTCTAAGTAGGAGGGAGAACGAGTAATCCCCATTTTACAGTGGAGAAAACTGAGGCCCAGAAAAGTTAAGTCACTTGCCCAAGGTCACACAGCAAACAATCGGCCGAGACGGGATAGAACCCAGGTCCTCTAACTCCCAGGACTGTGCTCTTTCCACTAGGCCACACTGCTTCCCCGTCTCTTGGGGAAGGTTAAGCGGGTTTAGCGAATGCCTCTTGGAGGAGATTCACTCAATCGTATTTACTGAGCACTCACCCGGTGCAGAGCACTGTACTAAGCGCTTGGCTTGGAAGTGAGGGAGAGGAATTGTCTGTCGGATTTGAGGAGGGGAGGTGGGACGGGGGTGAGAGGTCGGCGGCGAGATGGAGGGAACAGCGAGTAGGTTGGCATTAGAGGAGCAAGTGTGCGGGCTGGATTGGAATAGGAAATCGGGAAGGTGAGGTAGCAGGGGGCAAGGCGATCGATTAATTCTTTTTTCTGGGAGAAGCAAAGGGGAAGAATCTCAGAATTAAGCCTTAATTACCCCACTCTTGTGGTGTCAAGTCACCACAGGAAGAGCTGGAGAGGTGGGAGAGGGAGGCGAGGTTGTGAGGGTGATATTTAGGCAGCAGAGCTCGTGTGGGGAACTGGGGAGTCCCCGCTAGAGCTCAGTCAACTCTACCAGTTGGCTGGTATATGTAAAAATAAACAAGTTATATAAATAAATATGTATGTATTTAGTAATAATAATAATGTTGGTATTTGAGCACTGTTCTAAGCACTGGGGTAGATACAGGGTCATCAGGTTGTCCCACGTGAGGCTCACAACCTTAATACCCATTTTCCAGATGAGGTAACTGAGGCACAGAGAAGTTAAGTGACTTGTCCACAGTCACAAGCTGACAAGTGGCAGATCTGGGATTCGAACCCATGACCGCTAACTCCCAAGCCCGGGCTCTTGCCACTAAGCCACGCTGCTTCTCTATAAATAACACCGTGCTTGCTGTCTCTCTTCCCCTCTAGACTGTGAGTTCGTTGTGGGCAGGGAACGTGTCTGTCGGGTGCTGTATTGTCCTCTCCCAAGTGCTCAGTACTGAGTGCCCAAGGTAAGCGCTCAGTAAAAAAGATTGAACTAAGGAATATCAGGGAAATCTGGGTGGGACAGGGTAGCTCTTCCCGCCTCTCTCTTCCTGCTGTTCCATCCTCCCACCCCCCGGGCACCACGCTTTTAGCCGTGTTGTGGGATGCTGCCAGTTGTAAGCGTACCTGCTGGGCCCTAATGATAATAATAATAATAATAATATCTGTTAAGCCCTATCAGGCCCTGTTAATAATCATAATGATGATGGTATTTGTTAAGTGCTTCCTTTTTTCATTTTATTTTTATCTTATTTTATTTTCTTATTTTATTTTTACTAATGATGATAGTATTTAAGTGCTTACTACATGTCAAGCACTGTTCTAAGCACTGGGGAAGATACCAGCTAATCAGGTTGGATGCAGTCCCTGTCCCACATGGGCCTGGCAGTCCTCATCCCCATTTCCCAGATGAGGAAAATGGGGCCCAGAGAAGTGAAGTGAACTGTCCAGGGTCACACAGCTGACAAGGGTGGAGTGGGGATTAGAACGCAGGTCCTTCTGACTCCCAGGTCTGTGCTCTAACCACTAAGCCAGCGCTAGTAGTGGGGCTGGACACCATCCCTGTCCCAAACGGGACTCACGGACTCGATCTCCATTTTCCAGTAGAGGTAACTGAGGCCTAGGGAAGTCAAGTGACTTGCCCAAGGTCACACAGCAGACAAGTGGTGGAAATGGGATTAGAACTCAAGTCCTTCAGACTCCCAGGCCCCGCTAGGCCACGCTGCCGCCTCGGGGTGGGGAATTTGGACAACCAGCTCCCTGAGAAAGACTCCCTCCCCCACCAGCCAGCCCGAGAGGTGACCCCTCTTCAGTCCAGTGCTGGGGGTCTGGGGTTTGGTTTTCTGAACACAAAGTTTGGGGTAAGCGTTCCTGATTCTCTCTTTCTGGCCTCCCGAAGGAAAGGGTCTCCCGCCCAAATAATGATGATGATGGTATTTGTTAAGCGCTTACCATAATAATTATGGTATTTGTTAAGCTCTTACTATGTGCCCAGCACTGTTCTAAGCGCTGGAGGGATACAAGGTGATCAGGTTGTCCCCTGTGGGGCTCACGGTCTTCATCCCATTTGACAGATGAGGGAACTGAGGCCCAGAGGAGTGAAGTGACTTGTCCAAAGTCACACAGCTGACAAGTGGGGGAGCCGGGATTTGAACCCATGATCACCATGATTACCATGTGCCAGGCATTGTACTAAGTGCTGGTGCTGGAATGCCCTCCTTCCTCTCATCTGACAATCACGCTTCCCCCCTTCAGAGCCCTACTGAAGGCTCACCTCCTCCAGGAGGCTTTCCCAGATTGAGCCCCCCTTTTCCTCTGCTCCACCTCCCCATCGCCCCAACTCCCTCCCTCTGCTCTACCCTCCCATCCCGCCCCACAGCACTTGTGCATATTTGTACATATTTATTATTCCATTTATTTTATTAATGATATGTCTATATCTATAATTCTATTTACTTATTTTGATGCTATTGATGCCTGTCTATTTGTTTTGTTTTGTTCTCTGTCTCCCCCTTCTAGACTATGGGCCCGTTGTGGGATAGGGATTGTCTCTGTTGCCGAATTGTTCTTTCCAAGTGCTTAGCACACTGCTCTGCACACAATAAGCGCTCAATAAATAGGATTGAATGAATGAATGAACCCAGGTTCTCTGACTCCCGGACCCGGCTTCCTTCCACTAGGCCATGCTGCCTCTGCCAGAGATAACCGTGCTATACTCTATGGGAATTCCCCGCTCGGCAGATTATTCCCAGTCGTGAGTTTGGGTTAGTAATAATTAATAATAATTATGGTATTTGTTAAGCGCTTACTATGTTCCAGGCACTGTTCTAAGCGCTGGGGTAGACACAAGACAATCGGGTTGGGCACAGTCCCTGTCCCACAAGGGGCTCACTGTCTTCATCCCCATTTTCCAGATAAGGCCCAGAGAAGTGAAGTGACTTGCCCAAGGTCACCCAGCTCACAAGTGGCAGAGCCGGGATTAGAACTCATGACCTTGTGACTCCCAGGACCGTGCTCTATCCACTAGGCCACGGTGCTTCTTGAGTTCTCTCTGACTCTCTGTCCACTGGTGCCTGCAGTCCCCAAGGAGATTCCAAGTTTTACTGAGCCAGGACCTGACCCTCCCATAATAATAATAATTGTGGTATTTATTAAGCGTTTACTATGTGCCAGGCACTGCACTAAGCGCTGGGGGAGGATCCAAGCAAATGGAGTTGGACACAATCCTTGTCCCACAATAGGGCTCACAGTCTTCACCCCCATTTTACAGATGAGGGAACTGACTCCCAGGCCCAGGCTCTGTCAACTAGGCCTTGCTGCTTCTCCCTCTGGTCTTGGATTATTTGCTGTTTCCCTTCCCAGGCCTCAGATCTGACAGACAGTGACTGTCCCCCCGCCTTCAAAGCCCATCTCCTCCCAGAGACCTTCCCGGATTAAGCCCCCCCATTCCTCTTCTCCCACTCCCCTCTGCGTCGCCCCGACTCTCACCCTTTCTTCATCCCCCGCTCCCAGCCCCACAGCGTGGCTCAGTGGAAAGAATCCGGGCTTGGGAGTCAGAGGTCATGGATTGTAATCCCGACTCCGACATTTGTCGGCTGTGTGACTTTGGGCAAGTCACTTCACTTCTCTGGGCCTCAGATCCCTCATCTGTAAAATGGGGATTAAGACTGTGAGCCCCACGTGGGACAACCTGATCACCCTGTTTCCCCGCCAGCGCTTGAACAGTGCTTTACACATAGTAAGCACTTAACAAATGCCATTATTATTATTATTATATATTCATATTAATGTCTGTCTCCCCCTCTAGACTGTCAGCTCCTTGTGGGCCGGGACCGTGTCTGTTTGTTGTTGTCTCGTGCTCTCCCAAGCGCTCAGTACTGTGCTCTGCACGCGGTAAGCGTTCAATAAATACCATGATCTCATCCGATCAATGGAGAAGCAGCGTAGCCTAATGGACAGAGCCCGGGGCCTAGGAGTCAGCAGGACCTGGGTTCTAATCCCCACTCCGCCTCTCGTCTGCTGTGTGACCTCGGGGAAGTCACTTCATTTCTCTGTCCCTCAGTTCCCTCATCTGTAAAATAATCCGGATGGCATCTGTTAAGCGTTTACTAGGGAACGGACCCTGTGCTAAGGACCCTGTAACAATGTTGGTATTTGTTAAGTGCTTACTATGTGCAGAGCACTGTTCTAAGCACTGGGGTAGATACAGGGTCATCAGGTTGTCCCACGTGAGGCTCATCAATCTAAATGCCCATTTTACAGATGAGGTCACTGAGGCCCAGAGAAGTGAAGTGACTTGCCCACAGTCACACAGCTGACAAGTGGCAGAGCCAGGATTCGAACCCATGACGGAGAAGCAGCGTGGCTCAACGGAAAGAGCCCGGGCTCGGGAGTCAGCGGCCATGGGTTCTAATCCCCATTCCTCCGCATGTCAGCTGTGTGTCCTTGGGCAAGTCACTTCACGTCTCTGGGCCTCAATGACCTCATCTGGAAAATGGGGATGAAGACTGTGAGCCCCAGGTGGGACAACCTGATCACCCTGTACCCCCACCCCGGCGCTCAGAACAGTGCTTTGCACATAGTAAGCGCTTAACAAATGCCATTATTATTACTAAGCACCGGGGAGGATACCAGCCAGTCAGTCCCCGCCCCAGGTGGGGGCTCATCGCCTCCATCCCCAGTGGGAAGAGGGAACTGAGGCCCAGAGATGTGAAGTGACTTATCCAAGGTCACACAGCAGACAAGAGGCAGGGCCAGGGAAGCCGGACCCCCTTCCCCCCCAGCCCCTGCCCTTTCCCCGGGGTTGGGCTGGCTAGCCGGCTGCAGGCCGCTGGCCACTGGCCGGGGCTGCGCTGCAGAGAGGTGACGATGGAGCCGCTGGCTCCCGGCCCGGGGGCTCCGGCTTCCCCCGCCCCCTCCCCTAATTCCAGACGGGGCTCCGGGCCTCTGCAGGGGCCTGGGCAGCCCCGACGGCCTCGGGGCCGGCTCCATCCGACCGAGGAGGGGCGGGGGGCGAGGGACAGGGGTGGGAGACAGGGACAGGGGGTGGGGGGCGAGGGACAGGGGTGGGAGACAGGGACAGGGGGTGGGGGGCGAGGGACAGGGGGTGGGAGGGCGTCTGCCCGGGGGTCAGTGTGTGTGTGTGTGAGTGTGGGAGCGGTGCCGGCAGGCCGGGGCCGGGTTTGGGGGTCCCGGGGGCGGGGCCCGGGGGGGGGCGGGTCCTGGTGACGTCACGGTCCGGGGGCGGGCCCGGGGAGCGGCACGAGACCCCTGATTGCAGCAGCAGCCGCGGCCCAGCCGGACCAGCAGGACCAGCCGGACCAGCAGGACCAGCAGGACCGGTCGCCCGCCAGGAAACTTACTTTCCCGCAGGACCCTCCGCCCACCTCGGGGGGGGTCCCCCCGTGCCCCCCCCACCGCCTTCCCTCCAACTGCGGGGGGTCCGATCATCGCCTCCCCCCAATCTTGGGGGTCCGAGCACCGTCTTCTCGCCGGCTGCGGGGGTCCGAGCATTGTCTTCCACCCAGCTGCGGGGGTCCGATCATCGCCTCCCCCCAATCTTGGGGGTCCGATCATCGCCTCCCCCCAACCTTGGGGGTCCGAGCACCGTCTCCCCGCAACCTTGAGGGCCTAAGCATCGTCTCCTCCGACCTCGGGGGTCCGAACATCGTCCCCCCAGTCTCGGGGGTCCGAGCATCGTCTCCCCCCCAGTCTTGGGGGGCCTGAGCATCATCTTCGCCCCAACCTCGGGGGTCTGAGCACCGTCTCCCCCCAACCTCGGGGGTCCGAGGACCGTCCGGCGTCGCCCCCGGCATCATGTCCCTCTTGGGGTCCCCGGGCCCTCCGCCGCCGTCGCCGCCGCCTCCGCGCTGGCTTCCCACGCACGTGCAGGTGACGGTGCTGCGGGCCCGGGGTCTGCGGGGCAAGGGCACGGGGGGCAGCAGCACCAGCGACGCCTACGCCGTCATCCAGCTGGGCCCGGACCGCTACCGCACCTCGGTGGTGGAGAAGACGGCCGGCTGTCCGGAGTGGCGGGAGGAATGCACCTTCCAGCTGCCCCCGGCCGCCCTGCCCCGCCCCGACCCCGACCCCGGGGGCCCCCCGCCCCCCGACGGCTCCCCCCCGGACCCCCACCTGCTGCTCACCGCCATGCACCGCTCCCTCATCGGCCTCGACAAGTTCCTCGGCCGGGCCGTCGTGCCCCTCGACCCCCTGCTCCGGGCCGGCCGGGACCCCCACACGCAGTGAGTCCCCGGGGCGAGGGGAGGGGCTGGGGGGCCGACCCCGGCGTCCAAGGGGTTAATCGGATGGGGGTAGGGGGTGGGGGAGAAGGACCTCCTCTCCCCGCACCCTGCCTTGGGGTCGGGGGGGGGGCGGCTTTGGCTCTGCAGGGGGGCCTGGTATGGGCTGCTGGAGGGAGGGGGCTCTGGCAGGGGCTCTTGGGGGGCAGGGGGCTCTGGTAGGGACCGGTGGGGGTTGCTGGGGGGAGGGGGCTCTGGAAGGGGCTGGTGAGGGAGGAGGGGGCTGCTGGAGAGGGGCTCTGGGAGGGGCTGGTGGGGGAGGAAGGGACTATTGGGAGAGGGGGCTCTGGTTGGGGCTGGAGGGGGAGGAGGGGACTCTGGGAGGGGCTGGAGGGGGGAAGGGGGATCTTGGATGGGCTGGAAGGGGTTGTCAGGAGAGGGGGCACTGGTAGAGGCCGGTAGGGGAGGAGGGGGTAATTAGGGGAGGGGGCTCTAGCTGGGGCTGTCACGGGGAGGGGGTTCTGGCAGGAGCTGTTTAGGGCGGGGGCTTGATAGGGACTGGTAAGGGAGGAAAGGGTTATTGGCAGAGGGGGCTGTGGTAGGGGCTGGAGGGGGAGGAGGGGGCTGCTGGGGCAAGGGGCTATGATAGGGCCTGGAGGGGGAGGAGGGGGCTGTCATGGAGAGGGGGCTCTACCAAGGGCTGTCAAGAGGAGGGAGTTTTAGCAGGGGCTCTTTGGGGAGGGCCTCTAGCCGTGAAGGGGTAGGGGGCTCTGGTAGGGGCTGGTGGGGGAGGAGGGGGCTATTGGGGGAGGGGGCTCTAGCAGGCGCTGTCAAGGGGAAGGGGCTCTGGTAGGGGCTGGTGACGGGGAAGGGGTTACAGCAGGGGCTGATTGGAGAGGGCTTCTGGCTGTGAGGGGCGGGGAGGGGGCTCTGATAGGGGCTGGCAGTAGGGTGGTGGAGAGGGCTCTGGTAGGGGCTGGAGGGGAAGGAGGTGGCTACTGGGGGAGGGGGCTCTAGTAGGGGCTGTCATTCATTCAATAGTATTTATTGAGCACTTACTATGTGCAGAGCACTGTACTAAGCGCTTACAGGGGGAGGGAGTTCTAGCAGGGGCTCCTCAGGGGAGGGGACTCTGGGAGGGACTGGTGGAGGAGGAAGGGGCTATTCGGAGGGGGGCGCTGGTAGGGGAGGAGGGGGCTGTAGGAGGAGCTGACAGGGAAGATGGGGAATGGGAGAGGGTGGTTCATCCAGGCACTCTGTCTGTGAAGGTGGGCTGTTGATAGGGTATTTAAGTGCTTACTATGTCCCAGGCACTGTTCTAAAGGCTGGGGTAGATAGAAGGTCACCGGGTTGGACACACAGGGCCTGTTCCACATGAGGCCCACGGCATTAATCCCCATTTTGCAGAGGAGGGAATTGAGGGCCAGAGAAGGGAAGTCACTTGACCAAGGTCACACAGCAGACAGGGGGCAGGACCTAGAACCTAGGTCCTTCTGACTCCCAAACCTGGGCTCTATCCACCAGGCCACCCCTGCCATGAAGATAGGGGAGGGGGCTTTGGCAAGGGCTGTCGGGGAGTGGGAGAGGGTGTTTCACCCAGGCACTCTTCCTGCTTGAGTGAGCCCAAGTGGCTAACTCCCCCAACCCCGCTGTCTCCAGTCAGGGCCCACTTTGGCAACTCTTTTGTAAGGACATCCCCCCCACTTTCCCCCTGCACTGTGTCTTTCTCAGTCCTGCATCGGGTTTGGTCGGGGCCTCCACCCCAAGTCTGGCCTGAGTCCTTCCCGCTGCAGCATGAGGGCTGGGGGTGGGGGCGGGGGGGTGGGACTGTAGGAAAGCCCTCCAAAACAGGGCTAAGATCACGCCTCACCCCCACCTCAGGCTGGGGATGATGTAGGACCAGCCCCGCTTGGCTCCGAAATTGAAAGTGGGGGGCGGGCCCACCTCCCTCTTCTGATCCTTCCACACTGCCCTTCTCCTTCAAGCTCCAAAGCCTCCTTTGACTCTTGATCCAAAACACAGGCCACCGTGAAAGTGGGGCGGGAAGGGGGTGGGGGGTGTTGAAGGATTGAGGGAGGAGACGAGAAACATCCCCACCCCCCTTCTCTCTCACCCCTCGACTGAGCAGCCCCCTCGTCCTTCCTCCCCCACCTCGGGTCCGTCAGGCCTTACCCGGGACTTTGCGGTGTTTTGATTTTTCCTCCTCTGAAATTCCTCCCTTTCTTCCATGACTTGCTTTTTAGGAGCCTGAGGTGGGATCATGTGGTAACCTGCATCACAGCTGGACTGGCTCCCTCAGCTTTCTCTCTTTCCCTCTCTCCCCATCCTCCTTCCTCTTCCCTTTCCCTGCTGTGACGCTACTCAGATGGTAATAATAATAACAATAATAATGATGGTATTTGTTCATTCATTCAGCCGTATTTATTGAGCGCTTACTGTGTGCAGAGCACTGTACTCAGCACTTGGAATGTGCAATTTGGCAGCAGAGAGAGACAATCCCTGCCCAACAACGGGCTCACAGTCTAAAACGGGGAGACAGACAACAAAAAAAGACAAAACAAACTTACTATGTGCCAAGCACTGTTCTAAGCGCTGGGGTAGATACGAGGTTATCGGGTTGTCCCACGTGGGGCTCCCAGTCTTAACCCCCATTTTACAGATGAGGGAACTGAGGCACAGAGAAATCAAGTGACTGGCCCAGAGTCACACAGCTGACGAGTGGCGGAGCCGGGATTAGAACCCACGACCTCTGACTCCCAAGCCTGGGCTCTTTCCGCTAAGCCATGCTGCTACCAGTGGTGAAGGTAGGGGGTGATTTTGTTTCTCCCATCTTTGGGGGAGACTGGACCCCTTCTTGCTGCTGTAGAGAACATGCCCATCCCCTTCCTGCAGTGCTCAGCCAATGGATCAGCCCACCCCTCTCTCCGGTTCCTTCAGCTGAAAAATGGGTTTTAAGACCGCGAGCCCCATGTGGAACAGGATGCATATCCAACCTGATGACCTCCTGTCTACCCCAGCGCTTAGGACAGTGCTTGACCCCCTAGTAAAGCGCGTAACAAATACCATCATCATTATTATTATATGCCCGCCTTAACTTTTTTTTTTAAATGGTATCTGTTAAAGCACTTCTTTTGTCAAACACCGTTCCAAGCACCGGGGAAGATGTCAGTCAAGTTGGACACGGTCCCTGTCCCGCATGAGGCTCCCAGTCTAGGAGGGAGAATGGGAGAATTGAGGCACAGAGAAGTTGGGTGACTTGCCCAAAGTCACACAACAAACAATGGCCAGAGCTGGGATTCGCTCCTCCTCCTCCTAGGCCGTGCTGCTTCTGAGGAACTGTACAGTCCTCAGTTTCCCTATCTGTAAAATGGGGATTAAGACTGTGAACCTCATGTGGGACACGGACTGCGTCCAGCCTAACCAGTTTGTGCTTATCCTGGTGCTTACTACAGTGCCTGGCGTGTAGTACATAGTAATCTGCATCTGTAAAATGGGGATGAAGACTGTGAGCCCCATGTGGGACATGGACTGTATCCAGCTAATTCGCTTCTACCTATCCCAGCGCTTAGTACAGTACATAGTAAGGGCTGGGAATGCGTCAGTTCATTGTGCTGTTGTACTCTCCCAAGTGCTTAGTATGCTGCTTTGCATACAGTACGTGCTCCATAAATACGATTATATGAATGAATGTAGGAAGTGCTTAATACCATGAAAACGAAAATAAAAGAAGTAAAATCAGCTCCGTTCATTCCTTCGTATTTATGGAGCCCTTGCGGGGTGCAAAACACTGTAATAAGCGCTTGGGAGAGTATGATACGGCAACAAACAGGCACATTGCATGCCCACAACGAGCTCACAGTGTTAGAGCTCGGTGAGAGCCCTAGGCTGTCTGCCGGGGAAGGGACAGAGGAAGGTGAGCCCTTACCCTTGAGGTGCTGCCAGTTGGGTAGGGCAGATGATGATGATGATAACGGTATTTGTAAAGCGTTTACCATGTGCCAGGCACTGTACTAAGTGTTGGGGTGGATACAAGCAAATCAGGCTGGACGCAGTTCCTGTCCCATGTGGGGCTCAAAGTCTCAATCCCCATTTTCCAGACGAGATCGCTGAGGCCCAGAGAAGTGACGGGACTTGCCCCGGGTCCCACAGCAGACAAGTGGCAGAGTGGAGATCAGAACTCATGACCTTTGGTTCCCAGGCCGGGGTCTAGCGGCTAGGTGACGCTGCTTCCCAGATAACTTGGGTGTTTCCTGTGCACCACGCTGTGCTGGGGGTGGGCCAGAGGATGGAGGGGGAAAATGGCGAGCTGGAGGCCGTGAGGAGGTGAGCGGCGGCAGAGGAGCGGAGTGTGCGAGCTGGGCCGGAGAAGCAGAGGAGGGAGGGGAGGTAGGAGGTGATGGACCGCTCTGAAGTCAATAGTGAGGAGTTTCCATTTGCTACGTAAGTGGATGGAGTTTTTTGAGGAGCGGGGTGACGTGTCTTGAACGTTTTTGTAGAAAAATGATCCCGGCATCTCGAATGACTCCTTGTCTCTGGCCAGACCTCGACTTGAACCCTCACAGACAGATGTTTTCTAAAACATTCCCCCCCTGTTACCCGTCCCCCCAGGACACCAGGCAGGCTGACCCTCCTCACCCGGTCAGTAGCCATTCGGACCCCGACGGTTTGGGAACTTGTCAGCTGCCGCTTCTCCCAAGGGGCACCCACGGTGACCTCAAGTAATTATATTTAAGAGCCAAGCACTGTACTAAGCGCTGTACTGAGATAATCAGATTGGAGTCAGCCCCGGGCTTTCAGATTCCCCCTTGGGCCTCGAGTGGGTGGGAGAGTCAGTTAATCCTATTTATTGAGCGCTTACCGTTTGCAGAGCCCTGTACTAAGTGCTTGGGAGAGGACAGTATAGCAATATAACAGACACATTTCCTGCCCACAACGAGTTTAAAATCGAGAGAGGGAGACAGATATTAATAGAAATAAATTATAAACGTGGACATAAGTGCTGTGGGGTTGGGAGGGGGGATGAATAAAGGGAGCAAGTCAGGGCGACGCAGAAGGGAGTGGGAGAAGGGAAAAGGAGGGCGTAGTTGGGGAAGGCCTCTTGGAGGAGATGGGCCTTCAGTAAGGCTTTGAAAGTGGGGAGAGTCAGACATATGAAGAGGGGAGACGTTCCAGGCCAGAGGCAGGACGTGGGTGAGAGATGGGCAGTGTGACAGATGATTTCAAGGACACCGTCCCTGTCCTGTATCAGGCCTCACACTCGAAGGGGGATGGAGAATAGATTCTGCATTCCCATTTTTACAGGAAACTGAGCCACAGAGGAGTGAAGCGACGTGCCAGAGGTCACACAACAGACAAGAGGTGGAGCTGGGATTAGAACCCAGGTCTCCAGACTCCCAGGCCCTTGCCCTTTCTGCTACATCCCCCCCCCCCCTCACTTCTCTGCTTAAGCAGACCTTACCTGCCTGTGGGGTTGACTAGCTCCCGCCTTTCCTATTTTCTTTAATGGTATTTATTGAGTGCTTACTCCGTGCAGAATACTGTACTAAGCACTTGGGAAGGCACAACAAAAAAGAGTCGGTAGATGAGATAACGATGATGATGGTGTTTGTTAAGAGCTTATTATGTGCCAGGCACTGTACTAAGCACTGGAGTGGATACAAACAAATAGGGTTGGACACAGTCCCTGTCCCACCTGGGGCTCCCAGATCCCTGCCCACAAAGAGCTAACAGTCTAGCGGGAGAGACAGACATTAAAGTAGACTAGGGATAAGGGAAATCGAGGATAAGAATTATTATTATTATTATTGTACTTGTTAAGCGCTTACCAGGTGCCGAGCACTGTTCTAAGCACTGGGGCAGATACAAGTTAATCAGGTTGGACCCAATCCCTGCCCCACATGGGGCTCACACTCTCAATCCCCATTTTCCAATACTGGGGGAAATAGAGACTCCTAGTGGAAAAAGCCCGGGTCTGGGAGTCAGAGGTCGTGGGTTCTAATCCCAACTGCTGTGTGACCTTGGGCAAGTCGCTTCACTTCTCCCTGGGCCTCGGTTCCCTCATCTGGAAAATGGGGATGAAGACTGGGAGCCCCGTGTGAGGCAGGGACCGCGTCCAACCCGATTACCTCATATGTTCCCCAGCGCTTAGAACAGTGCTTAACACATAATAAGTACATAACAAGTACCACTATTATTATTATTGATAGGATTTTAGGACGGTTTTGAAGGTGGGAAGAGCGGTGGATTGTCAGATATAAGGGGGAGTGAGTTTCAGGCCAGAGGGAGAATGTGGAATAAGCCTAGGACAGGCAGGCCACGGTAGCAAGTGCTTACTACAGTGCTCCGCACACAAAGTTAATAAGTCCACACAATAAATAGGATTGAATAAAAGAATGGTAGCGTACACTGAAGTTTTGTTCGCCAACTGCAGGGGCAACCCTGAGGAGAAGCAGCATGGCGTACTGGATAGAGCATGGACCGGGGAGCCAAGAGGGTCATGGGTTCTAATCCGGGCTCCACCGTTTTTCTGCTGTGTGACCCTGGACAAATCACTTCACTGAGTGTCAGTTACCTCATCTGCGAAATGGGGATTGAGAGTGAGCCGCATGTGGGACAGGTACTGTGTCTAACCCGATTTGAGTAAAGCACGGTGAGAGCCCTATCAGTAGAAGCCGGGGTTAGCTGTTGTGTCCGAGGCCAGGGGATAGATCAGATGATCCCCTAATGATGCCTCACATGATCTCCCTTAGCCTGGGAGTCCCACCTCCGTCGGGGCTGAACTTGATCATTTGTAAATACCCCAGCACACAGTGTGCTTGGCATACGGTGTCTAATAGATACCAGTTTTTATTATCATCAAGGTGGAGTCCTAGGGCTGTGGGGAGAAAGGGAGAAAGAGGATACTAAGTCTGCCTGGAGGTAGGCTCGGCCACCTACTGAGATAATTACTCTCCCCCCACCTCCTTCAGAGCCTTATTGGAGGGACACCTCCTCCCAGAGGCCTTCCCAGACTAAACCCCACTTTTCCTCATCTCCCACTCCCCTCTGCAGCGCCCTGACTTGCTTCCTTTGTTCTTCCCCAGCACTTCTGTACATAGCTGTCATTTTATTTATTTGCATTGGTGCCTGCCTCCCCACCTCTAGACTGTAAGCAGAAGTTGTGGGCGGGGAATGTGTCTGTTTATTATTGAATGGAACTCTCCCAAGAGCTCAGTACAGTGCTCTGCACACAGTAAACACTCAATAAATATGAATGAATAATAACTATGGTATTTAAGTGCTTAGTTTGTGCCAAACACTGTTTTAAGCGCTGGGGTAGACACAGTGCCTGTCCCACATGGGGCTCCCAGGCTTCATTTCCCATTTTACAGATGAGGTAACTGAGGCTCAGTGAAGTGACTTACCCAAGGTCACACAGTGAACAAGCGACATTTAGAATCCACGTCCTCTGACTTTCAGGCCCTGTGCTCTGCAGGAGGGGAAGTCCAGCCAATCAATCAGTGGTATTTATTGGGCGCTTACTGTTTGCAGAGCACTGTACGAACCGCTCAGGATAGCCAGTACAACAGAATTGGTAGACATGATCCCTGCCTGGCTTTATACCCAGACCCTTAGAACCGTGCCCGGCAATTAGTATAAGCCCTTAACGATACCATTTTTTAAAAAAGATGATTATCTACAGGATCTTGCTGGAGAGAGCAAGAGCCTGTGAATTTAGGGGGGTGTAAGGCAACCTTGCAAATAGAGCCGGCCAGTGCTAGCTAGCTCGCCCCCTTCCATTCCAAACCAGTGGAACCTGCGTTTTTCGTCCGAACCTCCATTTCAAACCTCCATTTTTTGAACCTGGAACTTCCTCCCCTTTCATATCCCCCTCCCGAACTTCAAAGCCTTATATAAAAGCACATCCCCTCCAAGAGGCCTTCCTCCTCTAAACACTCATTTCCTCTTCTGCCACTCCCTTTTGCATCGCCTTCCTTGGATTTGCACCCTTTATTCACCCCTCTCAGCAATAGATAGGAGACGATAGATAAAATAGATAATATATAAAAGAAAATAGATAATAAAATAGATAACAGATAGGTCCTTAAGTACCTATCCCTAATTTATTGATTTAGATTAATGTCCATCTTCCGTCTAGACTCTAAACTCACTGTAGGCAGGAAACGTATTTACCAACACTATTGTTCTCTGCCTAGCTCCTAGTACAGTGTTCTGCACAAAGTACTCAGTACCATTGGCTGATTCTTTTCTAGGGGAAAAGGAAGAAAAAAGAAGAGTAGGGGCTTACTGTGTGCCAGGCACTGTACTGAATGCTCGGGTAGATACAAGTTAATTCGGTTAGGCCCAGTCCATGTCCCACTCTGGGACTCACAGTCTTAATCCCCATTGTACGGATGAAGGAACTGAGGCCCAGAGAAGTGAAGTGACTTACCCAGGGTCACACAGCAGACAAGCGGCAGAACATGGGGACGGGCTTATATTCTTGATTGATTGCATATATTGGGCAGTCAATAAATTCACTCACTTCCTCCTGTCCTTGTTCCCTCCTGGGGTGTAGTCAATCAATCTCGTCAATGTCAGCCCTCCTGTATGCAGAGCAGTGTGCTAAACCCTTGTAAGAGAGCTAGTAGACACGTTCAAGAGATTGGTAGACATGTTCCCTGTCCACAATGAGTTTACAGGCAAGAGGGGAGGGATATTTTCTTCTGCTGCCTGGTCCGGGGCAGTCTTACTGAATTCACTACCCTCACCTTTTCTGTCCCTTTCTCACCTTTAAAGGAAGCAGCACTGTGTAGGGGATAGAGCCCGGGCCTGGGAGTCAGGAGGTCGTAGGTTCTAATCCTGACTCCGCCACTTGTCTGCTCTGCGAACTTGGGCAAGTTGCTTCACTTCTCTGGACCTCATTGCAGCGTGGCTCAGTGGAAAGAGCATGGGCTTTGGAGTCAGGGCTCATGAGTTTGAATCCCAGCTCTGCCACTTGTCGGCCGTGTGACTGTGGGCAAGTCACTTAACTTCTCTGGGCCTCAGTTCCCTCATCTGTAAAATGGGGATTAAGACTGTGAGCCCCACGTGGGACAACCTGATTCCCCTATGTCCACCCCAGCACTTAGAACAGTGCTCGGCACATAGTAAGTGCTTAACAAATACCAACATTATTATTATTATTATTATTCCTCTGGAAAGTGGGGATTGAGACTGAGAGCCCCAGGTGGGACAGGGACAGTGTCCAACCCGATTTGCTTGTATCCACCCCAGCATTTAGTACAGTGCTTGGCACACTATAAGCACTTAAATACCACAGTTATTATTATCTCGTTTATGGCCTTTCTATCCCAGCAGGTGTGCCCTTCTCCTTCCTTACACCCCCCTCCCCAGCCCAATCACTGCTTAAAATTATGTGATGCAAAAGTTTGTGATTTTTTTTTTTAATTTATCCCTCAAATTGAAATGGGACAATTATATTTGTCTATCTTCCAAGCTCTTGAAAGACATTGAAATCCAGTGCCGAATTATCCAAAATGTTTTTATTTTTAAACGGTATTTAAAGACTTACTAAGTGCTAGACGCTGTACTAAGCACTGGGGTAGATAGAAATTAATCAGGTTGGACAAAGTCCCCCTCCCGTTTGTGGCTCATAGTCTTAATCCTCATTTTACGGATGAGGTAACTGAGGCCCGGAGAAGGGAAGTGTCTTGCCTAAGGCCACACAGCAGACAACGGGCGGAGCCGGGATTGTAATCCAGATCCCCTGACTCCCAGGCCCCGGCTCTTCCTCCTCCTCCCGACCTCCACTTTTGGGCCATTTCCAGCCCCCAGAGCTTCCCTGGTGGGATGGGAAGCAGTGGGAGGCCCCCCCAAAATAATTAATAATAATAATTATGGTATTTAAATGCCTACTATTTGCCTAGCACTGTTTTAAACCGTGGAGTAGATACAAGGTAGTCAGGTTGGAGACAGTCCCTGTTCCACATAGGGCTCATGGCCTTAATCCCCGTTTTACAGATGAAGTAACTGAGGCCCAGTGAAGTGACTTACCCAAGGTCACACATCAGACAGGTGGCGGAGCCAGAATTAGAACCCGTGACCTTCTGACTCCCAAGCCCGGTCTCTGGCCACAAAGTCATGCTCCTTCTCTGTACAGCAAAGTCAAGCCTGTAAATGTTCTTGGCATAAACGGGGCACGTGACTGTTTTGCTGGGCACAAGGAGAGACTCTGAGGTCCAGGCACCACAGGAAGTTTTTTAGGGGGTGGTGTGTGTGTGCAACACTTGGGGAAAATGGAAAGGCCTTTAGGATTACCTGCAGTTTGTGGTTATCTGGGGTCCCCTGCCATCGTGAAGACTCAGTGGGGCGTGGAGAGCTCCAGTTGTGCACTCCTCCTCTGGAGTTTATTTGGGGGCGGACCTGTGTCAGGGGAGAGGTTGAGACTGTGGGTTATTTATTTCATTCATTCGGTCACATTTTTTGAGCACTTACTGGGGGCAGAGCACTGTACTAACAGCTTGGGAGAGTACAATAGACACATTCCCTGCCCACAGCGAATTTACAGTCTGCCGTCGGGTAGAGTGCGTCAACCCACTTTGCTTGTAACCACTCCAACGCTTAGTACCGTGCCCGGCACACAGTAAGCGCTTAGCAAATACCACGATGATTATTATCAAGGCTTTGGTTGGTTGGATTTGAGGAGGGATATTAAGGCTTTGAAGCAGAGAGGGTCATGTCTGTCCGATGTGAGGAGGAGGGAGTCGCAGGCCGTGGGCGAGGGGTTGGCGGCGAGATTGACGAGATGGAGGCCCAGTAAGAAGGTTGGCATTAGAGGAGCGAAGTGTGCGGGCTGGGTTGGAGTAGCCTGAGGGGGTTAATATCTGAGCTTTTCCTTTCTTTCCTCACTTCCTCTGCCCTTGCAGCAGCAGTAGCAGCTTGTTTATCAGGGCAGAGCAGGATGGCGGGGTGGAGCTCGGCCTGCTGGAGCAGGAAGGGCAGACCGGGGTGTGTGCGGCTCAGACCAGTCCCCCCGCCCCCCTCAGCCTGGTCGTTTGGCATCCTTGGCCCTGGTGAGGGGGCGAGGGAGGGCGGGGAGCCGTGTCCCCTCCCTGCCCACGTAGAAGCAGCATGGCCTCATGGGCAAAGCATAGGCCTGGGAGTCAGAGGTCGTGGGTTCTAATCCCGGCTCGGCCACATGTCTGCTGGGTGACCTTGGGCACTTCTTTGGGCCTCAGTTCCCTCATCTGGAAAATGGGGATCTAGACTGTGAACTGTATGAGGGACATGGTCTGTGTCCAACCCGATTACCTCATATCTACCCCAGCGCTTAGAACAGTGCATGGCACATAGTAAGTGCTTAACAAACATCACAGTAATTATTATTATTAGTGGACAAAGCCAGGGCCTGGGAGTCGGAACAACCTGGGTTCTAATCCCGGCTCTGAAACTTATCTGCCGTGGGACCTTGGGAAGGTCACTTGGGTTCTCTGGGCCTTAGTTACCTCATCTGTAAAATGGGGATTGAGATGGGAAGCCCCACATGGGACGGGGACTGGATCCGACCCGATTTGCTTGTATCTACCCTAACGCTTAGTATAGTGCATGGCACTTAGTAGGTGCTTAACAGATAGCATAATTTTTATTATTAAATGGGATATGAACTGTGTCCAACGTGATTACCGCCTGTCTACCACAGCACTTAGAAGAGTCGCTCGAGCGCTTAAATGCCATTTTTCAAAAAGCGGGGTGGCAGGGGGTGGGGGGAGTGTCCCGGCTGCTTGGCTAGCCCTTGCTCTGGAGACGGGGGGTCCCTGAGATGGTGGCGGGAGGAGGAGGAGTCACTCTCCATAGACAGCCTGGTGTGGAGGGAGTCGGGGGGGCCCTGCACCCCTCCCCCCCTACCTTGCCGGACCCGGGGCCAGCCTCCCGTTCGTTCTGCGTTCCCAGAGACACCACTGGTGCCTGGTTTTGGGGTGAGCCCCGTGGGTGGGTGTGGGCACCATGGCCAGAGCAGCGGGGGACGGTGGGATCGCGTTGGTTCCGAGCCCCGGGATTCTGGAGCCCCCTGACCTACGTGCAGCCACCTGGCAGCTTTCCTTTCCGTCGTTCATCCCTTCAGTCGTATTTCCCGAGCGCTTACCGTGTGCAGGGCACTGTACTAAGCGCTTGGGAGAGAGCAACAGAGCAATAAACGGACACATTCCCTGCCCACAACGAGCTGACAGTCGAGACTGCGAATCGGAGAACAGGGAGGGTGGAGCTGGACTTTGTAGGGTTGGAGGGGAGGTCATCTTCACTGCCTGTATTTCTGCTGTGGAAGCAGTTTTTAATGAAGCTGATAAGACTGTGGGGTGTGTGTGTGTTTGTGTTTTTGGGGTGCTGGGGGGCATTCAGGCTAGGAGGGCAGCTCCTCCCCACTCACTCTCCTGCCGGAAGTTAAGAGACAACCTTCTTTTTTTGGGGGTTGTGTGGGCCCCTCCCAGACAGAGGGGGGAAACAATCCGGGGGAGCCCGTCCCCCAGACAATCCAGTTTTGGGGGGACCCTCGTCCTGGCATGGTTGGGGTCCGGGGGGGGGGGGTCCTTTGGAGCCTTGGAAGAGGGAACCAGCTGAAAGCCTTTTAGCATGTGACACCTCCCCACCTGTTCCATGGCCCCCTTCCCCCTCCCAGCTTTGGCCTTTGAACCTGGCAGGTTCCTGGGGGTCAGGGAGAGGGTAAGAGGCCCTCCTTGAGTTCTCCCTCTTGTCTAATCTACATCCCTCCTATTGCAGTCTGAGTTTAGTTCCCCAAGCTTCACGGGGCCCCTTTCCCTCCTCTCCTGAGCTCTCGAGCGAGTAATGGGTACCGATTGAACGGGACGCTGCATGGTGGCATAGAGGATAGAGCCCGGGCCTGGGAGTCGGAAGGTTCTAATCCCGGCTCTGACTCTTGTCTGCTGTGGGACCTTGGACAAGTCACTTGCCTTCTCTGGGCCTCAGTTCCCTCATCTGTAAAATGGGGATTGGGATTGTGAGCCCCTCATAGGAATGGGACCGTGTCCAACCCGATTTATTTGTATCCATCCCAGCACTCAGTACAGTGCTTAGCACTTAACAGATACCACGGTTAGCGTTAGTATTTATTGTTGTACCTTCTTAAGCACTTAATAAGGTGCTCTGCACATGGTAAGCGCTCAGTAAATACGACCGAACGAAGAGCACTCCGCAGAGCACCGTACTAAATGTTTGGAAGGGGAGAACAGACAAAACCTAATCGAAGCAGGGGTGACAGATGCTGAAATCAATTATGGGTAGGGGAAGCTATAAAATATCAAGATAAGCTAAGTAGAAATACATATATAAATAGAGAGATATATAAAGATAAGTTCTAGAATATAAGGATAAGGTCAACAAGTCCTGTGGGGGGAAACCCGAGCGCATCCTGGACGTGGACTCGAGTGTGGGTGATGCAGAAGGGAGGGGCAAACTGAGAGGACTTGCCTCCTCCAGGGAGCCTTCCTGGGTTGACCCAGGCTGGTTCTCATCGCAGCCACCCCCTGTATCGATTAGGGGTCCTTTTGGGTGGGGGTGAGGTTCCTCCCAAGAATGCAGACCCCCCGTGAATCCTTGCATGCTCCCGTGTAGATGCCTCTGGCATAGGGAAGCAGTGTGGCTCAGTGGAAAGAGCACGGGCTTGGGAGTCAGAGGTCATGGGTTCAAATCCCAACTCAGCCGCTTGTCAGCTGAGTGAATTTGGGCAAGTCACTTAGCTTCTCTGGACCTATTACCTCATCTATAAAATAGGGATGAAGACCCTGAGCCCCACGCGGAACAACCTGATGACCTTGTACCTTACCCAGCCCTTAGAACAGTGCTTTGCACATAGTAAGCACTTAATATATGCCATCATCATTATTATAGGGAGGTGGGCCCCTTCTGCTCAAGCAACTCCAGCCTGGGATGGCAGGCTCTGGTGTAGACGCCTTCCCCTTCCCCCGAAATGGGGCAGAGGGTCTCTCCTGCTCTAACTACCCCCCTGTAGACCGTAAGCTCGTTGTGGGCATGTGACAGTTTAGTGTTCTGTTGTGCTTCAGCTTCCTCATCCGTAAAATAGGGATGCTCTCAAGGAGCAGCATGGTCTAGTGGAGAGCCCAGGCCTGAGAGTCAGAAGGGCCTGGATGCTAATCCCAGCTCCGCCACTTATCTGCTGGGTGACCTTTGGCAGGTCATTTCCCTTCTCTGGGCCTCAGGTATCTCACCTGGAAAACGGAGATTAAGACGGCATGCCCCACCTGGGACAGGCGCTGGGTCCAACCCACTTAGTACACTGCTTCGCACATAGTAAGCGCTTAACAGATACTAATATTATTATTATTCCCTGTTCTTCCTACTTAAGACTGTGAGTTCCATATGAGACAGTGTCTGTGTCCAACCTGATAGATCAGTGGTGTTTATTGAGCACTTATTATAAGCGCTTGGGAGAGGGCAAAACAACAGAATTAGCGCAAACATTTCCTGCCCATAGTGAACTTACAGTCAAGAGGGGGAGGCAGACATTAATATCAATAAATAGGTAATTTCTAATGTATAATTTAAAGACAGGTACATAAGTGCCGTGGGGTTGGGGCAAATAACAGATGTCCAGAGGTCACAGATCCAAGTACAGAGATGGTGCAGAAGGGAGAGCAGGCGGGGGGGGGGGGGGGGGGGGGGGGAGATCGGGGAAGGCCTCTTGGAGGAGATGTGACCTTAATAATGCTTTGAAGGTGGAGAGAGTGGTGGTCTGGGATGTATAGAGGGCAGGGGGGTGAGGTAAAGGGGTTGGCATTGAGAGAGATAAGGGGCACAGTGAGTAAGCTGGTGCCAGGGGAGCAGAGCGTGTGAGCTGGGCTGTCTTAAGAGAAGCAGCCTGGCTCAGTGGCTAGACCCCGAGCCTGAGAGTGAGAAGGGCCTGCGTTCTAATCCCAGCTCTGCCACTTGTCTGCTGTGTGATCTGGGGCAAGCCATTTCCTTCTCTGGGCCTCAGTTCCTTCATCCGGAAATTGGGGAGAGTGTGAACCCCACGTGGGACGGGGACTGTGTCCAACACGATTTGCTTGTATTCATCCCAACGCTTAGTACAGTACCGCGAATGTAGTAAGTGCTTAATAAGTACCTAAATTATAATTATTATTATCCACGAAGCAGGAGGAGGTGAGGGGGGGCATTTCTGGGTTCCCACTGGGGTTCCTTGATTGGGTGGGCACTGGGTGAGCCTGAGTCCTGCTGGAAGCCCCTTCCTCCCCATCCCCCACAACATCCATCCCCCTGCCTCAGAGCAACCTGGTCCCTCAGGCCCAGAGTATCCCTTTGTCCTGCAGATCGATTGATTCATTCATTCAGTTGTATTCATTGAGCACTTATCTTGTGTAGAGTACTGTACTAAGCACTTGGGAGAGTACAATAGAACAACAGACAAATTCCCTACCCACAACACGATTACAGTCTAGAGGGTATCTGACATTACTTCCGATTGTGGCAAATTGAATAATCTTTGTCATTGGTCCTGGGTTTGGGGAGTATTTTTCATGGTATTTGTTAAGTGCTTACTAGGTGCCAGGCGCTGTAGTAAGCACTGGGGTAGATGCAAGTCAGTCAGATTGGACACAGTCCCTGTCCCGCATGGGGCTCACGGTCTTAATACCCATTTTCCAGATGAGGTAACTGAGGCGCAAAGAAGTGAAGTGACTTGCCTGAGGTCACAGAATGGCCAGAGGAGAGATGATCGCCCAAACCAAGTCTTTGATTGTTGTTCTGTTTTTATAAATGATAACTGTGGTTAATTGTTAAGCACTTACTATGTGCCAAGCACTGTTCTAAGCAAGGGGGTAGACACAAGCTAATCAGGGTGGACACATTCCCCATCCCTCATGGGGCTCACACTCCTAATCCTCATTTTCCCGATGAGGGAATTTGAGGCCCAGAGAAATGAAGTGACTTGCCTGAGGTCACGCAGCAGGCAAGTGGCGAGGCCGGGATTAGAACCCAGGTCCTCCTGACTCCCAGGCTCTAGCCACTAGGCCACACTGCTTCCGTGTTGCGGCTGGAGGCAGGAAGGGCGGAGGGTGGCAGATGGGTGGTGTGGCTGGATTGTTCACAGAGCCCCCCACCCCCATCCTGAGAGCCGGCCTCAGTGGAAGCAGGAGGGATCTGGGGGTGCAAGGGGGCCCTCGGGAACTTGGAGTGGAGCTGGGTGGCCGGGACAGTTCAGAGGTAACGGAGGCAGAGGGATGGATCGGCCGACCTCTGCAGGGCCACGGGCAGAGTTCTGGGAAGCTGTGAGGGGGCTCTTTGTGTAGTCCTCAAAGGGGTGTCCTCAAAGAAGGCGTCTCCTGAACCCGCCCTGGCCCCGAGGAACACAGAAGAATTAGTGGAGAGAGCCCAGACCTTGGTTCTAATACCGGCTCCATCACGTGTCGGCTGGGTGACCTTGGGCAAGGCACTCTTTGTACCTCAGTTCCCTCATTTAGTAATAATTGTGGCATTTGCTAAGCGCTCATTATGTACCAAACACTGTTCTAAAAAAAGAAAATGGGGGTTAAGACTGTGAGCCCCGTGTGGGACGTGGACAGGCTCCAACCCTATTAGCTTGTATCTTCCCCAGTGCTTAGTACAGGGCCTGGCACATAGTAAGCGCTTAAGAAATACCTTAAAGAGAAATCCAGAATCCACAGGGTCCAGCCTCTAACCCCTGGCTGCTGCAGGCAATGGCCAAATGGATAGAGCCAGGGCCTGGGATCAGAAGGACTTTGGTTCTAATCCCGGCTCGGCCGCTTGTCTGCTGTGTGACCTTGGGCAAGTCACTTCACTTCTCTGGGCCTCAGTTTCCACATCTGGAAAATGGGGATGAAGACTTAGCCCCACGTGGGACGGGGACTGGGTCCTACCCGATTGACTCGTCTACCCCAGCGCTTAGTACAGTGCCTGGCACATAATAAGCGCTTAACGAATACTACAATTGTCATTATTATTATTAAAACCTTTGTTCCCGTCTCTGCTGCCTGGTCTTTGCCCCCCTAGGCTCGTCCACTCTCAGGACCAAAATCCTGCTCCGTGGCTGGAGGTCACAAACCCTTTCCCTCCTTCCCTGACATGTACTTGCTCTGGTGCAGATACTTGATGATGATGAGAATAACATAATAATAATTGCGATACTTGTTAAGTGCTTACTATGTGCCAGGCCCTGTACTAAGCGCTGAAGTGGATACCGTGAACCCTATTGTGGGACCAGGGACTGTCTCCAACCCAATTTGCTTCCATCCTCCTGTAAACTGGGGATTAAGACTGAGCCCCATGTGTGACAGGGATGATGGCCAACTTGATTAACTTGTTTCCACCCCCGGGCCTAGGCCAGTGCTTGGCACGTAGTAAGTGCTTAACAAGCCCCGTTATTAGAAGAGGCTGCTCCGATCCTGCAGCATGCTGGTTGGGGGAGGGTTTGGACAAGGAAGGCTTGCAACGGGGCCGAGAGGGAGGGGACAGTGGTTTTATCCCCAAGGTCATCGGAGGCTGCTGTCTGTGGAGGAGGGGGTGACCCCACCCTCCCACCCCCAGAAGCTGCGTCTGGTCTAGCGTGGGGGAGGGGGATCTGTGTCCAGCCCCATTTGCTTGTATCCACCCCAGCCCTCAGAACAGGGCTTGGCACCTAGTAAGCGCTTAACACATACCACAATAATGTGTTGCCGGCAGCTGGTCTGACTGAGGCTGGGAGCAGGAGGGGAGCAGGAGCAGAGCGTTGGGATCACACTGCACCCGCAAGTCCCGGGCTGGTAACTCCCACCCTCTGCTAGCCATGGCCTGTGCGTTTATGTCTGTCTGTCCGTCTCCACAAAGCAGCCTAAACCAACCCCCTTCCTCTTAGGAAACCTGCTGAACAAATGGCAGTTTCTTAAGAGCTTCATGGTTAGTCAGCTCTTCCCCTTGGGCGGGTGGGGCTGTGTTTGTGGAGGAGGGTGTTGGTGTGCCTGTGAGGCCGTGTGGGTCTGTGTTCATTCAGTCCTGTTGAGTACTTACTGTGTGCAATACACTCTACTAAGCACTTGGGAAAGGACAGTAGAACAACAGGCAGAAATATTCCTGCCCACAACAAGCTCACAGCCTCAGTCTAGTGGGTGTGTGAGGTGTCGGTCCCCGTGCCCCTAGCCAAAATGGGAGCCCTGTGTGGGACAGGGTGTTTCCAATTCCGTTCCCTTGAAATAATAGTAATAATTGTGGTTGTTGCTTGTGTTGCACGTGGTGCATGGGTGGGTGGAAATGATGTGCCCGGTGAGGCCGGGAGGAGAGACCCTGCCGCGACCCTTTCCCTCCCTCAGGAGTGAGGGAAGGTGCCTCATCAGTGTTTGTGAATTTTCCCAGGGGCCTTCTCCCCTCTTCCCAGGTGGGAACACTGAGGCTCAGAGGCAGGAGGGCTTCCTCACCCCTCAACCTGAGACCTGCTTCCCCTTTGCCCCTGGTTTCGCACCTGGCCACAGGCCCCCATGGGCCTGGAGGAATGGGGGGCTCTGGGGTGGGGAAGGGGTCACGCTTCGCTGATGGGGAGGGACCCTGGGTGCGGGTGGGAGGAGCTGGTTTTTCTGGAGCAGTCTGTCTTTGCATCCCCTCTCTCACTCCCCTTCTCATACTAATAATAATAATGGCAGCATTAAGCGCTTATTATGTGCCAGCCACTCTAAACACTTGGTGCAGATACAAGCAAATCGGGTTGGACCCAGTCCCTCTCCCACGTGGGGCTAACGGCCTTAATCCTCCTTTTACAGATGAGGTCAATGTGGCACAGAGAAGTGAAGTGACTTGCCCGTGGTCACACAGCAGACCAGTCTTTCTGGTCAGCCTACTCACCTGCTTGTTGCGGACAAGGGCCTGGAGGAGTTTAAAAGGTCTCGGTCCCTGACCTGTCTGAGCCTGATTGGAGACATCCAGCCCCACCCCTCGGCCTGCAATCTGCTGCCCTTTCTCCCTCCTGCTGCAGGAGTCCCAGGGGAATTCACCTGGCCCTGCCTGCCTAATAATAATAATAATAATAATAATATGGTATTTAAGTAATAATAATGATGACGGTATTTGTTAAGTGCTTACTATGTGCCAAGCACTGTTCTAAGCACTGGGATAGATACAAGGTGATCAGGCTGTCCCTCTTGAGGCTCACAGTCTTCACCCCCATTTTACAATTGAGGTAACTGAGGCACAGAGAAGTTAAGTGACTTACCCAAAGTCACACAGAAGACAAGTGGCGGAGCTGGGATTAGAACCCACGACCTCTGACTCCCAAGCCTGGGCTCTTTCCACTAAGCCGTGCTGCTTCTCTGCTTATTATACTTATAATAGGTGCTTATTATGTGCCAGGCACTGTGCTAAGTGCTGGAGGTAGAGACAAGATCATTGGGTTGGACACAGTCCCTGTCCCATCTAGGGCTTTACAGTCTTAATCCCCATTTTACAGATGAGGGAACTCAGGGCCAGAGAAGCGAAGCGACTTGCCCAAGGTCATACAGTGGACAGGTCACGGAGCTGGGATTAGAACCCAGGTCCTTCTGACTCCCAGGCCCGGGCTCTAGCCACTAGGCCACACCGCTTCCCTCAGCTCCAAGGGGCAGGGCCTCCTGTCCCACCGTGTCGGACCCCGGGAGGAGGGCGGCCAGCTGGCCGCTGCTGCGGCGACTGGGGCGCACACGTTGTGGACACACCCGGACCCACGTGCCCACGCGTCTCAGTCAGAAGTCTGGCCCGGCCTGGCCGCCTCGCTGCCGACCTTCCAGAAGTAGCTTTGTCCCCGGGAACCCGAGCGGTCGGAAGGAATCCGATACCCAGAGAGGCTGCCGGCTCCCACCGGCTGGCACGGCTCCCGGCGCGCGCCGGCCTGACGGGAGGCTCTGGCGGCCCCATGGGCTGGGGGGAGCATGGCGCGGGGCCTGGGGACCACCTTCCCGGTTGCAGGGAGCTCACCCCGGTGGCAGGGGGCTTGGGGAGAGAGGCTACTACCCTCTCCTGAGCCCTGTGGACATTTGGGGAGGGGCTAGAAGGAAGAACGGGCAGGGGCCCTGCTCTTGAGGGGCTGCTAGTCTGAAGGGAAGGTTCGTTCTCTGTCTCTCTGTCTCTGTCTCTCTCTGTCTCTGTCTATCTGTGCAGGGGGAGGGACAGAGGGAGGTGGAGACACGGTCCCTATCTTCTAAGGGCTGCCATTCTGATAGGGGAGACAGAGGCCACTCTTTCTCTTTTTCTCTCATTCGTTCACTCAATTGTATTTATTGAGCACTCACTATGTGCAGAGCTCTGAACTAAGCACTTTGGAAAGTACAATTCGGCAACAGTTCTCTTTCTCTCTTTGTCTTATTCTCTCTCTCTTTCTAATAATAATAATAATAATTTTGGTAGTCAACACTTCCTAAGTGCCAGGCACTGTACTAAACACTGGGGTGGTTCCAAGCAAATCGGGGTGGACACAGTCCCCGTCCCCCGTGGGGCTCACAGTCTCAATCCCCATTTTTCAGATTAGGGAATTGAGGCCCAGAGAAGGGACCAGCCCAAGATCCCAAAGCAGACGAGTGGCGGAGTCGGGGTTAGAAAAAAGCCTTCCTGGTGGAGCGGGTGTGACTGTGGCCTGCTAAGGGAGGGAGGGCGGGCGGGCATAGGTGGCACCGCGCGGTTCGTCATGGGCAGTCGGAGGCCGGCTGCTGCTGAGCCCTCCGCGGACCAGGTGTTTCCTGCCCCGTCCCGGCAGGGATGGTTGTTTTTCCAGCCTGGCCGGAGGCCCGTCGGGGGTGGGGGCCGAGGGGAGGAGGCCTGGCCAGTTGGGTCATTTCTGTTCTCCTCCGTGCCGCCCGCCCGCCCCCACTGGCCGCCGGGTTTCCCGGGCAGCACTGCGGCCGGGCGTCGGCCGCACCTCTCAGTCGGAGGCAGAGCCGAAGCCACCGTCCACTTGAGGCTTGGTCTTGGTGTTTCCTGACCGGCCCGGGTCCACACCCGCAGATAAAAATAGGCCTGTGGTCCAGAAGGGACCTTACGCTGGAGGAAGTCGGGGGAGGGCGGCATCTCGTCCAGCTCCCTGCCTCTGATCAGGAGAGGGAACTGCCCCTTAAGAGTGGCCTCCTGGACAGGAAGATCTTACCCAGATCCCTCCAGCGGTTGCCTGCGGGGTCTTTTTCACCCTGCCTTCAGGCCCCACCCTCTCTCGGGCATGTGGGAACTACCTTAGGCTTCCCCTCTGTCCCTCAGTCCTATTTACTGAGCACCTATTGTGTGCACGGCACTGTCCTGAGCACTTGTGCGAGCACAAGAGAACAGTAAACAGACACCTTCCCCGTCCACAATGAGCTTACAGTCCAGGGGAGCTTCAAGAAGCAGCCTGGCATGGTGGGGAGAGCACGGCCTTGGGAGTCGGAAGGTCCTGGGTTCGTATCCCACTTGTTGGCCGCATGACCTTGGGCAAGTCACTTTACTCCTCTGGGCCTCAGTTACCTCATCTGGAAAATGGGATTTGAGACTGTGAACCCCACAGGGGCTGTGTCCGACCCGATTTGTTTGTATCCACCCCAGCGCTCAGTAGAGTGCCTGGCACAGAGTAAGTGCTTAACTAATAGCTATCAATATTATTATTGTTATTATTTCAGCCTAGGGGAGCTTACAGTCTAGAGTCTACAATCTCTCTCCCAGAGAGCTCGGTCCAGGTAGGGAGTCAGGACCAATTTTGCCCCCGGGAACCACCCAGCCACAACTCCTGCCCCTGGGAATCTTCTGGGCACATTCCAGGCGGCTGGGCGACCTGCCAGCTCGCCTGGACCGCCGGCCTTCACTCCCCAAGGCCGTGGCTATGATAGGCCCCGGGAGGTATCGGGGTAGGGGAGGCCTGGGCCCAAGTGTCATAGGACTCTTCCTCCCCGTGACCGAGCTCATTCATTCAGTCGTATTTATTGAGCGCTTACTGGGTGCAGAGCACTGTACTAAGTGTTTGGGAAAGTACTATACAGCAATAGAGACGATCGGCGAGCTCACAGTCTAGAGGGCTGATGGGCTGTGGGTGGCGAGCGAGCGTGACTACCCTCCTCAGTGCCCGGCGGGCGACGGAGCCCCTCCCCCGGGCTTGCCGCCCCTCAGGGTGGCCAGCCGGGGGGCGGTGGCTCTGGCCTCTCGGCCCCCGGAGGCGTTCCGGGAAGCCGGGCCCGGCTCCGGGGGCGCCGGCCTGTGGGGAGAGGGCATGGGATGCCCGCCGTGTGGCCGGAACAGCTCTCCCTTCCTCGGTCCCAGGCCCTGCCCCGTTCGCGCGGGGCCTGGTCCGGGCTCTGGCCGCACTGGGCAGCCGGTGAGTCGAGAGGATGGGAGGGGCGGGTGGGTTCTGGTGTGGCCGATGGCCTGAACTGTTCTCACGGTGGGGGGAGTCACACCGACGGGACAGTGTCAGGTCGGCGGCGGGTCCCCTCCCCACCCTGGGATCACTGGAAGGAAGGACTAGCAAAGGCCTTATCCGTCCCCTGCAGCCCTGGTCCGCCCAGACTGCGTCGCTTGGCAGAGGAGACGGATTTTCCGGCTCCCGGGAGAGAGTGGGGTGCGGTGTCAGCGGTATTTATTGTGCGCTTGCTGTGTGCGGAGCACTGGACCTAAGCGCTTGGGAGAGGATGATAGAACAGTATAACGGACCCATCCCCTGACAGTCTAGAGGGGAGACAGACATTAATAGATATAACATTGCAGATACGTTTATGCGTGTCTGTGCCAAGCTGTGGAAAACCAGGGCTCTCGGAGCAGGGGGATTTTGGGAGAGATGGAGCTGGGCGACACATCCCCTGCCCACAACGAGCTGATGGAAAGAAATAAAATTACAGATACGTATGTGTGTTTGTGTGCCCGTGCGTGCCGAGCTGCGGAAAACCGGGGTTCCCAGGGCAGCAGGATTCTGGAATGGGGGAGGCTGGGCAGGGAGCCCACTTCCACCCTAACCCTCCTCCAGCTTAGGAATGTGCCCTCCTGGGACGGACATAAGGGAGCTGAGCAGTGCGATTCTGGCCTTCCGCCTCCCCTAGAGCTCCCAGATCCGGTCTTGCCGGCTCAGACAGGCGTGAGGCTCGGATAACTGGGTTTTCCGGGGCCGGGCGGCCTCCCTCTCCCCGGCCGCCCCGCCCCAAGCCTGGCGAGTTGAACCACTCTCAGCCACGTGTGCACAGAGCCTGGAGGTTCTTCCTTCCAGAAGCGCCTAGTCTGTCAGGTCATTGTGAGCCGGGAATGTGTCCGTTGATTGCTTACTCTCCCAAGCGCTTAGTACGTGCCCTGCCTACAGTAAGTGCTCCATTCATTCAATCGCATTTATTGAGCGCGTACTGTGTGCAGAGCACCGTCGTAATCGCTTGGAAAGTACAATGCAATATAAACGGTTAGATACTGGCAGGGGGAGGGGGAAGCACGTTTGCTGTCCTCTGGGCAGACTGGCACCGGCTGGACCACCTCTAAATGCCCATGGGGCAGTGCTGATCGGCTAATGATAATAATGATGGTATTTGTTAAGCGCTTACTATGTGCCAAGCACTGTCTATGCACTGGGGTTCCTACAAGGCATCAGGTTGGACACAGTCCCATCCCACGAGGGGCTCACAGTCTTCGTCCCCATGTTCCGGAGAGGGAACTGAGAAGTGAGGTGACTTGCCCAAGGCCCCGCAGTAGACAAGCGGCGGAGACAGGATCAGAACCCACATCCTCTGACTCCTAAGACCGTACTTCGTGATACTAGGCCTTGCTACTGGCAGCAGCGTTGCCTGGCCCCAGGGATGGCATTGGGATAATAGTAATGATAATACTTAAGGTATTTGTTAAGCACTTACTCTGTGCCAGGCACTGTATTAAGCGCCGGGGTGGATACGAGCAGATCGGGATGGACACAGTCCCTGTCCCACTTGGGGCTCCCGGTCTCCATCCCCATTTGACAGATGAGGTAACTGAGGGCCAGAGAAGTAACTGTGAGGAGGAGGAGGAGACAGGTGGCGGAGCCGGGATTAGAACCCGTGTCCTCGGACTCCCCAGCCCGGGCTTCTTGCCTCTAGGCCATGCTGCCGGCCCAGAATCATCGCCCGGCCCCGGGAGGGTGGCATCGGGATCCCCCACACTCTCTGGGAGTCAGGTCCTCGGGCGCTGCCTCTCCACGGGGGTCTCCACCTCGGCCTAGCGCCACCCACCCCTCCCCTCTCCCCCAGGTGGTACAAACTGCACTCGAAGGTCGGGAAGCGGGAGAAGGAGCGGGGTGAGATCCAGGTGACCATCCAGCTGACCCGCACCTCCCTGAGCGCCAGCATGTTCGACCTGTCGGCCCCGGACAAGCCCCGCTCACCCTTCGGCAAGCTGAAGGACAAGGTGAAGGGCCACCGCAAGTTCGAGCTGGAGTCCGCCTCCGCCATCATCCCCGGGAGCGTCGGCCGGCTGGAGGACGCCGAGGGCCTGGAGCTGGACGGCAAGAAGGGCAAGGCCAAGGGCTTCTTCTTCCGCAACAAGCTGCGCAAGTCGTCGCTCACGCGGTCCAGCACGTCCCTGGGCTCGGACAGCACCATCTCCTCGGCCAGCGGGAGCCTGGCCCCGGGTTTCGGCACCTTGGAACTCGAGGGCGCCGGCTCCCCCGGCAGGAACAACAGCCTTTCCGGTAAGGTGGTGCTCCGCCGCTGGGCGGAGGGGAGGGCCGATGGATCGATCGGTGTCGTATCTACCGGGCGCTCACTCCGCGCAGAGCGCTGGACTGAGCGCTTGGGAGAGGATCGAACGACAGGATGAGCGGGTTGCCCTGTTGCGGGAAGCAGCGTGGCCTTGTGGAAAGATAATAATAATAATAATGTTGGTATTTGTTAAGCGCTTACTAAGTGCAGAGCACTGTTCATCAGGTTGTCCCCCGTGAGGCTCACAGTGTTAATCCCCATTTTCCAGATGAGGTCACTGAGGCACAGAGAAGTGCAGCGACTTGCCCACAGTCACACAGCTGACAAGTGGCAGAGCTGGAATTCGATCCCATGATCTCTGACTCCCAGGCCCGGGCTCTTTCCACTGAGCCACGCTGCCCTTGGAGTCGGAGGACCTGGGTTCTAATTCCGGCTCTGCTAATTGTTTGCTGGAAGGCCTTGGGCGAGTCACTTGACTCGTCTGGGCCTCCGTTTCCTCAGCTGGAAAATGGGGATCCGATACCTGTCCTCTCTCCCTTCTACTTAGACCGAGAGCCCCCTGCGAGACCAGGGACCGTGTCGGATCTAATTGACCTGTACCTACCCCAGCGCTTAGAATAGTGTCTGACACATAGTAAGCGCTTAACAAATACTATTGTTTAAAAAGAAAAATGAAAACCAAAGCACAGGCTTACAGTTGGCTGAGTTATGGGGAATAGCTATTATTATTAATGATAGTATTAAACCCTTATGTACTTATCTTTGTTATATATTAGAAATTACCTATTTATTCATATTAATGTCTCCTCCTCTTGACTCGGAGCTCAGTATGGGCAGGAAACGTGTCTCTTAATTCTGTTGTATTGTCCTCTCCCGAGCGCTTAGAACAGTGCTCTGCACATAGTAAGTGCTCAATAAACGGCACTGATCGATCAGGTTGGACACAGACACTGTCCCACGTGGAACTCTGCCTTAAGTAGGAGGGAGAACAGGGAATAATAACCATAATCATAATAGCGATACTGGTATTTGTTAAGCGCTTACTATGTGCCAAGCACTGTACTAAAGGCCGGGGTGGATACAGGTCGATCGGGTCAGACACAGTCCCTGGCCCACGTGCGGCTCGCGGTCTCCATCCCCGTTTTACAGACGGGGTAACTGAGGCCCAGAGAAGTGAAGCGACTTGCCCAAGGTCACACAGCAGACACCCGGCTGGGGGCGGGATTAGAACTCATGACCCCCTGACTCCCAGGCCCGGGTTCTATCCACTGCACCATGCTCCTTCTCAAGCTGGGGGACAGGGGCCTGGTAGTCGTGGGGAATGGGGTCCGGTGGATTCCTGGGCCTCGGCCAGTGGGGGGTTCTAATGATGAATGAATCTGTAATTTTACTGATTTCTATTAACATCTGTCTCCCCGCCCCCCAGACTATATGCTCATTGTGGGCGGGGACGGGGTCTGTTCTATTGTGGTATTGTCCTCTCCCAAGCGCTTAGCACAGTGCTCTGCACCCGGTAAGCGCTCAGTAAATACGATCGACTGACTGACCCCAGGCCGTTAGCAGTTGCCCTGACCCTAAGATCCCATGTGGCTTTCCCGTGAAACCCCCCGCCTCTGGCTCTGAGGGAACCAGTGGCGGTGGAGGGTTCGTTCATTCAATCGTATTTATTGAGCGCTTACTGTGTGCAGAGCCCTGTGCTGAGCGCTTGGAAAATACACTTACGGCAATAAAGGGAGACCATCCCTGCCCGGTCGGGGAAGAGGGAAGGTAGTGTCCATAATGGAGGGGGAGGGAGGCTCAAGAGCACTGCTGTTAATCCATCGGTGGTATTTACTGAGCACCTACTATGTGCTGAGCACTGCACATGGGCGAGTACAAACAGCAGAATTAAGAGATACGTTCCCTGCCCGAAACGAGCTGCTGCTGGGCTTGCTGCCCCTTTCTGACCGCCCCCAGGCGCGACTGGGGAGGAGGCTGTGGCCGCCCAGGCTCGCCAAGGCTACCGTTCCCCGGCCCTGGGCTGGCAGGGGTGCCTTGCCGTGGGCCTGAGCTTTGGCGAGAACAGCGTGGCACCTTCAGGCCGCAATGCGTCCAAACGCCGCCCCCCGCCCTCACCACCCGGCTAGTCCTCCTCCCTCCTGCGCTGGTTCTCCGCGGCTCTTCCAGCCCTTTCTCCTGCCGGACTTGGCTCACGTCCGGGTCGGGTCTCGACCCCCTCACCGAAGGGCCAGGGAGCCCGGTCGCCCTGGCCTCTGGATTGCACCATCCCAACCCCGGGGCAGGGCTGTGCGGAACGACCTCTTCAAGAGGCGTGGCGTAGCGGGTACAGCCCGGGCCTGGGAGTCAGGAGGGCATGGGTTCCAATCCCGGATCTGCCACTTATCAGCTGGGTGGCCGTGGACAGGTCACTTCGCTTCTCTGGACCTCGGTTCCCTCATCTGGAAAATGGGGAATGAAGACTGTGAGTCCCACGTGGGACAGGGATTGGGTCCGACCCGATTTGCTCGTGTCCGCCCCAGCGTTTAGTACAGTGCCTGGCACACAGTAAGTGCTTAACAAATGCCACAATTATTATTTTTATTATCATTATTATTATTAAGGAATCCCCAACCCACCCCTGCCATGGGTAGACCCTCCCTGCCCAGTTGGACCCTGACTCCCATCTGTGCCACTCAAGCTCTAATAGTATTTGTTAAGCGCTTACTATGTGCTAGGCACTGTACTAAGCGCTGGGGTAGATACACGGAGATTAATAATAATAACATCTGAACCCCGGTTTCCGTCCCAGGCCGGGAGGCGGTGTCCTTGCCCAAGACCCTGACCCACAAGCGGGCGTTCAGCGACGAGGCGAGCCAGGTGACCGTCGCCCTGCCCCGGGCCGTCCACGACCTCAAGGCCAAGAACGACCCCGTCTCGCGGTCCTCTCTGTGCGTCAACGGGAGCCACGTGTATAACGAGGAGCCGCGCCCCGCCGCCCACCGCCCCTTCCCGCTCTCCGGCTCCCTCCAGAACCTCGCCCCGCGCGGCGCCCAGGACGGCCCCGGCCCCCGGCCCGCTTCGGCCAAGGCGGAGGGGCCCCCGTGGGGTGGGGCGGGGGGCTTCGGGGCCGGGCCGGCGGACGCCGCGGCGTCACCCCGGCCGGCCGGCCCCGGGGGGCGCGCCCGGGAGGAGGAAGGCGGCGGCGGGGAGGGGGAGAGGCGGGCGGAGGGCAAGCCGGTGCAGATCGCCACACCCCTGGTCTTCGGCGAGCGCGAGGATGCGCGCAGAGAGGAGAAGAAGACCAGGCCGGGCCTGTTCCTCCATCACCACCACGGGGGCGTCAGGAGCGAGCCGGGCCCCAGGGGCCCCGGGGACAAGCCGTCGCCCCAGAACCCCGCGGGCGCCGACGACCGGGGCAAGGGCGGCTGGTTCGGATCCCGGGACGCCAAGGAGCCGGGCCAGAAACCCAGGTGAGCCGGGCGTCCGTGCTGTCGCGGGAGGGATCGGCGATTCCGGGTGCGGGGTCTCGCGGTGAGTTTGGGAGGGCTAGTGGGTCAAGCCTGCTTGGTTCTAGCGCCCGCTGGGACCCAGCTCGCCCTCCCCCAGGGGCTAGGGACCACCCCCCCTAGATTCTGTCTCTAAGGACCTCTGGCTGTCGGGGTCCTCCTGCCAGCCCACCTCCCTCCCTCCCTCCCTCCCTCCCCGGCGTCAGCCCGCTGCTCTGCGTCTGCGAGGCCCCGGGACAAGCCAGCTTCCTCCAGGGTAGGGCCTGGGGCCTTTTGGGGGGTGCTACCTGGCACCCTGACTTCTCCCCGTCCCCCAGAGGCCTCCCGAAGCCCCCCCGGCTACGGCTCGTTACGGGCAGGGAACGCGTCTGCCAATTCTGTTGTAGTGAACCGTCGCAAGCACTTAGTACAGTGCTCTGGACATAGTAAGCGCCTCGATAAAGATGATCGATTGATGGAGGCTGTTACCTCAGGATGAGGGGGGCACGTGTCCCAGAAGGATTCAGAGTCAGTTCGGACAGGTCTGAGGGGGATAATAATAATAATAATGATAATGGCATTTATTATTATGTGCTTATTATGTGCCAAGTACTCTTCTAAGTGCTAGGGTAGATTCAGGTTAATCAGGTTGGGCAGAGTCCCCGTCCCACATGGGGCTCGCACGCTTATCCCCATTTTCCAGATAAGGTAACTGAGGCCCAGAGAAGTGAGTGACTTACCCGAGGTCACACAGCAGACATGGGGCGGAGTCAGAATCGGAACCCAGGTCCTCTGACTCCCAGGTCTGGGCTCTATCCACTAATGCCCCCGTTCATTCATTCATTCATTCATTCATTCATTCAAATTGTATTTCTTTAGCACTTACTGTGTGCAGAGCACTGTACTAAGCGCTCGGAAAGTACAAATCGGCAACAGATAGAGACGATCCCTACCCAACAACGGGCTCACAATCTATAAGGGGGGGAGCCAGACAAGAATACAAAGCAAAACAAGTAGACAGGCATCAATATAAATTTATAGAATTACAGATATATGCATGGGCGAGAAGGAGGCCCAGTGAGGAGGTGAGCGGCGGCAGAAGAGCGGAGTGTGCCGGCTGGGCCGGAAGAGGAGAGAAGGGAGGGGAGGTAGGAGGGGGCGAGGGGTTGGACAGCTTGGAAGCCAAGAGGGAAGAATTTTTGCTTCATACGATGGGCCCCAGTTCACCGGACCCGGGGGAGCTTTTGGGGGAGACCACCATGGAGCTCTGTGGCTGCCGGGTAGCATTCATTCGGTCGTATTTATCAACCCTGTATTTCGTGCAAGGCACCCAACCAAAGCACGCGGGTGAATATGTGACCTCCGGGCCACCGGCGGGAGGCTACGGGGAGGTCCAGTCCGGCTCCAAGGCTGGTGGTGAGGGGGACTGTGGTATGTGCCCTGCACATAGTAAGCCCTCTATAAATGCGAGCGATTGACCGAGCAGTGAGGAATCGGTGAGTTTCCCCTGCCCTTGGCTGGGAGGCCAGGTGAGGGAAGTCAGCAGGCAGAGGAGGAATAGGTTCATTCGTTCATTCAATCGTATTTATTAAGCGCTGAGAGCACTTGGGAGAGTACAATACACAAATAAACAGTGCCAAATCGGGATCACAGTCTAGAGGTAGGGGAGACGGACATGAATAGAAAGGAATAAATGACAGATCTAGACATAAGTGGTGCGGGGCTGGGCCCGGGAGGAGAACAAAAGGAGCAAGTCAGGGTGATGCAGAAGGGAGGGGGAGATGAGGAAAAGTGGGGCTTAGTCTGGGGAAGGCTCACCCAGTGTCTCTGTGTGTGTTTCGGGGGGCGGTGAGTGCTATTTGCCCCTTGTCCCCCCCTCCAGCAGCCATGATGCCCGGCTCCATCCCTCCCCCCAGGGCAGGCGGGGGTGCAGTTGGAGTTCACTGAACGGGGACCCCCGGGGCGGCAGCAGCAGCTCACGGTATCCGGACCGAGCTCGCCGATAACACCGTGTCATGGGAAGCGGGGGTCGACCCCTCTCAAACCACCCTGTCTTTCCCCTTGCTCACCTCCTCAGCCTGTCTGCCTTTGAAGCCTGGCTACTTCCTGTCAAAATACTGAGTAATTCTGGTGTTTGTTAAGCGCTAACTGTGTGCCTGGCACTGTACTAAGCGCTGGGGTTGGTACCGCAAATCGGTTTGGACGCAGCCCCTGTCCCACGCGGGGCTCGCCGTCTCAATCCCCATTTCACAGTGAGGTAACTGAGGCCCATTCATTCATTCAGTCGTACTTACTGAGCACTTACCGTGTGCAGAGCACTCTACTAAGCGCTCGGAAAGTACAGTTCAGGCCCAGTGAAGTGACTTATCTAAGGTCACTCGGTAGACGAATGGCAGAGCGGGAATTAGAACCCCCATCCTTTTGTCTCCCAAGCCCCTGCTCTATCCGCCACGCCACGCTGCTTGTCTGTTCCATTGTCCTCTCCCAAGTGCTCAGTGCATGGCTACTCGATCAACCTTTTTCCCCATCTCCAGGCGCTCCCCTTTCCGGCTCATCTTTCGCTCTGCTGCCCGGGTCATTTTCCGAAGACATCGTGTTTCCCACTTCTCAAAAATCTTTGGTGACTGCTCATTCCTTTCCCAATTACGCAAGAAACTCCCAAATATTGGCTTCCAGGCACTCGGTTAGCCCTCTCTCTCCCCTCCGGTCCACTCTCAGCCCCCACCACACTCCAGCTCGTGCTTTTTATTTCGTCTCAGGCGCGGCTACTCACCGCGCCTCGCTTTCATTTCTCCAGACTCTGATTCCTGACTCACATCCTTCCTCCCGCCTGGGAGTTTCCCCTTCAAATCCGCCAGACCCCCAACTTCAGTGCCCTTTTGAAGTCCCACCTCATCCACGAGACCTTCCCCAATTTAATTTTTCTTCTCCTCAGGTCATGCCCCCGTCAACCTCCACCGCATAGAGCCCGGGCCTGGCAGTCAGAAGGTCATGGGTTCTAATCCCGCCTCTGCCACACGTCTGCTGTGTGATTTGGGGGGAAGTCGCTTCACTTTTCTATGCCTCAGTTCCCTCATCAGTAAAATGGGGATTAAACCTGTGGGCCCCACGTGGGACAGGGACTGTGTCCAACCTAACTTGCCTGTATCCACCCCAGCGCTCGGTACAGTGCTTGGCACATAGTAAGCGTTTAACAAATACCACCCTCATTATTATTATTATCATCGGCCCATATTTATTGAGCCCCCACTGTGTGCCGAGCACTGAACTCTAAAGTGCGTGGGAAAGTAGAATTAGAAGAGCTGACCCTGCTCTCGAGGAGCATAAAGTGTTGCCGCCGAGATTGACTCTTCATTCGATCCATCAGTGATATTTATTGAGCGTTTACTGTGTGCAGAGCACTGTACTAAGCACTTGGGAGAGTAAAGTGCAACAATAAACAGGCACCATTCCATCGTATTGAGTGCTGACCGTGAGCAGAGCACTGTACTAAGCGTTTGGGAGCATAAACTGAACAGACATTCCCTCCCCACAGTGTGTGCAGAGTGCTGTACTAAGTGCTTCTGAGTGTAATAATAATAATTATGGTATTTGTTACGCACTTACTGTGTGACAGGCCCTGTAATAATAATAATAATGTTGGTATTTATTAAGCCCTTACTCTGTGCCGATCGCTGTTCTAAGCCCTGGGGTAGATACAGGGCAATCAGGTTGTCCCACGTGAGGCTCACAGTCTTAATCCCCATTTTCCAGATGAGGAAACTGAGGCACTGAGAAGTTAAGTGACTGTCCCAAAGTCACAAATCTGACAGGTGGCGGAGCCGGGCTTAGAACCCATGACCCCTGACTCCTAAACCCGGGCTCTTTCCACTGAGCCACGCTGCTTAAGCACAAGGAAATCGGGATGGAGCCAGTTCCTTCCCCACCTAGGGGCTCACAGTTTCAATCCCCATTTTCCAGATGAGGGAACTGAAGCCCCAGAGAAGTGAATAATAATAATAATAATATTGGTAATTGTTAAGTGCTTACTGTGTGCAGAGCACTGTTCTAAGCGCTTGGGGTAGATACGGGCTCATCATGTTGTCCCACGTGAGGCTCACAGTTAATCCCCATTTTACAGATGAGGTCACTGAGGCACAGAGAAGTGAGGTGACTTGCCCACAGTCGCACAGCTGACAAATGGCAGAGTCGGAATTAGAACTCATAACCTTCTGACTCCCAGGACCATGCTCCAACCGCTGCACCCCGCTGTTTCAGAACAATTGGTAGACATGTCGTCTGTGCACAGTGAGCATATAGATTCTTTGGTAAACTAAAGCGCAAGCGAGTAATAATGCGTTTAAAGTACATCCCTCATTTTTTCGCGTTGCAAAACCCATTTAGTTACTCTCGCTCCCCGCAGGGCCTTTCTGTACGTAGTGATTTTCATATCCTCCTATTAGATACTTATTCACCTTTTTTTTTCTTCTGTCTGTAAATTGCTTCGTGTCTGTTTGCCCTTTGAGGGAGGGAGTCACATTTTGTTGGGTTGTGGTTTTTTTTACCTCTGTTGTACTTTTCCAAGTGCTTAGTACAGTGTTCTGCACACATAAGGCACTCAGTAAATATTGTTGATGAGGAGAAGTAGGGAGAAGACAGGATGGGGACAGAAGGCACGTTCTCTCCCCACAGTGTCTCCCCCTTCTATTCATTCAATAGTATTTATTGAGCGCTTACACTGTGCAGAGCACTGTACTAAGCACTTGGAATGTACAAATCGGTAACAGAGACAGTCCCTGCCCTTTGACGGGCTTAGACTGTGAGCCCGTTGTTGGGTAGGGATTGTCTCTATCTGTTGCCGAATTGTACTTTCCAAGCGCTTAGTACAGTGGTCCGCACCCAGTAAGCGCTCAATAAGTATGATTGATTTGGGCTGTAGGGTCTCTCTAGCGGCTACCAGCCGAACCGAGCGGCAGCCCCGGGGGAGAGGTCGGTGGAGATGGGGGAAGGGGCCGGGAAGACCCCCCCCATGTCTTCTGGCCCAGACATAACCTGGGGAGAAGCAGCGTGGCCTAGAGGGTAGAGCCCGGGCCCGAGAGTCAGAAGGACCTGGGTTCTAATCCCGGCTCGTCTGCCGCGTGACCCTGGGTGAGTCACTTCACTTCTCTGGGTCTCGGTTCCCTCATCTGTCAGATGGGGGGTGGTGAAGACTGCGAGCCCCATGTGGGACGGGGATTGGGACCAGCTCGATTTGCTTGTATCCACTCCAACGCTTAGAACAGTGCCTGACACCTAGTAAGCACTGTAGTAACAAATGCCATTTAAAAAAAAAAGGGAGAAACCCAGCAGCTGTGTGTGTTTGTATAATAATAATAATGTTGCTATTTGTTAAGTGCTTACACTATGTGCAGAGCACTGTTCTAAGTGCTGGGGTAGATACAGGGTCATCAGCTTGTCCCACGTGAGGCTCACGGTCTTCATCCCCATTTTACAGATGAGGTCACCGAGGCACAGAGAAGTGAAGTGACTTGCCCGCAGTCGCACAGCCGACAAGTGTATGTGTGTGTCTGTCCCAAGATGGCCTGTCCAGGGTTTGCAGCTTGCATAGGGCGTGTCCAGCAGGAGCATTTCTGCTGTGGGACTCTCATTCAGTCGTATTTATTGAGCGCTTACTGTGTGCAGAGCACCGTACTAAGCGCTTACCCTCGCGGCCTCACCGGGGCCAATTTCTCAGAGCGTGGGGGTGGACTGTGACACCGTCGGGGAGCAGGGATTGTCTCTATCTGTTGCCGAATTGTACATTCCAAGCGCTTAGTACAGTGCTCTGCGCATAATAAGCGCTCAGTAAATACCATCGAATGAAAGAGGGCTGGGACTTGGAGGGCAGGATTGGGATAGGAAGGGCTTCCGGAACGAGCAGGTGCAGGAGCCGCTCTTTGATTGGGAATGCTCAGGTTTCGTCAGGGCAAGAGGGCAGCTGGGGAATTTGGGAAGTCCGGCTCAAAGGACCAAGGGACCGGATCGTCTCCTGGAGCCCCAGGCCGGCCCAGGAAACTAATAAATAATGTTGGTATTTGTTAAGCGCTTACTACGTGCAGAGCACTGTTCTAAGTACTGGGGTAGATACAGGGTAATCAGGTTGTCCCACGTGAGGCTCACGGTCTTAATCCCCATTTGACAGATGAGGTAACTGAGGCTCAGAGAAGTTAAGCGACTTGCCCACAGTCACACAGCTGACAAGTGGCGGAGCCTGGATTCGAACCCATGACCTATAAGAGCTTCCCGTAGGGCCTATTTGGGAAGGAAGCGTCTCGGGGTTCCCGGGAGTGAACCCCAGCCCGAGAAGCCGGAGGAGCCGGCTCTCCGCCCCTGAGCGGGTGGATCTGTGGGGCAGCGGGAAGTTTTTAAGTTAGGTGTCAGGGACCTAACTCACCCCTTGCAGTGGATGGAGTAGGGGCCTGGGAGTCAGAAGGTCATGGGTTCTAATCCCGGCCACTTGTCTGCTGCGTGACCTTAAACAAGTCACTTCACTTCCCTGGGTCTCAGTTACTTCCTCGGTAAAATGGGGATTGGGACCGTGAGCCCCACGTGGGACAGGGACCGGCCTGTCTCCGCCCCAGTGCTTAGCAGAGTGCCTGGCACATGATGAGCACTTAACAAATACCATAATTATTATTATGGCACGGGAGGTTCCTGAGAAGGGCACCGGGACGGCTGATTTCCGGGGGCGGGCGAGATGGACTCCGGGGGAGGAAGCCTCCAGATCCGCGGGGGAGGCTGGGCCGCTGTCGTTCTCCCCCCGGGAACCCTCGGCTCCGCTGCCGGGCCAACGGTTTGTGTCCGTCCCCCGGGGAGGTGGAGGCCTCGCGCGACGCGGAGGAGGCATCGGCTCTTCCGCCCGCGCGGACCCCCGGCTCTCCGCCGCGGGCGGTCGGGCCCACCGGTGAGAAGGGGGAGTGGGTGCTGAGTGAGACGGTAGCCTAGGGGCATGTGGGCTGGGGCTCGCTCTCCTGTCAGGCGGCTAGATTCATTCATTCATTCAGTAGTATTTATTGAGCGCTTATTATGTGCAGAGCACTGTAGTGAGCGCTTGGACAATTCGGTAGTGGATAGAGACGATCCCTGCTCAGTGACGGGCTCCCAGTCTGATGGGGGGAGACAGACAAAAACAAGATAACATAATCACGATAAATAGAATCAAGATTGGGCCACGCGCTAGAGAAGCAGCATGGCCCAGTGGCTAGAGCTCGGGCCCGAGAGTCAGGAGGACCTGGGTTTTAATCCCGGCTCGGCCGTTTGTCTGCCGGGCCACCTTGGGCAAGTCGCTTCACCTCCCTGGGCCTCAGTTCCCTCACCGGTAAAATGCGGATTGAGACCGTGAGCCCCATGTGGGACGGGGACTGCGTCCAGCCCGATTTGCTTGGATCCACCCCAGCGCTTAGTACAGTGCCTGGCACATGTAAGCGCTTAACAAATACCACAATTATTATCATCATCATTAGCGGAGCAGCGAACTCCGGCCTCAGCCTGGTTCCTTGTTCTCCCTGTCACCCTCCCTCCCTTCCCCAACCTTCAGTGGCGACAGTGGCGTAGTGGATAGAGTAAGGGCCTGGGAGTCGGAGGGACACGGGTTCTAATCCCGACTCCTCCACTTGTCTGCTGTGTGGCCTTAGACAAGTCGCTTTGCTTCTCTGGGCCTCAGTTACCTCATCTTATAAAATAATAATAATAATAATAACGGTATTTGTTAAGCGCTTTACTATGTGCCAAGCAAGGTAATCAGCTTGTCCCACATGGGGCTCACAGTCTTAATCCCCATTTTAAAGATGAGGTCACTGAGGCCCAGAGAAGTGAAGTGACTGGCCCGAGGTCACACAACTAAGTGACGGAGCCAGGATTAGAACCCACAACCTCTGACTCCCAACTCCGGGCTCGTTCCACTGAGCCACGCTGCTTCTTTGGGGATGGAGACTGTGAGCCCTCCAGGGGACAAGGACTGTGTCCAACCCGATTAGCTTGTACCCACCCCAGTGCTTAGCACAGTGCCTGTCACATAGTAAGCGCTTGACAAATACCAGAATTATGATCTGTGGGGCCATCGGTATTTTGGACCTGCTAAAGGAACTGGTGTGTGGGTGTGGATTGTGGGGGTGGCGGGGGGTGCAGTCCCTTTCCACCCCACCCCCAGTGGCTGCCCGGACAGTTGGGGGAAAGCCCTGGGTTCGAGCTGGCTCCTTAGATCTGAACCCGGCCACCTGGGTGGGTTCCCAGGAGGTTCCGGGAGGGAGAGGGTCGCGCAGGGCTGACGTTCTGGGCCCGAAGCCTGTCCCACCCCGTCTCCGGCCGGGCCGGGCCGTGGGGGCCTGGAGGACACGCGGGCTGGGGTCTGCCTCCCCGTGGGGTGGACGGGAGGAAGAACTTCCCGGACGGCCTCTGTGGCTCTTCAGAAGCAAGAATTTGAGGGGTGTTGGGGGAAAACGGGGTGGGAACACGGCCTGTGGGGGTCTCTCCCACTTCCAACAGTCACTTTTTGAGAAGCGGCACAGTCACGTGGCTAGAGCCCGGGCCTGGGAGTCAGAAGGACCTGGGTTCTAATCCCCGCTCCACCACTTGTCTGCTGCGTGACCCACGTCTCTGAGCCGCAGTTACCTCATCTGTAAAATGGGGATTGGGATCGTGAGCCCCGAGGAGACCAGGGACTGCGTCCAGCCCCATTTGCTTGGATCCACCCCAGCGCTTAGTACAGCGTTTGGCGCGTAGTAGGCCCTTAACAAGTACCACAGTTATTATTGTTAGGTGTTGGGTGGAGCCGAGGCCCCCGGAAGGCGGTGAGGGTGGCGAGGATTTGGGATTTGGGATCTGGCTCGCCCTGAGGTCTCCCGGGGGGCACTTGTCTGAGAGAACAGGGGCAGTCCTCCCCTCTCGAGACCCTCTATTTGGGGGATCTGCCTAGCCCCAAGGGCAGCCTGGGGTCAGGTGATGGGGACCCGGCCCTCTCATTTTTCTACAAAAACGTTCAGGACACGTCACCCCCCCCTCCAAAAACTCCAGTGGTTGCCCATCCGCCTCTGTATCAAACAAAAACTCCTCTCCATTGGCTTTAAAGCAGTCCACCACCTTGCCCCCTCCTACCTCCCCTCCCTTCTCTCCTCCTCCAGCCCAGCCCGCACACTCCGCTCCTCTGCCTCTGCTAACCTCCTCACTGGGCCTCCATCTTGCCTGTCTCGCTACCGACCCCTGGCCCACGTCCTGCCTCTGGCCTGGAACGCCCTCCCTCCTCTAATCCAGCAGACAATGACTCTCCCCCGCTTCAAAGCCTTATCGAAGGCCCATCTCCCCCAAGAAGCCTTCCCAGACTAAGCCCCACTTTTCCTCATCTCCCCCTCCCTCTGCGTCGCCCTGACTGCTTGGCTCCCTTTGCTCTCCCCCTCCTCCCAACCCCACAGCACTTAGGTCCACATCTGTCACTTTATTTATTTGCACTGATGCCTGTCTCCCCTGCTCTAGACTGCGAGCTCGTTGTGGGCAGGGAATGTCACTCTTTATTGTTGTACTCCCCCGAGTGCTTAGTACAGCGCTCCGCACACAGCAAGCGCTCGATAAATGCGAATAAATATCAGGGATGGTCCCGCCCTCGGGAGGCCCCGGCGGAGTCGGGGGGGACACAGGACGGACACACTGGCGGTCCCCGTCCGCGTGGACACAGCCCCGACGGGGCGGGGAGCAGGGGGTCGTGGGCGGCCCTCACGGGTCGGAGGGCAGGGGGATCTGAGCAGGCTCCTCGGAGGAGGCGGGCTTGGGTGGGAGGCTGTTTCAGGCCAAAGAGTTGGCCAAGGCTCAGAGGTGGGTGAGGGAAGCTGAAGCGCTTAGCGTGTTTTGCACATAGTAAGCGCTCAATAAATACGACAATGAATGAGTGCAGTGGCCTCCTCCAGGCAGCCGGAGTGGAACCAAGGAGACTGAGCTGGGAGAAGAGGGGTGTGGCTGCAGGAGGGTCCTGGGATGTGAGAGAGAGAGAGATTTTGCAGGCCTGTCTGCAAGTGTATATGTCAAGGTAGGTATATTTGGTGTGATTGTGTGCAGGTGTTGGGGGTCTGCGTAAGGAGAAGATAAGCAGCGTGGTCTAGTGGCCAGAGCCCGGGCCTGGGAATCAGAAGGACCCGGGTTCTAATCCCGGCTCCGCCACGTGTCTGCTCTGTGACCTTGGAAAGTCACATAACTTCTCTGGGCCTCAGTTGCCTCAGCTGGAAAGTGGGGATTAACGACGATGATGATGATGGCATTCGTTAAGGGCTTACTCTGTGCCAGGCACTGTACTAAGCACTGGGATGGATACAAGCAAATCGAGTTGGACACGAAGTCCCTGACCCGTGTGGGACTCACAGCCGACAAGGGGCGGAGCCGGGATTAGAACCCATGACCTTCTGACTCCCAGGCCTGGGCTCTGTCCACTAAGCCATGCTGCTTCTCAAGGGTGAGCCCCATGTGGGACAGGGACTGTGTACCTACCTCAGCTCTTAGAACAGTGCTTGGCACATAGTAAGCACTTGACAAGTACCGTCATTATTGTTATTATTATAATGCCGGCTCCACCGCCTGTCTGTGGTGTGACCTTGGGCAAGTCACTTCACTTCTCTGAGCCCGTTACCTCATCTCTAACAGGGGGATTAAGACCGTGACCCCCATGTGGGACGTAGACAAGGATCCAACCTGCCCTGACGTAGACCGATGACCCAACCTGATGATCTTGCATCTGATGCCCAGCGCTTAGTACGGTGCCTGTCACCCAATAAGCGCTTAACGGCTATCACTTAAAAAACCGAAGAAGTGTGTGAGGACGGGGGATGACTAAGTCAGCAGAGCGTGTGTCTGCAAGAGGTGGGAACGTGGTCATGATAACGATGATGATGATGGCATTTAAGTGCTTACTATGTGCCAAGCACTGTTCTAAGTGCTGGGGTGGATCCCAGGGAATCAGGTGGTCCCACGTGGGGCTCACGGTCCCCATTTTACCGATGAGGGAACTGAGGCCCAATGAAGTGACCTGCCATGGCCACACGGCAGACAGGTTGCGTGTGGGGGGTTTGTGGGGGTGCTGAGCAGGGGGGCTCACCTTGTCTTCCCTCCACAGCCCGGAAGTGTCTCCTCAGGTAGAATCTCTCTCCGCCGCTGCTGCTCCTGCCTGTCGCTTTCCTTCCCGCTTCCTCGAGCTGGCCTCCCTGGGTACTCCTGGCACTGCCCTCCCTCCCCCGGCCGCCGCCGCTAGCATGCCCCGCGCTCGGCTTTCCGGGGCGGGCGGCCCCGCGCCCCGCTGCTTGCCTCCCACCAACCCGTTCTTCAGTTCCCTGCAGAGAAATCCCTTTTTCGAGGAGCTCGCGGCCGGCCGACGACTAAATTCTCCTTCACCTGCTCGCTCTCTCCCCAGTGTCTCGGCCTCGCCGCCGGCCACCCCCCCCGAGGCCTCTGCCGACGTCCCCCCCTCTCCAGGGCCCCCCGCCCCCGAAAGCCCCCCGCCCCAGCGGGACGCCGCCTTCGACCTCTTCGCCGCCCACAGGCCGGGGGCCGGGGCGGACGCCGCCGGTCAAGAGGAGGCCGACTCCGGGACGGCCCGGGGGGTCCACGCGGACTCGGAATCGGCAGGCGCGAAGCCGTGCCCGGGCCCCCCGTCCAGCCCGGGCCCGGGGGGCAGCCAGGGGGACATGCCGGCCGGCGAGCCCTCCGGCCCCGTGTCTCCAGAGCCGCCGGGGTCCGGCGGGCCCTCGGCCTTGTCCGTCAGGCTGCGGACCGGGGCCCCACTGCCCGCCCCGTCGACCTCTGCCCTCGAGACCGGAGGAGAGGAAGCGCCCGTCGAGGCGGGGGGCACCCCGGCGGAACTGCCCGAAAGCTGCTTCTTCGAAACGCTCAATGCGGGCGCCGCCCCACGCCCCCCGTGTAACGTCGCCGCCTTCTCCCGCTTCGTGGAAGTTGCCGAGACCCCCTCTCCGGACCCCGGCAGGGCCCAGAGACCGGGAGCGGACCCGGAGGCGCCCGGAGTTGAGTCGGTCCTTCTGGACACCACGCTGCCCAGCCAAGTCCCAGAGTCGCCCCCGTCCCCAGCGGCGGCCGAGAAAGCTCCCGGCCCGGTGCCGTTGGCTTCCCTGAGCGGGCGGTGCCTCCAAGTCCCGGCCGAGGCTGAGGGCCGCGAGGCGGCCCACCCGGAGCCGACCGTGGGGCCACCCCCGCCCAAGCCTCCCCGACTTTTCTCTGCCGCTGAATCCTGCCCGGAGGAGGAGGAGGAGGAAGAGGAGAAGGAAGAGGAGGAGGAACAGCAGCGGAACCATCGGCAACAAGAAGGAGCAGAGTTGACCTCAGTGAACCTGGAAGATGTCTTCCCGGGGGCCGTGGAAGGGCGCTCGGGTCAGGAGGGGACGGAAGCAAGAGAAGGACAGGAGCCGCGGGCGGGACGGACCCCCCGGGACCACCTCGCGCCTGCCGGGACCGGGGAACCTGCCACGGAGCTGGAGCCGGCGGGCCGGGCGCGAGTCGTGCCCGCCCCGGGGCCCGAGAGTCCGGTGGGCCGGGCGGAGGCCGGGCCCGAGAGTCCGGGGGGTCGGACGCCACCTTCGGAGGTGCTGTTCTGGACGGCCCCGGAGGAGTTCAACCCCGGCGGGAGCGACGAGATAACCGGCTCCCCCAAGCCGGAGGACCGGAGGCCGGGCGAGCCCCGGGAGGCCCTGGGCGGCCAAAATCCCTTTGTGACCCTCAGGTGCCCGGTCCCTCCGAGCCCCCGGAACCCCTTTCTGGCAGAGCTGGACTCCCCAGGGGAGGGGGCGCCCCCCCGAGTGAGAGCCATCAGCCCCCTCCCTTCCCAGACCTCCCCTCCCCCCCTCCCCTCCTCCCCTTCGCCTTCCCCTCCCCTCGCTGAGCCCGAGGAGCCGGGCGATGACCTGCTTTCTCTGCATGCCACCTGGCCCCTGGCCTTCTCCACCCCCTTCCCGGAGACCACGGACCCCGACCCCTTTGGGTTCCCGTCTCCCGTCGAGGGGCCCCCCGAGGCCCCTTCCGAGGCCCCTTTGCTGCAGGCCGGCGGGGCGGGGGGACCCAGGCTCACGCTTCTGCCCCAGGAGACACGACGGGCTGAGCGGAGTTCTCTGCAGCCGGTGAGCAGGTGAGACAACCCGCGGGGTGTGAGAGGGCCGCTCGGTGGGTCGGTCGGAGGGGGCCGAGGCCTCCCGCCCCCTTCTAGCCTCACTGTCTCCAAGCTTAGCTGGGTGCTGAGAGATGGAGAGAGATCTCTGGCTTAGTCCACATGCTTCCTGGACTGTCAGTTTCCTCCTTGGGCATTGAGCGGGTAGGAGAGTCAGTCAGTGCCATTTATTGAGCCCTTACCGTGGGCAGAACCCTATACTGAGCACAATACAACCAAGCGCTTAGGACAATGCTCTGCACACAGTGAGCGCTCAATAAATCGATCGAATGAATGAACAAGAAACAGACACAGTCGCTGCCCAGAACCAGCTGACAGTCTAGAGGGGGAGACCGGCATTAATATATGTAAACGAATGACAGATACGGACTTAAGGGCTTCGGGGCCGGGATGGGGGGGCGACGAAGAAGGGGAGCAGGTCAGGGTGACGTAGAAGGGAGTGGGAGAAGGGAAAGGAAGCCCTCTCGGAGGGGACGGGCCTTCAATAAAGCCTTGAAGCGGCGGGAGAGGATTGTCGGATTTGAGGAGGGAGGGCGTTTCCAGGCCAGAGGCAAGAGGTGGGTAAGAGGTCGGCGGCGAGATAGAGGAGAGGAAGTTGGGCCCGGCAGGAGCGGGCCAGGCCTGGGGTTTTCATGTTGGCATCTCTCCTGTCAGGTGGGGAGGTGACCTCCCCTATCAGGAACAGTCTGAGATGAGCTCCGGGCCCGATGCTAGGGGTCCCCGGGACCCCGCCCTCGCCGCGCCACCGATCCGAGAGGGGAGACGAGGCAGGTGCCCTGACAGATCCAGCCATGACCGGGGCCGGGGGCGTAGATGGGGACGCCACGTGCCAACCTCCGCTCGGCCCGAGGCCCAGTATTTCCGCGGCATCCTTTCAGGGGCTTTTGTTGACCGGAGGGTGACGGTTCACAGATGGACTGCGTGGCAGGTCTCGGCTAGCCATCAGCCCCCGTGAGAGGATGAGGGCTATATCGAGGTGACGGTCTGGGAGGGCGTCCCTGAGGACAGCATGCTGCAAGCCCTTCTAATAAGGGTGGTATTTGTAAAGAGCTTACTATGTGCCAGGCGCTGTACTGAGCGCTGGGGTGGAGATAAGCAAATCGGGTTGGACCCAGTCCCCATCCCCATTTTACGGATGTCGCAACTGAGGCCCAGAGAGGTAAAGCGACGAGCCCAAGGTCACACAGCAGACACGTGGCGGAAGCCGAGATTAGAACCCAGGTCCTTCTGACTCCCAGGCCCTCGCTCTACCCAGTAGGCCATGCTGCTTTCCCTTTTCTTCTGGGCCCCGGGGGCGGCTGCCATTTTCCACCGAGGGCTGGCCGGGCTTTCCGGAACATCTGTGAGCCCCGGGTGGGACGACCTGATAACCCCGTTATCTCTCCCAGCGTTTAGAACAGTGCTCGGGCACGTAGTAAGCGCTTAACAAATACTGTCATTATCTCCCAGCCCATGGCCCTCAGGGGGTGGTGTGGTGATAGCAGGACCAGTGGCCATTCTGGGCCACTCAACCTGTTGGGACTGGGCCACGTAGTCTCCAGAGGACTCCCCGGGGGGCCACGTCCAGCCTGGCAGCCATCTGTTGCCGAATTGTACATTCCAAGTGCTTAGTACAGTGCTCTGCTCATAGTAAGTGCTCAATAAATGCTATTGAATGAAGGAAAGAATGTGAGGGCTCTGTGTCCCTAGGCAGACTGCAGCAAGTGAGAGCCAGGCTAGATAATAGGAAGAACTTCCAGACTCTCCCCAGACCTCAGCCCCGGAATAAACCCAGCAAGTGTTGGGCGGCGAGGGATGGCGGGGTCACATCTTGGAGAGCTTTCACTCCAGTGTACTAATGATGATGATATTTGTTAAGTGTTTACTCTGTGCCGAGCACTGTTCTAAGCGCTGGGGGCTACAAGGTCATCAGGTTGTCCCATGTGGGGCTCCCAGTCTCAAACCCCATTTTCCGGAGGCACAGAGAAGTGAAGCAACCTGCCCAAAGTCACCCAGCTGACAAGTGGTGGTGCTGGGATTAGAACCCATGACCTCTGACTCCCAAGCCCGGGCTCTTTCCACTAAGTCACGCTGCTTCTCTAGCAGGATCAATCAATCAGTCAATCGTATTTATTCAGCACTTACTACTTGCAGAGCACTGTACTAAGCGCTTGGAATGTACAGTTCGGCAACAGAGACCATCTCTGCCCGACAACGGGCTCACAGTCTAAACATAATGATGGTATTTAAGTGCTTACTATGTGCCAAGCACTGGGATAGATACAGGGCCATCAGGTTGTCCCACGTGGGGCTCCCAGTCTTAATCCCCATTTGCCAGATGAGGTAACGGAGGAACAGAGAAGTGGAGCGACTTGGCCCAGAGTCACACAGCTGACAAGGGACGGAGCCGGGATTAGAACCCACGACCTCTGACTCCCAAGCCCGGCCTCTTTCCACTGAGCCACGCTGCCAGGATGCCACTCTTTGGCACCGAGTGGGCTAGGCCTATATCGGACGGAGGGAGAGGGGTGGATCAGATGCCTTATTCGGCCTCTGGGATTCTTGGGCTCCTTTACCAAGGGCGGGCCCGGGCCGTGGGGCGGCAGGACAGAGGATGGGGTTTGGGGAGACCGTTATGGAGACTGGGGGAACGTCTGGCCGACGGTTGGTCGGCCTTAAGCGAAGCAGCATGGTTTAGTGGCTAGAACCCGGGCCTGGGAGGCAGAGGGTCATGGGTTCTAATCCCGGCTCTGCCGCTTGTCCGCTGCGTGGCCTTGGGCGATTCACTTTGCTTCTCCGGGCGCCAGTTCCTTCATCTGGAAAATGGGGATGGAGACTGTGAGCCCCGCACGAGACAGGGATCGGGTCCAATCTGATTTGCTCGTATCCACCCCAGGGCCTAGTACAGTGCTTGGCACGTAGTAAGTGTGCTTAACAAATACCATGATGATGATTTTTATTTTTTTCTAAAGGGCCACGGGAACCATCGGAGACAGATGTGGAAAGGTTGAGATAGGATAGCTGGAAGGGGGCGGGAACTGGCTAGGCCAAGGCCACAGAGATCTTGGCTGGGAGTGGGCCCGCGTCCGTTCCTCCCTCTCGCCCCTAGCCGCCTTAACCCTCCCTGGCTCATGAGACGTGGAGACGGACCATCTTTAGTCATCCCCTGAGCTAGGATGGCGATAGGCCCGGGCCGAGGCTTCGGGCTCAAAGGAGCTTTTTGGATTATCCGCAGCCTCCGGTTATCCGGGCTTCCTCAGGCCCCCCCAGGCCGGGATTAGAACCCACGTCCTCTTTGACTCCCAAGCCCGTGCTCCGGCCACTAAACCACGCTGCTTACTTGACTCCGGAGAGGAGGGAGAGGAGCTCGGTGAAGCTTGGGGAATCAAGCTCATCCTGCAATAGGAGGGACATAAATGAGACAAGAGGAAGAACTTGGATTAGACCCCGGGTCCTTCGGACTCTCCCGGGCCCATGCTCTAGCCCACTAGGCCACGCTGCTTCCGTTCAGAGCGGAAAGGAAGGGCGTGAAGCCCCGGGAGCTGTGGGGTTGGGAGGAGGAAAGGATTTGGGCCCAGTGGTCCTCTGGCTGGATGAGCATCTCCCTCCCCTCCTCTTGAACTCTGTCACTGGGGATGGGACAGGAGGGTCTCCTGGCGGGCTGAGGCTTGGCAGTTTGTCAGCCATTTTGAAAGAGCGCCGGTGCGGGTGTCGGGAAGGGCATTGAGGAGCGGCCCGGGAGGGGAATGAGTCTGGTGGGCTTGGGTGGGCAGGCTGAGGGACCCCCACCATCCTTCCATCTTGACTTGGGTAACGTTCATTCACTCGATCGCATTTATTGAGCGCTCACTGTGTGCAGAGCACTGTACTGAGCGCTTAGTGGACGGAGCGGGGCCAGTTCGGTCACTGCAGGGGCAGGGGGCGTAGCCCCCACCATGGTACCCTTGGGGACCCGGCACTTGACTCCCCCTCAAGTACACAATGGGACGGACCCCGCCGATGTGAGGTGGGGGGGGGGGGGGGTCACGGAAGGTGCCGGTGGGGTGGAGAGTGAGTGAAGGGGGGTGAATCAAGGAGGACTTCCTGGAGGGTGACGTGACGGAGCGGGAGAGGATGGCAGAGGGGAGCAGGGGTGGGGCCTATGGAGGGCCCGGGTCCAGGGATCCGTTCTAGGTGAGCACTGCTGCTGGAGTGTGAAGGAACAGAGAGCTCTGTCAAGGCCAAGAGTTGCGGTGTGAGGGTTGAGCGTACTGGACGTCGTGAGAGAAAGAAGGGTCTGGTGGCGGGAGGGTGGGGTGTAGGCTGAGCCCCCGGATTCGGTGCTGCCCCCCAGCTCCTCCTCGTTACCGATGTTTGGGGGCCGGGGAGCTGGAGAGAGGACACCCCCAGGGAATCTGAAACCGTGTGAGCAACCGGGAGTCCCGGGAGATCCCTACCAAGTCCTCTCTAGTCAGGTGAAGGTCTAGCTTATCCATCACCATCTAACTTATCTGTTCTGGTGGCCAGTCTCCTCCACGGTCAAGAAGTTTTTCCCCGAGTCCAGCCTGACTCCCTTCCGCCGCGGTTTAAGCCCGCTTCCTCGGGGAATGCGGAAATGGATTGGAGTTTCCCTTCCTCCCCTGAGTCCCTGAGGAGAAGGGGCTGGTGAGAAGGGGTGGGGTGAGGGGGAGGAGGGAGCCTCCCCCTCGAGACCTGAGCCACCCGGGGGGGTTGACCGACCCGTCCCGTCCCCACAGCCCTCACCCCGTGAAGCCCATCAGCGCGACCCCCTCGGACGGCGGCGGCGAGAAGAAGCAGCACCGCTCCAGTCTGACCACCGCCCTGAGCAGCGGCCTGGAGAGGCTCAAGACCGTGACCAGCGGAGGCGTCCAGCCCGTGGCCCCCGCCCCCCAGCAGGACAAGGAGTCCAAGAAGCTGAAGGTGAGGGCCCCGAGGGGGATCCCAATCAATCGGTGGGATTTGTTATTATTATTACTACTACTAATAATAATGATGATGGTAGTGGTTAAGCGCTTCCTACGTGCCAGGCACTGTTCTAAACACGGGGTAGACGGTCATCAGGTTGGACACCGTCCCTGCCCCACGTGGCGCTCATCGTCTCAATCCCCATTTTACAGAGAAGGGAACTGAGGTCCAGAGAAGTGAAGTGATTTGCCCAAGGCCACACAGCAGACAAGTGGCAGAGCCGGGTTTAGAGCCCATGACCTCCTGACTCCCAGGTCCAGGCTCTATCCACTAGGCCACCCTGCTTCTCATGAGTGCTCACTGTGCGCGGAGCACCGTACTACCAGCTGTTTCTGTATCTACCCCACTGACTGGAACTCTCCCAAGCAATCAGTCCAGTATTTTATACAAAGTTCTCAGGAAAATCAGTTGATTTACTTGATTGATGAGGGGGAGTGGGAAGTAAAGGAAAAGCCAGCGAAAGAGACCTCGATGGAGCAGTCAGAGAGGGGTAGGAGGAGAATGAGGAGAGGATTGTCAGAGAAACCACGGCTAGGTAGCGTTTCCAGGAGAAGGGGGTGGTCCCCAGGGTCCACAGCTGCTTTGAGAGGCTGAGAAGGTATTAAGATGGAGTAGACGCCGTTAGACCCGGCAGCGGAGCTACTTGGTGATGACCTCTGAGAGGGCATTTGCGATAGAAGGTCAAGGAGGGAGCAGAAGAAGAAATAGAGGCAGCGGGTAAAACCAACTCGTTGAGGGAGCTTGGGTGAGAACGGTCGGGAGCAGATGGGGTGATGGCTGGAGAGTTGCGGGGTCGAGGGAGTTATGTGTTTTAGGGTGGGAGCCCCTGGAGAGTGAGCAGTGGAAGGTGGAGGTCCAGGAGGGAAAGGGGCATGTGATTTTTTTGTAAGGTGGGAGGGGATAGGATGGAGGCTGAGGTCCTTTAGTCCATCCCCCTGCTTCCAGACAGGGTCATCCCAAATCAGCCTGGGTGGAGCCCCGCTAGCTGTTTAGGGCCCTTATCCCCGCCCTTCCCTCTTTCTCCACTATCTACACCAGCGCTCAGAACTGTGCTTGGCACCTAGTAAGCACTTAACCAATAACCCAATGATTATTTTTTATTATTAGTTATATTATTACCGCACACAGTAAGCGCTCAATAAATACGATTGAATGAGTGAATGGGCAGGGTTTCCGTGAGACCGACTGGGTGGTGGATTGCGGGGGGGCGGGTCGAGGTGAGTTTTCCCGCCAAGGGGATGACTTGGGGTTGGCCCGGCGGTTGGCTCCGGGTCCCGACGGCCCCCGTCCCTTCCCTCCCCAGGACCCTTCCCCGTCGCTGGACGGGTCGGCCCGTTACTACCACCTGACGCACGACGAGCTGATCAAGCTGCTGCTGCAGCGGGAGAGAGAGCTGAGCCAGCGCGACGAGCACGTGCGGGAGCTGGAGAGTTATATCGACCGGCTGCTGGTACGCATCATGGAGCAGTCGCCCTCCCTGCTGCAGATCACCCTGGACCAGCCCGGGGCCTTCCCGTGACCCCCTCCGCCCCCGCCGTGACCCCCGGGCCCCGCCTGCTAGAGCCACACGTCGACATCGGCCTGCCGCCCGCCCGCCGCCATAGCTCCCGGCCTCCCTTCCCCGTCCCCGAGGGGGTCGGGCCGGGGCAGACCTCGCCCCCCTTCCCAGCGCCGCCCGCTCCCCGCCGTAGTCCTGCCCCGGGATTTCGGGCCTAGTCCGGAGGTGACCCCGTCTCCTGACCTCCTCCCTCCTTCCCCGGCCCCGCCGCTTAGAACCCCACCGCGGCACCGCTCCAGACGTTCCCGCGGGGAGCGGCTACGGCCCTCGAATCCGTCGGGGTCCTCCGCTGAGCCCCTTGCCGCTGGAGGAGGGGAGGACCAGGGGCTCCGTCCGTCCCCTCGCCCCTCCCGCCCCGGGGTCCGAGCTGCCAGAGTCCCCGCGGACTCCCCGGGGAGGGTCCTCGGTCCGTCCCCGACCTGCACCGACGCCATCCGTAGGTGCGCTCGGGATCAGGGTTCACCAGGTCTTCCTCCTCCTCCCCCTGCCTGAGGAACCGCAGCCGGAGTCGGGGGTGACCGCGGCCGGTTGGGGTTTTTATTGCTCTGGATTCCCGTCTTCCTGTTTGGTTGCCAAAACCAGACCGTGTTTGAATTTAAGGAAAATGTGCCTTTGCGTGGGAGTGGACGGGGCTGGGGGTTGGGGAGAAAAGAGGGGCACGGAACCCCGCCGAGGGCCCTGGCTGGGGGCAAGAGCTGTGTGCCCCCCGGGACCGGGCAGAGGGGATCTCCCCCCACCCCACCCGGGTTTTCCTGTCAAAGCTGTGGCCGTGGGGGTCTGTGGTTTGGGGGAACCACAGCCCCGCCCCCATCAACGTTCATGAGGGAGGGAGGAAGGAGCGAAGGCAGGGAGGGCCACGCTAGTCTGAGCGGCTGGGGTCAGAGCGAGAGCTGAGTCCCAAAGAGTCCTGCCCAGCCACCACAATCCCCTGCTTCCGGCGGAAGGGGAGGAGACAGCCAGCATCGTGCCCGACCTCGACCGCCCCCCCCCCGACCCCAGCCCCCGCCAGGATTAGGGATGGGGCCGGCCACGCTCCTCGCTCCTGGGTCGTTGCACTTCGGCCTAGCTCTGTTTCCCGCCGCCACGTTGGCTCAGCCGCCTCGCACTTTAAATCCCCCTTTTCCCCCATCTGTCCGCCCTGGGCGTATTCGCCTTTCCGTCCTGTGCCACCCCCCGGACGCCCAGCTCAGCCCCCGCCCCTGGCTCCATCCAAGTCCCCTTGGCTTTACCCTCCCCAGGTCCGACGTGGGGCTTGGAAGGGCCGGGGCGGGGGGCCGGGACCGGCAGAGTTCCACTGTGATTTCTCTCCTCCACACCCGCTCAAACCCCCAGGATGGGGTGGAGTGAGGGCAGGACCGAGGGAGCACAGACTTCAGGGAAACGCTGAGCTGGGACTTGACCGGACCTGCTGCCTCCTCTCCCTCCCACCCGTACCCCTACAGCCCGGCGTAGCTCCTGGACAGCCCCGGTGCCGCCTTTCGTGGCTGGCTCAGAGGAGATGGTGCCCAAGGGCCTCCGGGACCTCAGAAGGGCGTCTGCTTAGGCGTGGGGAGGGGGTGGGTCCGCTCTGCCCCGGCAGCTCCCTCCCCCAGCGCTGCTTATCCTCAAAGGGGTTTAGACAAGGTCAAGACTAGGCTCGCAGAGGGGCCCCAAAGACGATGTGTCCAGCGTGGCCACCTCGCTGTGATGGCGGGGCGGAAGGCTCAGATCCCACAGGAACTGTCTGTTCTCCCGACCTCTGACCTCCGGTGGCCAGGGGAGGTGGATTTCTTGCTTAGTGTTTGTCTTCCTAGTTGCCAGCCTGGTTTGTAAAGAGCTTTGTTCTTCCCGTTTTGAGCACTTTAAGGAAAATAAAAGTTAGTTCATGTACAGCTCGCCTACTCAGTCTGTCTTTGGTGGGGCCTGGGGAAGAGAAGGTTGAGGGTGAGGAGCCTGGAGAAGTCTGGAAGCGGATGGGGAGGAAGAGGGTCCCCACAGACCTCAGTCATGTTGTCTAAGCACCTGCCTCTGGTGTCCCCATCCCCTAACCCATTCTGGGCAGGGAAAGCTCTGTGGCGAACCCACCCTTGGGGTAGGAGAATTCTTAAGACTGTCCCCATCTAAACTGTCTCCCCCCAGACTGCAAGAGGCACCTCACTGCCTGTCATCTTGCATCCCTCGATCAGTCAGTTGTATTTATTGAGCACTTACCGTGTGCAGAACACTGTACTGTGCGCTCGGGAGAGTATAAATAACGGACACGTTCCCTGCCCACAGTGAGCTTACAGTCTAGAAGGTGAGACAGACATTAATGTAAATAAATACATTACCCATATGTATATAAGTGCTGTGGGGCTGGGAGGCGGGGATGAATCAAAGGAGCAAGTGAGGGTGATACAGAAGGGAGTGGAAGTAAAGGAGAAGACAAGGAGGGCTTAGGGAAGCCTTCTTGGAAGAGATGTGCCTTCAATAAGGCTCCGAAGCAGGGAGAGAGTGTCGGTTATGAAGAGGGAGAGAAGGGGCAGGACATGGGTGAGGGATCGGGTGAGATAGACGAGATTGAGGTACAGCCAGTGGGTTGGAATTAGAGGAGCGAAGTGTGGGGGCTGGGTTGTAGGAGAGTAGAGAGGTGAAGTAGGGGTGAGGTGGTTGAGCGCTTTAAACCCGATGAAGGGGGTGTTCTGTTTGATGAGGAGATGGATGGACAACCACCGGACGTTCTCAAGGAGGGGGGAAACACAGACTGACGTTTCTGTAGGGAAATGATCCAGGCAGCAGAGTGAAGTATGAATGGGAGTGGGGAGAGAGGGGAGGCAGGGAGGTCAGCAAGGATAGAGTGATCGAGGTGGGATAGGATAAGTGCTATAAGTGCTTGGATTAACGTGGTAGCGGTTTGGATGAAGAGGAAAGGGCGGATTTTAGCGATGCTGTGGAGGTTGAAATGACAGGATTTAGGGATAGGTTAAATACATGGATTCAATAAGAGTGGAGTCAAGGATAATGTCAAGGCTACGGGCTTGTGACACAGCAAGAACGGTGGTGCCCTCTACAGTGACGGGAAAGTCGGGGGGAGGACAGGGTTTGGACGGGAAGATAAGGAGCTCAGTTTTGGCAGCACATCCAAGTAGAGATGTCTTGAAGACAGGAGGAAATGTGTGAGACTGCAGAGAAGCGGGGGGGAGATCAGGGCTGGAGTTGGAGAATTGGGAATTATATGCATAGAGGTGATAGTTGAAGCCTTGGGAGTGAATGAGTTCTCCCAGGGAGTAGGTGTAGATGGAGAATAGAAGGGGACGTGGAACTGAACCTCGTGGGACCCCCTCAGTTAGGGGGTGGGAGGCGGAGGAGGACCTCCTTAAGGAGAAGGAGAATGAACAGCCAGAGAGAGAGGAGAACGAGGAGAGAACAGTGGCAGGGAAGCCAAGGTTGGATAATGTTTCCAGGAGAATGGGGTGGTCCATAGTGTCCAAGGCAGCTGAGAGGCCAAAGAGGATTAGAACGGGGTAGAGGCCGGTGGGTTTGGCAAAAAGAAGATCGTCGGTGACCTTTGAGAGGGCGGTTTCTGTGGCGTGAAGGGGACGGAAGCCAGATTGGAGGGGTCAAGGAGAGAGTTGGAGGGGAGGAACTTGAGACAGAGGGTGTAGACAACTCATTCTCGGACGTATTGTGTGGTGGGGGGGGAGAGATGGCAGGAGGAAGATGGGGCTATGACTGAAGGGGCGCCTTGGGGTTGAGAGAGGGCATTTTTAGGATAGGGGAGGCACGAGCGTCTTCCAAAGCAGTGGGGAAGGTGCCATTGGACAGCAATGGTTGAAGACGGGGGTCCGGGAGGGATGAAGAGAGGGGGTGTTTCGATAAGGTGCGAAGGGATAGGGTCGGACATGCAGGTGGAGGGGGTGGCTTTTGCGAGAAGGCAGGAGACCTCCTCTAGAGGTACACCTGGAAAAGATGGGAGAGTTCATTCATTCAATTGTATTTTTTGAGCGCTTGCTGTGTGCAGAGCACTGTACTAAGCACTTGGAATGTACAATTGGGCAACAGATAGAGACAATCCCCGCCCAACGACGGGCTCACAGTCTAAACGGGGGAGACAGACAACAAAACAACACAAAACAAATAGTCTGGTGAAGGAGGGGCAGGGGAGAATTTAGGGAGATCATGCCTGATCATTTTGATTTTCTCAATAAAGAAGGGGGTTAGGTCAATAGGGGCAAGAGATGGGGGAGGCGGGGCGGAGAGGGGGTTAGAGGAGGAAGTTAAACCTCTGGAACAACTGGCGAGGGCGATGGGTGTGGGTGTCAGTAGGGATGGAGAAATGATTTTGCCGGGCAGAGGAGAGGGCAGAGTTAAAGCACGTACAGATAAACTCGAAGCGGACCAAGGTCGGCCTGATGTTTCGATTCCCGCCGGCAGCGCTTTCTAGTTCGGGCGCAAGAGCAAAGAAGACGGACTGTGCGGGTGATCCAGGGCTTTGGGATAGTTGAACGAGAGGCTTTCCGACCGTGTTGGGCAGGGATTGTCTGTATCTGTTGCCGAATTGTACATTCCAAGAGCTTTGTACAGTGCCCTGCACATAGTAAGCGCTCAGTAAATATGATTGAATGAATATAGGGGAGCAAGTGAGTTGAGTTCGAGAAGCAGCGTGGCCTAGTGGCAAGAGCCCGGCCTTGGGAGTCAGATGACGTGGGATCTAATCCCAGCTCCGCCATTTGTCTGCTGGGTGACCTTGGGCAAGTCGCTTAACTTCTCTGGGCCTCAGTTACCTCATCTGTAAAATGGGGATTAAAACTGTGAGCCCCACGTGAGACAACCTGATCGCCTTGTATCCCCCCCAGTGCTCAGAACAGTGCTCTGCACATAGTAAGCGCTTAATAAATACCATTATTATTATTATTACTATTATTGTTATTATTAAATGTTGACCCAGGCCCTGTTGACCTGTGCAAACCAGGCCAACCTGCTGGGCTGGGCATAGGCTGCCTGACAAACTCCTTGGGAAACAGCATGGAGTTGTGGCTAGAGCCCGGGCCTGGGAGTCAGAAGGTCATGGGTTCTAATCCCGGCTCTGCCACTTGTCTGCTGTGTGCAACCTTGGACAAGTGGCTTCACTTCTCTGGTTCTCAGTTGTCTCATCTGTAAAATGGGGAGTGAAACGGTGAGCCCCTCATGGGACAGGGACTGTGTCCAACCCGATTTGCTCGTATCCGCCCCACTTAACAAATGGACACAATTATTATTATCACAGTTATTATTATCATTAGTGACTCTAGACGGTCAACACATTGCGGACAGGGTGCGTGTTCACCAACTCCGTTGTATCGTACTCTCCCAAGCGGTTAGTACAGCGCTCTGCACCAAGTAAGTGCTCGATGAATACGATTGATTGACTCTGGTCTAGAAGGCCTACTGGGGTGAGGATGAAGCGCCCCGAATAACCCACCTCTTCCCTACTTCATTTCCTCTCTACCCCTCCTGCCCCCCGACGTCCCCAAGCTCTCAGGCCAATCTCGAACTCTACCCTTAGAGCATCACGTTTGCTGTTTCGTCGACTTCTTGTCTTCTCTTTCGCCGTCGAGTCGTCTCCTACCCACAGCGGCGGCGTGGAGCATCTCCCCCAGAGCGTCCACCTCCACCTGCAATGGTGGTGGATTTCTCTCTGACCTCCCTTCCTCCTCTCTCGCCCCGCTCCGGTCTATTCTTCACTCCGCTGCCCGGCTCATCTTCCCGCAGAAACGATCTGGGCATGTCACTCCCCTTCTTAAACGACTCCAGTGGTTGCCTATCGACCTCCGCTCCAAACAGAAACTCCTCACTCTAGGCTTCGAGGCTCTCCGTCACCTCGCCCCTTCCTACCTCTCCTCCCTTCTCTCTTTCTACCGCCCACCCCGCACGCTCCGCTCCTCCGCCGCCCGCCTCCTCGCCGTCCCTCGGTCTCGCCCGTCCCGCCGTCGACCCCCGGGCCGCGTCCTCCCGCGGTCCCGGAACGCCCTCCCTCCTCGCCTCCGCCAAACCGATTCTCTTTCCCTCTTCGAAACCCTACTTAAAAATCACCTCCTCCAAGAGGCCTTCCCAGACTGAGCTCCTCTTCCCCCTCTACTCCCTCTGCCATCCCCCCTTTACCTCTCCGCAGCTAAAGCCTCATTTTCCCCTTTTCCCTCCGCTCCTCCCCCTCTCCCTTCCCATCCCCACAGCACCGTACTCGTCCGCTCAACTGTATATATTTTCGTTACCCTATTTATTTTGTTAATGAATTGTACATCGCCTCGATTCTATTTAGTCGCCATCGTTTTTACGAGATGTTCTACCCCTCGACGCTGTCTATCGCCATCGTTCTCGTCTGTCCGTCTCCCCCGATCAGACCGTAAGCCCGTCAAACGGCAGGGACCGTCTCTATCTGTTGCCGACTTGTTCATCCCAAGCGCTTAGTACAGTGCTCTGCACATAGTAAGCGCTCAATAAATACTATTGAATGAATGAATGAATGAATCCACACAGTTTTCTCAGTCAAAAATCCGGAAGCGGGTCTACCGTCGCCTCCTTCGGCGCCATCGACTCGAGTCTCCACCCTCGACTCTCTCCCGGGCTCCTACTGCCCGGCACGGACTCGCCTTCCGCTCGCTAGCCACCGGCCAAGCTCGGAACGGGTCGGCCTGTGCCGGACTCTCCCTCCCGTAGCCGAGGCTGGTGGAGGACGGGGAACTCTCCAGGTGCCGTCCCGAGAAGGGACGTTGACTTCCAACCCAAGCCTGCCTCTCTTCCGACTCTGTCTCCCACGCCCTTCACCGCTTTCCAGCCCGGACCAGACCTCGTTCCTGGATCCCTACCCGACCCGGCTATACGGGCTGACCGAAGGAGAGGGACCCAGTGGGAGATGGGAAGCAGGGGACCGGCTGTGTGACCCGAGACAGACGTCTTAGCCTCTCTGATCCTCCTTCCTGTATTAATAGCAGCAGGTGGCTACGTGAGCAAGATTGGTGTAGCCTAAAGATGACCTCCCTGGAGGGGGAGTAAAGAAATGGAAAGTTCTCCCTGCCCCTGCTTAGGTGCTTGGCATGGCCAAATGCGGATTTCTGGGGCTGGAGTTTGATCCTTCTGGAGAGGAAGGGAGAAGGGGAAGGTGACACCAGTGTTCAGCACAGTGCCTGGCCCATAGTAAGTGCTTAACAAATACCATAATGACATTATGGTTTTAATGGTATTATTTATGGCTGCGTGTTCGCCCATCCCACTTCATATCCACCAGTTCACTCGCCCCATCTTCAGAGCCCTACGAAGATTTCACCTCCTCCAGGAAGCCTTCCCTCGATCCCTCATCTCTCCACCCAATTTTCCCTCCCTGCTATGGCTGATGTGCTTAGTCCCACCTCCCCTAAACACTTAAGTAGAAGCGGCTTGGCCTATTGGCTAGAACCCGGGCCTGGGAGTCAGAAGGCCGTGGGTTCTAATCCCGGCTCCTCCACGTGTCGGCTGTGTGACCTTGGGCAAGTCACTTACCTCCTCTGGACCAACCTAGCAGGCATTAGGGTGTTTGCCTGATGGTTCGTGAGGTGCCCGCTCTCTGATGCCCGACCCTGCCTCTGGAGGCCCCCACCCCTAATCCAATCCCGGCGGTGAAATATCTGTGGAGAGAGCCGATCTGGGAAAGAGAGATCCCAGCTTTGGGAATCCGACCTCCCCCTCAATCCCAATCCTAGTTACCTCCCTGCTCTGCCATTTGTCAGCTGTGTGACCGTGGGCAAGTCACTTAACTTCTCTGTGCCTCAGTTACCTCATCTGTAAAATGGGGATTAACTGTGAGCCTCAGGTGGGACAACCTGATGACCCTGTATCTCCCCCAGCGCTTAGAACAGTGCTCTGCATATAGTAAGCGCTTAACAAATACCAACATTATAATAATTATTATCATGCCAGGACCCAGAGATCATTCAATCAATCAATCAGTGGTATTTATTGAGTGCTTATTAAGCGCTTCAAAGCAGCGTGGTCAAGTGGATAGAGCACGGGCCTGGGAGTCAGAAGGGTCATGGGTTCTAATCCTGACTCCGCCCCTTGTCTCCTGTGTGACCTTGGGCAAGTCACTTCTCTGAGCCTCAGTTCCCTCATCTGTAAAATGGGGATTAAGACCGTGAGCCCTATGTGGGACAGGGACTGTGCCCAACCTATCTTATATCTACCCCAGTGCTTAAAACAGTGCCTGGCCCAGAGCGTTTAATAAATATTATCATTATTATTATTGCTGGAATTATTATTCTCTGGGCCTCAGGTACCTCATCTCTAAAATGGAGATGGACACTGGGAACCCCACGTGGGACAGGGGCTGCGTCCAACCCGATTTGCTCGGATCTATCCCCGCGCTTAGTTTAGTGCCCGACACAGAGTAAGCGCTTCACAAATACCATAAATATCATTATTGTTTTTATTTCAATACGACAGAATTAGCAGACACATTCCCGGCCCATAAGGAGCTTACTCTCTTGAGGGAATCAATCTGCGGAAGGTCTTCTTTCCTACCTAGTCAATCGCCACCGGTCCAGGAATCTTGTCCCTAGAAGCCCATCCTCTGGAAGCTTGGCGTTGCGGGGAGTCCGACTGTGTCGACGGACGATGGGGGTCAGACGTCTGAGAAGCGGTGTGAGCGAGTGGATAAAGCAGGGCCTGGGAGCCAGGAGGACCTGGGTTCTAATTCTGCCTCCACCGCACGTCTGTCGTGTGACCTTGGGTAAGTCACTTCACTTCTCTTGAGCTTCGGTTCCCTCATCTGTAAAATGGAGATAAGAACATAAGCCCCATGTGGTTCAAGGACGGTGTCCAAACCAGTTTGATTGTATTCACCCGGGTGCTTAGTACAGGGCTTGGCGCATAGTACAAATACTATGATTATTATTATTATTATTGCCTTGTATCTATCCCAGGGCTTAGAACAGTGTTTGGCACATAGTAAGCGCTTAACAAATACCGTTATTATTATTATTATTACCTTGTATCTACCCCAGTGCTTAGAATGGTGCTTGGCACATAGTAAGCGCTTAACAAGTACCATTATCATTATTGTTATAAATAATATTATTATTAGGTCCCGATGAGGATTCAAGGCCCTGGTTCTGTGTTCCAGGCTAATGTCCTATTTTCTATTGTTATAAATAATATTATTATTAGGTCCCAATGAGGATTCAGGGCCCTGGTTCTGTGTTCCAGGCTAATGTCCCATTTTCAGAACTGTGCACAAACCCGGGAGTCAGAAGGTCATGGGTTCTAATCCCTTCTCTGCCATTTGTGACCTTGGGCAAGTCACTTTACTTCTCTAGGCCTCAGTGACCTCATCTGTAAAATGGGAGTTGAGACTATGAGCCCCACCTGGGACAGGGACCGCGTCCAACCCGATTTGCTTGTATCCACCCCGTCGCTTAGTACAGTGCCTGGCACCTAGTAAGCGCCTAACAAATACTATTAGTATTATTAATAACTTGGATCCATCCCAATGCTTAGAACAGTGTTTGGTACCACAGTAAGTGCTTAACAAATACCATTATTATTATTACAGTTGTTATTATTAGGTCCGGATGAGGATTCGGAACCCTGGTTGATTCAGTGGTATTTATTGAGGCGCTTACTATGTGCAGAGCACTGTACTAAGCGCTTGGAATGCACAATTCGGCAAGAGATGGAGACGATCCCTGCCCAACGACGGGCTCACAGTCTAACTAGGCTAACGTCCCATGTTCAGAGCCCTGCCCCGCCATTAGGAGTGCAGGATTTGAGGGTGAATGGATGGGATGGCTCTAGGAAGGCTTCCTGGAGGCAGCTGAGAGGAAGGACCAGGACTGGATAAGGGGTTGAATGAAACCTGTGCCTCTCAGATTCCCTAATCTTGTCACTCCCCTCGCATGAGAGACAACACTGGGCTTGAAGACCCAGGGAATTAGTTAAATTGGGCCCACACGGTTCCTCAGTTTCCCCAAATTTGATGGAGAAATTCCCACATCCACCCCTCAGGACTTTCTCCTCTTTTCCTCTCCATGGAAGCAGCATGGCCTCATGGACAGAGCCCGGGGCCAGGGAGCCAGAAGGTCATGGGTTCTAATCCCTTGTCTCTGCCTTGCCTTGGGCAAGTCACTTCACTCCTCTGGGCCTCGGTCCCCTCCTCTGCAAAATGGGGATGAAGACGGTCAGCCCCATGTGGCCTTGTATTGGGAAGCAGCGTGGCTCAGTGGAAAGAGCCCGGGCTTGGGAGTCAGAGGTCATGGGTTCGAATCCCTGCTCCGCCACTTGTCAGCTGGGTGACTGTGGGCACGTCGCTTAACTTCTCTGGGCCTCAGTTACTTCATCTCTAAAATAGGGATTAAGACTGTGAGCCCCATGTGGGACAACCTGATTCCCCTATGTCTACCCCAGCGCTTAGAACAGTGCTCTGCACATAGTAAGCGCTTAACAAATACCAACATTATTAAAATGGGGATGAAGACTGTGAGCCTCACATGGGACAACCCGATTACCCTGTATCTCCCCCAGGGCTTAGAACAGTGCTCTGCACATAGTAAGCACTTAACAAATACCATCATTATTATTATTAATGGATAGACCCCGGGGCCTGGGAGCCAGAAGGTCATGGGTTCTAATCCCTTGTCTCTGCCTTGCCTTGGGCAAGTCACTTCACTCCTCTGGGCCTCGGTCCCCTCCTCTGCAAAATGGGGATTAAGACTGTCAGCCCCATGTGGCCTTGTATTGGGAAGCAGCGTGGCTCAGTGGAAAGAGGCCGGGCTTGGGAGTCAGAGGTCATGGGTTCGAATCCCTGCTCTGCCCCTTGTCAGCTGGGTGACTGTGGGCAAGTCACTTCACTTCTCTGGGCCTCAGCGACCTCAGCTGTAAAATGGGGATGAAGACTCTGAGCTTCGTGTGGGACAACCTGATGACCCTGTATCTCCCCCGGCGCTGAGAACAGCACTCTGCACATAGTAAGCACTTAACAAATACCAACATTATCATTATTATTATCAGCACCTGACTGTGAGCCTCATGTGGGACAACTGATGACCCTGTATCTCCCCCAGCGCTTAGAACAGTGCTCTGCACCTACTAAGCGCTTAACAGATACCATCATTATTATTATTAATGGATAGATCCCGGGTCCTGGGAGTCAGAAGGTCATGGGTTCTAATCCCTTGTCTCTGTCTTGCCTTGGGCAAGTCACTTCACTCCTCTGGGCCTCAGTCCCCTCATCTGCAAAATGGGGATGAAGACCATCAAACCCATGTATCCACCCCAGCGCTTAGGACGGTGCCTGGCCCATAGTGAGCGCTTGACAGATGCCATTATTCTTATTCATTCATTCATTCAATAGTATTTATTGAGCGCTTACTATGTGCAGAGCACTGTACTAAGCGCTTGGGATGAACAAGTCGGCAACAGATAGAGACGGTCCCTGCCGTTCAACGGGCTTACGGTCTGATCGGGGGAGACGGACAGACGAGAACGATGGCGATAAACAGAGTCGAGGGGAAGAACATCTCGTAAAAACAACGGCAACTAAATAGAATCGAGGCGATGTACAATTCATTAACAAAATAAATAGGGTAACGAAAATATATACAGTCGAGCGGACGAGTACGGTGCTGTGGGGATGGGAAGGGAGAGGTGGAGGAGCAGAGGGAAAAGGAGAAAATGAGGCTTTAGCCGCGGAGAGGTAAAGAGGGGATGGCAGAGGGAGAAGAGGGAGAAGAGGAGCTCAGTCTGGGAACGCCTCTTGGAGGAGGTGATTTTTAAGTAGGGTTTTGAAGAGGGAAAGAGAATCGGTTTGGCAGAGGTGAGGAGGGAGGGCGTTCCGGGACCGCGGGAGGACGCGGCCCGGGGGTCGACGGCGAGACGGGGGAGACCGAGGGACGGCGAGGAGGCGGGCGGCAGAGGAGCGGAGCGTGCGGGGTGGGCGGTAGAAAGAGAGAAGGGAGGAGAGGTAGGAAGGGGCAAGGTGATGGAGAGCCTCGAAGCCTAGAGTGAGGAGTTTTTGTTTGGAGCGGAGGTCGATAGGCAACCACTGGAGTCGTTTAAGAAGGGGAGTGACATGCCCAGATCGTTTCTGCAGGAAGATGAGCCGGGCAGCGGAGTGAAGAATTAGACCGGAGCGGGGCGAGAGAGGAGGAAGGGAGGTCAGAGAGAAGGCCGACACAGTAGTCTAGCCGGGATATAACGAGAGCCCGTAATAGTAAGGTAGCCGTTTGGGTGGAGAGGAAAGGGCGGATCTCGGCGATATCGTAGAGGTGAAACCGGCAGGTCTCGGTAACGGATAGGATGCGTGGGGTGAACGAGAGAGACGAGTCAAGGATGACACCGAGATCGCGGGCCCGAGAGACGGGAAGGACGGTCGTGCCATCCACGGTGATAGGGAAGTCTGGGAGAGGACCGGGTTCGGGAGGGACGATGAGGAGCTCAGTCTCGTTCATGTCGAGTTTTAGGTGGCGGGCCGACATCCAGGTGGAGACGTCCCGGAGGCAGGAGGAGATGCGAGCCCGAAGGGAGGGGGAGAGGACGGGGGCGGAGATGTAGATCTGCGTGTCATCTGCGTAGAGATGGTAGTCGAAGCCGTGAGAGCGGATGAGTTCGCCGAGGGAGTGAGTGTAAATGGAGAACAGAAGAGGGCCAAGAACTGACCCTTGAGGAACTCCGACAGTTAGTAGTCTTCGCTCTGCGAACCCCAGGACTTAGCACAGTGCCTGGCCCTGGTTATCAGCCTTCAGCAGGCTGTGACCCCTCCAGGCCAAGATGGCCGCCTGGGGGGGAGGTAAAGACTACAACCCCCAGAATGCCCCGCGGCCCCCTAGGCCGCTGCGGTCGGCGACGACCAATCAGGAGCGGCGGCGGCGGCGGGGGCCGAGGAGGGACATTTTAAAAGGGCCGACGATTGCGGGCGTCCGGGGCCATGGCGGAGACTGCGGCGGCCGCGGCCGCCTCGGTGGGGGCGCCTCCCTTCCAGCTGGGGAAGCCGCGCTTCCAGCAGGTAAGGGAGACGGCGGGAAGGAACGGGCGGACGGGGCGGAGGAGGGAGGGTGGCCAAGATGGAGGGGGGGGGGAGAGGGAGGACGCCCCCGGCCCCCTCGGCCCCTCTGCCGCGGCCGCCCGGCAACGCCGCGGCGGGGAGCGTGCCCCTCCAGGCCTCGCTCCCATTGGCCGGGAGCGTGGGCGGTGGACGGGAGATCTGCGCCCCCATTGGCTGGCGGAGCCGTCGCTCTCCCGCCGCCGGCCCTGCCCACGCCCCCACTGGGAGCTGCCCCGTGATTGGCCGAGCAGGGCGCCGAGGGGGCGGGGCTTATCCCCCTCCCAGCGGTGACGAAGCCAAGGGCCACGGACCCGTTGGCCTCGAGGTCACGGGTTCGAGTCCCGCCCCGGGTAGCTGGGGGCTGCTGGCTTTTTAAAATTTAATTTATTTTTGAGGGGGCATGAGGGGGAAGAGACCACCTCCTTCTCCACTGTGATAAGCGCTGATGAGGCACCTGTGCCCAGCGCAGAGGCGCTGCACAGTTTGCTTGGCCTCATTCTTTCATTCAGTAGTATTTATTGAGCGCTTACTATGTGCAGAGCACTGTACTAAGCGCTTGGAATGGACAACTGGGCAACAGATAGAGACCAACCCTGCCCATGGACGGGATCACAGTCTAATCGGGGGAGACATTTGGACAAAAACAAGACAACTTAATCACGATAAATAGAATCAAGAGGATGGACCCCTCATTAACGAAATAGATAGGGGAATAATAATAATAATGTTGGTATTTGTTAAGCGCTTACTATGTGCAGAGCTCTGTTCTAAGCGCTGGGGGAGTTACAGGGTCATCAGGTTGTCCCACGTGAGGCTCACAGTTAATCCCCATTTCACAGATGAGGTCACTGAGGCACAGAAAAGTTAAGTGACTTGCCCACAGTCACACAGGGTAATAAAAATCTATACAAATGAGCACAGTGCTGAAGGGCTTGGGGTGACTTAGGTTGTGCCTTTAGGGACCCCTGTCCCTTCTCCCCCATTTTCCAGTCTGATTCCCCACCTCCATCCCTCCTGACCCCCTCAGGACTCAGTAATAATAATGTTGGTGTTTGTTAAGCGCTTACTATGTGCAGAGCGCTGTTCTAAGCGCTGGGGTAGACACAGGGTTGTCCCATGTGAGGTTCACAGTTAATCCCCATTTTCCAGATGAGGTCACTGAGGCACCGAGAAGTGAAGTGACTTGCCCACAGTCACCCAGCTGACAAGTGGCAGAGCTGGGATTCAAACCCATGACCTCTGACTCCCAAGCCCGGGCTCTTTCCACTGAAACCCGCTGCTTCTCTACTGTGGCCTGGTCCATAATCCCCTCCTCACACCCCAACAGGGTGGCTAAACGAGTTGCGGAGTCATCAGTGTAAAATTTCTGGGCCAGAGGCGTCTGGCATATTCACCCATTCAGTCGTATTTATTGAGCGCTGACTGTGTGCGGAGCCCTGGACTCAGCGCTTGGAAAGGACAACTGGGCAACAGGTAGAGACCATCCCGGCCCAACGGGCTCACCGTCTCGAAGGGGGGAGATGGATGACGAGACAAGTAGACAGCCGTCAATAGCGTCAATGTAGGTGGAATTATAGATCTATGCACATCATTAATAAAATTAATAGAGTAGTAAATATGTACAAATATACACAAGTGCTGTGGGGAGGGGAAGGGGGTAGAGCAGAGGGAGGGAGTCGGGGCGATGTGGGGAGAGGAGCGGAGGGGAAGGGACGGCTCAGTCTGGGAAGGCTTCCTGGAGGAGGGGAGCTCTCAGGAGGGCTTGGAAGAGGGGAAGAGAGTTAGTTGGGCGGAGGTGAGGAGGGAGGGCGTTCCGGGACAGCGGGAGGACGTGGGCCGGGGGTCGATGGCGGGACGGGCGAGAACGAGGCCCAGGGAGGAGGTGAGCGGCGGCAGAGGAGCGGAGTGTGTGCGCAGGGCCGGAGGAGGAGAGGAGGGAGGGGAGGGAGGAGGGGGCGAGGGGATGGACAACCTGAAAGCCAAGAGGGAGGAGTTTTTGTTTGATACGGCGGTGGATGGGCAACCACTGGGTATAATAATAATACTTGTTAAGCTCTTACTATATGGCAAGCACTGTTCTAAGTGCTGGGGAAGATAATAATAGTAATAAAGGTACTTGTTATAAGCGCTTACTAGGTGCCAAGCACTGTTCTAAGTACCAGGGTAGATGATGAGAAGCAGCTTGGTTTAGTGGAAGGAGCACGGGCTTGGGAGTCAGGGGTCGTGAGTTCTAATCCCGGCTCCGCCACTCATCAGCTGTGGGACTTTGGGCCAGTCTTTTAACTTCTTTGGGCCTCAGTTACCTCATCTGTAAAATGGGGATTCAGGACCATGAGCCCCATGTGGACAACCTGATTACCTTATAGCTACCTCAGTGCTTAGAACAGTGCTTGGCACATAGGAAGCGCTTAACGTTACCATTATTCTCTGGGCCTCAGTGACCTCCTCTGTGAAATGGGGATGAAGACTGTGAGCCCAAGATGGGACACAGATTGGGGCCCACCCGCTTAGCTTGTATCTACCCCAACGCGTAGGACAGGGCCTGGCACATAGAAAGCGTTTAACAAATACCATAAGAAAATCCCCCAGGGATCATTCATTCAGTCAATTGTATTTATTAAGTGCTTACTGTGTGCGGAGCACTGTTCTAAGCGCTTGGGAACGTACAGTACAGCAGTAAAGAGAGACAGTCCCTGCCCACGAAGAGCTCACAGTCTAGACGGAGGGAGACGGACATAGCCCCTGTGTTATAGGAAAACTGAGGGTAATAATAATAATAATAATTATGGTATTTATTAAGCTCTTACTATGTGCCAGGCCCTGTGTGGTAATAATAATAATGTTGCTGTCCGTTAAGCGCTTCTCTGTGCCAAGCACTGTTCTAAGCGCCGGGGTAGATACAGATTCATCAGGTTGTCCCACGTGGGGCTCACGGTCTTCATCCCCGTTCTCCAGATGAGGTCACCGAGGCCCAGAGAAGTGAAGCGACTTGCCCGAGGTCACACAGCAGCCAAGGGGCGGACCCGGGATTAGAACTCACGACCTCTGACTCTCAAGCCCGGGCTCTTGCCACCGAGCCACTCTGTGGTAGCCCCCCACCCCGGCCCCCTGCTCGGACTTGAGTCAGGCCCCACCCCGAGCATTTCCTGCAGTTAAGTCGCCGGAAGCCAGGTTCCCTAACCCAAGGCAAGAGCCGCTTCCCTCAGCGTAGACCCCGACGAGGGGCCCCGTGGCTACCGGCCGTTGCCCAACCGGCTGCCTTAGGGCTACCGGCTTCCCCTGGAACTAGTCGACTCGCCCGTCCAGCGAGGTGGAGCGGGGGGGACAAAAAAGAAGCAGGTCCCACCCAAAGGCGGCGGAAGGGCCAGAGGTCAAGCCCTACTTCGCCTGCCGGCGTTGACCGATGGATGAGGAAGAACACATAATAATAATAATAATAATAATAATGTTGGTATTGGTTAAGCGCTTACTATGTGCAGAGCGCTGTTCTCAGCGCTGGGGTAGATAAAGCGTAATCAGGTTGTCCCACGTGAGGCTCACAGTCTTAATCCCCATTTTACAGATGAGGGAACTGAGGCACAGAGAAGTGAAGGGACTTGCCCACTTCTGTTGTCTCACACGCGCCCACCTGTTCACTCACACACGCTCACTCTCACACTGTGCTGGACTGTGAGCTCGTTGTGGGCAGGGAACGCATCCGTTATGTTGTTCTACTGTCCTCTCCCGAGTGCTTAATACAGGGTTCTGCACAAAGTAAGCGCTCAATAAATGCGATTGAACGAGTGAATGACCCGAAAGGAGGGCCAGCCCCAGCCGCTGACCTCAAGGGGCCAGCGGTCTGGTCGGGGAGGAGGGATAATAATAATAATAATAACGTTGGTATTTGTTAAGCGCTTACTATGTGCAGAGCACTGTTCTAAGCACTGGGGTAGATACAGGGTCATCAGGTTGTCCCACGTGAGGCTCACGGTCTTCATCCCCATTTTACCGATGAGGGAACTGAGGCACAGAGAAGTGAAGTGACTTGCCCACAGTCGCACAGCTGACAAGTGGCAGAGTCAAACCCATGACCTCTGACTCCCAAGCCCGGGCTCTTTCCACTGAGCCACGCTGCTTCTCCGGGCGCCGGCCTTTCGGGGAGAAGGACGCCGTCTTTTTAGGCGCTCGCAGTCGGAGGACGTGGCGTCGACCCTACCGGGTGTCCATCCCATCAAGCTGCCCATCAGGCCGCGGGGGAGAGGTGTGGGTCAGCAGCGTCCGTGGTGGGCCATGGCCGGGGTGGGTGCAGGGAGACGGGAAGTGACAGAGCGGTCCTGGATGGGGAGGGGGGTGGGGTGGGCTAGGATCTTCCCGGGGGGAGGGCCCAGGGAGTGGGAGATGAGGGGGACGCCTAATTTGGGGGCAGGGAAGCGACTTCAGCCAGGGTTGTTTCCCCCAGGACCCGTCCCCCCGATGGCCCCTTTCCGCCATTCCCCAGAGAGCCCCATTTTACCACGGGGCACCGGCCTCCACTCACGACCTCTCCCGCCTCTTCTCTCCTCTACAGACTTCGTTCTACGGCCGCTTCAGACACTTCCTGGACATCATCGACCCCCGTACGCTCTTCGTCACGGAGGTAGGCATCCTCTCTCGGGCACCTTGTTTCTGGCCTCCTCCGGGCCCGAAGAGGCTTCCAGAGGTCACCGAGCCAACCTCGCCTCTAGCCAGATCTGCCTCTAGCCTCCCTCCTTCCCCCGCGTGTCCGGCGGAAATCTGTTCTCCCGGGATGCCGTGCAACCAGAACGGCCGGAAGGGTTGGGTCAGGTGGATCACATGGGGATCGGATGGTCCTTGCTGGATCACCGGAGGGACAGTCAGGGAGGGGATAGAAGGGGGTGTTGGGTGGTCAGCGCCGGGTCACTGGAGGGACAGTCGGGGACGGAGAAGGGAGCGTCAGGGGTGTCGGATAGTCCGTGCTGGGTCACTGGGGGGGGACAGTCAAGGAAGGGACGGAGAGGGGAGAGTCGGGGGTCGTGGTGGATTCCTGGAGGGAGACTCGGGGACGGAGAGGTAACTATGGGTGTTGGATGGTCCGGGCTGGGTCACTGGTGGACAGTCAGAGAGGGGAGAGAAGGGGTGTAGGCTGGTATCGCTGACCGTGAGGATGGAGCAGAGTCAGGGCCAGGAAACTAGAGTGCCCGGGTTCCTGGCTGACCGCCACCCGGGGAGACCTCCCGCTCCCCAGGAAACGGGCAGACGTGGCCGAAAACCCAGCTGGGTCAGACCGGGGCTGAGAGAGGGGAAGGGGATCAAGCAGAAACCTTTCAGAAGTGATGGGGGGAGAGGGGGAGTATATCCCGGGGGAGCGCGAGGGGCGTCGGGTCTCTGTGGGACAGGGGCCCAGTATCCCGTCTCCGCAGCTCCCTGACCCGGTTCATCCATTCATTCATTCAGTCGGATTTACTGAGGGCTCACTGTGTGCAGAGCACTGCCCTAAACTCTTGGGAGAGTACAGTAGAACAGTAAGCAGACACATTTCCTGCCCGTCGGCCACCGCAGCCCCAGGGGGAGCCTGAGGGAGACCCCATCCCACGGCTGCCCGCGTTGCCCACACGGAATTGTCCCTGAATCCACTCTTCCTGTGGCCCCCCCCCCCCCAATCCTCCCCAAGGCCCCCTCCTCTCCCCTCACCTCACCCACCCCTTTCCACCCCGCACCCACCTCCTCCGTCTCCCCGCAGCCCCCTCCTCTGCCCACACCCAGGCACCTCCCCCTCCCAGGGCCCGGCGGGAGGGTCCGAGCAGACGTGTGTCCCGGCTGGACATCCCCGGGCCCGGCGCGGACTGCAGGACGCCCCCGCCGAGCTCAGCGCGGGCGGGCCCGTACGGACGGTCAACCAACTGGGTCAGCCGAGATCCGGCAGAGCCGTTCGGTCATTCATTCAATCGTAGTTACAGAGCGCTTACTGTGTGCAGAGCACTGTACTAAGCGCTTGGGAGAGGACAGTAGAACAATAAAGAGATATTCCCTGCCCTGTAGCGAGCTTACGGCCCAGAGGAGGGGAGACAGACATCAATACAAAGAAATAGAACTACAGATATACGCACAAGTGCTGTGGGGAGGGGAGGGAGAGCAAAGAGAGTAAGTCAGGGTGAAGCAGAAGGGAGTGGGAGTTGAGGAAAAGTGGGGCTTAGTCTGGGAAGACCTCTTGGAGAGGCTGCGCCTTCAATGAGGTGTTAAGCGGGAGAGAGTAATTGCTCGGAAGGTGTAAGATTCAGGTGGTTGGAATGAGATTTTGAACCGTTCCTGGCAAGGAAGGCAGGGCCGGAGAGCAGTTCAATCTTCGTGGAGCTAATTTGTGCCTCCCTTCCTCGTTCCGCACCGAATGCGGGGAGCTTTGAAGTCAGAGCGCAGGCTTTCTGGGAATAACTCCAGTCGACTGGGTCGGGGAATGAGTCAGCAGCGACTGGGGAGTTGGGAAGGGGGAGATTCTCTTGAATTTGCAACCGGGAAAACTGGGGTCGCTCTGTGAGGGTTCAGCTTCAGTGACGTGTCTTTTCTGCGGTGTGGCAGGGCTGGTCTCATAACAATAATAATAATAATTAGGGTATCTGTTCAGCCCTTTCTATGTGCCGGGCACCGTACTAGGCTCTGGGGTGGATACGAGCAAATGGCGTCCCTGTCCCAGGTGGAGCTCACAGTCTCCCTCCCCGTTTTACAGAGGAGGGGACTGAGCCCAGAGAAGGTGACTTGCCCAGGGTCGCGTGGAGGAACCGGGATTAGAACCCGTGAGTTTCTGACTCCCAGGCCCGTGCTCTCTCCGCTTCGCCGTGCTGCTTCTCCTATGCCCGTGCCCTGGGGTCTCCAGATAGAGCCGCAACAGCCCCTGCCCTCAGAGAGCCCTCGTTCCCGTGGGGGTGACAGGGTGGCCAACCCGAGCCTCTCTGCAGTGTCCTGCCCATCTGCCGTAGCCTCCACCTTTCTGGCGGTTTGATATCAGACAAGAAGTCCCGTCCCCTGGATCCATTCCACACTTCTTGCCTGAGGCATTTTGCTTGCTTTAAAAAAAAAAAACCAACAAAAAATATTTAAGTGCTTACGACGTGTCAAACACCGTTCTAAGCGCTGCGGTAGGTACGAGTTAATCAGGTTGGACCCAGTCTCTGTCCCACGTGGGGCTCACGGCCTAAGTAAGAGGGAGGATCTTGTGGCCTAGTGGATAAGAGCATGGGAGTCACAAGGTCATAATAATAATAATAATAATGTCGGTATTTGTTAAACGCTTACTATGTGCAGAGCACTGTTCTAAGCGCTGGGGTAGATTCAGGGTAATCAGGTGGTCCCACATGAGGCTCACGGTCTTCATCCCCATTTTCCAGATGAGGCACAGAGAAGTGAAGTGACTTGCCCACAGTCTCACAGCTGACAAGTGGCGGTCCTGGGATTCTAACCCATGACCTCTGACTCCCAAGCCCAGGCTCTTTCCACTGAGCCACGCTGCTTCTGATCATGAGTCATAATAATAATAATAATAATGTTGGTATTTGTTAAGCGCTTACTATGTGCCGAGCACTGTTCTAAGCGCTGGGGTAGACAAAGGGGAATCAGGTTGTCCCACGTGGGGCTCACAGTCTTAATCCCCATTTTACAGATGAGGGAACTGAGGCACAGAGAAGTTAAGTGACTTGCCCACAGTCACACAGCCGACAAGTGGCAGAGCTGGGATTCGAACTCATGAGCCCTGACTCCAAAGCCCATGCTCTTTCCACTGAGCCACGCTGCTTTGGTCATGGGTTCTAATCTCAGCTCTGCTACTTGCCTGCTGCGTGACACTGGGCAAGTCACTTCCCTTCTCTGGGCCTCAGTGACCTCATCAGTAAAATGGGGATTGAGGTTGTGAGCCCCACATGGGAGAGGGACTATGTCCAACCCAACTTGCCTATATCCACCCGGGTGTTTAGTACAGTGCTTGGCACGTAGTAAGCGCCTAACCACTATCACAGTTGTTATTGTTCTGGAAGACAGCGTATGTCCCCAGGATGGCTTCAAGCTAAACCAGTGCAGTGCAGTATTAAACCCTCTATTTGGTTGTGAGATGCAACTCCTTGAACCCCCCTCCCCAAACTGCCATCCCCACCCTTCTTTGCTAGCTTCCATTTTGTAACACGACTAAATATCCTCCTCCTTCAGGAAGCCTACCCTGCTTGGCCCGCTCCTGCTTCCTAAGCATTTCGGTTGCCCCCTCCCGCCGAGATCAGTGTCCGTTGTCGTGTCTCCGTTGTCGTGTCTGTGTGGATCGGGGGTGTCTACATTTGACTTCCCGTCTCCCCCCCGTCGAACCGCCGCGAGCGTCTCCCCCAGGACCCTCGATTGTCTGTGTGTGCACCTCCTATCTCCCCCCGTGAGACTGTCAGCGCCTCCCCCAGTACCCAGACCATGACTCTGTCCCAAAGTGGGTGTCCAAGATGAGCTGTGGGAGTCTGGGCTTCCCCCAGCCCAAATAGTAACTGGTATTTAAGTGCCGACTAGGTGCTAAACACTGTACTAATCACCGGGGCAGTGCCGGTTCCCAGTCTAAGTCAGCGGGAGAATAGGTAGTGAAATCCCCATTTTGCAGATGAGGGAACTGAGGCCCAGAGATGTTAAGTCGCACAGCAGGCAGGATGCAGAGGCGGAATTAGAACCCAGGTCCTCTGACTCCCAGGCTCGTGCTGCATCCCCCCTTATTATCCCCTAAACCAAGGATTCCCCAGGGTGAGAAGGGAGTGGGGAGATTTGGGGAGGAAAAGCTGGAAGATCTGCTCCCAAGACAGTGGATGTAGGGGTGGGAGGGGGTCGTCCGAACGACCCCACCTTGATGGCGTGGTCCTCAGGGACGAGAAAGTAGGGAGGTTGGGATTTTCCTCAGCTGTTTCCACTGCTCTTGGGGAAGCCCAGGTTTCAGGTCTGCTCCCTTCGGGCCTCCCGCTGGGATTTCTGGACCAATCAGTCACCTTTAGTAAATAAATAAAATAAATGTTGGTATTTGTTAAGCGCTTACTATGTGCCGAGCACTGTTCTAAGCGCTGGGGTAGACACAGGGGAATCAGGTTGTCCCACTTGGGGCTCACAATCTTAATCCCCATTTTACAGATGAGGTAACTGAGGCACCGAGAAGTTAAGTGACTTGCCCAAATTCACACAGCTGACAGGTGGCCGAGCCGGGATTCGAACCCATGACCTCTGACTCCAAAGCCCGTGCTCTTTCCACTGAGCCACGCTGCTTCTCTAGTGAGCTGCTTCTCTTAGTGAGCACTTGTGCAGAGCACTGTACTAAGCGCTTGGGAGGGTACGATATAACCGAGTTGGTAGACACGTTCCCCGCTCACCGGTCTGGAAGGGAAGGTTGGAGGACCACCGTCAGCTTATCACGGGCGGGGAGTGGTCCTGCTAATCCTGTAGCATTGAACCCTCCCAAGGGCTTAGCACAGTGCTCTGCACATAGTAAGCACTCGGTAAATGCCGTTGATTGATTGATTGGCCATTGTTCACCCTCATCATCACCTCTAAATCCACAAATTGGAGCATTCTTCCATCATCTGGCCCCATGGATCTGTCCGCCCTTGTTGACATCAAGGGAGGAGGAGGACATGGCATTTAAGCGCTTACTACGTGCCAGGCACTGTACTAAGCGCCGGGGTGGATGCAAGCATATCAAGGGCCTGGGGGCTTCTTCTCCACTTAACAGCCCCCTCCCTATCCCCTTTCCAGGCCTCCCCTGCGATTAGCCGGGTTCCAGCAGGATCCTTTGAAAGCATATCCTGGGGGAGGCCGGACCGGTGGAAAGGGGGGAACGTCTATGTAACCATGTAAGCAGCACGGCCTAGTGGCTAGAGCACGGGCCTAAGTCATGAATTCTAATCCCCGCTCCGTTGTGTGACCTCAGGCAAGTCACTTCACGTCTGTGGACCTCAGTCTGGAAAATGGGGATTGATCCTGTGAGCCCCACGTGGGACGGGGCCTGTGTCCAACCCGATTTGCTCGATCCACCCCAGCGCTTAGAACGGGGCCTGGCACAAAGTAAGAGCTTGACAAATGCCATAATTATTTAGCAGTCACCTGTTTCGGAAACTAGAATGTCCACCCCACCCGCTGACCCTTGCCATCGCTCCGCACCGGTTTCAACGTAGTCTTCCTTGAAGGCGGCGGGCTGGATTGTACCGCCTTCCCTGCCCCATCTCCACCCACAAGGCCCCTTTGTGACCCAGTTTCGGCTCCGCGCGAGAGCCATCCCCCAAGAGCGGTGCCCGCTTCCTGTGGCTCTGCGGGGAGGACCGTGGGATTCCAACTTCTCGTCCTCTGGAGAATCAGGGATGGGGTCCTTGCCTCCCGTCCTCCCCCTTCCCCCCGGGGCCGGGACACCGCAGGCTCCTGGCCGGCCTGAGTGTGGGATCCGTGCGGGGGGTGGGCGGCGAGGGGCTGGCATCGAAGCCGCCCGCTTTGATCCCAGCCCCTGGAGCCCAGCCTGGGTTGCCATGGGAACCCCGCAGCGGCCCCCCCCCCCCCCCCCCCCAAGCCTATTCATCGCTCGGCCTGCAACTGTGGTGGTGGGGGTGGGCGCCCGCTTGGGAGAATTCGGGGTCCCAAATGGCCATGAAGGGTCCCCTCCTCCCCCACAGCGCAAGCTGCCGTCCAACTTGCAGCTGCCCGGCGAAGGGGCCGAGGTGCCAGGGGAGGGTGGAGGGCAACACGGCGGCTCTGCCCGCAGATAATAATGATAACGATGGAATTTGTTAAGCGCCTACTGTATGCCAAGCACTGTTCTAAGCACTGGGGTAGATACAGAGTAGTCAGGTTGTCCCACGTGGGGCTTCCGGTCCTCATCCCCATTTTGCAGATGAGGTAACTGAGGTGAAGTGACTCCCCCAAAGTCACACAGCTGCTACCCGGCACAGCCGGGATTAGAACCCACGACCTCTGACTCCCAAGCCCGGGCTCTTTCCGCAAAGCCACGCTTGGCCCGTTTGTCTTCTCCTTGCCGAAGCCCGCACCCCAGTTTTGCCAGCCCATAGGGTGCCCCCTGGACAACCAGCGCTGAGGAAGGGCTGCCATTCCGGAGGAGCCGGCCTGTAACCCCCGACAGACGCAGTTACCCCGAGGGTTCGGGCCAGGGGCGGGCGGCGGGACGGGGCTCACGTGTGTTCGTGTTTGTGCCCTTCTGCCAGCCTCATAGATGGTCACCAAGGCAACCGGAGCCCATGGGAACAGGGCAGAACTCAGGTCCTGACTCTCCTGCACATCCCTGGGTGGGGCGGGATGGCCTAGTGGACAGAACACAGGCCTGGGCGTCAGCGGCTCTAATCCCGGCTCCGCCGCTTGTCCGCTATGTGACCTTGGACAAGTCACTTTGCTTCTCCAGGCCTCAGTTCCCTCGTCTGTAAAATGGGGATTGAGACGGGGAACCCCACGTGGGACAGGGATTGTCCAACCTGATTTGCATGTATCCACCCCAGCGCTTAGTACAGTGCCTAGCACATAGTAAGCGCTTAACAAATACCATAATTATAATTATTCTTATTAAGTCACCCTCTCTGGGCCTTTGCTTCTCCATCCGCACAATGGGCACAGTCAACCCTGGCCCTTTCTGTTCCCCCTCCCGGCCCCCATCTCCCTAGGGATGGTGTGAGGACAGCGGGAGAGAGTCCAGGCCAAACGTCGTCATCCACCGTATTGCCTATATGCTGGACTCCTGTTTGGTGGAGAGCTCTGTGCTGGGCACTTGGGAGCAGCGAAAGTAAAATTCAACCAATTGTTCCCCCTCTCCTGCATCTGCGGTCTTTTTCCCTGCTCGCTGCGGGCAGGGAATGTGTCCGTTTTTTGTTGGATCGGACTCTCTCGAGGACTTAGTGCAGTGCTCTGCGTAGATTAAGCGCTCAGTAAATACAAAAGAGCGAATAAGAATTTTTTTAATGATATTCGTTAAACGCTTCCTATTTGTCGAGCGCTTTTCTGAGCCCTGGGGGCGATCCAAGTTTATCAGGTTGGACACAGTCCCTGTCCCACGTGGGTCTCACAGTCTAAATCGGAGGGAGGAGGATTTAATCCCCGTTTTATGGATGTGTGAAATGACCTGTCCAAGGTCACAGGGTAGATACGAGGACTAGAACCCAGGTCCTCTGACTCCCAGGCCTGGGAGCTTTCCTTTAGGCCATACTGCTTATGAGCTTCTGTGACGGGGAGGATAATGGTGATATTCACTGCAAGGAAGAAGTTAGGAGGAGGAGTGAATTTAGGAAGGAAGATGAGTTTAGTAGAATTTACGGGGACTAAGAGGACATTGATGTAGAATTGTCCTCATCAGTGGTGTTTATTGTCCTTCTTAGGCTGTAAGCTCTTTGTGGGCAGGGGATGTGTCTGTGATTGTTGTTTGTAACTTAGTACAGTGCCCTGCACGTATCGCTCAATAAATACGATTGATTGAGCCATTACTCTGGGCTAAACGCTTGGGAGTGTCCTGGAATCCAAAGGACTTAGGAGATGGAGGTTAGTGAGGTAGATTTGGAAGTCATCCACAGGAAACGAACTGCTCTAAATTGGAATTCCCACTGTAGAACTCTTAACGGTCTTTCCAAGCCTGTTCCCTGCTCGGAGATGAGGGCCGTAGTGAGAAAGGGGAAATAGTGATAACAACGACGATAATAATAATAATAAAAAACTTAGGATTTGTGAAGTTTTGCTAGAGTGACCGGATTCGTGGTTTTCCCAGAGCCTCTAGGCACTCGAACGTTTTGAGAGCCGCCGGCCGCTGGCTGGGGCTTGCCCGCGGCTTCGCGATGGTGAGATTCTGTCACGGGTGAGATGCGTAATCGTGTGATTTGGTGAGGGGATTCCCAAAGCCAGGTGCTACGGGAACCCACGGTATCTCACCGTTGCCGTCCTCCAGCCCGATTGCCGGCCTTCTCTCGGCACCGTCGGTCGGCGGCCGAGGCCTCCGAAGGAAGCAGTCGTGGCTCTGGGGCAGAGGACGGTCTCTGCCGCGGTCCCACGGCGATTTTCCGGCAGCTGGGGACGAGTCTGTCGGAGACGGTTCCCTCTCCCTTCCCCCTGCCCTAACCCCATGGAGATGGACCCCTTCACCCTTCTCTGTGGCCTAGCTCCCTGGAGATGGCTTCCTCTCCCTTCCCCTGGCCTAACTCCGCCGAGACCGCCCCGTCTCCCATCCCCTGGCCTAACCCCGTGGGAGCGGCCCCCTCTCCCTTCTCTCTGGCCCAGCTCTGCGGAGGCGGTCGCCCCGCAGAGACAGACCCCTCCCCGCCAAGCCTTCCCGTCTTCCACGTCCAAAAATGGGAGCGAGGCGGGCGGCGGGGGCGGGTAAAGCTCCCCTGGAGGCCCGTTGGTACAGCTGGACTTTTCCGGACGTCGAGAGGCTGGGAGAAGCTGCCGCCCGCCCCCTTCTCAGAAGGAAGTTTTGAGCCCCCAGCAAGGTGGTCCCCAACCCCTCTCTCTTCTCCCTCGACTAGCCCCGTGGAGGCGGCCTCTTCTCCTCCCCGGCCGAGCCCAGCCCGAGAACACTCCCCACAGGTCCCCGAGCGGATGGAGCAGTGCTGCAGGCTGGATGAGCTGACTGCCTGGCTGTGCTTGTAATCTGTGGTATTTATTAAGCGCTTACTACGTGCCCGGCACCGTACTGATCTTGGCGGCTTCGGCTTGGAACCCAGCGGGAATGGAGGTTACAACGGGGAGGGAGGCTTTGGGGTGTTGTGTCTGTGTGTGTCTGCCCTGTCTCCCCATCGCACTGGCAGCCGGGACCGTGTCTAATAATAACGAATGTGGTATTTGTGAAGCGCTTACAGTATTAATAATAATAATAATGTTGGTATTTAAGTGCTTACTATGTGCAGAGTACTGTTCTAAGCGCTGGGGTAGATACATGGTAATGGGGTTGTCCCACGTGAGGCTCACAGTTAATCCCCATTTTCCAGATGAGGTAACTGAGGCACAGAGAAGTTAAGTGACTTGCCCAGAGTCACACAGCTGACAGGTGGCAGACTGTACTAAGCGCTAGGGTAGACACAAGCAAATCAGGTCGGACCCGGGCCCCGTCCCACGTGGGGCTCACACTCTCCATCCCCATTTTCCAGATGAGGTAACTGAGGCACAGAGAAGTGAAGTGATGGGCCCAAGGTCACGCAGCAGACAAGTGGCGGAGCCGGGAGTAGAACCCGGGTCCGGGCCTGGGCTCTGTCCGCTACGCCATGCTGCTTCCCCCCCCTCTATCCCTTCTCCAGCCTCCGCTGGACTCAGGTCAGACTCTAGATTGCATAACAGCCTGTCCCTCCCCCGAATCGCGTGGACGGTGAGGAGGAGGGCGATGAGTCGGCCAGTGTTCTCACCGCGGCTGAAGAGCCGGGATGACGTCTGGCCTCGGGGTCCTGCCCACTGCAGACGTGCCAGCTGCCCCTCTGCTCTCCGCCCGGCTCGACCACCCCCAGGCTAGTTCCCTCCAGACCCCCAGCGGCCTGGCATCCCCCCGTGACTGGCAGACCGGCCCCGCTTCCCTCCGGTTTGCAGGAGGGAAATACCTCGCCTCCCACATTTCCTACTCCAACCCAGCCCGCACACTCCGCTCCTCTAATGCCAGCCTACTGACTTGTACCGCCATCTTGTCGCCGACCTCTCGCCCACGGCCCGCCTCTGGCCCGGAACGCCCTCCCTCTTCGTATTCAGTAGTATTTATTGAGCGCTTACTATGTCCAGTTCAACAATTCATATCCGCCAGGCCGCTGCTGTCCCCACCTTCAAAGCCTTATAGAAGGCCCACCTCCTCCAAGAGGCCTTCCCCGACTAAGCCCTCATTTCCTCTTCTCCCACTCCCTCCTGCGTCGCCGGATCTGTACCCTTTATTCACCCCTCCCTCGTCCTTATATACGTATCCGTAATTTATTTATATTCCTGTCCATCTCCCCTTCCGGACAGTAAGCTCTTGGCGGGCAGGGAACGTGTCTGCCAACTCTATTATGTAGTACTCTCCCAAGCACTTAATGCAATGCTCTGCACACGGTAAACGCTCAATAAATGCGCTCGATTGACTACGTGGGCAGGGTGGTCTGGGGGCACCTCCCCATCTGCCGAGAGACTTTGGGGTGCTTCTCTGGGCCTCAGTTACCTCGCCTGGAAAACGGGGATTGAGAGTGTGAGCCCCACGTGGGACAGGGACCGTGTCCCATCCGATTAACTTGTGGCTACCCCGGCTTTTAGAACAGTGCTTGGCAGAGAGTAAGCGCTTAACACGTATTATTATTATTGTTATTTCAGGGGACTCCTTTCCACAGGCACTAACCTTCTACCTTCCTCTCCCAACCAGAGTCGCCTGCGAGAAGCTGTGCAGCTGCTGGATGACTACAAGCATGGCGCCCTTCCCCCCGGGGTCACCGATGAGCAGGTAAAGGGAGAGTCCTTTTGGGGTGCCCCCCTCCAGCCCTGACTCTCCCCCACTTGGAGCCCTACTGAAGGCTCGCCTCCTCCATGAGGCCTTCCCAGACTAAGCCCGCCCCTTTCCCCTTCTCCCCCTCCATTCTGCTTTGCCCTGACTCGCTCCCTTTCTTCATCCCCCCTCCCGAGCCCACGGCACTTCTGTACCTATCTTTAATTTATATTACCATCTCCACTTCTAGACGGTCAGCTCGTTTGGGCAAGGATCGTGTCTGTTTATCGTTGTGCTCTCCGCAGCGCTCAATAAATGCGATCGAATGAATGAATGAACAGGAGTTCGCGTGGAGGTGCCCCACGCCTGGGACAGCAGAGGGAATCAGGGCAGACGTCTGGCGCCCAGATAGATGCCCACCGAGGGCCCCCCACCCCGAGAGCCGGGGTCTAATGAGACGCAGCGTGGCCGGCAGCCGCGGGGAGCTGGCCGTGAAGAAGCCGAGGAGCGGCCTGGGCTGTCGCTGGCCGCGGGTGGACTCGGCTGCTCCACCCCGCCCCCCCGGCTTCTGCCTCCCGGCGGACCCATCTTTCCCGGGAAAGCTCGGTCAGTCAGCTCGGGGAGCGGAGATGGGTGCCGGAGAACGATCGGGCTCCTGGCCGGCGGGTCAGAATTAGGGCTGCGTCATCGGGCCGGGGGCGGAGGGCTTCATGGGGACCCCCCGGCCCCTGCAAGGAGCTGGGGATGCCCATCTCTGCCCCCGTCAGCGGCGATGTCCTTCAGGGGTGGGGTAGGGTGAGCTGGCCCCTGCCCCGCCCCCGAGGCTTCTCCGGCCCCAGGCGGCTCATCGTGACGCCGTGTCGGTCGTCCCCGGGGTGTGAAGTTCCCGGCAGATTGGAGGAGCAGCTTGGGCCTGGCGTGCCAGCTGATGGAGCGGGAGGGAGGGCGGTGAGAGGGGAAAAGTTGCTTTCTCCGTAAAGCCGGGAAGGACCCCTCCACCCAGCTAGCCAGGGGCTCGGGCTTTCAGAGACCCCCCCCGTCCGCCCCCCACACCTCGGCAGGCGGGTCTCTTCGGCCGGCTCTCCTTGTGGAAGCCGGCGTAGCCTCCTGGAAAGGCAACGTTCCCGAGACGGCAGAGGCCCGGGTTCAAATCGCACCTCTGAGGCTGGGGTTTTTAGGAAAGGTGCTCGCTTTCGAAATGCGGTTAGAACTCAAAACCTTAGGATGCCGGACGAAATCTTTAATTAAATATAAATAAATAAATATTGGTATTTGTTAAGCGCTTACTATGTGCCGAGCACTGTTCTAAGCGCTGGGGTAGACACAGGGGAATCAGGTTGTCCCACTTGGGGCTCACAATCTTAATCCCCATTTTACAGATGAGGTAACTGAGGCACCGAGAAGTTAAGTGACTTGCCCAAATTCACACAGCTGACAAGTGGCCGAGCCGGGATTCGAACCCATGACCTCTGACTCCAAAGCCCGTGCTCTTTCCACTGAGCCACGCTGCTTCTCCTAGGAGCATGGTTTAGTGGATAGAGCAACGGACCTGGGGGTCAGAAGGTCATGGGTTCTGATCCCCGCTCTGCCATGTGTCTGCTGCGTGACCTTGGGCAAGTCACTTCAGTTCTCTGGGCCTCAGTTACCTCATCTGTAAAATGGGGATTGAGACCGTGAGCCTCACCTGGGGCGGGAACCGTGTCCAACCCGATTTGCCTGTATCCGTCCCAGCACTTAGAGCAGTGCTTGACACGTAGTAAGCACTTAACAAATACTATGATTATTATTATCATTATTATTATTATTAAGAAAGTCCCCATTCCTCTGAAAGGGCCCATGCCTGGGACTGACTTCCCATCCGAGCCTCAATTCGCACTTGTGACCCGCCGCAGGTTCGGCGGCCCGGCTCTGCTTGTGCCCCTCCTCCCCTCACCGGTGAATTATGAGCTTCTCAAGTCTGGGGACCTGGGAGTCAGAAAGACCTGGATTCTAATTCCGGGTCTGCCACTTGTCTGCTGTGTGACCTTGGGCAAATCACTTCACTTCTCTGGGGCTCAGTTATCTCATCTGTAAAATGGGGCTTAAGACCGTGAGCCCCATGGGGTTAGAGACTGGGTCCAACCAGATTATGTTGCATCTACCCTAGCACTTAGGACAGTGCTTGACACATAGTAAGCGCTTAACAACTACCATCATTATCAATCCTGGCTCCGCCACTTGTCTGCTGTGTGACCTTGGGCAAGTCACTTCACTTCTCTGGGGCTTAGTTACCTCATGGGTAAAATGGGGCGTAAGACCGTGAGCCCCAAGTGGGGCAGAGACTTGGTCCAACCTGGTTCATTCATTCAATTGTATTTACTGAGCGCTTACTGTTTGCGAAACACTCTACTAAGCGCTTGGGTGAGTACAGTATGACAACAGACAGACACATCCCCTGCCCATAACGAGCTTACAGCTTGTATCATCCCCAGCGCTTAGAACGGTGCTTGACACATAGTAAGCATTTAACAATCATAACGTTATTTTTTTATTATTATTCTTATTATCAAGAACCACCCCTTGTACTGACACTGATCGGAAGTCCACGTTGGCTTGAGATAAAGTGGTGTGTTTCCTGCCACAGGACAGTGGCCGAGGGAGACTCCCCACAACCTGAGTGTTGGCTCCGAGGTTGCCCCCGATCCCGGGCGAAGCCGGCTGGCCCCGGGGTGGCCGGAGAACACCCGCTCCGCCACTGCCTCGACCGCAACTCTCGGACCTGCGCCCCGCCAATGCCAGGGTTTGGGCACCGGTCCTCGCCGACTTTAACATCTCCTGTCTCTGTTGTTTTTGCAGCTCTGGGGAGCCCAGAAAATCAAGCAGGTAATCCGATTTCACCCCCTCACCTTTCCTGCCTCCCCTCTGGCCGCGGCGGGCGTCTCAGCGAACCCCTCATCCCCCCGCCGCTGACCCGAGGACCCCGATCCGACGGCTCTGGCGGGACTCCCGGGGGTCGTCGGGCCTGGGGGAGGCCCCTCAGGCCCAGGAGAGGTGTCGGGTGGGAAGCACGAGAAGGGAAATTCGGGCTCTACGCGGGGCATGGTCTTCTGCCCTTCCCAAAACGGCCCCTGAGGGGACCGGGGGGTCCCCAGATCAAGACGCCGGAAGACTGGGAAGCAACAGCAGCTATGACTGTGCCGTTGGGCCGTGGCCGGTGATCTTGGGGCTCGTGGGACTGTGGGAGAGAACCGCCTCCGTCACCTGGGATCTGACCGGTCCTTCCTGTGTCTAGGAACAGGGCCCAAGGGGAGGTTACGGAAGCAGGAAGAGTCGGGGGGACTGGTAGGGGAAGATGGGAGAGGTGAACTGGTTTCGGGTGGGGCGGGGAGAAGCGATGATGGGGGTGAGGGGAGTGGGGAAGGGGATGTAGTCAGTTCCCTCCGGACTTCCATCTTATACATTGCCGTTCTCCCCCTGCCTTCAGGCCATCCTCCACCCAGACACCAACGAGAAGATCTTCATGCCTTTCCGAATGTCAGGTACGACATTGCTGGGAAACTCCTCCTCCTCCTCCCTGATCCCCCTCCCCCATCATTCCAGCCCTTCCCCTCTCCCCTTGACCATTAATGATAACTGGGGTATTCGTTAAGCGCTTACTGTGTGCCGAGCACTGTGCTGAGCCCGTACGGGAAGCAGTAAGGCAGAGTGTATAGAGCATGAGCCTGGGAGTCAGAAGGTCATGGCTCTGCCATTTGCCTGCTGTGTGACCTGGGGCAAGTCACTTCACTCCTCTGGGCCTCCGTTCCCTCATCTCTAAAATGGGGATGGAGACTGTGACCCCACGTGGGACGGGGACTGTGTCCGACCCGATTAGCTTGTATCCACCCCAGTGCTTAGTACAGTGCTTGGCATGTAGGAAGTGCTTAACGAATACCACAATTATTATTATCGCAACCCTCCCCTCCCCCCGAAGCTGGGGCGGGGAGAAAGGGAGTCGGCGGATAATCCGAAAAGTCTCTTTGAGCGGGCAGATCCGGGCGGATCACCGTAGAGCAGACTTGCGCAAAACAAAAACCTCCGGGTAATCTGTCATCTTGATGGTCCCGTTCACCTGGTACCCCTCCCCTGGGAGCCCGTCCCCAGCTTTCTCTCAATCAACCAACCAGATTTAATGAGCACTTAGTTCAGGATGCCTATAAGAAGACGATGGTGATGGTGGGAAGGTTTGGGGGGAGAGAGGATTTGGGTGGGAAGATGTGGAGTTCAGTTTTGATGACCATCATGGTATTTGTTAAGCACTTACTATGTGTCCAACACTGTTCCAAGCACTGGGGTGGATACAAGGTAAACAGGGTGGACATAGTCTCCTTCCCACATGGGGCTCATAGTCATAATCCCCATTTTACCAGCGAGGTGAGTGAGGCACAGGAAGGTTAAGCGGCTTGCCCGAGGCCACACAGCAGACAAGTGGCGGAGCTGGGATTAGAACCCGGTACCTTCTGACTCCCGGTCCTGTGTCTACCGGCTAGGCCCTGCGGGCTTCCCCATGTTGAGCTCGAGCCGCTGGCGGGACATCCGGTAGAGGTGTCCCGGAGGCAGGAGGAGATTGGAGCTTGCAGGGGAGAGAGGTCGGAACTGGTGAGGTGGATCTCGGAGTCAGCCGCGTAACGGTGGCATTTGAAGCCGTGGGAGGGGATGTCCGAAGGAGTGGGTGTAAAGGGAGAACGATGGGGGCCCCAGAACTGAGTCAGGAGGGACCCCCCTGGCTAGGGTTTCAGGGGTGGACCAGAGGGAAGGGTTGCTTTAACTCAGGGTCACAGGCTGCAGGAGGAAAAACCGGATTCTGGCCTGCATCAACTCTGCCATTTCCCTTCTTGGTAAAATGTTTTGAAGTCTGTCTCCCACTCTAGACTGTAAGTGAATAGTGTGAATAGCGATCGCGTCTACCAACTGTATCGTAGTGTACGCCCCCAAGCTATAGTACAGTGCCCTGGACCCAGTAAGTGGTCAGTAAATACCATTAATTGGTTGATATGCGCTTGAAACGGACAAAGCCCTCCAAGCCATAGCTACTCCCCCAGACCGTGGGAGGATGGGGGGCCAGAAGAGTGGTGTATTTTACTCCCCCAAGCTTTAGAACAGTGGACTCAGTGAGTGCTCGATAAATACCACTGTTTGATATCTGCACCTGAGGCTAGCAGAGCCCCCCAACCGAGAGCCGCGTCCCCAGACTGTGGGAAGATGGGGGACCAGAGGGCGTCTCTCTCCGAGATTCCCTGCCCCCCTAATCCATTTGCACATCCCAGCGGAGCAGAGGCAAGTGGAGGGGCGACCCAGTCCTCTCAAGAGACCCTCAGGTGGCTAAGCTTAGCGCTGGAGTCCCACTGACCCGCTCCTCTCTTCCACAGGGTACATCCCCTTCGGCACACCCATTGTGAGTATTTGGGCCCAGTTCCCGTGCTCAGGGGCCGGGCGGCGGGGGCCGGCGGGCCGGGGGCGAGGGAGGACTGGGCTGCTCAGCGGTTTCCGCAAGCAGTTTGGATCAGGAAGGGTCCGCTCTGATACAGGGTCCACACCTTGCAGTGGCCCAAAGGACAGTGTGTGTGTTTGTGTGTACGCACACCAGTCCAAAGTCACAGCCAGCTGGTGGAACTCACTCTGGACTGTGACGCTGCAGGAGATGGCTAATCGGGAGAGCGTGGCGGAATAATTACGACGACTGTGGTATCTGTTAAATAGTAGTTGGAGTCATAGTTATTTATTAAGCGCTTACTGAGTGCCGAGCCCCGTGCTAAGCTCCGGGAGAGAGTCCTCGGGCCCCCGTCCCTCGGCGGGCTCATAATAAGAAGCGCTGACTATGTGCCAAGCACCGTTCTAAGTGCTGGAGTAGGTACAGGTTAATCAGGTCCCGCGTGGGGCTCACACTTGTAACCCCCATTTTACAGATGAGGTCACTGAGGCCCAGAGAAATGAAGTGACTTGCTTAAGGTCACACAACATACGTGGCAGAGCAGGGTTCAGAACCCAGGTCATTCTGACGTCCAGGCCCTAGCCCTATCCTTTAAACCGCGCTGCTCCTCCGAATAATCTCGCCATCTAAAAGTTTAAGTGGGAAGAAGGGATTGGGGGGACGCACGCATCAGCAGTGATGAAACATCAAAACAAAGCACAAACAGACAGAATGGGCCCGAAGATGAGGATGGAGGAGTCCGACTCAAGACCTTTCTCAGTGGCAAAGGAGGAGTTAAACGCTTACTATGTGTCAAGCACTGAGACAGATAAAAGAATCAGATTAGACACAGCCTCTTTCTCAGAGGAGGTTCAAAGTGTAAACCAGGGAGAAAGAACAAGTATTTAATCTCCACTTTCCAGGTGAGGAAACTTGGGCCTAGAGAAGGTAAGTGACTGCCCAACGTTACTCTGAAGGCAAGCGGCAGAGCCGGGATTAGAACCCAGGCCTTGTGAAGCCCAAGCCCCAACTTCTTCCACTAGGCCATGCTGCTTCTCATGTAAGAAACCGAACTCTATACTCACTTTCCACAGATTCTCTCTGCTAACCGAAATGCATCCCCGCTTGAGGAGAAGAAGATCTGGAAACCTTTGACTTGCGTAGAATTTTGGTGGGATTAGAAGTGGGCTTTTTCCACTCCGATTCCAACTGCTCTGAACTAGCAAAATGCCCCTTCCTGAATATGCCTGAATGTGTTTACGGGCTTATGGAAACCATAAGCAGTAAGGCAAATTTTGGAAAGAAAAGTGTGAATGTCTCAAAACTCCCCCTCCTTATTGTGTTAGGGCGTTTAGTCCTATGAGTCAATCAACCGCATTTATTGAGCGCTTACTGTGTGCAGAGCACTTGGGAGAGTGCGATATAATAGAGTTGTAGACATATTCCCTGCCTGCAAAGTGCTTGTAGTCTAGAGGGAATTAAGGAAGTCCTTCAAGCTGGAATCGAACTGGCGACCTAAGAATATAGGTCCCATGTGGGTCCCATGTGGGTTAGTGAGGTGATACGGAGGAAGAACAGCGCTTAGAACGGTGCTCAGCGCTTACAGCCGTGCTTGACACTTGGTAAGCTCTTAAATAAAAAGGTCTCTTGTACGTGATAAAACAAAATCCAGACCAGGATGTCCACGCTGCTGCTGAAGTGTCTAGGTAGATGTAGATCTTTAAGCTTCCATTCACGCAGTCAACTCTCCGGTCTACGTGGCGTTGAAAGCGAGGACATGGAGAACGGGGGATGGGGAAACTTGGCCATGGTCTCGAGGCCTGTTTGGACAGAATGGCTTCTTGGCTTGTAGTTGGCGAGCATGGAGAAATCGAGCTCCCAGGTGGATATCGAAGAGTGTGGGGGCAATGGGCACGCCTGGAGTAGTCGGGTCCGACAGCTGTTTGGGAAACCCCCGAGGTCACCCCTCCTTCCCCCACCCACAGTAGCCACATCCTCTTCTGCCTCTGACGACCCTCCCCTCTTTTCCCAGGTCGTTGGTCTGCTCCTTCCCAACCAGACCCTGGCATCCACCGTCTTCTGGCAGGTAAACCCGTTCCCCAGCTGCACTGGGCCGAGGGGAGGGGTCCAGGGGGTATGGCCACCCCCGCCCAGCCCCCGTGGCCTCCCCCAGCCTCGCCCTTCAAGGTCCGGGGCAGATTCCTCCACTCCGGTCAGGACTCCAGCGGAGCGGGCCGGTATCAGACGAGGCCGGGAAGCGGTCCGATAGGAACGTATTCAGCCCGCCGCTAAACCCTGTCGGTTCGACCTTTGCGACGTCGCTAAAATCCGCCCTTTCCTCTCCATCCAAACTGCCACCGGGATAATCCAAGCACTTAATCTGTCCTCCCTGGATAAGTGTTTCGGCCTCCTTGCCGACTTCCCTGCCTCCTCTCTCTCTCCATTCCAGTCCATACTTTCCTCTGCTGCCCGGATCATTTTTCTACAAAAACATTCAGGCCATGTTTCCCCACTGCTCGAGAACCTCCTTGTCTATCCGCCTCCACATCAGAGACTCCTTACCACAGACTTTAAAGCACTCAGTCCTGCATTACCTCACTGCTATTACTACAAGCTAGCCCGTATACACTTGACTCCTTTAATGCTACCCTACTCTGTGTGCCTCTATTTCCCCTTTCTCGCCAGCGACCTCTCGCCCACGTCCTGCCTCCGGCCTGGAACGCCCTCCCTTTTTCACATCGGACAATTAGTCTCCCCCTCTTCGAAGCCGTACTGAAGGCACGTCTTCCCCAAGAGGCCTTCCCTGACTAAGCCCTCGTTTCCTCTTCTCCCACCCCCTTCTTTGTTACCTTTGACCTTGGGTTTACTCCCTTTTTTCACCCCTCCCTCAGCCCCGCAGCACTTAGGTACATATCTGTAATTTATTAATTTTTGATTAATGCCTGGCTTCCCCTGAAGACTGTAGGTCATTCTGGGCAGGGAATGGTGTTGGCCAACTCTGTTTTATTGTACTCTCGCATGCGCTCAGTACAGTGCTTAGTAAGCATTCGGTAAATACAGTTGATCGGATGGAAACCCATCTCTGACGGCCCCTCGTCGACACTCTCAGGACTCCTAACCAGCCGCTGCGGCCATGGTGTGTGCCGACGGCTATCGAGGGAGCGGAGTGTTAACTCCACGTTAGAATGTAAGCATCTTGAGAGCGAGGACCGTCTCGTCTACTTTCGCCGCACGTTCCCAGGACAGCTCCCTGCACGTAGCACTCCGCTCCACCGTTGTTTTAATGTTTCTGAAATTTTGTCAGAGTGGGGCAGTTACGGGAGCAGAGCCAAGCTGATTGAAACGGCCACACACATAATAAGATAGTTAGACTTCCAGGTGTTTCTTCCTTCCCCAAGAAGACAGTCCTTAGTAAGCGGGCCTCTTCCCGTGGGACTCGGATGGTCTCGGGGCTCCAGGGATAGCACTGGTCCCCCAGAGAGCTCCGAGAGAGGCTAAGGTGTTGTGAGGGGAGAATTAAACCGCCTCTGTCCTGCCAGACTACCCCTGGACTCTGGCTCTGCTAATCAATCAATCAATACTATTTATTGAGCACTTACTCTGTGCAGAGCTTGGAAGAGTCCAGTACAACGATCAGCAGACACGTTCCCTGCCCGTACCGTGCTTACGACCCACAGGGGGAGGCGAACGTTACTGTGAATAAAGAAGTCATTTATGATAAGTGCTGTGGGGCTGGGGCGGATATCAAATGTCCAAAGGTCACAGGTCGAAGCGCGTAGACGACGCAGAAGGGAGAGGGAGCCGGGGCAAAGAGGGCTTAATCGGGGAAGCACCCTCTCCACCCCTGAGGGAAGAAGGATTGCATCAGAGAGATTTTTCTTGGAGATGGCCGGGATTTGTTTTATTCACTGCATCGTATTTATCGAGCGCTTACACTGTGTGCACAGTACTGTACTAAGCGCTTGGGAGAGTATAGTACAGCGATAAGCAGACGCATTCCCTGCCCACAATGAGCTTACAAGCTAAAGGAGTGCAGTTTTAGAAGGCGACAGCTTCACACAGCAGCTGAGCGTCCTGGGGCCGGGCCTAAATTTATTGGATTTTTTGGGGGGCTAGAAGTGGGAAAACCTTTTCTTGGCACCAGGAGTGGTTGGGTTGGTCGTAGCCCTGGGTCCAGACTTCATCATCATCAACAGGTCAGGATCCGTATTTGCGTGGCCCCGGGACACGCCGTTCTGCGTCCCTCGGGAGCAAACCCTATCAGTCGGTGGTATTTATTGAGCGCTTGCAGAGCACTGTACTAGGCGCCCGGCAGAGCACGGTGCAGCAGAGTTGGTGGACACGTTCCCTGCCCACGAGGCGCTTTCAGTCCAGAGGACTGTAGAAGCGGACGAGGCCGTCCCTCGAGGACCTCCCGCCTAACGTTTGTCTTCTGCCGTTGCCCTTTCAGTGGCTGAACCAGAGCCATAACGCATGCGTCAACTATGCAAACCGCAACGCTACCAAGGTGAGCCGGGCACGGGGGCTACGGGACAGGTAGTCGGACCAAACTGGGCATCGGGCCTGTCCGTGGAGGGGGGCTGTGAGGGCTGACGGGGGAGCGAGTTGGGCGTAAAGCAGGAGCCGGGCCTTTCCGGTCTGCCACCCTCTGCCGCCCCACGGGGCCACGTGCGCGGGACCCTCGGAGAGGCGGCGGGAGAGGGGGAACATCAGCAGGGCCTGGGGGGAAGCTAGGTCAACGTTCCCCGGGGCCGAATTTTCACTCTGTGGATTAGCCACGTCCCCTCGCTTTCCCCTTCCCCCTCTCTCCCTCAACCCGAACGTCCCAGCCGGGGCCCTGTGGGGAAAATCTTCCTTTCCTCCGGGCGACTGCCCTTTATGCCTGACCCCGGGCACCTGGCTATCCGCAAGGCCGTTTCCCGCTGTGCCCGGGACGGGCAGGGCACGGCTCCTGGCCGGCTGCCCAGATACTAGGCTTATCCCTTCTGCAGTTGCCCCGGGAGAGACACTAAAGATTCTTTTTGTTTTTAATTCCCCCACTCGAAGCCTCACCATTTCTCCCCACTTCCTGCCCCGTTTCCTTCTGGGCTCAGAGCCTCACCCTCCCCTCACCACCGCGGGGACTCAGAGAAGAGATTCTATTTTCGTCAGGCCCGCGGCCTCATTTTTATTCAACCCACCGCCCGATTTCTGTTCAGGCCCAGGCTCCTAACACAGGATTTATTGTTGCAGGGGCGCAAACAGGTTCGCTTGGGTAGCGCTAGGCCGAGCGGCAGCTGCCAGTAGCCGGCCAGTTCTGGAATCAAGTGGCTCCCAGGAGAAAAGGGGATTTTGCGGTCTGTTTAGTGAAACCAACTGGTGGGGGCCAGGCAGGGCGGGGACGGTTACCTCAGAGCTGAGCTCGGGGTCCCAGGCCGAGAGACCCCCCCCCCCCCCCCACCAACTTCTTTTCCTGCTGAGGGAAGCGGCGTGACCTTTCCCCGCTTCAGACTGCCGGGACTTGGCTCGTTCCTAGTTGGGAAATCCGGAATGGGAGATAGGTGGGGAAGACCGCTTCCCGCATCCCCTCCCCGAGAGGTCTGGCCCCGTAGAGGGTGGGCGGATCCTGGGACACGCCCCGCCCCGACTCTTAGACCAGCTTGGCCAGGTGAAGAGCCAGAAAAAGACGCAGAGGCTGAGGTGTTGGATGAGACTGGTTCGGGTCATCTTGGGCCAATTTGGGGAGGGGCGGGGGGTGAGGGGTCCAGCCCCCAAATTCTCTGGCCCCTCACGTCCAGTCGGCACGAACGTTGGCCGGCCAAGTGACCACCTGTGGTCCCTCAGCTCCTCCTCAGCCTGCTGAGTTCAGGCCGGCGGAGGTGCCGTGAGCGAGCGAGCCCCAAGATGGGGTTTGAACGCCCTTTTTCCCACTCCCGCTCCCACCCCCCAGCCCGGCAGCTTGAGAAGCACGGCAACGGCCGGCCTGGGAGCCAACCTCCGGGAGGGGGAGGGGGCCCCAGCGGCGGGTGGGCAAGACCCCGTTAAATAAACGAATTTCTAAAGGCCACCGCCACTCTGCGCGTGGGGATGGTTCACGGTCAAGGCGCAAGATGTGGTTTTCCCCAGGGGGAGGCCCGGAATTCATTCGGTCGTATTTATTGAGCGCTTCCTGGGTGCGGCGCGCCTGGGAGAGGACAAAATGGGGACAAATAAATGTCCACTCCTCTTGTTGTCCCCGGTGGGTCAGTGTGGGGATAAGGCAGCTCACTAATCCAGGCCTGAGCCGGCCACTTGCTTTTGAGCTGCACTCGCTAGGTCGAAGCCACCAGATCCCCTTAAGGACGTTTGGCGGAAGAGGGGGGCGGTGGAATAGGGGAGCGCATCCGCGGGGCGTTTGGTCCGTGGCTCCGGGGTCACCGCGGACGTTCTCTTCCTGTTTTGCAGCCTTCGCCCACGTCCAAGTTCATCCAGGGTTACCTGGGAGCGGTCTTAAGTGCGGTGTCCATAGCAGTGGGTAACACTCTTTTACGTTTTGTCTTGTCGGCGCGTGGGCGGCGGTGCCCTCCTTCCCCCTCCGCTCCACTTGTCTGGGCCCTCGTTGAGTGTGCTGAGCGCCCTCCCAGCGATCAGTACGGTGCTTTGCACACAGTTAACGCTCAGTAATTACAATGGACTGGATGGATGAAGGAGGGAATGGAGGGGTGCGAAATAGAATGAGTCGCTGCTGTGTCGATCCCGTCCGACCCGTCCTCCCCCGAGCCTTCGCGTTTTCACTCATTCGGTCGCATGCATCGCAAGCTTACTTTGCGCAGAGCACTGTACTGAGCGCTTGGGAGAGTACAATACGACAATAAACAGACGCGTTCCCTGCCGCCCTTCAAACGAGCGGCCTCGTGCCCTGGGTTTCTGGGAGAGGCAGCGTGGCGTAGCGGATAGAGCACGGGCCCGGGAGTCAGACGGTCGTGCGTTCCGACCCCGGCTCCGCCACCTGTCTGCTGGGTGACCTTGGGCAAGTCATTTCTCTGGACCTCAGTTACCTCCTCTGGAAAATGGGGATTGAGGCCGTGAGCCCCACGTGGGACAGGGACTCTGTCCAGCCCGATTTGCTTGGATCCACCCCAGCGCTGGGTCCGGTGCCTGGCACATAGTAAGCGCTTAACAAATGCCACAATTATTATTATTATCCACCCTAAGACTTAGTACAGTGCCTGGCACATAGCAAGCACTTAACAAATGCCACAATTAAAATGATTCAGACCGAGACAGAACCGGGGGTCCACGGCCGAGGAGACGGTCCGGTCAGCTGGATCCTCTCGAGTACCTTGTCCTGTCGCGAGCGTGACTCCTGTAGGAGGGGCAGGGGGTCTTGGAGGAGGGGTCGAAGGGGCAGAAAACGAAAGAGACAGAAAGGAGGGGTTGTAATCCTCGGAATGGGGAGACGGAGGGGCTGTTGACAGCTCACGTGCAGGCAGAGGCTGCAGTAGGGAGGCTTTAGCTTCGTCTTGGGGAAGGGAATAGGTTGCAGTCTGAAGAGGCAGTGGAGAGAACCTGGGAGTCAGACGGATCTGGGTTCTAATCCCAGATCCGTCCATTGCTTGCGGGGTGACCCTGGGCAAGTCACCTCACTTCACTGTGCTTTCGTTGCCTCTGCTGTAAAATCGGGAGTAAATACCTGTTCTACTTGTACTGCGAACCCCAAGCTGGACAGGCGACTGTGTCCGACCCAACTTGTACCTACCCCAGCGCTTAGAGCAGTGTTTGACACACAGGAAGCACATAAATACAATAAAAAAGGCTCTCTCCCCATCCCACCCCCAACCTGACTCCGGCAGAGAGGCTCCTACTCAGAAGCAGCATGGCGTAGTGGATAGAGCACGGGCCTGGGAGGCAGAAGGGTCACGGTTTCTAATCCCAGCTCCGCCACTTGTCTGCTGTGTGACCCTGGGCGAGTCACTTCGCTTCTCTGGGCCTCAGTTCCCTCATCCGGAAAACGGGGATCGAGACCGTGAGTCGCACGCGGGACAGGGACCACTGTGCCCAATCCGATCTGCTTGTTGTATCCTCCCCGGTCCTGAGTGCACGGCCTAGCACGTGTGCTTAATAAGTATCACAATAAGAAGCGGGGCGGCCAACGACGAGATGACGGGTGACCCTTGGGTTTCAGGAAAGGGTTAAATCCCTGTCCCCCTGCGATCCCAGTGCTGAGGGGAGGGGGTTTGCGATTTGATGATTTGATTCGATGTGTCCCGGTTCCCTGGGACCCGTGGGCTCGGCCTCATTAACTGATCTCTGCTGTCAATTAGCAGCAAATCGCCTCCCGGGGAGAGCCTATTAGGAGCCAGTGACCTGAAAACAAGTGTCAAGTCTTCCCTCCCCCCCCCCCCCCCCCCCCCCCCCCCCCCGTCACTGGCTGGGCCCCGGTATTAATCATCCGAGTCCCACCGTCCCTCTGGGTCAGCCAGCCAGCCCCTTGGACGCGGCCCTGGACCGGGAGGAAAAGGTATAACTGCTCCGGGGTCCTGGCCGCACCACTGCTGAAATGCCGCTTTGCCTTCCGATAAGGTCACCTGTCTTCCCCCTACCTCTCCGTCCCATCCCAACAGGGCGGGCTAATTTGTATTCAATTTGCATCCCATTTGACCTCGGAGAAACATAGCGGCGTAGTGGAGTGGATGGAGCCCGGCCCTGGGAGTCAGAAGGTCATCCCAGCTCTGCCGCTTGTCTGCTGGGTGACCTCGGGCAAGTGGCTTCACTTCTCTGGGCCTCAGTTTCCTCATCTGGAAAATGGGGACTGAGACTGTGAGCCCCCATGCTGTGCCCAACCCGATTTGCTTGGACCCACCCCAGTGCTTAGTACAAGCGCTTAACAAATGCCATAATAATAATTATCATTATTATTCCTCTGGGCCTCAGTTACCTCATCTGTAAAATGTGGATTGAGACTGTGAGCCTCATGTGGGACAGGGACTATGTCCAACCCAATTTGCTTGTATCCACCCCAGTGCTTAGTACGACGCCTGGCGCATAGTAAGTGCTTGACACATTTCATAATTATCTTCATTATTATTATTATTACATATCTCTCTTTGGCTGCCACCTGAGTTGGGTTCAAACCCAAGACCTGCAGTGCTATTACTATTACTACCAATAATAATTACAATATTTGTTAAGCGCGTACTACGGGCCAGATACCGCACTAAGCGCTGGGGTGGATAGAAACAGATCGGATTGGACCCAGACAGGGACTGGGTCCTTGTCCCACGTGGGGCTCACAGTCTCGATCCCCATTTTACAGATGAGGTCGCTGAGGCCCAGAGACGTGAAGTGACTCGCCCAAGGTCACACAGCAGACATGTGGCGGAGCTGGGTTTAGAAACCGTGACCTTTCGACTCCTAGTCCCATGCCCTGTCCACTAGGCCATACTACTCTCCTGGCTCTTAATCTTTTCCCCACAGCCTGGGGAGGGACATCCCCTGCTACCAGAATGAGTGAAAGCGTGATCTTTTTGCTCTCATCCGAATCCCGCCCCGGCTAAGTCATGGAAAAGTGGCAGAGGTGATTCCTTTTCCTTCTGGCCTGGGGCCTGATTTCCTCAGGATCCTGGGCTTTGGGACTAGAGCGGGCCCGATCCCGATCCCGGCTTTCCTGGGGGACACCATGGGGACGGGACCCTCGTTTGGGGATTCGAGGGGAAAGGCTCCTGCGGGATTCCCCGCCTTTAGAAGCAGCGTTAGCCTAATGGTTAAACTCTGGGCCTGGGAGTCAGGACCTGGGTTCTAAACCCGAGTCCGCCACTTGTCTGCTGTGCGGCCTTGGGCAAGTCACGTGACTTCTCTGGTCCTCATCCGTAAAACGGGGATTAAGACTGTGAGCCCCATGTGGGGCAGGGATTGTGTCTGAGTTGACTCTGCTTGTATCTATCCCCGCTCTTAGTATGGCACCTGGCACATAGGAAGCACTGAACGAATACCACAAAAAGAAGGCTTTTGGGGGGCACTTTGGGCCGATTTGGTGGGGGTCAGGGTCCCGGGGTGGGTAAGAGCTCACCACCCCTTGGCTCGTCCGTCCTGGACCCTCCCCAGAATCTCCCTATTGGCTTTCAAGCCCTCCACCACCTCTCCCCCTCCTACCTCACTTTGCTACTCTCCTACTTCAACCCAGCCCACACAATTTGATCCTCTAATGCCAGCCTTCTCACTGTGCCTCGATCGCATCGCCGCCGCCGTCGTCTCTCCCACGTCCTGCTTCTGGCCTGGAACGCCCTCCCTCCTCATATTCTACAAACGGTGACTCTCCCCCCGCTTCAGAGCCTTACGGAAGGCCCATCTCCTCCAAGAGGCCTTCCCTGACTTCCTCATCTCCCACTCCCTTCTGCTTCACCCTGACTTGCTCCCTTAATTCATCCCCTTACGGCACTTAAGTATATATCTATAATGTATTGATTTACAGTAATAATAATAATAATAATATTGGTACTTGTTAAGCGCTTACTATGTGCCGAGCACTGTTGTAAGCGCTGGGGTAGATACAGGGTCATCAGGTTGTCCCACGTGAGGCTCACAGTCTTAATCCCCATTTTCCAGAGGAGGTGACTGAGGCCCAGAGAAGTGAAGTGACTTGCCCACAGTCACACAGCTGACAGGTGGCAGAGCCGGGAGTCGAACCCATGACCTCTGACTCCGAAGCCCAAGCTCTTTCCACTGAGCCACGCTGCTTCCCCGTAATGTCTGTCCCCCTGTAGACTGTAAGCGTGTTGTGGGTAGGGAATGAGTCTCCCTCTTGTTGTATTCTCCCAAGCGTTTAGTACGGTGCTCTGCACGCGGTAAGCGCTCAATCAATACGACCGACTGACTGCATACTTAGCTGGGAGCGTCGGCCTCCTAGGGCTGGGATTCTCTGCCCCTTTACCTTCCCGAAAAGACTTCCAAGTATCCACTGTCTCTCCTGCCTCCGGACCTCTCCCTGTCGAGGACCCATTCCAGGCCCTGCTCCGGATCCGGCTGTGAGATTGGACTCCTCAAACCGGGAGGGGTCGTTCATTCACTCGGTCATACTTCCTGAACGCTTCCATCCTGAGCGCTTGGGAGAGTGCGGTACACCAAGCGACGAGACACATTCCCTGATTACAACGAGCTTACAGTCTAGGGAAGCAGCCTGGCTCACAGCCTCAATCCCCATTTTACAGATGAGGTCACCGAGGCCCGGAGAAGTGAAGCAGCTCGCCCGGGGTCACCCAGCGGAAAAGTGGCGGAGAGGGGATGAGAAGCCAGGTCCTTCCGACCCCCGGGCCCCGGGCTCCGTCCACCAGGCAGTGCCGCTTCACCTTTCTTTCCCCGCCTCTGACAGACACACGCACTCACACGCAATCTCTTTCTCTCTCCCGCCCCGGCGCTCGCAGCCCAGCCTAGGAAAAGGCACCCCTGTGGCCTTTTCTCATCCAGCTCCCGGGCCCCGATAATTGTTTGTGAGCGGCTGGGGTCGCGGCCCTGACAACCTGTGAATTTGGTGTGAGAGGCTGGTAATCAGGGTGGGGAGCGGGAGCCGGCGGCCCCCTCCCGCTCCCTCGGCCTGCCCCGCCGCTCCTTAGCAGCAACCGAGGTCTCAGGCGGGGCGGGGGAGGGAACACGCACCCGTCCCCCTCCCCGCTGTATCCCAGACCCGCGTCTCCTCTCTACCTCGGCTCCGCAGCCTCGCCAAACCGGCCCTGTCGGGAGCCGGTCGGCCGGCGCGGTCAATCAGTCGATCGTATTTATTGAGCGCTCACTGGAATAAGTGCTTGGACGTGTGGCCTAGTGGGTGGAGCACGGGCCTGGAAGTGGAAAGCGGTGGGGGAGATACAAGCTAATCAGATTGGACGCAGTCCTTGTCCCACTTGGGGCTCACGCTCTTCATCCCCATCTTACCGACGAGGGAGTGATGATAACGATGGTGTTTGTTAAGCGCTTACTATGTGCCAGGCAATGTACAGCGCCCGCAGCCCAGCCTCTCCTGCTGATCTGGAGGCTTCTTCCCGCAGAGGTCATCTCACCCGCTCTGCCCGCCACCGGAAATGAGCCATCCTGGTGCCCTTTCTGGTCCCTAAGAACCTCCCGTGTCATAATAATATAACCACTGTGCCATTTATTAAGCGCTTGCTACGTGCCAGGCACTTTACTAAGCCCCGGGGTGGATACGGGCAAATCGGGTTGGACACTGTCACAATCCCCATTTTACGGATGAGGTAACTGAGGCACAGGGAAGCGAAGCGACGTGCCCACGGTCACACGGCAGGCAGGTTGTGGGCAGGGGGATGTGTCTGCCAACTCGGGTTGTATTGTAGCCTCCCAAGGGCTGTGCTGTACATGTAGTAAGCGCTCGATAAATGCTATTGATTGGCTGCTGTGTGGGGTAACCGGGGAAGGCCCCCAGGAGGAGGTGGGCTTTGAGGGAGGAACATCTTAACCGGAGGGATGACTCGGAGGCAGGCGCAGGGAAAAGTTCCTGCCTGGAACCGCGCTCATCTGTTTCACGCGACCCGAGTTCAGCTCCCTACCGCTTGCGGGCTGGAACCGGCTCTTCTTGAAACTCGTAGGGGGAGTGAGGCATTTAAGACCCCTGCTTGAGTCTCCTTTAAGCGCCCCAAGACCGCCATTACACCGCGACTTATTCGGTCGTATTTATTGGGCACTTACTGTGTGCAGAGCACTGTAGTAAGCGCTTGGGGCGAGTACGGTGGAACCACAAACAGGCACATTCCCGCCCACGACGAGCTCACAGTTTAGGGGGAGAGACGGACATTAATATAAATAAGTAAAAGAAATTACAGGTACATGCATACGTGCTGTGGGGATGGGAGGAAGGAGGAAGTCAGAGCGGCGCAGAAGGGAGTGGGAAAAGAGGAGAGGAGGACTTAGTCAGGGAAGGCCTCATGGAGGAGTTGGGCCTCCAATAAGGCTTTGAAGTGGCAGTGTCTGTCCGATATGAGGAGGGAGGGCGTTCCGGGCCAGAGGCGGGACGTGGGCGAGAGGGTGACGGCGAGATAGGTGCGATGGAGGTACAGTGAGAAGGTTGGCACTAGAGGAGCGAAGTGTGCGGGGCTGGATTGTAGTGGGAAAGAGAGGTAGGAGGGGGCGAGGTGCTTGGCGGCTTTAAAGCCGATGGCGAGGAGTTTTTGTTTAACGTGGAGGTGGATGGGCAACCCCCGGAGGTGCTCGATCGCTGCCGGGCTCCGTGCGGCCCTTCGCCGTGAGGTGAGGGCGAGCCGGGGGATTTGGCAACAGGTGTCCCACCGGGACCCTTGTCGAACAGGACCGAGAAGGCCAGGGGTCCGATCGTGAATTCACTCAGTGGAATTTATTGAGTGCTTACTGTGTGCCCAGGTCTGTACTGAGCGCTTCGGAGAGTACGGTACAACAGTAAGCAGACACATTCCCTGCCCACAGCGAGCTTTCAGTCTAGAATGGGGGACAGACGTTAATATAAATCGATAAATTACAGATTTGTGCCGAGGGGCCAGGGAGATGAATAAAGGGAGCGGGTCAGGGCGACGCGGAAGGGAGTGGGAGAAGGAAAAAGGGGGGCTTTAGTCAGCTCTTGGAGGACCTGGGCCTTGAGTAAAGGCTTTGAAAGGGTGGAAGAGTAGTTGTCGGATTTGGGGAGGGAGGGAGTTCCAGGCCAGAGGCAGGGCGTAGGCAAGAGGTGGGGGGTGAGATAGATGAGACTGAGGTCCAGTGAGAAGGTTGGCGTTAGAGGAGCGAAATGTACGGGCTGCGATGGAGTAGGAGAGTAGCGAGGTGAGGTAGGAGGGAGGAAGGCGGCGGAGGGCTTTAAAGACAACGGTGCGGAGTTTCTGTTGGATGCAGAGGCCCCACTCCATTCAGGCATGGGAATACCAGCCCACCCTCGGTAGCTCCTCCGGGACCGGTTTTTATTTTTGATGGTATTCGTTAAGCGCTTGCTCTGTGCCAGGCACTCTATTAATCGCTGGGGTGGCTGCAAGGTTATCAGGTTGGACCCAGTTCCCGGAGCTCACAGTCTTAATCCAAATTAAGGTAACGGAGTCACAGAAAAGCGAAGGACCCGCCAGAGGTCACGCAGCCAAGCGGCGGGGTCGACATTAGAACCCGGGTCCTCCTGACTTCTGTCGTCCAGGCCGTGCTGCTTCTCGTCTTCTGGTTCTCAGCCGAGCCCCAGGTGGGACAAGGATGGGGTCCAAACTGATTTATTTATTTGTATCTGATGCCTGTCTTCCCCGCTCTGGACCGTCCGCCCGTTGTGGGCGGGGAATGCATCCGTTTATTGTTGTACCTTACTCTCCCAAGCGCTTAGTACGGTGTTCGGCGCATAGAGAAGCAGCGCGGCTCAGTGGAAAGAGCACGGGCTTGGGAGCCAGAGGACGTGGGTTCTAATCCCAGCTCTGCCACTTGTCTGCTGTGTGACTTTGGGCAAATCACTTAATTTCTCTGTACCTCATCTGTAAAATGGGGATTAAGACCGTGAGCCTTAGGTGGGACAACTGATTACCAGCGCACAGAGCAGTGCTTGGCACATAGTAAGTGCTTAACAAATATCACTATTATTATAGTACAGCGGCTCAGTGGAAAGAGCCCGGGCTTGGGAGTCAAAGGTCAAGGGTTCCAGTCCCGGGTCTGCCGCCTGTCAGCTGTGTGGCTGTGGGCAAGTCACTTAACTTCTCTGTGCCTCAGTTACCTCATCTGTAAAATGGGGATGAAGAGCGTGAGCCTCACGTGGGACAACCCGATGACCCCGTATCTCCCCCAGCGCTTAGAACGGTGCTCTGCACATAGTAAGCACTTAACAAATGCCAACATTATTATTATTATAGTAAGCACTTAAGAAGTAGTATTATCATCATTATTACTATCATCGGTGTCCAGTAAATGCTACTGCTGATGCAAGCTTGTACCCGCTGCTGCGTGTAGCTCTTAATTCCTGCCAGGAATTCTGCAATCCCGAACCGGGAAAACCAGCAGAGGGAGTCCCAGCTCCCAGGGATGCCCGTCTTCCGGCAGCCCGGCCGGGCGATGCCAGAAGCGGGAGGAGGAGGAAGGTACGGATCCAACTCCGAGCGTGGGTTGTCGTTCTCCGAAATAGCGGCGGTTGGGTCGACGGGGGCGCGAGGAGGACCGCCAGCGCGTCGTGGGCAGGGGATGTGTCCGTTGACTGTTGTATTGGACTCTCCCAAGCGCTTAGTACAGTGCTCTGCACACGACGAGCGCTCAGTAAATACGATTGAGTGAACCAAGGCCGTCGTATCAGCCTCACCCTGTGCTTGTCTAGTGCCCTCTGGGCGCGGAGGCCTGGGCACAGGGAGGGCGGAGGCGTCCAGACGCTGACCCTGAGATATCGATCGATCGGTGGTATTTATTGAGCATTTACTGTGTGCAGAGCACTGTACTAAGCACGTGGGAGAGTCCAGTAAAACAGAGTTGGTAGAAACGTTCCCTGTTAATATATATATTAAACGCTTACTATGCACCAGGCATTAGGGGAGATACAAGTTATCCCGGCCCTGCCACTCGTTTGCTCCCTGACCTTAGGCAGGTCACTTCTCTGTGCCTCAGTTACCTCGTCTGTAAAATGGGGATTGAAACTGTGAGCCCCAAGTGGGACAGAGACTGTGTCCAATGCAATATGGTCGTATCCACCCCAGCGCTTAGTAGAGTTCCTGGCACATAGTAAGCACTTAAAAATACCGTAAATTATTATTGTTACTAAGTTAATCAGGTAGATACCGTCCCTGTCCTACGTGAGGCTCACCGTCTTCATCCCCGTTTGACAGATGAGGTCACTGACAGCGTAGCTCCTTGGAAAGAGCCCGGGCTTGGGAGTCAGAGGTCATGGGTTCGAATCCCAGCTCTGCCACTTGTCAGCTGGGTGACTGTGGGCACGTCACTTCACTTCTCTGTGCCTCAGTTACCTCATCTGTCAAATGGGGATTAAGACTGTGAGCCTCACATGGGACAACCTGATGACCCTGTATCTCCCCCAGCACTTAGAACAGTCCTCTGCACATAGTAAGCGCTTAACAATTACCAGCATTATTATTATTACTGAGATGTGAAGCAGCTTGCCCAGGGTCACACAGCAGACAAGTGATGGAGCCGGTATTAGAACCCAGGTCCTTCTGACTCCCAGACCCGTATTTACAGTCTAGAGTGGGAGAAAGGCGTGAATATATATATAGATTACGGATATGGACGAAAGTGCCGTGGGGCTGAAGGGAGGGGTGAATAACGGGAGCAAATTCCACCGCGAGGAAGGGAGCGAGAGAAGAGGAAATGAGGATTTAAGGCACTGACCGTTCCTGAGAAACGTGAACTGTGAAACCAGAGCCAGAATTTCAGCGGTAATGGATCCCTCGGGATTAGGGAGCCCGGACACATCAACACACACACACACTTAGGGTGCCTAGCCATCTAATAATAATTGTGTTTATTAAGAACCGGGGTAGAGACAGGATAACCAGGTACAACACGGTTCTTATCCTAAATAGGGCTCACGGTCTAAAACAGGCAGGAAATCCCTATTTTATAGGTGGGGACACTGAAGCACAGAGAAGTTGGGACTTGATCAAAGTCACGCAGCCGTCAAGTGGTTTTTATCCCAGACAGTCCAGATTTCAGCTGACCTCTCCCCTGTCTGACACCAATACGGAGCTGGACTTTTTTTTATGTCTGGTTCTTTTATTTCCCACCACATTTCCTCTGACTGAATTTCACAGCTCCGAAGCAATGTTAATGTTCCCGTGGGCCTGGGAGGGGAACGCTAAGGCTCTGGAATAGAGTGGGAGTTTGAGGGCCCTTCCGGAGAAATGCTGTAGGGTTGCTGGAAATCTGTGAACCTCTAAAAAACAGCCCTCTGGACATTATCCGCTGTAATAGCGATGGCGTCTATTAGGCGCTTACAGCGTGCCGGGCGCTGTCCTAAGCAGTGAGCTGGGTGCCATCGCATCGAGTTGGTCGCGGTCCCCGTCCCGTGTGGAGCTGACAGTCTCAATCCCCGTTTTCCAGATGAGGTCACTGAGGCCCAGAGAAGTGAAGCGACTTGCCCACGGCAGACAAGTGGCAGAGCCGGGATCAGAACCCCTGACCTTCAGGCTCCCAGGCCCGGGCTCTGTCCGCACAACCCAGGTGACATCACGTGTGTACTGGTCCATTCGTTTAATTCAGTCGTATTTATTGAGCGCTTACTGGGTGCAGAGCCCTGTACTAAGCGCTTGGGAGAGGAGGACAGAACGATAAAGAGATACATTCCCTGCCTACCATGAGTCTAGAGGGGATCTGGGTTTGGGCGCGGGGAAGTCTTTAAACCGGGAGCAGACGTGCGGATTCCACTTGTCTGCTGAGTGGCCTTGGGCAAGTCAACTTCTCCGTGCCTCTGTGACCTCGTCTGGAAAATGGGAATTAAGACTGTGAGCCCCGGATGGGACAGTGACTGTGTCCAACCTGCTTAGCTTGTAGACAGATACTATTAGTATCGGTCTGAATTTTAGATTCCCAAGGCCTGCTCCGCCTAGGAGTCGGAAGGCGAAGCGCTCAGCAGAGTGCCCTGCACAGAGTGAGCGCTCAGTAAATGCGACTGAAGGAAAGGAGCGGCGGTCCCTCCCAAGCCCCAGAACGGGCCGGATCCGGCTCCGCATCCGACATCCGGATCCGGCCTGGGGCTAGTGGTGGTGAGGGGGGAAGGGGGACCCTCCAATAAGCTCAGCCCCCACCCCGCTGGGAGGACGGAACGGAATTAAATGTTGATAGGGATTTAAATCCAATCTCCGAAGTTCTCGGCGGAGGCTCCGGCCCACCCGGCTAATCGGGGGTCTGTTTCTGCCGTCGGGAAAATTGTTTTTCCCCCATCTGTGAACTCAATCCTGCAGGTCACCCGTGGAACGGCTGTAAATAAGGCCGGGCGGGCTGGCATTAGACAGGTATTTATCAAACGTTTCACATCTTAGTAAGTGAAAGATTAGATGGCCGCGCCGTAATGGCTTAAGTGCGGGGGAGAAACAGTCACTGTTTGCTCAGCAAAATCCGCTTTGAAGTTGGAAAATCCAGGGCCAAGATTCTGCCCTCCCGGACTTACTGAATTCATGAACAGCTGATGGCGGAAGAGCTCGTCGAGGCTTCTGAGGTGTTGCGGAGGGGGCTGGGCGGCGGGCCTGTCCCCGTGAAGGCGCGGACTTGTCCGAGGAGGGGGTGGGGAGGGAATTAGAACACGCCAAGCTGGAGACAGACGAGGCTTAATTCCCTCTTACTTCCCGGTCAGCATCGCCTGGACAATTGCCTGGGAGGGGGTTGCTGGACTCGGGTCTTCCAAGAGAAAAAGCCACCCCGAAGTTGGCCGTGAAGCCTTCCCAGATCAGCTCTGATCACCGAGCTCACTCCTCTCTCAGTTTTTAATTGGGGATATTTCTCTGTTTGCTTCTGCTGTGGCCTTGTGCTTTGTGTTTCCTTGGTATTGTGTGTAGGCGGGGGTGGGGGAACGCAGTGATTATAATAATTATATTTGTTAAATACTTACCACGCGCCAAGCACCGTAGTAAGCGTGGGGCACGTTCAAGATAATGAGGCTGGACCCAGTCTCCGTCCCACTTGGGGCTTGCAGTTTTAGGATGGTGACTAAGTCACTTCACTTCTCCGGGCCTCATCTGTAAAATGGCTAATTGAGACTGTGAGCCCCACACGGGACAGGGACCGTGCCCAACCCGATTTGCCCGTATCCACCCCAGCGCTTAGGACAGTGCCTGGCACCTAGCAAGCGCTTAACAAATACCGCTATTATTATTATTAGGTATAGAATCTCCATTTTACCGCTGAGGAAACTGAGTCCCGGTGAAGTCGTGATGTGCGTGGGTCCTGTCTCCCCGTCAAAATGGCAGCCTCTGGAGGTCCCTGCCCATCGCCCCCAGCTCTGGGTGCGGGGTTCCACAGAGGTTCTATGCTGCCAACCCTACATGCGGTCCAGGCTCCGGAGAAGACCGGTAGCCCCCCAGAAGTGGGAAATGGAAATGGCCGGTGTGGAGGGCAAGGGTCGGTCAGGCTTTGTCCGAGCTCCAGCGTCTCCGTCCGCGCCGGAGAGACACAAGACTGGGCTCAAGTGGGAATTATCCGGGGTCCTCACCCCGGTGGGGCCCCTGGGTCCAGGCGGACCTCGCCGGCTGTACAGTGAGCGCTGCGGCCGCTGGGTTGTAATCGCCCCTCCCACTCTGCTCCAACACCACCCCCAACCCCATCCCACACTCCCCGGTCCAGTCTCCGGAGAACGGTCCCCCCGTGTCAACTCCTCACCCACCCTCAGCGTCAAGGCCTCTCCGCTCCCTCCGTTTCTGGTTCCCGGGTCCCCCCCCGCTCGCCTCCGAGCGCCGTCCCCCGGGGTTACGGCTTCCGTCCTCCTCCGATCTTGGCTTCCCCAGCATAAGTCCCCGGTGTGCCGGTCTTTCTCCTCTCCATCGTCTGGTGTCCCCTCGGCCTCCTTTGAGCACGGACCCCAGCGTGACGATTTCTCTCCTCTCTTGTCTCCCTGATCCCCCATATCCCCCCTCGCCCTTCCCCTGCGCACAACCCTCCGGAATCACGACCTCTCTCCTCTCTCCGTTCGGTCCCGTTCCACCCCCTTCGCCCACCTCCAAGGATGATCCCCTGTACCACTGTCCTCTCTCCTTTCCACTCTCTTGTCTGGTCCTCTGATTCCCCCGCCACGATCCCTGATGTAACACCCTCTCTCCTCTCTCCATCTGGTAACTGCCTCCCCTCCACCCTCCTCCGGGCACGATCCTCAGCGCCCCGGCCACCCTCCTCTCGCTGTCTGGTCCCGTTTCTTCGCTTCACCCCCCTCCACCCCCTCTCCAAAGACAATCCTCGGCGTGAATGTCCTCTCTCCTTTCTCCTCCCTTGTCTGGTCCTCTGTTTTTCTCCACACAATCCCCAGTGTCCTCTGTCTGGTCCCGTTTCCCGCTTCACCCTCCTCAAGGACAATCCCTGGTGTAAATATCCTCTCTCCTTTCTCTCCTCGGCCTGGGCCCGTTTCCCTCCACACAATCCCCAGTGTCCCGCCCTCTCTCCTCTGCTCTGTCTGGTCCCTCTTCCCCCTCTTTTCCCTCATCCGAGCACAGTCCCCGGGGTAACGGCCTCTCTCCTATCTTCTCTGTCCGGTCCCGTTTCCCCCCTTCACCCTTTGTTCATTCGGTCGTATATACTGAGCGCTTTCTGTGTGCAGAGAAGTGTACTAAGCGCTCGGAAAGTACAGTTGAGCAATAAAGAGAGACAATCCCTGCCCACACCGGGCTTACAGCGTAGAATGGGGGAGACAGACATCAAAACAGGTTAACAGGCATCGAGATAAGTAAATAGAATTATAGATCTATGCGCATCAAAACCAGTAAGTAGGCATTACTATAAATAAATAGAATTATAGATACGTACATCTCTACACAAGTGCTGTGGGGGTGGGAGGGGAGGTAGAGTAAAGGGAGCGAGTCGGGGTGACGGGGAGGGGAAGGGGAGCTGAGGAAAAGGGCGGTTTAGTCTGGGAAGGCCTCTTGGAGGAGGTGAGCCTTCAGTAAGGACCCTTCTCCAAGGACAATCCCTCATGTAAGATGTCCTCTTTTCCTCTCCCTCGTCTGGCCCTCTCTTTCCCTCCACACAATCTCCAGTGTCCCAGCTTCTCTCCTCTCCCCTCTGTCTCATCCCGTTTTCCCCCTTCTCCCTCCTCCAACGACGATCCCTGGCATAAATATCCTCTCTCCTTTCCTCTCCACAGCCCGGACCTCTGTTTCCCTCCCCACACTCCCCAGTGTCCCGGCCTCTCTCCTCTCCTCTCCCTGTCTGATCCCGTTTCCCCCCCTCGCCCTCCTCCAAGGACGGCGCCCGGTGTCCCGGGCTCTCTGTGAGATCCCCTGCCTCCCCCCCGGAGCCCCACCGCCACGGTCACGGCCTTCTCTCCTCTCCTCTCTCCTCTCTCCGTCCGGTCCCGCTGCAGGTCGGCCTGAACGTGCTGGTGGAGAGGGCCAACAAGTTCACTCCCGCCACCCGCCTCCTCATCCAGAGGTTCGTGCCGTTCCCTGCCGTAGGTAAGGCCCGGGGCTGGGCCCGGGACCCCGGGGCTGGACAGGGTGGGCTCCAGGGTGGGGATGGGGAGTGGGCTCTCGCCGCCTTAGGTGTCCCCTTCCCGGCCGCGTCCCCCCGCCTCAAATCCGCCGGGATGCCGGGGGGTGGCCCCCAGCGGCCTCTCCCCGCTCCCCACCTCCTCTCCACCCGAGGATTTGGTTCTCCCAAGCGCCGGGAGGCAGATGAACTCCTGAGGTCTAATCAACGGAGCCGGCCAACCCGACCCCCGATAATTGCCGTAGCAACCCCACACGTTTAATGAAGGCCGCGGATGCTTCCGAGAGGCCCGTTAAAGGAATAGCTCTTTAGGCCCGGCCTCGTCGGAAGGAGGGAGGGAGAGAGGCAGCGCGGATTGTGCCTCACCCGCTCAGCGGAGCGAATTCGATCCCGCTCGGAAAGGCCGGGGGGATGTGACTTGGAGTCGGAGGGGGATCTAGCCGAGAGGAGGGAGCAGATTGAAAGCCTGTTCGAAGAGGGGAGGCGTTTCAGCTCTCTCCCCCCACCCCGCTGAGAGGCCGGGGTGAGAGGGGCCGGAGCTCCCCCACAGCCTAGATCTTGAGTGGGACATAGAGGTAGGGGGGCCGGGGGGACCACCCCGCCGTCCTCAGGGCTTCTGGCACTTGAGCACCGCTTTCCACTTGCTGTGTGGCCTTGGCCTCCTCACTAAACCTCTCTGAGGGCGGAATGTGGGCAAGGGAGACCCTCAGGGGTCCTGGCAGCTGAACGCAGCCTCCCACTCGCCCTGTGACCTCGGCCACCTCTCTGGGCCTCGCCGTCTCCCGCGTCACGGTGCTCGCGGCCTCCTCCGTGGCCCGGCCCGAGGAGGGCAAGCCCGACGCAGAGTGATGAGACAGAGCCTCGCAGCGGCGAGGTGCTGAGGGTCGTCCGATGGCTTTTGCGGAGACCCGTTGTGTTTCCCTTGTCTTTCCCCCTCATCCAGCCGCTCGGGGGCTCGACTCCCGAGGGGCTGTTCTTTCCTCAACCCCGGAAGGCCCTCCCCAACCTTCACCGTGTCGGTCAGCAGGGCTACAAGCCGGTCCTTTGTGCCGGGAGTAGATGAAGGGGCTCCTGTGCAAGGGGCTCCACCCGGGGATCCCGCTGGTTTCGTTTCCCACAGCAGGACATCGCTATCTCCCACTGGGCCTGTGCCCCCCTCTGACCCTTGTTTGCCACTCCTTGGGCCTGGCCGCCGTCCTTCGTCCCCCGGGGGATTCCATTCTGGGTGGCAGAGCCCCCGGTGCCGGAATTATTAGTATTATTGTCGTTAGTCTGGTCCAAACCCGCTGCGCCCAGGGGAGCCGGGCCACTGGGAATTCCTTCCCGCTTCACGGTGGTTGCACAGGACTCCCATCGCAGTGTTCCCGGAAGGCTGGGTGAGGGCACGCCGAGCCGCATGCTGGCCGGGTCAAGCGGGGGCGAAGCCGGGGTGATGTGGTGCAGACTGATCCCCGGGCGATCCCTTTGCTGCTCACCCCAAATCACTGGAGACTGTATAGGGTGGGGGAGGGAGAGGAGGCATGACCCTCGAGCTAGCTCTGCATCCACCCCGACGCTTTGTACAGTGCGTGGCACGTAGTAAGTGCTTAACAGATACCAGAATTAGTAGGTTAGTGTGGTCCGGACTTGCTTCTCCTCCGCAGCAGGGCCGAGAGCTCGGGGAAGATATTATCTGTTGGTCCTCCCTGCCTGCCTCCCCTGCTGTACTTATTATTATTATTCCTACTATTAATAATTTGTTAAGCACTTCCTATGTGCCTGGCACTGTTCTAAACGCCGGCATAGATTACAAGCTAATCAGGTTGGAACCAGTCCCCGTCCCACATGGGGTTCACAGTCTTAATCCCCATTTTACAGATGAGGGAACTGGGGTACAGAGAAATGAAGTGACTTGCTCCAGGTCACCGGGCAGAGCCGGGATTAGAACCCGGGTCCTTCGGGTCCCGGGCCCGGTCTTTGTCCGCTAGGCCACCCTGCTTTGCTTTGGGGGAAGACGCCCACTGGACACGGGCAAGGTGCGGTTGTGTTTATATGGCCTCGAGTTTGCTTGTTCTAATTCTTGGATCCTCATCGTCAACATCATCGATGTATTTATCGAGCGCTTACTGTGTGCAGAGCACTGTACTGAGCACCTGGGAGAGTAGAATACAGCAGAGTTGGTAGGCGCGGTCCCTGCCCACGGTGAGGTTACGCTCTGGGGGGGAGAGATGTTAATAGAAGTAAATAATTTATAACGTATAATTAATACCTCTGTACGTAAGTGATGTGGGACTGAGGATGGGGCAGATAGCAGATGCCCGAAGGGTGCGACTCGAAGCTCATGGATGATGCAGAAAGGAGAGGGAGCTGGAGAAAAGAGGAGGAGGAAATCAGGGAAGGCTTCTTGGAATCGTATTTATTGAGCGCTCAGTGTGCACAGAACACCGTCCAGCGCACCTGGGCAGGTACATTCCCGGCCTACGGTAAGCATAAATAATGCTTCGAAGGTGGGGAGAGTGGTGGTTTTGGCATATGCGGGGGAGGAGGAGGGAGTTCCAGACCTGGGTTCTAATCCTGACTCCTCCACTAGTCTACTGTGCGACCCTGGGCGAGTCACTTGAGTTGGCTGTTCCTCGTTCCCTCACCTGGAAAGTGGGGATTAAGATGGTGAGCCTCACGTGGGACGTGGACTGTGTCCAACCCGATTAACTCGGATCCCCCCCAGCGCTTAGTACAGTGCCCGGCACCCAGTTGGCGCTTAACGAGTCCCGCGGAAGAAAAAGACCGAGCCCAGCCGCAGGGATTTATCTCCCTCCCCGAACGGTCCCCGATTCTCAGGTTGAGCCCGGCCTAGCGTAGGGACGGGTTTGGAAGATCTCGGTGATGGGAGGTTTCTGTTTTCAAATCGAGGTGTCAGAAGGGGGAGCGAGAGGAAGCCACGAGCAGAATTGATTGGGGACCCATAATTAATTTGTTTAGCCCTTAATTAATTCTCCCGTCCTTTTTTATTTGTGTGCTGTCACGCCTAATTGTGCAGAGCCATGAGGACCGCTCCGGCTAATTGCTGTTTTTGCCGTTTGAAAGGTGGAACTTATTGGCTTCGAGACCTGGGCAGACGGTTTAATTAAAGGTCACTGCCTGCCAGGGTAGAAGGGGAAGGGAAGAAAAGGATTTGCCTTCCGGTATCTTGGCGGGCTCTTGAGGGAAGACATCTGAGATAACCGTGATCCTCCCCCCTCCCCGGGCGGTACCCTGGATTCCCGGGACACCCGGTACCCCCAGACCCCTCCCTGCCAGCCTTCTCTATAGGTCCCCATCCCTTCCCAAAGGGTAGAGAAACACGGGCCTGACTGTCCCCGTCTCACAGACGGGTGTTGGTTGGGGCCCAGAGAGGTGACGTGACCCGCCCAGGGCCACACAGCGGACAAGCGGCGGAGCCGGGATTAGAACCCACAGCCTTCTGATTCCCAGTCCCGGGCTCTACCGGAAAGAGCCCGGGCTTGGGCGTCGGAGGTCATGGGTTCTAATCCCCGCTCCCCCGCTTGTCAGCTCTGATTTTGGGCAAGTCACTCCACTTCTCTGTGCGTCAGTTACCTCATCTGTAAAATGGGGGTGAAGACTGGGAGCCCTACGAGGGACAACCTGATGACCTCGTATCTCCCCCAGCGCTTAGGACGGTGCTTGGCACATGGTAAGCGCTTAACAAGTGCCAACGTTATTATTATTATTATTCGCCATGCCGCTTCTCCAGTCTTCTCAAGGGCAAGGATCAGTGTTCAGTCGATCGATCGGTCAATCAATGGTATATATCGAGTGTCTGCTGCGGGTAGGACACTGTACACAGCAACTGGGAGAGTACAGTACAGTACAGTTCATTCATCCAATCGTATTTATTGAGCACATACTGTGTGCAGAGCACAGTACTGAGCCCTTGGGATGTACAGTTTTGCAACAGAGATAATCCTCGCCCACAACGGGCTCACAGTCTTACAAAATAAGTAAACGGGCATCAGTAGCATCATTATTAATAAATAGAATTACAGCGATCTATACATCATTAATAAAAAATGAATAGGATTATAATGATGAGTCTATACAGATATATACGAGTGCTGTGGGGCGGGGACGGGGGGTTGAGCAAAGGGAGGGAGTCGGGGTGACGGGGAGGGGAGGAAGGGCGGAGGGAAAGGGAGGGCTCAGTCTGGGAAGGCCTCCTGGAGGAGGGGAGCTCTCGGTAGGGCTTGATACGGGGGAAGAGAGTTAGTTTGGCGGAGGGGAGGGGGGAGGGCGTTCCGGGACAGCGGGAGGACGTGGGCCTGGGGTGGACGGCGGGCCGGGCGAGAAGGAGGCCCAGGGTGGAGGCGAGCGGCGGCAGAGGAGCGGAGTGCGCGGCCTGGGCCGGAGGAGGAGAGAAGAAGGGAGGGGAGGTAGGAGGGGGCGAGGGGATGGACCGTTTGGAAGTCAAGAGTGATGAGTTTTTGTTTGATGCGAAGGTGGATGGGCAACCAGTGGAGGCTTTTGAGGAGGGGGGTGACATGCCCAGAGCCTTTCTGCAGAAAGAGAATCCAGGCAGCAGAGCGAAGTCGAGACCGAAGCGGGGAGAGACAGGAGGATGGGAGATCAGAGAGGAGGCCGATGCAATAATCCAGTCGGCATAAGATGAGAGACGGTGCTAACGTGGTAGAGGTTTCAATGGAGAGGAGTGCAGTGGATAGAACCTGGGCCTGGGAGTCAGAAGGACCTGGATTCTAATCCTGATTCGGCCACTTGTCTGCCGGGTGACCTTGGGCAAGTCACTTCACTCCCCTGTGTCTCGGTCACCTCGTCTGTAAAATGGGGATTAAGACTGTGACCCCCTTGTGGGCCATGGACTGAGTCCTACCTGATTAGCTTGGGTCTACCCCAGCGCTTAGACCCGGGTGCTCGTCCCGGGTCTGTCTCTTCCCTGCCGCGTGGGCTTGGGACTTTCCGAGTCACCTGACTTTCGGAGCTCAGTTTCCTCATCTGTAAAACGGGCATTGTGTAAGTAGTTAATGAATATCGTCATCGCATTAGAAGGAGCACGGCACGGTGGATAGAGCACGGGCCTGGGAGTCAGAAGGCCATGGGTTCCAATTCCAGCTCTGCCACTCGTTTGCCGTGTGACCTTAGGCAAGTCACGTCACTTCTCCGGGCCTCAGTTACCTCATCTGTAGAACGGGGATTGAAACCGTGAGCCCCACGGGGGACGGGGACTGCGTCCAACCCGATTTGCTTCGTATCCACCCCAGCGCGTAGTACGGTGCCCGGCGCCTAGTAAGCCCTTAACAGATACCCCGATTATTATTATTATTATTATTTCCAACAGTATTTGTGGAGCACCGACTCTGGGCAGAGTGCTGAACTGAGCACCTGCCCTGTGCGGAGCACCGTGCCGGGCTCCGGGGAGCAGCCCGAAGACACGGATGGCACGATCCTTGCCTTTAAGGAGTCCCGGCCTAATGCCGTCCCGACCGGAAGTTGGGAGCTGGACCCCTTCTCTTGCCGAAACGTGCTGTGACGATACCCGGCAAGCGCTCAGTAAATACCACCCGATTTGATGGATCCCCCCTTTCGTGGGGAAACCCTGTGGCCCACAGACCCAGATCCTGACTGATTCCTCGGGGCACCGAGCCTGGCGGAGCGTCTCATGCCCACGGGAAGGCCTCTCCCCCGGTGGAGGCGGGCAAGGGGGGCTTCCGAACCCGCGTTCTGCTCCACCACCGGAGTCCACCCTCTCTCCCGTTCCCCAAACCCGTGTTTTTTCCATGCTGGAGAGAAAGCAGCATGTGTTGACACTAATCAGCTTCACAGCAGAGAATTCATTGCTACCGGGTTCTCACGACTCTCTCTCTCTCTCTGTCTCTCTCTCTCACACACACAGACAGACACACACACGCTCTCACTCACACCCCCCAAAATTAAACATTCATTATCCGACATTAATTGACATCAATTAGCAAATATTAAAACTTTAAACGCCACTTCTCCAGGCAGGCGAAAGCTGCAGAGCGCGCTCTGGAGGCGTGGGCGACAGAGTCGGGGTTACCCCCGCCCTGAATCTCAGACCGGGGCGGAAGAGCCCAGCCCGGCGCCCCCGCCCAGCCCGGTGACCCCGGACTAGGTAAGGGGTTTGGCCTAGTGGGAAAGCCCGGGCCTGGGAGTCAGAGGACCCGGGTTCAAATCCCAGCTCTGCGGATCGCTTGCTGTGTGACCTTGGGCGAGTCACTCCATTCAGTCGTATTTATTGAGCGCTTGGCAGAGTGCAAGGTAACAGTGAACAGACACGCTCCCTGCCTACATCGAGCTTCTGTGGCTCAGTTTCCTCATCTGTCACGTGGGGGTTCGATACCTGTTCTCCCTCCTGCTTAGACTCTAAGCCCCACGTGCGACCTGATTATCTTGTATCTACCCCGGCACTTAGTACAGTGCTTGATACCTAGTAAGCACTTAACAGATACCGCAGTTATTATTACTCTCATTCGATGCGGCTACAGAGCGGGTAGCTGGATCTCCCAGCCAATTTTCCAAAAAGGGGGTCCCAGTCCCCCGCCCCCCCCCCGGCATCTGCCTTGTGCCATTTAGGGTGTCCCTTGGGGAGTAAAACCACCAAATCCAGGGGTCCCAGCTCTGAATCCATGTCCAAGTGGCTGAGATGATTGCCCCCACCTCCCTCTATATCCCTAAAACCCTCTCCTGGAAGGGCCCGGGACTCCGGGTCACGCTGGCCTGGAACTCCCTCCTTCCTCCTATCTGACAGACAATGACTCTCCCCGCCTTCAAAGCCTTATCGAAGACCCACCTCCTCCGAGAATCCTTCCCTGTCTCCCAGTCCCTTCTGCGTCCCCCTTTCTTGCTCCCTTTATTCACCCAGCCCCACAGCACTTCTGTCCACATCGTAATTTATCTTAATGTCGGTCTCCCCCTCTAGACGGTAAGCTCATCGCGAGCAGGGAAGGCATCTGTTATTTTGCCGTGTTGTACTCTCCCAAGCACTTAGACCAGTGCTCTTCACACAATAAGTGCTGAGTAGATACAGATGATTGATTGATTGATTAATTGGGATGGGCCCCGGGAGCGCTCCCAGTTTTGCTAACTTGGTCATTCATTCAGCCATATTTATTGAGCGCTTACTGTGTGCAGAGCACCGTACTAAGCATTTGGGAAAGTACAATACAACCATAAACAGTGACATTCCCTGCCCACAATGAGCTCACACGCCAGAGTAGGGGAGACAGACATCAATTACAAATAAATAAAATGACAGGTATACACATAAGTGCTTTGAGGCTGGGAGCGGGGAAGAGCAAAGAGAGCAAGTCAGGACGATGCAGAAGGGAGTGGGAGATGAGGAAAAGTGGGGCTTAGTCTGGGAAGGCCTCTTGGAGGAGATGGGCCTTCGATAAGCGTTTGAGGCTGGGGAGAGCGGTTGTCGGATTAGAGGAGGGAGGGCGTTCCAGGTCAGAGGTGGGACGTAGGCTGGGAGTCGGCGGAGAGACGGGCGAGATGGAGGCCTGGTGAGAAGGTCAGCTCCAGAGGAGCAAAGTGTGCGGGCTGGGTTGTGGAAAGAGAGAAGGGAGGTGAGGTAGGAAGGGGCAAGGTGGTGGACCGCTTTACAGCCAATGGAGAGGAGCTTCTGTTTAATATGGAGGTGGATGGGCATCCACTGGAGTTTTGGGAGGAGCGGGGTGACATGTCCAGAACGTTTTTGTGGGAAAACGATCCGGGCAGCAGAGTGAAGTAGGGACTGGAGTGGGGAGAGACGGGAGGCCGGGAGGTCAGCAAGGAGGCCGACGCGGTCATCCAGGCGGGAGAGGATGAGCGATTGTATTAATGTGGTGGAAATATGGACGGAGAGGGAAAGGGCGGATTTTAGCGATGTGGTGAAGGTGGGACCGACAGGATTTGGTGACGGATCGAATATGTGGGTTGAATGAGAGACGGGAGTGGAGGATAATGCCAAGATTCCGGGCATGTGAGTCAGGAAGGATGGTGGGACGGGACGGGAAGGACAGGGTTTGGGTGGGAAGATAAGGAGCTCCGTTTCGGGCACGTTAACGGGAGGTGACGGGAGGACATTCAAGTAGGAGGAGATGGTCCCTCGGAGCCCCCACAGTTAGGTCCCTAGGGGTGTATGATCGTGGGATGGGAGACCTGCCCTTCTGAGGTGAGGGTCTCAAGGTCAGAGGGCTCCATCCCTCGAGGCTGCAGACCTTCCCTCTAACGTCTGGATATTGAGGAGATCCTCCTCTCTGTGGAACGCGTGAGGGGTACCGCGAGGGCTTTTATTCCGCTCTCTCGGCCTCTGGGGATCGGAAAAAGCCTCTAGGCCGCTCTGATTTGCGGGGAGCAAGGGAGAGCGTTTTAGGGGGCGGGGGCTTAGCCTGCCTTCCCCCCTCTGCCTCAGGCTGTTACCTCTGTCTCTGTTTCCCCTCGCTTCCCCGCCTCAACAGCAAGTGCCAATATCTGCAACGTGGTGCTGATGAGGCATACAGAGCTGGAGGAAGGGATCGACGTCCTAGATGGAGACGGGAACCTCGTCGGCTCTTCCAGAATCGCGGCCAAGCACGTGCGTCCCGGGTGGCGGCGGGGTGGGGGGTCGTGGGGGTGGGGAAGGAGCCAGGGCGGGGAGGACCAGGTTTGCGGCACGGTCTAATGGAGAGGGCCCGGGCCTTGGGAGTCAGAGGACGTGGGTTCCAATCCCAGCCCTGCCCCGTGTCTGGGCAAGTCGCTTCGCTTTTCTGGGCCTCAGTGACCTCATCTGTAAAATGGGGGTTGAAACTGTGAGCTCCACAGACGGGCGCCCGTCTGCCTCGGCTGGCTGGGTGTTTCCCTGCCCGGACCCCCAACGTCAGGCACTATTGAGCGCCCGTGGACTAACAGAGAGACGCTCGGAAGCATTCGATTTCTTCTCCCGTTCCCCAGCGTTTAGTCCAGGGCGGGAACGCGAGAGCCGGGTTAGGGTGCTTCTTTTTGTGGGGACGGTCTATTGGAGCTGTGATCCCCGCCAAACCCCTTCCTCCGAGCCAGATTTCACGGTTGGGGCCGGGGGCGCCCAGGGGCGGAGGAGGCCGGTCCGTTGGCCAGCCGCGGTTTCGGCGGGGCGGGGTCCTCAGCGGCGGTCTCGGTCTCCCCGGCCAGCGGGGGCGGGACGGGCTGAGGGCTTCCGTTGGGCTTCGCAGGCGCTGATGGAGACGGCCCTGACCCGCGTGGTCCTACCGATGCCTATCCTGGTTCTACCTCCGATCATCATGACCGCCCTGGAAAAGTAAGTGGGAGCCGGGGGCGGGCCCGGGGGGTGGGGGAAGGCAGTGGGAGCCCCTGGGGGGGCGGGGAGGAGGAGGAGGGCGGCAGGGGGGAATGAAGGGGAAACCCCAGATTGACAAACGAGAGAGCAGCGATCAGTCACCCCGCAACCAACTGCCGGCCCAAAGCCCGACGCCCGGCCCTGCGAACGCCATGCGTACGTTCATTCGTTCGTCCGGCGCATTCGATCGTGTTTATTGAGCGCTTACCGCGTGCAGAGCACCGTACTGGGGGAGGACAGACAGACACATTCCCTGCCTGCGACAAGCTTACAGTCCGGGGGACAGAAGTGTACACCGTACTTGTAAAGCAGCACCCGGGGTTTCGGCCGTTCGCGGCTGATTTTCGGTTTGGTGGTGGTGCTGGCGACCTCAGTTAAGGCAGCGTGCCGGCGGGAACGCTACACACTGCTTGGGATCCACTTAACGAATAGTACAGTTATTATCGTTATTATTAAGTGCTTTCTACGTGCCAGGCACTGTACTAGTCGCTGGGGTGGATATGAGGAAATCAGATCGGTGACGGTCCCTGTCCCACGTGGGGCTCGCAGTCTTCATCCCCGTTTTCCAGACGAGGGTAACTGAGGTACAGAGAAGGGCAGGGACTTACCCAAGGCCACCCAGCAGAAAAGTGGCCGAGCTGGGATTAGAACCCATGACCTTCTGACTCCCAGGCCCGTGCGCTGTCCACTATGCCACGCTGCTTCTCTCCGTCTCCGCTCCTCGGGGCGCAGGCGGTCCGGGCTTCTCCACAATTTTCCTCACCGTGACAAAGGAGCCTCCATTTTCTCCTGGGTCTGTGGGTGTGAAGTTATTTCCGTGTCTCTCACCCAGAGAAGCAGGATGGCCTAGCGGATAGAGCCCGGGCCCGGGAGTCAGAAGGTCAGGGGTTCTGATCCCGGCTCCGCCACTTGGCTGAATGACCCTGGGCAAGTCACTTCGCTTCTCTGGGCCTCAGTGACCTCATCTGGAAAATGGGGATTAAGACTGCGAGCCCGATGAGGAACAGGGACCACATCCAACCCGATTTGTTCATATTCCCCTCCCAGCTCTTGGTATAGTGCCTGGCACATAGCGCTTAACAAATACCACAGTTATTACCATTGTTCCCCCTCCCCTTTTATCTATCGCATTTGGAAAGAAGTGACTAGTCCAGGATTATTCTAACTTCCATTCATTCATTCACGTATCGACTGCTTACTGCGTGCAAAGCACTGTACTGAGCGGTTGGGAGAGAACAGTACTACAAGAAACAGACACGTTCCCTGCCCACGGCGAGCTTACGATCTAGAGAGGAGGACAGACATTAATGGAAATAAATAAATGACGGATACGGACATTAGAGCTGTGGGGCCGGGAGCGGGGAACGAATCAAGGGGGGACGTCGGGGCGACGCAGAAGGGAGTGGGAGAAGAGGAAAGGAGGGCTTAGTCAGGGAAGGCCTCTCGGAGGAGATGGGCTTTCAATAAGGCACACCCGCTGCCTCAGATGCCTTGCAGATAAGCAGGTCACGCTTCCCAGCCCAGCGGATGTTTTCACCAGCCAGGACCTCCCTCAGGATTCCAGAAGCGTCAGGGTCTCCCGAGACCTCGGCTTCTCCCTGGCCCTCAGTTACATGGCCGCACAGCAGCTTTCTAACAATATAACCGTGGCATTTGTTAAGCGCTTACTATGTGCCGGGCACCGTACCGAGCCCCGGGGCGGATACCAGCAAATCGGCTCGGGCACGGTCCCCGTCCCGCACGGGGCTCGCCATCCCGATCCCCGTTTTCCAGATGAGGTAACTGAGGCCCGGAGAGGCAAAGTGACCCGCCCGAGGCCACACGGCAAACGAGTGGCGGAGCCGTGACCTTCTGACTCCCAGGCCCGGGCTCTATCCTCTCTCCCATGCTGCTTTCTAGAGTTGAATCCTGAGAGGCGGATGCCGAACTTGGGCCGTGAACACCAGCGGTTTTTTCCCCAATCCCATCCCAGCCCTGATGATTCGGACTCTACCCCAACTCCAAGCTGCCCCAACCCCAGTTCCAGCTGGAACTCCGAACTCACCCGACACCTGGCCTTTTCCCCAGCCCCCGGTCAATCAGTCATTTAGCATACGCAGAGCGCTGTACTAAACACTTGGGTGAGAACAGTATAACAGAGTTGACGGACACGTTCCCTGCCCACGGTGAGCTTAGGGTCTACAGTCTAGAAACCCCCTTCACCTCAGGATTACCGTCACCCTCCCCCCGCCATGGCCCGAGGCACCACCTCAGTCTTGTACGACCTGCTGTTTTGATTTTTTAACGGTACTGGTTAAGCGCTTGCCAGGTGCCGGGCACTGTACTAAGCGCCGCAGTGGAGACGGACTAATCAGGTTGGACGCCGTCCCTGTCCTTCGTGGGGCTCCCAGTCTTCATCCCCGTTGTACAGATGAGGGAACCGAGGCCCAGAGAGGTGACGTGACTGGACCTAGGTCACACAGCGGACACGCGGCGGAGCGGGGATTAGGGAAACGGCGTGGCTCAGTGGATGGAGCACGGGCCGGGGAGTCATAAGCGCTTCACCAACAGTGAAATAATTACTATTGTTAGAACCCAGGTCCTCTGACACCCAGGCCTGTGCTCTTTCCGCTGAAAAGAAAGAGGCCACGCCGCTTCTATTTTGTGCCTTGTGATTCATATCCACCCCGGCTGGAGCAGGGAATCTAGAGAGGCCAAAGCAGAGCTCTCCATGGGCCAGGCCCCAGGGGCTTCGAGGGGGAGTCGGACACCGCCCCCGCCCCTACCGTGCCGGTGCTGGGGAGGACGCTATTTCCTCAGTTTCCCCGATGCCCACTCAGCCCGCGGATTGAACGAACCGTTTTCATCCACGGACAGTTGGCGTTTGGGGGCCGAGCCCTCCTGGTCCCTCTCACCGCCCCCAGTTTGGGCACCTCGTTTGCGGGGCAAGAGGGGTCTGCGAGGGACCGGGATGCACGGGGCAGGATGGGCACGGGGGCTTCGGCCTCCCTGGGGAGCCGGGCCGCTCCCGGGCCAGATCCGCCAGGTCTTCCATCTCTCCCGGGCGGTCCCCACGGCTCTCCATCTGCCTGTTTCCACTCCTCCAGCTGCCCTGCTCCTCTCTCTTGCCATTTTTTTTTTTTTTTTGCAGACACTCCTGGCTTCCCTCCCCTCCTGCTGGGTATTTTGGGTCCGGGGTCTGAGCCCGAAGCCTCGAAACCCACCTCCAGGATTCCCCCAGCCCAGACCGAAGCCCCCAGAGACAGCCCCTTGAGGGATGCAGGGGGGCGTCGGATATCTGGGGGTACATCTTGGCCTCCCACTCGCCCCCACGGGGCGACCTTAAGTGCGGGAGGCTCGGAGCGGCTCGGGGGTGACTCGGCGCAGCCGGGGGTGGGAGCCGGGGGAGGCGCGCCCCGGTGTAGATGTGGGAAAATGAGGCCGGAGCCGAGGCGGAGAGGCCGAGAGGACGGGGGCCCGGGGGGAAGCGGAGAAGCCGAGATGACGATGATAATAACTGTGGTATTCGTTAAGCGCTTTCCAGCCGCCGTACTCAGCCCTGGGGTGGATAACAAGCCAAGCGAGTTGAGCGCAATCCCTGTCCCACGTGGGGCTCACCGTTTCGATCCCCGTTTTGCGGCTGAGGCCGCCGAGGCCCGGAGGAGCGACTTGCCCAAGGTCACACAGCAGACAAGCGGCGGGGCCGGGATTAGAACCCGAGCTGGTGGGAGCGTGTCTTGGCGGAACCAGAACAACCGAGTCTCAGCCCGGAGAGAGAAGAGAGGAGACAGGCCGGGTGTCCTGACCCTAAGAGGAGCCTGGGGCTGGGGGAGGAGGAGGAAAGGGGGTCCAGGTTCCCACCTTTTGAGCTCCCCTTAGACTGTCGGCTCACTGTGGGCAGGGAGAGTGTCTGCTTGTTGTCGTACTCTCCCAAGCGCTTAGCACAGTGTTCGGCACACGGTAAGCGCTCAATAAATCCGACCGAAGGATAGCCCCGGGAATCGGTCAAAGCAGCAAGCGGAGGAGCTCAGGAAATCTAGCGGAGGTTTGCCCGGGCGGGGCAGGCGGATTGGGAGGCTGGAGGGCCGGGGAAGCAGCCTGGCCTCGTGGCTAGAGCACAGGCTTGGGAGTCAGAGGTCATGGGTTCTAATCCCGGATCCGCCGCTCGTCAGCTGTGTGTCCTTGGGCAAATCGCTGCTCTGTGCCTCAGTGACCTCATCTGTAAAATGGGGATGAAGACTGTGAGCCCCACGCGGGACAACCTGATCACCTTCTATCTGATCACCTGGCACAGAGAGGTGAAGTGACTTGCCCGAAGTCGCCCAGCTGACAAGCGGCGGAGCCGGGATTCGAACCCGTGACCTCTGCCTCCCAAGCCCGGGCTCTAGCCACTGAGCCCCGCTGCTTCTCTGAGAGGGGCTCAGACAGTGGAAAGAGCCCGGGCTTGGGAGTCAGAGGTCATGGGTTCGAATTCAGGCTCCGCCACTTGGCAGCTGTGTGACTGTGGGCGAGTCACAGGTCTCCCCCGAATAGACTGTAAGCCCATCAGTGGGCAGGGATTGTCTCTATCTGTTGCCGAATTGTCCATTCCAAGCGCTTAGTACAGTGCTCTGCACATAGTAAGCGCTCAATAAATACTATTGAATGAACTTCTCTGTGCCTCAGTGACTTCATCTGTCAAAGGGGAATGAAGACTGTGAGCCTCACGAGGGACAACCCGATGACCCGGTATCTGCCCCAGCGCTTAGAACAGTGCTCTGCACACAGTAAGCGCTTAACAGATACCAACATTATTATTACCTTGACACAGCCAGCAGGGTGAGGGAAAGCGAGAGTCAGGAACAGATGGAATCTAACTGGGGGAGACAGGACACACACGCAGGCACAGACGTTCGCACTCTCTCTCTCATTCGATAGTATTTATTGAGCGCTTCCTATGTGCAGAGCACTGTACTAAGCGCTTGGAATGGACAAATGGGCAACAGATAGAGACAGTTCCTGCCCATTGACGGGCTTACAGTCTAATCTCTCTCCTGGGCACCGGGGGGAAGGGGGCGTAGGGAGGAGGAGACACAGTCCCTACCCTCGAGGGGCTGCCGGCCTAATGGGGGAGGCGGGGCAAACGACCAGAACATCCTCTCCCCCCGTAACGTCCGTAAGTCTAATCGGGTGAATATTTGTATCGACGTCTGGAAGCTCCTTGTAGGCGGGGAGCCTGTCTGCCAACTCTGCCGTACTCTCCCTCGCGCTCAGTACAGTGCTCTGCGCGCGGTCAGTACCGCTGATTGATTGACAGCTGGATTGGTTGGGCGTGGGTTCTAATCCTGGCTCCACCGCCTGTCTGCTCCTCGCGGGGCCTCAGTTCCCTCAAAGTGGGGATTGAGACTGGGAACCTCATCCGTAAAATGGGGACAGAGACTGTGTTCAATTTGATTTGCCTGTAGCCACCCCAGCGCGTAGTACAGTGCCTGGCACGTAGTAAGCACTTAATAGATACCCCCGTTATTATTATTATTCATTCAATAGTATTTATTGAGCGCTTACTATGTGCAGAGCGCTGTACTAAGCGCTTGGAATGAACAAGTCGGCAACAGTCCCCGCCCTTTGACGGGCTTACACCGGGCTCCCCCAATAACGTGGGGAACCGATTCTCATTCGGTGGCGGATGCCTCTTCCGTGAGCACCCAGGGACCCCTCTTCTTGACCTCCTGGGGGCGGGTGCTGGGCGCTGGGGTGGATCCGGGCAAATCGGGGTTGGACACAGCCCCTTGCCCACCGTGGGGCTCGCCGTCTCCGTCCCCATTTTACAAACGAGGTAACCGCGGCACGGAGAAGCGAAGCGTCTTGCCCCAGGTCACGCAGCGGACGTGGCGGAGCCGAGATTGGAACCCCCGGCCTTCTGACTCCCTGGTCCGTAATCTGTCCGCCAGGCCAGGCTGCTTCTTGTCCGTGCCCCAGCGTTTAGTACAGCACTGCTTAGTACAGTCTCGCCCGCGCCGCTCTGCTCGATGGGTGGAAATAATCCAAACGACGGATAATACGGAGGCCGAGGCGTGGATGCCGGCTGGCCGGGCCCGGGCCGGTCCGACCCTGGTGGCGGGATGTGGTCCTGGGCCTCGGGGCCCGGGAGAGGGGTCCGGTCCAGGACTCTCCAGCGATGGCCCACGGGGGAGGCGTCATTCGCTCATTAAACGGTATTTACTGAGCGCTTACTGTGTGCGGAGCACTGTACCGAGCGCTTGGAAAGTACACTCGGCAACGGATCGGAAGGTTCTGATCCCGGCTCCGCCACTTGTCCGCTGGGTGTCCTTGGACCTTCCCTCCTCTGCGCCTCATCTGGAAAATGGGGATGAAGACCGCGAGCCCCTTGGGGGACGGGGATTGGGTCCAACCCCATTAGCTTGGGCCTGCCCCGGCGTGTAGAGCGCATAGGAAGCGCTTAACAAATGCCATCATCGTTATCACGATGATGACGACGACGCGTACCGAGGCTCACAGATTCCCCGTCCTCTTCCAGAACGTCGCTCCTGCAGTCCCGGCCTCGGCTGCTGCTCCCTGTGCAAAGCGTTGTGTGCCTTGCCGCCTTCGGATTGGCGCTGCCCCTGGCCATCAGTCTCTTCCCGCAGATGTCCGAGGTCAGTGACCGTGTCCGGCGGGGCCGGGGGGGGTCCCCGCGGGGCAGTGCTCGGGCAGGCGGGCGGACCGGGCCCGGGTGGGGCCGAGGAGGATGGGATCCAATCTGCGCGGACGTTTTTCCTTTTTTTAATGGTATTTGGTCAGCGCCTACTATGTGCCGTACGCTGTACTAAGCGCTGGGGTACGTACAAGAGGCAGCCTGGTGGATGGAGCGCGGGCCTGGAAGTCATGGGGTTCTAATCCCGGCTCTGCCACCTGTCTGCTGTGTGATCTGGGGCAAGTCACGTCGCTTCTCTGGGCTTTCGTTCCCTCATCTGGAAAATGGGGATTAAGTCCGCGAGCCCTCTGCGGGACAGGGACTCTGTCCGACCCAAATACCCTGCTCTCGGTTTACAGAGTAAGGGCTTAGCGCTTAATAATTGGGATGATCAATGCTATGAGGATTATTATCGTATCTATTGAGTGCTTACCGTGTGCAGAGCACTGTACTAAGCACTTGGGACGGAGTCGGTCGCCCACAACGAGCTTACGGTCTAGTGGGACAAAGCAAGGCCCGGGAGCTGGAAGGTTTTGTGGCTTCTAATCGCTTAACCGCACTTAGGACAGTGTCTGGCACCTAACAAGCACTTAAAAAATACCATAATTATTATTATTACACGATAATCAGTTTGGACACGGTCCCTTGTCCCACACGGGCGTCCCAGGCTCAATCTCCTTTTGACAGATGAGGTGACTGAGGCCCACAGAGAAGTGATCCACCCAAGGTCGCCCGGCAGACGAGTGGCAGAGCCGGAATTAGAACCCAGGTCCCGCTGGCTCCCAGGCCCGGGCTCTATCCACTAGGCCACGCCGCTTCTCTGTTGAGGTTTGAGGTTTAAAGCCAGGTACGGAGGCTTGTTCCATGGCCTGCGCGCCTCCCGCCTTGGGGAAGCCCGAATTGCCCTTCCAGAAGCCCCTCCCGAGGGCTAGCAACTGTCCAACGTGACTCTCAGAGGGTGGGAGACGCGGTGGGGGGGTCTTCACGGCGGTGGCCGCGGGGACCCAGTCAGGCAGGGCCCGGACCTCTGCGGGCGACGCTTTGGCGTTCGAGTTGGATTGTCCCTGTCTGTTGCCGAATTGTCCGTTCGGAGCGCTTGGTACAGTGCTCTGCACGTAGGAAGCGCTCAGTAAATACGACTGAATGAATGAACGGTGAATTCGGTACCGCGCTTACGCATTTGGGATTCGTCGTGGGCAGGGAACGCGTCCGCCAGCCCCGTTGTACTCTCCCAAGCCGGTAGAGTGCTCTGCCCACAGTGAGCGCTCAATAAATATGATGGATCGATCTAAGGGCGGGCCCCCGGACAGACCGCCGAAAACCCGGCACCCTCGGGAAATCTCCCAACTCACCGGCCCCGTAACGTTGACGCGTCGACGGACCGATCTTTGCCACCGCGCTTTAGCCCCCCCATCCTGACCCCCAAGATCGATCCTGACCCCGACCCTCATCGTGACGAGGTTTGTCGACCCTCCCGGCTGGCGTCCGTTTGGGTGAAGGTGGGCGATTCCGGCTCGGTGACGCCTGGGCTTCGGGTCAGGCTTCGTCGTAGCCCACTCGCCCGGTGGAGGAGAGGTCGCCCCGAGAGAGGGTCGGCAGGTACGGAGCCCGGGCCTCCCGGCGGCTCCGCTGCATGTCGGCTGTGTGACCCTGGGCGAGTCACTTCACTTCTCGGGGGCCTCAGTTACCTCATCTGGAAAAAGCGGATTAAGAGGTGTGAGCCCCGCGTGGGACAGGGACTCCGTCCAACCTGACTAACTTATGTCCACCCCGGCGCTCAGTTCAGTGCCCGGCCCATAGTAAGCGCTTACCAAATACCGCGACTATTATTATTACCCGTCCTGCGCGTCTGTGGCGGGAATGGGGCCGGAGCCAGGTAGGGCTCTCTGCTTGTCCCCCTCTCGGACCCCCAGAGCCCCCGTTGACAGCCATCCGGGAAACCTCCCCTAACGGGAAGTTCCGCCTCTGATCCGACTTAAATCCCGCCTGCCGTCGCTGGGGTTCGCCGTGGGTTTCGTTCTCACCCCTGAGGACTTCCAGGGAACCAGCGCGGCTAACGTGTTTACCGGGGCCCGCCCTCTCCCGGGGTTCGCCGAACTAATTAATGATGTCTAACGAGGTCCCTCCCCTACGGACGGGCCGATCTTCGGGGATCGGGCCCCGAGGCCCGAGCGCTGCCCCGCGTTGGCGGTAATAAGTCTGAACTTGCTCGGTCGGACCCGGCGAACAGTCGCTTGGGTCGCGGCCCCCGAGGCGGGGAGTAGGAACGTTAAAGGGGCGGGCGCCCAAGTCCGTGAGCCGGAAACCGGGGCCGCTTCCTAGCAGGAGTTGGGAACCTGACTCCCAGATGGATTTTCCACCCCCCGCTTTTGCCCGTCTGCTCTTCCGCCGCCTCTCCGGCCACCCCGTCTCTTCGCCTCCCCGCCTCCCTCCGTCGCGCACACCTCCCTCTCTGTTCCAGCCCGGCACAGCCTCCGTATCCACGATCCCTCGGCAAAGCCTAGGGCTAGGGCGGCTCCTCCAGGAAGACCTCCCCAGTTCCCTCCCTGACCCAGTAATGATAATAATAATGTTGGTATTTATTAAGCGCTTACTATGGGCCGAGCACTGTTCTGTGCGCTGGGGGAGATACAGGGTGATCAGGTTGTCCCACGTGGGTCTCACAGTCTTCATCCCCATTTTACAGATGAGGGAACGGAGGCCCAGAGAAGTGAAGTGACTCGCCCACAGTCACACAGCTGACGAGCGGCGGAGCCGGGATTCGAACCTATGACCTCTGACTCCCAAGCCCGGGCTCTTTCCACTGAGCCACGCTGCTTCTCCAAATCCCATCCGGGATCCCCTCCCTCCCTCCCGTGCCCCCCAAGACCTGGCGGTGCCAGGATGGGCAGCCGCTGAGCTGCCGTGGGCTCTCCGTCGGGTGGAGGACGAGGGGCCTCTCCACCCCGGATCGAAGCGGCGCTGCCTAATGGCTGGAGCAGCGCGACGTAGCGGCTAGAGATCGGGCCCGGGAGTCAGGAGGTCACGGGTTCTATTCCCTGCTCCGCCGCTCTGTGACCTTGGGTGAGTCACTTCACTTCTCTGGACCTCAGTAGCCCCATCTGTAAAATGGAAATGGAGACTATGAGCCCCAGCTGGGGCAGGGACGGTGTCCAGCCCTATTTGCATGTATCTACCCCAGTGCTTAGTACAGTGCCCGGCACATAGGAAGCGCTTAACGCATGCCCAAATTATTAATATTATAAGAGCAAGGGCCTGGGAGGCAGAAGGACCTGGGTTCTAATCCCAGCTCCGCCACGTGTGATCTTGGGCGAGTCACTCACTTCTCTGGGCCTCAGTTCCCTCGTCTATAAATTGGAGATTGAGGCTGTGAGCCCTATGTGGGTCAGGGACCGTGTCCAACCTGTTTAGCTTGTATCTGTCGCAGGGCCTGGTACAGTGCCTGGCCCATAGTAAACGCTTAACCGGATCCATTAAAAAAAAAAAAAAAAGCCAGGAGCCGAGAGTCTGATCTGCTCAGATAAGCCGGTTGTGGGCAGGGAGTGTGTTCGCCGTTGCATTGGCCTCTCCCAAGCTCTCAGTACAGCGTTCTGCGCACAGGAAGCGCTCAATAAATACCGCTGAATGAACGAAGGTGGAGGCCGAGAGGCGGCAGGCCGGGGGAGAGATGTTCGCCAGCGGCGGGAGAGGGCAGGGTGTCCGATGAAGGCGCCGGGTACGCCGCTTCTGGACACACGTGGGTGAGTGACAGGTACAGGACCCCTCTGCACACACGCACCCGCGTCCCCACCGTGCGGCGTGACTCACCGTGACTCAGCGGAGGGGGACAGTTAGCTAGCCGCCTCAGCCCATCCTCATCCTGCCTCCCTCCAGCCACCCTCACTTCCTCACCGCCCCTGCCCCCAGAATCCAGGCCCCATGGGGCGGGGTGGGGGGGAGAAAGAGAGGGGCAACCGAAGGGGGCAACCCCTCCCCTGACGTGGCAGCCGGCGGGCAACCCCATCTGGCCGGCTCTGCCGCTCGTCTGCTGCGTGACCCTGCGCAAGTCGCTTCACTTCTGTGGGCCTCGGTTCCCTCATCTGGAAGACGGGGATCAAGGTCCACGGCGGACCGATCCAACCCGATTCGCTGGGATCCACCCCGGCGCTTAGTACAGTACCCGGCACGCAGTAGGCGCTTAACAGATACCCCAGTTATCATTAAGCTGCCGGGAGCCAAGCCCGCAGATCCTCAGGGGCCGCCCCTCCGCCGGAAGCGTCAGCCCTTGGGGCATCGTGGCGGCTTCCTGTTTCTCCCGGTTCCCCCCCTCCGTCCCCCACCCCCGCTAGAGCCAGAGCAGCCAAACGATTAGTGATGTCGAGTGTCGGGGTCCCCTCCCGCCGGCGGCTAACCCAGATCCCCCCAGGAGCCGGCCCGGCTTCTGCCAGAACCCTGCTAAGCGCTAGCTTGGAGGAGACCCTTCCGTTCTAAAGGCACACGGGCCTTCTGCCCCCCTTGCCCGCCACACACCCCGCTTCCAGGCATCCCGGGCTTTTAATGAGGGACACCAGGCCGACCCGTGTCGCTTTCTCTCCGCCCGAGTCTCTCTATCTTTCCAGGTGTCTCCCCCCCCCCCCCCCCCCCGGCCTCCCGTCTCTCCGTCTCTGCGTCTCTGTCCGGATCCCTTTTGCCCCACGTCTCAACCTCCCTCTTTGTCTCTTCCCCGGCTCTCTCGGTTTCTCTCTTTGTCTTGCCGTCTCTGCCTGGGCGAGACCCCCCCCCCCCGCCGCCGCCCCCCTCGGTTTTTTCTCTCCTCGTTCTCCCCCTCCCGCCCCCCGTCCGCTCTTCCTCGGGGATCCACGGGGCAGGAGAGAGAGAGCGAAAATACAAGCCCGAGCCATTGTTAGACAATCTGTTTTAGCCTTCATCTTGTTGGCAGGCAACATGAGAAAAGCAAAAGGTTAACAAGCCAGTGAGCGCTGGGATGAGTGCCGTAAGATGACAGTGAACCAGTAATTACTAATTAGATGCAGTTTAACAGGAGGAAGGAGTGAAATCTCCTCTTCACCAACTGTCAATAATTAGCGGATTTGGTGAGGTTGAAATGTGTCCCCAGTTAAAAGGCTGTTTTTTGCATGGAATGGCACTTGATAAAAAGAGCCGGGTGGCGGTCAGATGCCCCCACCCTCCTTCCCTGTCCCCGCTCTCCTGGATGAGGGGGGCGAGGGGAGGACCCCTTCCCCCGTCCTCGCCCAAGTGCTTAATACAGTGCTCCGCACCCGCTAAGTGCTCAGTAAATGCCAGCGAACGCAAGCTCCCTGTCCCCACTGAGGAATGTGGCCGAGTGGATGGACTACGGGCCTGGGAGTCAGAAGGACCTGGATTCTAATCCCGGCGCTGCCTCCTGTCTGCTGTGTAACCTCGGGCGAGTCACTTCGCTTCTCGGGGCCTCCGTTACCTCATCTGGAAAATGGAGATTAAGACTCTGAGCTCCATGGGGGACGAGGAACGTATCCAACCTGATTGACTTGGATCTACCCCAGTGTTTAGAACATAGTAAGGGCTTAAGGAGTACCGCTGTCTCTATTGTTATTATTATGAGACACGGGAAGGGCGTGAGGCCTTCCCCCATGGAGATTGTTAAATGAGCCCCACGTGGGGCAGGGACCGCGTACGATTTGTTCGGATCCACCACGGCGCTTAGCGAAGTGCCTGGCACGTAGTAAGTGCTTAACGAATGCCGCAGTCATTATCATCATTGTCATTATTAAAGCCAGGGCGTCCGTCAAGGTGTCGCGGGAGGCGGGGGGCTGGACCGGTTGACCTTTCAGAGTTCCCTTCCAACCCAGGATAGGTGTCTTCAGTGGCTCGCCCAGCCTTCCAGCGAGCGCTCGCCCACTCACCCCGAAGGTCGGCGGTCAGTGGGGAGAAGGAGAGAAGGGATGGAGCGTCCAGCCCTAGAAATAGGTGCTGGCCAAGAGCATCAGGAGAGTAACGCTTTCTGCCGGGCGGTTAGTCCCAAATAATAATAATAATGTTGGTATTTGTTAAGCGCTTACTGTGTGCAGACCACTGTTCTGAGCGCTGGGAGAGACACAGGGTAATCAGGTTGTCCCACGTGAGGGTCACAGTTAATCCCCATTTTACAGATGAGGTAACTGAGGCACAGAGAAGTTAAGTGACTTGCCCACAGTCACACAGCTGCCAAGCGGCAGAGCTGGAAATAGTAATAACGGTCATAACTGCCGTATTTAAGTGCTTACTACGTGCCAGGCACCGTAGTAAGCACTGGGGTAGATAGAAGCTGATCAGGTTGGCCACAGTCATTTCCCACTTGGGGCTCACAGTCTTAGTCCACGTGTTACGGGTGAGGGAACTAAGGCACGGAGAAGCGAAGTGACTTGCCCAAGATCACACAGCAGACAGGTGGCAGAGCCGGGATTAGAACCCAGGTCCTTCTGACTCCCAGGCCCGGGCTCTAGCCACTAGGCCCTGCTGCTTGCTGTTGGCCAGGAGGCCCCACGGACCAGAGAACGTGACCCGCGTTCTCGAGGCCACCGAGGTGGCGCCCAGGGTGGGACCAGAGAGAAATGAGGGGAAACAGCAGCAAGAGCTTCTGTGGTATCGGACTCTCCCAGGCGCTCTGAACAGTGCTCTGCACATAGTGAGTGCCCCATAAACAGCACTGATTGATCGAAGAGGGGTTGAGGCTGGAGAACGTCTCCTGGTGGAGGGGTCCGTTCACTATGGAAGGTGGGAAGATCGGGTTGGCCGCGTCAGGGTGTGGATTGGCCCCGGAGAGAAGCGGCGTAGCCTAATGGATAGAGCACGGGCCTGGAAGGCACAGGGACCTGGCTTCTGATCCCGGCTCTTCCGCGACTCTGTCGTGTGACCGTGGTCAAGTCACTCCGCTTCTCTGCGCCTCGGCGGCCTCGTCTGTGAAATAATAATCGTAACGATTATTTAAGCCCTCACTATGTGCCAACCGCTGTTCTAAGCGCTGTGGGGATTAAGACCGTGAGCCCTGTGTGGGACGGGGACTTAGTCCAACTCAGTCACCGTGTCTCCGTCCCAGCGCTTAGTACGGTCGCTGGCACATAGCGCTGAAGAAATACCGCTTGTAATATTACTGTTCTCACCTGGCTAGGATGGGTCTGGTTCCCTGCTTCCCGAGGCAGGGGATTGGACCGAACGCCCCCCTAAATCCCGCCCAGCCCGTGGTCTGTCCACTTCCCGCGAGGAAGAGAGGCAGAGGGGCGGATTGCCGTTCACCGTTGTTCGGATGCCGAGGCCCAGAGAGGTTGGGTGAGTCTCCGGAGGCCGCACAGCACGTCGGCAGCAGAACAACAGACCGGAGCCCCGGTGTCTCCTCTGCCCCTTGACTTGGGCCGGCCCTGCCCGGCCCCACCGTCCTGGACGGCCACTTCTGCTCGGCCCGGTGCCAACCTAAGGTGACTCTCCCGTCCTCTCTGGCCGCGGGGAGCCCCCCTGCCGTCCCCCGGTCGTCCGGCCTGTTATCTCTCTACCGGGGCCGAGGGCAGCGGGGCCTGGGGGCGGTGGGGAAGGGGCTCGTCTGTCAAAAGCGGCTCACCCAGCCCCGCTCCGGAGTCCCACCGACCTGCCTGCCTCTCCTTTGTTACCGGAAACCTTAATCCCCCCTCCCCAGCTTCCGCACCCCGTCGCCTAGAAGCCCCCTCCCCACCCTCTCCTCCAGGAGGAATGTTACGGCGGCAATTCACACACACAGGCGTGCACACGCACCCATCACCGCCCGCAGCAGAATGCCTCTCTGCAAGGGATGTGCCCTTGGGGGTGTGCGTGCATTCGTGTGCCTGTGAGCGCACCAGCTGTTCTGGGGGGGGGGGCGGTCTGTTTTCCGGCAGACCGAGGGGTTCACGCTCTCCGGGCGGGCGCGTTTCCGGGTGCCTCCCGGCCCTCCCTCGACACCTCAGCTTCCCCCCGCATCCCCGTATCCCGCCGGGCGGCATCTGTGGCTCACCTTGGCCGAGGAGAGGGGCGTGATGGGAAGGGAGAAGCGGCTCAGTCGCCCTCTGCCTCCCGAGGTGCCCGGCCCTTGCCTTCTCATAATAATAATTCATAATTGTGGTATCTGTTAGGCGCTTATTATGTGTCGGGCACCGTAGTGAGCGCTGGGGTAAATACCGGCAAACCGAGTCGGACACCGTGCCTGTTCTCACCTCACCCTATGGGATCGGTGTTCCTCGGTCTCCCCAGCTGGTAACGGTAATGATGATAATCATAACTGTGATGTTGGTTAAGCGCTTAATACGTATCAGGCATTCTCCTAAGCGCCGGGGTGGATATAAGCAAATCAGGTCGCACACAGCCCCTGGCCCACATGGAGCTCACACTCGTAATGTCCATTTTACAGATGAAGTCATTGAAGCCCTGAGAAGCGACTTGCCCAAGGCCACCTAGCAGACAAGCGGCGGAGCCGGGATTAGAACCCAAGACCTAGCTGATGCCCGCAGCCTTGGGGTTTAGTGGTGAAAGAGGCTCCGAGCCCCGCTTTCCACCTCTGCGTCACCGTCTTCACCAGTGCCTCCCACCCCCCAATTTCCAGCACGGTGCCGCTGGGCCAGGGGCTTGTGGCCTGGACGATTGGCAGGAGGAGTCGAGAGGTCAATTAGTCCATCCCCCTGCCTCAGAGACCTGATTTTTAGGGATGGTTGGGAGACAGAATTGGCCTGTAAATGGACACAAGATCTGGGCCCGAAAGAAGTGAGGCTTGGCCTCCCAAGGAGTCTGGGCAGGGAGCCTGCCTCCCGACTCTGTTGCGTTCTACTCTCCAAGCGTTTCGTACGGTGCTCTGCACACAGTGAGCGCTCAATAAATAGCATCGATTGAGGCAGGGCAGAAAGATATTTGGCATTTGTGGCTCTTCTTCAATAACTACCCCAGGACCTCGTCAGTTAGTGGAGCTTGGCATTAAGAAAGGCCCACTGCTCAGGAAGGTGGGTAGAAAATAAGAAAGAGCCCGGGCTTGGGAGTCAGAGGTCATGGGTTCTAATCCCGGCTCCGCCGCTTGTCAGCTGTGTGACCGTGGGCAAGTCACGTAGCTTCTCCGTGCCTCAGTCACCTCATCTGTAAAATGGGGATTAAGACTGTGAGCCCTACGTGGGACGACCTGATGACCTTGGATCTACTCCAGGGCTTAGAACAGTGCTTGGCACATGGTAAGCGCTTAACAAATACCGACATTATGATTATTATTATATAATAGCAGTCGTCCTAGTACTGCTCATCCAGTCGAATTTATTAAGTGCTTACTGTGTGCAGAGCACTGTCCTAATCACCTGAGAGAGTACAATAGAATAACAAATAAGAGAAGCAGGGTGGCTTAGAGGAAGGAACAGGGGCTTGGGGGTCAGAGGACATGGGTTCTAATCCCGGCTCCGCCACTTGTCTGCTCTTTGACCTTGGGCAAGTCACTTCACTTCTGTGCCTCAGTTCCCTCATCTGTCAAGTGGAGATTAGGATTATGTACTAAGCGCTGGGGTGGATACAGGCACTTCGGGTTGGACAGAGCCCCTGTGCCAGGTGGGACTCACAGTCTCAGTCCCCATTTTACGGATGAGGCAACCGAGGCCCAGAGAAGTGAAGCGACTTGACCGAGGCCACACAGCGGACAAGTGGCAGAGCCGGGATTAGAACCCATAACCTTACGACTCCCGGGCCGGGGCTCTAGCCACCACGTCATGCTGCTTCCCTCTGTTTCGACCAGTTCTGTGCACACAGGTAGCGCACAGTAAATACCATTCATCGATTGATTGCGGAGGGGCAGGCGTTGGCCTTTGCCGGTGGGAGAAGCCCCAGGAATTCCGGGTTCCTGGTTTGGGAGCCGATCCCCGTGGGCGGCGGGGCCGGGCCGGTCTCCCCCCGGTGGGAGCGGTCCCCGGGAACGCCATTTCCCGCCGCTGTGAGACGGATCTCCGCCTTTGTTTGAAAATGTTTGTTTTGGGTTTGGGAGGTTGTTTTAATCAATTCCCGTTGAACCGTGAAACTGGATATTTTTTTGCCGTTAGACATTGGTCGCGTTCCCTCCCGCTGCTTTCATGGAATTTGCCCACAAGCCCCCCGCGAGGACCTGGATTTGAGTGACAAACCATTTGGAAACTTCAGGGAGCGGGCACAACGCCCGCTGCTGTGCAGGCCACTTTGTGGGGGCCGTCGGGGGGGGAGGGGGGTCTGAACGCGGTCCCCATGCCCTACCCCGTCACCTTGCTGTGTGACTTTGGGCCCGGTGCCGGCCCTCTCTGGGCCTTCACCTCCCCCAAAGGGAAATCTCATCTCCTGAAGCTTCCCCGCTTCCTCGGAGTGCTGATTTTTCTGGGGCCTCCCCGGATCTTCCCCGGAAAGTACTGGATAAATAAGCATTCCCCGGCCTGGAGGCAGGGGGCTGCCCTAGTTGAGATTCTCACAGGCTCTCTCGCCACTGTCAGTCGATCAGTGGTACTTATTGAGCGTTTACTGTGTGCAAAGCACTGCATTAAACCCTCCGGAGAGTACATTTCATCAGAGTAATTAGAATCGTTCCCCACCCGCGTGGCGCTTTCTCTGTAGAGGGAGGTGTAAGCTTGCGGGCAGAGAGTGTGTCTGTTGTTTTATTGTACTCTCCCACGTGCTTAGTACAGTGCTCTGCGCACAGTAAGCGCTCAGTCAATGCAGTTGAATGAATGCATGACTGGTGGGCTAGAGGGGGATTGGGTGGGATGGGTGGGATGGCGGAAGAGGGAGCTAAGGGGAAAACCGGGGAAACCAAGGTTCGGAGAAGGCTCGAAGAATAGAGTCAGTGGTGGAGTTGGGTGGCGTCTTGTGTACAATATAGAATTGGCCGCCACGTTCCCTGCCCGTGACGAGTTCGCAGTCTAGACGGGGTCGGACGGAGTCATAAACCCGGTCCCAAAGGGTGGCAGGGCTAATGATAATAATAATAATGATCACTGTGGTATCTGTGGAACGCTTGCAGTAGGCCAAGCACTGAGGTAGATAGAAGATCCATCGGGTCAGACCCAGTCCCTGCCTCAAACGGGTCTCGCCGCGTAAGGGGTGGGGAGGTAGGTATTTCATCCCCGTTTTACAGACGAGAAAACCGAGGCAGAGAAGCTCAGCACCTTGCCCGAGGTCACAGAGGAGGCAAGTGGTGGAGCCGGGATTAGAACCCAGGGCCTCTGACTCCCAGGCCCTGGCTCATTCTACTGGGCCACACTGCTCCTTTGCCAGAACTGCGGCCAAGTGGTGTCTACACTGAAAGGGGCAGGGGTAGAGAGACCTTCCCGAGGCGTGGGGGCCGGGGCAGAGTGGAGGGGATGCTCGCCTTCTGCACTGGGGGCCCCCCGGCCCCCGCCCAGCCCCAAGAAGCTGCACCCAGACCCTTCTGCTCTGCCCGTCTTGGCCTGGAAAGCACCGTGAGCCCCCCCGCCCGCCGCCCAAACCTTTCCCGGCCCCTCTCCGTTCCACCTCCAGCCCCCGGAGCTGTCACCGAGAGTCACTCCAAATCCTCCCCGCCAACCACCCCCTTTCAGAAGGAGAAAGAAAAAGCCAAAAAGAAAGAAGAGGAGGAGGTCAAGGCATCCCTTTGTAGTGGGTAAAAGCCTTCAATAATGGGCCGGGCTGGATCTGGTTTCGTGTTGATGCCTCCGCACCTCGGCGACAGGTTCAAATATGTAAACTATCCGTCCCGGGAGCGGAGGGGCCGAAGAGGGGCCGCAGGTGTGTGGGGCGGGGGGCTCGTGGGCCCGGCCCGGCATTCCTGACACCCTCCGGCCCCCAGGGCTGGGACCGAGAAAATCCCCGACATCCGACAACGCGGGATAAGCACCTGAGCGTTAACCCTTCCGGGCCTTGAGAGGGGCACTCGGGGCTCCTCCTTCACTCAGAAGGAAGTGGTCCTGGGGGAGATGATAATAATGATGATGATGGTATCCGTTAAGCGCTTACTCCGTGCCGAGCACTGTTCTCAGCGCTGGGGTAGATACAGGGTGATCAGGTTGTCCCACGTGGGGCTCACAGTCTTCATCCCCATTTTCCAGGTGAGGTAACTGAGGCCCAGAGAAATGAAGCGACTTGCCCAAAGTCACCCGGCTGACAAGTGGCGGAGCCGGGATCAGAACCCACGACCTCTGACTCCCGAGCCCGCGCTCTTTCCACCGAGCCACGCTGCTTCTCTGTGACGAGGCTCTGGTGGGCGGTGGATGAATTTAGCCCCACGGGGGAGAGGGATCAACCTCCCCACCCGTCCCCAGCACCCCCGGGGCACAGCCCTGGAACAGATATTGTCTGGGGGTCCTTGCCCCCCGCCCCCAGAGACCGACAGCGGTGACAGGATTGAGCCAGGGGTGCCAGGGTAATAATAATACTATAAAAGGTATTGGTTAAGGGCTTACTATGTGCCAAGCACTGTTCTAAGCACTGGGGTAGGTACGGGGTCATCAGGTCGGACCCAGTCCTTGTCCCACGTGGGGCTCGCAGTCTTCATCCCCATTTTCCAGATGAGGGAACTGAGGCCCAGAGAAGTGAAGCGACTCGCCCGAGGTCACCCAGCAGGCAAGTGGCGGAGCCGGGATTAGAACCCACGTCTTTTGACTACCAACCCCGTGTTCCTGCCACTAGGCCACGTAGGATGGGGGCCAGCCCCGATGGAAGGCAACTTGGAGGAGGCGGCCTTAAGCCGGGCTGGTCGGGGGGTGGGGATGCTGGAGTCTGATGCCATCTCTTCCAGGGAGCGTTCCCTGATTCCTGGTCAGGCCTCCCCATCAGCCCCCCTCAGCTCATTTATTCCATGTAGTCACTCATTAATTTATTTGTTCCTTCCTTGGTAGGATAAGACCAGATCAGTGGTATAATAATAATGGTACTTGTTAAGGGCTTAAAATGGGCATTAAGCGCTCGAGTGGCTACAGGCCAATCGGGTTGGACACAATCCCTGTCCCTCTTGGGCTCACAGTCTTAATCCCCATTTTACAGATGAGGGAAACTGAGACCCAGAGAAGCGAAACGACTTGCCCAAGGCCACCCAGCAGACACGCCGCTTCTCCTGCAGCCTGTATTTGATTCCGTATTTGTCCCCGTCCCCCATCCTGTACGTCGATTTGGTGTTATGGTGGGTTTAAATTTTTCCTTATGTGTCCGTCACCATCTCCCAACTCCACCTTTAGGACTGTGAGCCCCGGGAGAACGAGGGAGTCGTGTTTTCCTCCGTGCATTCTTATACGAGGAGCTCACAGTCTAGAGGGGAAACAGACGTTAGCATACGTGAGTAAATAAATATATGAATAAATAAATTACAGGTATATCCATATGCGCTCTGGACTGGGAGCTCGTCGCGGGCAGGGAATGGGTCTGTTTACTGCTGTGTCGAACTCTCCCCAGCACTTAGTAATAATAATAATAATGTTGGTATTTGTTAAGTGCTTACTACGTGCAGAGCACCGTTCTAAGCGCTGGGGTACAGGGTAATCAGGTTGCCCCACTTGAGGCTCACCGTTAATCCCCATTTTACCGATGAGGTAACTGAGGCTCAGAGAGTACAGTGCTCCGCACGCAGTAAGCGCTCAATAAATACGATCGAATTGAATGACGATACAATATAATCCCCTGCCCATAGGATCTGACGGTCTAGAGAGGATAAAGCCTTCAGTAAAGCCGTGTTGAAGGCCCATCTCCTCCAGGAGGCCTTCCCCGAATAAGCCCCACTTTTCCTCGTCGCCCCTCCCTTCTGCGTCGCCTTGACTCGCGCCCTTGGCTGTTGCCCCACCCAACCCCACAGCACTTGGGTGTGTGTCTGTGTGTCCGCATCTGTAGATACGTAATTATCCGTAATTTTATTTGTGTTGACGTCTGCCTCCCCCCGCCGTAGACCGTGAGCTCGGCGTGAGCAGGGAATGTCACTGTTTATCGTTGTATTGTCCCCTCCTTAGGCCAGCGCTCTTCACCCAGCGAGCGCTCGATAAAGACGATGGAAAGAATGAAAGGGTACAGAGCCCGTCCCAGCTAGGCTGGGCGTGGGGGCCGGAGGCAGGGGGCCGACCGTGGTGAGCTGCCAGGTTCTGCGCCGTTTCCCGCCTCCCCCTCCCCACCGTTCTGGCTGGTCTGGACCTTCCCACTGGGCTGGCTAGCACCGAAGGCAGAGGGGCCGGCTGCTAGCGCCGTCCAACCCACCAGACTGGCTCGGCGGCAGCTTGGAAGCTCGCTCAGACCCTCACGCCGAGAGGCACCTTCGGTCCTGTGAGACGGGGCAGCTGGGGAGACAGCCTCTCAGCCCAGAAGCTTGGGCCCGCTCTTTCTCACCTGTCGGGGGGCCGGGAGGAGGGGCGAGAAGGGGGGTGGGGGGATGCGTTCGAGGCAGGCCGGGAGCCGTATTATACCCCAACCCTCCCCCTCCCACCTAACGGCCTCGGAAACCCAGCTTCTCCCGCGGCGGCTTCTGGTCGTCCCCCCCCCCCCCCGGTCCCCTCCAGTCGCCATCTGGTCCCCTCTCGCTCCCACCCACTCACCAGGAAGATACTCCGGCCGGAGAGGAGAGAGAGACCGGGGGGCCGGCCGGAGGCCCCGGGATCGGCCTGTGACGGGCCCTGGCGTCGTGGGAAAAGGGAGACTGCAGCAGGAGGGAGGGTGGTTAGAGCGAGGCGAGAACTTCCCCAACGCTCGAGGGGGGCGGCCCCGGGACAAGGGGGGCGGTCTCTGTCCCCGGAGCCCTCTGTTTTAGGATAGACACCCTCCCGGATCTATCATTCCGTCGTCTTCATTAAGCTCTTTCCGTGTGCAGGTCTCTGAACTTAAAGGCTTGGGAGAGTACAGTGAAACAGGGTTGGTAGGTACGTTCCCTGGCCACAGAAAGCTTACGGTCTAGAGGGGGAAAGGGACATTATTATAAACCGATAGATTATAGATACGGACGTAAGTGCTGTGGGGCTGAGGGAGCAAATCCCCCCTTGCAGAAGGGGGTGGGAGAAGAGAAAATGAGGGTTTAGTCGGGGAAGGCCTCTTGGAGGAGATGGGCCTTCAGTAAGGCTTCGAAGCGGAGGAGAGCAACCGCCTTCGGCGGCCCTGGGCGATGAAGGTGGAGGTCGAGGATTCACAGCTTCGACGTCCCCTTTGCACCGAAACGCGCCTCTACTCTTGCTTTCCCCCTTCGTATCCACCTGACCGTGGTTCTCCCTTCCTCCGAGCCTCTGAAGAAGTCACCGCCTCCAGAAATCTTCCCTGATTAATCTTCCTCGGCTCTTCTCCCCCCATCCCCCACCCCCACCCCTTTCCCATTCAGGCCATCCCCTTAACCACCTTAGCCCTTGGGTTGTTTCTCTTTACCATTTGGCCACGTAATTTGTTGGGCTTTTTTAATCAAGTTTTGCTTTTTTCTGTGCTCTGACTCTTTTTTCTATTGTCAGTTTAGCAGTTTGGGGCTACGGAGCTCGGTTATTAGATTTTAAGTGTCTTGAAGTGCCCGTTTACTTGTTTTGATGCGTATATATAGCTATAATTCTATTTATATTGATGCCCGTTGATTTGTTTTGATGTCCGTCTCCCCCCTTCTAGACTGTAAATCCAGTGTGGGCAGGGATTATCTCTCTTGATTGCTGAATTGTACTTTCCAAGCGCTTAGTACAGTGCTCTGCACACGGTAAGCGCTCAATAAATGCGACCGAGTGAATGAATGAAGGCAGGGCACTACCTTTTTACCTATTATAATAATAATTATTAGTGTGGTATTTGTTAAAGGCTCAGTATACGTCGGGCACTGTACTGACCGCTGGGGTGGATCCGAGCAAATCGGGTCGGTCCCTGTCCCACGTGGGGCTCATAGTCTCAATCCCCATTTTCCAGATGAGGTACCTGAGGCCCGGAGGAGTGAAATGACTTGCCCAAGGTGACATAGCGGACAAGGGGTGGAGCCGGGATTAGAACCCAGGACCTTTTGACGCCCGGGCTCTAGCCACCGAGCCACGGGGTACAGTGTTCCCGGAACAGGGCTCGCACAGCGCAGTAGATCAAATGTCAGTCAGTCACATTTATTGAGCGCCCGCTGTGCGCAGAGCACTGTACTAAACGCTTGGAAGAGTCCAGTAGAACAATAAACAGACACATTCCCTCCCCATCAGCGAGATTACAGTCTAGAGGGGGAGACAGACACTCAAATAAATGGACGTTCAGTCTACTTTTCCTGCCTAAGGGGAAGCATTGTAGCCTTCTGTATAGAGCACAGGCCCAGGAGCCTGAAGGACCACCTAACTCCTGTGGGATCTTGGGCAAGTCACTTCACTTCTCTGGGCCTCAGTTCCCTCATCTGGAAAATGGGGGTTAAGACTGGGAGGCAGGGACGACAACCAACCTTCATTCATAATAATAATAATGATGAGGGTACTTGTCAAGCGCTTACTATGCGCCGAGCACTGTTCTGAGTGCTCGGGGGGATATAAGGTCATCAGGCTGTCCCACGTGGGGCTCCCAGTCTTCATCTCCGTTTTTCCAGATGAGGTAACTGAGGCCCAGAGAAGTGAAGTGACTTGCTGAGACAAGTGGCGGAGCCGGGATTAGAACCCACGACCTCTGACTCCCAAGCCTTGCTCTTGCCACCGAGCCACGCTGCTTCTCATTTGTTGTTCTTTTGTACTCTCCCGCGCGCTTGGCACACAGTTAAGCACCCAAATACGATTGACCGAATGAAAGAAAGGAGGCCAGGAAAGAGTTAGGCGGCCCTCCCCTGGAGTTTGTCGGGGCCCAAGCCGGACTTCTGTGGGAACTGCCTCCCTCCTTCCCATTCATTCATTCAATCACATCTATTGGGCGCTTACTTCGTGCAGAGCACTGTACTCTGCGCTTGGGAAGAGAACAAACCGACACATTCCCTGCCCGCAACGAGCTTAAAGTCTAGAGGAGGGGAGGCAGACATCAATACAAATCAATAAATGACAGCTATGGACACTTACGCTGTGGGGCTGGGGGCGGGGTGGGATGAAGAAAGGGAGCGAGGCAGGGCGACGCAGACGCGAGTGGGAGAAGGCGAAAGGGGGCTTAGTCCGGGCAGGCTTCTTGGAGGAGATGGGCCTCTGATAAGGCTCTGAAGCGGGGGGAGAGTCATCGTCTGGGGGATTTGAGGAGGGAGGGCGTTCCGGGCCGGAGGCGGGACGTGGGGCAGGGGTCGACGGCGAGGGGCGAAGCGTGCGGGCTGGGCCGGAGACGGAGAGAAGCTGGGTGAGGTAGGAGCGGGCGAGGCGGTGGCCCGCTTTAAAGCCAACGGTGAGGAGTTTTTTGTTCCCCGGCTTCTTCTCTCCCCCGCTCCCTCCTACCTTCCCTCCCTCCCTCCTTCCCTCTCCCTTCCTCCCCACCTCCCCGCCGCCTTGCCTTTACACCTTTCCCCGAGCGGAGCCGGGTTTGCTGCCAAACCCCGAGCATCTGCTCTGCCGCTGCTGTGGTGGCGGCTGGCTCCCTTCCCTCCCCCTCCGCTCTTTCTCCCCGCCGCACCCCCTCCCCACTCATCTGCAGGGCCTGTCTCCCCCCTTTTCTCCCTCCATCCATCCCCCCTCCGCGTTCAGTCCCCTCCCACTCCCCACTTCCCACATTTCCAGCTGTGGCCCACAGGCCTATCGTTGCCCAGCTCCAGCTGAAGCGGCACGGCTTCGCGTAGTGGACCGAGCTCGGGTCTGAGAGTCACGAGGTCCTGGGTTCTAATCCCGGCCCCGCCCCCGGTCTGCCGCGTGCCCTGGGGCGAGTCACTGGGCGTCTCTGGGCCGCGGGCACCTCATCTGGGACTGAGAATGCGAGACGGGAACTGGGTCCAACCCGATTTGCTCGTGGCCGCCCCGGCGCTTAGTACGGTGCCAGGCACACAGTAAGCGCGTAACGAATACCAGCATTATTATCGTTAGCCGGACTGGGGAGCGGAGCCGGCCGGGAGCGGTGTTTGCGGGGGTCTCGGAGGCTCCTTGGTTCAAGGGACGGATGGATTCAGAGGGTCATTCATTCATTCGATGGTATTTATTGAGCGCTTACTGTGTGCAGAGCACTGTACTAAGCGCTTGGAAAGTACAGTTCGGCCTCAGATAAGGAAGGCCCCGCCTACACGGTCCCCTTAGCCGTTGTTCAGGCCCTGCTCATTTCAAAATAATAATAATTGTGGTACTTGTTAAGCGCTTACTATGTGCAAAGCACCGTTCTAAGCGCTGGCGTGCTGTGGGGCCAGGAGGGGGGCGGTCAAACAACCTGGCCGAGTCTTGGAGGGTCCCAGCCGCCTGAGGGACCTCCAGGGGCCGTCTGGCCAAACGTGACCCCGACCTCCTGCCCGTCCGGACCTCCTTCGCTGGCACCGTCCTCACCTCGTCCCGCTGGGGAAGCAGACTGGAGGTGTGGGGGAAATCGGAAGGCGGGGACGCAATCTCGTCTTCCGCTTGTCGTGGTGGTGTCGGTTAAGCGCTTATTATGTGCCTCTCACTGCACTGAGCTTTGGGGTAGATACCGGCAAATCGGGTGGAACGCAGTCCCCGTCCCACATGGACCTCACAGTCTTCATCCCCATTTTACAGACGGGGGAACTGAAGGATAGTAATCATGGTACTCGTTAAGTGCTTACCGTGTGCCGAGCGCCGGGGTGGATTCGAGCTAACCGGGTTGGACACGGTCCCTGTCCCACATGGGGCTCACGCTCTTGGTCCCCATTTTCCAGATGAGGGAACCGAGGTCCAGAGAAGTGAAGTGACTTGCCCGAGGCCCCGCAGCAGCCGGGCGGCGGAGCCGGGATCGGAACCCTGAACCTTCCGGCTCCCAGGCCCGTGCTCTATGCACTAAGCCACGCTGCTGCAGAGGCAGGGAGGCTGAGGGTCGGAGAGGAAGAGGCTCACCTCTTGTCCTCCTCTCCCCCGGCGCCCGGAGCCAGGTAGGATCGAGGGCGGAGTTGTTCAACTGCGTAACCTTTCCTCGTCCCAGGTCCACGGAGACTGCGGGAAGATGGGAAGCCGTGTCCCAACTTACATCTGCCGGGGCGGGGGGGGAGTCTTGAAAGCAGGAGGGTCGGGGATGAGGAGATATGAGGATGAGGAGAATTCATCTTTCCCGTCTCGGCGGTCAGGTTAAAAGCTTCTCGAGAGCAGGGCCGATATCTTTTGTTTCTTCCCTCTGTCCCTCAAAAGAGCGCTCTGTCTTTTCATCGTATTCATTGAGCAGTGCCGAGCACTGCGCTAAGCACTTTGGGGCGTGCGATACAACAATAAACGGACGCCTTGCCTGCGCACGACGAGCTCACAGTCGTGAGCCGGGGGAGGCATCGATAGGAATCGATAAATGACAGATCGGGACAGAAGCGGTGTGGGGCTGGGAGGGGGGAAGAACAAAGGGAGCAAGTCAGGGTGACGCAGAAGGGAGTAGGAGAAGAGGAGTAGCGGTAGGTGCCTAGTACAGCGCTACGAATGCAGTAGGCGCCCTCGTATATTCATCCGATCGTATTTATGGAGCGCTTACTCTGTGCAGAGCACCGTACTAAGCGTTTGGGGCCTTCTATAGCACACAGTGAGTGTTCTCTACAGCGCTCCGCGCCCGAGGGTGCGCCCCTCACCCAGCAGGCAGCCGGGACGGTGCTCTGCCGAACCCAGTACGGCGCTCGGCACACGGTGGAGGACCAGTCAGTGCTGTCGATTCTGATCTTGAGCGGGGTTCGGCGATAGCCTCCCGATCATCGCGGTGGTATTCGTCATGCGCTTACCGCGTGCCAGACGTCGTTCTGAGCGCTGGGGTAGGTACTAGATAATCGGGTTGGATCCAGTCCCACACGGGGCCTCAGTCTCAATCCCCGTTTTACAGATGAGGCCCAGAGAAGCGAAGCGACTCGCCCGAGGTCACCCGGCAGACAGGTGGCGGGGCCGGGACGAGAACCCAGATCCGTCCGCCTCCCGGACCCGGGCTCTAGCCACTAGGCCACACTAGCTGCTTCTCCCTGCCGCGGCCCAACCACCCTGGGTGCCGGGTTCGAGACGCCTCGGACGACAAGGTTAGCGGGGGGGGTCTCACCTCAGAGGGCTTACGATCTAACCTGACCGAGGGCACCGGAAGCCCCAGCGCTTAGTACAGAGCTCTGCACGCAGGAAGCGCTCGATAAATACCATTGAACGGAGCCACGGGGTGCTCTGCTAAGCGGGGGGCTGGAGACCCGGGGGCCGAGGCCAGCACCGGCCTTCCACCTCGACCGCAGTCTTTCCCCTCGGGACGAGGCACCGTTGCCCAGGAGGGGCAGAGACCCCCCCCCACCGTGGGCCGAGGGCCGGAGGGGGCCCTGTGGCCCGGGCCCACGCCGCCCCCTCGGTCTCCTGCGGGACTCCCCCCCGAGCCCGGGCTCCGTCCAGTTCAATCGACGGTATTTGCTGAGCGCCCGCTGTATGCGGGGCACCGTGCTCGGAGCGTACCCAGGAGAGCGTAGAAGTGCGACGGGACTGGGGGGCGGGCGGGGTGCAGGAGAGGACTCTCAGCCGCCTCCTCTCCGGAGCCCGGCCGGGAGCCGGGATGCGGCTATTTCGAGGGGCCGGGTGTGCTCCCTTCAGCAGGAGCGGGCTTCCAGTTTATAATGCCGGGCTTGGCGTTGCAGAGAAAGAAGGAACGGTGAAGTTGCTAATAATGGTATAAAAGAAAATATGCTACATCTGTTATGGATAACAGTACAAAATTAGCTGCTCACACCTCTGACACCCAAGATGTCTTAACTTAAAATACTCCTTGGCTTCCTTTACATAATTTACTGATTATATTTAAGAGAAATACAATTTTGCAATTACTGTTCTTTCTAGTGTGATATCTATGCATCATTTTCCTTTTATGTTTATATATTTCTCCTTCATTAGTGCAGTCTGAAGGGTGATTAGGATCCTTCAAACATTTTACAGAGGTTAAACGTTGATTAAGATTTAATTATTACTGTAAATAGCTTGGAATGGCATATGGTGCAAAAACCTGACATATGTGCATTTGAATAAATGAAGTGCTATTTCCCGTGATGCTCCAGGAGCTGTTTAACAGCTTTGCCGAAGGGTTATGTTACACCTCATGTTAAGATTGCTTTGATGTTATATTTTGTTGGTTTTTGCAGCTGAAAGCTAAGAACAGTTTTTCCAGTTTTTTAAAAACATTGAATATTTTAAATACCTAAATTGTTTTGCACAAATTTTTGCTAATTTGTCTAACTAGGTTAAACATTTTCCAAAGCATTTAGATTTTCGACGTGGGCTCCCCGCATTGTGTCGGCACCGGGGCCGACTCGAGGCGCGGGGAGAGGCCCCGCGGGGGCGTCGGCCGGCCGGGCGGAGGAGGCCGGTTGGCCCCCGGCGCCCCGATTCCCGCTCCCGCCCATCCGGGGGGCTTCTCTCCCCGTCCTGCCCCGGCCCCTGCCCCCAGGCCCGGCTCCCCTCGTTCCTTCTGGGCCCCCGGGGTCCCCGGGAGCCGCTAGGAGAAGCGGGACACGGAGGCGACTTCGCACTCCTCCTCCTCCTCCTCCTCCTCCCCTGCTTCCTGCGCGGAGGCAGGGGAGGACTCCTCCGGCCCTGTTGGAAATTTCCTGACAGGGCCCGGGTTACCGCTCAGTCGGTTCTGGAGAAGCAGCGGGGCCTAGCGGAAAGAGCCCGGGCCCGGGAGTCAGGAGGACCTCGGTTCTAATCCCGGCTCCGCCACTTGTCTGCCGGCTGACCTTGGGCGAGTCACCTCGCGGCTCCGAGCCCTCGGTTCCCTCATCTGGAAAGCGGGGATTGAGACCGTCAGCCTCACGTGGGACGGGGACCGGGTCCAACCCCACCAGCCCGTATCTACCCCAGTGCTCGGAACAGTAAGCGTTTAACAAATACTGTAGCGTTATTATTATTCTCGGCCCGTGCGACCCCCGTCCCCGCCTGCCGGAGAGAGAGGGCAGAACCGCGGAGAAAGGATTCCGGGAACGCGGGGAGAGCCAAATCCGGGTCGGTCTCCCGCCTTGGTCCTCCCCCGGCGATACCGGGCCTCCAGGGGTCGATGACCCGCCTTCCCTCCCCGGCTAAACTCAACCGACACGGTCTTCTTCAGTCCCTCTTCTCCTGGGGAAGACCGGAAGATCGCGGGGGGCCGGTGGGCGGGGTGGGTCCCGGAGAAGGGACGGCTGCGAGGGGTGACCTGCGGGCCGCCTTCCTCTTCGGCGAGGACGCCGACCGCTTCTTCTCCCGGCCGTGGGAGAAGAAGCCGTTCGATCCGGGCAGGACAGACGGGTCGACCCCTCACGGACCGGATCCTGATCCCCGCCCCTCCGCATTTGCTCTCTCGCAGATCGAAACGTCCCACCTGGAGCCCGAGATCGCCTCGGCCACCACCAGCCGGACCGTGGTGTACAATAAAGGTCTGTAGAGGGTGACCCACCGCCCCCGGCCCCCTCGAGGAGAGGAGAGGATCCGGTGGCGGGGGAGAGGAGCGGGATACTCCCGCCCACCACCGGGAAGTAATCACAACCCGGTCTTGGAGACAATCCCCACACATTCTTCCTGTCGGGAGGCAGGAGAACATTAACATATTCACAGCATTCCCACCTGGCGGAGGGAGAAGAGATTAATCCATTAAAGTTTTAAAGTAGGGGGGAAAGTAGACGGAGGAGGAGGACTAGGCTGAAGGGGTGATCGGGTGAGCCTCCGGGCCTGGCGGGAGGGTAATTGTGAGTGCCACGGTGCACGCCCCGAAGTTGGGAATCGGCAGCGTGCAGGGGGTGGGCCCAGGCGGCGGGCTCTTCTCTGCACTTTCAGCTCCTACGGCGGGAGCTCGGTCTTAGCGCTTTCTGTGCCCGGAAGCTCGGCCCGCGTCGGCCCCGGTGAACCTGCGGGGTTGGAGGTCACCGGCCTGGGCCCCAGTCCCTGCCGAAACCCGCCCCGAGGGGGTCTGCGCGCCCCTCGACCGTCTGCCCCGACGTCCCTGACGGACGGCCGTCTGCCCTGCCCTCCGTTTCCACAGCACCCCCCTCCCTGCGTTGTGGACGGACCGACACCGCTGTCCCAGGGGAGCTTGGGGACCGGGGTCCGGGGGGATCGGGGACCGACCCCCCGTTGGGGATGTATGTAAGCGTTCCCTCCTCCTCGGGGTGGGAGGGAGGGCCCCGGCCAGTTCCCGGATGGGCAGCGCTCGGAGGAGGCCTTGGCCCCAGCAACGGGCCGGAAGCGAACGACCGTGTGAACGGCGGCGGGCGAGGTGGGCGCCGTGCTCTGCTGGCGCCTCCCACCACGGCCTCAGCCTCCGGGCTCCCCGCCCCCTCCTCCTCTCCCCGACCTGACCCACCAGGGGCCAACCGGCTGGGCTCAGACTTGGACAGTGACCAGGCCCCCCCAGGGGAGCAGCCCAGCGGTCCCGGCCGGGAGCCCAAGGAAGGCGCCCCGCGGAAGGCGGAAGAGACCCCCAGCCGGCAGCGGGGGACCGAGGTCCACAGACGCCGGGGACAAGCAGCCCACGTGAGACTGGAATCCTCTCCCGGAGAAGTGGGTTGTCCCGGGAAAAGTCACCCCGGCGCTCATCGGCTGGCGGGGGACAGGGAAGCAAAGCGATATGTGTCTCTTCAGCAGAGAAATGTCCGTGGGGGTCTGTGGCGGGTGGGGGACGGGTGGGCGGGGAGGGGGACGTGCCTGCTTCTGTCTGAACCACTCTGCTGAGGCTCTGACCCTTCCCTTCTCCCCCACCCCCCGGGCTTGGGGCCGCTGAGCCCGGCAGGGACAGGGCGAGCAGGAAGGGTCTTCACCCCTCGGGTGCGGTCGGGCAGAAAAACCCAAATCAAATGCCGAAACGCCAGTGGCCGGGGGTGAGTGCAAGGAGGTGGTGCCAACCCTCCCCTGTCTGCCCTCTGTCCCTCCCGCTGTCTCAGCATCCTCCCGTCTCCTCCGGTTCGAGAACTAGGAGAACCACCCCACGGTCCTCGGCCTGGAACGGGGTCCCGGAGTCAAGGGGCTGAGACCGGGATGGGTCAATCCGGGGGTCGCCCTTCCGTGCCCCACCCCGCCCTTCCCGTCCGGCCCAGCCTGGCCCCTGGCAGAGCCCAGGTTTCGGCGCCGGTCTTGAGGTCACCCTAGTCAGACGGGGTCTCCTGGTAGCCCTTTTCAGGGTCGGCTCGGTCCGTTCATGGGTCTGAGCCCAGTCCCGCGACTGGGGGAGGGGGACTCCACACCCTCCTTCGAGGCTCGGCCTAGGGTCTGACCCTCTTTCGGCAGCTGCCGGAACCCCCTCCCCTTTGTTCCACCCCAGGGAAGAACGGAGTGGGCCCTTCCCCAGAGGAGAGCTCTTCAGAGTTAGAGATTTAGATTCTATCGACGCCCCCCGCCCACCCCTAGGAAAACGAATGTGTTCGTGATCGTGAGAAGAATATTTCTTAAGCACGTCCTATGTGCCGAGTTCTATGTTAAACCTTGGGGTTGATTCAAGATAATCGACCAGACCCGATTCCCGTCTCACATGGAGCCCACCGTCTAAGAAGAGGGCGAGTGGGTTTTTTATCCCCGTTTTACGGATGAGGAAGAGGAGGCACAGAGAAGTGACGAGGTCACACGGCGAGCAAGTGGTTGGCGCCGGAATTAGAACCCAGGCCTCCTGACTCCCAATCCCTTGCCCCTTCCACGTGGCCTCTAGTGGAAAGGTCATCTAATCCATCCCCCAGCCTCTGAGTGGGACGGACCCTCAACGGTCGTGCCCCATAGATGTCTGCCTGCAATTTCCGTCATTTCCCATTTCTCCAGGAAACTGACATCTCTTGCGACCTCAGCGACCTACAGGCCTGGGCCCCCAGAAAGGTCCAGCCACATTCCCAGAGTCTCGCGGCACAGCCCCAACCGGGGCGGGATTAGAACTCGAGCCCCCTAAATCCGCCGCCTCCTCCCTGGCTCTTTCGTGGGAGGAAGAGGGACCGATTCATCGTTGGTATTTATTGAGTGTTTACTGTGGGCCGAGCGGGCAGTGAGTCGGTCAGTTATATTTATCGAGCGCTTACTGGGTGCAGAGCACTGTACTGAGCGGCTGGGAGAGTACAATGCAGCGGTAAACCGACACATTCCCTGCCCACTGTGAGCTTACAGTGTACTGTTCTACGAGTTTGGGAGAGTACTATACAACAGAATTAGCAAACACATTCCCGTTACTCCTGGACTTCCTCCCCAGCCGGTGGGCCGCACCACCCCCGGTATTCGGTATTTGGGGGGGGGTCCCGTCCTCCTCCCCCACCCCTTCCCCGGGTCCCCACCCACAGAGGCCGTTGGTTCAGCCGAGTCAGGCCCGGAAGGGGAGACCCAGCACGGTGAGCTTCTGTGGGATCCGAGGTCGGGACGCGGGGTCGGGACCCCGGCGGAGCCTGACGGGTCCCCGCCCGGGACTCAGCGGTCCGGGCTCGAGCCGAGGTCAGAGCCGACCGTAGACCCCATCTCCCCGGCCTGGATTCCCTTGAATTATCCCGGAAATTCCTGCCCAAGTCGGGTGGGGGGAGTCCGGATCCTGTAGGCGGCCCCTGACCTTGGAGACGGATTCTCCCAGGGAAGCCTACCCCACTTAAACGGGAACACGTTAGACAGTCCCCACCGGTCTCCTCCCCAACGCCCATCTCCACCAATCGGTCCTATTTATCGAGCATTCGACGTGCAGAACGCTGTACTGAGCCCTCGGGAAAGAACACCACCACAGAATTGTAGAGACTGAGCCCCTCGCCCCGTCCGAAAGAAACTTCAGGCAGAGCTGGGCCGGGCACGCGCCCCCGCCAGGGCTCTGCCCGCTCTGTTGTCCTGGGGGTGAGGGGATAGGGAGTTTGGTCTAGAAGGAAGAGCTCTCCGCACCCCAAGACGAGCTGAATTCAGAATCGGTCGGCCTTGCGAGTAGCCACTGCCCGATCGTGACCGTTCCCGTTTCCTGTGGACCGATCGAGTGAAAAAGAGCGTCGGTGTCCCTGATTGCCTGCCTGCGGGGAGGGCAGGCTGGTGCTTATCTGCAAGGCTGACGGAGAAGCGTGAGGAGTGGGAGGCGGGAATCTCCAGGTTGCGGGCCGCGTCCTTCATCCCCAATCCGGGAGCCCGCGTGCGGACCTGGGTCAGAGCCGAGAGGCTCCGTCATGACCAGGCGGGGAGTTGAGGGGCTGTCCCAGTCACCCAGCGTCACGCCACCTCCCTCTGACTTGCCTTCTTGATATACTGTCGTCTTCCTAGTGAACATAACTGAGCCAGGGATCTGATGCACCAGGAAAGGAGAATACAGTTACCTCCAGTGTGGCGTAAATACGGCCAACCCCACCCCGAGCTGAGCCGGCTGAAGGATAAAACAGCCTTGCAGATAACCACCCACCCCCATCTCCTGCCAGGCGAGCGGAAAAGAACGCGGGTGACCCTGATCTCCCGCCCTCGGGCAAGGCGGGAAGCGAGGCTGGCGTGGACGGGTGGGGAAGGACAACGGTCATCCGGAACTGCACCGGGTCCTATAGATCTCAGGGTGATGGGGTCCCCCAAAGAATCCCCAGCCCCAGGGGGTGTCCCTGGGACCAAACAGGTCTGTGGAACAGACTGGTTTCCCCCATGGCGGAGGAGGAGTTGCCCTCTGGCTTCCTGGGGTCTCGGGGTACTCTCGCCGCCCCCGGCCACGTTGGCTCAATCAGAAAAGCCCCTCGGCGTCGGTCGGAGCAGAAGGGTTGGGGCGAGGGGTCGAGGCCCGAGGTGGGGTTGGGGGGAGGTCCCGGTCGATCCAAACGTCACGTCTTCCAGCTACGCTCCGATCTCCCCGGACAAGCACACGAATACCTCGGCCGGATCCAGCGGACTTTGGCTAAAGCGACGTGCATGGTCTTTTTTAACCTCCTCGGTAGACCGACCACCTTAACCGATGTAACACCGTTAGACGTCACAGAAATAAAAGCCGGTGTGTTTAAATAGCGTGGGGGTCCCGGGTCATTGAAGTGCGGGGGGAGGGCAGAAGGGAGGAGGAGGTGGCCGGGCCGGGAAGGGGCCGAGGCTCACATAATAATCGTGGTATCTGTTGAGCCCTTACCGTGTGCCGAGCACTGTACTAAGCACTGGGGTAGATACAAGCTGATCGTGTCGGATACGGACCCCGTCCCACACTGAACTCGGTCTTAATCCCCATTTTACAGATGAGGGAACTGAGGCCCAGAGGAGCGAAGTGACTTTCCCAAAGTCACACAGTAGATGAGTGGCAGAGGCAGGGTTAGAAGCCAGATCCTTCCACCTCCCAGGCCCGGGCTCCATCCACTAGGCCACGCTGCTTCTCACCTGGGTCTCGAGCAGATCGACTCCCCTTCTCCCACCCGGAGGTAGCCCTAGGCCCCAGGGATCTCCAGATCCCTTCCTGAGCCAGCGCGGTCTTCCCGGATCCTCTCCCGGGCCTGGGCTCCGGCTGCTGGGAAGTTCCAGGATGAGGGAACGCCTCAACCAGCCTCCGTATCCCCCTCGGTTCTGACTCTTCCCCGTCCCTGCCTCATCAGCCCTGGCCCTCCGAGAATGGCCAAGATGCCCCCCAAAACATAGCTGGGAGAAGGGGCCCGCCGCGGGGCAGGGAGCCCTGACCTTAGACTGGAAGGTCCCTCCAGAGGTCATGTCAGCCAGCCCCCTGCCTCCGCAGGAGCAAGCCCCAGGTGGGCCAGAGCGCTGTACCAGGCTGAGAGGGTTTCGGAGGGTCCGCGACGGGCAGGTTCGATCTGGATTGGCTTCCCGGAGGAGGAGGAAGGAGGTATTAAACTCGTTGTGGCCAGGGAATGTTACTGTATATTCATTCAATCGTATTTATCGAGCACTCACTGTGCCGATCACTGCACTAATCACTGTTTACTGTACTCTCCCAAGCACTTAGTGCAATGCTTTGCACACCGCACTCCATAAATACCATTGAATGAATAGAAGCAGGTGGGAATGGAGGAGGAGCCTGGATGAAGACTGTGAGCCCCACGTGGGACAACCCGATTAGCCTGTATCTCCCCCAGCGCTTAGAACAGTGCTCTGCACATAGTAAGCGCATAAACAAATTCCAATATTATTATTATTTTTTAAAAAATGTAAAAAAGGATGGCATTTGTTAAGCGCTTACTATGTGCAGAGCACTGTTCTAAGCGCTGGGGAGGCTACAGGGTGATCAGGTTGTCCCACGTGGGGCTCGCAGTCGTAATGCCCGTTTTCCAGATGAGGTCACAGAGGCACAGAGAAGTTAAGTGACTTGCCCAAAGTCACACAGCTGACAAGCGGAGGAGTCGGGAGGCCTCAGTGACCTCATAAGGGGATAATTCATTCATTCATTCATTCATGACCTCTGACTCCCCTGACTCTTTCCACTGAGCCACGCTGCTTGGACAGTGGATGTCTAACCACTCTCCTACCTGCCCCGAGATCTGATTGTGCCTCACGGCCCGGGGGAACGAACCTCTAGCTCCTCCCTACCCCTTCCCAGAGAGACCCCCGCCCACCCCAGGGGACCCCCTTAGGCCACGGAGCCTTGGTTTGGGAGTGTCCAAGATTAGGCCCCTGAGGGAGCCATGACTCACATCCTTTGCTGGTCCCACAGCAGGCAGAGTCAGGATTAGAACCCAGGTCCTCCTGACCCCCAGTCCCGGACTCTAGCCGCTAAATCACGCTGCTACTCACAAGCGTCTCGGACAGATGGAATTCCTTTTTCCCCCAGCTTTGTCCTCTGACCTTTCCCAAAGGGAGCCCAACCGCCCACCTCCCCGCACCCCCTCCTTGGAAACCTGCCCCTCTAGACTGTCAGCTCGCCGGGGGCCGGGGACGTGTCTGTTTACTGTTCTTTCGTCCTCTCCCGAGCGCTTAGAACGGTGTTCTGCACACGGTAAGAGCTCAGTAAATGCGCTTGAATTGAGTGAATGAACCTGATTCCCCTCTCTCTGCTAGGAACCGGTCAGCGTCCGGCCCCTTTTGGTCCAGAAGACCACCTCGTCCATCCCCCTGTCTCCAGGGCCTAGCAGTACGGCCTAGTGGATTGAGCGCAGGCCTGGGAGTCAGAAGGACCTGGCTTCCAGTCCCGGCTCTGCCACTCGTCTGCTGTGTGACCTTGGGTAAGTCGTTTCACTTCTCAGGGCCTCAGTTCCCTCATCAGTTAAATGGGAATTAAGACTGAGAGCCCTATGTGGGACAGGAACCGTGTCCAACCAGATTATCTTGTATCTACCCCAGAGTTTAGAACAGCGTTTGACACAGAGTTAGCGCTTTAACAAATACCATAAGACCAGCCCAGAGGCATCTTTCTCCACAGTGTTCACGGCTCTCCACAGGAGAAAGCCCCACCCTTCCACCAGGAGCCTCCCATCCCTGGGCGGGCACCACCACCCTTCCCACTGGGAAACTCTTCCTCCCGTCTAACCTCAGTCCCTCCCGCTGCAGTGTCCCTGGTTCCCTTTCCGAGGTCAGACAGATCCCAGCTGGTCCCTCTCCTGTTTCTCCTCTGGGCTGTCTCACGCAGTCTCCCAAGCTCAGCCCCTCCGTGAACTCTTTCCCCTCCAAATCTCCCCTTCGTGGCTTAGTGGTTAGAGCCCGGGCCTGGGATTCGGAAAGACCTACCACGAGCCTGCTGTGTGACCTCGGGCCAGTCACTTTACGTCTCTGGGCCTCAGTGACCTCATCTGTAAAAGGGGATCATTCGTTCATTCAATAGTATTTATTGAGCCCTTACGATGCGCAGAGCACTGTACTAAACGCTTGGAATGTACAATTCGGCAACAGATAGAGACGATCCCTGCCCAGTGACGGGCTCACGGTCTAATTGGAGGAGACGGACAGAAGAGTGTGAGCCCCACCTGTGTCCAACCCCATTATCCCAGTGCTTAGAACATGCCTAGGCTTGCCCGCTCACAAGAGCCCCTCTAGACGGTAAGCTCTCTGGGGGTCAGGGAATGCGTCTCTTTAGTCTGTTGTCCTCTCCCAGGCGCTTAGTGCAGTGCTCTGCACACAGTAAGTGCTCAACAAATACGACTGCTTGAGGAGTAGCCAATCACTCCCACCTGCATGTACTCCTTCAGACCGGCACTCTCCCAGCTGAGCACTTAACTACACACGCAGTCCCAAAGTCTTGCTCATAGATGCACACGGTTGTGCACACGCAGTCCCAAACTCCCCCCCCCCCCCCAGACACGCACACACACAACAGACACACACACACAGGCGAGCACACCCAGCAAACCTAGGCAACAGATGGGATTTCAGCTAATTGGGTAAACCTGTTCCCGACTGCCTGGCCACCAAATGGCAACAGCCAACTTGCCTTAAAATACAAATACACAGCCCTGGCTCTGCTCGCCGCCGGGCCCAGCCTCCGGCGGCCACGGCTGGCCGGTAGCCGCCTCCAGCCCAGGCCGGGGGTGCCCAGGACCCCCGTCCCCCCTCCCCAGAGCCGTTTCGGCCGGGCGTCTCAGAGTCAGACCCCGGGCCCGACTACATACCGCCTTGGGAATCCAAACCCGTTGCCGAGGCAGGGCGCTGGACGGGACGACCCCTCGCCAAAGATGTTCCGGAAGCGGTTCCCCGAAGGACGAGACTAAAGATCGAGGACTATCTCCAGACTGTAAGTTCGCCGTGGGCAGGGGACGTGTCTATTTATTGCCATATTGTACTCTCCCAAGCGCTTACTGTATTCCGCACAGAGTAAGTGCTCGATAAATACGATTGAATGAATGATTAAAGAGATCTCCAGCCCTTCGGGCTGACAGGAACCTCTGTAGGTCATCTCGATCATCCCCCGTCTCTGTCCGGGACTACCTTCCCTCTCCGGCTCCCCACTTCCTCCAGTACACCCTAAAACCCTGCAGAGAAAGAGGACCCAAACCCCAGCCCCCTCTCCTTGAGCACCCCCCCACACGCAGCCAGGAATATTCTCGGCTCTCAGTCTCTCCTGCTGCCCCTTAAACGCTTAGTACAGCGCTCTGCACACAGTAAGCGCTCAATAAATACGACTGACTGAAGGGTTTCCGTCCTGGAGGAAATGAAGTTGGTCAAAGCCCCGTGGCACTTATGTCCATAACCTTGACTTAGTGGAAAGAGCATGGGTTTGGGAGGACGTGAGTTCTAATCCCGCCTCCGCCACTTGTCTGCTGTGTGATCTTGGGCAAGTCACTTAACTTCTCTGTGCCTCAGTTCCCTCATCTGTAAAATGGGGATTAAAAGTGTGAGGCCCACGTGGGACAACCTGATTACTCTGTATCTACCCCAGCGCTTAGAACAGTGCTTGGCAAATAGTAAGCGCTTAACAAATGCCATGATTATTGTAACCGTCAAGCATTTATTTATATTAATGTCTGTCTCCCCGTCTAGACCGGAAGCTCCAGGTGGGCAGGGAATGTGTCTAACTCTGTTGTGTTGTACTCTCCCAAGCACGTGGTCCAGTGTTCTGCGCACGGTAGGCGCTCGATAAATACGATTGATTGATTGAGGATCCTGTGAGGATGGGCAAACCTTTCCGCAGCCCCTCCAGCCCCATTTCAGCGAGGGAATCTGGTTCCAAAGGGTTAGTGTCTAGAGCCCGGGCCTGGGAGTCAGAGGTTAATCCCAGCTCTGCCACTCATCTGCTGTGTGACCTTGGGCAAGTCACTTCGCTTCTCTGGGCCTCTGTGACCTCATGTGGAAAATGGGGAGTAAGACCGTGAACTCCACGTGGGACGGGGACTGCGTCCAATCTGACATTTGTATCCTCCCCGTTGCCTGGCACGTAGTACGCACTTAACGGAAGGGGTTGGACGGGGGTGAGCCCCGGATCAGAGATAGATGGGATCGAGGGTCCTCGTCTCTTAGCCCTCGAAACCCCGGTTCTAAGGCTGTGACTGGGGCGACCCCTTCAGCTGGGCAACCCGGAGGACAGGGCAGAGAAGGGGGCTGGAAGGCCCTCACTCCCCCGGGCACCAGAATGCTGGATATTCGAGTGGGGTCCGGGGGGAGGTGAAGGGGGACGTAAAGGGGTTGAGGTGCAGAAACCGTGACTTCTAGACTGTAAGCTCGTTGTGGACAGGGAATGCATCTGTTTATTGTTGTATCGTACTCTCCTGAGCGCTTGGTACAGTACTCTGCACACGGTAAGCGCTCGATAAATACCATCGACTAAAATGAGCCGGGCGCCGGAGTGCTGAGCGAGGGAACGTGGGAAGGGAGAGGGGAGGGCGAGAAGGGAGAGGAAGCGGGGGGAACGTGACCCCATCTACCAGCGGCCCCCAGGCCCCGCCTCGCTGCTGCCCGACCAACCAGGATGGGTTAGGCGGTCTCGGGATCGTGGGGGGCCACAGCCTGGGGCGGGGTTCTCCGAGCTCAAATCCAGCATCTCCTTGACAGGCGCCTTAGGGCTGTTCCCTGGAGCCCACCCAAATCTTCCGAATTAGCAAACCTGGCAGCGCCGGGAGTCGGAAAATAGTTCCATCCTCATTCCATATTTTGGAAGCACACGCGAGGCTTTATTAATTAACTCCCAACACCAATATTTACAGTCTGGAGAGACACAACACAGGGGAGACATTCAACAGGCCCTCGCCCCCGTGGCCGCGACCGGGGACAACCCCCAGATGGTGCGGGGAATTGGGGGGAGGGAGGGATTTAGGACACGTCCCCGTCTCGTTCCGGGGAACTGACGCCTTCTCGCCTCGTCGAGATCTGGGTCGGCCCCCGCAGCCATCTCGGTCCATTTCGAGCCCGCCGGGGGTTGGTCTGACGGGGCCGACAGGGCCCAGAGGTCAATCTCATTCAACCCTCTGCCTCCTAGTAAGGGGTCCCTCAAAGTGGCAGAGCTGGCTGGCCTCCCTTGACCTCGCTCCAGACTTGAAGGAGCCCGGGGGTGGGGGCCCAGGGGGTGTGAGTTGAGCCTTGCGGAGGAGAAGGAGGAGATGACGGATCAGGGGTCTGTACTTTGTGACCCCAGAACTCGCCAACTTCCTCCTGACACTCGATCCCCTATAGTCCAGCCTATAGGGGATAGTCGGGGTCTCAGGGTCTCTGCTGTCTCCCCTGCTCTCCCCATACCGTCCCTGCACCCCAGGCTACAGATGGTCAGGATTCGGTTGAGGGCACCGTGCTCTTGGCGAAGAGCAAGACTGACCTGTGACAGAAAAGACTGTGCGTAGATTAAAGGAAGATGGAAACCGGGTTGGGAGAGGTTATGAGGTTTCTCATAACCAAGAGATCCAGAAGGGGATGGGGCAGGAATGGACATGATGACCTCCGAAGGCTCTGCGAGACCCTTCCCCTAAGCTCCCCCCGTCTCCAAACTCCCATCCTCCCGCCGCCACGGCTCCGGCCCGTAAAAGCTCACCTCTTCCCCAGGGGCGTTACGGGGTCCTGGATAGGGGGCTGCCTCCCCTTCCCCAGCCAACACTGGCTGATCAGGCCTTGGAAAGAAAAGCAGTTTGAACCAAAGAGAAATCGGGTTGCAGACCACATCAAAATGGATGAATCAGGCCTGCTCTCCCCTGGACCCTAGACTTCCTCTTCATCGAGACTCCTGGATTTCCTTGCCCAAACCGGTCTCAACCTGAGCTGTTTCCTCGAGCTGCCCAGATGACCTCACCCGCTTCCCCGCGGCCTCGTCCCCGATCCACCCTCGACGACTGATTCCGGCCGTGGCCGCGGCAGATTCTAAACTCAGCAGCTGTGAGCCGGCCTTCTTCCCCCGCCCGACTCCCTCCCTCCCGGCAACGCCTGCTGCCCCATCTGAGCTCCCCCGATTGTGGACCAGGTTGACCGTGTGGATGCCAGGATGCCCTGCTCTGTACCATTCACCTGCCCCCTTCCTCTTCTCCATTAACCTAGGTCCTCTAGAGAGTTGCCAGAGAAACCGCCGGCCATTCTGGGAAGCTTGAGGGCCGGACAGAGGCCTGGAATCCGGCAGGTCCACCCCCCCCCCCCCCACAGCTCTGAGGCTGACCAGCCCTTCCCCTCCGTCCAGGCCCTCGGGCTACCACCAGCTTGGGTCAGGAGGGGCAGAATCTGGAAAGAAGAAGGGCAGAGTCCCAGGGACAGGGAGGGCAGTCTGCCCATCTAAGAAATAATTTATAAGCGAACATCGGTGATTTCTGAGTCGACGGCTTCGACACCCTTTCCTGAGGGGCATGTCCCCAGCTCCCCCCTCACGTTAGTCCACTCGCCCATCGGATGCCCCCTTGAGCACGGTGAACAGGTCGGGGGAAGCGAGAGTCCGCCCCTACTCAGAAAACAAAGGTGAAACCAAAGCATCCGATTGGCCCTGGACACAGGCCGGGCAGGGGAGGCGGCAGATGACGGTGTCTTCCCCTAAAATCTGGGGGAGGCTCTGGTCAAGCCCACCCCTCCCACCGTCCCAGGCCTGCCGGGGGTACCACGGGACTCAGACACAAAATCCAGAAAACATGGGGCTGTGAGCTTTCTTCGCAGTTCTTTCAAGCGTCCTGATTCCGCTGTGGAGGACGGTCCCGGCTGGACGCGCTGTGAGGTTGACCGGAGTCTCCGAGGGAGGAGGCGGTAGCTCAGACTCTTCTGCCTTTTCCAAACCTCAGCTCGCCCTCTCTACGGAGGAGACTGGTTCTAGCGGCTGGAGGAGAAGAGAGAGGGGCCGAAGCGGGACAGAGCAGCAGGATCGAAACCACTTCAAGCCGCCTGGAAACTTCTGCTCCTCAAACAGAGCACCCAAGGCCCTCCAACTCTAGCCTCGTGGCTGTTGATGCAGGAATGGTGTCAGAGTATCCAACCCCAAGTGGAGAGAGAAGGGGGAAGAGGGAGGACCGTCCAGATCCCGAGACCCCCGGTTCGGCAGCTCCTCGGACTTCACTGCTAAACCTCCCCTGAGTGAATTGCTGGTGGCCGCCCCCTGCCCCGTAATCCTCTGCGGCCAGGCCTCAGCGGCCCGGCGTAGGCCGCCAAATCGCAAAAGATGGTGACAACTGGATGCTCACGGAGAGGAGATGCAGATTTAAAGACAGCAAGCGGCCGACAGAGCCCACTAGGACTCCTCAAGGTATCACTAATTAGCATCATCTCAGCCCTTTCGTAACCAGCAGGTGGTTTCTCTCTGTTTATTAGCTTAAGCTAAAGGGTGTGCACATCTGTGTGTTTTCGCAAGAGTTGCTTCTAGGATTGCAAACTCTGTCAACGGAGGAAAGTAACTCCGGTGGATGCGGGGTAGAGAGGAAAAACCTGAGAGTCGTGAAGTAAGTTGCCTAAGCACTCGGACGGCAAGGGAGAATACAAAATAAAGAGTTCTTTGAACCTCCAAGGGGAAGGGGCCGGCGACCTTAGCTTAAGTGAAGAAACAGACGAGACGGAACTTTCAGATCATGCTCGTGAACCAGGGAGAGCGGGAAAGTAAGTTTCTGATGGTCTACCCTGCCCTCGACCTTTGACCCCTCGGCCTCACGAGATTTCTTCCACCGGGGCCCGTTCTGGGCGCTCTCCCGCGCCAGCGGACCTCCCCTCGTGGGGGTCAGGGTCGCCATCCCCTCGGACCGCTGGGGGAGAAGGGCCAGGGAGACGGGGGGAAGAGGCCGGAGGGTAGCGAGGGGAGAGTTAGGGGTGTCCTTCCCTAACTATGAGGGAGTGGGCCCCGGAAGGACCTCTGGCAGACGGCAGCTCCGAGCCACCCGGGCCGGGACGAGCCACGGGGTCGACCGGCTTGTGAGGGGCGAGGGGGCCTCGCTCGTGGTCTAGCGGCCTTATGAGTCTGACCCCCGGCCTAACGACCCCTCCCACCCAACCCCACCTCTTATTCAGAACCTATACGACCCTACAGGAACACACACACAGCGATGGCCACTAAGCCTAGGACGGGGACCCGGAGAATAAATTAAAATCGAAACACGCTTCTCGGAAGAAGAAATAGATGGAATGAAAACAAAAGGAAACGGCGGGGCGGTGTGGACGCCCCGGGGGGGTGGAGCAAAGGCCGGGCTCCCCCGACCCATCTCCCTCTTCCACAGAGACCCTCCCCCATTGCCCCACTGAGAAAGCAGAGTCCGACGGGGGATGGTAGTGGGGGAGGAAGGGAGGGTCACTCCGCTGGGCTCCTCAGGCCCTCCGGCCCCAAGCCGCGAGGAGGAGAAGGGCAGTGACTTGACTTCAACTTGGCCTCAGGGAGCCCCTCGGCTCCGTCCAGTCGACGGACACTCCTCCCCCCTCCTCTCATTGGTATCTCCGCTGCCCTCCCCCCATCTCATCCCGACCCCCTCCCCCCCCCAAGGCGATCCCCCCCGCCATTAGTCATTGGACGTGACGTCAATGTCTTCCCCGTTGGACTGCTTGGTGGCCAGACGCCACCGGTTGATATGATGAGACCCTTTCTTCTTCTGGTCTGCCTCGGGCCCCTCTTCCTCCAGCTTCTGCCGTTTGTACTTCGTCCGCCTGTTCTGGAACCACACTTTCACCTGGGACCGGAGGAGGGGACAAAGGGGAGAGGCGGGGGGTTGGGGGAGTGAGGGGTGCTAGGAAGGGGTCCCTTTCTCCCTCCCTCCTCCAACGCGCGGCCTGCAGCCACCTCCTCCAGGAAGCCCTCCCCGAGCAACCTCCCTGCTCCTCCCCGCCCAGAGCACTGGGGTGGACATCTGGGTGGAGTCTCCCGGCAGGAACCGGTCCCGTCGCAGTGGAAGCCATCAGACGGGGTGACGGGAGCGGCGGGGGGTGGGGGAGGTCAGACAGAGACACCAAGAGACAAACACAGAGAGATAGAGATGAAGAGAAACGGAGGGACCGCCCGGGCCCCTTCCCGTCCGCACCCCCTCCAATCCGGCTTCCGGTCCCTCTCGCCCAGGGAAAAGGCCCCCTCTAAGGTCACCAAATCCAACAGATTCTACTCCATCCTAATCCTCCTCGACCGCTTAGTCTCCTTGATGCTATGGACCGCCTTCTTCTCCTGCCAATGCTGGTGCTTCCTTGGCTTCACTGACTCTGTCCTCTCCTGGTTAATCAGTCAATCGATCGATCAATGGTATTGACTGAGAGCAGCCAACAAGAATACGACTCTAAGCTCATTGTGGGCAGGGAATGTGACTGTTTATTGTTGTGTTGTACTCTCCCAAGCGCTTAGTACAGTGCTCTGCACACAGTCAGCGCTCAATAAATATGATTGAATGAATGAAGAAGCAGCACGGTCTAGTGGGTAGAGCAGGGTCTAGTGGCTAGAGCGCAATCCTGGGAGCTAGAAGGACCTGGGTTCGCCACTTGTCTGCTGTGTGACCTTGGGTGAGTCACTCAACATCTCTGGGTCTCAGTTACCTCATCTGCAAAATGGAGATTATAACTGTGAGCCCCATGTGGGACATGCATTCTGTCCAACTTGATTACCTTGTATCTACCCCAGCGCTTAGAACGGTGCCTGGAACATAGTAAGCGCTTAACTTACTGTGGTTTACTGTTAAGCGCTTAACAAATACCAACATTATTATTAACAAAGACCATTAAAAAAAAAGACAGACTGGTGCCCAGTGAGGCCACAGCTCATGCTCTTTCCCCTTCACCCTGCAACCCCTGACTGTCTATTTCTCCTTCCTGGGGTCCTGGAGGCCTGGGTCCCAACCCACCTTGTTCCAGGTGGTCCGCGGTGGAAGGGAAAGGAAGGAAATAGCTCCTCCCGCTCCCTTTTTGGGTCCCTTCAAGCTGTCATCTTTCCAATCGATGACCTGAGGCAGTGCCCTCAGCGACGCCCACCTCAGGTGGGCCTCAAGGTATAATAATAATAATAACAATAATTGTGGTATTTGTTAAGTGCTTACTATGTGCGAGGATTGGACTCAATCCCTGTCTCACGTGGGGCTCGCAGTCTCAATCCCCATTTTACAGGTGAGGGAACTGAGGGCCTAAGAAGTAGGGACTCGCCCAGGGCCACACAGCAGACGAATGGTGGAGACGGGATTAGAACCCATGACCTTCTGACTCTCAGGCCAGTTGGTATCCTCTCCAAATGCAGGGGGATGGATGAGTTGACCTTCCGAGGCCTCAGGATCCTACACTGTCCATGGACTGTGGGATTCTGAGTAAATCCAGCCCGTGGGGGTGAGTGGGGGGTGGAGCAGGTGGGCGAGGGGGGAAAGTGAGGTTTCCCGGTACAGAGTGCGGTTCTTCCGGGGACACTTGTCAAAGTAACCTGTCCATCCCTGGGTCTCCAGCCCGGCTGGCCCGTCCCTGATTCCAAAGACTGAGTTGCATCCCTCTGGTTCTGAAATAATAAAAGGAGTAATAACTGTGGTATTTGTTATACCCTTACTGTGTGCCAGGCGCTGTACCCAAGCAAGTCACAGCCCCCTCTCCGGTGCCCGCCTCTCCGATACCCACCTCCTTCTGCACAGCTGTCCCAAATCCCCCACCCCTGCTTTGGGCTGGGTTTGCAGTCCTATGTGGGTCCCCTTGATTCTTTCAACTGCTTTGCCAGCCCCACCCGCCTCGACTCCAGTGGATGGCTTCCCCCTGCCAGACATTTGACACAGGGCAGTGACCTCTCCCGCTGGTAGGGAGAGGAGGGAAGAAGGGAAGAGGGAGAGAAGGGGGAAGGGCGGAAGGGGGGGAGGAAGGGGAAGAGAAAGGAGGAGAGGGAGGGAAGGAAGGAGGAAGAAGAGGTAGGAGAGAAAGAGAGGAGAAACTGAAAGGGAAAGAAAAGACGGCGAGGAAGGAAGGGTAAAGAAGGATAATAATAACTGATAATAATGATAGTATTTGTTAAGCGCTTACTATATGCAAAGCACTGTTCTGATACAAGGTAATCAGGTTGTCCCACTGATTTAATCCCCATTTTACAGATGAGGTACTTGAGGCACAGAGAAGTTAAGTGAACTTGCCCAAAGTCACACAGCTGATTAGTGGCAGAGCCGCAATGAGAACCCACAACCCCTGCTTCCCGGGTCGGTGCTCTTTCCACTAAGCCACAGGGAGAGGGGAAAGGGAAAGGAGGTGGGAGGGGAGAGATGGGCAAGGATTGAAAAGGTGAGGGAAGGATCAAACATTCAATCGATCGTATTTATTGAGTACTCACTGTGTGCAGAGAACCGTACTAAGTGCTTGGGAGAGAACAGTATAACGGAGTTGGTGCCCACAAAGAGCTCACGGTCTAGAGGGGGAGGCAGACGTCAGTATAAATAGATAGATATTGCATAAGTGTTGTGGGTCTGAGGGAGGGGTAAATAAGAGGTGCAAATGAAGGGGAGGGCAGAGAGAGCCCTCTGACCACGGAGCACACCCGGTGAAAATCCAGACACTGGGCTGACCTCATCCATTCAAAATTCATCCTCACCTTAATAATAATAATTATTACTGTGGTGTTCGTTAAGCACTTACTATGTGCCAGAATTGTTTTGAACGCTGGGGAGATACAAGTTAGTTTGGGACACAGTCCCCGTCCCTGGGGCTCTCAGTCTTCAACCCCCTTTTCCAGATGAGGTAACTGAGGCCCAGAGAAGTTAAGCGACTTGTCCACGGTCACACAGCAGATACGTGGCAGAGCCGGGATTAGAATTCACATCCTCTGACTCCCAAGCCCATGCTCTTCCCACTAGGCTATGCCACTTCCCGAGTTAACTCTCCCCTCTCCTCCTGACGCCAAACTTCTCCATTCTCAATGATTCACTTGCCCATTGCTCCAACTGTTTCTGACTTTTAGCTGCCTCCTCAAGCCCCCTGCCCCACTGCCTCCCAAACCTCTTGCCCCTGACAGCCTTCCATCCGATTCATTGGCAAAATTAAAACCATCAGGCATGATCTCCCTGAAATCTCCCCCTTCTCTCTCCACTCCCTCCCTCCTGCCTCCTCCCTGACTCTCCCATCTTTCCCAGCCAACCGTCAGGAGATCTCCCATCTCCTTTTAAAATCTACCTCTCCACCTTCACCTCTGAACTGATCCTCGTACACCTTGTTAAAACACTTATCCTGCCCTTTTTCCCTCCCTGACCGCCGCCTTCAACTCCCCGCACTCCAATGGCTCCTTCCCCGCTGTTATCAAGCAGGTCCATTTTTTCCTATCTTAAAATTAAAAAAAAACTCCCTGCTTACAGATGCTTCCTCCTCGACCTTTTAGTCTCCTCGATGCTGGGACCTCCACCTTCTGCAAACACCTTGCTTCACCCACTCTGTCCTCTCCTGGTTAATCGATCGATGGTATTAATGGAGTGTATACTGTGTGCAGAGCCCTGTGTTCAGTACTGGGGAGAGTACAGTACCACAGAGTAGGTGTAGACAGTGCCTGTCCACAGGAGTTTACAGATTAGAGGGAGAGACAGCTGGATATGAACGTAAGTGCCGTGGGGCTGGACGAGCTGTGGATACCGAAGTGCTTAAAGCCTACAGGCCCGAATGCATAAACAACACAGAAGGGGCGGCTTAGACCGGGAATCGAGGGCTTAGGTGGGGAAGGCTTCTTGGAGGAGGTGTGATTTTAGTAGGTCTTTGAAGATGGGACCAGAGATGGCCAGTCAGCTATGAAGTGGGAAGGAGTTCCAGGCCAGAGGGAAAACATGGGCAAGGTAGATGAAAGTGAGATAACAATAATGTTGGTATCTGTTAAGCGCTTACTGTGTGCCGAGCACTGTTCTAAGCGCTGGGGTAGATACAGGGTAATCAGGTTGTCCCACGTGAGGCTCCCAGTTTTCATCCCCATTTTACAGATGAGGCAACTGAGGCACAGAGAAGTTAAGCGACTTGCCCACAGTCACACAGCTGACAAGTGGCAGAGCCGGGATTCGAACTCATGACCTCTGACTCCCAAGCCCGTGCTCTTGCCACTGAGCCACGCCGCTTCTCTACAGTGAGATAGAGTGAATAGGTTGGGTTGCCACGGAAAATCAGCGAGATTAGGTAGGAAGGGGAGAGTCAACTGAGTGCTTCAGTTGTGGTAGTGGTAAGGAGTTTATCGATGTCATAATTATTGAGCACTTACTGTGTGCAGAACACTGTACTGAGCGCTCAGGTGAGTACAATATAACAGCTTTGGTAGACATGCTCCCCCTCCATAAGTAGCTAACATTCTAGAATCTGATGTAAAGGTAAGTGGACGGGCGACCTTTGGGGGTTTTTGAGGAGAGGGGAGATTTGCACTGAACGTCCTTTTCCGCAAAAATGATCCGGGCAGCAGAGGGAAGTCTGGACTGGAGAGGGGAAAGACGGGAGGCCGGGAAGTCGGCAAGGAGGCCGATACGGTAGTCGAGATCTGATGAACGCTTGGGTCAGCGAAGCCTCAGTTTGGATGGAGAGGAAAGGGCAGATTCCAAAGACAGTGAGAAGGAAGAAAGGACCGGATTTGGTGATGGACTTAAATATGTGGATCAGATGAGAGAGATGAAGCCACGGTTACAGGCTCGTGAGACAGGGAGGATAGTGGTGTTGTCCACAGTGATCGGAGAGACAGAAGGAAGACAGAGGTCGGGTGGGAAGACTCATGCTCTTATTCAACCTTAAAAGAATGGTTTCAGTCACCCTCTTCCATATGGGGAAGATTGGGATCGTGTATATTTATGCCAGGAGAAATTATCCACGTAATTAAATTATCCACGTATTCATTGGCCTCTTCTGACCCTCTCCAGGTACCCTGCCCAGGAACTAGCATCTCTGTGCGGGGTACACCTCCAAGGTAAACAGCACAATCTGGGGACGGGGGCAACTGTAGTGCAGTTTTGGAAATCTTTTTTGCCAGAGAAGCAGCCTCAGAGGGCTGCTAGAGTGCACAGATCGTGTTCTCGCAGTGAGTCATTCCCTTCCTCGGCGGTTCCAGGAGAGAAAGCGATGGTTAGTGGAAAGATCACAGGTCAGGGATTCAGGACTCTCAGTTTCTAATCTCAGCTCCAACCCGTGCCTGCTGGGTGAACGTGGGTGAGTTGCTTAACCTCTCTGAGCCCTCATCTGGAAAATGGGGATAAAATGGACTGTGAGCTCAATGTAGGACCCTGTTAACCCCCTAGCTACTCTGGCAAAGTGCTTCCTAAATGCCAGAATTTCACTTCGCCCTTGGAAACTGGGGAAGTGAGGCCAACGGGTGAGATTGGAGAGACGTTGAAGGCTCCTTTAGCTCTTCCTGGGAATTCCAGAATAAAAGCACGCCTCCTCCGAGAGGCCTTCCCCGACTAAGCTAGAAGCGGCGTGACGTAGTCGACAGAGCACGGGCCCGGGAGTCAGAAGGTCATGGGTTCTAATCTCGGCTCCGCCACTGGTCTGCTGTGTGACCTTGGGCGAGTCACATCTCTGGACCTCAGTGCTTCATCTGTCAGATGGGGATTAAGACTGTGAGCCTCAGCTGGGACGGGGACTGGGTGTAACCCGATTTGTATCCCCCCTCATCACGTAGCACAGTGCCTGGCACGTAGTAAGCGCTTAACAAATACCATAATTTTTATTAATTATTATGATTAAGTTCTTAATTCCTCTTTTCCCACTCCCACCGCAACACAATTCCCATACTTCCCTGCTCTAACACCAACCACTTTCCCTCCTCTCACCTCTCTCACTGTCCACCTCTTGCATACACCCTCCCTCTTGCCTGGAACTATCTCCCCCGTAACATCGGACAGACCCTAACTCTTCCCCCTTGAGAGCCCTGCTAAAATCAGCTTTCCACCGGGAAGTCTTCCCTGATTAACCTCTTATCCCCCCCACCCCCCGTCACCCTCTTCTCCCTCCTTTCTTTGACTCCCAAGGACTTCGGTCTTCTAAGCATTTTCATTCAGTGGTATTTATTCATTCGATCGTATCTGATACCCACCCCCAACCCCTCAACACTTTTGTCCATCTCCTCAGACAATGTCGCTTCCCCTCTTGGGCAAGTCTCTGGGCCTCAGTTCCCTCATCTGTAAAATGGGGATAAAGACTGTGAGCCCCACGTGGGGCAGGGACTGCGTCCAATGCGAGTATCTTGTATCTACCCCAGTGCTTTGATAGGTGACTGGCACATAGTAAGCACTTAACAAATACAATTTTATTATTATTCTCTTTTAATGTCTGTCTCCCCACATAGACACTGAGGGCAGTGGACGTGCCTACCGACTTTGCTGTACTGTACTCTCCCAAATGCTTAGTATGGTGCTCTGCACCCAGTAAACGCTCAATAAATGCCCCTGATGGATGGTTAGAAGGGGAGGACAGGGGCTGGATGGAACCTGCTTGGGAAGAAGAAAATTTCTACAAGGTGGGAAAGAGGGTCTAGAAGCAGGAAATGACCCTCCGCAGAGCTACCCCGGTGGGATCTGGCATCCAAGAGTAAAAATAAAAGCGCCTGCTCTCTCGGCTCGTTAGGCGGCTGATAAATATAGCCTCCCGAGCGGGGGGTCCGGGGCCATGCCGCGGGTGGAACAGCTCAGAGCTGCGGGGAGGCTGGCGAGAGGAACCCCAGCCCTCGAGAACTCCTCCCCCCAATGAACTGCCCTGCAACGGGGAGGGGGGTGGGCCAGATGGGGTTGGGGGAGCCCAGGCCGGCCTTCCTTCCATGACCAGTGGGCAGGGACTGTCTCTATTTGTTGCTGAATTGTACTTTCCAAGCGCTTAGTACAGTGCTCTGCACGCAGTAAGAGCTCAATAAATACAATCGAATGACTGGTGGGGTGGCCGGGGATAGCTTGGGGACGGGGGGCGATTCGTTTCATCAAGCACCAGGGTTCAGAGAGGTGGCAAAGGCAGGTGGTGAATGCGGTACTCCAGGCGGGGGCTGGGGGGGCGGTCTGTAAATACGGTAGTAATCGTGGTATCTATTCTGTGCTTCCTACAGTCCAGACACTGTGCTAAGCTCTGGGGAAGACCCACTACAGTCATTCATGCATTCATTCGATTGTATTTATTGAGCATTAAACTGTGTGAAGAGCACTGCCAGGGAGAGTACAGTACAACAATAAACAGACACACTCCCTGCCCACCACGCGCTTCCAGCCCCCTCCCCAAGCTGCCAGGGCCAACTAGTAATAATAAATAATCATCGCTGTGGTATTTGTTAAGCGCTTACCGAGTGCAAGGCACCGTTCTCAGCACTGGGGTAGATACAAGATATTGGGTTGGACACAGTCCATGTCCCACGTTGGGCTCCCAGTCTTAATCCCCATTTTACAGATGAGGTAACTGAGGCACAGAGAAGTGAAGCGATATGCCTGACGCCATACAGCAGACAAGTGGCAGAACTTTTGACTCCCAGCCCTGGGCTGTATCCACTAGGCCATGCTGCTTCTCTACAGGATTGCCCCTCCCCACTCCCCGTGAGCAAGGGCCCAGCCTGCCGTGGGTACCGAACCGATGCCCAGTCACCGGGGATGGCACCGACTACTCTCCCGTTGGGTTCCAGACCATGGCCAAAGCTTGGCACAATCTAATCATTGTGGCATTTGTTAAGCGCTCACTGTGTGCCAGGCACTGTACTAAGCACTGGGGTGGATACGAGCAAATCGGGTTGGACACAGTCCCCCGTGGGGCTCCCAGTCTCCATCCCCATTTTACAGAGGAGGTCACTGAGGCCCGGAGAAGTGAAGGGACTCCCCCAAGGTCACGCGGCAGCCGCGTGGCGGAGCCGGGATCAAATCCCACGAGCCGCTGACTCTCGGGCCCAGTCGGGACCCTTTCTGGGGTTGGAGGAAGGTGGGTGGGGGAGAGGCTGAGCCCTGGGCTTGGGCAGGGGGGCATCCAGACTCCTCAGCTAAGGGGCAGGGGGCTCCCAGGAAACCTCTTCCCCGTCTCTGGCGCCCGAGGCCGCTCTGAAGTCGCGTGAAAGCCAGTGACAACTCTGAGATACTATGGTGACAGGCGCTATAGAAACGGAGAAAGACGGACGGAGGAAGACACACGGAGACAGTCACCAGAGAGACAGGCCCACAGAGGATTAGACGGAAAGGGGGGGTAGGCAGAGACACAGCCCACAGAGACAGAGAGGCAAGCAGCTAGAGACGCGGAGAGACGGCTAAGAGATGGAGGCTGAAGGAGACAAAAGGAACAAAGAAGCAGTGAGGAATAGATGGAGTCAGAGGTAGAGATGGGGCAGAAACAATCAGAGAAACGGGTGTAGATGAAGGCAGGGACAGAAAACGGACCCAAGAGGGAGGCCGGCGGAGACGGAGACCAAGTCAGAGACGGAGCCGGGACCCCAGGGTCGGACGCTGCTGGAAGGAGAGATGGGACCTAGGGGCTAGTCGGGAGGTAGCGTGGCCTACTGCCTAGAGGCCGGGCCTGGGAGTCAGAGGACCTGGGTTCCCATCCCGGTTCTGCTGTGTGACCTCAGTCAAATCACTTCACTTCTCTGGGCCTCAGGTCCCTCCCCTGCAAAATGGGAATTCGATACCTGTTCTCCCTCCTACTTAGACCGTGAGCCCCGGGAGGGACCCGATTATCGTGGCTCAGTGGAAAGAGCACGGGCTTTGGAGTCAGAGATCATGGGTTCGAATCCCAGATCTGCCACTTGTCAGCTGTGTGACTTTGGGCCAGTCACTTAACTTCTCTGTGCCTCAGTTACCTCATCTGTAAAATGGGGATGAAGACTGTGAGCCCCAAGTGGGACAACCTGATTCCCTTGTGTCTACCCCAGCGCTTAGAACAGTGCTCTGCACATAGTAAGCGCTTAACAAATACCAACATTATTATTATTATAATTACATGGCCTAGTGGATAGAGACCAAGCCTGGGAGTCAGAAGTGGAGAAGCAGCGTGGCTTAACGCAAAGAGCCCGGGCTTGGGAGTCACAGCTTGTGGGTTCTAATCCCAGCTCCGCCACGTGTCAGCTGTGTGACTTTGGGCAAGTCACTTTGCTTCTCTGTGGCTCAGTTACCTCATCTGTAAAATGGGGATTAAGACTGTGAGCCCCAAGTGGGATAACCTGCTTACCTTGTATCTACCTCAGTGCTAGGAACAGTGCTGGGCACATAGTAAGTGCTCAACAAATACCATTATTATTGTTATTATTATTATTCTAATCCCGGCTCTACCATTTGCCTGCTGTGGGACCTTGGGCAAGTCTCTTGACTTCTCTGGGCCTCAGTTCCCTCATCTGTAAAATGGAGCTGAAGAGTGTGAGCCCCAAGTGGGACACTGACCGTGTTCGACCTGAAGCTTGTGTCTACCCCAGTGCTTAAAGCAGTGCTTGATGCATAGTAAGCGCTTAACAAATACCGTTATTATTATTATCATTATTATCATTATTACCCCAGTACTTAGTATAGTGCTTGGCACACAGTAAACGCACAGTAAGTAGAGAAGCAGCGTGGCTTAGTGGAAAGAGACCGGGCTTGGGAATCAGAGGACGTGGGTTCTAATCCTGACTGCGCCACTTGTCTGCTGTGTGATCTTGGGCAAGTCACTTAACTTCTCTGTGCCTCAGTTCCCTCCTCTGTAAAAATGGGGATTAAAAAATGTGAGCCCCACGTGGGACAATCTGATTACCCTGTATCTACTCCAGTGCTTAGAACAGTGCTCAGCATGTAATAAGCACATAACAAATACCAAAATCATTATTATTATTATTGTTATTATTAACAAAAACCACAAATACTAGTAGTCCTCCTTGTTCCTCCGAGAAGTCGGGGGGAGGGGAGGCCGGGAGGTACGGCCCAGATCTGAGACAGGGGGATGCAAGGGGCTCCCGAATCTCTGGGGACCCTCGGTGGGAAGGCGAGGGGATGCTAGCTGGGGTATTTTCTTCTACTTTTGGAGCACTGTACCCTAGTGGAAAGAGCATGGGCCTGAGAGTCTGAGGACCTGGGTTCTAATCCCAACTCCACCCCATGTCTGCTGTGTGACCTGGGGCGAATCTCTTCACTCCTCTGCCCTTGGCTTCTCTACAGATCAGTTTCCTCTTGTGTCAAATGGGGATTAAATCCTACTCCCTCCTACCTAGATTGTTAGCCCCATGTAGGACAGGGAATGTGTCCAACCTGATCAGCTTTTATCTACCCCAGTGCTTGGGACATTGCTTGGCACATAGTAAGTGCTTAACAAGTACCATAATCATCATCATCGTCACCTTGGTCTGCCTCCTCCTGACTCCCCAGTGTCCCCATTGCGTTCACTCCCGTCTACCCTCCATCCCTCCTGCTGCGGCCCGGCCCTCCTGTTCCTCTGGGGGGCAGAGGGTTAGAAGAGGGGGGAAGAGGGTTAGCGGAATCTTCCATGAGCCTTCCCCTGTCACACCCCCCGCTCCTTGCCTTTCAGGGGTCAGCTCCCTGAGGACGTTTCTGACCTGAATAATGCAGACGAGGAACTGCAGTGTGGGTCTGGCCTTTCCCTGCAGCGAGGATGGGGAAGGTGGAGGGCAGAGAGGAAAGAGGCCAGAGGCCCCAACTCTCTCTCCCCATTCCGCGCTGCCTCGCCTCCAACCCGAACTCCAGCCCTGACTCTTCCGTTGCTTTGTTTTCCTCATTTCCTCCATCTCACGCAGCCCTCGGGCCTCCCGTCCCACTCCCCGATTCCACCCTCCCAAACCCACGACCATCCCCATGGACACTCTCTGCCAGATTTCTAGGCTCGGAAACCCAGCGACAGGAGGAATTTGCAGACACAGGAACCGAGAGAGTGAGAGAGAGAGAAAGAGTAACTAGGAGAGGAGAGTTGCCCGCCGCTTGGCCTCACCTCTCCCTAACCAGGCACAGAGTTTCCTCCGTCTCTCCGCACACCCCCCTCCTCCAACCCCTCTTACCCTCCCTCATCCCAACGGATCGGCGTGGCTAAAATCCACCCTTTCCTCTCCATTCAAACCGCTCACACGTTAATCCAAGCACTTCTCCTATCCTGCCTTGATTATTGGATCAGCCTCCTTGCTGACCTCCCATCTCCCTGTCTCTCCCTGCTCCAGTCACTTCACTCTACTGCCCCGATCATTTTTCTACAAAAGCGTTCAGTCCACATCTCCTCAAGAACCTCCAGTGATTTCCCACCACCCTCCGCATCGAACAGAAACTCCAGTTTCTGTAGGAGTTAAACCATTTAAACTGTTGGCTTTAAAACACTCAATCACCTTGCCCTCTCCTACCTCACCTCGCTGCTCTCCTACTACAACCCAACTCACAGACTTTGCTCCCCTAAATACCAACCTTCTCACTGTACCTCCATCTCTTCTATTTCTCCACTGACCCCTCACCCACGTCCTCCCTCTGGCCTGGAACACCCTCCCTCCTCAAATCTGACAATTACTCTCTCCCTCTTTAAAGCTTTATTAAAGGCACATCTCCTCCAAGAGGTTTTCTCTGATGAAACCCTCATTTCCTCTTTTTCTACTCCCTTACTGCCGTCGCTCTGATTTCCTCCCCTTATTCACACCTCCTTCGGCCCCCCAGAAATCACATACATATCCGTAATTTATTTAACGTCTCTCTCCTGCTTTGGATAGTGAGCTTGTTGTGGGCGGGGAATGTACGTACCAACTCTGTTCTATTATACTCTCCCAAGTGCTCTGCACACAGTAAGTGCTCAGTAAACTCGATTGATTGATCGATCGATCCGTCATCATCCATCCTCCCTCCACCTGGACAGAGGTCTGGCTCCCCCCGGCAATCCCATCCCCAGGCCCCGGCCGGAGGAACCGGGCCCCCGAAGAGAGATGGAGAGAGAGAGATTCAGACACACCGGTGGGAGACAGACGCAAACAGCTGGAAGGAGGTCTCACCTATGTGAGAGACACAGAACTATACTGAGGGGAGGGTGGAGGGGAAAGAGAGAGAGAAAGAGATGCAGGCACACCCCTGGAGAGAGATAGACAGAGCTGGAAAGAGGCATCGCCACTGGGAGAGTCCCAGAACTGGACAGACAACGAGGGGAAGGACGGGGAAGCCTCAGAGATTCCCGAGGTCCCCAGCCCGAGCTTTCCGGAGTCCGGCCGGGCCAAGGGGGTGGCCCAGCCGGGGTCCACCCTACCTGTGTCTCGGAGAGGCTGAGGCTGCCGGCCAACTGTTTACGCTCCGCTCCCACCACGTAGTGGTTCTTCTCGAAAGCCCGCTCCAACCGCAGCAGCTGCGAGGGCGAGAAGGCCGTGCGGATCCTCTTCGGTTTGCGGGCGAACGGTCCGTGAAGGAGCAAGGCGTCCTGCGAGCCCTCGCTTCCTGAGGGACAGGGACGGACACGCGGGCTCAAATGACTGGGTCTCCCACCCTCCTCCCCCTCCAAGATCTCAGTATTTATTAAGCGTTTACTCTGTGCCAGGGAAGAAGCATGGTGGAGTGGATAGTGGACAGTGGACGGTGGGAGTCAGGAGGTCAAGGGTTCTAATTCCCTTGTCTGCTGTGTGACCTTGAGCAAGTCACTTCACTTCTCTGGGCCTCAGTGATCTCAACTGGAAAATGGGGATTGAGACTGTGAGCCGCCCCACCTGGGACACGGGGCTGTGTCCACCCCATTTGCTTGAGCCCCTCCCAGTGCTCAGTAAAGTGCCTGGTACATAGTAGCTGCTTAACAAAAACCATAATTAGTATTATTGTTACTACTGAGCGCAGGGGTCGATACAAGGTGATCAGGTTGGACACAGTCCGAATAGAGAAGCAGCGTGGCTCAGTGGAAAGAGCACGGGCTTTGGAGTCAGAGGTCATGGGTTCGAATCCCGGCTCGGCCACTCGTCAGCGGTGTGACTTTGGGTAAGTCACTTCACTTCTCGGTGCCTCAGTTCCCTCATCTGTAAAATGGGGATGAAGACTGTGAGCCCCACGTGGGACAACCTCATTCCCCTGTGTCTCCCCCAGCGCTTAGAACAGTGCTCGGTACATAGTAAGCGCTTAACAAATACCACCATTATTATTATTATTATTATTATTATTAAGTCCCACATGGGGCTACCAACCTTCATCCCCATTTTGCAGATGAGGGAACCGAGGCAGGCTACCCCAGAGAAGCGGCGTGACCTAGTGGATAGAGCCCGGGTCTGGGAGTCAGAAGGCTCTGGGTTCTAATCCCGTTCCGCCACTTGTCCGCCGTGTGACCTTCGGCGAGTCACTTCACTTCTCTGGGCCTCAATTCCCTCATCTGTAAAATGGGGATTAAGACTGTGAACCCCATGTGGGGTGGGGACTGGGTCCAACCTGATTAGCCTGTATCCACCCCGGCGCCTAAGACAGTGCCTGGCACATAGTAAGCGTTTAACAAATACCATAGAGAAGAAGGAGCTTCTGAGCCCAGGGCTTGGCACCGCGTAAGCGCGTAACAGATAGCACATTGACTACGATGAGCATCCGGCCACCGCCTCCACAAAGGAGACAAATTTGTCTCCTCTGCAGGACGAGGCGGAGAGCTTGTGGACCTCAGGCAAGGTCTGATTCCCACCCCCCAGCCGCTGTTTTCCTCCCCTGTTACTTCCCTCCTTCTCTCCCCTTCCTCCTCCTTCCCTCTCCCATCTTCCCTCTCTGCTTTTCTCTCCCCCCCTCCACTCTGCCGTTCGATTAAACGCCACCCCAGCCCCCCCAACTCTAAATCTTCAGGGGTCTAACTGCCACGGGCAAATCCGGCCTGCTTTCCTCGCCAGGCTCCAACACTCGCCCTCTTCCTCTTTTGAAACCGGGTCTACCCTCCACTTGGAACAGGCTTGGGACCGAGGAGAAGGGGAAGAAGCCCAGCAGGGATGTGGGGGTGATATCGGCCAGAGCGGAGAAAACCACGGCTACCCCCACCCCCCAACACACATCCATACCCACCCCCACCACGGACACACACGCGTTCAGACTCACACATCCCTCCCCCGACCCACGCATGTCCTCCCCGACTCCCACATCGGCCTGGCATGGTGGATAGAGCACTGGTTGGGAGTCAGAAGACCCTGGGTTCTAATCTCGGCTCCAGCACGTGTCTGCCGTGTGACCCTGAGCGAGTCACTTCACTTCTCTGGGCCTCAGTTCCCTCATCTGGAAAATGGGGATTGAGACTGTGGGTCCCACTTGGGGTGTCCGACTCGATTTGCTCGTGTCCACCCCAGCGCTGAGTACAGTGCCTGGCACATAGTAAGCGATTAATAAATACCATCATCACTATTACTCGGGGGAGGCCGACTTGCAACAGGTGGAGGTGGAGGACTCAGAGTTGGGGCTCATCCCGTCCTCTTTCTCCCCCATCCCTGCCTCTTTGGAAAGCCAGCTGAACTGTGTATCTCCCTGGGGCCCAAGCGAGGAGCTTCGGAAGGCCTTCACTGGGATGGCCTCTGCAGCCGGCCTCGCAGGTAGGGACCAGATTTACCATCCTGCTCGGAATTCAATCCGACCTGCCCTTCTTTCAGGAGGCCATAAAAGGTTAAGAAAAAAAAGCCATAGAGGCGGGTGAGTGCAGGTTTAGCTGTGCAAATGAATACTTAAGGTTGCAGTGAAGTGCACAAGAACCCGCTGATTATTTGTCTACACCAACAAATTATCTGCGTAATAATAATCTGCGTTGTAAAGTGCTTACTATGTACCAGAGCAGCAGCGTGGCTTAGTGGCAAGAGCCCGGGCTTCGGAGTCAAAGGTCGTGGGTTCTAATTCCGGCTCCGCCACTTGCCTGCTGTGTGACCTTGGGCAAGTCACTTAACTTCTCTGGGCCTCAGTTCCCTCATCTGTAAAAATGGGGATTAAAAAATGTGAGCCCCACGTGGGACAATCTGATTACCCCTTATCTACCCCAGCGCTTAGAACGGTGCTCAGCACATAGTAAGTGCTTAACCAATACCATAATCATTATTATTATTATTACCAGCCACGGTGCTAGGAGCTGGGGTGGATACCGGTAAGTAAAGTTGGACACAGTCCCTCACCACAGCCCCGTGAGGGAGGGAAAGGCGAGTATCATGACCACTATTTCCCAGATACTAAGAAAAGTTACGTGTCTCCTCAGAGGACACGTAGGTGGCCACTCAGCTGGCTAGGGCCAAGGAGGGACTAGAAGTCAGGTCTCCTGACTCCCAGGCCCGGTCTCTTCCCACTAGACCATCCTACCTCCCCTGAGACGGCCCTGTCGAGATCCAACCCTCCGCAGCCGACCCCCCGACTCAATCCTGTTCAAGCGAATGAGGTGAGGAGGGGAGGGGGCGTAGTACGCCTTGCTTTCCGAGGAGAGGGTTAGGAAGCGAGGGGTTCCACTAAAGTTGCCCCAGCCCCGTTGCCAAGGAAGCCAATCCGGTCTACCTCGCCATTGACCCGTCGCCCACGTCCTGCCTCTGGCCTGGAAAGCCCTCCCTCCTCAAATCCGACAGACAGTGTCTCTCCCCTGGCTTCAAAGCCTTATCGAAGGCCCGTCTCCTCCGAGACGCCTTCCCCCACTAAGCCCTCCTTTCCTCTTCTCCCCCTCCCTTCTGCATCACCCTGACTTGTCCCCTTCATTCACTCCCAGCCCCAAAGTACTTATGTCCATATCTGTTATTTCTTTATGTCTATTAAGGTCCGTCTCCCCCTCTAGACTGTAAGCTCGTGATGGGCAGGGAATTGTTGATTGTTCAGTCTGTACTCTCCCAAGTGCTTAGTACACTGCTCTGCACACAGTGAGAGCTCGATAAGAACGACCGAATGCATTAATGAAGCCGATGGTCACCGCCGACGCGGGACGGGGTGGGGACGGACGTGGGATTCAGATGTCTGCTCTCTTCAGGGTCCCTGCTCTGCTTGGTGACTAGTTCATGGGAGGGATGTAAGCCCACCCATCTGCTAGCCAGCAGTTACTCCAGGGTGGGCCCGTGTGCACCTGTGTGTCTCTGTGTGTGAGTAAATAAATCATCTAGCTGGAGCATCCGTAGTCACTGTCTAATCACACACATGCACAAGCATGGTTCGTTTTTCACCCTTTTTTTTTTTTGGTATTTATTAAGAGCTTACTATGTGCCAGAAACTGTACTGAATGCTGGGGTAGATAATCAGGTTGGGCACAGTCCCCGACCTCCATGGGGCTCACAGTCTTAATCCCCATTTTACAGATGAGAGAACTGAGGCAGAGAGAAGTTAAATGACTTGCCAGAGATTTCTTTGGTTTTTTGGTAATCTTTAAGCACTTACTATGTACCAGACATTGTACTAAGCACTGGGGTACATACAAGGTAATCAGGTTGGACTCAGTCTCTGTCCCACATGGGGCTCACGGTCTTAACCACTATTTTACAGTTCAGCTGAGGGTCAGGGAAGTGAAGTGACTTGCCCAAGGTCACCCAGCAGACAGGCGGGGGAGCCGAGATTAGAACTCAGGTCCTTCCGACTCACTGGGCCACGCTGCTTAGGGGATTTAGGGCGGGGAAGAGGCGGATATTGTTTCTCCAAGTCCCCTCTCCGAACTATCCAGGGTGGGATTTAGCTGCTTTCCACACCCCAGTTAAGGTTTGGGTGGGTTGTGGGAGACTGGTTTGGCTGCTTGACGTGAGCTGAAGCGGCTCGCTGCTCCGCTAAGCGCTGTGTGCACTGATGGGAAAAAGTATTGGCGACCCAGCGACCTCGTCATTCTCTCCCAGAAATGCATTGTGTGTATATTTTTGTGTGGAGGGGCTTTTTTGCGGGAACAAAGTCCACTTCCAAAACCTTGATCTGTCAGGTATAGAGTGTCTAGAACATGTAATCCATATGTACGTTGCGTGTGTGTGTGAGGCTTGTTGTGTTGGTTTTTTTTGTTTTTGTTTTTGTGTGTGTGTGTGTGTGTATACATGTGCGAGAACATGGGTATAAAGTCTACCTCGGCCTGCAAGGTATAAAATGCCTAGAGGCAGAAGTATGTAAGCTTCTCTTCCCTCCCCTCCGGCCCCCCAGCAGTTCAGTCATTTTCTGTATTTTATTATTTATAAATATGATTATTGTTATTATTTATAGATAAATATTTACTTTCTTTTCTGTCATACCTATCTGTCATTTCATTTATTTGTATTGCCATCTCTCCCGCCCCCTCCAGGCTTTGAACTCGCTGTGGGCCGCGATTATCACTGGACTTTCCCAAGCGCTTAGTAGAGCGCTCGGCGGGCAGTGAGGGCTCAGTAAATCCGGTCCACGCCGCATGTGCGTGCACACATGTCTAAGCGCGGGTATAAAGGCTGCCTCTAAACCCTTCAGCCGCAAGGCTGTGGGCCGCGATTGTCACTGGACTTTCCCAAGCGCTTAGTAGAGCGCTCGGCGGGCAGTGAGGGCTCAGTAAATCCGGTCCACGCCGCATGTGCGTGCACACATGTCTAAGCGCGGGTATAAAGGCTGCCTCTAAACCCTTCAGCCGCAAGGTAGGGGAGGTCTTGTTTTGTGTCCAACCCACAGCGGCTCCACGGACACACCTTCCTAGCTGCAGTGCTTCTGGAAAGTGTATCGGTGCGATTTTTCTTGGTCAAAATGCAAAAATGGTCGCTGATCGCCTCCTTCCACGCAGGAAACTGGAGTCTCCAGCCTCGAATCTCTCCCGGGCCGCTGCTGCCCAGCCGGGGCGAGTTGGGACTCGTAGCCCGTGACCTTCCACTCGCTAGCCACTGGCCAAGCTAGGGAAGGAATGGGTAGGCCTCTGCTGGACTCTCCCTCCCGTTGCCGGGCCTGGTAGAGGACTGGAACCTCTCCAGGTGCCACCCTGAGAGGACCGAGCCTCAGTTACCTCGTCTGTAAAATATGGACGAAGTCTATGAGCCCCACGTGGGGCAACCTGATTACCTCAGAACGGTGCTTGGCGCATCGTAAGCCCTTAACAAATATATAACAGAGAAGCGGTGTGGCTCAGTGGAAAGAGCACGGGCTCGGGCGTCAGGGGCTGTGGGTTCTAATCCCGGCCCCACCAGGGGTGAGCTGTGTGACTTTGGGCAAGTCGTCTCCCTTCTCTGTGCCTCAGTTACCTCCTCTGTAAAATGGGGATTAAAGGTGGTGAGCCCCTCGTGGGACAACCTGCTGACCTTGTAGCTACCCCAGCGTTTAGAACAGTGCTTGGCACATAGTAAGTGCTTAACAAATACCATCGTTATAATAATAATAGCAGTGCTTGGCACATAGTAAGCGCTTAACAAATACTATAATAATAATAGCAATAATGACAGTGCCTGGCGCATAGTAAGTGCTTAACACATAGTGTAATAATGATAACAGTGCTAGGCACCTAGTAAACGCTTAACAAATACTACAATAATTATTATAATTAATATTATTATAATTAATACTTATTATTATTTTATAGGATGTCTAGATGAAGTGTATATGTACGGTGCGTGTGTATCTGACACTTTAGTCTCTAAGGTAAGGGAGATCTAGCGTGGCTTAGTGGAGAGAGCACGGACCTGGGTTCTAATCCCGGCTCCACCACTCATCTGCTGTGTGACCTTGGGCGAGCCACTTCACTTCTCTGTGCCTCAGTGACCTCCTCTGTAAAATGGGGATCGAGACTGTGAACCCCCCGCGGGACAAGGACTGTGTCCAACCTGATTGGCTTGTCCCCCCAACCCCAGCGCTTAGGACAGTGCCTGGCACATAGTAAGTGCTTAATAATAATAATGTTGGCATTTGTAAAGTGCTTACTATGTGCCAAGCGCTGTTCTAAGCGCTGGGGGGATACAAGGTAATCAGGTTAACCCACGTGGGGCTCACAATCTTCATCCCCATTTTACAGATGAGGGAACTGAGGCACAGAGAAGTTGTTACTTACCTAAAATCACACAGCTGACAAGCAACGGAGCGGGGATTAGAACCCATGACCTCTGACTCCCAAGCCCGAGCTCTTTCCACTGAGCCAGTTATAGTCAGAAATATACTAATAATACTTGTTGAGCGCTTACTATGTGCCAAGCACTGTACTAAGCACTGGGGTAGTTAGAAGTCAATCAGGTCGGACTCAGTCCCTGTCCCATTTGGGGCCTCACAGTCTTAATCCCCATTTTACAGATGAGGGAACTGAGGCCCAGAGAAGTGAAGCGCCTTGCCCGAGGTCACGTAATAGACAGGTGGTGGAGCCGGGATTAGAACCCAGGTCCTTCTGACTCCCAGGCCCGGGCTCTACCCACTAAGCTACCCTGCTTCTCGTACGCTGCGTGTCCGCGCGTGTGTGTGTGTGAATGTACACGGGAGTTCCCCCCCGAGGTTAGTTGGATAACCTGCGGGACACTGTACATTCATTCATTCAGTCGTATTTATTGAGCGCTTACTGTGTGCAGAGCACTGTACTAAACGCTTCGGCAGCCGAGCCCTCGGCCTCCTGAACCCCTCCACCCCTGCACCCCGGATCCGATTTCACCCCAGTCCCCTCCCCCTCCTCCACCTCTCGACCCCCTCAAACGCGAATACACAGGGCAGAAATGGGATGGGCCGGGGCTTTTTTTAACAATCTGTTAAGCGCTTCTTTCGGGTCAAACGCTGTCCTAAGCGCTGGGGTGGTTACAAGGTTATCTGGGTCCCTGTCCCTCATGGGGCTAACGGGTCAAAGTAGGAAGGAGGAGGATTTAAACTTTAATCCCCCTTTTGCAGTGGAGGAAACGGAGTCGCGGGGAAGTTAAGGGACTTATCCAAGGTCACACAGCAAGCAATCGACGGATCCGGGAATCCTCTGATTCCCGGGCCCCGCGCCCTTTCCAGGAGACAGAGGAAATCCCAAATCCCCTCTCCTCTTCCGTCCACAGTCGGGTCAGGTCGCCAAGCGGTCCTAATAGTCGTGATATTTGTTAAGCGCTTACTATGTTCCAGGCACTGGTTGTGCGCCCCGAGCCTGGGTCTACTATCAGCACATCCCCCAAGCCCGTCCGGGGTGGGGGCTTCCCGATCCGGCCCTGGTGGGGGTGGGGGAGGGGGAAAAGGGGGGGTCTGGAGAGCCCCTCTCTAACCTGGGTCGCCCACCCACCTTGGGGGGCTCGCTACCTCCGGGAGAACCGACTCGACGGCGGCCGGAGCCTAATTTATCATATTATTATCAAGATAATCATATTACTTGTAATAATGATGATGATGACGATGATGGTATCTATTAAGCGCTTACTATGTTCTAAGGCCTGGGGTAGATACAAAGTCATCGGGTTGACCCACGGGGGGTCACAGATTTTACCCCCGTTTTACAGAGGAGGTCACTGAGGCACAGAGAAGGGAAGAGACTCGCCCACGGTCACACAGCAGACAGATGGCAGAGCCGGGATTAGAACCCACGTCCTCTGACTCCCAAACCGGGGCTCTTGCCCCTAAGCCACGCTGCTCAGCAACAACCGCGATATTACTATTATTGATAATAATAACGCCATTTGCTGAGCGCCTACCACGTGCCCAGCCCTGTGCTAAACGCGGGAGCAGAGACAGGATAACCAGGTCGGACACCCTGCCTGTCCCGCTCAAGGCTCGGTCCGGTTTACCTGAACAACGGAAACTGAGGGCTAGAACCGTTATCTGGTAGTCAGGCGACTTATTAGACGGATAGATCCGTAGATGAAGAGATAGGCGGGACAGACAGACCGACTGATTGATTCAGAGAGAGATCGGCCGAAAGAGAGACGGTCAGAGATCGAAATAAAGAGGTGAATAAAGAGGTAAGAGACGTAAATAAAGAAGTGGAGATCGCCTAATTGATTCCAAGATTGATAGGTCCAAAGAGTCCCGGATAGAGATGTAAATAAAGAGGTAAAGACGGACAGACAGAGGGATTAATTGATTCGTAGATTGATCGGCCGAAAGGGTGTCGGATAGAGATGTGGATAAAGAGGCAGGGAGACGGGTCGACCGATTTACTCCTAGGTAGAAGGCGGCTAGAGGGATGTACAGATCTCTCGATAGACAGAAAGATGGAGAGTAAGCAGCTACCGAGAGAGGTTTGGCAGATATATTTAGTTGCCCTTGGTTCTTGAAGCCACTGACGGAGGAGATGGATAGACAGGCATGCTGATAGCTGGATAAATAGCTAGATAGCTAGCTAAATAAATTGATAGCTAGCTAGATAAATAGCTATATAGACAAATTATTCGTCCTCCTTCGGGACAGGGACTGGGTCCAACCTGGTTACCTTTGCATTATCTCACCTAGAGCTCAGTCCACTTGCTTGGCGCATGGAAGCCCTTAACGAATATTATTATTATTATTGACATATAAACATAATTACAATATTGTTCTAGTGTATTCTCCCAAGCGCTTAGTCCAGGGCTCGGCACACAGTAAGCGCTCAACAAATACGATGGATTGACGGAGTGATTGGTATACAGAAAAACAGCTAGGAAAACGAGAGCAGATTGAAAAGGTAGCCCGATGGGCAGATGGATGAATTTCTTCTCTAAAGTAACTGAGGCAAAAGCTTCTTGGTTTTCCCCAACCTCTGGCCTCTTCTGACTCTGGGGGAGGGGGTCGGGGAACAATGTAATGATATTACACTGTCCCAAGCGCTTAGTACTGGGCTCTGCGCACAGTAAGCGCTCGACAAACACGAATGATTGACGGAGGGATTGGCAACTAGGTAGGCAAACAGAAAAACAGCTAGAAAGACATGGGCAGATCGAAAAGTAGCCCGATGTGCAGTTGGATAAATACATTTCTTTTCCAAAGTAATTAAGGCAGAAGCTTCTTGGTTTTCCCAAGCCTCTTCTGACTCTAGGGGGTGGAGCAGTGTAATTATATCGTATTCTCCCAAGCGCTTAGTAGAGTGCTCTGCCCACAGTGAGCGTTCCACAAATAAGATTGATTGACGGAGTGATTGGGAGCTAGTTAAGAGAAGTGTACAGAAAAAACAGCTAGAGAAACGAGAGCAGATTGAAAAGGTAGCCTGATGTGCAGATGGATAGATAAATTTCTTCTCCAAAGTAACTGAGGCAAAAGCTTCTCGGTTTTCCCAAGCCTCCGGGCCTTACTGACTCTGGAAGGGGGAGAAGGGAGGGAAGGGGACGGGGGGTGTCCAGCAAAGAGGCAGCAGGAGAGAGGGAAATCGGATTCGCTCTCCCCACTAAGAAACAACTGTCCGTTCTTCACCTGGGTTCAGGGCGCTCCGGCCAGCAGAGAGTTGGGGGGGAAAGAGAATAGGGGGCTCCTGTCGGGTGGGAGAGTCCGGGTGACCCTCCTCTGGGCTCTGGAAACGCCGTGTACCTAGCAGTGGGCCCGACCCCCGACGGTCGTCTCTTAAGCCAGAAGGAATCGACTTCAAGGATATCTGCATCCGTCTGAGCTCGTGTGCACGAGAATAGCAGAGTGCACACACGGATGCTGCGGGGATAGGACTGGGTGTACACCGGAGCATGTAAACGTCTGCGTATAAACGGGTGGGGGGGTCGACAGAGTACCTGTGTGGCTATCTGTGTACCTATAGAGCCGAACATGCGAATGCCTCTGTGTATGCATACCTGGATGTACCCTGTACGGGTATACAGGTGACTATCCAGGCATGGACAGGTGTGTTCAGATCAAAGTGGGCGTTTGTGTTTGTACGCAGAATGTGCCGGTGACTTACGTGCAGATGTACTCGAGAGTATCTGGTCTCTAGTACAGTGCTCTGCACACGGTAAACCCTCCATAAATACGATCGATTAACTATATTAGCGCGAAGCGATAGGATAAATGAAGGAGGTATCCGGAAAATTCTAGCAAAAATCATCATTTTTGTGGCAATTTTTCAGTCGGTTTAGATGTAGGTCTGTGGCTCCTCTGGTCCTTAGGTGTTTGAATTATACGCGTATGTGTGCACAAGCAGAGGAAAGCAGAGTCGAGCAAATTAACCCGTGAATCGGACCAGTTTGGTCGTCTCTACGCTAATTTTTTTTTTTTTTAGATTGTGAGCCCTATGTGGGGCAGGGATTGTGCCCAGCCTGTTAGCTTGTGTCTATCCCGGCGTTTAGAACAGTGCTTGACACTTAGTAAGAGCTTAACAAATACCATTTTAAAATATAGAGTGATTTCACCGTCAGGGGAGTCTGCTTCGAAAAGGCGCATAATAGGTCTGACCTCAGGGAATAGTTTATCACCGACTCGGCCGCCTCTCCTCTCCTGTGCTAAACTTTCGGTGAAGATTATTTTAGTCTTCTTATTCTCCCCTACCAACTGCTTGGAAATCCTGGGGTTGTGAAGGGACGGAGAAAAAAAAAATGCAAAAGCTGTAAGCTGGATCTTTTGCGCTTCAATTCTGTTGTACTGGACCCTCCAGAGAACTTACTATAGTGTTCTGCTCATAGTAAACGCTCAATAAATACCACTGATTGATCGATTGATTTTTCTAAAGGGAAATTGCTTTTTCCTCAAACCAGGGAGTAGTATTTTTTTTTTCCTCCGCATGATGCGGATAATTGCCTCAATTTTCAACTTCTCTCTGCCGGGGAGTCCCAGAGGGCAGGGAATGGGGTGGGGAGGGTTTGTTTGAGGGGGAGGGGGACAGTGCGTGACAGATAAATGCAGAAAGCGCAAGAGACGGACAAAGAGAGCCCTCCTCTACATCCAAATGACCTCGTTTGAGGCAAACGATCCGTCTCCTAGAAGATTTAAAACGAATTTTCAGAGCGGAATTTCTCGTTGCGTGAATTCTCCGGATAATTGCCCCAATCTTTCGCTCCCCTTGGGCAGTCCAGATCGATCGTGCACCCCAAGAGGCTTGGGAGGTGGGGCCGAGGGGGGTGGCTCCGGAGGGTCGGGTCGGGGCTGGGGACACGGTTCCCGGAGGTTGCCGGCCCCGGGCCAGAGCAGAGATCCGAGGCGGGACGGGAAGAGGGTTTTCCAGAGCTCCGGGAACCCTATTCCCTCTCCCGCATCCTCGGCCCCCTCTCTCTGCTGCTGCTGCAGAAACCTCAGGGAGTTAAGAGATATGAGGTGGAGAGAAGAGAGGGGAGAGAGGAGAGAAGAGATAGGAAAGAAGAGGAGAGGAGAGAGAAGAAACGGGAAAGAAGAGAGAGGAGAAAGGAGAGAAGAGATGGGATAGAAGAGCGAGGAGAGAGGAGAAAGGAGAAAGGAGAGAAGAGATAGGAAAGAAGAGAGAGGAGAGGAGAAAGGAGAGAGGGGAGATAGGAAAGAAGAGAGGGAAGAGAGGAGAAAGGAGAGAATAGATAGGAAAGAAGGAAGGAGAAAGGAGAGAAGAGAGAGGAGAAAGGAGAGAAGAGATAAGAAAGAAGAGAAGAGAGAGGAGAGGAGAAAGGAGAGAAGAGAGGAAAGGACAGAGAGAGGGGAGAAAGAAGAAAGGAAAGAAGAGATAGAAAAGGAGAAAGAAGAGAGAGGAGAGAAGAGAGGAAAGAGGAGAAAGGAGAGAAGCGAGACGAAAGAAGAGAGGAGAGAGAGGAGAAAGGAGAGAAAGGAGAAAGCAGAGAAGGGAGAGGAGAGAAGAGATAGGAAAGGAGAGGGGAGAGAGGTGAAAGGAGAGAGGAGAAAAGAGAGAAGAGAGAGGAAAGAAGAGAGGAGAGAGAGGAGAAAGGAGAGAAGAGAGAGGCGACAAGAAAAAGGAAAGAAGAGAGGGGAGAGGAGAAAGGAGAGAGGAGATAGGAAAGAAGAGAGGAGAAAGGAGAGAAGAGAGAGGAAAGAAGAGAGGAGAAAGGAGAGAAGAGAGAGGAAAGAAGAGAGGAGAAAGGAGAGAGAGAGAGGAGAGAAGAGAGGAAAGAAGAGAGGAGAAAGGAGAGAAGAGATAGGAGAGAAGAGAGGGAGGTGAAAGGAGAGAAGAAAGAAGAGAGAAGAGAGGAGAGAGAGGAGAAAGGAGAGAAGAGATGGGAAAGAAGAGAGGAGAGAAGATATAGGAAAGAAGAGAAGAGCTAGGGAAGAAGAGGGGGGAGAGAAGAGATAGGAAAGGAGAGGGGAGAGAGCGGGGTCCCGGGAGGCTTCTGGGGGGCTGGGGAGAGGTCCCAATGGACCCTCGCCTCCCGACGCGGAGGCCAGGAGGAATTCAGCCGAGGCCCGGGAGAAGATAACCTAATCTCCCTGCCCCGGGAATCTCTCTCCTTTCGGGAACGAGAATGAACTGGGCCCTGGGGCGAGCCCTTCCACCGCCCCGCTTCTGTCCGAACCTTCCCTTAGCCCAGGCGACCGGCACGGGCCTCGGCGCCTTGTTTGGGGTTGCCATTTCCCACGCCGCTAATTTGTTGTTATTCCCCAGCGCCCCGCCGCCTTCTTCTGATCTCCAGGCTCTCTCCCGCTCTCCCGATTCCCTAATCTCACCCTCCGGGAAGCAGCTTCCCTTTGAGGCCTCACGGGGACATGATGTGACAAGGGTTTTTTGTGTTGTTGGTTTTTTTTTTTTATTTTGTTCTGTTTTGTTTTTTGCCAGCGTGTCCTTTTTTTTTTTCCTCTCTAAATCCGAGGGACTCTACCGTAAATGGGAAAAACCCGTTTCCCGACCAGGGGGAGAATGGGAGGGGAGAATTCCTGCTGATGGATCACAAGGAGAATTCCGGCTCCTAGTTTTTAGGTTTCCCCCGAGCCCGGTTTTTCCCCCTCTCCCGCAGCCCGACCGGGCCGAGTCCTCGGGATTCTGTGAAAAAATCTCAATATTTCAGAATTGGTCTCGGCGATCGGAAACGACTCTCGAATTCGAAAAATGCAAACGTTTTCTCGGATTCCCTCGGCCCTGAAATCCTTTCGTAACTGAAGAGCGATTTTTGGGGAGGGGGGGGGGAGGCGCGTTATTTTAACGGGGATTTCTCCCTTCCCGGATTCCTAGGATTCTGCCTTCCGAGAAAGAGAAGTTGCTGGGGTGATTTAAAGGCTCCCAGTTTTCCAGGGAAGGTTGCCCGGCTTTCAGACCCGTAGGAGCGTCGGGAAAAAACCTCCCAAATCCCAACCCGAAATGTCAGGCAGAACCCACGTCCCTGAGCTGCGGGAAAAGAGGAGGCCGCGGTCGAGGCAAGATGCTGCGGGAGGTCGGGAGAGGGAGGCGATGAATTCATTGCGTCGAATTTCCAAACCGGGTTAGAGATGGAAAAAAGGAAACCCGCTCCCACCGCTTTTCCTTCCCGGCTCCTTCAGACCCCCGGGACCAGGAAGGTGCAGGAAGGGAGGGAAGGGCGATGGGAGAGGGGAAGGAAAATGTATCTTTCCTCCCACCCTTTCCCGGGGAATTTTAACACCGGACTTTCACCCCTAAGGCCCAAATCTGCCCCTCGCGGGGGCAACAGATGTCTGAAATCTGGGGGGGGGGGACGAGAATGCCGGGGTTCATCTGGGGGGCGAGGGGAATCGGGGGGGGGTCATTGGGAGTGGCCAGAGACGAGGGAACGGACCGGGGAAACCGGGCGGAACCGGGCGAAATCCGATCGCAGCCGTAAGAATCTCATTACAGGGAGAAGGGCCGGTGGTGGTGTCTACACTGTCATTCAATAGTATTTATTGAGCGCTTACTGGGTGCAGAGCCCTGTCCTGAGCGCTTGGGCAAATACGATAGAGCAATAAAGAGCGACAACCCCTGCCCGCCACCAGCGGATCATGGGGAGAGGCTATTTATTTAATGTGGCATTAAGTCACTGGCAAGAGCCCGGACTTGGGAGTCAGAGGTCGTGGGTTCTAATCCCGCCTCCGCCACCTGTCAGTTGTGTGACTTGGGGCAAGTCACTTCACTTCTCTGGGCCTCAGTTCCCTCATCTGGAAAATGGGGGTGAAGACTGTGAGCCCCACGTGGGACAACCTGATTATCATGTATCCCCGCCCCCCCGGCCTTTAGAACAGTGCTTGGCACGTAGTAAGCGCTTAACAAAATATCAGTGTTATTGTTCTTTTTATTATTTCGCCCGCCTCCCGCCCAGGATGGGGAAGGGAAAAGCGGGTCGGATGCGGTGTTGGCTAACTCCCTTTCCTTGTGCATGCGGTCGGATTCGGTGCGGTCCTGGGAGCGGGCCCAGAAGGGAGGGGATGAACTGGACGGCTTAGGGAACCCCGCTCCTGCTTCCGCATTAAATAGCCAGGAAATTGCGGTCAAGGAGAGCTGCTCTCCCCTGAAATATCCTGAGATCTCCAGCTCACCGCCCTGGGCTGGCGAGCCCGGCCGGGGCCGAGGCGGGAAGAGGACGGGATGGGTTCTTTTTTGTTGGGGTGATTTATTTTTTCTCCCCGGAGCTCTTTTCTCCGGAGCTCGGGATCCAGGCGCAACGTTTTCCCACCTCTCTCCCCGCTTCCAGCGGGGATCCCGGTGGCCGGGGATGACGCCGAGCGGGTAATTGAGCCGGCATCGACAAGGCGGATAATTCCCGCCAAACGATCCCTTGCGATGGCCTGAAGTAATCGAGCAATTAAGGACAGCCGGGACGGGGAGGAGGGAATTGGGGCGTAAGATAATAATAAGATAAGGTAATAATAGCCCCGGCTCTCCACGTCACCGGACTGGGGGAGACTAACTCTCTTCGGGACGCTCAGATCCGGGGGGTGGGAAGACCCCCCTCGCCCCCCAACCTCCCCCGGGTGGACTTCGGAAAGGCCCCGGACCGTTGTTGGGCCGGGACTGTCCCTCTCTGTTGCCGAATTGTCCACTCCAAGCGCTTAGTACAGTGCTCTGCACGAAGGAAGCGCTCAATAAATACGACCGAATGAGGGGTAGGGGAGCGCCCCACTTTTTCTCCGGGACCCCCCCGGAGGTTTTCTGGGCCCAGGCCTGTGGGTTGGGGGGGGAGGGGGGCTCTAGGGGGTCAAAGGTGACAGCCGGTCCTGGAGAAGCGTGAAGGGGAAGAGGGAGGAAGAGGAGGTCTCTAAAGATGCCCCTGCCGGCTGGCAGAAGGGGGGTGGAAGACGGGGCGCTGGAGAGCGGGCACCTAAACGAGGGGAGCAGGGAATCCCGCCCGGAGGAGGCGGCCGACGGGCCTTGGCGGGGTCGTCTCACAGTGCCCCGGTCCCCCTCCCCTCCACAGAAGTCGGCTCCCACCCTCCCGCCCACGTTGAGGTCAGGGGGCGCGAAGGGCTTCGAGGTGGGGGTCCGAGCGAGGAGGGAGGGGGGCGGGAGACGGACGGTCCGGCGGACTTAGCGGGTGGACGGAGGCGACTCACCCTGAAAGCGGTGTCCGAAGAAGCGGTTGCGGAGGACCCAGGGGTAGAAGTTGAGCGGGTCTCGGTGCTGGGCCCCGAAGAAGGGGTGCGGGGGCTGGAGGTGCGTGGCGCCCAGCTGGTGGACGGGGTGGACGGCCAGGGGCGGGTGACCCATGGCTTCGGGGAACACCAGCTCCGGGCCGGCGTAGAGGGAGCGGCCCGGGCCCGGGAAGCCGCCGGGCCCGAAGGACTGGGCGGCCGTGCCCACCGCCGGCGGGTACCCCAGGGCCCCGGGCCGCGGCGGCTCCTCCGAGGGGCCGGCGGCTACGTGCTGAGCGCCCCCGCCCTCTTTGGCCACCAGGGACTCGATGGTGAAGCAGCGCTTGGCCGCCGGCTGGAACATGGTCGGGGCCGGAGCCGGGAAGGGGGGCTTCTTGGGGGCGGGGTGGGGGGGTGGGGGAGAATGAGGGGCCTCCCTATTGCCGTGCAAACCCAGGCGCACATGCACAGGCACACACATGCACACGCACACCCGCCCCCCTCCCGCCCCCCGGGACAAGTGCGAGGGCCGGCGGCGGGCTCAGGACGCCGGGGCTCTCCCAAGGCCGGCAGGTGGAGAGGGCTGGGCGGGCGGTGGGGTGGAAGGGAGAAGGGGGAGGACGGTTATTCTCCGAGCGGGGGGAGGGGGGGAGGCCTGAGGGATTTCTCCCCCCCCCCGCCCCCGGTCCGGTCCTCCCTGCCTCAGTTTCCCCGGGCCGGGCCCGCCCCGCCTCGATTTCCCCGGCGCGGCCCGCCCCGCCTCAGTTTCTCCCGGAGGCGCTGGGAGAGGAGCACCTGGGCCGCCGCTCACCTGCCCCGGTGGGGGGCTGGGGGCGGGGGGCGGGCCGGGGGGCGGGGGGAGGGACCTGGGGGTTGGAGGCAAAAACCGGACTGGAGCCTCTGCAGGACGCTCTGGAGGCGCCCGCCCCCTCCCCTTCCTCGCCCCCCCGTAGCCGCGGGGGGCGACCGGGCAGAGCAAGGGGGTGGGGGGCGTCGGGAGACCCCCCTCCCGGCCTCCAAAACCCCCGGGGGAGAGACCCCCCCCCACCCTCCCACCTCCCTCTCTCGGGGGTCCCCCCAAAGAGGGGGAGGGGTCCCCCGGGGGGGAGAGGCCGGACGATGGGGGCGTCGATCCACCTCCCCGTTCGACCCCCCGACCGGTCCCTCCCCGCCAGGAATCCGGAATTCATTTTGGGGGGGAGGGGGCGTCCGAAGGGAGGAGGAGGGGCGTTGGAGCAGTTTCCCCCTAGAGCGCGGAGGGGCGGGGGGGGCGCGTTAAAGCGAAGCAGCGTGGCTCAGTGGCCAGAGCCCGGGCCGGGGAGTGAGAGGACGTGGGTTCTAATCCCGGCTCCGCCACTTGTCTGCTGGGTGACCTTGGGCGAGCCACGTCACTTCTCCGGGCCTCGGGGACCTCCTCTGCAAAACGGGGATGTGAGCCCCCTGTGGGACCGTCCTACTCCGTCCCTCCGCTCTACCCCCTTCCCCTCCCCTCTGCACTTGTGTATATTTTATATATTATTCTATTTATTTGGTTAATGATGCGAATAGATCCGTGATTCTATTTATTTTGATGGTATTGGATGCCTGTCTACTCGTTTTCTTCTGCCGTCTGTCCCCCCCTTCTAGACTGGGAGCACGTTACTGGGCAGGGATTGTCTCTCTCTGCTGCCCAGTTGTCCGTTCCAAGCGCTTAGTACAGTGCTCTGCACACAGTAAGCGCTCAATAAATGCGATTGGATGAATGAATGACAACTTGATTACCTTGTATCTCCCCCAGCGCTTAGAACAGTTTGACAAACACCATTATTATTATTATTAATGATTGTTATTAAAGATGAGGGTCCCCGGAATCAGGGAGTGGCCAGGAGCGGCCTCGGATTTCAGGGGTCCGGTTCGTGAGCGCGTGTGGGAACCCGTGCTCAGTGGCAAGAGCCCGGGCTGGGGAGGCAGAGGTCGTGGGTTCTAATCCCGACTCCTCCGCTTGTCAGCTGGGTGACTTGGGGCAAGTCGCTTCACTTCTCTGGGCCTCAGTTCCCTCATCTGGAAAATGGGGATGAAGACTGAGCGCCCCACGTGGGACCACCCGATGACCCTGTATCTACCCCAGCGCTTAGAGCAGGGCTTGACGCCTAGTAAGCGCTTAACAAATACCGTCATTATTGTTATTTTTACACGCGTGTCTGCGTCCGTGGGCCTGGGATTGTACATGCGGCCGGGCGCGTCTGTGACTGTGTCGGTGGGATCTCTGGGGGGTGGAGTGGGGTCTCTGGGTGATGAACCCAGTGTAGGACAGGGTCTTTATCCCATCTGGAGACCTGGTATTTTTAGACTGTGAGCCCGTTGTTCTATCTGTCGCCGAATCGTCCATTCCAAGCGCTCAGTACAGGGCTCCGCACCCAGTAAGCGCTCAATAAATACGATTGAGTGAATGGATGAATGAACCACGGGTTCCCAGGTGGGGGGGGGGGGTCTCGATTCTCCCTTGGCAATTTCGGGCCCTCTGATTTCTGATCCGTGATGGCTAATGGGTGATTTTTTTTTCCCCCCCCGCCTGTGATCTCTGCTTCGGGTCACCGTCGCCCCGCTCCTCTGATCTCTCTCCGGTCACTGACCTCCCTGCGGACCGCGGGGATCCCAGGAGATCTCGACCCCAGCCTCAGGGACAGGAGGTTATTTCAGGAATTGGGGTGGGGGGTTGGCCCTGGCAAGGATCTCGGACCCGCCTCCCCCCCCCCCCAGACCCCTTCCAGATTCTCAGAACAGTGCTTGGCACATAGCAAGTGCTTAACAAATACTATTATTATTATTATTATTATTATTATTACCGGCCTCTCGAGGGCGGCGAGATCACCCGGGGGTGGGAGAAATAGATCATCAACCCAAATAAACAAATTAAACCGCAAAATAACTCCTCTCCCTCTTCCCTCCAGCGCCCCAGGACGCTGTTCCCCTCTCCATTCACCCTCTGCGAACAAACTTATTCGTTCTAGCGCACCGATTGAGCGCTTACTGTGTGCAGAGCACTGTACTAGGCGGTCGGGCTCCCTCGCTTGTCTGCTGCGTGACCTTGGACAGATCACTTCTCTGGGCCTCAGTTCCCTCCCCTGTAAAATGGGGATTGAGACTGTGAGCCCCAAGTGGGACAGGGACCGGGTCCAACCTAATTTGCTTGTATCTGCCCCAGCGCTTAGAACAGCGCTTGACACAGAGTATACGCTTAGCAATTGCCACTGTTGTTATTATTATTATTCTCCGGGCCTCCGCCACTTATCTGCAGAGTGACCTTGGGCAAGTCACTTGACTTCTCGGTGCCTCAGTTACCTTATCTGGAAAATGGGGATTGACACCGGCAGCCCCACGTGGGACAACCTGATTACCTTGTATTTACCCCAACGCTTAGAAGAGTGCGTGGCACAGAATAAGGGCTTAACAAATACCGCCATCATTATTATTTATTATAATAAATAAAATGACAGATTTGGACACACTGTTGTGGGGCTGGGAGGGGAGGAAGAGCAAAGTTAGCCACACTCGACCCGGTCCCCGTGTAATAATAATAATAATGGCATTTGTTAAGCGCTTACTATGTGCCAAGCACTGTCCTGAGCGCTGGGGGAGATACAAGGTAATCAGGTTGTCCTACGTGGGGCTCACAGTCTTCATCCCCATTTGACAGAGGAGGGAACCGAGGCCCAGAGAAGTGAAGCGACTTGCCCAAAGTCACACAGCTGACAAGTGGCGGAGCCGGAATTAGAACCCACGACCTCTGACTCCCATGCCCGGGCTCTTGCCACTGAGCCACGCTGCTTCTCAATAGCCCCAGGGGAGGGTCCAGCCCCCCTGCCCCCGCCCCTCCGTCCTGTTGCGGTGGTCCAGCGCCCCGGCAGGATCCGGGCCTGGTTTTTGGGGGGGCCCCGGGGCGGGTGGTCACAGTCCTCCCACCACAAAGAGGTTTAAAGTCTCCTTTCCACCCTACTGCCTCCTGCAGAACCCGGAGCTGGAGATGGAAGGAGGAAGGCTCATAGTGGGGGGTTAAGGGGGTCTCCTTTCCCTCCTGAGCCCCAGCCCCCCCTTCCACCCTCCCAGTGGCCGACCCCCTAGCTCTCCCTCTTGTAACACACAAATGCACAGACACACACACAGACACACACACACAGAGCCGGTCACTCTCCTCAGTTCCCTGGGGACCGGGGTTAGCGTGTCCATCCTAGGAGGAGGGGAGACGTTCCCCCCAAGTGGCTTTTGCCGGCCAAGAAGACCTTGAAGACAGGGGCCCCCTGACCCGAGAAGAGGGGAGGGAGGTGAGTTGCGTGCGGTGGAGAAATTTTGTCCCAGACCAAGGGAGAAGAACTGGACAATAGGTTCTCCTTGGGCCGAGGGAAACAGGGATAGAAAGACTGAGCCAGAGGAAGAAGGAGGCAGAGATGGATTCAAAGACGAGAGATGGAGAGGGATGCAGAGGAGAAAATGGAAAGAGAGATGCAGACAGGGAAAGAGGGAGAGAGTCAAAGACAGGTGAGGAGACAGATGCAGAGAAAAAGACACAGATTCAAAGACAGAGGTAGAGAGACAGAGAGAGATGCAGACAGAAAGAGAGATCCAAAGACAGAGATAGACAGAGAGAGAGAGAGAGAGGCAGAGAAAAAGACAGATTTAAAGGCAGAGGTAGAGAGACAGACAGAGATATGCAGACAGAAAGAGACAGATTCAAAGACAGAGAGAGAGATGCAGACTGAGAGATTCAAAGACAGAGATAGAGAGACAGAGAGAGAGAGATGCAGAGAAAAAGATTTAAAGACAGAGGTAGAGAGACAGAGAGAGAGATGCAGACAGAAAGAGACAGATTCAAAGACGGAGGTAGAGAGCCAGAGAGAGAGATGCAGACAGAAAGATTCAAAGACAGAGATGGAGAAAGACAGCATTGGAGAGAGATGCAGAGATGGAGATGGAAAGAGAGATGCAGAAAGGGCAAAAGAGGGGTAGATTCAAAGACAGGTAGAGAGAATAGAGGGATGTAGAGATAAAGACGAATAAATTCAGATGGAGACAGAGACAGCGAAGCAGAGACAGAAATGGAAAGAGAGTTGCAGAGTTAGAGTTGGATTCAAAGCGGAGGTAGATAGAGACAGAGAGATATGCAGGCGGAAAGAGAGTCAAAGACAAAGATACAGAGAAAGTGGTAGGGGGGATGCAGAGACGGAGATGGAAAGAGATGCAGAGGAAGAGGGTTAGATTCAAAGGCAGAGAGAGAGAGAGAGAGAGATGCAGAGACAGAGATGGAAAGAGATGCAGAGGAAGAGGGTTAGACTCAAAGACGGCGATAGGGAGAGATAGATGCAGGGACAGAAAAGTGGATTTAAAGATGGATGTGCAGAGAGATAGTGTTAGCGAGGAATGCAGAGAGGTAGATGGGAAGATTCAGAGAGCAGGAGCCAGGCAGGGAAGGAATAGAAGCTTGCGGGAGAGAGGCAGAGGTTGGAGTCGGCTCCGGGCCGGGAGGGAGGAGGGTGGGGAGGAGGAGCGAGCACCAGAGACACAGTAGCCACTGAGGCCACCTTGCATATTCACCTGCCCCCACTGGCCATCCTGCAGCCTCTTCCGCCTCGTCAGCTGGTGGCTCTTGTTGCCCAGCTCTGCCCTGCCGGACGGCGGGCTGGGAGAGGATGGCAGGGGGGCCTCAGCAAGGCCCACCTCGGGTCCGGTAATCCCTGACCACCTCCCTGGGATCGGGGTGGGCATCCAGGGCCTCCATTCCTCTGCTCTTACCTCTACTCCTGAACACCTTCAAGGCCACATAATTATTTTTATTATGATGGTATTTGTTAAGCATTTACTATGTGCACTAAGCACTGGGGTGGATACAGTCCCTGTCCCATGTGGGGCTCACAGTCTCAATCCCCGTTTTACAGATGAGGGAACCGAGGCCCGGGGAAGTGAAGTGCCTTGCCCAAGGTCATAGAGCAAAGAGCAGAGTTGAGATTAGAACCCATGACCTTCTGACTCCCAGGCCCCTGCTCTAGCCGCCACGCCATGCTGCTTCTGCACATCCTCCAGGAAGCCCTCCCTGGCTACATCCACGCGCTCTGCACCTCTCCAGCTTCATCTGGAAGCCACTCCCATCTCCGTTCATTCATTCAATCGTATTTATTGAGAGCTTACTGTGTGTAGAGCACTGTACTAAGCACTTGGGAGAGTACAATACAACAACAAACAGACACATTCCCTGCCCTCAGCGAGCTCACAGCCTGTTCGGGTGTTTGTGTGTTTTTGTGTGTTTGTCTCAATTTTCCGGCTGCTGGGTGACTTCCTGAGGGTGAGGCTATGCCCAACCCATCTCTCTTTCATCCTCTACCTCCCCGAATCTGCCGCTCACAGGAATGTAACTCCTCTAGACCCCTGGAGACCCGCTGCCCTGCCCCTCATCCCTGGCTGTGGCCGAAGAGACCCAAATCCAAGCACTTCCTCCTGCCCTATTCCCCTCACCACTCTGGACCCTAAATTTCTTCCATCAAGAGATTCCCTGGACCAAGTCCAGCCACTTTGGAAAATTGGGAAGAATCAGGAGTCAAAACTGGGGGATCAGGAGGCAGGGATTGAACGGTCTCAACTCTGATCCTTCTTGAATCTGTAGGTTACAATTAATCAAATTTACTGAGTCCTTATGGAGTGGAGAGCACTTCACTAAGCGCTTGGGAGAGTCCAACAGAACTGTCGACTTGTTCTCTGCCCACAGAGAGCTTACCATCTACAGGATAATGACCAACTTTGCCTCTCCCCTACTCCCTGTTTCAATCAATTAATTCATGGCATTTATTGAATGCTGACTGTGGGCAAAGCTATTGAGAGAGTGCCACATTGTCTGCCCAGGTCGAGTTTACGGTCTAGAGGAAGAGACAGATGTGAATATATAGAATTGATACCATATAAACTGCTTCCTAAATTGTTACAAATTGTTGTTTCCTACGACCCATTCAGTTCAGCCCCAACAGGAGGGAACTCTAGCCCCCGGCTGAAACGCCATGCCTTCTCCCCCGGAAGAGAGCCCGCTTCCTCTGGGAAGTCCTCCTAGATTTTCCTCATCTGATTGTGGTCACCCAGGCTCTCCCTGGCAGTCGGGCCTGTTCCTATGACTCTGTGTGTGTGTGATGTCTCCCTTACTCTGCTGCCCACTGCTTATCCTCCCTCTTCTAGTTCTCCAGCCCCGTCCCTGAGATGGAGCTCATCCCCTTTCCCACCACAAGTAAGTCGGGTGAGTCTTGATGGAGAGAGGGCCTGGAATCGCTGCTTGGGAGACCTCTAGACCAGGAGAGTCCCCACAGTTAGAGGCTGTTCAAGGTCAGACCTGCACATGATGGTCATCGGAGACATAATGGTCATGATGGTCATGACGGTCATAATGGTCACCCCTAGCAGCTCTCCAGAAATGGAGGGCCTGGCAGCTGAGAGATAATCGAAGGCACCCTGGCAAGGAGAGATTCAGAGTCCAACTTCTTTCCCTAGAATCATCTTGAGGCTTTCCCCACAACCCATTTTTTCATGGTATTTGTTAAGTGCTTACTATATGCCAAGCACTGTTCTAAGGTCTGGGGTAAATACACAGTCCATGTCCCACACGGGGCTCACAGTCTTCATCCCCATTTTACAGATGAGGGAATTGAGGCACGGAGAAGTTAAGTGACTTGCCCAAGGTCACGTGGCAGACAAATGGCAGAGAACCTTCTGACTTCCAGGCCTGTGCTCCACCCACTAGACCATACTGCTTCCTTTTCCATACATCAAGACGTGTGTCTTGGTCAATTCCGGTGCCGCTCGAGGGGTCGGCTGATCCTCGCTAGCCATTTTAGGATGGTTTTCAGGGCAAGAAGGCCAGCAGGCCCGGTTTCGCCCATCCCCGGGAGGAAATTGGCCAGGGACCCGCAGGGAAATTAGGGCAGGTGGGGGGAGGAAAGGCTCCAGGTACAGAGAGATCTGAAGCCAGAGTGTGTGTATTTGGGTTAATGATTCCAGATTAAAGATCCAGGCTGGAATTAGGGATCCCCCAGATGGTCAAGAGGGAGTCACCCTTTCGGGGGCGGCGGGCTGGAGCCTGAACCTTATGGGGGCCCTCACAGGCTACCTTGGGCAAGCTCAGCTTAGTGGAAAGACCGCAGGCCTGGGAGCCAGAAGGACCTGGGTTCTAATCCCAGCTCCTCCACAGGTCCGCTGTGCGACCTTGGGTGAGTCACTTCACTTCTCTTGACCTCGGTTACCTCATCTGTAAAATGGGGATTAAGAGTGTGACCCTTATGTGGGGCAGGGACTGCGTCCAATCTGATTTACATGTGTCTGCCCCAGCGTTTAGAACAGTGCTTAGTACACAGAAAGTGACACAAGCGCCATAATTATAATAATAATTATTATTATTAATTATTGTGATCATTACTGTTGTCCAGCCTGCCAGGAGAGCAGGGAAATGGCCATTCCCACAGTGGGGAAAGTTTGCACCTATGTAGGGAGTAACCAGGAGTAATTGGAAAGCAGCGTGGCTCAGTGGAAAGAGCACGGGTTTGAGAGTCAGAGGTCATGGGTTCTAATCCCGGCTCAGCCGTGTGTCATCTGTGTGACTTTGGGCAGGTCACTTCACTTCTCTGTGCCTCAGTTACCTCATCGGTAAAATGGGGATTAAGACTGGGAGCCCCACATGGGACAACCTGATCACCTTGTATCCCTCCCAGTGCTTAGAACAGTGCTTTGCACATAGTAAGTGCTTAAATGCCATCATTATTATTCTTCTTCTTATTATTATTATTAACTCACCCCCTTGCTTGGGGTGACTATCAACAGCAGCATTTCCAATGGGACCATCATTTCCAGCATCAACCATCAACATTCTTCACCATCATTTCTCTCAACCCCATCTTCACTATTTTCATGGTTACCACCATCATCAACTTCCTCACCATCATTTCTATTCTCCCCGTCATCATGATCACCAACCTCGTCATCAACTTCTTCGCGTCATTTCTATCATCATGATCATCACTAGCCTTTTCACCATCATCTTCTTTACATCATCTTTTCTGTTATCACGATCAGAAGCAGCGTGGCCCAGTGGCAAGAGCCCGGGCTTGGGAGTCAGAGGTGGTGGGTTCTAATCCCGGCTCCGCCACTTGTCTGCTGTGTGACCTTGGGCAAGTCACTTAACTTCTGTGGGCTTCAGTTACCTCATCTGTCAAATGGGGATTAAGCCTGGGAGCCCCACGTGGGACAATCTGATGACCTTGTATCTACCCCAGTGCTTAGAACAGTGCTTGGCACAGAGTAAGCGCTTAACCAAATACCATTATTAACCCTTCTAGACCGTGAGCCCTTTGTGGGCAGGGATTGTCTCTATTCGTTGCTGAATTGTACTTTCCAAGAGTGCTCTGAGCACAGTAAGAACTCAATAAATATGATTGAATGAATTATCACCGTCATCAGCATCAACATCTTCACCACCGTTTCTATTAATCTCCATCATCATCATCACCACCCTTTCCATCATCAGGCTCATCACTATCATTATCACCATTATCACTTTCGCCGTCAGCGTCTTCACCATCTTTTCTATAATCAACTCCGTTTTACTATTACCATCAATACCACCACCATCTCTATAACGATCATCCTCACCGTTATCACCACCACCGTCAATCAATTATCATTCAATCATATTTAGTGAGCGCTTTCTGTGTGCAGAGCACTTGGGAGAGTACAATATAAGAGTCGCATTCCCTGCCCACAGTGAGCTTCCCGTCTAGAGGCCCTTTCGGACAAGCGAGCGGTGAAAAAATACGCTATCTGGGCTCCATACACCCACTGAATATGGATTGATTTCATCTGTCTCGCCTCCGATCGCTAGTCCACGTCTTGCCTCTGGCCTGGAATGCCCTCCCTCCTCATATCCGACAGACGATTACTCCCCGCCCCCCCTCCAAAGCCTTATTGAAGGCACATCTCCTCCAGAAAGACTTCCCAGACTTAAGTACTCATTTCTTCTTCTCCCTCGCCTTTCCGCCTCACCCTGATTTACTCCTTTTTACCCCACCCTCAGCCCCACAGCACTTATGAACATATCTGTAAATGATTTATTTATAGTAATGCCTGTCCCCCCACGTCCAGATTGCAAGCTTGTCGTGAGCAGGGAATGTGTCTGTTCCAGTGTTTTATGGTACTCTCCCGAGTGCTTAGTACAGTGTTCTGCACACAGCAAATGCTCAATAAATATGATTAATTGAATGATTGTATATCCCTGTCCTGCAGGTTCAAAGACGGTCCTGCTGGCCACAAGATCCGTCTATATGTATGTGTGGAAAGACTAGTTTGGTCCCTGAAAGTTGTCCTTGACCTCCTTGTTCTGGGTCTGTCTTCTTGCAGGTGCTCATTAACCTGGGATGACGAGGCAGGGGACTGGACCAAATGATCCCCCGAGGGACAGCCTTCTCACCAAGGTACTTGCCCACTTGGCCTCTTCCAAGGTTCCACCCAAGAAGCAAAATCTCTGCTTCCTCGAACTAGAGATGGCCCAGAGCTTCTCCGGCCAGCTCACACGTCGGATCTGGCCCTCCCACCCACCCGGAAAGATCAGAGAAGGGAAAAAATGGGGTCCTGTTTGCCAAAAGGCCTCTGGGGAAAAGGGCAGCCACAACATCTGCCTCCTCCTCTTCACGGTTGAGAGGCTTCCTGAGGTCTAGCCTCCATCCTTCTTGTTGCAGTTTAAGCCACTCTAGAGAATTAGACCCCTCCCACAACCCGGAGCTGTAGAGAAATCAGATGGGTGGCCCTCTCCGCCCAGTGATCCAGTCCAGACCCCGAAAGTCCATGGCATCTCCAGGGACTTTTCAATTGAATTTCCACTTAAAATGAGTGGAATACAAGTACCGGCCCGCCGGGAAAGGGCAAGAATCCCCAGCTCCAGAGCCCCTCCAGTTGCAGCTGTGAAGCCCCCACCCTCCAAACAAATTTCACTCTCCCCACCCCCAGAAAAACTCCGGTGTAAAAGTCTGAAGGGGCTTTTGGGGCTGCCAGGCCAATCCTCAGTAGCCCCCAGAGAATAAAGGAGATGAGGCTTAAAAGAGATCAGGCTGCGGGCGATATAGAAATTCCATTAAAAATGGAAGCTTTCCCTATGCCAATTCAGCATTGAGTCTAAACTTCTCTTGGCCCTTTGACCTCGTGAAGTATGACTGTTCCAGTCACCGGTTAGTGTGGGAAGGAAACAGAATCTTCCAGAGGCTGGTGAAGCCCTCTGTGGGCTGGTAGGCCTGAAACCCATTTGCGAGGCTGCTTTACAATCACTCTGGGTGGGATGCTGAAACTCTCTCTTTTCTCTCCCTCTTGTCCTTCTTCTCTCTCTCTCTCTCCTCTCTCTTTCTATCCCCCCAGTGCAGAGAACCAGGCCCTCTCCTGGCGGGGTGGAAATGGATTGGGGTGAAACTGGCTCAGCATTTTCAGGGAATGATATTTCAGGAATGCCCACATCTCTCCCGTCCTTCGGGTGGTCACGCCCTCCGTCAGGGTGTTGGGACGCAACCGCCCTCTTGAGTCGAAAGGGCAGGGGCCGGTTCGGGGAATGGGAGAAAGAGGAGGGAGGAAGGGAAAAGAACAAGGAAGAAAAGGGGTGGGGGGAGACGGGGGGTGGGTGGGGGTGGGGAGGGATTCTCTGGGCTGTGATGAGAGAGGGTGGCGGTGCGCGTCAGATGGATGGCAGAGGCCCAGCACTCTCGCTGCACAAAGCTCTGCCAAACCTGCATTCAGCCGCTCCATATTGCTCCCGGAAACGTGCGCAGCCGACTGGCACCTCCGTGAGGGCCATATCCTGCCGGGCCCGGGAGGACCGCCCGCCTCCTGAGGGCTGGGGGGCTCGGAGGGGTCAGGGCTGGGTCCCGACCTGGACCGCAACCTCCGTTTGCAGGGCCCTCCGCTCTCCCGTAGGCCCAACCCTGTCCCTGGCTTCTGTGGCCATACTGCTGGGGGGGTCACCTCTTCCGGGAAGCCTTCCCGGGTTGACTGCAATGAGTTCCGAGCCTTCTGAGTCCTTGTGGTTATGTCGGCCTTTGTAATTCGGGGGGGGGGGGCCTCTGTTAAAAGCCGATGTGGAGGGGGGTGGTCTCTGCCTTCGTTTGCCAGTGGAAAGAGCCCGGGCTTGGGAGTCAGAGGACGTGGGTTCTAATCCCGGCTCCGCCACTTGTCCGCTGTGTGAACCTGGGCAAGCCATTTAAACTCCCTATGCCTCAGTTACCTCATCTCTAAAACGGGGGTGAAGACCTTGAGCCCCCCACGTGGGACAACCCGATTACCTTGTATCTACCCCAGTGCTTAGAACAGTGCTTGGCACATAGTAAGCGCTTAACAAATACCATCGTCATTATTATTACTTTTATTTATGGATGTGTGTGTGTGTGTGAACACAGCCACGCTTACGTCTTCCTAGATCCAGAGGCGTCTCCCCACTTCTGTCTGCCCTCCCTGTTCCCTTCCCCTCCATACCAAAGCTCAAAGTCACCTCCACCTGGAAGCCTTCCTCACCCTCGACGCTAAATCTAGGACCTCACTCCCCCCCACTTTCCTCGGACCCCTCCCGTCCCCCTCTTCAGATCGGGAGCTTTGTGGGGGTCAGTGAGAGGACACCTGTCCAAGAGTGGAGGGTGGGGCCATCTAGGACCCCTCATATCCCCTCACTTTGGGCAGAGGCCCGGGCTGTTGGTGGCCTAGTGGCCACCCGCTCCTTCATTACACATTAGGGGAAACTGAGTCATGGAGCAGGGAAGCCCTCAGAACCTCAAACATACTAACTAAGCAGTATGGCTTAGTGGATAGGGCCCGGGCCTGGGAGTCAGAAGGACCTGAGTTCTAATCCTGACTCCGCCACTTGTCTTCTGTGTGACCTTGGGAAAGTAATTCACTTGTCTGAGCCTCAGTTACCTCACCTGTAGAATGGGAATTAAGACTCGGAGCTTCATGTAGGACGTGGACCACGTCCAACCCGTGGACTGTGTCCAACCTGACGTAGTCTGTATCAACCCCAATGCTTAGTATAGTGCCCGGCACATAGTAAGTGTTTAGCGAATATCATTGAAAAAAAAATTAATTTCATTTGAAACTTGCTGAGTTTCACTGGACCTATTGTCTGAGTTTTATTAGCCCCGCAGTGAGAATTTGCAGGGATGCTGTGTTCTGACTGGTCCCGTCCCCCGATCCAAAACCCATTTGGGCTCCAGCACCGCCTAGGCAGCAACTTTCCCATTAGCTTTTGCTGCCCCTGACCGTCTGCCCTGACCTCAACAACCCCGATGGATCATTCCGTTTCTCGGAGTGTTTTGGGCAGGGAATGCATCTGCTAATTCTGCTGTATGGTTCTCTCCCAAGACCTCTGCCCCTAGAAAGTGCTCAATAAATACCGTCGTCTGATTGATTAGAAGGTAAGGACCTCTCGTCTAATTCTAATTCTGGTTTGTGCCAAGCACTGTACCCTGGGGTTGATATATTCCAAGCAGATCAGACACAGTCCCTGCCCCACGTGGAACTCGTAGTCTAAGGAGGAGGAGCGAGAACAGGTATTTTATGCCCCGTTTATGGGAAAACTGAGGCATAGGGAATAATAATGTTGGTATTTGTTAAGTGCTTACTATGTGCAGAGCACTGTTCTAAACGCTGGGGTAGATACAGGGTAATCAGGTTGTCCCACGTGAGGCTCACAGTTAATCTCCATTTTACAGAGGAGGTAACTGAGGCACAAAGAAGTTAAGTGACTTGCCCACAGTCACACAACTGACAAGAGGCAGAGCCGGAATTCGAACCTATGACCTCTGACTCCGAAGCCCAGGCTCTTTCCACTGAGCCACGCTGGAAGAGAAGCGACTCGCCCAAGGTCATACGGCAGTTAAGTGGCAGAGCTGGGATTGAAACCCAATTCTGGGAAGCAGCCTGGCTTACACATCTGTAATTTTATTTAATAATGTTAATAATAATGTTGGTATTTGTTAAGCGCTTACTCTGTGCCGAGCACTGTTCTAAGCGCTGGGGTAGACACAGGGGAATCAGGTTGTCCCACGTGGGGCTCACAGTCTTAATCCCCATTTTACAGATGAGGGAACTGAGCCACCGAGAAGTTAAGTGACTTGCCCAAAGTCACACAGCTGGCAAGTGGCAGAGCCGGGGTTCGAACCCATGACCTCTCACTCCAAAGCCCGTGCTCTTTCCAGTGAGCCACGCTGCTTCTATTCGTATCGATGTCTGCCTCCAGCCCTCTGGCCTGTAAGCTCATTATGGGTAGGAAACATCCCTGTTTATTGTTGTGTTGTGCTTTCCCAAGGGTTTAGTACAGTACTCTGCACACAGTAAGTGCTCAATAAATACAAATGAATGAATGAAAAGAGTGGGGGCCTGAGAGTCAGAGGACCTAGTATCTAGTTTTAGCTCGGCCACTTGTCCGCTGCGTGACCTTGGGAGAATCCCTTCACTTCTTCGTGCCTCAGTTCCCTCATCTGTAAAATGGGGATAAAGATTGGGAGCCTAATGTGGGACAGGCACTGTCTCCAACCTGATCAGCTTCTATCTACCCCAGAGTTTAACAGCTACCATTAAAAAAATAAATAAATCCTCTGACTCCCAGGCACACGCTCTTTCCACTAGGCCACCCGACATCACCATTCCCCGGCTCCCCTCCCCCAAATGCCTGTCTCTACCCCATCCCAGCCCCTTGGATTTTCACAGGTTTCAGGCTTAATTAGGGAGTGATTACCCAGGTGTGCCCTCCTCCCCCATTATTTCTCATTAACACCTAGGGACCCTCTTGTTATTTTAACGAGCTGTGCCTGGCAGGCAGGTGAGAGTGGGGGGCTTCTCCAGGAGCCAGAGTACCTGCAGGCTCCCTAACTCCTTCCTACCCACTCGTGGAAAATCACGAACTTCTGCCCTGCTGCAGGTAGGGGTCGTGGATTCATGTATTTGTGCCTGTGTTTGGCTAATCGTTATCGTCCTTGGGGATATGTGTTGGGTGTGCATGGCTGGGTCCACTTGGATGTATTTGTTTGCCTGTGGCGAACGCTTGTGCGGTTGTGTGTGCATGTGGTTGTGTGTGTGCACTGGCTCCGTGGGTGCGAGGAAAACCAGGGTCTCCAGGGTCCCCAGCTGAGGGCGAGTATTCATCGTGTCTGGGCTGACCGATACTCACAGTCTCACTTAATGATAAGAAGAAGAATTATGGTATTTTTTTTAAGCGCTTGTTATGTGCCAGGGAGGATTCTAAGCACTGGGGTAGGTACAAGTTAATTGGGTTGGACACGGTCCCTGTTCCACATAGAGATCACAGTCTTAATCCCCATTTTCCAGATGAGAGAAATGAGGCCCAGAGAAGTAAAGTGACTGCCCCACGGTCACCCAGCGGACAAGTGGCAGAGCTGGATTAGAACCCATGACCCTCTGACTTCCAGGTCTGTGCTCTATCCGGTAGGCCATGCTGCTTGTCCTGGCTCTCCGTCCAGAACTGCCGAACAACTGAAATGCAACTTGGCCTAGTGGATAGAGCGTGGGCCTGGGAGTCAGAGGATCTGGGTTCTAATCCTACTCTGCCACTTGTCTGCTAGGTGACCTTGAGAAGTAGCTTGGCCTACTGGATAGAGCCTGGGCCTGAGGGTCAGGTGGTCATGGATTCTAATCCAACTCCACCACTGTCTGCTTTGCAACCGTGGGCAAGTCACTTCACTTCTCTGTGCCTCAGTTACGTCATCTGTGAAAGTGGAATTGAGACTGGGACAGGGACTGTGTCCAACCTGATTTTCTTTGTATCCACCCCAGTGCTCGTACAGTGCCTGGTACGTAGTAAGCACTTAACAAATGTCACAATTATTATTATTATGTCACTTAACTTCTCTGGCCCTCATCTGTAAAATGGGGATTCAGTAGCTGTTCTCCCTCTTACTTAGTTTGTGAGTCCCTTGTGGGTCAACTACTTAGTCCAGTTTGATGATCTTGTATCTGTCCCAGCACTGAGCACAGTGTTTAGCACATATTAAGTGCTTAACAAATACCACTATATAGGGGCCCAAAAAAAATCTTGAACCACAGCAAGGGCAGCTGAAATCCATCAATCATATTTATTGAACGCTTACTGTGGGCCGAGCGCTGTACTAAGCACTTGGGTGAGTACAACATAACAGAGTTGGTAGACACGTTCAAAGTGATCTTATAGTCTAGAGGGCGTTGCAGACATTAATAAAAGTAAATAAATCATGTATATGTACATAACTGCCAAGGGGCTGAGGGGGCAGTGAATAAAAGATGTGACTCCAAGTTACAAGGGTTACACATAAGGGAGTGGGAGAAGAGGATACGAGGGCGTAGGTGGGGAAGACTCCTTGGAGGAAATGTTCTTTTAATACGGCCTTGAGGGAGGGGAGCGTAATTGTCTGTCAGATTTGAGAAGGGAGGGTGATCTAGGTCAGAGGCGGGACGTAGGCCGGGGGTCAGCGGCGAGATAGACGAGAGGGAGGCCCAGTGTGGAGGTTAACAGAGGAGCGGAGTGTGAGGGCTGGGGTGTGGAAGGGGAGAAGCGAGGTGAGGTAGGAGGGGGCAGGGTGACTGCGGTTCCCAGCCCTCTTCTCCTCCATAATTATGGGATTTGTTAAGCGTTTACGACGTGCCGGGCACTGTACTAAGTGCTGGGGTGGATCCAAGAGAATCAGTTGGATACAGTTCCCGTGCCACGTGGGGCTCACCGTCTTAATCCCCATTTTCCAGCTGAGGTCACCGAGGCCCAGAGAAGTAAAGCGACTTGGCCAAGGTCGCTCAGCAGACAACTGGAAGATCTGGGGTGAGGACCCATGACCTTCCGACACCCAGGTCTGTGCTCTAGCCACTACGCCATGCTGCTTCGGCCGGAGGATGTCCCAGGCCAGAGGGAGGAGGAAGAAGTTGGTGTGAGATAGGCAAGCTCAAGGTACAGCGAGTCGGTCGGCATTAGAGGAGCAAAGTGTGCGGGCTGGGTTGAAGTAGGAGAGTAGTGAGGTGAGGTAGGAGGGAGGGAGGAGATGGCAGTTCCTGGCCCTCTTCTCCTCCATAATAATATAATTATGGTATTTGTTAAGTGCTTACTATGTGCCGGGCCCTGTACTAAGCGCTGGGGTGGATCCAAGCAAATCGGGTTGGGCACAGTCCCGTTCCCACGTGGGGCTCACGGTCTTCATCTCCATTTTCCGGATAAGGTAACTGAGGCCCAGAGAAGTGAAGTGACTTGTCCAAGGTCGCACAGCAGACAAGTGACTGCTCCCAGGCCAGTGCTCTATCCACTGCACCACGCTGCCTCTCGATCCCCTTCTTCCCTCCAACCTTTCAGCCAAATGCCTCAGAGTCCAGAAGAAGTCAGGCTGTGGAGTTAAGTGAAGTCAGGCAGCAGACTTCCCACTGGTAGCTCCTCCACCTCTCCTTCATGCTCCCTACATGGTAATAATACTAATAATAGTAATAATAATAATGATGATCGTATCTGTTAAGCGCTTGCTATGTTCCAGGCACTCTACTGAGCCCTGGGGTGGATACAAGAACAATAAGATGGGCACAGTCCCTGTCCCATGTGGGGCTCACAATCTGAATCCCCATTTTACAGATGAGGTAACTGAAACCCAGAGAAGTGAACTGACTTGCCCGAGGTCACACAGCAGATAAATGGCTGAGGCGAAATTAGAACTCATGACCTTCTGACTCCCAGGCCCGGGCTCTATCCTCCACGCCATGCCCATGGTAGTTTTCCTAGAGCTCAGCGAGAGCTTTAGCCAGCAGGGAGAAGGTGGATAGATTCCCTGTCATCCTGAAGCTTAGATCCTGAAGGAATTTGCCCATTCTACAGAGGTGGGATGATCAAGGCACAGAGATGGCGCTCCACTCCCCTAATGTCAACCAGCGATTCCGTGGAGGAGCCAGGACTATTCCAGCATTCGATCCTCTCTGGGCCTTTCCATTGGTGGCCGGGGAGTTGGGAGGCTTTTGTTGAACAGCCCTACTGAGCTGCAAGGCCTGGAAACCTAAGGCTGGGCCTTCTAGAAACCAGGCTGTGGGGCCCAACGTTCACAAAGCGGCCAAGCTGGCCCCGAGAGCCAGAAGCCGCCCAGTCGGTAGCACCATCTTCCAGCACCAAGATTGAGCTACAGAAGAGCAGGTCCGGTGGGAAGAGTGAGCCCTTTGCTTTCTCAGAAATCTCCCTTCTCCAGAACATCTCCCTGCTCTATTCATTCATTCAGTCAGTCGTATTTACTGAGCGCTTACTGGGTGCCGAGCGCTGTCCTAAGTGTTTGGAAAGTACAGTTCGGCAACAGAGACAATCCCTACCCCATTTCACAGTCTAGAAGGGGGGAGGCAGACAGCAAAACGAGTAGACAGGCATCAGTAGCATCGAAATAGATAAGTAGATAACCATAGATAAATGCATATTATTAATAAAATAAATAGAGCAATAAATACGTACAATTTTACATATGTGGGGTGGGGAAGGGGGTAGAGCAGAGGGAGGGAGTCGGAGCGATGGGGAGAGGAGGAGGAGCAGAGGGGAAGGGAGGGCTCAGTCTGGGAAGGCCTCCCGGAGGAGGTGAACTCTCAGGAGGGCTTTGAAGAGGGGAAGAGAGCGAGTTTGGCAGATGTGAGGAGGGAGGGCATTCCACGTCAGCGGTAGGACTTGGGTCAGGGATCGACGACGGGACAGGCGGGAATGAGGCACAGTGAGGAGGTGAGCGGCAGAGGAGCGGAGCGTGCTCTAGAAAACCAGTGGGATCTAGTGGCTAGAGCAAAGGCCTGGGAGTCAGAAGGACCTGAGTTTTAAACCCAGCTCCACCCTCTTCTGCTCTGTGACCTTGGTCAAGTCATTTTACTTTTCTGGGCCTCAGTTTCCTCACATACAAAATGGGGATTAAGAGCCCCAGGTGGGACATGGATTGGGTCCAATCTGATTGGCATCTGATTGGGATCTCTCTACCCCAGTGCTTAGTACAGTACCTGGCACGTAGTAAATTCTTCACAAATACCCTTACAAAAAACCCCCTCCAAAACCAAAAAAAACCTTCCCTGCAGACAGCCTTCTCGGCAGTTCCCAGCAGCCCTGATGGAGATGTTAGCTTTAGTGCTTTGGTTTGGTTTTTTCATTCTTTATAATGATGATAAAAATAATGACACCTTGAAATTACCTAGCACTTCCAAGCGTTTGCACATCAGTGACCTCCTTTTGTTATCATCAGTCACGGCAACTCACTAAGTAGAGAAAGGTAGATCGCGTTATCCCCATTTTACAGAGAACACTGAGGCCAAGAGAGCTTAAGTAACTCGCCTAAGGTCCCTCAGCATACCCTGGGCAGATTTTGGATCAGAAACGCAGGGCATCTCATTGCCCCCGTTAGCCTGTTTTACCAGAATAATGTTAGGTAACATCTCTTCTCTAGCTCTTCCCCTGCTCAAGGGCTCTCTGGTCGGCATCTTTTTTTTTATGATACTGATTAAGCTTTTGCTATGTGCCAGGCACTGTACTAAGCGCTGGGGTAGATACAAGTTAATCAGGTTGGACACAGTCCACGTGGGGCTCACAGTCTTCATTCCCATTTTACAGATGAGGTAACTGAGGCGCAGAGAAGTGAAGTGCCCTTTTTTTAATGGTATTTGTTAAGCACCAGGAAGTGCATTAGCTTGCCGTGGGGAGGAATGTGTCTGTGAGTTGTTATATTGTACTCTCCCAAGTGCTTAGTACAGGGTTTTGTACACAACAAATGCTCAATAAATGTGATTGAATGAATGTAGCATATCGAGTTGGATGCAGTCCCTGTCCCACGTGGGGCTCACAGTCTCAATCCCCATTTTACAGATGAGGTAACTGAGGCCCAGCAGAGAAGTGGCAGGCCCAGAATTCAAACCCAGGTCCTCCTGACTCCCAGGCCCGTGCTCCATCCGCTAGACCAAGTGGCTTCTCAACTCCCCTTCTCCTCTTCATCTTCTTGGATGTTTCCCTCGAGGCAACAGCTCTGGGAGCCAGGAGGGGAAGAGCAACTCTTCCCATTTCACAGATGAGGACACCGAGGCCCAAGGGGGCGGGCAGAGCCAGGCCTCGTGGCATCCAGCCTCGGTTGCCATCCGTCAGACCCTCCCACCTGTAGAGAAGCAGCGTGGCTCAGTGGAAAGAGCACGGTCTTGGGAGTCAGAGGTCATGGGTTCGAATCCCGGCTCCGCCACTTGTCAGCTGTGTGACTGTGGGCACGTCACTTCACTTCTCTGGACCTCAGTTCCCTCATCTGGAAAATGGGGATGAAAGACTGTGAGCCTCTTGTGGGACAACCTGATTACCCTGTATCCACCCCAGCGCTTGGAACAGTGCTCTGCACATAGTAAGCGCTTAACAAATACCAACATTATTATAGAGCGAGCAATCCTGAGACCAGTGCCCTGCCCTCTCTTGGGTAGAGTCGGTTGGCAGTCTCACTCAACTCCCACCCACTGCGGGAGGAAGGAGACCAGGAGATGTCAAGAAGCATTCATTCATTCTATTGAGTGCTTACTGTGTGCAGAGCATTGTACTAAGCGCTTGGGAAAGTACAATACTGCAATCCAGCCCCTCTCCAAGCACAGAAATACTCCCTCACTTGGCCCAGATGACGTTTGTGTAACTGTAGCTCCGAGCGCTTTATCCCCAGAGATGCTCCTTGTCATGGGTGAAATGTTGTCTCTGCAAGAGGGTTGGGGTAGAGTAATAATAATAATAATAATGATGGTACTCGTTAAGAACTTGCCATGTTCTAAGCTCTGGGGTAAATACAAGTTAGTCAGGTTAGACACAGTCCCTGTCCCACACAGGGCTCACAGATTTAATCCCCATTTAACAGATGAGGTAACTGAGGCCCAGAGAAGTGCAGTGACTTGCCCAAGGTCACACAACAGACATGTGACAGAACTGGGATTAGAACTCATGACCTTCTGAGTCCCAGGCCTGTGCTCTATCCGGTAGGTCACGCTGTGGAAGACTCCCAGTGTCCCTTCTGCCCTGGGTTTGTGGCACTTTTCTTCAGTTGCACTAGAGTGCTGATTTCTGAGCAGCCTGGTGTTATCTTCCCTTCTGCCTCCAAGCATCCCACAGCCTCTGCTCCAGGGAAGTTGGTTCCCACAATCCCAGTTTCTGTTCCCGACCTTCCCATCTGTCCCATCCTGGGTCAGGGACAGAGGGGGAAAGGATTGGTTTTCCCAGAGGGTTGGGGGTGGGCCTAAGAGACCTCCCCTAAATAAGCAAGGGAAAGCAGCCCAAATGAACAGGATGGCCTCCTCCTTCCTCCCTCATCCTTCTCCTCTTCCTCTCACCTTCCTTCTTTCTCCCCACTTCCTCCCTTTCCATCCTTCTCCTCTTCCCTTATTCCTTCCTTTCCTTCCTTCTCCCCTTCCTCCCTCTCTTCTTCCCCTTTCCTCCATTTCCTTCCTTTTCCTCTTCTCCTTCCTCCATTTCCTTCCTTTTCCTCTTCTCCTTCCTCTTCCTTCCTTCTCCTCTTCCCCCGTCTTCTCCTCCCTCCCTTCTTCTCCTTCCTCCCTCTCCTTCCTTCTCCCCTTTCTCCTTTCTCTTCCTCCTCCCTTCCTTTCCTTCTCCTCTTCCCCTTCTTTCTTTCTTCTCCTCCTCCCTCTCCTCCCTTCCTTCGCCTCCTCCTCTCCCCCCTCCTCCTTTTTAATGTTTTTGGTTAAGTGCTTACTATGTGCCAGGCACTGGTCTAAGCACTGGGGTCAATATAAGTTAATCAGGTTGGACATAGTCCATGTCCCACATGGGGCTCACAATCTTAGCCTCCATTTTATAGATGGAGTGACTGGCACAGAGAAATTGAGTGACTTGTCCAAGGTCATAAAGCAGACAAGTGGTGGAGCTGGGATTAGATTAGATTTAGCTGGGATTTGGGATTGGAATCCAGATCCTTCTGAGATCCAGGTCCATGTTCCATTCACTAGACCACACTGCTTCTCCCCTTTCTTCCTACTCTTCCTCATCTTCCTTCCCCTTCCTCCCCCCCACTCCCTCCTCCCCCTCTTTCACCATCCTCTTTTTCTTCTTCCTTCCCCCCTTCTCCATTCATTCAATCGTATTTATTGAGGGCTTTCACTGTGTGCAGAGCACTGTACTTCCTTCTCCCCCTTCCTCCTCCCCTTCCTCTACCATCCTTCCTTTCCTTTTTCCCTCTCTCATCCTCCTTCTTCTTCTCCCTTTCTTTCCCCTCTTACTCCTCCTCTCCCCTTTCCTTCTCCTCTTACTCCTCCTCCTCCTCCCTTTCATTCATTCGATCATATTTCAGTGCTTACTTTGTACAGACCACTGTACTAAGCACTTGGGGAAGTACAACACAACAGTAAACAGTGACATTCCCTGCCTGCAACAAGGTCACAATCTAGATTCGGGGAGAGAGACATTAATACAAATAAATAAAATGACAGCTATGTACATAAGTGCTATGGGGCTGGGAGGGGGGAGGAGCAAAGGAAGCAAGTTAGGGCAAAGCAGAAGGGAGTGGGAGATGAGGAAAAGTGGGGCTTAGCCTGGGAAGACCTCTTGGAGGAGATGGGCCTTCCATAAGGCTCCGAGGAGGGGGACACTAGCTCTCTGTAGGAATTGAGGAGGGAGGGTGTTCCAGGCCTGAGGTAGGACGTGGGTTAAGATTCCTACTCTTCCCATTCCTTCTCTTCCTCCTCTTCCTCTCCCTCCCCTGCCTTCTCTTCTTCCTCCTCTTCTTCCTTCTTTTCCCTTCCACTTTCTTCTCCTTTTCCCTTCCCCTGCCTTCTCCTCCTCTTCCTATTCTTCTTCCTTCTTTTCCCTTCCACTTTCCTCTCCTCTGCCTTTCCCATGCCTTCTCCTCCTCTTCCTACTCTTCTTCCTTCTTTTCCCTTCCACTTTCTTCTCCTCCTTTTCCCCTTCCATCTCCTCCTCTTTCTCCTCCTCCTCTCTCTCCTCCCTCTTTTCCTCCTCCACCCCTGGACCAGCCAATCCTGGATTTCGTGGCAGAGACGAAGAGATTCAGTGTCTTCTCTTCTGCTGCAGCCTGTCTGCAGGCCCAAGATCCGGAGCAGGATTCAAACCACTCCGTCCTGCTCTGCTCCGCTCCCCTCCCCCCACCCCAGCCCCCACCCCACTGGATAAAAATTCAAAACTCCGAGCAAACCCTTTTCTCTCCCCCTCTCCCTCTTTATTCACCTGCCCGTCTCTCTCTCTCTCCTCCTCTCTCTCTCTTTCTATCCAAACTCATAATTAATCGCTCAAGGCAAAAGTAATGAATGTTAATTGGCCATCTGTACGAAGACTAATTAAAATCTACCATGCTGGGGATTAAACATACCTATAGCAACTGAGTGAATTGTGAATTAGTCGGGGACGGGTAGAGAACAGCTGAAAGGCGGCTAAGCACAATTCCGCTTAGGTGTGATGTGAGCTGCAACTTGCCGAGCGAAGATGCTGGAGAGGAGAAGAAAGACAGAAAGGCAGAGAAAAAGAAAAGAGGGAAACTTCTCGGTGGTGTGAGGGGCTGGCGACTGGAGGTTTCATCAAAGCACTGCCCGCTCCTCTCTGAGCTGGCAGCTGCGGGACCCATGGGGTGGGGTTAGAGATTCATTGATCGATCAATCAGTTAATCAATCAGTAGCCTTTATTAGAAGCTACACATCCCAACGTGGCCCACCTCTATCTCTCCTCCTTCTCCTCTCCTGTCTGCCCAAGTCACTCTGAAGCACTTTCAGGTTCCCCCCCGCGCAAGCGGACGCACAACTTCGTGGATATGGAGATGCTCCTGCTTGTGTAGTTCACGCAGACACACACAGAAGCACACATGCTTCCAGCCATGAAAGGGGATCTCAGGAAACCCGCACCCTCCCTTCTGCACACACGTGCACTAATGTCAACCTGCCCGCAGTCACCCTCAAGTGCTCACGCACACTCATGTGTGTTTGTGTGCACGCGCATGCTCGACCTTGGGTGCCCACGCATGCTCACGCAAGCACACACCCAGACAGATGTGAAAGGGGAGGTCAGTAAGGGACTTTTTTCTCCATTCACTGCAACAGGCCCCCTCTTGGCAGGCTGCAGGTCAGATCCTTTCAGAATTGTGAGGGATGGAGTTGAAGGGGGTGAAGGAGACCCCCTTGAACTCAATCCTGGCAGAAATTGCCCCCTTCTGGAAAAAGAATTTCCCACGGACGGCTGGAAGACTCCGGGGTCCCCACTCTCCCCTAGAACGGTCAAGCCACCGGTCACCCTCCCTCCAGTCTTGCTTTCTGTTGTATGTCCTTCCTCCCATCCCGCCTTAATCCGGCATGCTGCAGTTTTGACCTCTAGGGTTATTCAAAAATAATAATCATAATCATAACTGTGGCATTGGTTAAGCACTTACTATGCGTCAGGCACTAAGTGCTTGGATGGATACAGGGTAATTGGGTTGGATACAGTCCCTGCCCCTCATAGGGCTCACAGTCTTAATCCCCATTTTCCAGATGAGGAAACTGAGGCCCAGAGAAGTGAAGTGACTTGCCCAAGGTCGCACAGCAGACATGTGGGTTAGAACCCAGGTTCCTTCTGACTTCCGGGCCCGTGCTCTGTCCACTAAGCCTCTGCTTCTCAAGCTGAGGGCCCGGGGCTCCGTCAGACCCCGTTCCCCCGAGGGCCATCAGGAGCCGCTGAGCGTGTCCTCCGCCACCCTCGCTCCGGACTGTCCGTGCCGTCCACCCTAACCCTTCCCCGCTCTGACCGGTCCAGGCTGTGCCCGGCTCTCTTGTCCCGGTACAGGCCGACTCCTTGGCCACGCCTCAGCGCCCCGCGGACGAGTGTTTCTTCCGTCCGGCAACGGTTCGGCGGCCACGCTGGCCTCGTGGAGTCATCAACCTGCCCACTCTGCAGCCGTGCCACCCAAGCGGACGCCCGCAGCCCAGTGGCCGCGGAGCCGGGCTCCGAGAAGGGGTCGGGGAGGTATCCATGAGGCCTGGAGCCGGAAGGGACGTTGAGAGGTCATCCGGTCCAACCCCCGCGTCCCGGCCGACGGGAACCCCTGGGAGGCTGACCCCACGGGAGGGGCTTGGTTGTCGGGGCCCAGATTCAGAATGACTTAGTGAAAGTGATGGTGGGATCAGGAGCCGGTTGAGGGGGGAGGCGAGGGACAAAGAAACCACGTCAAAGTGGACCGGGGGAAGGGTGAGACATTGCGGGGGTCATGGTGGACCCCGAGCGGAGCGCGAGTTGTCAGATTAACTGAAGGCTAAGCGATGCAGAGGCCAAAGTGTGACTGGAATTAGGCGATGAATTACTGCTAGCCTTCTCTTTGCCCACACCCTTCCCTCCCTCCCTCGTGAAAGACCCCTCATTTCCAAGCCATTTCGTGGACAGAGGCAGGCATGCAGCTTCCCGGGACAGATGGAGGAAGAAGCGCACAAGTTGCATCATTTGGGATGGCTCTGTGAAGGACCGGGTGGCTCCACCCCACTCTGATTGGCAGCTCTGGGTCACTGCCTCCAAGAAGCCCTCCCCGATTCACCCCAATCTGCCCGTCTATTCCTCCCATCTCTGCTCCCTCTGACTGTGGTTGGGTCTTTTAGGCTCATATGGGCTCTTTTGGGCTCACAGGGTCCACCTGCGTGTCCCTCCCCCTCTCCCAAGCACTTAGTAGGGTGCTTTGCACACAGTAAGCGCTCAGTAAATACCAATGAATGAATGAATGAATGAATGAATGAATGCATTCCCCTCTCTGCCCCAGGCTTGCCACGTGACCTCAAGCGAGCGGCTGCCCCTCTCTGAGCCTGTTCCCGGCCTATAGAAAGGATTTGTTATGTAGTGGAACAATCTAATAAATAATAAAAATGATTATAATAATAATTGTGGTATTTGTTCAGCGCTTACAATGTGCCAGGCACTGTTCTAAGCGCTGGAGTAGTTACGAGATGATCGGGTTGGATGCAGTCCCTTTCCCATAGGGCTCACAGGCTTCATCCCAATTTTTACGAATGAGGGAACTGAGGCACAGGGAAATTAACTGACTTGCCCAGGATCACACAGCAGACAAAGTGGCGAAGCTGGGATTAGAACCCAGGCCCTTGTGACTCCCGGGCCTGTGCTCTATCCACCAGCCATGTGGCTTTATGGGCTTGGGAGTCAGAGGTTGTGGGTTCTAATTCCGCCCCCGCCACTTAGCAGCTGTGTGACTTTGGGGAAGTGGCTTAACTTCTCTGTGCCTCAGTTACCTCATCTGTAAAATGGGGAGGAAGGCTGTGAGCCCCACGTGGAACAACCTGATCCACCCCAGCCCTTAGAACAGTGCTTCGCACATAGTAAGCACTTAACAAATACCATAATTATTATTATTATTAGGCCATACTGCTTCTCTAGCCCCGGTGGCCCTCCCTCTAAAGCCAGGAACCTGGGGAGGGAGGGAAGAGGGGCAGGGTGGGACTTGTAACCACCCCAGTGCTTAATACAGTGCTTGGCACAGAGTAAGCACTTAATGAATTCCACAATTATCATTTCTTAAGGGCCAAGGGGCTTCTACAACTTGAAATTTGGGTCCAAGCCCAGTGCCCAGTAGCCCTGCGTGCCCTGACCCATAAACTCCACTCCCCTGGTCCTCTGCCTCTGGGAAGAGTGGGGAGTCCCTGACTCATCTTCCCAGACTCTAGGAGTAGAGTGTAGTGGACAGAGCCCGGGCCTGGAAGTCAGAAGACCTGGGTTCTAATCCCGCCTCTGCCACTTGTCTGTTGTGTGACCTTGGGCAAGTCACCTCACTTCTCTGGGCCTTAGTTACCTCATCTGGATAATGGAGATTGAGACTTGGAGCCCCATGTGGGCCAGGGACTGTTTCCAACCCATTCAATAGTATTTAATAGTATTTATTGAGCGCTTACTATGTGCAGAGCACTGTACTAAGCGCTTGGGATGAACAGGTCGGCAACCCGATTTGCTTGCATCCACCCCAGCGCTTAGAACAGTGCCTGGCACATAGTAAGCGCTTAACAAATGTCATAATTATTAGATAATTTCCTCTGGACTGTAAGCTAGTTGTGGGCAGGGAATGTGTCTGTTTATTGTCATACCATCTTCTCCCAAGTGCTTAGTACAGTGTTCTGCACTCACTAAGCGCGCAATAAATAGGATTGAATGAATGAATGAACATGTCTGCTCATTTCTCTTGTATTGTACTCTTCTAAGAGCTTAGAACAGTGCTCTGCACGTAGTAAGTGCTCAATAAATACCACTGCTTGATTGACTGGGGATACCCCGTGTCCCCTGAGAGGGATCTTCCCTTGAAGGACGGCACGGGTACCTCTGGCCAGTGACCCCTGGGACCAGGAGGAGCAGGGTCTTCCGACTCCCTGAGGACCAACCCACCCCACCCCCAAGCCCCGAGGCCGAGCCCCGTAACTCATTAAAGACCCGGAGCAACAGTTTCCCCCCTCTGCCCCTGCCCCAGCCTGAGCCAGGTTAATCAATGACCCTTTGCCCTCACCCAGGGAATCCACGTTAAATATTACAGCACCGGAGGTGGGCCAGTCCCAGGACTGGGACTGCGGTATTTGTGAGGCGCTCACCGTGTGTCAGGCACTCTACTAAGCACTGGGGTGGATACAAGCCAGTCGGGTTGGACACAGTCCCTGTCCCTCGTGGGGCTCACGGTCTCAATCCCCATTTTACAGAGGAGGGAACCGAGGCCCGGAGAAGTGAAGTGACTTGCCCAAGGTCACACAGCAGACAAGCGGCAGAGCCGCAATTAGAACCCGTGACCTCTGCACAAGGTAAGCGCTTAAGAAATACGACTGAATGAATGAATGACCTTCCGACTTCCAGGCCCGTGCTCTATCCATTACGCCATGGCTGTTTCTCTGCATCTAACTTCTCTGTGCCTCACTTTCCTCATCTGGATGCTGATGCCGTAAGAGGATCTTGAGCGTCTTCTGGTCCAGATCCCTGCCTTCCCCTGCCTCCAGATCCCTACCTAATCCATCTGGGACTGGTCGGCATCCGCCACGAGGTTCACATCCTCCCCCCCTGCTGATTTACCTCATCTGTAAAATGGGGGTTGAGATCGGGAGCCCCACGTGGGACAGGGACTGTGTCCAACCCGATCTGCTTCTATCCACCCCAGCGCTCAGTACAGTGCCTGGCACGTAGTAAGTGCTTAAGAAATACGATTCTTATCATTGTCATTAATAATTATTATTAGTCCCGGGGCCTCAGAACCTCAAGCCTCGGGCCCCCAACTCTGGCCTGCTCAGACCAATTAAAGAGAGTGTTTGGCCAGACTCAATCGTGCAGAGGAACGTAGGCAGGGATTTGGGGGTATTTATCTCTGGAATCTCCCCCTCTCAGGGTCACACCTGGAGAGTTTCCAGTACTCTACCAGTCTCGACTATGGGAGGGAGAGTCAAGCAGAGGATTATTATGCCCATTCCATTCCTAGCATGGGCGGTGGCTAGTGAGTGGAAGGCCAAGTCAAAATTCAGCTGTGCTGGGCAGCAGCAGCACGGGAGAGAATAGAGGGTGGAGATTCAAGTTTACTGCATGGAAGGAGGTGAAGATAAACCACTTGATTATTTTTACTAAGAAAACTCTATGGATCCGCTACTGAAACGATCGCAGATGAAGGCGGCGCGTTCTGGGAGAGATGTGTCCGTGGCGTCGCTATGGGTCGGAGACGACTCGACGGCATAAAACAAGACAAATGCCTGGTAAGGGGCTTCCCTTCATGCTGCTCCGCGCCCCAGCACGGACACAATGGCTGCAACCCCCAGCCCCCAAAATCGCCTGTGACCCCCAAACCCTCCTGGGGGCAGGAAGCTGGGGCTGGGAGGTGAGGAGGGAGCGGGAGAGCAGGGGCTCATTCATCAGGATAGTTAAGTGGGATTTGCCAAGGATTTCTCCAGATTGGTTCCAAGGCCAGGTAGTTCCCTCTTCACTCCTCCCGCAGTCCAAGAGACGACGACAGGGCCAGAAAGGGCCAGAAAGGGACTAGACCGTCCCTCTAGTGGGGCGTTCATTCTTTCAGTCGTATCGATTGAGCGCTTACTGTGTGCAGACCACTGAACTAAGCTCTTGGGAGTGTACGGTACAACAATATAAAGCCACACTCCCTGCCCATGATGAATTTACAGTCTAGAGGGATGGGAAACAGACATCAATATAAATAAATGTTACAGATATGGTCGTAAGCGCTGTGGGGCTGGGAGGGGGGAAGAATAAAGGGAGCTAGTCAGGGCGATGCAGAAGGGAGTGGGAAAAGAGGAAAGAGGGGGGGGGCTTAGTCAGGGAAGGCTTCCTGTAGGAGATGGGCCTTCATTAAGGCTTTGAAGGGGGAAGAGTCATTGTAACAGACACCCTACACACGTATTCACACATTCCTAGAGTCACCTAGATGCATAAATACCATAACACACAGAAAGTTAACACTCACATCCACATACCAACACACCTATAGAGACACACGATTCCCAGACATCTAAACACACTAATATATGTTGTCTGCCCTTACGTCTCTCCGTCTGTACGTGTGGTTATTTAAGCAGCATGGCCTAGTGGAAGCACTAGTAAGCGCTTAACAAATACCAACATTATTATTATTATTATTATTATTAGTGGATAAAGCCCGGGCCTGGGAGTCAGGAGGTCACGGGTTCTAATCCCGGCTATGCCATTTGTCTGCTACACAGACCTTGGGCAAGTCACTTCATTTTTCTGGGCCTCAGTTCCCTCATCTGTTAAGAGGACTAAGACTGTGAGCCCAGTGTGGGACAAGGACTGTGTCCCCTTATATCTATCTTGTACCTATCCCAGCGCTTAGAACAGTGACTGGCACATAGTAAGCACTTAACAAATACCATCATCATTTTTATTATTATTATTTTTGTCTGAAAGTCTATATATCTGTCTCCATTTCTGGATCTAAATCTTTCGTCCAATTCCTCTTAGTATGGGTTTCCCACCTTCCTTTTTTCTGTCCATTTTTCTATCCCTGTTTTTCAGCCCTCGAGACTGTAAGCTCATTGCGTGGAAGGGAATGGATCTGTCTATTGTTGTAGTGTCCTCTCCTAAGCGCTTAGTACAGTGCTTTGCGCACAGTAAGCGCTCAATAAATAAGATTGCAGGAATGAGGGGGCTTCCCAAGGGTCATTGGTCTGTCCTGGGGGGCCCCCGCCTGGCGAGACGAAGAATTACAGGAGGGCCCACCTGCAGTTGCAGAAGAGGTCCAGACTTCTCTAATAATAATAATAATTGAGGTATTTATTAAGCGCTTACTATGTGCCACGCACTGTACTGAGCGCTGGGGTAGATACAGCGTATTAGGTTGGACACAGTCCCTTTCCCAGGTGGGGCTCACAGACTCGATCCCCATTTTCCTCACGAGGTCACCGAGGCCCAGAGAAGTGACTTGTCCAAGGATACGCAGCGGACAAGGGGTGGAGGCGGGATTAGAACCCATGACCTCTGACTTCCAAGCCCGGTGTCTTTCCACCGAGCCACGCTGTTTCTCTCTGTAGAGCCCCGCCCTGTGTCCAGAGAGGAGAGAGCCAAACTCCAGCTCATCCCCAGCCTCGCTCTCCAGGCTTCTGCCTTCTCATCATAATAATAATAATAATAATGTTGGTATTTGTTAAGCGCTTACTATGTGCCGAGCACTGTTCTAAGCGCTGGGGTAGACATAGGGGAATCAGGTTGTCCCACGTGGGGCTCACAGTCTTAATCCCCATTTTACAGATGAGGGAACTGAGGCACAGAGAAGTTAAGTGATTTGCCCACAGTCACACAGCCAACAAGTGGCAGAGCTGGGATTTGAACTCATGAGCCCTGACTCCAAAGCCCATGCTCTTTCCACTGAGCCACGCTGCTTCTCATCATCATCAGAGGTATTTACTGAGCACTTGCTTTATGCAGAGGACTGTACTAAACTCTTCGGTGGTTCCTGGCTTTTCCCCCCACTTCCCTGTTTATCAGTGTTGAGGTTCTTCCGACCCCTTCTCTCTTTCCCCATTTCCCTGTCCATCTTTCCCTAGGAAGAGGAAGGAGAGACTGAGGCAGGGACAGGGAGCAGAGAAGGAATTCCATCCCCTCCCGCAAATTCACCTCAAAGCGTGTCTCCTCCTCCTCCAGGAAGCTCTCACAGATTTCAGCAGAAAGGGGAAAAGAGATAAAGAGCTGTGATAATAATAACTGTGGGATTTGTGAAGTACTTACTAGGTGTCATACACTGCACTAAACAGTGGGGGTAGATGTAAACTAATCAGGTCAGAAACAGTCCCTTTCTCACTTGGATCTCACACTCTACACTCTAAGAGAAGCAGCGTGGTTTAGTGGAAAGAGCATGAGCTTGGAAGTCGGAGGCCATGGGTTCTAATCCTGGCTCCGTCACTTGTCTGCTGTGTGACCTTGGGCAAGTCACTTAACTTCTCTGTGCCTCAGTTCCCTCATCTGTAAAATGGGGATTAAGACTGTGAGCCCCATGTGGGACAACCTGATTACCTTGCATATACTCCAGCGCTTAGAACAGTGCTTGGCACATAGTAAGCACTTAACAAACGCCATCATTGTTATTATTATATACTCAATTGTATTTATTAAGTGCTTACTGCATACAGAGCAGTGTACTAAATTCTTGGGAAAGTACAATATAATAGAGTTGGCAGACATGTTCCCTATTTACAAACTAGAGAAGACAAACTTTAAATTATGGCTATATACCTAAGGGCTGAGGGCTGAAGGTGGGGTGAATAGTATAGGTAAGAAGGGGGGAGAAAAATCAATCAACAGTTGTATTTATTGAGCACTTACTATTGAGCGAGGTGAGGTAGGAGGGGGTAAGAGGGTAGACTGCTTGACAGCCAACAGTGAGAAGTTTTTGTTTGACGCGGAGGTGGATGGGCAACCACTGGAGTTTTTTGAGGTGGGGGGTGACGTCCTGAATGTTTCTATAGAAAACTGATCCGGGCAGCAGAGTGAAATAGGAACTGGAGTGGGGAGAGACAGGAGGCCGGGAGGTCAGCAAGTAGGCTGATGCAGTCATCCAGGTAGGAGAGGATGAGTGATCGTCTTAATGTCGTAGCAGTTTGGGTGGGAAGGGAAGGGTGGATTTTAGCAATGTTGTGAAGGTGGGACCGACAGGATTTGGTGACAGATTGACTATGTGGCTTGAACGACAGAGAAGAGTCAAGGATAACCCCAAGGTTCCGTGAATGTGAGACAGGAAGGACGGTGGTGCCGTCTACAGTGATGGGAAAATCTGGGGGATGACGGGGTTTGGGCGGGAAGGTAAGGAGCTCTGTTTTGGACGTGTTAAGTTCGAGGTGACGGGAGGACATTCAAGTAGAGGAGGAGATGCAAACCTGGAGAGAGGGAGAAAGATCAGGGCTGGAGATGGAGATTTGGGTTAAATTCGCATAGAGATGGTAGTTGAGGCCATGGGAGTGAATGGGTTCTCCAAGGGAGCAGGTGGAGATGGAGAATAGAAGAGGGCTCAGATCTGAACCTTGAGGGACCCCCACAGTTAGAGGCAGAAGGAGGCAGAGGAGGAATCCACGAAGGAGACTGAGAGTCAACAGCCAGAGAGATGAGGAGAACCAGGAGAGGACAGAGTCAGTGAAGCCAAGGTTGGATAACGTTTCCGGGAGAAGGGGGCGGTCCGCAGCATCCAAGGCAGCTGAGAGGTCGAGAAGGATCAGGATGGAGTAGAATGGGGATGAAGACTGTGACTCCCCTGTGGGACATGAACCATGTCCAACGAGATTATCGACTATCTATCCTAGTGCTTAGTTCAGTCCCTGCCACGTAATAAAGTGCTTAACAAATTTCATAAAAAAGGAAGGGAGAGAAGTTATTGCACCCTCATTTTACAAATGAAGAAACTGAGGCACAGAGCAGCTAAATCATTAATCCAAGCTCACACAGAGGGCAAGTGGCAGAAGTAGGATTGGAATCCAAGTCTTCTGACTCCCAGATCAGCAGTGTCTCCAAAAGGTGAGTCTGACCACAAGGAGAAGCAGCGTGGCTCAGTGGAAAGAGCCCGGGCTTGGGAGTCAGAGGTTGGGGGTTCTGATCCCGGCTCCAGCTGTGGGACTTTCGGGCAAGTCACTTCACTTCTCTGTGCTTCAGTTACCTCATCTGTAAAATGGGGATTAAAACCGTGAGCCCCATGTGGGACAACCTGATTACCTTGTATCTACCCCAGCACTTAAAACAGTGCTTGGCACACAGTAAGCACTTAACAAATACCATCATCATCATGGCTTTCCGCTATTTCTGTCAGGAATGTCCTCCCTCAGATGGAGCCTCAGCTTTCTGAGTCCCAGGGGGCCAGAACGAGAGGTCTCAGAGCCCCGGGGTGGGGACCGAACTAGGCTTCAGAGCCCTGCAGGGACAGAACCGGACTTCAGAACTTCTTTTCCCTGCAGTCTTCATTTCTGTCAGGGATCCTAGTGGCATGGGGGACCTGATCTCCCATTCCCCCTGGTGCCCCTTCCCAGTCACCAATCTTCCCCACAGGGCTATGGGAATTGGCCAGGGAAACCAACCTGCTGTGAAAATGAGGGAAATCTCTCCAGCCCAGGGCTCCTGGCTAGAAGTTAGGCTGTAAACTCATTATGGGTGCGGACTGTGTCTGTTTATTGTTACATATTGTATTCTCCCACGAGTTTAAAACAATGCTTTGCGCACAGTAAGCGTTCAATAAATACGATTAAATGAATGAATGAAAGTTTCGGGCAGGAAACCTGTCCATCCTTTCTATTATATTGTCAAGCAGTCAGTACAGAGCTCTGCCTATAGTAAGGGCTCAATAAATAGAATTGATTGAGAAAGGTCTTCCAAGATAAACTCAGGATTACTTGGGAAGGGGTTAGAGGTATTAAACCCATGCCAGGGTCCCCAGAGGGTCTCTAAGGGCAAGTTAGTTGCTTCCAGGCAAGGGTTAAGTGGATGTGCCGGCTCACAGGTGCAACCACTCTGAGGCTTTGCCCACTTGATGACCTGCAGGGCGCTCATTTGGGCCACGTAGCGTTTAGGAAGTCGTAGCCACTGCTGTCTCTGAGGGAGCCCAACCCGGCCAAGAAGGTAAGCACACACTACCGCCCATCACCCTGTTTCTTCTGTCCAAACATCTATTCCATGGCCCCAACCCCCTTCCCTCAGGGTGGGTGACCCCCAGATAGTAGGGTCCTTAGGAACCAACAGGCAAGAACCTCAAAGTTTGGCTTGTTTTTCTCAGGCAACATCACCTACCGCACAATGCTATCTTGCCCTAGAATCCAGGGGAGGATGCTTCTGTTTGACTTTAATCTGCCCAGTTTTTTTCAAGTTGTGGATAGATGGGTCCAGAGGCATCTCACACAAGGTCACAGAATCCTGAGAAAAAAAGAAATTTTTAGGTGCTTCCGTAAACATTAATTGCCTCTCTGGGCAGTGACACGACCATTGAAGAGTAGTCGGCTCTAGAGGGAACCGTGAGGCCAGTGCAGTTGTGTTGTAAGGTTGAAGGTGTTCTCTTGTGTTGCCAAATGTGGTGAAAGTGAGGAGATGGAGGAAACGAGTGACTTTGTTAGGCCCCGTTACGGTCCCGCCGTCGAAATCGGGGTCCCGGAAGGATCGACGGCAATGCACGTTCCTCCTTTGTAAGAGCCAGGTAAGGGGAGAGCGGTGAAAATTCAAAAAAATGTGGGGTCCAAATGGGGACTGAACTCTGAACATGACAGAGCAGTGTGGAGTAGTGGCTAGAGTCGCCTCAGTTGTTGCGTCTGTGAAATGGGGACTAAAACTGTGAGCCCCATATAGGCAAGGACTATGTCCCACCTGATGAACTTGTATCTACCCCGGCTCTTTGTACAGTCCTTAGCAAATACCATAAAAGCAAACCTGATTAGCTTGTATCTACCCCAGTGTTTAGCATAGTGTCTGGCATATAGTAAGCACTTAAATTACACACACACAAAAGGAGCAGCATGGCCTAGTGGAAAGACCTTGGGCCTGAGAGTCAGAGGACCCGGATTCTAATCCCAGGCCTGCCGATTGCTTGCTGTGTGACCTTGGACAAGTCACTCCACTTCTCTGTGCCTCAATTTCCTCCTCTATAAAATGGGGATTAAATACCTGTCCTCCCCCCTACTTAGACTGAGAGCCTAATTCCAGGACAGGAATTGTGTCTGATCTAATCAGCTTGTACCTAACCAGCAGTTAGCATTTACTATGTGTCCAACACCCTTCTAACACCCTAAAAAAAACATTCAAACCCATTTCCTGGACCCTCGGGGGCTTACAGTCTGAGAATAGCACGGGTGCTTGAGATCGGCAGTGGAAAGATTGAAAGGAAATAAGAAAAGATTGAAATAAGGAAAATAAGGCAAGATTGAAATGTTGCGATAATGACAGTGGTGTTTAAGCACTCGTTTTGTGCCAAGCACTGTACTAAACACAGGGTAGATATGAGATAGGCCTGTCGCAGTCCCTGTTCCCCATGGAACTCCCAGTGTAAATCCTTTTTATTTTTATTGTAATGGTATTTAAAGCATTTACTGTGTGCCAGGCACTGTACTAATTAGCAAATACAAACTAATTCATTCAATCCTATTGAGTGCTTATTGCGTACAAAGCAGTACACTAAGCCCTTCGGAGAGTAAAATACAAAAATAAGCAGACACATTCCCAGCCTATGATGAGCTTACAGTCTAGAGTGGGCAACAGATATTAATGTAAATAAATAAATAAGAGATATGGACATCAGTGGTGTGGGGCTGGGAGAGGGGATGAATAAAGACAGCAAGTCAAGGGCGACGCAGAAGGGAAGGGGGAGAGGAGGGAAGGAGGGCTTAGTCGGGGAAGGCTTCTTGGAGGAGAAGGCGGAGAGCGTCATCGCCTGTCAGATACGAGGAGGGAGGGCATGCCAGGCCAGAGGCAGGATGTGGGTGAGAGGTTGGCGATAAGATAGATGAGGCAGAGATACAATGAGAAGGTTGGCATTAGAGGAGAGAAGTGTGTGGGCAGGGTTGGCGCAGGAGAGCAGTGAGGTGACGTAGGAGGGGACAAGGCGATCGAGTGCTTTGAAGCTAATCAGGTCGGACACAGTCCATGTCCCACAAGGGGCTCCCAGTCTTAAAGTCGGAGGGAGATAGAAACAGCAAAACGCTAACGTCGTGAATGGCAGAACATTGTGTTAAAGGAATCAAGCCGTTACCAAGTCCAGCAGCCTCCCATTTTTTTTTTAATGGTATTTATAAAGTGCTTAGTATATGCCAGGCATTGGACTAAATTCCGGGGTAGATATGAGCTAATCTGGTTGGACACAATCCATTTCCCACATGGGGCTCATAGTCTTAATCCCCGTTTTACAGATGAGGTAGCCGAAGCACAGAGAAGTGACTTGTCCAAGGTCATATAGCAGACAAGTGGTGGAGCCGGGATGAGAACCCAAGTCCCCAGTCTCCCAGGCTTATACATTATCCATGAGGCCATGCGGCTCCTTTAGGATCCTGTCCCTGAAATCTGCCCCACCCTCTTCCACTTACAACTAGGCATCAAAAACAGAGGGGCAGTGAGGGCTACATTCAGTCACACAATGGCAGAGAAGCCATGGCCTAATGGGTAGAGCCCGGGCTTGGGAGTCAGAAGGATCTGGGTTCTAATCCTGCCTCTGCCACTTCTCTGGACCACAGTTCCTTCATTAGAAAAATGGGGATTATGACTGTGACTGTGGAACAGCGACTAACCAGCCTAATCAACTTGTATCTACTCCAACGCTTAAAGCAGCAATATTATTATTGTTAATCATAAGAAGTGCTTATTTGTTAAGCACTTACTATGTCCCAGGCACTGTACTAAGTACTGGAGTGGATACAAGCAACTCGGGTTGGACACAGTCCCTGTCCCACCCGGGGCTCACATTCTCAATGGTCACTTTACAGGTGAGGTAACTGAGGCCCAATGAAGTGGCTTGCCCAAGGTTACGCAGCAGACAGGCGTGGTCTTCTGACTCCCAGGCCTGTGTTCTAGTGACTACACCACGCTGCTTCTCTTCAGTGCTCTGCCCACAGTCAACACTCCTTAAATATGATTGAGTTTGAGCGTGTGAGTATTGAGATCAGTTATTTGGGTTGATAATCCCAAATTTATTTGGATAACTGATATCTACTGTACCAATTTATCCAGGAGGTGGTGGAGAAAGCTGGAGGTGTGTGTGTTTGGGTGGACGGGGAGGGGGACATCAGTGATGTGGGAGTGAGTCCAGAGCTGGATAGTCAATGCCTACTGCATTAATGATGTGTGGGCTGTGGAGAGGGCCGGGGGTGGTTTGGGGAATGTTTGATACCCCTGACTGGTCTATCCTGCTGACGTGCTGATGATGGTACTGGTTAAGCGCTTATTATGTGGTCAGTCCTGTTGCAAGTGCTGGGGTAGGTATAAGATTAATCAGATTGGAAACCGAAGTGTGTGGTTGACAGTGTTTGTGGCCCAGCCTCTGATTTGGCTCTAGTAATATTCATGTCCCAGAAGGGCAGGGCATGCTTTGGGCTACACAGGTTTTGGTTTGTGCTGACTTGGAAATGAGTCTGGGATCCAGGAAAAGAAGTGTCCGATTGGTGGGGGCAAGAAAATGTCTCTGCAGGGGGAGAAAGTTGAGGGGTTGTGATGCTTTGAAGACTGTCTTTAGGGGGGATGACTGGTGCTCTGGAGCCAGAGATGGGGTTTTGGTGGGTGGAGAAAGGGTTGGGGCAGAAACCCTGGGGTGCATGGGGGTGAACGCTCATTGTCTCTGGGTCTCTCTGTCATGGTGCCCTCCTATATGATGGACTGACCCAGAGCGACACAAACACCGTGTCAGCAGCAGAAGCTGAGTCACCAACAGTAGTCATTCAGTACTTAGATGCTGTACTGAGCGCCTGGGAGACTGAGTTATGAAGTGCACATCTCTCCGTGAGGTGGAACCTAGTCTGCAGAAAATTTCCAGATGACTTCTCCCCCGTCTTGTCATGACTCCTACTTAAATGGGTGAAGTTTATTTGCATTAATGTCTGTCTCCCCCTCTAGGCTGTAAGCTCAGAGGGGGCAGGGAATCTGTCTGTCGATTGTTATATCGTGTACAAGAAGTGAAATGGGTGTCTTTAGCAACTGAGGCCTCTCAGCCCCTCTTGCGCTCAGTACAGTCCTCTGTCAAATAGCGTTCGATAAACACTATGGCTGTCTTAATGTAATACTGCCATCCTTCACTCTACGTACTGATTTACTGTTTTTTTATCTACTCGTACCGCCGATTCAAACTTAGCTTGGGTTCAGAGTGCCCACCTTCATGGACCGACCTTGTATATGTCATTCTACCTGTGTGTAACTCAATTTAAAGGTCTGTCACGTAGACTGGAAGCTTCTCGAGAGCAGGGGCCATGAGTGCTATGCAGTGTCGAACTCTCTGAAGCATTTGTACATGTTGTTCCAAAGCTGATGCTTCCACCTCTAGATTGTAAGCTCGTGGTGGGTAGGGCTCGTTGGTTGTATTGTTCTTTTGTACTCTCCCAAGGGCCTAGTACAGTGGTATACACACAGTAGGAGCTCAAATATGATTGTCTTAGACTGTAAACTCCCAGTGGGCAGGGACTGTGTCTCCTACACCCAACTTGCCAAAGAGGGTGCTTAAGGGGGTGTGGTCTCGCTCAAGTCAGGCCAAATTTGGGGTCAGATATCCCAGTCGGGCCCTATTTTGGAGAGGGTCTGGGGAGCAGGAGTGAAGGACCAGCCGGGCACTGGGTAAGTGTTCAGGGCCTTGGCTGCAGGAGGAGAAAAGGCAGAGACCCAGCTTCTTTCTGCCCACCTAAGAAATCTCCTAGACAGTCCCGCTAACAGGTAATTCCCTGGGGAATTGGGTGTTGGTTTGTGTGCATGTTGGGGAGGGGGTCTGCAGGGGCTTAGACTCTGTCTGGGGGGAAAACCAGACTGCCTTGTGGTGATAAAGTCAGTCAGGGCCTCCTCTGCAAGGGCGGGCAAGTGGCAGCTGCTCGGTCCTGTTTCTGCCTATCTCTGTCTCAGAGAGATCTCTTCTCTCTCACTCTCTCTGACTTCTGGTATGAGTTAGCCTTCAGGGGACGGTCCAGCTGAGTGGGTGGTGGCACAGACGGGGCTGGGCACAGGCAGCACCCCCAGACCCGAGCAGGGGGGCAGAGCGAGATTGCCCTGAGACCCGACTGAGTGTATCCTTAGGGCCAAGGAAGGAACCTGAGCCCCAGATGCATCCTGGTAGGCCCGGCCCCCTGGTCCATCTCCGCCTCCCCAGGGACCCGTTGGTGCGGAGAGGGCGGTTAATGTCATGCCCTAACCCTGGGGCTGTTGGGGCTCTGTTTCGGGCAAGTGGGAGGAATCAAAGAATCGATGACATTTATTGAGCACTTACGTCTAGAGCACTAGACTCTGCTCTTCAGAGAGTATAGTGAAGAGAGCCTTATTTCTGCTACACATAGACACAACCCACTGCATCCTTACAGTCAGTTATTCATTCCGTTGTATTTATTCAACGCTGACTGTGTGCAGGAGTTGTACTAAGCGCTTGGAAAGTACACTTCGGCAACAGAGACAATCCCTACCCAACAACGGGCTCACAGTCTAGAGGGGACTAGAAACAGTCCCTTCACATTAGAAACAGTCTACAAACCAGTTGTAGAAACAGTCCACAAACCAGAGCAGTGACCGAGTCCCAGTATTGACCCCCGACCAGCCTCCTCCCAACATCTAACTTCCTGCTCCCTGGCAGGAGGTATTGGCTCCCCTTCGGAGACCCATCCAAGCCTTCCCCACCCTGAACTGTGATGGACTGGCACTCTCGCCATGGGCGGGCTGGGGCGCGCCTCATCAACCAACCAAGGTCACCTCCTTCCCCAGGAAGCCGCAGTGGAGCCCCGAACCGAACCACCAGGCCCCGTGGAGGGTGGAGGACTGACTCACTGGATGCCACGGAGGCTGACAGATTGATTGCCCCGAAGGCTGACAGATTGATTGCCCCGACCCCACCGTCGGAGAATCAGTTGGCGCCGGGCTCCTGCCACCTGGCCGCCCCCCGACTCCCAACTGTATCCCCTCCTTCCAGACAATGCCATTTCCTTCAGGGGTCAAGGATCAAACACTGCATCGTGGGTGCTAAACCAGGCCCTTGTAACTCCAGGAGGTGATGGAAGGTGTGTGTGTGTCTCGTGTGTGAGAGCGAAGGCTGGGACCAGAGCAGGGTGAGAGGGGCTGCCTCTCTTTGGATGGGGAGACGGGTTCTGGAAACAGGGGTCCGGAGCTCTGGACAGGTGCTCGGTAAGCGGACTTCCTCCCAGCAAGGTCCGTTGAGTTCCCTGCCAATCTCTTGGCTTCAAGAGTACAGACTCTCTTGGCCGCCCGAGGGCCGCGTGCCCCTGGGGGAGTGGGGTTTCGGGGCAGGAAGAGTCAGGGATGTGTGTGTCGGTCTGTACGTATCTGTGACTACCCTGTGTCCTCCATCACTCTGGACGAGCAGAATGAGGGGTGGGGAGGACTAACAGCAAATCCTAGAAGGGGAAGATGCAAAGTGGTTTCCCCCCTTCACCCTACCAACAGAAATGACATGCTCTGGCCCTCTCCTCTCTTCCTCCCCTCTCTGTCCCCTCACCTACGTGGGCTCTGTAAGGCCAAATGCGTCTGTATGGACTAAAATGTATATGTTCTTCGTCTCTCCTTGAGCCATTGGCAGCTGGCCCTGCTCCACAAAAGTTATAAATTGGGGGTACCAGCTATTTACTCAAAGGAGGATGTCGCCAGCTTCTAATCTGTACCCCCCCACCCCAGATCTCATTCATTCGGTCTCACCCAGGCAGGGTAAAGGGGCTGGAGTCTTTTACAGATGAGGTAACTAGGGCACAAGAAGTCAAGTGACCTGCCTGAGTCACACAGGAGACAAGTGGTGGAGCTGGGATTAGAACCCATGACCACCTGCCTTCCAGGCCCATGCCAGGAGTGGATGAGGAAAGGAGAGGCTTAAAGGAAAGGAGTAAAGTGTGCAGGCTGGGTTATAGAAGGAGAGAAGTGAGGTAGAGGGCAAAAGAGGAGGATACACACAGGTGCACAGGGACAAGCCACCCAAAACAGACAACTCAAAATATATAACTACACATATATAAAACTACACATATACTGCCCATGTCCAGATAGTTCTCAAGGGCGGGCAAGCACACACACACTCACAAATGTGCTCCAGATAACCCCCCCACCTGTAATTTTATTTTAGCGTCTGCCTCCCCCAGTAGAACGTAAGACACTTGAGGGCAGGGATCGAATCTACCAGCTCTGTTGAACGCTCCCAAGTGTTTGGTAAAGTGATCTGTGTAAAATAAATTGATTGATCTCCCATGTGCCGTCCTCAGCAATGTCCAAGCTCACCTCGTCTAGTTAATAAGGCAGCGGAGGGAGAGAGGACAGAAATCTGGTGAGAAACGGGTTGGCTCCCACCCTCTCCTACATGATAATGACAATAAATAATGGTGACATTTAAGTGCTCACCATGTGCCAAGCACTCTACCAAACACTGCGTAGATTCAAGATTATCAGGTCAGATTCAGTCTCCATCCCACATGGAACTCACAGTATAAAAAGGAAGGGGAACATGTACTGAATCCCCATTTTCATATTTATTATTATGATTACTACTATTAGTGCTTTGAATAGCTTAATTCAATTCAGTAGTATTTATTGAGTGCTTACTATGTACAGAGCACTGTACTTTGCGCTTGGAATATATTATTTGGCAATAGAGACAATCCCTGCCCAATGATGAGCTTACAGTCCAATCGGGGGAGACAGACGGACAAAAACAAAAACAACATAAACACGATAAATAGAATCAAGGGGATGTACACCTCATTAACAAAATAAATAGGGTAATAAAAATATATACAAATGAGCACAGTGCTGAGGGAAGGGGAACGGGGGGAGAGGAGCAGAGGGAAAGGGGGTTTAGCTGAGGGGAGGTGAAGGGGGGAAGGGGAAGGGAGCGGAGGGAAAAGGGGAAGCTCAGTGTGGGAAGGCCTCTTGGAGGAGGTGAGCTCTCAGGAGGGCTTTGAAGAGGGGAAGAGAGTTTGGCGGAGGTGAGGAGGGAGGCCATTCCAGGACAGCTGGAGGATGTGGCCCGGGGATCGAAGGCGGGATAGGTGAGAACGGGGGACGGTGAGGAGGTGAGCGGCAGAGGAGCAGAGCGTGCGGGGTGGGCAGTAGAAAGAGAGACGGGAGGAGAGGTAGGAGGGGGCAAGGGGATGGAGAGCCTTGAAGCCCAGACCCCCATTCCACCCTCTAACCCCCAGGGCGGGTGACCCCCAGACAGAGGGGGCCTTAGGAACCAACAGGAAGGAACCTGAAAGTTTGGCTTGCTTTTCTCAGGCAAAATCATCTATCGCACAGTACTATCTCGCCTGAGAATCATGGGGAGGATTGTTCTGTTTTGACTTCAATCTGTACAGTTTTTTTTTCAAACTGTGGAAAGATGGGTCTAGAGGCATCTCACCCAAGGTCACAAATACTGAGGAAGAAAGAAATTGTTAGAGGCTTTGATAAACGCCGAGTTGTGTGTATAATTGTGTCTCTGCGCAGTGATACAGCCGTTGAAGAGTAGTCAGCTATAGAGGGTACCGTGAGGCCAATGCAGTTGCGTCGTAAGGTTGAAGTTGCTCTGTCACATGTCCAAATGTTGTTCGAGTGAGTCTCCTCCTTGTTATGCTTTTGAAACGTTAAGTCCTTCTGCGTTTCCGTTCAGGCGATTGCGTACTAACGCAATGGCTGCTTCTGGGCCGAAACAAACTGGAAATGATGTCAGCTTCAAATTCTGGAAACCCTCGCCTCACTCGGTGACGTGACTAGAGCGGCGTGGCCTAATGGATGGAGCACAGGCCCGGGAGTCAGAAGGACCTGGGTTCTCATCCTGGCTCCGCTGCTTGTCCACAGGGTGACCCGAGTGAAGCAAGTCGCTTCACTTCTTTGGGCCTCAGTTACTCCATCTGTAAAAGAGGGATCAAGACTGGGAGCCCCACGTAGGACGGGAACTGTGTCCGATCCGATTAAGTTGTATCTACCGTGGCGCTTAGTAAGCCCTTACCAAATACCATAAAAAAAAAAAAGTGAGTCAAAGTGCCAAGGGATCCTGCCAGCATTCTTCCAAGAGGCCTTCCCTTTCCTCTTCTCCCTCTTCCTTCTCCATTGCCCTGATTTGCTCCCTTCATTTACTCATTCATCCAGGCATTTATTGAGCGCTTACTGTGCACAGAGCACTGTACTAAACACTTGGGAGAGTACAATACAATAAACAGACAGGTTCTCTGCCCAATGACTCACTCAACTCACTCGCTCCCCTATCCCTTCGGCGATCTCGTATCGCTAACCCACAGCCCTGGATCACCTCCACAGTCCACCTCCTCCGTTGTTGCGCACGAGCCACCGAGCGCTGCTGTCGGAAATCTAGATACGAGGCCGACTTCATCTACTTCAGGTTTATCCTTGCATGCTTTAACTCTGCCCTCTCCTCTGGCCGGCAAAACTATTTCTCCACCCTATTGACCCTATGCCCTTGGCCCTCGCCGGTCGTTCCAGACGTTCAACTCCCTGTTCAGACTCCCTCTCTCCCTGCCACCCCTATCCTTTTCCCCCGATGACCTGATCACCTATCTTAATAAGAAAATCGACACTTTGAGGCGTGATCTCCCTAAAATCTCTCCTGCCCCCTTCTTCGACTCTCCCATCTTTCCCAGTGGAGTCTCTAGAGGAGATCTCCTGCCTTCCCTCAAAACCCACCACCTCCGCCTGCCCATCTGTCACCCGGGGCGGGTTCGGAAATCGACGCAGCGAGAGTAAGAGATCAGGGTCAGAAAGGCCGAGCGTTTACAAAATCTATTCGGCCCGACGAATTGAACTTCCCTTTTGGGAGAGATACAATTATTTGATTATTTAAATAATAAATTCCACCAGCCGGGAGGAATTCACATGTGTGTTACCTACCCATAATGAAGCCCCTAGATCCCACCCACAGACATTTCCCACCCAGGAGGAATTTATTTCTGCGTTGCTTGACTGTAGCGGACCACCAGGTTCTCGCCCACGCGCGCTCAACGAGTCACTCCCCCGTCTCGCTGTCCCTCACTTTGACGCGCTGGTTCCAAAGACAGAGCGGGAGGCCGATGCTCTGGGCATCCCCCCATCCCGACCCCGCGGCACTTATGTCCATATCTATCATTTATTTATTTAGATTAATGTCTGTACAAGACTCTGCACATAGTAAGCACTCCATAAGTATGAGTGAATGAATACCTCCGCGAATCCCGGCTAGCGGTTTGATCCAATACGTTTTCCCTGCTGACCACTCTCCAAGTCAGAGTGCTCTTCAGTCAGTCAGTAAATTGTATTTATTGAGCTCTTATGGTGTGCAGAACACCATACTAAGCTCTTGGGAGGATGCAATACAACGATAAACAGATACATTCCCCACCCACAATGAAGTTAGAGTCTAAAGGGGGAGGCTGACATTAATATAAATCAGTAGATTACAGGTATGAGCATAAGTGCTACGGTCTGGGGGTGGGGGGGGATGAATAAAGGAGTAAGTCAGGGCGATGCAGAAGGGAGTGGGAGAAGAGGAAAGGCCCTGTCCCACATAGGGCTCACAGCCGGGGCCCCCCATTTCTCCCCCCACCCCGGCTCCCCCCTTTCCACTGCCCTCCCTCCTCACCTCCTCCAAACTAATTCTCTTCCCCTCTTCAAAACCCTACTTAAAGCTGACCTCCTCCAAGAGACCTTCCCAGACTGAGCTCCCCTTTTCCCTCTGCTCCCTCTACCCCCCCCTTCACCTCTCCGCAGCTAAACCCTCTTCTCCCCCTTTTCCCTCTGCTCCTCCCCCTCTCCCGTCCCACCCCCTCAGTACTGTACTCGTCCGCTCCACTGTATATGTCTTCATCACCCTATTTATTTTGTTAATGAGATGCACATCACCCTGATTCTATTTATTTGCTATTGTTTTAATGAGATGTTCTTCCCCCCGATTCTATTTATTGCCATCGTTCTTGTCTGTCCGTCTCCCCCGATTAGACTGTAAGCCTGTCAAAGGGCAGGGACTGTCTCCATCTGTTACCGATTTGTCCATTCCAAGCTCTTAGTACAGTGCTCTGCACATAGTAAGCGCTCAATAAATACTATTGAATGAATAAATAAGAGGGAAAACAGGGATTGAATCCCCACCGTAGAGAGGAGGAAACCGAGGCCCAGAAGTGGTCACTTGCTCAAGGTCTTACAGCAGGCAAGTGGCGGAGTCGGGATTTGAATCTACATCTCCCAGATTGAAGGCCCTGTGCTCTTTCCCGGAGGCTATGCTGCCTCTGTTCTAAACTTCACCTTTTCCTCTTCCTCTGTCTCTCAACAACCACAACCAGCCGCTCCCCAAATCGTGCCACTTTTTACTCCGAAACATTTCTCACATCTGCAGTTTCCTCGCCGCCTGCCCCAGGCCCCACACCAGCCACCAACTTGGACCGGGAGGGCATCACTGTTATGATCATTATAGTATTTGTTCAGCCTTTACTATGTGCCAAGCACTGTTCTAAACCCTGGGGGAGCTGCAAGTTAATCAGGTTGGACACAATCCCTGTCTCACTTGAGGCTCACAGACCTCTGCCAAACTGATTCTCTTTCCCTCTTCAAAACCTTACTTAAAAATCACCTCCTCCAAGAGGCCTTCCCAGACTGAGCTCCTCTTCCCCCTCTACTCCCTCTGCCATCCCCCCTTTACCTCTCCGCAGCTAAAGCCTCATTTTCCCCTTTTCCCTCTGCTCCTCCACCTCTCCCTTCCCATCCCCACAGCCACTGTACTCGTCCGCTCAACTGTATATATTTTCGTTACCCTATTTATTTTGTTAATGAATTGTACATCGCCTCGATTCTATTTAGTTGCCATTGTTTTTACGAGATGTTCTTCCCCTTGACGCTGTTTAGTGCCATTGTTCTCGTCTGTCCGTCTCCCCCGATTAGACTGTAAGCCCGTCAAACGGCAGGGACTGTCTCTATCTGTTGCCGACTTGTTCATCCCAAGCGCTTAGTACAGTGCTCTGCACATAGTAAGCGCTCAATAAATACTATTGAATGAATGAAAGTAGGAGAGAAAACTACTTAGGGAGAGAGAACTCAAGCCAGGTGCCCATTGGGAACTGCCACAGGGGCCCTAGCAGATGTAGAACAAGTCAGTCAATCAAAGAGATTTATTCAGCACTCACTACGTGCGGAGCACTGTACTAAGCGGTTGGGACGGTACAATAGAAGAGAATTAGCAGACACGTTCCCTGCCCGTAAAGAGCATGGACTCTAGAGGGAAATTCTATTTCTACTGTCGAGAACTACTGTTCCAACTTTTCCTGCTTCACTGGATTTCTAGAGAATAGAGCCTCTTTTTGTCTTTCAGAAGAGGAGATGACAGCTGCTTATTTCAGGGGAGTGAAGCCTAGGTACCGCTTTCTTTTTCGGGTATCTGTTCGGCGATGATGAGGGGCCAGGCACTCTACTGAGCTCTGGGGTAGATAGAAGCTAATGAGGTTGGACCAAATCCTTGTCCACTCGCAGCCTTCATCCCCATTTTACAGATGAGGTAACAGAGGCACAGTAAGGCACAATAAAGTGATTCACCCAAGGTCACAGAGCAGACAAGTGATGGAGCGGGGATTAGAACCTAGGACCTTCTGAGTCCCAGGCCAGGGCTGTATCCTCTAGGCTGCTTCCACTCCAGGGGTTGACGCTGAGGGACCAGAACTGGAGTCTTGCCCCCTCGGCAGGTGTGTCAGGTTTGGGGAGCTCCTTGGGTGAACCCCATCACAGTTCTGCTCTTCTCTTCCGAACCTTCTGGAGCGTGGAATTCCCTGCAGATGTTCCACATCTGCTCCTTTGGTTGATCGTTTCCATTTACTGAGCACCTATTCTGTGCAGAGCACTGTATGATGTGCTCAGGAGAGTAATAATAATAATGATGACATTTGTTAAGTGCTTACTATGTGCCCAGCACTGCTCTAAGCACTGGTAGATGCAAGGTCACCAGGTTGCCCCACGTGAGGCTCACAGTCTTGATCCCCGTCTTATAGATGAGGTATCTGAAGCCCAGAGAAGTGAAGTGACTTCCCCAAGGTCACGCAGCTGATAAGCGGCGGAGGCAGGATTAGAACCCATGACCTCTGACTCCCAAGCCAAGGCTCTTTCCACTGAGCCACGCTGCTACAGTGCAACAGAGCTGGTAGACCCGTTCGCCGCCCGCACCAAGCAAGAATGAGGGGCGGGAAATGAAAGGGATGTTTACGAGCCCTTGGGGGCTGAGGAATGCAGTTTTAATTGTCCAGACTAGATGGGGTATGACCTTGGTCAAGTCACTTGACCTCTCTGGGCCTCAGTTTCCTCATCTGTAAGATGGGGCCAAGATACATCCGCGCCATCCCCTTAGATGGAGAGTCCCTTGTGGAACGGGGACCGCGTCCGATGGGACGATCCTACCCTAGCGCTCGGCACGGCGCCCACCCGTAACGAGCCTGAGTCTATGCCCTCGGGCATCATTCATTCATTCAATAGTATTTATTGAGCGCTTACTACGTGCAGAGCACTGAACTAAGCGCTTGGCATGTACAATTCGGCAACAGTTAGAGACAATCCCTGCCCACTGACGGGCTTACAGTCTAATCGGGGGAGACAGACAGACCAAAACAATAGCAATAAATAGAATCAAGGGGATGTACATCTCATTAACAAAATAAATAGGGTAATAAAAATCTATACAAATGAGCACTGTGCTGAGGGGAGGGAAAGGGAGAGGGGGTGGAGCGGAGGGAAAGGGGGGAAAGGGGGCTTAACTGAGGGGAGGTGAAAGCGGGGGCAGAAAGGCAGCAGAGGGAGCAGGGGGAAAGGGGAAGCTGAGTCTGGGAAGGCCTCTCAGAGGAGGTGAGCTCTCAGTAGGGCTTTGAAGAGGGGAAGAGAGTTAGTTTGGCGGAGGTGAGGAGGGAGGGCGTTCGGGACAGCGGGAGGATGTGGGCCGGGGGTCAATGGCGGGATAGGCGAGAACGGGGGACGGCGAGGAGGTGGGCGGCAGAGGAGCGGAGCGTGCGGGGTTGGCAGTAGAAAGAGAGCAGGGAGGAGAGGTAGGAGGGGGCAAGGGGATGAAGAGCCTTGAAACCTAGAGTGGGAATTTTTATGCAGAGCACTCTACTAAGTTCTGGGATTAGAACCCAGGTCCTCTGACTACCAGGCCTGTGGTTTTTCCACTAGGCCACACTGCTAATTTATGAGGGAGAGAACCAGACAAAACATCAATCCTCGGTTGTGCACGTGAGCGAGTGAAATCATGGCCGGGATATCTAGGGGGAACAACACGCTTTGAAAACTAGTGATAATAATGTTGGTATTTGTTAAGCGCTTACTATGTGCAGAGCACTGTTCTAAGCGCAGGGTAGATACAGGGTAATCAGGTTGTCCCACGTGAGGCTCACAGTTAATCCCCATTTTACAGATGAGGTAACTGAGGCACCGAGAAGTGAAGTGACTTGCCCACAGTCACACAGCTGACAAGTGGCAGAGTTGGGATTCAAACCCATGACCAGGTAAACTAGACCTCGGGCCTGATGTCTCTCTTGGCTGTACCCCTCTAGACGGTAAACTCGCTGTGGGCAGGGAATGTGTTTATCATTATAGAACTGAGGCCCAGCGAAGAGGTAATTTGCTCCAGGTCAGACACTCAAGAGGAAGTGAAATGACTTGCCCAGGGTCACACAGCAGACAAGTGGCAGGCCTGGGATTAGAACCCAGGTCCTTCTGATGCCCAGGCCCAGGCTCTATCCCCTAGATCACCTTGTTTCTGATCAAAATGATTTTCATTCATTCAATAGTATTTATTGAGCGCTTACTATGTGCAGAGCACTGTATTAAGCGCTTGGGATGTACAATTCGGCAACAGATGGGGACAATCCCTGCCCAATAACGGGCTCACAGGATTTTCTCATTGAGGACACGAGGTGTCTGAAGTTTCAAGTCAGCACCCACTGCAGTGCTCTCCATCAAGCAATAATAATAATAATAACAATGGTACTTGCTAAGCTCTATGTGCCAAGCACTGTTCAAAGCACTGGGTAGATCCAAGTTCTGCCGATTGGCCGCGGTCCCCGTCCTACGTGGGGCTCACGCTCTTCATCCCCATTTTACAGATGAGCTGACCGAGGCCCCGAGACGTGAAGTGACTTGCCCAAGGCCACCCAGCAGACACGTGGCGGAGCCCGGATGGGAACCGAGGTCTTTTCGACTCCCAGGTCCGGGCTCTATCCACTGGGCCACCCTGCTCACTGGCTGGTCTCACCGCTGGACGCTCGGGAGAGCGAGGATGGCTCTGGCGAAAGGCAGGCTAGGTCGGGGAGACGGGGGTCTGCTCACCCGCGCGTGCATGTGTGTGCATTTGAGCGCACATATGCGTAAGCCCACAGTATCACGAGCACGTCTGTCTCTGCCACGTGCTTGTGCGTGTGGGTGAACCGCATGGCACAGCAGAGCAGCGTGGCCTAGTGGATACAGCTTGGGTCTAGGAGCCAGACGGATCCGGGTTCTAATTCCACGTCTGCCACTCGTCTGCTGTGTGACCTTAGGCAGATCACGTCACTTCTCTGGCCCTCAGTTCCCTCCTCTGCCAAATGGGGATTAAGACCGTGAGCCCTAGATGGGACGGGGACTGCGTCCATCTTGATCAATCCATCGGCGGTTTCTATCGAGCGCTTACTCTTTGCAGAGTGGGAGAGGACGATGCAACAGAATTAGCAGACCCGCTCCCCGCCCAGAACGAATTTACGGTCTAGCAGGTGATCCGATGCACTTCCGTCCCCCCCAGAGCTTAGTACAGTTCCTGACACGTAGTAAGCGCTTAACAAATGCCCCTAAATCCCTGCTCTGCCCCTTGTCTGCTGTGTGACCTGGGACAAGTCACTGCACTTCTCGGGGCCTCAGTTACCTCATCCGTTAAATTGGGATTAAGGCTGTGGACCCCCCCGTGGGACAGGGAGAGTGTCCAAACTGATTCCCTTGACTCAAACGCAGCGCTTAGGACACTTCTTGGCGCTTCTTGGAACGTTCAAAGGACCAAACCATTAACGAGCCATTAAAAGAAATAAAAACAAAAGCGGACCCCCTCCAGCTCTGTTAGGGGATTAGGTGTCATTCCTTCAAGTCGTGTTTATTGGGCGCTGAGGGTGTGCGGAGCACTGTTTAAGCGCTTGGGAGAGGGAAAGAGAAGAGCGAACGGATGCATTCCCTGCCCCTCACTGCGTGGAAGCGGGGGCTTGGACCAGATGACCTTTAACTGTCCTCCTTTTGGGCCGGGGTCCCCACTAGAGAGGGGGACGGGGTGCCTGCCTGATGGGGTTAAGGGAAGCCAAGAGTCCCCCTCCTCCCACCCCTCCTCCCCCGCCGGCCCAAAGTCATTTCATTTCTCCTCCGTGTCCGGGAGCCGGCGGAGGAGCGGGAGCGGAAACAAATGAAGAGTTCAAATGTGAACAGATTTAAAAAACATAAATCGAAGGCGGAGAGATAAGGCCTCCCCCTCGCGGCCTAGTTAACATTCATTGGATTGAATAATCAGGCCTCATTATCTCAAATTGTCTGCATTTGTGCCCTCAAAATGCTAATTTAGAGGTAGCTGGGAGCGTTGTGGCCTGTTTTGACTAAAATATGATTTTGCTTCGTGGTGCACTGTTGTTAGCTGAGGGGCACGCGGGCGGTGGGGGCGAGCGGGGAGGAGCGTCTCCCATCGAAGCCACCCACCCGGCCCCGTCTACCCGTCTGCCCGCCGGTAGGGCCGGATCACCCGCTCCGCTCGCCGTCGAAATGGCATTTCCAACCCCGCCAGTGAAATGCGGGCGTTATCAGTGGATAACGGGACGGGGTCCTTTATCGAAGATCTCGGGAAGGGAAATGGGAAGAAAAGGCTTCCGTTCTTTGTTTTCTCCGAGGGAGTAAGAGGGACGGTCTCCTGTCTCCTCCTGTCTCGCCCCGACCCACGTCTTTCGGTCTTCCCTCTCTCTCTCGGCTTGCTGAGCGGGGCCGGGCTGGGGGGCTTGGGACGGCGGGGTCCGGAGTTTGGGCGGGCCCCAGATCTGTCCTCCGCCCCCCGCCCCCGAGTCTAACCTCCATCCGTACTGCTTCGATCCCGTTTTTCGAGCGCCGTCGACCTAGGGAGAGCGAGGCTGGACGTTGCCCCCAGATGTTGGCGTAGAGGGTAGAGCCCGGGCCCGGGAGTCAGAAGGTCATGAGTTCCGATTCCGGCTCCACCCTTTGTCTGCTGGGTGACCTTGGGCAAGTCACTTCTCAGTTACCCCGTCTGTAAAATGGCGATTAAGACTGGGAGCTTCAAGAGGGGCAGGGACTGGGTCCAACCCGATGTGCTTGTATCCAGTGCTTGGCACATGGGAAGCGCTTAACAAATCCCATGATTAATAGTATCATCTTCTCCTATTTTCATGAGGAATCTGGGGTTCACAGATTGATTCAATCGTATTTATTGAGCGCTTACTGTGCGCGGAGCACTATACTAAGCACAGATCCCAGCACCCCACAGATGGGAGCCCGGGTGGCTTCCCTGGCCCCCCAAGAGGTGACCTAAAAATGAAACAGGGCACGGACTGGGGGTGGGAGGGGGTCGGAGAGGTCCGGGGGCCGGTCATGACCCCTGGTTTTTCTCTGCTGGATTTGCTCCCCATGACCCAGAACTGAAGGACCCGCTCTTCACCACCGCCTGAGCCCCACCCTCCCTACCCCTAGGGGACCCAGAGGTCCGAATTCGAATCCCAAACTAACTCTGTGGCCTCCATCCAGGCAAACCCCAGTCGGAGTGTCCCCCGGTCACCCCGAAAAAAAGCTGCCCGTTCAAGCCCTCGAGGGGCGGGAGACCCTCAACACATTTTTGGGTCCCGACGAACCCAACTCCTTCTGCCAGACAACGCCCCCTCAATTTCCTGCTAGGGGTCAACGCCGACTCTCTTCTCTAGGCAATTCAATTCAATAGTATTTATTGAGCGCTTACTATGTGCAGAGCACTGTACTAAGCACTTGGAATGAACAAGTCGGCAAAAGATAGAGACGGTCCCTGCCGTTTGACGGGCTTACGGTCTGATCGGGGGAGACGGACAGACGAGAACGATGGCGATAAATAGAGTCGAGGGGAAGAACATCTCGTAAAAACAATGGCGACTAAATAGAATCGAGGCGATGTACATTTCATTAACAAAATAAATAGGGTAATGAAAATACATACAGAAAATATATACAGAAAATATACAGTTGAGCAGACGAGTACAATGCTGGGGGGATGGGAAGGGAGAGGGGGACATCCTTCGGTTCGGTGCAGGGGAGCAGGGGTGGACGGGGTTGTCCAAATGTGGGCACGGGGAAGGGGGTGCTGGAGGACTGGATGGGGTCCGCAGGGAAAGGGGGTGATGGGGTGGACGGAGGTGCAGGGAAGAGGAGCTCTGAGGGATGGAGGGGGGCGCGGGGAAGGGGATCGCTGGAGGGGTGTCGTCGTAGGCAGGGAATGACACTGTTTGTTGTGCCGTACTCGCCCAAGCGCTTAGTGCAGTCCTCCGCACACATTAAGGGCTCAATAAATATGGTGGAATGAATGAATGCGGGTGATTGGGAGTGCGGGGAAAGGGATGCTGGAGGGATGGATGGGGGGCACAGGGAAAGGGGGAGCTATGGGGGTAGACAGGGGTGCGGCCGGGGTCTCCCGAGGCACGGAAAGGGAGGCGGCAGCGGGAGAAAGACCCCCAGCCCCCACCCCCGGCCCCGAGCGGAGCAGAGCGATGTTTGCGTTATTAGCCTCCCGACCAGCCGATCGATCGCGGGGCACGGCGAGGTGATCAATCGCTGCGAGCCCGGGGGATTAGCCCGTTGAAGGAACACGGACTCCCGCTAAATCCGGTTTTGAGCGGCTTAGCCGCTCACCGCGGGACCCCTCCCCACCACCCCCTTCCAAGGCCTCCTCTCCAAGGCCCCCGTTCCCAAGGCTCCTCCCCAAGATCCCCTTCCCAAAGCCGCCTCCCCAAGACCCCCCTCCTCAAGACTCCCTCCTCAAGGCCCCCTTCCCAAGGCCTCATCTCCAAGGCTTCCTCCCCAAGACCCCCCTCCCCAAGGCCTCCTCCACAAGACCCCCTTCCCAAAGCTCCCTCCCCAAAGCCTCCTCTCCAAGGCCCCCTCCCCAAGGCTCCCTCCCTGGTTCATCCACACCCTCCCGGGGATTTGGAGGGTCAAGGTCAGGGCCGGGGGGGGGGGCGTTGTTGTTGGAATTGGGGGCGGAGGGAGGGGGTTCGGGCCGGGGGCGACCAGGGGCACGAGCCAACTTGCAACTGTATGGGGGATTAGCAGCCCCCAAGGGGCCTGGCGGACAAACAAGCACGTCGATCCCCTGCCCCCGGCGGTCTACCCAGGGACCCCTCCCATCTGGAGGCCCAGATGGGGGGCAGGGGGATGTCTAACGGGGTGGGGGGAACGGGAGAGACGTCGGAATTTCAAAGGGGGGAAGCAAGAGGGGATGGGGGGAGGTTCCACCATCGCCCCCCCCCGGGACCCTGGAGTCCGGGGCTCTGGAGCCGCCCCAGGGACCGTCCCCACCCCAGAAGTTCCATCACTACTCTCAGCCCCCCAAATCTTTTCCCCGACACACAAGGGCATGGGCACCCCCCACCTCTTCACACACACACACACACACACACACACACACACACACACACACACACACCCCTTGACACACACAGACATGGGTACCGACCCAAACTCGCTTACACACACACTGACACACAAGGATGCAGTTACACACTCTCACCCCGACACACAAGGACAGTCACACACACACACAACCTTCACACACAGAAACATGGGCACCGACACATGCACACATGCACACACACGTACACACACACCCTGACACACAAGGACAGTCTCTCACACACACAGACACACCCCGAAACATAAGGACACAGTTACACACACACCTTGACACACACAGACATGGGCACCGACACACACACACACTGACACTCAAGGACACAGTTACACACGCACACACTTGGACACACACAGACATGGGCACCGACACACGTACACACACACTGACTCACAAGGACACAGTCACACACACACACACCCTGATACACGAGGACAGGGAATGTGTCTGCTTCTTGTTCTCTCGTCCTCTCCCAAGCGCTTAGCACAGTGCTCTGCACCCAGCAAGCGCTCAGTAAATACCACTGAATGAACCGAACGATCACAGGTCCACAGTAACACGCAGCCATCCCGGCTCTGCCACTTGACGGCCGTGTGACCTTGGGCGAGTCACTTCACTGTCCCGGGCCTCAGTTCCCTCAATCTGGAAAAGGGGGATCTGAGGCCGTGAGCCCCTCGGCGGGACGGGGCCCCGCGTCCGACCCCGATTCGCCTGTGTCCACCCAGGGCTTAGTACGGCGCCCGGCCCACAGTCAGCGCTTAACGAATGCCGCAATTATTAGTAGTATTTATTAGTAGTATTATTAGTAGTCACACACTGGAGGCCAGAGCAGGGTCTCGCCTGGCTCGGGACGCCCCCCGTGTGTTCACGGCTGGAAACAGCTCCCCTCCCCCACCACCTCTTCCCTGCCTCTCCATCCCTCCTAAACTGACCCCTGACCTCTGACCCCGACCCCGACCCCAGCCCCCTCATCCTCCATCTCCCCCACCCCCCTGGCTTTGGCCAGGACCACATCCAACGGAGCCCCGAGACCGCCTGGGAACACGGCCTAACCTTGGCGTGGTCCAAGTCTCCCCTCTCTCATTCAACCCACACTAAATCCTGTCGGTCCCACCTTCACAATAGCGCTAAATCCACCCTCTTCCTCTCCATCTAACCTGCTACCACATGAATCCAATCGCTCGTCCCCTCCCAACCTGGATTTCTGCGTCGGCCTCCTTGCCGACCTCCCGGCCTCCTGTCTCTCCCCGCTCCGGGCCGGACTTCACTCTGCTGCCCGCACCGTTTTTCTACAAAAACGTTCAGGACGTGTCACCCCCGCTCCTCAAAAAACTCCAGTGGTTGCCCATCCACCTCTGTATCCCGCAGAAACTCCTCACCGTCGCTTTAAAGCGGTCCGACGCACCTCGCCCCCTCCTACCTCGCCTCGCTTCTCTCCTTCTCCAACCCAGCCGCACACTCGGCCCCCTTGCTCCAAACCTCCTCACTGGGCCTCCATCCCGCCCGTCTCGCTGCCGACCCCTGGCCCACGTCCCGCCTGGCCTGGAACGCCCTCCTTCCTCAAATCCCACAGTCAATTCCTCTCCTCCCCTTCAAAGCCTTATTGAAGGCCATCTCCTCAGGAGCCTTCCCTGATTAAGCCTCCGCCCTTCCTCTTCTCCCCCTCCCTTCTACATCACCCTGACTTGCTCCCTTTGCTCTCCCCCCGCTCCCAGCCCCAGCGCTTATGTACATATCCGTAATCTATTTATATTAATGTCTGTCTGCCCCCCTTCTAGACTGTCAGCTGGCGGGCAAGGAATGTGCCTGTTGATTGTATAGTCCTCTCCCAAGCGTTCGGTACACTGCTCCGCACGGGTGTAAATAAGATTGAATGAATGACTAAACGATGCCTTTTCCAAGTCCCCCTCCCTCGGGCCCCTCCCGTTCATCTTGGCAGTCTGTCCAGCCCGGGCTCTGTCTCCGACAGGGGCACCTTGGAGGTTGCTTGGAGGAATTGTGATGGTGACCCTCCTGGACCCCCCGACCTCGTGGTCAGGGATGACCCCTGATCTCTCCCCTCTCCATCCCTGACTGTCCCTCCGGTGACAGACCATCCCACACGCCCGGACTCTCCGCTCCCCACCCCGACCGTCCCCGTAGTGACCCCCAAATATGGACCATCCCAACACCCCTCCATCTCCCCCCTCCCATCCTGTCTGTTCCTCCATGACCCAGGGTGACCTCCCATGAATCTGCCCCGAACCCTTTTCCCACCTCCCTCCCCCTTTAATCCCCATTTTACAGACGAAGTGACTGCGGCCCAGAGAATGAATTGACTTGCCCAAGATCACAGCGGGCTAGACAAGCGGCGAACTGGGATTAGGACTCAGGACCACGCTGCTTCTCTGTTCTGGGGGTTGAGAACCTGACTTAGGGGCTCCTGGATACAGCCTATTAAGGCTGAACTTCACCCATGCTCCCAGCTGTCCCCTTGCCCCCCATCTGGACCCCTGCCCCTAAATCCTACCTCGCCATCCTCCAGACTTCCTCGGCAGGGCCCAGCTGGCCGGCAGAGCGGGCACGGCTTTTTCAGAGAAGCGGCATGGTAGAGCGGAGAGAGCCCGGGCCTGGGAGTCAGAGGGTCATGGGTTCTAATCCCGGCTCCGCCAGGTGTCTGCTTGGGCGAGTCACCTCACTTCTCTGGGCCTCGGATCCCTCATCTGTCAAATGGGGATGAAGACTGTGAGCCCCACGTGGGACGGGGACTGTGTCCAACCCACCCCAGCTCTTAGTACCTGTGCCCGGAACATAGCAGAGTGCTTAAGAAATGCCATACTTATTATTATTATTATCAGTAAGGACCACTCTCCAGAAACCCGGCCCTCTTCCACCCCCTGTCTCCCGGGGCTTAAATCCAGCCCCCAGCGTGGGGAGGGTGCGAGAGGAATAAAGGAGGACAAGAGGAGGAAGGTAAATAAGGGGAGGAATTTGGGGGGACACGGGAGAGGAGGGGTGGGGGTGAAGGGAGAGGGAGGAGGGAAAAAAGAGAGGGATGGGGAGACTTAGAAGAGGGGAGCTGGGAAGGGGGGGCATTTACTACCATTCAGGGCCGTAAAGATACTAAAAAGACCCCTGGGTCTTGCATCTCCGCTGGACAAACAAGGCCATTGTCCACCACTTCCCCTCCCCGCCCCCAGACCCGAAACAATAGCTCCCACTTGTCCTTCCTGCCCCGCCCCCGCCCCCATTACGGCACATTAATAATGACTTCCAAAGGGCTATTGCCCCCCGGGACCCCTTCCCCTCCGCCACGCCCCCTCCTTCCCCCCAGTTTGACAGGTGGGGAGGCTAAAGGTGGCCCCAGGAGTCCCGGTCCCCCAGCCCCGGCTTCTGCACCTCGAAATCCAGGCCCTCCGAGGCCTCCACGTGCAGAGTCTGGAGCTGCCTCGTGGCGACTGGGAAGAATAGATGCACAGGCGGAGAATTCCCGCCTTTTTTAAAAACGCCGTTTAATAGTAACAGTATTGAATAGCGGTGATAAATCCAACGAAGTCGCTCCGAGTCGGAAACGACTCGACGGCATTTGCAGAAGAAGGATGATGGTATCTGTTAAGAGCTAACGCGCTGCCACGCTTTTAGGCACTGGTCGTGGGTTCTATTCCCGGCTCTGCCGCTCGTCTGCAGTGTGAACTTGGGCCGGTCATTTCACTTCACTCACTCCCCCTGACTAGACCGTGAGCCCCTTTGGATAGGGAATTGTCTCTCTCTGTTGCCGAATTTTACTTTCCAAGCGCTTAGTGCACCCAGTAAGCGCTCAGTAAACACGATCGAATGAAGGAATGATTTCTCTGGGCCTCGGTTACCTCGTCTGTGAAATGGGGATCGAGACTGTGAGCCGTCTCTCTTTCTTGCTGTATTGGACTTTCCCAAACGCTTAATACGGTGCCCCTGCCACGCAGTTAAGTGCTCAGTAAATACGACTGAATGAACGAACATGGGACAGGGATTGTGTCCGACCTGATTTGCTTGAATCCACCCTGGCGCTTAGAACAGTGCCTGGCACATGGTAAGAACTTAACAAATACCTTGTTTATTATTATACAAGCAAATCGAGTAGGACACAGTCCCTGTCCCACCCGGGGCTCACGGGTGAAGTGACTTGCCCAAGGTCACGCAGCAGACGAGTGGCGGAGCTGGGATTAGAACCCAGGACCTTCTGCCTCCCAAGCCCGGGCTCTATCTATTACGCCAGTGATATTAAATAGTAACGATAAATCCGTAAAGTCGCTGTGAATCGGAAGTGACTCGAGGGCATTTTAGAGCAATAATAATGGTATTTTTCGTTGGCAGAGTTTATTATTTGCCAAGTACTTGTTCTAAGCGCTGGGGTGGATACGAGCAAATCGAGTTGGACACAGTCCCGGTCCCACGTGGGGCTCACAGTCGCAACCCATTTTACAAGCTGAGGGAACTGAGGCCCAGAGAAGTAAAGTGACTTGCTCACGGTCACAACAGCAGACAGTGGAAGAGGTGGGATTAGAACCCAGGACCCTCTGACTCCTAGGCCGGGCTCTATTCGCCCTCCTTAAACCAAAGGGCTGTCCGAATCGCTGGGTAGATACCTGTTAATCGGGTTGGACCCGGTCCCTGGCCCGTGTGGGGGCTCACATTCTTAATCCCCATTTTCCAGACGAGGTGACCGAGGCCCAGAGAAGTGAAGTGACTTGCCCCAAGGTCTCACAGCAGACAAGGGTGGAGCTGGGATTAAAGCCCAGGTCCTCTTGACTCCCAGGCCCCGCGCTCTATCCGTTAGGCCTTGCAGCATGGCGTGGGGATTCACAAGGTCATGGGTTCTAATCCCGTCTCCTCCGATTGTCTACCGTGAAGTAAAAGTCACTACCCCTCTCTGTGCCTCAGTTCCTCATCTGTAAAATGGGGATCGGGACTGTGAGCCTCACGCGGGACGGGGGCCGCGTCCAACCCGATTTGCCTGTGCCCACCCCAGGGCTTAGCCCAGTGCCTGGCACACAGTAAGCGCCGACCAATGATTATTTTTCATGCTTACTATGAGGCCTTCTTGGGCCGGACTCCGCAGACTGGGGAGGGGCGGGGGCCTCTTTCGAGCCCAGGGCCCTGGTGGAAACTGAGGGAGGGGAGTCACAATTTTTTGAGGGGGGCAGAGGGGAGGTACAGGTGGCGTTTGAAGCCGAGCGAGGCCTTCCCTGCAAGTGTGAACGGCAAACAGCCTGCTTCTGGGTACACACAGCTACATTTCCGAACGGGAACAAGGAGGCGGTAGCTAAGTAAACACACCTGGCTGGGGGGGGTGAGGACCCAGGGCTGAGCGGCCCCCCTCCCCGCTCTCCCACTGTGTGCCCGAGCAATGCCAGGGCGCGGGCGGGTGGTTAATAACGATGATAATAATAATAATAATGGTATTTTTTAGGTGCGTACTAGGTGCCCAGCAACATCGTAAGCTCGGGTGTAGCTACACGCTGACCGGGTTGGCTGCAGTCCCTGTCCCACATGGGGCTCTCAGTCTTCATCCCCATTTTACAGGCGAGGGAACCGAGGCCCAGAGGAGGGGAAATGACTTGCCCGAGGCGGCAGACGAGTGGCGCGCCGCCGGATTAGAACCCCTGACCTTCTGACTCCCAAGCCTGTGCTCGATCCCCTTGGCCTCGCTGCTTCTCTAATGACACCCCTTTGTCCTCAGGCCTCCCTTCCGAAAAATCTAGCGGCTTTTGTCGGTTCATTCGATAGTATTTATTGAGCGCCTACTGTGCGCAGAGCGCTGCACTCAGCTAATCCCAGCTCCGCCACTTGTCTGCTGGGTGACCTTGGGCAAGTCATTTCACTTCTTGGGGCTTCGGTTACCGCATCTGTAAAATGGGAATTGAGACTGTCAGCCCTGTGAGGGACCGGGACTGTGTCCAACCTGATTTTCCAGACGCTTAGTACGATGCCTGGCACATAGTAAGAGCTTAATAAATACTATTATTATTGAAATTCCCATTGGGAACCATCACCCAAAGCTATCCGACTTGGCCTCGGGGAGCTTATTTTTGTTTTTTTGTTTCCTTTAGTAATATTCGTTAGGCACCGTATATTCATTCATTCGATCGTACTTATTGAGCGCTTATTGTGTGCGGAGAACTGTACTAAGCACCTGGGAGAGGACGATACTACGATAAACAGACACATTCCCTGCGCACATTGAGTTTACCATCCAGAGGGGACTGTTCTAAGCGCTGGGGTGGATCCAGGGATCCGCAGTCCCTGTCCCTCGCGGGGCTCCCAGTCTTCATCCCCATTTTCCAGATGAGGGAACTGAGGCCCAGAGAAGTGAAGTGACTTCCCCGAGGTGACCCGGCCAACAAATGGCGGAGCTGGGATTAGAACCCAGGTCCTTCTGACTCTCAAGACCCTGCCCTTTCCACTATTTAAGTGCTTGTTGTGTCCTAAGCACTGTACTAAGGCAGTGGGGGTGGATACAAGCAAATTATGTTGGACCGCGGTCCCCGTCGCAAGCAGTCTCATGAGGTAACTGAGGCCCCAGTGAAGTGACTTGCTCAAGGTCAAACAGCCAGACAAGTGGCAAACCAAGCATTAGAACCCAGGTCCTTCTGACTCTCAGGCCGAAAACTCTAGCCCGCTGATGATGATAATAAAAATGGTATTTGTTAAGACACTTACTACTGTTCTAGGAGCGCTGGGGGCGGATACGAGCAAATCAGGTTGGACCACAGTCCTGGTCCACGTGGAGCTCACCAGTCCTCCATCCCGTTTTACAGATCGGCCCGGAGAAGTCAAGTGACTGGGCCAAGGTCACCAGTGGCTGGAGCGGACATTAGAACCCAGGTCCCTTCTGACTCTCAGCGCCCGGGCTCTATCCAGTAGGCCACACTGCCTTCCCTAAGGGAAGAGGGAGGGGTCCGCACCCAGCCCCTCCCCCCCCCCGCCCCCCCCGCCGGAGGGCGGACAGGAAGGAGATTTTCCCACAGGACTGACACTCAAACACAGGCCTTCCCGCTGAGCCCAATTAGAGCTCCCACCGGGGGTCTTCGAAGGGGTCGCCTCCCAGAACCTCCCCTTCCCTCCAGCTCCCCCTCCACCTGGCTTGTCAGATGATCCTCCACCCTAGACCAAGCGTCCCCCTTCCTTCAGCCCAATAATAATATTATTACGGTATTAAGTGCTTCCTATGTGCTGAGCGCTGGGGTAGATACCAGGGTATCAGATTGTCCCACGTGGGGCTCAGTTTGTAATCCCTGTTTTTCAGAGGAGGTCACTGAGCCCAAGTGAAGTGACTTGCCCAAGTCACACAGCAGACCCGTGGGGGAGCCGGGATCGAACCACGTCCTCTGACTCCCGAGCTCGGGCTCTTGCCACTGAGCCACGCTGCCTTCCCACACTGGGCAGGCCCACCAAGGCCGGGCAGCGGGGAGAAGGGAGGCGAGCGGGCCAGCCTGCTTCCGTTTCCTCTTCTCCCGGCTCCTCTGAGGGCTTAGAGAAAGGCCGGGGGCAGGACCTTGGAGGAATGTGTCGGTTACGTCATTATTCCGCACTCTCCCAAGCGTTTAGTACAGTGCTCTGCACCCAGTAAGCTCTCGGTACCATCGACTGACTGACGGTAGGAGGGAACCCTGTCTTCTCAAACAATTGTATAAACTGAACGCTTTACCGGGTGCAGAGGACTGCGCTAAGCGCTTAGGAGAGTCCGATAAAACAAATTGGTAGACACGTTCCCTGCCACGGCTTGCCGCCCACAGGGACATCTCTACCCGCTTCACCTCGCACTGAAGGTGTCCAAAACAGAGCTCCTTATCTTCCCACCCCAACCCTGACTTTCCCATCACTGTAGACGGCACCACCACCCTTCCCGCCTCGCAAACCCTACCCTGGGCGTTAACCCTGGACTCCTCTCTCTCAATCAACGCACGTATTCAATCCGTCACTAATCCTGCGCGTTGGACTTCCACACCATCGCTAAAATCCGCCCTCTCCTCTCCGTCCACACCGCTACCGGTTACTCCAAAGCCCTTATCCTCTCCCGCCTGGAATGACCGCATCGGCCTCCTTGCCGACCTCCCCGGCCTCCCGTCTCTCCCCCGCTCCAGTCCAGACGTCTCACTGCTGCCTGGGTCTTTGCTACAGAAACGCTCAGTCCGTGTTTCCCCACTGCTCGAGAACTTCCAGTGTGGCTCTTTCGCTTCTGCAGGGAAACAGAAACTCCTCACCGTCGACTTTAAAGCCGTCCACCACCTCGCAACCTACCTACCTCGCCACTCTACTTCTACCCACGAGCCCGCACGCATTAGCTCTCTAATGCCAACCTTCTCACTGGGCCTCCATCTCGTCCGTCTCGCCCTGACCTCCTGCCCACATCCAGCCTCTGGCCTGGAAACGCCCTCCCTCCTCATCCCCGCCAGCGATATCTCCATTATCGAAGGGCCGTCTCCTCCGAGAAGCCTTCCCTGACTAAGCCCCCCCTTTCCTCTTCCCTCCCACTCCCTCCCGCGTCGCCCCGACTCGCCCACCTTCCTTCATCCCCCCTCCCAGCCCCACACACCGCTTATGTCCACGTCTCTCATTTTCTTTATATTAATGTCTCTCTTCCCGTCTAGACTGTAACCTTGTTGTGAGCAGAGAACGTGTCTATGTTGTTATAGAGTATTCTCCCAAGTGCTTAGTACGGTGCCCTGCACACAGTAAGCGCTCAGTAAATATGACTGACTAGCTGAGACATTAATATAAATGCATAAATAGATAACAGATATAACAAATAATTACAAACACGATCATCATTATATAAACGTAAGTGCCGTGGGGCTGAGGAAAGGGTGCCTATAGGATGCAAATCAAGTACTGGTTGCCTATCAACCTCCGCTCCAAACAAAAACTCCTCACTCTAGGCTTCGAGGCTCTCCGTCGCCTCCGCCCCTTCCTACCTCTGCCTCCCCTTCTCTCTCTCTACCGCCACCCCGCCGCTCCGCTCCTCCCGCCGCCCGCCTCCTCGCCGTCCCTCGGTCTCGCCCGTCCCGCCGTCGACCCCCGGGTCGCGTCCTCCCGCGGTCCCGGAAAGCCCTCCCTCCTCGCCTCCGCCACACCGATTCTCTTCCCCTCTTCGAAACCCTACTTAAAACTCACCTCCTCCGAGAGGCCTTCCCAGACCGAACTCCTCTTCTCCCTCTACTCCCTCTTCCACCCCCCTTTACCTCTCCGCGCTAAAACCCTCTTTTTCCCCCTTTTCCCCCTGCTCCTCCACCTCTCCCTTCCCATCCCCACAGCACCGTACTCGTCCGCTCGACTGTATATATTTTCGTTACCCTATTTATTTTGTTAATGAATTGTTACATCGCCTCGATTCTATTTAGTCGCCATCATTTTTACGAGATGTTCTTCCCCTCGACTCTATCTATCGCCATCGTTCTCGTCCGTCCGTCTCCCCCGATCAGACCGTAAGCCCATCAAACGGCAGGGACCGTCTCTATCTGTTGCGACTTGTTTCATCCCAAGCGCTTAGTACAGTGCTCTGCACATAATAAGCGCTCAATAATACTATTGAATGAATGAAATGAATACTCCTACTTCCTCTCTCTCCCAGTGCTCAGTACAGTGTGTGTGCACATGTACGTCTTATTGGATGTTCTGTCTTAAAATCAGGGACCTCCAGGAACATAACCTGTCCGAGGTCTCCCCCAAATACGGGCCTGGGAGTCAGAAGGATCTGGGCCCCAATCCCGGCTCCGCCACGTGTCTGCCGTGTGACCTTGGACAAGTCGATTGGCTTTGAAGCAGCGTGGCTCAGTGGAAAGAGCCCGGGCTTGGGAGTCAGAGGTCCTGGGTTCGAAGCCCAGCTCTGCCACTTGTCAGCTGTGTGACTGTAGGCAAGTCACTTCACTTCTCTGTGCCTCAGTTCCCTCATCTGTAAAATAGGGATTACCTGTGAGCCTCACGTGGGACGACCTGATTACCCTGTACCTACCCCAGCGCTTAGAACGGTGCTCTGCACATAGTAGGCACTTAACAAATACCAACTTTTTTTTTTCTCTGGGTCTCGGTTTCCTCATCTGTGAAATGGGGATTAAGACCGGCAGACCCATGCGGGACATGGGACCGCGCCCTACCCTGTTAACTCGCATCTGCCCCCAGCGCTTAGTGCTGCCACTAAGGAAGTGCTGCTTCTTCAGAGGCCGTCGAGCCGTTTCCGACCCACAGCGACTCCACGGACGCACCTTTCTCAGCTCATCCCACCTTCCGTCATAAAAGTCATTCCGGTTTGGGTAGCCCCGGAGTTTTCTCAGTAAAGATACAGAAGCGGTTCACCACTGCCTTCTTCCCCTGGGCCCCAGAGCACCCACTCCCCTTCCACCGATCTGTAGCCCATCAGTACACGAGATACAGCTCACACGTCGACCTCTTGAACCTGCCACGCGGAACTCTCTCTCACGCAAGGGAATGTCCTCTGGCAGTGTCCAGGACACCTTGGGAGGCCAAAATACCCAGGTGAGGGTCTTTGAGGGAGTCCTGGGGCTGTCATTCGTCCCCCAGATCCACGGATGGGTAGCGGGTCTGCCAATTCTGGTGTGATAATACTAAAAATATTATTATTAGGGTATTTGTTAAGCTCTTACTATTGTACTAAGCGCCGGGGTGGATACAGGCAAATGGGGTTGGACACAGTTCCTGTCCCACGTGGGGCTCACGGTCCTATTCCCCATTTTACAGGTAAGGTTACTGAGGCCCAGAGAAGTGAAGTGACTTGTCCAAGGTCACCCAGCAGATAAGCGGCGGGGCCGGGATTAGAACGCAGGACCTTCTGACTCCCCGGCCCGCCGTCTAATCACTACGCCACGCTGCTTTGCTTGTCGAACGCTCCCAAGCCCTTGTCTTGTCTTATGCTGTCCGGTCGTCTCCGGCCCACGGCGACTCCACGGACGCATCTCTCCCAGAACGCCCACCTCCATCTGCAGTCGTTCCGGTTAGTGGATCCGTACGGTTTTCCTGATCAAATCCGGAAGGGGCTTACCATCTTCCGCGCCGTCAACTCGAGTCTCCACCCTTGACTCTCTCCCTGGCCAGCCGCTGCCCGGCACGGGTGAGTTTTTGACTTGTAGCCGACGGCCTGCCGCTCGCTAGCCGCTGGCCAAGCTAGGGATGGAATGGACAGGCCTCCGCTGGACTCTCCCTCCCGTAGCCGAGACTGGTAGAGGACTGGAAACTCTCCGCGTGCCATCCCGAGAGGGGCCCAAGCTCTTAGTAGAGTGAATAATAATAATAATGGTGGTATTTGTTAAGCCCTTACTATGTGCCAAGCACTGTTATAAGCGCTGGGGGAGATCCAAGCTCATCAGGTTGGACACAGTCCCCCTCCCATATGGGGCTTCGCACTCTTAATCCCCATTTTACAGACGAAGTAACCGAGGCCCAGGGAATGATGAGAACGATGATGGTCTCTGTTAAGCATTCCACTATGTGCCAAGCACCGTTCTAAGCGCTGGGTAGATACAAGGTAATCCGGAGTTGCCCCACGTGGGGCTCCCGGTCTTCATCCCCCATTTTACAGATGAGGTCACTGAGGCGCAGAGAAGCGAAGCGACTCGCCCAAAGCCATGCAGCTGCTATATGGTGGAGCCGGCATTAGAACCCAGGCCCTTCTGACTCCCAGGCCCCGCTCCGTCCGCCAGTTCAAGCTGCCCACGCTAAGCGCTCAATAAATAGCGTGGATTGATGGCTTGGTACCGCCTCCAAGGACGTTCCGGGACCTCTTGAGTGCAGAGCGTGTGTACGCGTGAATGGGTATAAGGGAGAGGGTGTGCATGAGTCCGGGGGGGAGGTGTTTGGCTCTTGAAAGGGACCGCCATAGCCCCCCCCCAAGGGTCTCATTGTCCTCCTCAAACACGGCTGTGTTGATCTTTCTTTACAGCAAGAGGGGTGAGGGGTGGGCTGGGGGGTGGGGGTGGGGGGGCAGGTGAAGCTCTGATGCTGGGGTGTAAACCTCCCCCCCCATGGGGCTGGACAAAGGGGGCTCCACGGGGGGGAGGGGAAAGTCTGCTGGGCCCCTGAATGGTCCTTGGAAAAGAGAAAGTCCCCCCCCCCATGGCCACCCCCTCCCTCTTTAAAGCCCCCCCCCCTTCCTTTTAATCTCGGGTCTGGCAGCCCTAATTAAGAACTAATAATGAGGATTCTGCTTGTAATGCGGCCCTTTCATGTCGGTGCTTGAAAAGGCCCTGTTTGTGGGGGGCTGGGGGCGGGGAGGGGGCCAAGGCGCGCACACATACACACACACACAAACGCGCAGGTGCTGAGCCTGGGGTGTCCCCCTCCCCGGGCCCCTCCCCAGATTTACGGGGGGCAACTAGGCCCGGAGGCTCCCCCCACCCACCTGCCAGGCTGACCCCGGGGTGTGAGTTTTCTCAGCTCGTTAGGAGCAGGGGCCTGCGGGCCCCCTCCCCAACCCAGACCCCCCTCAGCCTCTCCCTCCCCCTCGAATGTCCAGAACCCCCCAGGACTCCCTCCCCGATAATGGCTCCAGACCCCCGGGTTCCCCCCTCCCCGGGCCCCAGTAGCGTGGTGCGGGGGAAAGTGCGCAAAGCTGCACAAACCGAAGGGGCTACGCCGAGGGAAACATTAAAAAGGGCCCACGGGATTCATTCTTTCACTCAGTAGTATTTATCGAGCGCTCGCTGCGGGCGGAGGACTGTACTAAGCGCTTGTGAGAGTTCAATAGAACACTAAACAAACCCATTCCTTGCCCACAGCGAGCTTACAGACATTCGTATAAGTAAATGACAGGTATGGACATAAGAATACTAATTACGGTATTTGTTAAGCGCTTTCTATGTCCAAGCACCGTTCTAAGCGCTGAGACGGACGCAAGGTAAGCAGGTTGTCCCACCTGGGGCTCATAGTCTTAATCCCCATTTTGCAGATGAGGGAACCGAGAGAAATTGAGGGGTTTGCCCGAGGTCACACAGCAGACAAGTGGCGGAGCTGAGATTCGAACTCACGTCCTCCGACTCCCGGGCCCGGGCTCTTTCCTCTAAGCCGCGCGTAAGTGGTGTGGGGCTGGGACGGGGGGACGAATAAAGAGAGCAGGTCAGGGCGACTCAGAAGGGAAAGGGAGAGAGGAAAGAGGGCTTAGCCCGGGAAGGCCTCTTGGAGGAGACGGGCCTTCAGTAAGGCTTTGAAGCCGGGGAGAGGAATTGTCTGTGGGATTTGAGGAGGGAGGGCGTTCAGGCCAGAGGCGGGATGTGGGCGAGCGGTTGGCGGTGAGATAGACGAGTGAGGGTACAGTGAAAAGGTTGGCGAGGAGCGAAGCGTGCGGGCTGGGTTGGAGTAGGAGAGGAGCGAGGTGAAGTCGGAGGGGGCGAGGGGATCGACTGCTTTAAAGCCACCGGTGAGGAGTTTCTGTCGGATGCGGAGGTGGACGGGCATCCGGAAGGTTCTGAGGAGTGGGGAAACTTGTCCCGTATGTTTCCGTAGAAAAAAAATCCGAGTGAAGTCTGGACTGGAGCGGGGAGAGACGGGAGGCCGGGAGGTCGGCAAGGAGGCGGATGCGGTCATCCAGGCGGGAGGGGACGAGCGATCGTATCAACGCGGTGGCGGTTTGGATGGAGAGGAACGGGCGGATTTTAGCGACATCGGGAAGGTGGGACCGACGGGATCGGGTGACGGAGTGAATAGGTGGGTTGGATGAGAGCGAGGAGTCAAGGAGTCAAACCACGTTATGGGTTTGTGGCACGGGAAGGAGGGTGGTGCCGTCTACAGTGAGAGGAAAACCCGGCAGAGGACGGGGTCTGGGTGGGAAGAGAAGAAGCTCTGTTTTGGACAGGTTAAATTGGAGGTGACGGGAGGACATCCAAGTAGAACTGTCTTGAAAGCAGGAGGAGATGCGAGACCGCGGAGAGGGAGAGAGACGAGGGCTGGTGAGGGAGATTTGGGTTAAATCCGCATAGAGGTGGGAGATGAAGACGTGGGAGCGAACGAGTTCTCCAAGGGAGCGGGTGGAGATGGAGAATAGAAGGGGACCCAGAACTGAGCCTTGAGGGACCCCCACAGTTAGGGGGTGGGAGGCAGAGGAGGAGCCGCCAAGAAGACTGAGAATGAACAGCCAGAGAGATAAGACGAGAACCAGGAGATCACTGAAGGCAGGGACTATGTCAACCAACACGGTTACAGGTATAATAATCATCATAATAATGGCATTTGTTAAGCGCTTACTATGTACCAAGCAATGTTCTAAGTGCTGGGGGAGATGCAAGGTGATCAGGTTGTCCCACGTGGGGCTCACATTCTTAATCCCCACTTTACAGATGAGGAAACTGAGGCCCAGAGACTTGCCCAAAGTCACACAGCTGACAAGGTGCCGGAGCCGGGATGAGAACCCACTATCTCTGACTCCCAAGCCTGGGCTCTCTCCACTGAGCCATGCTGCTTGGCGGACTCTCCCAGCTGCTTAGTACAGTGCTCTGCACACAGTAAAAGTGCTCAAGAAATAATTCAGCGATGAGGAAGACAGACCTAGAAATATTCACAAGCAGTGGAATCGGAATAAATGAAATCGAACCTTCGGGTGAATGGTCATATGGGAAGCTGCTGCAAAGCCATGCTGGGAAGCAGCGTGGCCTAGCGGGTAGAGCACGGGCCTGAGAGTCAGAAGGTCATGAGTTCTAATCCCAGTTCCGCCCCCTGCCCGCTGTGTGTCCTTGGGTGAGTCACTTAACTTCTCTTTGCCTCGGTTCCCTCATCTGTAAAATGGGGATTGAGACTGAGAAGTCCGTGCGGGACGGGGACTGTGTCCAACCTGATTTGCTTGTATCCACCCCAGTGCCTGGCACAGAGTAAGCGCTTAACGGATGCCGTTATTATTATTATTTTTATTACCAGGGCTGAGGAAGGGCAAAAGTCAATCCAGGCGGCAACTGAAAGGTTGTGAGGAGACGGGGATCGATAATTAATACAGGGAGGCTTCCTGGAGGAGGGGGGGTTTAGGAGGGCTTTGAAGGTGGCGAAGGGTTGAAGTCTGGTCGATTTGGGATTTGAACCCATGACCTCTGACTCCCAAGCCCGGGCTCTTTCCACTGGACCACTCTGCTTCTCAATGAAAATGGGATACAATCCGGAGGTGGGATTTTGTTTTTTTTTTTTTTAAAGTATCGGTTAAACACTTACTTTATACAGTAAACTCGATGTGGACAGGGAACATGTCTACCAATTTTTTTATATTGTACTTAGCGCTTAGTACGGTGGACTGCACGCGGTAAGTGCTCGATAAATCCGACCGATGGATTGATTAAGTCTCAAGCACTGCTCTAAGCGCTTGGATAGACAATCAGGTTGGACACCCTCCCCGTCCCCGTCCCACACGGGGCTCACAGTCTAAGTAGGCGGGAGAACAGGCGTCGTATGCCCATTGTGCAGTTGAGGAAACTGAGGCACAGAGCGGCGAAGTGACTTTCCCCAGCAAACAAGTGGCGGAGGCAGGATTAGAACCCAGACCCTATTGACTCCCAGGCCCCGGCTCTACCCACTAGGCCATGCTGCTTCTCTCCTTGGCTTGGGAGGAGGGAATACACACTCTGCTGAACACTGGGGAAGATCAGAAGGAGAAGAGGCGGGCTCTGTCACCTCTCCCTGTGCAGCCCGAGCTTGACGATTGGCTGTGCAGCTGGGAGTTGGGAAACCTGGGTTGTGAGCGTTAAGCAGCGTGTCCTAGCGGGTGGACCTGGGTTCTATTCCTGCCATTCATTCGTTCAGTCGTATTTATTGAGCGCTTACTGTGCGCGGAGCACTGTCCTAAGCGCTTGGAAGGGACCAGTCGGCAACGGATAGAGACGATCCCGGCCCGACGACGGGCTCACGGTCTGAAAGGGGGAGACGGACGGCAAGACGAAACAAGTAGGCAGGTGTCACTACCATCAGGATATTATAGATCTATGCACATCATTAATAAAATAAATAGAAAAATAAATATGTACAAATATGCACAAGTGCCGTGGGGAGGGGAAGGGGGAAGAGCAGAGGGAGGGAGGAGGGGGAGTGCCACTTGTCTGCTGTGTGACCGTGGGCATGTCACTTCACTTCTCTGGGCCTCAGTGACCTCATCTGGAAAATGGGGATCGAGACTGCCTATGTGGGGCAGGGACTGTGTCCAACCCTTGTATCTACCCCTAAGCTTAGTACAATGCCTGACACATAGTAAACGTTTATCAAATACCATTTTTGCTATCATTAGTAGGCTCAGTGGAAAGAGCATGGGCTTGGGAGTCAGAGGTCATGAGTTCGAATCCCGGCTCTGCCACTTGTCAGCTGTGGGACTGTGGGCAAGTCACTTCACTTCTCTGTGCCTCAGTGACCTCATCTGTAAAATGGGGATTAAGACTGTGAACCTCATGCGGGACAACCTGATTACCCTGTATACCCCAGCGCTTAGAACAGTGCTCTGCACATAATAAGCCCTTAACAAATACCAACATTACTATTATTATTATTATTATTATTAGCTCCTCTAGACTGGAATCTCACTGGGGGCAGGGAATGTGTCTACCAACTTTTCATTCATTCAATAGTACTTATTGAGCGCTTACTATGTGCAGAGCACTGTACTAAGCCCTTGGAATGTACAATTCGGCAACAGATAATGATGGCATTTGTTAAGTGCTTACTAAGTGCAAAGCACTGTTCTAAGCACTGGGGGGGGGGGGGCGGGGTACAAGGTGATCAGGTTGTCCCACATGGGCTCACAGACTTAATTCCCATTTTACAGATGAGGTCACTGAGGCACAGAGAAGTGAAGTGACTTGTCCAAAGTCACACAGCTGACAAACGGCAGATCCGGGATTCGAACCCATGATCTCTGACTCCCAAGCCCGGGCTCTTTCCACTGAGCCACGCTGTTTCCCTAACTTTTCTGTATTACCCAAGCACTACCCTGCACAAACTAAACACTCGGCAAGCGGCGTGGCCTTGCAGATAGAGCCCGGGGCCTGGGAGTCAGAAGGTCCTGGGTTCTAATCGCCCGGCTCCTCCACCTGCTTGCTGTGTGACCTCGGGCGGGTCACGTCGCTTCTCTGGGCCTCAGTTCCCTCATCTGGAAGGTGGGGATTAAGACTGTGAGCTCCGTGTGGGACGGGGACTGTCTTGATTAACCTGAATCTATCCCGGTGCTTAGAACAGTGATTGGCACCTAGTAAGCGCTTAACAACTATTATTATTATTATTATAAATATCACTGATTGATTGATTGTTTTCTCCAGTCCAGAACTGCACTGTACATCGTCTACTCCAGCGCATTACTTTGATCACAGTACACGTTCCATAAAGGTTGTGGGTTCTAATCCCGGCTCCACCCCTCGCCTGCTGTGTGACGCTGGGCCAGTCGCTTTGCTTCTCTGTGCCTCATGTGCCTCATCTGCCAAATGGGGGTTAAGAGTTTGAGCCCCACGTGGGACAGGGACTGCGTCCAACCCGATCTGCTCGTCTCCACCCCGGTGCTTAGTACAGTGCCTGGCGCATAATAAGCGCTTAAATACCACAGTGATTATTCCTATTATTGATAATAATGATAAAGACTGTAATTGTTCTTTTTCCAACCTCGGCTCTGTCACTGGGTGACCTTTTCACCTCTGCGGGCCTTTCTTCCTCTGGATTTAATAATAATAATAATAATAATGTTGGTATTTGTTAAGCACTTACTAAGCGCTGGGGTAGATACAGGGTAATCGGGTTGTCCCACATGGGGCTCACAGTTAATCCCCATTTTACAGATGAGGTAACTGAGGCACAGAGAAGCTAAGTAGATGGTATTGCTGCCTCCTTGTTTTGTCGTCCGTCTCCCCCTTCTAGATGGGTGAGCCCGTCGTTGGGCAGGGCTGGTCCCTCTCCGTTGCCCAACTGGACGTTCCAAGCGCTTAGGACAGTGCTCTGCACCCAGCGAGCGCTCAATAAATGCGACTGGATGAAGGAAGGAAGAAAGGAATGCCTCTTTACACCTTGAGCCCTGTGTTGGACAGGGGATGCCTCTGATCCGATTATCTCCCATCTACCCCAGGGCAAAGCCTAGTGTTGGACACTTAATAGGTGCTTAATAAATACTTTGACTCGAGCATATTGATGTCACTCCCACTCTCACAAACACACCCCGCACCACATCACATCACACCACCTTCCGCCCCTCCCACCACCCCACCATCCCCCCACTTTATTCTTCCGTTGGAAGAGATGCCCCTCATTCCTCTCCAAATCCCCATTTCTGGATAATAATAATAATAACGTTGGTATTTGTTAAGCGCTTACTCTGTGCAGAGCACTGTTCTAAGCGCTGGGGGAGATACAGGGTCATCAGGTGGTCCCACGTGAGGCTCACAGTCTTCATCCCCATTTTCACAGAGAACTGAGGCACAGAGAAGTGACTTGCCCACAGTCACACAGCTGACAAGCGGCAGAGCCGGGATTTGAACCCGTGACCTCTGACTCCCAAGCCCGGGCTGGTTCCACCGAGCCACACTGGGGGGTCAGAAGGCTCTTCTGACCTAAACGAAGCCTTAGCCACTCATTCATCCAATGGTATTTATGGAGCGCTTACTGCGTGCAGGGCACTGTACTAAACGCTTGGGAAGTACAGTTCAGCAACAGATAGACAGTCCCTGCCCTCAAGGGGCTCACAGTCTAGAAGGGGGGAGACTGACAGCGAAACAAGTCAAGAGGCATCGATCTGTGGCCGAATTGTCCATTCCAAGCGCTTAGTACAGTGCTCTGCACATAGTAAGCGCTCAGTGAATACGATTGAATGAATAGCATCCATATAAATATCGAAGGCCCATCTCCTCCAAGAAGCCTTCCCGGATTAAGCCCTCCTTTCCTCTTCTCCCACTCGTGCAAGTCGCTCTCACTTGCTCTCTTATAATAAAGGTATTCGTTAAGCGCTTAGTATGTGCCAAGCACTGTTGTAAGCGCTGATCCCCTCATTCACCGCCCCCCTCCGGCCCCCCACCAGCCAGCCCCACACCACTTATGTCATTTATTTCTCTCTATTAATGTCGGTCTCCCCCTCTGGACTGTGGCCTCTTTGTGGGCAGGGGACGTGTCTGTTTACGGCTAGAGTGTACTCTCCCAGGTGCTTAGTACAGTGCTTTGCACATAGTAAGCGCTCAAGAAACAATGAAAGGACGAGATGACCTGGGGCGTTTTGCCCAGGGGCAGGGGGCGACCAGGGGTCACCCCGGGGTCACCCAGGGGTCATGTTGGCTGTACCCTCAGCCCATTAACCCCTCCCAAGATAGACGCCCCCGGGGTCACTGGCTGTAATCGGTGCTAAATAGGAGTAAATTATAGCCCCCTTCCCTAAATAATCGAGATTAGGAGACCCCCTTTGCGTGTGGTAGAGCCATGGAGATTAAATTTAGGTGTTGATTTAGGCCTCAGATTTGCCTTCTCTGCCGCGTGACCTCGGACAAGTCATTTCACTTCTCCGGGCCTCGGTGACCTCATCTGTAAAATGGGGATGAATAATAATAATGTTGGTATTTGTTAAGCGCTTACTGTGTGCAGAGCACACTGTTCTAAGCGCTGGGGTAATCAGCAGTGTAATCAGGTTGTCGCACGTGAGGCTCACAGTCTTAATCCCCATTTTCCAGATGAGGGAACTGAGGCACAGAGAAGTGGAGTGACTTGCCCACAGTCACACGGCTGACAAGTGGCAGAGCTGGCGTGACTGGGAGCCCCACGTGGAACGACCTGATGACCCTGTATCTCCCCCAGCGCTTAGAACAGTGCTTGGCCCATAGTAAGCGCTTAACAAATACCAAACTTATCGGTATTTGCCACTGGCTACTTATCTTCTGGGTGACCTTGGGCAAGTCACTTCACTTGCCCAAGTGGAAGTTAAAGGAAGAAGAGGGTAGAGGAAAGAGGAAGAGAAGGAGCGTGGCCTGATGGATAGAGCACAGGCCTGGAAGTCAGAAGGACCCGAATTCTAATCCTAGTTTTGCCACTTGTCTGCTGAGTGGCCTTGGGTGAGTCACTTTCCTTCTCTGGGCCTCAGTTCCCTCATCTGTAAAATGGGGATGAAGACCCTGAGCTCCACGTGGGTCAGGGACCCAATTCTCTCGTATCTCCCCCAGGGCTTAGAACAGTTCCTGGCCCGTAGTAAGCGCTTAATCGATACCATAATCATTATTATTATTAGCTCTTATCTACCCCGACGCTTAGCCCAGTGCCGGGCACATAGTAAGCGCTTAACAAATACCATTTAAAAAAAGAGATGGAGGGGTCAGTGACACAGGAAGCGTTAAAGGGTTAGGTGGGTGACATCTTGAGACGGTCGGCATCAATCAATCCCTCAGTGGTAAATACTGAGCTCCTATTGTGGCAGAGCACTGTACTAAGCGCTTGGGGAGGACAAACCAACAATAAACAGACACATTCCTTGCCCACGACGCGCTGACGGTCTAGAGGGGCAGAGAGTGTGTCCTTGGGCCTCTAGACTGTCAGTGTGTTTGGGGCAGAGAATGTGTCTGATTATTCCTGGATTGGACTCTCCCAAGCGCTTAGCACAGTGAACTGCACACAGTGAGCGCTCAATAAATGCAACTGAATGAACTAACGCCCCTCCGTAAACAAATGCGGCATTGGTTAAGCACTTACAATGTGCCAAGCACTATACTAAGCACTGGGGTAGATACAAGGTCATCAGGTCCAACACGGGGCTCCCAGTCTAAGTAGGAGGGAGAACAGGTGTTGACTCCCCATTTTGCAGATGACAGAACTGAGGCCCAGAGAAGCAAAGTGACTCGCCCAAGGTCCCCCAGCAGACAAGTGGTGGAGCCGGGATTAGAACCCAGATTCATCGATCGGAAGCAGCGTGGCTTAGTGGGTAGAGCACGGGCCCGGGAGACGGAAAGTCCTGGGTTCTAATCCTAGCTCGGCCAAGAGTCTGCTGTGTGGCCTTGGGCGAGTCGCTTGGCTTCTCTGGGCCTCAGCGACCTCATCTGTAAAATGGGGATGGAGACCGTGAGCCCCAAGTGGGACTGTGTCCAACCTGATTAACCGGCCCATAGTAAGCACTTTAACGAATATTACCATAATTATTATTATCCACTAGACCCCCCTGCTTCTTTTAAGCAGCCTCCTACCTCAGTTTACCCCTCACTTCTGGATCCTCCCCCAACACCTGAGGTCCCAGATCTTGTAGAGTGGACACAGGTGCTTATTGTCCCTCGCCCTTTCACCTCTGACCCCTTAATTTGGCCATCTTCCCCCCTTCCCCGGCCACGTGTCTGGGTTTAATTCCCTCAAACTAAGTGCAGATGAGCATCCTTTAATAATAATAATAATGTTGGTATTTGTTAAGCGTTTACTGTGTGCAGAGCACTGTTCTAAGCGCTGGGGTAGATACAGGGTCATCGGGTTGTCCCACGTGAGGCTCACGGTCTTAATCCCCATTTTACAGAGGAGGGAACTGAGGCCCAGAGAAGTGAAGTGACTTGCCCACAGTCACACAGCTGACAAGCTGTGCTTGTGTGAGCAGGGATTCGAACCCATGACCTCAGACTCCCAAGCCCGGGCTCTTTTCACCGAGCCATGCTGCTTCTCTTTAGGCACTTGCTTATTCCCTTTCCCCCAGTTGATCTGGAAACTCTGTAATTTCTGTCTGGGATTATCTCCCCAGCCAAATCCTTAACTCTCTCGTACTCCCCCGAGTGCTCAGTACAGTGCTTGGCGCCTCTTAAGCGCTCAAATACCGCTTGATTGATTGAGGGAGTGGAGAGGGATCTGGGTGAGAGAGGTGAGGGGTAGTTAAGAGATAAAAGACGGGAGGGGGGAAAAAATCAAATAGAAGAGATGAGTCCAGTAACTCCAGCCCCAAATTTGAGGCCTAAAAGGAGGCGATTTAGGACGAGGACCCTTCCTCCGCTGTCCCCTTGGCCGGAGAATTGTGGGGAGGGAAAGACTAGCCGCGGGGGCGTCCAAAGAGGCTGTTTTGTGTCTTCCTGGGGACATCAGCATCCAAATTAGGGGCAGACAAAGCCGGGGCAATGAGATAATTAAAGGTTGGGCTGAGATTAAGAGGGATTCCTGCCCCCGGGCGCCCCCGCCCCAAGCTATGATGAGCCTCATCCCCTTTTCATAAGAATAATTCTGCTATTTCATTTGCGCAGTGGTATTATTTGAGCACTTCCGGTGTGCCCAGCACTGTACTAAACGCTTGGATTTAAGACCTCACCGTGCGCCGGGCACTGTGGATACATGCTAATCGGGTTGGAGCCGGTCCCCGTCCCACACCGTCTTAATTCCCGTTTTCTAGACGAGGAAACCGAAGCCCAGAGAAGTGAAGTGACTTGCCCAAAGTCACCCAGCAGACAATAGAGGAGCAGCGGGGCTCAGTGGAAAGAGCCGGGGCTTGGGAGTCAGCGGTCATGGGTTCGAATCCCACCTCCGCCGCTTCTCAGCTGGGTGACCTTTGGCAAGTCACTCAACTTCTTGGACCTCAGTTCCCTCATCTCTAAAAGGGGGATTAAGACGGTGAGCCTCACATGGGACACACTGATGACCCTGTATCTCCCCCAGCGCTTAGAACAGTGCTCTGCACATAGTAAGCACTTAACAAATACCAACATTATTATTACTTAAGTGGCGGAGGCGCGATTAGAACCCACAACCTTCCGCCTCCCAGGCCCGGGCTCTACCCACTGCGCCATGCTCTTTACTTTGTGCAGAGCACTGTACTAAGCGCTTGTATTTGTTAAGCGCTTACTCTGTGCAAGGCACTGTACTCAGAGCTGGGATGCATATGCACTAATAGGGTTGGACACGGTCCCTGTCTCACACGGGGCTCCCCAGCCTTGATCCTGAATCCCCATTTTCCAGATGAGGAAACCGAAGCCCAGAGAAGTGAAGCGATTTGCCCAAAGTCCCACAGCAGACAAGTGGTGGAGCGGGGACTAGAACCCACGACCTTCTGACTCCCAGGCCCGGGCTCCAGCCACTACACCAGTACCGCGTCTCCACTCAGATAATAATATTAATAGTAATAATGACGGTATTTATTAAGTGCCTACTATGTGCCAGGCACTGCACTAAGCGCTGGTTTGGGTACAAGCAGATCGGGTTGGAGCCAGTCCCCGTCCCCCGTGGGGCTCGCCGTCTCAATCCCCATTTTAGAGGTGAGGAAACTGAGGCCCAGAGAAGTGATTTGCCCGGGATCACACGGCGGGAGGCGGCAGTGGAACTCATGACCTTCTGACTGCCAGGCCCGGGTGACCTAATAATTTTGGTGACAACCTAGATCTGCTCCGGATGAAACATCCCTGGCAAGAATGGGGCTGGGCGGACCGGTCACGGGGACCCCCTCGCCCCCGGGAACCAAGCGGACATCGGCCCCCCCCCCGACCCCGTCCCCACCAGAGCTGGGGGCGGTGGGGTGGGATGAGCTGGGCGGCCCTGGGTCGGGATGCTGAAGTGGACACCCCAAACTCACTGAGGGCCTGGACTGCATCTGCCCTAGTGTTGATGTCCAAGCGTTGAGTACAGCGCTCTGCGCACAAGAAGGGCTCAATAAATAGGACTGAATGGAAGTGGGGGCTTAGGGGGGACCGAGGAAGAGGTAGCACGGGCCTGATGGAAGGCCCTGGGTTCTGATTCATTCACTCAGTAGTATTTATTGAGCGCTTAGTCCTGGACTAAGCGCTTGGAATGTTCTAATCCCGACTCCACCACGCGTCTGCTGTGTGACCTTAGGCAAGTCGCCTCACCTCTCTGCGCCTCAGTTCCCTCATCTGGAAAAAATGGGGATTAAGAGCGGGAGCCCCGTGGGGGGCAGGGACTGGGTCCAACCCGGTTACCTTGAATGCAGCCGAGCCGTTTAGAACATTCATTCATTCAGTAGTATTTATTGAGCGCTTACTATATGCAGAGCACTGTGCTAAGCGCTTGGAATGGACAAATCGGCAACAGAGACTGTCCCTGCCCATGGACGGGCACATAGTAAGCGCTTAACAGACACCATAATAGTAATTATTATGATATGCGAGGTTTAAGCACTTAACAAGCACCATAATAGTAATTATTATTATTATTATATGCGGGGACCAGAGAGGGAAGCGGCACGTTACTGGAAAGGTACAGAGTAAGCCCTCGATAAATACGACTGAATGGGAAAAGTGGCGGGAGAGGGGGGATGTTTGCTGTCGAATTGGACTCTCCCAAGCGCTCAGTACAGTGTTCTGCACACAGTAAGCGCTCAATCGAGCCGATTGAATGAGTGGAACGTGGGTAAATGGGTTCCAAGATGAGAGGAAAATCAGAATGAGTGCTTTGAGAGCTACAGAACGGTTGCTTTCTTTTTTTTCCCACCCCCCCCCCCCCTTCCCCCAGATGAGTCACCTGAGCCCATTGAGACCGGTCAATCAAGGCCCAAGGGGTAAGGGACAGGTTAATTTGGGGAAATGAGGCCTGGGAGTTAAAAGCCTCATTAGCACTTGATAAGCGGCTGCAGCTGGTGGCTTTCTCCGGCCCCCCCCCCCCCCCCTTTCCCCTGAGAAAGGCGAGCAACTTGCCAGGGGGCTTATGAAAGCAGCAAGCGCTGGGGTCTCCAGTTTTGGGGGGCCTGATCTCCCCCCCAATTCCACCCGGCCTTTGCACTGGGCCAGTTTTAGGTGAGTCTCTCTGCCTTCCGGCCCGCAAATCGTTAGCGGCCCTTGTTTTGGGGGCTGGAGAAATGAAAACCCACTGGTATCTTGAAAAAAAAATCTCCATTTCGATAATAATAATGTTGGTATTTGTTAAGCGCTTACTATGTGCGGAGCACTGTTCTAAGCGCTGGGGTAGGGACAGGGGAATCAGGTTGGCCCACGTGAGGCTCACAGTCTTCACCCGCATTTTACAGATGAGATGACTGAAGCACAGAGAAGTGAGGTGACTTGCCCACAGTCACACAGCTGCCAAGTGGCAGAGCTGGGATTCGAACCCATGACCTCTGACTCCCAAGCCCTAGGAGGGTTATGAAAGCCCTCTTTTCTTCTTGTCCCACTCCCTTCTGCCTTTAGATTTGTACCCTTTATTCATCCTCTCCCCCAGCATCTCTCTTTCAACGGCCTTTGTTCAGCGCTCACTACGTGCCAGGCACTGTACTAAGCACCGGGGTTGATACAGAGTAATCAGGTTGGACCCGGTTCGTTTTCTACGTGGGGCTCACAGTCTTAATCCCCATTTTACAGAGGAGGCACCTGAGGTCCAGAAAAGGGAAGCCACTTGCCCAAGGTCACCCAGCAAGGTCACCACCCAGGATTAGAACCCAGGTCTTCGGACTCCCAGGCCCGGGCTGTAGCCACTAGGCCACGTTGCTTCTCTGTAACAATTTGTATAAATGTCCGTCTTCCCCCCCTAGACTGTAAGTTCGTTCTACTCTCCCAAGAGCTTGGTATATGTATGTATATGTAACGGTATTTGTTAAGCGCTTACTATGTGCAAAGCACTGTTCTAAGCGCTGGGACAGTGTTTTACACACAGTAAGCAGTCAATAAATAGGATTGAACGAATGAAAGGGAATATGCCTACCTACTGTGTTATACTGTACTCTCTCGAGCGTTTAGTACAGTGCTCTGCACACGGTAAGCACTCAGTAAATAGGATTGAACGAATGAAAGGGACTGTGTCTACCTACTCTGTTATACTGTTAGAGAAGCAGCGTGGCTCAGTGGCTTGGGAGTCAGAGGTCATGGGTTCGAATCCTGACTCTGCCACTTCTCATCTGTGTGACTGTGGGCAAGTCACTTCACTTCTCTGTTCCTCAGTTACCTCATCTATAAAATGGGGATTAAGACTGTGAGCCTCACGCGGGACAACCTGATCACCCTGTATCTCCCCCAGCGCTTAGAACAGTGCACTGCACATAGTAAGCGCTTAACAAATACCAACATTATTATTATTATTGTTACTGTACTCTCTCGAACGTTTAGTACGGTGCTCTGCACACAGGAAGCCCTCACATGATTGAGGGACTGAAATCTGTTCAAGACGCGGCTGCAGAGCTTGGCTGGACTCTTCATTCGTTCATTTCGTCGGATCTATTGAGCGCTTACACCGTGCGGGGCACTGTACTAAGCGATCGGGAGAGGACAGTATAACAGTAGACACATTGGCTGCCCACAATCTTGCCTCGATGATTTAGTGGGGTAGGGGGACAAGGGGGCGGTTTATGTCCCGCCCTGGGTCCAATTTGGATCTCCGCCCTTAATAATAAAGGGTATTTGTTAAGCGCTTACTACGTGCCGAACACTGTTCTAAGCGCTGGGGTAGATAGAAGGTGATCATGCCGTCCCACGTAGGGCTCACAATCTTCATCCCCATTTTACAGATGAGGGACCTGAGGCCCAGAGAAGTTAAGTGACTTGCCAAAGGTCACCCAGCTGACAAGTGGCGGTGGCGGGATCAGAACCCACGACCTCTGACTCCCAAGCCCGGGCTCTTTCCACTGAGCCCCGCTGCTTCTATAAATAAAATGCCCTCTAGACAATTAAATCCTTGCGAGCAGGGAAGGTATCTATTAATTTCTTTTTTAATAGTATTAAGGTATTTACTGTGTTCCAGGCACTAAGTGCTAGAGCGAATGCAAACCGATGATTTATTTCCTCGTGTCTTGTATTCGCCTATATGTCTTTTGATTGTTGTATTGGACTCCCCCAAACGCTTAGCACAGTAGCTCTGCCCACAGCAAGCGCTCAGTGAATGAAGTGCTTAGTACAGGGTTCTGCACACTCTTAAAAGCTCAAATTCCGTTGGTTGGAGGCCCTAGCGGAATCCAGAAGAGAGTGATAAAACGGCGAAAAGAACATAAGACGGCAAAAAGAATGGAAAACCCACCGGTGGAGGAAAGGTGAGGGAAATTTGGGGCTGGATTGGAAATTCTTCCAATTTTCTCCCAGCGGGGACCTTTAGAATATTTCTAGGGAGGACTCGGATTATTAATAATAATAATGTTGGTATTTATTAAGCGCTTACTACGTGCGGAGCACTGTTCTAAGCGCTGGGATAGATACAGGGTCATCAGGTTGTCCCACGTGGGGCTCGCAGTCTTCATCGCCATTTTACAGGTGAGGGAACCGAGGCACAGAGAAGTGAAGTGACTTGCCCACGGTCACACAGCCGACAGGTGGCAGAGCCGGGATTCGAACCCATGATTAGCCGTCCTCTACGTCCCTTCTGGGCCGGACTGGAGCAAATGGGCTGAGGTTGCATTAGAAACTCATTTGGGGCAGGGAATGTATCTGTTTATTGTTCCAGTGTAATAATAAGTTAAATAAGCGCTTAAATGCCGTTATTATTAATAATAATAATAATAATGAAGACGGTATTTTGTTAAGCGCTTATTACGTGCCAAGCACTGTTCTAAGCGCTGGGGTAGATAGAAGGTAATCCCCCTCCCTCCTCAAATCCCCCAGACAATGATTGTCCCCCGCTTCAAAGCCTTATCGAAGGCCCACCTCCTCCAGGAGGCCTTCCCTGACTTAACCCCACTTTTTCTCATCTCCCACTCCCTTCTGCGTCGCCCCCTTCCCTTTGCTCTTCCGTTAGGCAGCAGGGTGGCTCAGTGGAAAGAGCCCGGGCTTGGGAGTCACAGGTCTTGGGTTCTAATCCCGCCTCCGCCACTTGTCAGCTGCGGGACCTTGGCCAAGTCACTACACGTCTCTGTGCCTCAGTGACCTCATCCGGAGAATGGGGATGAAGACTGAGCCCACGTGGGGCCACCTGATGAACTTGTATCTCCCCCAGCGCTTAGGACGGTGCCTGGCACATAGTGAGCGCTTACCAAATACCATCATCATTATTATTACCATTAGTCTCCTCCCCCCCCCCCCCCCCCGACTTTATGATGAGACTGTGAGCCCGTCAGTGGGCCGGGATCGTCTCCATCTGTTGCCAGATTGTCCATTCCAAGCGCTCAGTACGGTGCTCTGCACATAGTGAGCGCTCAATAAATACTATTGAATGAATGTCCAGATCTATCATTTTATTTATTTATATCTATTTGTGTTGATATCTGTCTCCCCCGCCCTGTGAGCTCATTGCGGCCAGGGATCGTCACCGTTCTGCCCTCTTTTGGACTCTCCCGAGCGCTTAATAATAATGTTGGTATCTGTTAAGCGCTTACTAGGTGCAGAGCACCGTTCTAAGCGCTGGGGGAGATACAGGGTCATCGGGTCGTCCCACGTGAGGCTCACGGCTAATCCCCATTTTACAGATGAGGTCACTGAGGCCCAGAGAGGTTAAGTGACTCGGGATGGTACAGTGCCCTGCACCAGCGAGCGCCCAATAGATAGGACCGAATGAATGGACTCATAATACCGACGGCCTCCGTGGAGCCCTTACAACGCGCCGAGCACTGTGCCAAGCGCTGGGGTGGATCCGAGGGAATAGAGAAGCGGCGTGGCTCAGCGGAAAGAGCCCGGGCTTGGGAGTCGGAGGTCATGGGTTCGAATCCCGGCTCTGCCACTTGTCAGCTGCGTGGCTGTGGGCGTGTCCCTTCACTTCTCGGTGCCTCAGTTCCCTCATCTGCAAAACGGGGCTGAAGACCGCGAGCCTCACAACCCGATGACCCTGGATCTCCCCCAGCGCTGAGAACAGTGCTCTGCACAGAGTAAGCGCTTAACCAGTGCCAACATTATTATTATAATTATCGTCAGGTGGGGCTCACGGTCCATCCCCAGCTTCCAGACGAGGTCACTGAGGCCCGGCGAAGTGAGGTCACCCGGCAGAGGGGGGATTGGAACCCAGGACCCGGGAAAGGGGAGGAGCCTGCCCTCCGCCCCCCCCCCCGCATGCAGATGTCAGACCCCCACAGAGAGATGATCGCCCAATTTACACCTCCGGGCCCCTCCCCAGCTCCAGGGGAAAATCTTCCTCCTCCGCCCCCCATCGAGGCCTGGGTTTAACGACTCCACACCTCCAGGGAGGGCAGGTGAGGGGCACTGGGGAAGGGGTCGCCGGGCCCCCCGAGGCGCAAAGGCGGAGCACTTCATTTCCAAATAATAATCCCCCCTATCATGGCACTTCTTAGGCGCTTACTACGTGCCAGGCACCGTACTAAGCGCCGGGGTGGAGACAAGTGGCCTAGTGGGTGGAGCTGGGGCCTGGAAGTCATTCAGTCCCATTTATTAATAATGATGATGCTAACGTTGGTATTTGTTAAGCGCTTACTATGTGCCGAGCACTGTTCTAAGCGCTGGGGTAGACACAGGGGAATCAGGTTGTCAATCAATTAAGCTCGCATTGGGTGCGGAGCGCTGTACTAAGCGCTTCCCGGGGGCAGAGCGTTGTACCCGGCCCTGCCACTTGTCAGCTGTGTGACTTCACTTCTCTGCGCCTCAGTTCCCTCATCTGTAAAATGGGGATTAACTGTGAGCCTCACCGTGGGACAACCTGATGACCCCGTATCTCCCCCGGCGCTTAGAACAGTGCTCTGCACGTAGTAAGCGCTTAACAGATACCAACATGATTACTAAGCGCTTCCGGGGGGGGCAGAGCGCTGTACTAAGCGCTTGGGAAAGTACAGTCCAACCATCGACAGTGGCGCGGTGGAGGGAGCGGGCGCCTGGGCGTCATTCAGTCGTATTCCTTGGGCGCTCACTGTGCGCAGAGCACTGTAACCATAATAATCATGATGATGGCATTTGTTAAGCGCTCACTGTGCGCTAAGCGCCGGGAGAGATGCAAGGGAATCAGGCGGTCCCACGTGGGCCTCACGGTCTTCATCCCCATTTGACAGACGAGGTCACTGAGGCCCAGGGGAGTGAAGTGACTCGCCCACAGTCACCCAGCTGACAAGTGGCGGAGCCGGGATTAGAACCCAAGACCTCGGACTCCCAAGCCTGTGCCGGGGACTGTACTTAGTGCTGGGGCGGATCCGGTCCCCGTCCCACGTGGGGCTCACGGTCTCAGTCCCCATTTTACAGATGAGGAAACTGAGGCCCAGAGTAGAATAACGCTGGTGGTATTTGTGAAACGCTTATCACGTGCCAGGCCACTGTGCCGAGTGCAAGGGCGGACAGGAGCGGGTGGGGTGGGACACGGTCCCCGTCCCCGGTGGGGCTCGCCCTCTCCGTCCCCGTTTTCCAGATGAGGGAACCGAGGCCCAGAGAAGTGAAGTGACTTGCCCGGGGTGACCCAGCTGGCAGATGGGGAGGACCCGGGAGCTGGAGGCTCTTCAAGATGAAGAGAGTCAATAATAATAATGATGGTGGTATTTGTTAAGCGCTTACTATGTCCAAAGCACTGTACTAAGCGCTGGGGCGATACAAGGTGAGCAGGTTGTCCCACGTGGGGCTCCCGGTCTTCATCCCCATTTGACAGAGGAGGTCACCGAGGCCCAGAGAGGTGAAGTGACTCGCACAAAGTCCCTGCGGGGGCGGGATTCGAACCCATGACCTCCGACTCCCAAGCCCGGGCTCTTTCGAGGCAGGAGGAGGGAAACGGACAGCGGGTGGGGGGGGGGGGGTCTGCTAGGGGCTTCTGGTTTCTCCAAACAGAAACTCCCTCCCCCCACCTGCCTCGCTAGGCCAGGGGTTGGGGGTCCCCGGGGATTGGGGGGGCTGGGGGAGAGCCCCCAGATGTGCAGGACACCGCCTCGACCACTTCAAAAGAGGACTTTTGCGGCGGTGGGGAGGTGTGCTTTGGGGAAAGGGGGGCCGATTTTACAACTCAACCCCACCAGGCTCTTGTTCCACCCCTGGGAAATTTCACACCTTCCCGGCCTCGACCCTCCCCCTTCCCCCGCCCCCCCCCCCCAACCTCTCCCTAAGGAAAACTGGAATTCCCAGAGCTGGATCACGGCCACGGAGGGGGTGGTGCTATAATAATAATAAAAATAATGGTATTTGTTAAGCCCTTACTGGGTGACGAGCACTGTTCTAGGCGTTGAGGGAGAGACGAGGTAATAATAATAATAATGATGACGGGATTCGTTAAGCGCTTACTCTGGGCCCAGCACCGTTCAAAGAGCTGGGGGAGATACAGCGTAATAATAATAATAATAATAGGATTTGTTAAGCGCTTACTCTGGGCCCAGCACTGTTCAAAGCGCTGGGGGAGATACAGCGTAATAATAATAATAATAATAATAATGGGATTTGTTAAGCGCTTACTCTGGGCCCAGCACCGTTCAAAGCGCTGGGGAAGATACAAGGTCACCGGGTTGTCCCACGTGCGGCTCAGTCTTCATCCCCATTTCACAGATGAGGTCACTGAGGCCCAGCGGAGTGAAGTGACTGGCCCAGGGTCGCACGGCGGACCAGCGGCGGAGGCGGGCCCGTGAGCCGACCTCCTTGACCCCGCATCTCCCCAGCTCTTGGCCCAGAGTAAGCGCTTAACGACTCCCTCGCTGTTAGTATTAGCTCGGCCCCCGGCAAGCGCTTCATTCCCTCCCTCGTACTTGCTGAGCGCTTACTGCATTCGGTCCCAGTAGGTCCTATTTATTGAGCGCCTACAGCGTGCAGAGCACTTGTCCTAAGCGCTCGGAAAGGGCAACTGGGGCACGGAGAGAGGCGCCGGTTTTCAGAAAGACCCATCGTGGTTATTTTTCCATCCCAGGAAGAGAGGGAGGGTCTCCCGCCTCCCTCCCCGCAAATTGGGCCGAGCCCGGTGGTAGGTCCTACTTATTGAGCGCCTCCAGTGTGCAGAGCACTGTCCTAAGCGCTGGGAAGGGGCAGCTGGGGCTGTCTTCAGAAAGGCCCTTCGTGGTTATTATTTCATCCCTGGGAGGGAGGGAGGGAGGGTCTCCCGCCTCCCTCCCCCGGATTGGGCCCGGCCCGCTGGGTCTCTGCAGATCAGTCTCCGTGGGTTCTACTTATTGAGCGCCTACGGTGTGCAGAGCGCTGTCCTAAGCGCTCGGAAAGGGCAACTGGGGCACAGAGAGAAGCGACGGTTTTCAGAAAGACCCATCGTGGTTATTTTTCCATCCCAGGAAGAGAGGGAGGGTCCCCCGCCTCCCTCCCGGCAAATTGGGCCGAGCCCGGTGGCTCTCTGCGTATCAGTCCCAGTGGGTCCTACTTATTGAGCGCCTCCAGTGTGCAGAACACTGCCCCAAGCAATGGGCAGGGGCAGCTGGGGTGGTCTTCAGAAAGGCCCAACACGGTGATTATTCCATCCCTGGAAGAGAGGGAGGGTCTCCCGCCTCCCTCCCCCCAAATTGGGCCGAGCCCGGTGGCTCTGTGCGTATCAGCCCCAGGGGGTCCTACTTGTTGAGCGCCTACAGTGTGCAGGGCGCTGTCCTAAGCGCTGGGCAGGGGCAACTGGGACGGTCCTCGGAAAGGCCCTCGGTGGTTACGATTGCATCCCTGGAAGAGAGGGAGGGTCTCCCGCCTCCCTCCCTCCCTCCCCCAGACTGGGCCGGGCCCGGTGGCCGTTTGCACGTGGCTGGCCGGGGGGCGGGAGGGGAGGGGCGCTCAGTATAAAGCTCGGCCCGGGGCCCAGCCGTCCAGTCCTCCGGTCGGAGCCTCGTCGTCCTCGTCGTCCTCGTCGTCGTCCTCCTCCAGGCCGGCCTCCGGGATGCCGGTCTCCGGGATGCCGGCCTCGGCCCGCCAGCTGACCTCCTTCCACATCGACTCCATCCTGGCCCGGCCCGGGCCCCGCCGGGCGTCCGAGCCCCCCGGTCCCCCCCCGGGCCCGGGCCCTTGGCTCCCTCCCCTGGTGGCCTCGTTGCCCCTCTGCTACACGCTGGGGCTCCTGCCGGGCCCCCCTCCTCCTCTTCCTCCTCCTCCTGCCGGCCCCCCGGCCTTCTTCCTCAGCCAGGCCTGCTCCCACCCCAGCTGCCCCTCCGGAGGTAAGGACCCCTGGGCCCCTCGCCAGCGCTTCGCACAGTGTTGGGCGCCGGGGAAGAGGCCGGGCGGGGCAGTCCGAGGTCACGGGTTCGGATCCCGGCCCTGCCCCTTGGCAGCCGGGGGGGCTTGGGGCCGGTCACCTCTCTGGACCTCGGTGACCTCATCTGGAAACCTGATCTCCTTCCCCAGCGCTTCGAACTGCGTTTTAGAGCGGGACGTGCCCCCCAGAGCCCCTTGGCCGGGCCACCTCGGTCGAGTCCTTTCCCTCCCGCCGGGCCCCGCCTGGGACCGGGCCTGGGTTCAACTGGCAGAAAGAACAGCGGTGATGAGAATGTTGGTATGCGTTAAGCGCTTCCTGGGTGCCGAGCACTGTCCTGAGCGCCGGGGGAGAGGCAGGGTCATCGGGTGGTCCCGCCCGAGGCTCGCAGTTCATCCCCATTTGACAGATGAGGCCCCCGAGGCCCAGAGAAGTGAAGTGACTCGCTCACAGTCCCCCAGCCGCCAAGTGGCCGAGCCGGGATTCGCACCCATGACCTCCGACTCCAAAGCCCGTGCTCTTTCCACTGAGCCACGCTCAATGTTGGCATTCGTTAAGCGCTTACTGCGTGCCGAGCACCGTTCTGAACGCTGGGGTGGATGCAAGCTCACCACGTTGACCCCCGTGGGGCTCCCAGGCTTCACCCCCCCTTTGCAGATGAGGCCACTGAGGCCCAGAGAAGGGAAGTGACTTGGCCAAGGTCACACGGCTGGCAAGCGGTGGAGCCGGGATTAGAACCCACGGCCTCTGTAGATTGGGGATTAGATCCTTCCCTCTCGAGTCCCACCTGATGGACGCGTATCCCCAACGTTTAGCACATACTTAGCACTTAGCGAGTACCCTGATCACCGTCGTTAAGAGTGCCAAGTGGGAGCGTTCCGTGTGCGGGACACCGTTCTAAGCGCTGGGAGAGAATTTCCGGGCCGGGGGGGGGGGGGATTGGGAGGCGGGATCACAGTCCGGGACAATCCACGATTTAGAGTTTGGAAAGGGATTTTGGGGGTTCGTTCACTCATTAGTATTTATTGAGCGCTTACTACGTGCAGAGCACTCTACTAAGCGCTTGGAATGTACAAATCGGTATACTGTTGGTATCTGTTAAGCGCTTACTAGGTGCAGAGCACCGTTGTAAGCGCTGGGGGAGATACAGGGTCATCGGGTCGTCCCACGTGAGGCTCACGGTTAATCCCCGTTTTCCAGACGAGGTCGCTGAGGCCCAGAGACGTGAAGTGACTCACCCACAGTCGCCCGGCTGACAGGCGGCCGAGCCGGGAGTCGAACCCACGACCTCTGCCTCCCAAGCCCGGGCTCTTTCCACCGAGCCACGCCGCTTCCCCATAGTGTTGGTATCTGTTAAGCGCTTACTATGTGCAGAGCACCGTTTTAAGCGCTGGGGTACACACAGGGGAATCGGGTCGTCCCACGTGAGGCTCACGGTCTTAATCCCCGTTTTCCAGATGAGGTCGCTGAGGCCCAGGGAAGTGAAGTGACTCGCCCACAGTCGCCCGGCTGACAGGCGGCCGAGCCGGGATTCGAACCCACGACCTCCGGCTCCCAGGCCCGGGCTCTTTCCACCGAGCCACGCTGCTTGGGACACCGGGGACGATCCAGGGAAGGTAGTCGGCACCGGTCCGGGAGGCAGGAGGTCACGGGTTCTAATCCCGCCCCCGTCGACCCGGCTGCTGGGTGACCTCGGATAAGTCGCTTCACTTCTCCGGGCCTCACCTGTAAAACCAGGACCGCGAGCCCCCCGTGGGACGGGGACCGTGTCCAACCCCACCCCGGCGCTTAGTACAGTGCCTGGCACATAGTAGGCGCTTAACAAATACCGTGACGATTATCATCGTCGGCCTCAGGTCGCGTCGCCCCAGGCTTTGGGCGGTCCACTCGGGACGATCGCATTTATTCATTCAGCCGGGTCGACCGAGCGCTCACGGTGGGCAGAGCGCTGTGCTAAACGCTTGGGAGATTACGATGTGACCCTCCCTGCCCGCAGCGAGCTGATCGGGGAAGGCCTCCTGGAGGAGACGGGCTTTCGATCAGGCTTTGAAGGGGAGGGGAGTCGGTTAATTGTCCCTTAAGCACATGACTAGTGCCTTTATTGTTATTATTATTATTAGACTGTAAATCTGTGGGCAGGGAATGTGCCCGCTATATTCCGTCGTCCCCCCTCCCAAGCGCTTAGTACAGTGTTCTGCACGCAGTAAGCGCCCAATAAAGACCGTTCATTGACCGGCCTCCGTAGGCAGGAAAAGGGAACCTTAATAATTCATTGTATAATGTCGGTATTTGTTAAGCGCTTACTCTGTGCAGAGCACCGTTCTGAGCGCTGGGGGAGGTGATAATAATAATGTCGGTATTCGTTAAGCGCTTACTATGTGCCGAGCACTGTTCCGAGCGCTGGGGTGGACACGGGGGAATCAGGTCGTCCCACTTGGGGCTCACGGTCTCAATCCCCGTTTTACGGAGGAGGTAACTGAGGCACCGAGAAGTGAAGTGACCTGCCCACAGTCGCCCAGCCGACGAGCGGCCGGGCCGGGATTCGAACCCATGACCTCCGGCTCCCAAGCCCGGGCTCTTTCCACTGAGCCACGAGACGCTTCTCCTGTCTGAGGTTCTGATCCCGGCTCCGCCCCTTGCCGGCCGTGTGACCCTGGGCGAGTCACTTCACTTCTCTGGGCCTCAGTTCCCTCCCCTGGAAAACGGGGATGAAGACCCGGAGCCCCGCGGGTTATTAATAATATATAATAATAATAATAATAATTATTAGAAAGTGCATTCTATGTGTCAAGCATCTCCCTAATCACTAGGGGAGATATAAGATAATCCGATCTGGCACAGACCTGATAATATTAACGATGGCATTTGTGAAGCGCTTACTATGTGCCAAGCACTGTTCTAAGCGCTGGGGGCGGCGGTACGAGGTCATCGGCTTGTCCCGCGTGGGGCTCGCAGTTTTCATCCCCATTTGACAGACGAGGTCACTGAGGCCCAGAGAAGCGAAGTGACCGGCCCCAAGTCACCCGGCTGACAGGCGGCGGAGCCGGGATTAGAACCCAGGACCTCCGACTCCCCAGCCCGGGCTCTTTCCACTGAGCCCCGCCGATGTGTCCTGTGGGACCCGTTCATTCATTTATTCCCTCAACCGTATTTGTTAAAGCGCTTACTCTGTGCAGAGCACTCTACTGATGATAATACCTGGGTATTAAGCGCTCACAATGTGCCAAGCGCTCTCCTAAGCGCTGGGAAAGGCCTGGGAAGGAACAAGACATCAACGAACGGGGCCATTCCCCGCCCACCGTGAGCTCACAGTCTAAAGGAGGGGAGCGAGAGAACAGACCGTCTCATCCCCCTTTTACAGACGAGTAAACCGAGGCCCGGAGAAGCGCCCGCGATCACCCGGCAGACGTAGCACAGAGGCAGGATTGGAACCCAGGTCTCCGGACTCCCGGCCCCGGGCCCTTTTCCACTGCTTCCCTCTTACCCGGAAAAACCGGTGGCGACTGGAGATTTTATTTCAGGGGTTGGGGGGCGGTGGGATTTTTGACCACTTGCTCTCCTGCAAAGCCGCCTCGCCCTCACCGCTTCGTCCACTCGTTCCATCGTATTTATCGGGCGCCGACCGGTAGTAGTAATTAATGATAATTAAGGGATTTGTTCGGCACCCGCTGCGTGCCGGACGCCGCTCGGAGCGCTGGGGTGGATCCAGGCGCGTCGGGTCGCGCGCACTCCTCGATCCCCCATTTTCCAGAGGAGTGAAGTGACTCGCGCGGGGCCGACAAGTGGCGGAGGCGGGATTAGAACCCGCGACCCGACTCCCAGGCCCCTGCTCTGTCCACCACTCCGCGCCGCTTCCCTCTGTGCTTCCGACCGTGGGCGGAGCGCCGCACTAAACGCTGGGGAGAGAGCAATGGAAGAAGAAACAAGACACGTTCCCTGCCCGCGACGAGCTGGTAGGGGGAGACGGATATTAATATACATAAATAAATGAATTTCAGATATTCACTCGGCGGCGCGACCGTATTTATTGAGCGCTAACTGTGTGCAGAGCACCGTACTAAGCACTTGGGAGAGGACAGTCTAAGGAAAAGACACATTCCTTGCCCACGGCAAGCTCCCGGTCTAGAGGGTAAACAGATATATATAACCTCCCGGGAGCCCGTCGTCGGGCGGGGACGGTCTCTGTTGCCGAATTGTCCATTCCGAGCGCTTAGTACAGTGCTCTGCACGTAGTAAGCGCTCAATAAATGCCATCGAAATAATGAACGACGCACCATACAACACGGAGTACGGTGATGATAATTACGGCCCCGCAGCCTGGCTTAGTGGAAAGAGCCTGGAAAGGCGGAGGCGGTGGGTTCCGATCCCGACTCCGCCACCTGTCGGCTGTGTGACTGTGGGCGAGTCGCTTCCCCTCTCCGTGCCTCAGCGACCTCATCTGTAAAATGGGGATTAAAAGCGTGAGCCCCGCGTGGGGCCACCTGACGACCTTGTATCTCCCCCAGCGCTTAGAACAGTGGCCGGCACCTAGGAAGCGCTCAACGAATACCGTTGTTATTACTAAGCGCTGGGGTGGGAACAGGCGGATCGGGGTGGACACGGTCCCTGCCCCCCGTGGGGCTCGCGGTCTCCACCCCCCTTTTCCCGAGGAGGGCGCCGAGGCCCAGCGAATAATGATCCGTCGAGCGCTCACTCTGTGCGGGGCACCGTTCCGAGCGCCGGGATAGATACGGGGTCATCCGATCGCCCCACGCGGGGCTCCCAGTTTTTAAAACCCGGTTTTACGGCCGAGGCAGCCGAGGCCCAGAGAGGTGAAGGGACTGGACCGAGGTCCCCCGGCCGACCGGCGGCGGAGCCGGGATCGGAACCGCGACCTCATTCATCAGTCGTATTTACCGAGCGCCGACTGGGTGCAGAGCACTGTCCCAAGCGCTTGGCCCGTGCCGTTGGGCAACGGGGAGAGACCGCCCCGGCCCGACGACGGGCTCACGGTCTAAATAGCGAGGTGAAGATGGATGGAGACGCACCGTCCATAAAATAGTGATGAATTAGATCCACAGATAAATCAGACGTGGGGAGGAGCGGAGGGGAAGGGAGGGCTCGGTCCGGGAAGGCCTCCCGGAGGAGGCGAGCTCTCGGGAGAGGGGAAGAGGGTCGGTTTGGGGGATGCGAGCGGGGAGGGCGTCCCGGGCCGGCGGCGGAGGAGACCTGGCGTCTGCCCGCCAGTCCGGGCCGCTTCCCCGGCCGAGGCGGGGCCGGGGGAGGCTTCTCGCTGACTCGGTCTCCCCCCTCCAGGACCGGAACCGGCCGGGTTCGCGGGCTCGCCGCCGTGGCAGACGAAGGCCCCGGAGAAAGCCAAGCGGGTCCGGACGGTGTTCAGCTCCAAGCAGCTGGAGAGGCTGGAGAAGGAGTTTCTGAAGCAGCAGTACCTGGTGGGGGCCGAGCGGGTGCAGCTGGCCACCAGCCTCAAGCTCTCCGAGGTGCAGGTGAGGACACGCCGCCCGCCTCTGCCTTCCCGGCGCTTAGGAAATAGGCCGGGACGAAGGGAGCGGTCCCGGGAGCGGGATCCGCCCCGTTTCCCTCCGGCGGAACCCGGGAGCGGCTCGCCGTCGCCTTCGGCCGGGCCGGCCGGGACCGGTGGCCCGCCCGCGGCCCGCCCCTCGCTAGCCACCGGCCTCCGCCGGCCTCTCCCTCCCGGAGCCGGGACACTCCCCCTCCCCCCCGGACGGCACCCGCCGAGCGCTTACCGTGCGCCGGCCGCCGTGCCGGCCGTGGGACTCCGGGCCGGTCGCTTCACGTCTCCGGGCCTCGGTTGCCTCATCTGGAAAACGGGGAGGAAGACCGCGAACCCCACGGGGGACGACCCGATGACCTCGTATCCACCCCCCCCGGCGCTTAGAACGGTGCTTGGCACGTAGGAAGCGCTCGACGGGTGCCGTCGTCGTCGGAGTCGGGCGCGGTCCTTGTCCCACGTGGGGCTTAACAGTCTCCATCCCCATTTTCCAGATGAGGGAACGGAGGCGGAGCCGGGATCAATAATGACGATGGTATTTGTTAAGCGCTTACTGTGTGCCGAGCACCGTTCTAAGCGCCGGGGGGGGGGGGGGGGGGCGGGGGGGAGATGCAAGATCATCAGGTTGTCCCATTGGGGCTCACGGTCTTAGTCCCCGTTTTACAGTTGAGGAAACCGAGGCCCGGAGAAGTTCATCCATTCATTCATCCAGTGGTATTTATTGAGCGCCGACTGTGCGCGGAGCACTGTCCTAAGCGCTTGGCAGGTGCAGTTCGGCGGTAGATGGAGACGATCCCTGCCCCCGACGGGCTCACGGTCTAGAAGCGGGGAGACAGACCACGGAACAACAAGGCAGGCGTCAGTAGCCTCAGAACAGATAAATTCTAGATCTAGACACAGTGACTTGCCCGGGGTCACACAGCAGACAAGTGGCGGAGCTGGGATTAGAACCCAGGCCTTCCTGACTCCCGGGCCCGGGCTCCGGCCACTGGGCCACGCTGCTTCTCCAGCGTGGACCTGGACCGGAGTCAGAGGGTCACGGGTTCTGATCCCGGGCTCTGCCGTTTGTCTGCTGCGTGACCTCGGGCGAGTCACTTCACTTCCGGGCCTCGGTTCCCTCATCTGGAAAATGGGGATTGAAACCGAGGCCCAGGTGGGACGGGGACTGTGTCCAACCCCCTTTGCTTGTTCTCAGCACTTAGCACGGCGCCTAGCGCGTAGTAAGTACTTAACAGTGCCGTAATTATTATTATACTCTGTATTACATGCATTTGATCTGTACCGATCTGTTACTCTAGACTGTGAGTTTGTTTGGGGCGGGAACGTGTCTGTCGTTGAACCGTCCTCTCCCGCGGGCTCAGCACGGCGCTCTGCACACAGTCAGTGCTCGATAAATATGACCGGATGAATGCACGGTTGCTCTCCCAAGTGCTCGGCACGGCGCTCTGCGCGTAGCGCTCAGTCGAAACCACTGAACGGATGCACGAATACTCTCCCGAGCTCTGAGCACCGAGCCCTGCACACGGTCAGCGCTCGATAAATATGACCGAATGCGTGGATACTCTCCCAAGCGCTCAGTACAGCGCTCTGCACGCAGTCGGCGCGCCGAGACGGAACGAACGCACGGGCACTCTCCCGAGCGCTCCGCGCTCACTCAGTCCAGTCCCGCCCACACCCTCGGGCCCCGAGGCGACCCCTTGAGCGGCGATTCGGCTCTGTCCCCACCCCGTAGGTGAAAGTCTGGTTCCAGAATCGAAGGATCAAGTGGCGGAAGCAGAGCCAGGAGCAGAAGGCGGCCAAGCTGGCCCTGCTGGTCCCGCGGCCCCGGGCCCCGCCGTCGTCCGACGAGGGCGACCCCAGCGACGGGGACGACGCGCTGGACGTCGACAACTGAGCGGGGCCGGCCGCGGCCTCCCCGCCTCCTCCTCCTCCGGCCGGCCCCCCGGGCCCGCCTCCCGAGCCCCCTCTCCGGCTCCCGACCCCAGATGACCGGCACGCTGACCGCGGCGTCCCTGTCTGGGGGCCCGGCCGCTGTGCTGAGCGCCGGGGTGGGCCCAGGGAAACGAGGCCGTCCCCCCGTGCGGGCTCCCGGTCTCCATCCCCATTCATTCAATAGTACCGATCGAGCGCTTACTAGGTGCAGGGCACCGTACTAAGCGCTCGGACAGTTCGGCAACAGGTAGAGACGGTCCCCGCCCGCCGACGGGCTCACGGTCCCATTTTCCGGAGGAGGGGACCGAGGCCCGCGGAAGACCCCGCGGCTTGCCCACGGTCACCCAGCCCGACCGCTTCGGGGGACGGCGTCCTCCGCCGTCCGCCCTTTAAAGAAAACGCGAGTCGGTCGTGTTTACCGAGCACTTACTGTGCGCGGAGCACTGTACTAAGCGCTCGGGAGAGGACCGCGCGACGGTAGACTGTCGCATCCCCTGCCCACGGCGAGCTCACGGCCCGGCGGGGGAGGCGGACTTCGATATCGACGAACGGATGACGGATCTGGACGTAGGCGACGGGGGGACGCGAGGCGGGGCGACGCAGAAGGGAGTGGGGGAGATGAGGGGAAGCGGGGCTTAGGCAGGGAGGGCTTCTTGGGGGAGGCGGACCCGCAGGAAGGCTTCGGGCGGGGGAGCGGGCGGGTTGCGGGTCCGCGCCGACGCACCCGCGGAGGTTCACGGCGGACGCCCGGGACCCGGGACCGGGTCGCACAGCTGGCAGATCAGCCAGCCGCTTCCCGCCAGAAATTCCCGGCCCGGACCCTTGGATTTGATCACCTCGGAAGCCGCCCGGGAACCAGAGGACGAAGCTCCGGGCCGGGGAGGGAGGGGAAAATCCAAGGTGGACGCCGGGGAGCGGCCCGGCTCCTGCTCGGGAGGCCAAACCTGGCCCCCGGGGCTGGAACGGCGGGACTGTGGCGGGGGGGACCGGCCTCGGGGGTCCGGCGGTCCCCCCCGGGGGTGACACTCGGTTCGGGGGGCGGGCCGGGCCCCCGGGAAACACAGGTGGAGGCGAACGGGGCCTCGGCTATCGCTCCCACGGGTCCCGACCCCCGCTCGCGAAACCCCTCCGGCTGACCGGAGCTCAGGTGATGGACCTGGGGGTGCGTTGGGGGGGACGAGGGGGTCCCCGGGACACGGGGGGGAGGGGAGGGCTCGTTTCCTCGCCCTCTGCCCGGTCTTTCGTTCCGCCCGGGCCCCGTAGGCTATTTATAAAGAGAGGGAAGCACCGTTAATTTATTTGCCGCGATCGGCGTTCTAATAAAGCTGCTCCATTTTCAGTGGTGCGCTGGGGATTTTCTTTCACTAATGCTAAGAAGGAAGATGGTGGCGGTTAAGCGCTTACTAGGTGCCAAGCGCCGCTCTGGGCGCCCGGGGAGATCCCAGGTCAGCAGCTTGTCCCCCGCGGGGCTCCCAGGCTTCATCCCCCTTCTCCAGACGAGGGAACTGAGGCCCGCGGAAGCGAGGTGACTTCCCCAAGGTCACCCAGCAGACCAGCGCGGGATCAGAACCCGCCGCCGCCGACTCCCCGAGCCCGGGCTCTTGCCACCGAGCCTCTCCCTTTCTTTTTTCTTAGGGTCTCTGAAGCGCTTATTAAGTGCCGGGCTTGGGGTTGTTAGACGCGAACGGTCCCACATTTTCATCCCGGTTTTACGGACGAGGAGAAGGGAAGCGGCTCGTCCGAGGTCACGCAGCGGACGAGGGGCAGGACGGATTAGAACCCGGTCCCTCGAACCCCCCCGGGGCCGGGCTGTGGCCGCTCCTCTGCCCCGTGGCTGAGCCCCTGGGGTACAGGTGGCCACGTGGCTAATTCGTGATCCGTTATGGTATCTCTTTAGCCCCCGCTGGGTGCGTCGAGCACTGTGCGGAGCGCTGGGGCGTCGGGTCAGACGCGGGCCCGGCCCCTCCGGGAAGCTCACGGTGCACGGGTACGGAATCCCCCTTTGATATTTGCGGAAACGGAGGCGTTGAGGAGGGAAGTGACTTCCGAGGTCCCGCGGCAGGCAGGTGGCCCAGCCGGCATTCGAACCCGGAGCCTCCGACTCCCAGGCCCGCTCTCTTTCCGCTAGGCTCGTCGCGGGCGATGAGCTGGAGGAAAACGAGCCGTCCGTAGGAATCCGTATGTCGTTCGATCCTGTCTGTTAAGCGCTCGGCGAGGGCAGAGCACTGTACTGAGCGCTTGGGAAAGGGCGGCACAACCATAGACGGCGCCCGTCCCCGCCCACGACGAGCTGACGGAGGACCAAGGAAGTCGGACACGGCCCCCGCGGGACTCACGGTCTAAGGCAGAGGGAGGAAAGTCATGATGGTGCTACTTGCTAAGCGCTTCCAGAAAGCGCTCGATAAACGGGGTCCCCGGTTTTACAGATAAGGGAACCGAGGCACAGAGAGGTTAAATGACTTGTCCGGGGCCACCCAGCCGGCGAGGGGCAGGGCTGAGGTGAGAAACCCAGGGCCTTCTGCCCCCCCCCCGGACCCCGATCTTTCTACCGGGTCCGTGTGGGGGGGGGGGGGGGGGGGTCGCCGTGGGCGGCTTTTATCTCGTACGCTCCCGAGCGTTCGGTACAGTGCTCTGCCCCCGGTGAGCACTCCATAAACGCGATCGGCGATGGCGTCGGTTAAGCGGTGTGCTAAGCACTGGGGTATCTACCGCTCCCTGACCCCCGTGGGGCTCACCGTCCAGGGAGGAGCAGCGCGGCTCGGCGGAAAGAGCCCCGGCTTGGGAGTCAGAGGTCGTGGGTTCTAATCCCGCCCAGAGTCGCTTCTCTGGGCCTCGGTCACCTCGCCCGGGGATCAGAGCCCCCCGTGGGGCGACCCGATGACCTCCCCCGGCGCTTAGAACGGCGCTTGGCGCGGAGCAAGCCCTTGACAAAGACCGTCCTCATCGTCCTTTAATCCCCATTTTATAGATGAGGAAGCCGAGGCACAGATACGGGACCCGCCCGGGGTCACGGGGCCGACGGGTCCGTGAGCCTGTCGTGTGCCGAACTGTCCGAATTGTCCTTTCCCACGCTCTGCACACAGGAAGCGCTCAATAGGTACGACCGAACGAATGAAAGCGGAGGAGCGGGGATTAGAACCCGGGACCTCCGACTCCCGGGCCCGGGCTCTTTCCACCAGGCCCCTGTACCTCTTCCTCTCTGCCCTGTACCCCAGAAGAGATCGCTCCATCGTACTTATTGAGCGCTCACTGTGTGCGGAGCCCTGTACTGAGCGCTTGGGAGAGGGCAGCGCGACGAAAGAGGACGCGTTCCCTGGCCGAGGTGAGTTTAGTTGAACTTGGCGTTGAGAGAGACGGAGATTCAGGTTGTGTGTGCCTTCCCTCACACACCGGCAGAGCCGGGACCAAACCTCTGTATGTTGAAAAGGAGATTCGTTAAGAATAATCATCGTCGTCGCGGCGTCTCTTAAATGCCTATTCGTTCATTCATTCGATAGGATTCATCGAGCGCTTACTATGTGCAGGGCGCTGGACTAAGCGCTTGGAACGTTACCTACCCAGGCACTGTACTGAGCAATGGGGCGGACGCGAGCTATAACCGTCGGGGCGTCCCACCTGAGGCTGGCCGTCTTCGCCCCCCTTTTCCGGACGAGGTCGCCGAGGCCCAGAGAAGCGACCCGCCCGAGGTCGCACAGCAGGCGGGTGGCGGAGCCGGGATTCGAACCCAGGTCCCCCTGACCCCCGGGCCCAGCGAAGCCGCGGGGCTCAGTGGAAGGGGGCCGGGCTCGGGAGCCGGAGGTGATGGGTTCGAATGCCGCCTCTGCCACTTGTCAGCTGTGGGCAAGTCGCTTCTCTGTGCCTCAGTTCCCTCATCTGTAAAATGGGGATTAACCGTGAGCCTCGTGTGGGACCACCCGATGATGCTGCATCTCCCCCAGCGCTTAGAACAGTGCTCTGCACATAGTAAGCGCGTCACAAATACCTTACCCACCAGGCCAAGCCGCTTCTGCAGGGCGGGGATCCCATCCTATCCACTATGTACCGTGGAAGCCCGGGCTTGGGAGTCAGAGGGCGTGGGTTCTAATCCCGACGCCGCCCCGTGTCTGCTGCGGGGCAAGTCACTTCACTTCTCAGTTCCCTCATCTGGAAAATGGGGGTAAGAGTGCGAGCCGGCCGTGGGACGGGGACAGTGTCCAACCCTGTGGCCTGGGCGCTGGAACAAGTTCCACGATTGCTCTCCCGAGCACTTCTCACGGCGCTCTGCGCCCGGTTAAGCGCTCAGTACATAGCGGTGGATCCACTGGGGCAGGCTAGGACGAGACCTTTGTTCTTGCAAATGGAGGGAAGGGGGAAGGAGGCCCGGTGGGGGAGAGGAAATGAGCTGAGGCCCGCTTTGTCCCCGGCCATTAGAGGGGATCAGATTAGACACCCCACTGTCTGGCCAGGCTGTGGCCTGCATTTGACCCCTTGGGGAGGGTTAGGGGGGCTAGGAGGGGGAAAAAGGAGGGTCTTGAGGGGGAGGAAGAGGGGGGAAGGCTCGGGAGGGAGCCGAGGAATTTGGGGGGGAAGAGGCAACTGGGAGGAAAGCTGGGTCTCTGGGGACGGACCCCGGACCCCTCTCCCCGCCGCAAATGATCCACGTTCTCCAGATCAGCGGCACCCGCCCCTCCGGTCTCCACCTATAATAACCGCGGTTAATAATAATAATGTTGGTGTTTGTTAAGCGCTCACAATGTGCAGAGCACTGTTCTAAGCGCCGGGTCATCGGGTTGTCCCACGCGAGGCTCCCAGTCTTCACCCGCCTTTTACGGATGAGGTCGCTGAGGCCCAGAGAAGTGAAGCGGCTCGTCCACGGTCACACGGCGGCCAAGTGGCGGAGCGGGGATTCGAACCCGTGACCTCTGACCCCCCAGCCCGGGCTCTTTCCGCCGAGGATAAGCGGTCACTACGCGCCAGGCCCTCTACTAAGCGCCGGGATGGGGAGGAGCAAACGGGGCCGGACGCCGTCCTCGTCCCACGCGGGGCTGGCGGCCCCGATCCCCCGTTTACGGATGCGGGGACCGGGGGTCTGTTTGGTTTTCTTCGGTTGGTCTTTGTTAAGCGCTTACTAGGTGCCAAGCACTGTTCTAAGCGCTGGGCTGGATGCAAGGTCGTCGGGTTGTCCCACGTAGGGCCCACAGTCTTCATCCCCCTTTTACAGATGAGGGAACTGAGGCACGGAGAGGTTCCGCGGCTTGCCCAAGTCCACACGGGCATAACGCTGGCGTTCGTTAAGTCGCTCGGCGGCCAGCACCGTTCTAAGCCGCAGGGGTAGACGCAAGTTAGGTTGGACGCAGTCCCCCTCCCCCTGGGGCTGACGGTCTTTATCCCCGTTTTCCAGAGGAGGTCACTGAGGCCCATTCATTCATTCATTCATTCATTCATTCATTCATTCAATAGTATTTATTGAGCGCTTACTACGTGCAGAGCACCGTACTGAGCGCTCGGAATGGACAAGTCGGCAACAGACAGAGACGGTCCCCGCCGTCCGACGGGCTCACGGTCCGGTCGGGGGAGACGGACGGACGAGAACGATGGCGATAGATAGAGTCGAGGGGAAGGACGTCTCGTAAAAACCGATGGCGACTAAATGGAATCGAGGCGATGTGCATGTCATTAACAAAATAGATAGGGTAATAGATATATACAGTTAAGCCACGAGTACAGTGCTGAGGGGATGGGAAGGGAGAGGAGGAGGAGCGGAGGGAAATGGGGGGAAAAGAGGGTTAAGCCGCGGAGAGGTGAAGGGGGGGGCGGTAGAGGGAGTAGAGGGAGAAGGGGAGCTCGGTCTGGGAAGGCCTCTCGGTGGAGGTGAGTTTTAAGTAGGGTTTCGAAGAGGGGAAGAGAATCGGTTTGGCGGAGGCGAGGAGGGAGGGCGTTCCGGGACCGCGGGAGGACGCGACCCGGGGGTCGACGGCGGGACGGGCGAGACCGAGGGACGGCGAGGAGGCGGGCGGCGGAGGAGCGGAGCGTGCGGGGTGGGCGGTAGAGAGAGAGGAGGGAGGAGAGGTAGGAAGGGGCGAGGCGACGGAGAGCCTCGAAGCCTAGAGTGAGGAGTTTTTGTTTGGTGCGGAGGTCGACAGGCAACCACTGGAGGTTTTTAAGAAGGGGAGTGACACGCCCGGAGCGTCTCTGCGGGAAGACGAGCCGGGCGGCGGAGCGAAGAATAGACCGGAGCGGGGCGAGAGAGGAGGAAGGGAGGTCGGAGAGAAGGCTGACACGGTAGTCTAGCCGGGATATAACGAGCCCAGAAAAGTGAAGTGACTCGCCCAAGGTCACAAAGCAGACAAGTGGCCGAGCCGGGATTAGAACCCACGACCTAATAATAATAATGATGATGATAATGTCGGTATCTGTTAAGCGCTTACTATGTGCCGAGCACCCTTCTAAGCGCTGGGGGAGATCCAGGGTCATCGGGCTGTCCCCCGTGGGGCTCCCGGTCTTCATCCCCATTTTCCAGATGAGGTCACCGAGGCCCGGAGAAGGGAAGTGACTCGCCCAAAGTCCCACAGCCGACAGGTGGCGGCGCCGGGATTAGAACCCACGACCTCTGACTCCTAAACCCTGGCTCCTTCCTCTGAGCCACGCTGCTTCTCAAATGTTGCCGTTTAATAATAATAATTAAAATGTTGGTATTTGTTAAGCGCTTACTAGGTGCAGAGCACCGTTCTAAAGCGCTGGGGGAGATACACGGTCATCGGGTCGTCCCACGTGGGGCTCGCAGTCTTCGTCCCCATTTTACAGATGAGGGAACTGAGGCACAGAGAAGTGAAGTGACTTGCCCACAGTCACACGGCTGACAAGCGGCAGCGTGCTCACTAGGTGCCGAACTCTGTTCTAAGCGCTGAGGTTGATACAGGGTAGTCGGGACGTCCCCCGTGGGGCTCCCAGTCATTCCTTCATTCGATCGTATTTCCCGAGCGCTTACTATGTGCAGAGCGCTGGACTGAGCGCTTGGAATGGACAACTGGGCAACGGATAGCGACGATCCCTGCCCGGTGACGGGCTCACAGTCTAATCGGGGGAGACGGACGGACAAAAACAAGACAATTCAATAGTAATGTTGGTATTTGTTAAGCGCTTACCCCGTGCAGAGCACCGTTCTGAGCGCTGGGGGAGATACGGGGTCATCGGGTCGTCCCGCCGGAGGCTCAGTCTTCATCCCCATTTTGCGGATGAGGGAACCGAGGCACAGAGGAGTGAAGTGACTCGCCCACGGTCACCCAGCTGACAAGTGGCGGAGCGGAATTGGAACCCATGACCTCTGACTGCTTCTCACTTATTCACGATAAATAGAATCAGGGGGATGGACACCTCATTAACCAAATGAAGAGGGCGATCAAAATCTATCCCAATGAGCACAGTGCTGAGGGGAGGGGAAGGGGGAGCAGAGAGGGAGCAGAGGGAAAGGGGGAAGCTCCGTCCTCATCCCCATTTTCCAGATGAGGTCACTGAGGCACGGAGAAGTGAAGCGACTCGCCCAAGGTCACACAGCTTTCTCTCTTCCCCGGCCTCCGCTCTCCCAGGCCTTCGACACCGCGGACCACCCCCTTCTCCTGGAAATGTCACCCCGCCTTGGCTTCGCTGACTCCGTCCTCTCCCGGTTCTCCTCTGGCATTCATTCATTCGGGAGTATTTACTGAGCGCTTACTACGTGCCGAGCACTGGACTAAGCGCTTGGAATGGACAAATCGGCCACAGATAGAGACGGTCCCTGCCCTCTGACGGGCTCACGGTCTAATCGGGGGAGACGGACGAGAACAAGAGCGATAAACAGAATCAAGGGGATGAACATCTCATTAAAACAGTAGCAAATAAGTAGAATCACGACCGTCCTCCCTCACTCTCTTTGTTGGACTCCTCCTCCGCCTCCCACCCCCTAACTGTGGGCGTCCCTCAAGGTCCAGTTCTCCGTCCCTTTCTATTCTCCATCTCCACCCGCTCCCTCGGAGACTCACTCGCTCCCACGGCTTCACCTCTGTGCGGATTTAACCCAGATCTCCCCCTCCGGCCCTCATCTCCCTCCCTCTCCGCGTTCTCGCGTCTCCTCCTCCCTTCGCTTCGCTTGGACGTCCCCCCGTCACCTGAAACTTAATAGGTCTAAAACAGAATTCCTCATCTTCCCACCCAAACCCTGTCCTCTCCTGGACTTTCCCCTCCCCGTAGACGCCGCCACCATCCTTCCCCTCTCACAATCCCGCGTCCTCCACTCCTCTCTGTCATTCGACCCCGTCGATCCGTCACCCGATCCCGTCGGTCCCACCTTCCCGGGGCCGCTAAAGTCCGCCCGAGGCCGCTAAAGTCCGCCCGTTCCCCTCCGTCCAAACCGCCACCGCCTTGATACAGTCGCTCGTCCCCTCCCGCGTCGGCCTCCCTGCCGACCTCCCGGCGCCGGGCCCGACTTCACTCTGCGGCCCGCGTCGTCTTTCTACAGAAACCTTCAGGACGTGTCCTGCCCAAACCCCAGGGGTTGCCCCTCCACCTCTGCATCCAACAAAAACTCCTCCCCGTCGGCTTTAAAGCCGTCCGGCCCGTTGCCCCCTCCTGCCTCACCTCCCTTCTCTCCTCCTGCGGCCCAGCCCTCACACTTGGCTCCTCCAACGCCAACTTTCTCGCGGCGCCGCCATCTCTCCCGTCTCGCCGACGGCCAGTGGACCACATCTGGCCCGGAACGCCCTCCCTCCTCCAAAATCTGTCAGACATCGACTCTCCCTCCCCCTGCCCGCCTTGTTCGAAGCCTCCGCCTCCTCCGGGAAGCCTTCCCAGACTAAGCCCCCCTTCTCCTCATCTCCCCGTCCCTTCTGCATCGCCCGGTCTGGCTCCCTTTCTCCTCCCGGCACTCACGTCCGTAACTGTCAATTTTTTCAATCTGTATTGACGTCTGTCTTCCCCACCTAAGCTTGTGGGCAGGGACTGTGTCCTTTCATTGTTGTGTTGGACTCTCCCCAGCGCTTAGTACAGTGCTCTGCGCTCAATAGGTACGAACGAATGGACCAACATCCACTGTGCCCTGCCGCTTTCTGGAAATTAGCCAGAATCCGCCTCCTCCGGCTCAGTGCGGGCACCCGGAGGGGCAGGGAGAAGAGGGGGAGAAGCAGGGTGGCCTAGTGGATGGAGCACCGGCCTGGGAGTCGGAAGGACCGGGGTTCGAGTTTGCGGACTGCAAGCCCACTGTGGCCAGGGAGGGTGTCTGTACCGCTGCAGCGTACTCTCCCAAGCGCTCAGTGCAGTGTGCAGCACACAGTAAGCGCTCCGCAAATACGCAGGACTGCCGGCGTGGGCCCGGCTCTGCCGCCGGGTGACCTCGGGCGAGTGACTTCACGTCTCCCTCATCCGGGAGATGGGGATGAAGAGCGGGAGCCCCACGCGGGGCAGGGACGGCGTCCGACCGGATCGTCCTGTATCTTGGCGCTTTGCACAGTGCTTGGCACATGGTAAGCCCTGAACCCATCCCACAACCATCGCCCCCCTCCTCCGGGAGGCCTCCCCAGACTGAGCCCTCCCGCTGCTCCACCCCCTTCCCCTCCCTACAGCACTTGTCTCTATCTGTACATATTATTTATTACTCCATTTTCTTAATGATGTGTCTGGATTTATGCTTCCAGTTGTCTATTTTGATGGCGATTGATGCCTGTCTACTTCTGTTGTTCTGCTGTCTCCCCCTTCTAGACCGGGAGCCCCTTGTTGGGCGGGGACGGTCTCTCTCTGTTACCCAATTGGCCTTTCCAAGCGCTTAGAACAGTGCTCCGCACCCAATCAGCGCTCAATAAATGCGAATGAGTGAATGGATGAATGGATGGATGGATGGATGAATGAATGAATGAGTAGCCAGGGGCGGACTTCGAGCGTTGGGCCCGCGCCTGCGCAGTGGCGTCGGCCGGACGGCCGCTCTGGATTGACTGACGGGGCAGGGGGGCGTGGCTTCCCGCGCGGGCGGTGAGGGCCGGGCCCGCGCCTGCGCAGTGGCATCGACCGGACGCTCCGGATCGACCGACGGGGGTGGAGGGACCCAGGGGCCCGCGCCTGCGCAGTGGCGTCGGCCGGCCGGACGCTCCGGATTGGCCGATGGGGGCGGAGGGGGCGCGGCTGCCCGCGCCTGCGCAGTGGCGCCGGCCGGCCGCTGCGGATGGGCGCGTGGCCCGGACCGGAAGCGGGCGCGGTCTCGCGAGGCCGGCGGGGGAGGAGGGAGGTGAGGGGTCAGCGAAGATGGCGGCGGCCTCGGCCGACGTGTTCTGCCTGTGCGCGGGGCCGGCCGGCGCCGCCCGGGCCGCCGTGGAGGTCCGCTTCGTCAGCTCCGCCAAGGTCACCCCCGCCCCCCGGGCCCCATCCCCACCCCTGCCCTCGGGGTCGGCCCCCAACGGGCTCGCGCCGCCCCACCTGAGGGGGGGGAGGGGGAGGGAGGGGGGAGGGGCGGGGGGAGGGAGGGGGAAGGGCGGGGGGAAGGGGGGGAAGGGGGGAAGGGGGCGGGGGCCTCCGGGCCTCCGGGCTCCAGCCTCGCTGGAAGAATCGTAATAATAATGATAATGATGTTGGTATTCGCAGCCCCATCGCCTGGGTAGTTATTTATGATGAGCCCTAGGCAGTGTTATTCAGCTATTTATTATGGGTCTCGTTTAGCGTTATTTCCTTTTTGATTCCGAGTCTCCTGTAGTGGGTGTTTACTTTTCTAGGATGAGCCTCACTTAGTTTATCATGAGCCTTCTTTAGTATTCATTTACTTATTTCGAGGCTCATTTACCACTTATTATTTATTTGCTATGAGCTTTATGGAGCGTTATTTATTTCTTATGAGTCTCTTTTAGTATTATTTATCTTTTAAGAGCCCCATTTAGCATCTTATTTATTGCGAGCCTCATTAAATATTATAACGAGTCTCATTTAGTACGAGTTGCTTATTTACTATGAGCCTTATTTCGTTTTTATTTACTTATTTGGAGTCTCATTTAGTATTTGTTATTTACTATGAGCTTTATTGAGCGTTTTTTATTTCTTATGAGTCTCTTTTAGTGTTATTTATTAGGAGCCCCATTTAGCATTTTATTTATTGTGAGCCTCATTAAGTAAAAATAATAATAATAATAATAATAATAATAATAATGTTGGTATCTGTTAAGCTCTTACTATGTACAGAGCACCGTTCTAAGCGCTGGGGTAGACACAGGGGAATCAGGTTGTCCCACGTGGGGCTCGCAGTCTTCATCCCCATTTTACAGATGAGGGAACTGAGGCACAGAGAAGTGAAGTGACTCGCCCACAGTCACACAGCTGACAAGTGCCATATAACGAGTCTCATTTAGTACGAGTTGCCTATTTACTATGAGCCTCATTAGTTTATGTATTTATTATGAGCCTTATTTAGTATTTATTTACTTATTTTGAGTCTCATTTAGTAGTTCTTTATTTATTATAAGCTTTATTTAGCATTATTTATTTCTTATGAGTCTCATTTAGTATTATTTATTTCTTATGAGCCTCATTTAGTTTATTTATTTATTATAAGCCTTATTTAGCATTATATTTACTTATTTTGTGTCATTTAGTATATGTTTATCATTTATTTATTATTAGCTCTATTTAGCATTATTTATTTCTTATGAGTCTCCTTTAGTGTTATTTATTAGGAGCCCCATGTAGCATTTTATTTATTATGAGCCTCATTAAGTATTATAACGAGTCTCATTTAGTATGAGTTGCTTATTTATTATGAGCCTCATTAGTTTATTTATTATGAGCCTTTAGCATTCCTTTACTTATTTTGAGTCTCATTTAGTAGTTTATCATTTATTATTAGCTTTATTTAGCATTATTTATTATGTCTCATTTAGTATTTGTTTATTATTTATTTATTATTAGCTTTATTTAGTAGTATTTATTAATTGATTATGAGTCTCATTTAGTATTATTTATTATGAGCCTCATTTAGTATTTATTTATTATGAGCCTTATTTAGTATTATAACGAGTCTCACTTAGTATTTTTTACTTATTATGAGCCTCCTTTAGTATTTTTTTTAATTTATTATGAGCCTTATTTAGTATTATTTATTTATAATGAGTCTCATTTAGTGTTATTTACTTATTTATTATGAGCCTCATTTAGTATTATCTATTCATTCATTCATTTATTATTTACTTTTTTATTATGAGCCTCATTTAGTATTTATTTATTATGAGTCTCATTTAGTGTTATTTACTTATTTATTACGAGCCTCCTTTGGTATTATTTACTTATTTATTATGAGCCCTCTTTGGTGTTATTTACTTATTTATTATGAGCCCTTATTTAGTATTATTTACTTATTACGAGTCTCATTTAGTATTATTTACTCATTTATTAGGAGCCTCATTTTGCATTATTTGTTTATTAGTTTACTTATTATGACCCTTACTTGGCATTATTTATTTATTTATTATGAGCCTCATTTAGTATTTATTTATTTATTTATTTATTTATTAATTTATTACGGGTCTTGTTTAGTATTATTTATGTTGAGCCTTATTTGGTATAATTCATTTATTTATTACGAGTCTCTTAGTATTATTTATTTACCATGAGTCTCCTTTAGTATTATTTATTCATTTATTATGAGTCTCGGTATTATTATTGTTATTTTAGAGGGGAGGGAAGTGACTTGTCCAAGGTCACACAGCAGGCGAGTCCCTATTGATAATAATGATGGTATTTGTTACGCGCTTATTATGTGCAGAGCGCTGTTCTAAGCACTGGGGTAGGTACAGGGTGGCTCCATATTATTACGTTACATTAATGTATTAATAATAATTTTGGTATTGGTTAAGCACTTCCTACGTGCAGAGGACTGTTCTAAGCGCTACGGTAGATACAGGGTATCTATGTATTATTACGTTACACTAATGTATTAATAACGATGTTGGTATTGGTTAAGCGCCTCCTATGTGCAGAGCACTGTTCTGAGCGCTGGGGGAGATACAGGGTAGCTACGTATTATTACATTACATCAATTTATTAGTAATGATAATAATGTTGGTATTTGTTAAGCGCCGTCTAGGTGCCAAGCACCGTTCTCAGCGCTGGGGAGATACAAGGTGATGAGGTTGTCCCCCCATGTGGCTCCCAGTCTTCGCCCCCATTTTCCAGCTGCGGTCGCCGAGGCCCAGAGCGCTGAAGCGACTCGCCCACAGTCACCCAGCTGACAAGCGGCAGAGCCGGGATTCGAACCCACGGCCGCCCGACTCCCAAGCCCGGGCTCCTTCCACCGAGCCCCGCCGCTTCCCTCGGCCCGGCCCCGCCGCTGGTCGGCCGGGCGGCCTTGGGCGAGTCGCTTCCCTTCTCCGGGCCTCAGTTCCCTCATCGGTCAAAGGGGGATGAAGACGGGGAGCCCCACGGGGGACCGCCCGCTGACCCCGGGTCTCCCCCAGCGCTCACAACAGTGCCGGGCACAGAGTGAGCGCTTAACAAATACCGACGTGATCATCATCATCATCATTCATTCAGTAGTACTGAGCGCTTACCAGGTGCAGAGCACTGTACTGAGCGCTCGGAAGGGACAGCCGGGCAACAGAGAGAGACGGTCCCGGCCCGACGACGGGCTCGCCCTCTGTCATTGTGTGGTTTCGCTGTCCGACTCCCCCCTTTCAGCCCGCGAGCCCCTCGTGGGGCCGCGCCGGGCTCTCTCTGTTGCCCGACTGGACGTTCCAAGCGCTCAGGGCAGTGCTCTGCACACCGTAAGCGCTCAGTAAGTGCCATTGAATGAACGAGCGAGTCTGTAATGCTTTCCATCGATATCGAGGCCCGGCCCCTCGTTCCGTCGCCCCTCTAAGCCCGTGAGCCCGTCGTCGGGCGGGGATGGTCCCTCTCTGTCGCCGAACCGTACTTTCCCGGCGCTTAGGACAGCGCTCTGCCCACGGCGCTCGGTAAATCCCACCGCCGGGATGAACGAACGCGCGTCTATCTCGGCCGGCTACTTGGGTTGTTCTGTCGTCCGTCTCCCCCCTCGTAGACCGCGAGCCCGTCGTCGGGCCGGGCCGGTCGCTCTCCGTTGCCCAGTTGGATTTCCCAAGCGCTCGGTCCAGCGCTCGGTAAGCGAGATCGCGGGAATCTATAAGCCCACTTGTCAGTTTCGCTGGCGTGGACGCCCGTCTCCTCGTTTTGCCGTCCGCCTCCCCCCTTCTAGACTGTGAGCCCGGCGTCGGATAGGGATTCCCTCTGTCCCTCTGTCGCCAGACCGCACCTTCCAAGCGCTCGGTACGGTGCCCAGCACCCGGGAAGCGCCCAGTAAATGCAGACGGACGAACGAATGAGTTTATGCGTTGCCCATCTGCCCGTTTTGTCGTCCGTCTCCCCCCTTCTAGACCGGGAGCCCGTGGTGGGCGGGGATGGTGTCTCTCTGTCGCCGAATCGTACACCCCAGGCGCCTAGTCCAGTGCTCTGCGCCCAGCGAGCGATGCCGAGGGGATCTGTCAAGCGCTCGCTCTGTGCCGGGCCCCCTTCTAAGCGCTGGGGAGTCGCAAGGTCATCCCGTCGTCCCTCGCGGGGCCCATTTGGCAGAGGAGGGACCCGAGGCCCGGAGAAGGGGAGCGACTGGCCCCGGGTCACCCGGGATTAGAACCCGCGACCTCGGACTCCCAGGCCCGGGCTCCCTCCCGCGAATTTAGCGCTGCGTCCCACCCCTCCTCCGAGAGGCCTTCCCTGACTGAGCAGCCCCACCTTACCCCTTCTTCCGCTCCCTTCCGCGTCGCCCCGGCTCGCTCCCTCCATCCCCCTTCCCTTAGAATCATAACAATGTCGGTATTTATTAAGCGCCGACTGTGTGCCGAGCACCGTCCCGAGCGCTGGGGGCGGGGGGGGGGATACGGGGTCATCAGTTGCCCCGCGCGGGGCTCCCGGTCCGCGCCCCCGTTGGACGGACGAGGCGCCGAGAAGCCGAGTCCCCGGCCCGAAGTCCCACGGGCGGCGGAGCCGGGGATTCGAACCCGCCGCCTCGGACGGCCCCGCGCGCGCCCGCCCCGCCGAGCCTCGCCGTCCGTATCGGCCGTTGATCGATTTCTCCTCGCGCCCGTCTCCCCTCGCCGGGAGCCGTGCGACCTCGGGCGGGCGGTCTGACCTCTCCGGGCCCCGGGCCACCGCGGCGCTTAGAAGGGTGCTCGGCACCTGGCGAGCGCTTAACGGATACCGACGTCATCGTTGTCGCTAATCACGCTCGAGGTGCCATCATCACCGTCGCTATTAATAATAACCACGACGATCCTCCGGTCGTCCGGGGGGGCGGGCGGGCCTCGGGGGGTGGGTTCGTATCGGACGCGGAGCGCTCGGCGCACGGCGGGCGCCGACCGGATGCCGACGTCGTCGTGATTTATCTCGAAGGGACGGCGGACGCGCCGGGCGACCTCGGGCCGGGGAGGCGGAGGCGGTGGGTTCCGATCCCGCCCGGCGGCGGCGGGGCCCGGGGCGAGTCGCCTCACGTCTCTGCGCCACGGCGACCTCGTCCGGAAAACGGGGATGCGGCCCGGGAGCCCCCCGGGGGACGACCCGATGGCCCGGCGTCCTCCCCGGCGCTCAGAACAGCGCGCGTAGTGAGCGCTTAGCAGACGCCGGCGGCGGCGGCGTCCTCGACGATCGCGACGGAACGGACGGAGGACCGTCATTCCGACCCTTAAGGGTCACGCTCCTCCTCGGACGCCGTCGCCCTCCTTCCGGTGCGCCCCCGCCGCCCCGAGCGGTCCCCCGCGGGGCTCCCGCTGGACACCCGGGAGCCGGAGGACCCGGGTGCGGATCCCGGCCCCGCCGGCCGTGTGACCGCGGGCGAGTCCCTTCGCTTCTCAGTTCCCTCGTGGGGAAAGCGGGGGCCGACCGGGAGCCCCCCGGGGGACGGGCCGACGAGCCCGGATCTCCCGCGGCGCTCAGGACGGCGCCGGGCACGTGGCGGGCGCTGGGCGGATCCCGACGTCACGGTTAGCGCCACGGGGCCGAGGCCCCCGGGGGCGACCCGCCCGGCGGACGGGCGGAACCCGCCGCCTCCGACCCCCCGCCCGAGGCCCGGGGGGCCGTCGGGCTCGGCCGCCCCTCGGTGGGAGAAGGGGACGGGCCGGCGACCCGGCGTCCGTCCCCCGCGCGGCGCTCGGCGCCTGACGGGCCCCCGCTGTCCCGCCGCAGGGGAAGGGGCTCTTCGCCAGGCGGCCGCTGGCCAAGGGGGAGACCATCTTCCGGGAGCAGCCGCTGGTGGCCTGCCAGTTCCCGTGGAACGCCCTGTACCGCTACCGAGGTGAGCGGCCGGCCCGCCGGGGGGCCCCCGCCGGCCCCCCGCCCCGCGCCCCCGCGCCCGCCTCCCGCCCCGGCGCTCCGCGGCCCCGACGCCCGAACGGAGGGGAGGACGGCGGGGGTCGTGGGTTCGGATCCCCGCCCCGCCGCTCGCCGGCCGGGTGACGCCGCCTCCTCGGGCCTCGGCGACCTCGGCGGGAAAGGGGGATGATCGCGGCGGCGCGGCGGGCGCCCGCCGGGCGAGGAGGGCGCCGTTCCGAGCGCCGGGGCCGGGGGGGGGGGATGCGGCCCATCCGGTCGGCCCCCCCGGGGCTCCCCGGCCTCCTCCCCGTTGGACGGACGAGGAGACCGAGGCCCGGGGAAGCGAACCGCCCGGAGCCACGCCGCCGATGAGGGGCGGAGCCGGGATCCGAACCCGCGACCTCGGACTCCCCCGCCCGGGACCCCTCCCACCGAGCCCCGCCGCTTCCCCGCGAGGGGGTCGGCCGGGAGCCTGGCGTGGGACGGCCCGACGGCCCCGCGCCGCCCCGCCCCGCCCTCCTCCCCCCGGCGCTACGTAACGCCGACGTTACGGAGCGGGCGCTCGGTAAACACCGGCGAATGAATCGTCACCCTCGAACGGACGCGCCCGTCCGCCCGTTCCGCGACGCGCACGCCCGCTCGTTCGTCCGGGCCCGGCCCCGACGGCGGGCTCCCGGTCTGGAAGGGGGGAGACGGACCGCGAAACCGAACAAGTCGACGGGCGTCGACACGGCCGACGACAGGGCGTGCCGGATGGGGCGGGGGTCTGGGTTCGGACCCCCCCCCCTCGGCGCGGGGCGGGGCCGGCGGCCGGCCCCGGGCACAGCGTGCGGCCCTCGGTCCTCAGCGTGCGGCCACTGCCTCAAGTCCCTGGAGACGGCGGAGGAGAACGCCCGGCGCCTGTCGGGGAACGCCTGCCGGGTCCTGCCTCACCCCGAGCTGTGCGCCGTCCGCCGGGACCTACACCGCACCTGCCCCTCCTGCCAGGTCAGACCCGCGGGCGCCGCCGCCTCGGTCTCCCCGCCCCGCCGCCGTCCCGGGGGCCCCGACCCGGCGGCGGCCCCGCGGGCGAACCCGGGGCTCGCAGAGGACGGCGGGGAGGGACGGGGTGGGGGGGGGGAGGCGCCCGGCAGGCGGGAAGCGCCCGGGACGTACGGTCGAACGGACCGGGACCGTCCCCGGCGCTCAGGACGGCGCCGTGCGCACGGCGGGCGCTCGGCCGACAGCCCCGAGTGAACGTAGCCGGCCAGCCCCTCGCGGGCGGGGAACGTGTCGGCCGCCGATCCGGGCGGGTCGGACCCTCCCGGGCGCTCGGAACGCTGCTCCGCGCCTAGCGGGCGCTCAGTAGATGTCGTCGACCGACCCGTACCCACCCCGGGGGCGGCGCCCCGCCTCCGGCGCCGCCCCGGCAGGTCCGGGCCCGGCGGCGCCGGCCAGCCGGGTGGCGTTTTTCCTCTTTCTAGGGTATCGGTCAGGCGCTCGCCGTGGGGCAGACGCCGTGCTGAGCCCCGGGGCGGGGACGGGCCCACCGGTTCGGGCCGCGGGCCGCGGGTCCCGCCCGGGGCTCGCCGTCCAAGCCGGGGGGCCGACGGGCGGCCCCCGTTGCGCGGTGGAGGACACGGAGGGGCGGGGGGGGGGGGGTCGCCCGGTCGGCGGAGACGGGATCGGAACCCGCGTCCGCCCGGGCCGCGCCGCCTCTCCCCCGGGGGTCGGGGCGCGGATCCCGGGGGCGGGGAGGGGGGGCGGGCCGGGACCCCCTCGCGCCGGGGAGGGGACGCCCACCCGCGCGCCGCCCCGCCGTCCGTTGGCAGGTGCCCTACTGCAGCGCCGAGTGCCGGGAGGCGGCGGCCCGACAGTACCACCGCACGCTCTGCATGGGCCCCTCTCACCGGGATCCCGAACACCCGCTCAACAAGCTGCAGGAGGCCTGGAGGTGAGCGGGAGCCCGTGCCGGGCGCCCCGTGCCTCGGTTTCCTCACCCGCGGCGCCCCTCCGCCCTCCCGCTCGGGCCGTGAGTCCCGCGTGGGACCCGATGACCTCGTGACGACGACGGCGACGAAGATGATGGCGGCGTTTAAGCGCCTAGGACGCGCGCAGCGCCGTCCTCGGCGCCGGGGGTGATCCGGGGTCATCGGGTGGTGGGGTCCCGGGCTGCGGGGGGGGGGGGGGGGGCCGGATCTCTGATCTCCGTCTCTCTCCCCGCCAGGAATATCCACTACCCCCCGGAGACGGCCAGCATCATGCTGATGGCCAGGATGGTGGCCACCGTCAAGCAGGTGAGCGGGGCGGGGGCCCCCCGAGAAGCCGGCCGAGCCCCCCGGGACCCTCCGGGGGGGACGGGGCGGCCCCCGTAACCTGTTAGGGCGGCCGGTCGGTACCCCCGCGGTGACGACGATGGTGTCGGCCGACGACCGGGGTCGTCGTCACCGTCGTTATTGGCGAAGCGCCCGCCCGGTGCCGGGCACCGTTCTGAGCGCTGGGGGGGGATCCCGGTCGTCGGGTCGTCCCACGGGGGGCTCCCGGTCTTCACCCCCATTTTGATGATAATGACGTCGGCGTCGGTGAAGCGCCCGCTAGGTGCCGAGCGCCGCTCTGAGCGCCGGGGGGGAGCCCGGTCATCGGGCGGTCCCACGGGGCGATCAGAGTCTTCACCCCCATTTTAACAACGATCATGATAATGATAACGTCGGTGTGGGCGAAGCGCCCACTTGGTGCCGAGCGCCGTTCTAAGCGCCGGGGGAGATACGGGGTCATCAGGTTGTCCCCCGTGAGGCTCCCGGTCTTCGCCCCCATTTTAATAATAACGATAACGTCGGCGTCGGTGAAGCGCCCGCTGGGTGCCGAGCGCCGGTCTAAGCGCCGGGGGGGATCCGGGTCATCGGGTTGTCCCACGGGGCGATCGCGGTCTTCCCCCCGCATTTTAACAGTAATAATGACAACGATAACGTCGGCATCGGCGAAGCGCTTACTAGGCGCCGAGCGCCGTTCTAAGCGCCGGGGGGGATCCGGGGTCATCGGGTTGTTCCACATGAGGCTCACGGGCTTCGCCCCCGGTTTAATGATAACCACGATGATAACGTCGGCATCGGCGAAGCGCCGGGGGGGATCCGGGTCACCGGGTCGTCCCGCGGGAGGCTCCCGGTCTTCAACCCCGTTCCGCAGCCGAGGTCACCGAGGCCCGGGGAGGGGAAGCGACCGGCCCAGAGTCCCACAGCCGATAAGGGGCGGGGGCGGGATCGGAGCCCATGACCTCTGACTCCCGAGCCCGGGCTCTTTCCGCTGAGCCCTGCTCCTTCCCTAACGATGATAATGATTAAGTTAGGAATGACAGTGTAATAATAATCACAACAGCGAAGCGCCGACTACGTGCCGGGCACGGTTCAGGGCGCCGGGGCGGATCCGAGGTCGTCGGCTTGCCCCCCGCGGTGAGCGCCCAACAAGTACCACCGGATGAAAGCGAGGCGACTCTGCCCGGGGCTCCCCGGGAGGCGTCCCTCGGCCACGGGCCCCTTTTCCCTCCGTCCCCCCCGGCCCAGGCCGAGGACAAGGAGCGCTGGATCAGACTCTTCTCCCAGTTCTGCAGCAAGACGGCCAACGAGGAGGAGGAGATCGTGCACAAACTCCTGGGCGACCAGTTCGAGGTGAGGACGGGCGAGCCCCGCCGCCGTCTCCCTCCCCGCCGTGGATTTATCGACGGCCCCCGTCCCGCGTGGGTTGGGCCGCGCGCCCGGCTTCGCGTTTCTCCGTCGGTAGACGTGCCGTGGGGTTTCTTGGGCGCTCGCCGGGGGGTCAGACCCCGTCGCGAGCGCCGGGGGAGAGACGTCCCGCCGGAGGCCGACGGGTCAGAGGATGATAACGAGGACGTCGGTACCGGCCGAGCGCCTACCGTGTGCCGAGCGCCGTTCCGAGGAGACGCGGGGCCGCCGGGCGGTCCCGCGTGAGGGTCGCCGTCTCCGTCCCCGTCTGACAGACGAGGGAAACCGAGGCACCGGGAGGTCAACGGACGTGGGTCACGGGCCCTTCCCCGCGTGAGGCCGGCGGGCCAGGTGATAATTCGGGTCTCCGTTAAGCGCTCGCTCGGCGCCGAGCACCGTTCCGAGCGCTGGGTAGATACAAGGTAATCGGGCCGTCCCGCGTGGGGCTCCCCGTCTCCGTCCCCATTTGACAGAGGAGGGGACCGAGGCACCGGGAGGTTAACGGACGTGGGTCACGGGCCCTGTCCCGCGTGACGGCCGAACAGCGGTAGCGATGTCGGCGTCGGTTAAGCGCCTGCCGTGTGCCGAGCGCCGGGGGAGACGCGGGGTCGCCGTCGTCGTCCCCGTTTGACGGACGAGGGAACCGGGGCGCCGGGAGGCGAGGTGACCGGTCCAGGGTCGGGCGGCGGAGCCGGGATCAGAACCCACGACCTCGGACTCCCCGGCCCGGGCTCCCGCCGCCGAGCCCCGCCGCTCCCCCGGTAGGGGGGCCGACGGGAGAACGGGGGCCCAGGGTAGCGACGTGACTCGCCCGAGGTCCCCCGGCCGGCACCCGGCTCGGACCCGGGTCCCCGACCCCCGCGCCCGGGAGCCGGAGGGTCCCGGGTTCTGATCCCGCCGGGCGCCCCGGGGGAGTCCCGGACGGCAGAAGGAGCGGATCCCCCGGCCCGCCCTGGGGGACGAGGCCCTGAGCCCGGGAGGCCGTCGCCCGTGGCCTCGGTCGTCCCGCCGGGGCGCCTGCCGGGCGCGGGACGCCGCGCCGAGGGCTCGCGGGGGGCGGCGCGGCGACCGAGGGGGACGGTCCCCGCCCGCGACCGGCTCGCGGTCTAGGCCCGCGGGGAGTCGGACGGCCGGACGAGTGAAGGGGCATCGATGGCGTCAGTGTTAATAAATAGAATTAGAGATACATCTCTCTGTGTGTGTGTGTGTGTGTGTGTGTGTATATATATATAAATATATATATGTGTGTGTGTGTGTGTGTGTGTGTGTATATACATACACATCGGAACAAGCGAAACAGGCATTGATATAAATAAATGAAATTATATATGTATATACCGGCACAAGTAAAATAGGCGTTAACATAAATAGAATTAGATCTGTGTGTGTGTGTGTGTCTGTGTATACATATCAGAACAGGTAAAACAGGCATTGAATAAATAAATAGAATTAGATATATATGTATATCTAGATATAGCTATATAGATATATCAGAACAAGTAAAATGGGCATTAATGTGCAAAAAAAGAATCAGATATCTGTGTGTGTGTATACATATCAGAACAGAGAGAGGCATTCGATATAAATAAATGGAATTGGATATCTCTCTGTATAGGTGTGGGCGTGTGTGCGTGTGTATATATATGCACATCAGAACAAGTAAAACAGGCATTAATATAAATAGAATAATATATATATATATATATATATCAGAATGAGTAAAACAGGCATTAATATAAATAGAATTAGATATCTCTCTATAGACGGGGGGGATGTGTGTGTGTGTATGCACGTCAGAACAAGTAAAACGGGCATTATTATAAATAAAAAAATGAGACATCTCTCTCTATGGGTGTATATATATACGCCTATATATATATACACGCCCATCGGAACAAGTAAAATAGGCATTAATATAAATAGATAGAATTAGATATCTATACATAGGTGCGTATCTATCTCTATAGAGATATTCACATATCAATATATGGGTGTGTATATATAGATAGATATAGATATGTAGATGTCTATATAGATATCTTTATATCTGTGTGTGCGTATCTATATATGTACATTCCTATATACATACCTCTCCGCGGCTTAACCCTCTTTTCCCCCCATCTCCCTCCGCTCCTCCCCCTCTCCCTTCCCATCCCCTCAGCGCCGTACTCGTCCGCTCAACTGTATATATCTATTACCCTATCTATTTTGTTAATGAGATGCACATCGCCTCGATTCCGTTTAGTCGCCATCGTTTTTACGAGACGTCCTTCCCCTCGACTCTTTCTATCGCCATCGTTCTCGTCCGTCCGTCTCCCCCGACCGGACCGTGAGCCCGTCGGACGGCGGGGACCGTCTCTGTCTGTTGCCGACTTGTCCATTCCGAGCGCTCAGTACGGTGCTCTGCACGTAGTAAGCGCTCAATAAATACTATCGAATGAATGAATATATGCACGGAGAGAGAGAGATATAGGCATATATGCCTGTGTGTGTGTATATATACCTATATATACATGCACATCAGAAAAAGTAAAACAGGCATGAATCCAAATAAATAGAATTATATAGATGAGAACAAGCAAAACGGGCATTCGTATAAATGAAAAGAACTGGGTATCTCTATATATAGGTGTATATATATGGGGGGGGGGGGGCGGTGTGTGTATATACATACATACACACACACATCAGAACAAGTAAAACAGACATTAATAAAAACAGATACCTCTCTACATGGGGGGGTGTGCGCGCGCGCGTATACGTGCACATCAGAAGGAGTAAAACGGGCATCGATATAAATAACTAGAATTAGATGTATCCGCGTAGATCTCACAAGAAGCGAAACCGGCGCTGACCCGGATAAAGAGAACTACGGCGAGGTCACCTGACACGCCCGGGTGGCGCGGGGCGGGGAAAGGGCGCGGGCCGGGGCGAGGCGGGAGGGGGAGTCGGGGGAAGGGAAGGCTTCCCGGAGGAGGCGGGCCGGGCGGAGCGGCCGGGGGAGGCCCGGGACCCCGAGGGCCCGGGTTCGGATGCCGCCGCCCCCCCCGGCCCCGGCCCCCGGGGGCCGAGCCGTCGGTGGGCCGTCGACTCCGGGGCGGGGAGCCCGGGTCCCTCCGCCCGTCGGCCGGGCGGCCCCGGGCGCGTCGCTTCCCTCCTCCGGGCCCCGGGGACCCCCCTCCGGGAAATGGGGACGGGACCCGGCACGTAGGAGGCGCCCGACGGACGCCGTCGTCGGCCTCGTCTCCTTATCGGGCGCCCGCGCCCGGGAGAGGACGGCGGGCCGACGGTCCCTCCCCGCGACCGGCTCGTGGCTCGGCGGACGGAGGCCGGGCTCGCGGGTCACAGGTCACGGGTTCTGCTCCGGGCGCCGCCGCCCGGCAGCCGTGCGACCGTGGGCGAGTCGCTTCACTCTCCCCCGGGCCTCGGTTCCCCCATCTGCGAAACGGGGATGAAGGCCGAGCCTCCCGCGGGACCACCCGATGACCCCGCGTCTCCCCCGGCGCCTAGAACGGCGCTCCGCGCACGGGAAGCGCTTAACGGATACCGACGTTACCGTCGGACGGGATCCGGGCCTCCCCCCCTCGCTTAGACGGCGATCCCCACCGTGTCCCACCGGACGGCCTCGCGCCCCGCCGCGGGCGCTCGGCGGGTACCGGCGACCCGGTCGCCGTGAGGACGGCGGAGACGGTTGGGTCGGCGGCGCTCGCCGGGCGCTCGCCGCGGGCGGAGCCGCGGCCCGAGCGGTCGGGCGCGTGCGGAGCGATCCTCGCGGCCCCGGCGGCGCCCCGACGACGCGCCGGGCACCGCGCCGAGCGCCGGCCGGGGCGGGCGCGGGCCGGCGGGGAGCGGGATCCCGTCCCCGTCGGCCGGGGGAGAGGAACGCCTCGCCCCAGCCGCCCCCCGGGCAGACGCGCGGCGGGGACGGGATCGGAACCCGGGTCTCCTCCCCTCTCCCAGGGTCAGCTGGAGCTCCTGCGCCGCCTCTTCGCCGAGGCGCTCTACGAGGAACGGCTCGGCGGGGTGAGTCGCCCCCGCCGGTCTCCGGGGGTCGGGGTGGGCCCCGCCGGGAACCCCCGGGAGGCCGGGGGGCGGCGGGTCCCGATCCCGGGCCCGTCGCCTCGCCTCCCCGGGCCTCCCTCGCGACCGTGAGCCCCACGTGGGACGGGCCCCGGGTCCCGCCCCCTCGGATCCGCCCCGGCGCGGCGCCCGGCACGTAGCGAGCGCTCAGCAGATAGCTCAGTCCCCGGAACGATCGCTACGTGGCCGTCCGTCTCCCCCCCCGCCCCCCAACCCCAGACCGTCAGCTCGCCGCGGGCCGGGACCGCGTCCGGCGGGTCGTCGGGGCCTGCTTACGGAGCGCTCGCCGCGGGCCGGGCGCCGTACTGAGCGCGCTCGGGAGGCGACCCCGGGACGGCGGACGGACCCCTTCCCCGCCCCCGGCAAGCTTCCCGACTAGAGGAGGGGGAGGCAGACGGTCCACTAGGGCGCAGAGCGCCGCGCCGAGCGCTCGGAAGGGACGGTCCGTTGGGTAGCATTCGTCGAGCGCTCATTAGGCGCAGGGCACCGTACCGAGCGTGAGCACCTGGAACGGACGGCTCGTGCCGTAGTATCGGTCGAGCGCCCGCCGGGCGCGGAGCAGCGCGCCGAGCGCTCGGAACGGACGGTTCACTCGATGGTATCCGTCGAGCGCCTGGAACGGGACCGCCGGAGACGATCCCCGCCCGGCGCCGGGCTCGCCGGCCCCCGGGGGGTCAGGGTCCGGCGGCCGGCCCCCGGGAGGCGCCCGGCACGGAGGGGCGGCCCGCGGCGTCCCCCCCAGCCCCTCTCCCTCCCGCTCGCCCCCCGCCGCAGTGGTTCACCCCCGACGGATTTCGCTCCCTCTTCGCGCTGGTCGGCACCAACGGGCAAGGGATCGGGACGAGGTGAGCGGGGGGCCGGACGCCCCCCCCCCGAGTCGTCCCCGGCGGCGGCGGGGTCGAGGCGGCCGATCCGGGGCCCGCGTCGGTCGGGTCGGTCGGGCGGAGCGCCGGGACGCTCGGGGAGACGGCCGGGGGGGGCGGGGTCGCGGGGGGAGGCGGGCGACGGGGCGGGAGGACCTCGAGGCCGTCGGACCGGAGGAGCGGCATCGCGCGGCGGCGAGCGGGGCCGGCGCGGGGCCGCGCCGACGCCCCCGCCCCCCGCAGCTCCCTGAGCCGCTGGGTCCAAGGCTGCGAGGCCCTGGAGCTGAAGCCCCGGGACCGTCGGCAGCTGGACGCCTTTATCGACCAGCTCTACAAGGACATCGAGAGAGGTGAGGATCCCCGCCCCCCGCGGCGCCGCCCCGGGGGGCTCGGCGGAGAGAGCCCGGGCCGGGGAGTCGCGCGTCGCGGGTCCGGAGCCCCGCCCCGCCGCTCCCTCGGCCGCGGAACGGAACGGGGGGGGGCGGAGACCGCGGGCCCCCGGCGCTCGGAACGGCGCCCGGCGCGTAGCGGGCGCGTACCGGATCCCCGCGCCGTTAAGTCAGAAGGGCCGCCGCGTGACCCCGGGCGAGTCGCCCCCCCGGGCCTCGGCGCCCTCGGCCGTCCAACGGGGACGGAGGCCGCGGGCCCCACGCGGGGCGGGGGCCGGGGCCGGCCCGGTTCGCTCCCCTCCGCCCCGGCGCCCGGCGGGCGCCCGGCGAAGGCCTCGTCGCCGTGCCGCGCCTTCCCGGGCGCTCAGCGCGGCGCTCCGCGCCCGGCAGGCGCCCGATAGGTCGCGACCGAACGGAGCGCCATCACGATAACCGTAAACGCCGTCGACGCGGCGGGCGCCCGTGACGGCGACACCGCCGCGGCGGGTCGACGGCGAAGGGAGGCGCCGGGTCGGGGCCTACCTCCCGAGCGCTCGCCGCGGGCAGGGCGCCGTCCCGAGCGCCCGGGGGCGGCCGGCGGAGCGGCGCGGCTCGGGGGCGGGAGCCGGGGGCCGAGAGCCGGAGGGCGCCAGCCGGGATCCCGGGCGGGCCGCGCGACGTCCCCGCGCCCCCGTCGCCTCATCGCGCGGTCCGTGTCTTCCCCTCCCGCCCCGTGGCGTCGCAGAGACGGGCGAGTTCCTGAACTGTGAGGGGTCGGGCCTCTACGTGCTCCAGAGCTGCTGTGAGTAGGGGGGCCGGGGCGGGGGGGGGGGGGGGGGGGCGCGCGGGGGAGGACGGGGGGGCGGCGCCCACTCGGCGCCCGGCCCCGGGGCTCGCGGTCCAGAGATCGGGACCCGCGGGGTCCCGTCGCGCCGGGGGAGGGTCGGGGCAGGAGGAGAGACGAACCCGGGGGGACGCGGGAGACTCCGTTCCGCCCCCGGCGGGGAGGGGCGGGCCGGGGGCGGGGGGGGGCCGCGCGCGTCACCGGGCGGCCGTCTCGGCGTCCCCCTCTCTCCCCCGCCGCAGGTAACCACAGCTGCGTCCCCAACGCGGAGGCCTCGTTCCCCGACGACGACTCCCTCCTGCACTTGACGGCGCTGGAGGACATCGGGGCCGGAGAGGTGAGGGGGCGCGACGCCGGCCGCGCCCCCCGGGTCACGGTGGAGGAGAGCCGGGGGTCGCGGGTCCCGATCCCGGCCCCGCCGCCGGTCCGCGGGGCGGCCGGCTCCCCGTCCCGGCCGGTCGATTCGCGTCCGCCCCGGCGGCCGGCGCGGGCGTCGGCGCGCGGCGGGGGGCCCCCGGTCCGGGAGGGGGGACGCGCCGACGGGCGGGCCCGCGGGGAGCGCGTCGCGTCGCCCTCGCCCCGCCGCCGAGGCTCGCCAAATGGCGGACGACGAGGTCGGCGTCCGTAAGCGCCCGCTAGGCGCCGAGCGCCGTCCCGAGCGCCGGGGGAGATGCGGGGTCGTCGGGTCCCGCGCGGGGCTCCCGGTCTTCGGCCCCGTTTTCCAGGGGAGGGAACCGAGGCCCCCGGGGAGCCGGAGGATGGTCGGAGAACGACCCGCCCGCGGCGCGCCCGGCGCCGGACGGGGTCGGCCGCGGTCCCCGGCCCGCGTGGGGGTCGCGGTCTCGGCGTCCGTCCCCCAGGCCGGGGAGCCGAGGGTCCCGGGGCCGGGCGGGGAGGGCTCCCGGGGGACGGAGCCGCCCGCGAGCGGGACCGCCCCGTCGCCCCCCCAGGAGATCTGCATCAGCTACCTAGACCGCTGCCAACGCGGACGGAGCCGGCACAGCCGCCGCAGGATCCTCCGGTAGGGCCGGTCGCCCCGGGGGCGGGGGGGCGGCGGGGGTCTCCCCGGGGCGGGGGGAGGCGGGGGGCGCCGCGCTCCTCCCGGCCGACCCGGCCCGCCCCCCCCCCCCCCCCCCCCAGGGAGAACTACCTGTTCGTCTGCTCGTGCCCCAAATGCGTGGCGGAGGCGGACGACCCCAGCGTGACCTCCGAGGAGGACGACGACGAGGAGGAGGAGGAGGAGGAGGCGGAGGCGCCGGGCGGGACGGAGGCCGCCGAGCTGGAGGACGAGATGACGGACGTTTGACGCGCCACCCCCCCCCCCCCCGCCCCGGAGGCGGAGCGGGGAGCCGCCGGACCCCCCCCCCCCCAACCTCGGCGGAAGGTGGAATCCCGGGGTCCGGCCCGGCGGCCCGCGGGGGTCTGGGGCGTCCCCTCCCAACGGGGCCCCCTGCCCGGCCCGGGGAGGGAGGGACGGGGAGCGGCGGAGCGGAGCCGGCCCGGGGCTCGCGAGGGGAGGGGCCGGCCCGGGGGCTCCGGTCTCCGGCCCGCCCCCCCCACCTTCCCGTGGGATCCCCGGCCTCTCTCGCCCGCTTCCGGTCCGACCCCCCTCCCCCTCCGGCGGTGCGGCTCCCCATTCACGCCGCGCCCGGGGCTCGGGGAGCCCGACGGGAGAGCGGCCGGACGCGGTCCCCGCCCGCGAGGCGCCGCCGAGCGCTCGCGGCCGGAGGGCGTCCCCGCCGCCCCGGCCCCGGAAGGGCGGCGGCGGATCTCGGCCGGGGGCCGCCACCGCCCCGGGAGGCGGGCGAGGGGACCCCTCCCCGCCTCCCGGCGTCCCGTCCGGCCCGGCCCCGCCCTCTCCCTCCCCCGCGAGCGAAGCTCCGTCGGCCGGCCCCCGCCCGGTCCCCCCCCTCCCTCCGCCCCCCCCGTCGGCCCGCCGCGGGAAGCCTCCCCGGCCGGCGCGGAGCGTCCTCAATAAAGCGTCCGTGGGCACGGGGGCGTCCTCCCGGAGATTGATTTTGGACCCGAGGTGGGCGTGGGCGGCGAGGCCTGGGGGGGTGTTCCGATTTAAAAAGGGCATCCGTTAAGCACGTGCTCCACGCCGGGCGCCGGGCGGCGCGGCCCGGCGGCCGGAGCGCGGGCCCGGCGGTCCGAGGGCCCGCGGGGGCGGGCCCCGTCGATGGTCGCGTCATACTCGCCGAGCGCTCGGCGCGGCGCCCCGCGCACGGCGCTCGACGGACGCGACCCGAGGAGGCGACGCCCAGGTCGCGGGCCCGCGAGGGGGGGGAGGGCGGGGGCGCCGTCTACGGGGAGGGGAGGGGCGGGGGTCCGACGGGGCGGGCGCGGGAAGGGGAGGAGCCCCGCCTCGGACGCGCCCGAGGCGACGGGGGGGACGTCGGAGCGGCCCTCGGGGGCCGGGGGGGCCGCGGGACCGCCGAGACGGAGGGAGACGGGGGCCGGACGCCCGGGTCGGATCCGCACGGGGGCGGGGCTCGAGGCCGTGGGGGCCGACGGGCTCTCCCGGGGAGCGGGCGCGGATGGGGGATGGGAGGGGGGGGAAGGGCCGCACCTCCAGGGACCCCCACGGGGGGGGGGAGGGGCGGGGAGGCGGCGGCGGAGGAGGAGGAGCCCGCGAAGGACACCGAGAACGACCGGCCCGAGAGGGGCAAGGAGGACCGGGAGAGGACGGAGCCCGGGCAGCCGAGGTCGGACGCGCGAGCCCGCCGACGGGCGGGGGTCGTCTCCGTCCGTCGCCGGGTCGCCCGTCCCGGGCGCCCGGCACGGCGCCCCGCACGTAGCCGGGGGCGCGGCGGATGCCGTCGGACCGACGTAGGAGGAGGGGGCGGCCCCCGGCGGCCGAGGGGTCGAGGGGGATCGGGACGGAGCGGGGGCCGTCGGCCGGGTCCGCCCGGCGACCTTCGGGAGGGCGGTCTCCGTGGAGCGGAGGGGACGGGAGGCGGGCCGGAGGCGGGCCGGGAGAGGGATCGGAGACGGCGGGCGCGGGCGGCCCGCCCGGGGCCGGAGACGCGACGCCACGCCGGGGGGGAGACGGGGCCGTGGCCGGAGCGGGCCGTGGGGTCGGAGGGGCGGTTTTCTGAGGTCGGGCGAGACACGGGCCCGGCGGCCGAGGAGCCGCGGAGAGCGGACGGTCCAAGGTGGCGCCGGGGGACGGGGCCTGGAGGAAGGACGGGGTGGGAGGTGCAGGTGGAGGGGGTGGATTTGGAGGGGAGGCCGGCGACCTCCTCTAGAGGCGGTGCCCGACGGACGAGGGGCGGGGGAGATCTTAGGGGGGATCCCCCCCCCCCGACGGTGTTAATTTTCTCGAAGCGGGGGGGCCCGCCCGGCGGGGGAGAGGGGAGGCCGGGGGGCGGCGGGCCCGAGGACGGAGTTCGACGGCGGGCGGGGGCGACGGGTACGCCCCAGCGGGCGGGGTCGGCCCGAGGCGTACGTTCCCGCCGGCCGGGGACGGGGGCGGCGGACCGCGGAGGGGATCCCGGGGCCGCGGGGGAGCGGTACGGGATCGCCCGGGGGACGGGGGAGCGAGCGAGTCGAGTCCGGGGGGGGGGGGGGGGGGGGGGGGGCGCGGGCGGCGTCGAGAGCGTCGCCCGGGTCGTCGGGGGAAGGGGACGCGGGTACGGAGGCGAAGCGGGGCGCGGGAACCGGATGGGGTCCGGGGACCGGAGGGCTCCGCGGGGGGAGAGCGCGGGTTCGAGGGCGGGAGAGGAGACGGGGAAGCCGCGGTCGGACGGAGGGATCTCCCGGCCGGCGGAGACGGGGCCGGGGTCGGGGCGGAGGCCGGGCGGGTCCCCGCGTCGGCGGGGTCCGGGGGTCCACGGGCGGCGGGCGGCAGGGTCGCCGGGATCGCCTCGGCGGACGTCCGAGCGTCCCCGGGGAGCCGAGCGGGCGCGCGACGCGAGGGAGGCATCGCGACGGTCCCGGGAGTCGGCGGCGGGATCGGGGGACGGCGCGTGACCGTCGCCGGGATCCGGAGGGGGGAGGAGGAGGCGGACGACGGGGGCTTCGGAGGAAGGGGGGGGCGGCGGCACCGGGGCGCGGGAAGGAAGCCGACCCCTTTCCCCGGGAGTCCGGGGCAGCGGGGGGAGAAGGGCGGCGGGGGAGACGGCGTCGCCCGGGGAGGGCCGGCCGGGTTTCGGCGAGGAGGAGGAGGAGGAGGAGGTGGAGGGAGCGGGACAGGAGCGGGTCACGGACGAAGGGGGGCTCCCCCGCGACGCGCCCGGCGGCGGCTCCGGGGGAAGGGGTTCGGGGAGGGGAAGGGCACGGGGGGGGGGGGGGGGGCCCGGATTCCGCGGACGAAGGAGCCGAGGCACCGCGGAGGTCCGGCGACGCGTCCGAGGTCACGCGGCGGGGCGGGGATCGGAACCCGGGGCCTCCGACGCCCGGGCCCGGGCCCCTCCCGCCGGGCCGCGATACCCGGACTCCCTCCGACCCGTCGGGCCGCCCCCCCGGGGACCGTAACGGCCACGGTATCTGTCGAGCGTCCCCCGTGCGCCGGACGCTGGGACGGAGACCGGCCCCCGCTCGCGCCTCTCCCTCCCGCGGCCGCGACCGGCAGGGGCCCGGAGGCTCCCCGAGGCGCCGTCCGGAGACGGCGGACCCCGAAGGCGCACAAGAGGCCACCGCCAATCCCGTCGCCGAACTCCGCTTTATTACCGAGACGCCCGCTCCGGGACGTCGCCGGGTCGGGGACCGGGGGCGGGGGGGAGGGCGGGAATCCGGGGGCCGGCCCGGGGGCCGGCCCCGAAGCCCCCCTCCCGGCCGCGACGTCCGGGGGCCGGGGGGGGGCTCCGGAGCAGGCCGGGCCCGGCCCCGGCGCGTCCGACGGCGGGCGGACGGACGGAGGGGCCGCCCGGGCCCCCGGGCCGCGCCGGCGGGGGGGGGGTCTCGGGAAGCGTCCCGGAGGCTCGCGCCCCTCGCCCGGCGGCTACCAGAAGGTCCAGGGCGGCTGCAGGCGCTCGTAGGCGGGGATGCCGGTGACGTTGACGGGGATGGAGATGACGGCCCAGGGGAGCCCGTGCCGCTCCAGGGATCGGCGGATCATGTACCTGTCGGGGGGCGAGGGGAGGGCCCGGCGGGCGCCGTCGGGGGGGGGGGGGGGGGCCTCGGCGCCCGGCGGGCGGGGGTCCCCGCCCTCCTCCGCGCCTCCCCCCCCCCCCCCCCCCCCCCGGGAGCGGCCGGACGGGGCGCCCTCCGGGCCGAGGGAGGGGCGCGGGGGGGGGGCGGCGGCTCCTACCCGTCTCTGCCCAGGAGGAAGAGGGCGGGGATGTCGGCCGTGCGGCGGGTGCCGTCCCGGATCATCTCCACGTAGAAGCTGTCGTCGTCGTAGGCGTTGTCGGCGATGATCACGGCCCGCCCGCCGTGTTCCTGCACCACCCGGGTCTTCATGAGGAAGGAGCACCCTCTGCGGCGGCCAGAGGGGGGGACGGGGAGAGACGGGGAGGCTGGCCGTCGGTCGCCCCCCCCCCCCCCCAACGCCGCGGGGGGAGCGCCCGCTCCGGGCCCGGGCCCGTCCCGAGCGGCGGGGCGACGACGTGGGTATCGGTCAAGCGGGCGCCGGGCGCCGTCCCGAGGCCCGGAGGTCGGAGGCGGGATCGGAACCCGCGAGCGCCGCCTCCCGGGCCCTCGCCCCCGAGCCGCCCGGCTCCTCTTCGAGGAGCGTCGGGCCGGACGGCGCGTCGCCCCTCCGGGCCTCGGTCCCCTCGGCCGGGCCCGACCCCGCCGCTCGGCGCGGGGCCCGGCCCGCGGCGAGCGCTCAACGCGTACCCCGATCGTAATCATCCGCCCCCGGGGCCCGGCGCCTAGGAAGCGCTTAATAAATGCCCCGATCGTAATCGCCGTCCGCCCCGGCGCGTAGCGGGCGCCTACGGGACACCCCGGTTGAAATGATCATCTACCCCGGCGGACGGTGAGCGCTCGACGGATACCCCGATCGAAATCGTCGTCTGCCCCGGCGCGGGGCCCGGCCCGTGGTGAGCGCCTGACAGATACCCCGATGGACAGCGTCGTCTACCCCGGCGCAGAGCGTAGTGAGCGCCTAAAAAATACCCCGATGGACGGCGTCGTCTACCCCGGCGCGTAGCGCGGCGCCCGGCGCGTAGTAAGCGCTTAACCGGTACCCCGATTATAATCATCGACTGCCCCGGCGTACGGTAAGCGCCTGACGAACGCCCCGATCGCGATCGCCATCTATCCCGGCGGATAGCGCGGTGCCCGGCGCGCGGTAAGCGCCTAACGGATAGCCTAATCGTGATCTGTCCCGGCGCCCGGCGCGTAGTAAGCGCCTCATCAGTACCCTGATTGTAATCGTCGTCTACCCCGGCACGTAGCGCGGCGGCGCCCGGGGCGCAGTAAGCGCTCGATAGATACCCTGATTATAAATCATCATCTGTCGCGGCGCGTAGTAAGCGCTCGATAGATACCCTGATTATAAATCATCATCTATCCCGGCGCGTAGCGCGGCGCCCGGCACGCGGCGAGCGCCGAGTAAACGCCCCGATCGCGATCGTCGTCGACCCCGGCGCGTAGCGAGCGCCTGACGAGCAGCCCGATCACGATCGTCGTCTACCCCGGCGCACGGCGCGGTGCCCGACCCGTAGCGGGCGCTCAGTGAGCGCCCCGATCGTAACCGTCACCTACCCGGCGCCCGGCGCGGCGCCCGGCCCGTGGCGAGCGCCCGACGGACGGCCCGACCGCGACGGCCCGTCGCGGCGCCCGGCCGGCGTCCGGACGGACGGGGGCCCGGGGAGGGAGGGCGGAGGGCGGCGGGGGGGACCGCGGGGGCCGCTCACCCGCGCTCCACCAGGGCGATCTGGTCCCGGACGAAGACGCCGTTGCCGAGCTCGCCGCAGGCCTCGGGGGGTCGGCCGGCACCAGGTAGATCTGCTCGTAGCGGGTGTCCTGGGGGGGCCGGGGGGCGGGCGGTGGGCCGGGCCGCCGAGGCGGGGGGGGGGGGCCCCCCCCCCGTCCCGCCCCCGCCGCGACGTCGCTCTCCGGTCGGCGCCCGCCGCGTGCGCGCGCGGGGCTCCCGGTCTCGCTCCCCGCTCTACGGACGAGGGAACCGGGGCCCGGAGAGGCGACCGGCGGGGCGGGGGTTTCGAACCCGTGATCCCGGACTCCCGAGCCCGGGCTCCTTCCGCCCCGCCTCCCGGGCGAGGGCGCCCGGAGAAGCGACGCGACCCGCCCGGGGTCGCGCGGACCGGCGGCGGATCGGGACCCGGGGCCCGGGCGGGTCGCGTGGCTCCCCCCGGGGCCTCGGCTCCCTCATCCGCGGAACGGGGACGGAGCCCGCGCCGGGAGCCTCCCTCCGCCCCGGCGCCTCCGGACCCCCCCACCCCCCAGCGGGCCGGAGGGGTCGCGCCCGAGGCCGCCCCGGGGGGCCGGGATCGGGACCCGGGACCTCTCCCCCTCCCCCTCCCGCGGCGGAGCGCGGCGGCCGGAGGGCCGCGGGTCCCGGTCCCGGCTCCGCCGCGGGTCGCCTCGGCCGCGAGAGGAGGGCGGGGGCGGCCGGCCCCCCCCCCCCCCCCCCCCCCGGGGGACCCTCGACCTCCCCCGGCGCCGGGACGGACGCCGACGTCCCCCGCCCCCCGCCCCGCCGACTCACGAAGACGCCCCCGAAGTCCTTCGCCGGGGCGGCGCCGAAGATGTAGCGGATGTCGCCGGGGCTCAGCACTTGGAAGTACAGGTACTCGTGGACGCGCGGGCCTGGCCGGGGAGGAGGACGAGCTGCGGCGGGGGGCGGGAGGGGAGACGGCCGCCTCTCCGCCGCGGCCGGGCCGGGCCGGGCCCCGATCCCCGGCTCCCGGATGGGAACCCGGGCCCGGGCTCGACCCGCCGGGCCGCCCGGCTCCCGTCCCTCTCCCCCCCCAGCCCCCCGGGGGCCTCGTCCGTCCGGCGGGTCTCTCCGTCCGTCCGTCCGTCTCCGCGTCTCCCTCGCCCCGCGGGTCTCTCCTCCGGTCTCCGCGTCTCTCTCGCCGCCCGGGTCTCTCCTTCCGTCGGTCTCTCTGGCCGCCCGGGTCCCCCCTCCGGTCTCCGCGTCCCTCTCGCCCCCCGCGTCTCTCCCGCGGGCTCCGTCTCTCTCCGCCCGGGTCGTCGCCTCGGTCTCCGCTCGGCCCGGTCCGGGTCGGGCCGTCGGGCTCGGTGTCTCGCCCGCGACCCGGGCGTCTCCCCCGGTCTCCGCGCCTCTCCCGCGACTTGGGTCTCGCCCCCCGGCACCTCTGTCTCCCCGTCGTCCGGGTCTCTTCCGCAGTCTCCCCGTCTCTCTGGCAGATGGGGGTCTCTCTCTCGCCCGGTCTCCGTCTCTCCATCTCTCCCCCAGTCTCTGTCTCTCTGGGTCTCGCCCCCGCTGTCTCTCACTCTGGGTCTCCCCCCCCGTCTCCCCCCCCCCCCCCGCTGTCTCTGTCTCTCACTCTCCATCTCTCCCCCAGTCTCTGTCTCTCTGGGTCTCGCCCCCGCTGTCTCTGTCTCTCACTCTGGGTCTCTCCCCCAGTCTCTGTCTCTCTGGGTCTCTTCCCCCCCGCTGTCTCTGTCTCTCACTCTGGATCTCTCCCCCAGTCTCTGTCTCTCTGGGTCTCTTCCCCCCCGCTGTCTCTCACTCTGAGTCTCTCCCCCAGTCTGTCTCTCTCCCTCTCGGGGTCTCTCCCGCACTCTCTCTGTCTCTCCATCTCCCCCCCCCCCGCAGTGTCTATCTCTCTCCCTCTCGGGGTCTCTCCCCCGGTCTCTCCGTCTCCACCCGGGTGTCTCCCCCAGTCTCTGTCTCCAGCCGCGTCTCTCCCCCCGGTCTCTGTCTCTACTTGGATCTCTCCCCCCCCAGTCTCTGTCTCTCCCTCGCGGGGTGTCTCCCCCGGTCTCTGTCTCCACCTGGACCTCTCCCCCCCCGGTCTCTCTGTCTCTGCCCCTCTCGGGGGGGGTCTCTCCCCCAGTCTCTCCGCCTGGATGTCTCTCCCAGTCTCTGTCTCTCTCCCTGAGTCTCTTCCCCCCGTCTCTCTGTCTCTCCCCCCGGATCTCTCCCCCACTGTCTCTCTCTCCCTCTGGCTGTCTCTCCCGGTCTCTGTCTCTCCCCCCGTGTCTCTGTCTCCACCTGGATCTCTCCCCCAGTCCTTTATCTCTGTCCCCACCCGGATCTCTCCCTAGTCTCTGTGTCTCTGTCCCCAGCGGGCTGTGTTTCCCCCCCCGCCCCCAACCGCCGCGCGCCCCTCCCCCCCCTCCCCCCCCCCCCCCGCGCGTCTCCGCGTCGGTCTGTGCCCCGCCGGGCGGGGGCGTCCTGACCGTGTGCCAGCAGGGCGGGCGCCAGCAGGCCCAGCCACAGGCAGCAGCAGCGGCGGCCGGCGCGGCGCAACCCCGGGCCCATGTCCGCGCTCCTCGCTCCGCGCTCCTCGCTCCTCGCTCCTCGCTCCGCGCCCCGGCCTCGCCCGCCCATTGGCCCGCGGCCCCCCCTTCCGCCCCATCCCATTGGCCCGGACGCCCCCGGACGCGCCCCCGGGCTCCCCCATTGGCCGAGGGACCCACCGCGCCCCGTCCCGTTGGCCCGGACGCCCCCACCCCGGACACGCCCCCGGGCTCCCCATTGGTCGAGGGTCCACGCCGCCCCATCCCGTTGGCCCGGCTTAGGCGTCCCGGGTACGCCCCCGAGCTCCCCCATTGGCCGAGGGCACCGCCCCACCCCATTGGCGCTGCCCGACCTCTCCCCGGACACGCCCCCGAGCTCCCCCATTGGCCAAAAGCCCACGCCGCCCCACCCCGTTGGCCCGGCTTCGGCGCCCCGGATACGCCCCCGAGCTCCCCCATTGGCCGAGGGCACCACCCCCCCCCCCCCGCCCCATCCCATTGGCCCGGCCTCTCCCCGGGACACGCCCCCGAGCTCCCCATTGGCCGAGGGCACCACCCATCCCGCCCCATCCCATTGGCCCGGCCTCTCCCCGGGGCACGCCCCCGAGCTCCCTCATTGGCCGAGGTCCCCCCTCCCGTCCCATTGGCCGGTCCCAGTTCCCCTCCCCGGACACGCCCCCGTCCCATCCCATCGGCCAATCCCAGCTCCCCTCCACCCAGGACCCGCCCCCGAGCTCCCCCATTGGCCGAGAGCCCCCTCGCTCCCACCCCATTGGCTCAGGCCCGGCTCCCCTTCCCCCCCGCCCCCCCGGCCGGCCCGGCGCCGCGCTTCCCGCCCTCCGGCGTTACCGAATTGAACCTAATAGACGGGTAACACGGAAAAAGGGACCCCTCTTTTTTTAAAAAATACGGCCCCTCATTCCTTCTGTCAATCTCATTTATTGAGCGCTTACAGTGCGCAGAGCACTGTGCCAATCGCTTACTGAGCGCAGAGCACCGTGCTATATGCTTACTGCGCGCAGAGCACTGTACTAAGCGCTTACTGGGCGCAGAGCGCTCTGCCAAGCGCTTACTGAGCGCGGAGCACTGTGCCAAGCGCTTACTGCGCGCAGAGCACTGTGCTATAGGCTTCCTGAGCGCAGAGCACTGTACCAAGCGCTTACGGAGCACAGAGCACTGTTCTAAGCGCTTACTGCGCGCAGAGCGCTGTGCCAAGTGCTCACTGCGCACAGAGCACTGTGCCAAGCCCTCACTGAGCGCAGAGCACTGTGCCAAACGCTCACTGAGCGCAGAGCACTGTGCCAAACGCTTACTGCGCGCAGAGCACTGTGCCAAGCGCTCGGGAGAGTCCACTCCAACAATAAACAGTGACATTCCCTGCCCCTACCGTTCTAAGCGCTGGGGGAGATACGGGGTCATCGGCTGGTCCCCCGTGGGGCTCACGGTCTCCATCCCCATTTTGCAGATGAGGTCACCGAGGCCCAGAGAAGTTAATAACGATAATAATGACGTCGGTATCCGTTAAGCGCTCACTACGCGCAGAGCAGCGTCCTAAGCGCCGGGGGAGGTACGGGATCGTCGGGTCGTCCCCCGTGGGGCTCGAGGTCTCCCTCCCCCTTTTGCGGCTGAGGTCACCGGGGCCCAGGGAAGTGAAGCGACCCGCCCAAGCTCACCCGGCTGACGGGGGGCGGGGCCGGGATTCGAACCCGTGACCTCCGAGAAGTCAGTAATAACGATGACGTCGGTATCCGTTAAGCGCTCACTAGGCGCGGAGCCCCGTTCTAAGCGCTGGGGGGAGAGACGGGGTCATCGGGCGGTCGCGCGGGAGGCCGGCGGTCCTCGCCCCCGTTTTCCAGACGAGGTCACCGAGGCCCGGAGAGGCGAGGTGACCCGCCCGAGGTCGCCCAGCCGACAAGGGGCAGAGCCGGGATCCGCACCCGCCGCCTCCGACTCCCAGGCCCGGGCCGTCGCCGCCGCGCCGCTTCTCCTCCCGCTCCGTGCCGAGCGCCGGGGGAGAGGCGGGGGTCGTCAGGCGGTCCCGTCTTCGCCCCCGTGTTACAGAGGCGGCTCGCCGAGGCCCGGAGGAGCGACCGAGAGGCGGCGGAGCCGGGATCCGAACCCGCCACCTCCGACTCCCCGGCCCGGGCTCCCGCCGCCGGGCCGCGCCGCTCCTCGGGAGAGAGATGGAACCCGGCACCGGATCCCAAAAGCGAGGGACGGCGGGTTTCTCCTTCCCGTTTCTCGTCGGTCCGTTCCTCCGATGGTATCTGCCGAGCGAGCGCTCACGCCGGGCCGGGCGCCGGACCGAGCGCTCGGAACGGACGGACCGGCGACGGACGGAGACCCGCGGTCCGATCGGGCCAGACGGACGGGAACGAGAGCGACGGATCGGACGGAGGGGAGGGACGCCCCATGGACGACGTGAACGGGGGAACGGTCTCCCGGCCGAGGTCGCCTCCCCGGGCCTCGGTTCCCTCGTCTGTCAAACGGGGACGAGGACCGGGAGCCCCACGGGGGGGGGGGCGGGGGGGGCCCGCCTCGTCCCCTCGTATCCCCCCCCCCCCCCCCGGCGCTTAGGACGGCGCTCAGCGCACAGTAAGCGCTCGACACGCCCCGTCATCATCCTTACCGCGTGACCTCGGGCCCGTCCGCGCCTCGGCTCTCTCCTCCGCGAGAGGGGGATGAAGAAGGGCGGGAGCCCCGACCCGGCCCGGGGGCCGCGTCCCGCCCCCGTTTGCCCGTATCCCCCCCGGCGCTTAGGACGGCGCCCGGCGCCTGCTAAGCGCGCGGCCGAAACCGCGACGACGACGACGACCATCAGCGGCGGACGGTCCGGCGTCCGAGGTCGGGGCCGGTCTCCGTGCGGGTCGGTGTCGCCCGTCCGTCCGGTAGTCTCTACCGGGCGCTTTACTGTGCGCAGAGCGCCGTCCCGAGCGCTCGGAACGGACGGTCGGGCCGCGGCCGGAGGCCCGCGCGTTTCCGTCCCGTTTTCCGATTTCTCCGGCGGGGAGGGGATTCCTCGGGAAGGCCGAGGGGGCGGCGGGCGGGCTGCGGCTCGGGGGGAGCCGGCGCCTCTCCTCTCCCCGACGAGGAGGAGGGAGAGAGGAGCGGTGCGGCCCGGCGGCCGGAAGGGTCCTCGGCCCGAGCGTGGAGGGGGCGCTCTACCGCTCCGGGCCTCGGTTTCCCCATCTGCCAAACGGGGATGTCTTCGCCGACACCGTCGTTACCGGGACGAGGCGTGGGAGCCCCGTGGGGGACGGGGACCGTGTCCGACCCCGGCGGCTCGCGCCCTCCCCGACCTCGGCACGGTGCGTCGCACATAGGGAGCGCTTAACGATACCGTGATCGTTGCCATCGTCATCGTCGTGATCGTTATTAAGGGCGGGAGCCCCGTGCGGGACGGGCACCGTGTCCGACCCCATTGGCTCGCGTCCTCCCCGGCCTCGGCAGAGTGTCTCGCACGTAGTTAGCGCTTGACGGTGCCGTGATCGTCGCTGTGAATTTTTCTGACCGTTGTTGTGTTTTACTTTTTATTAGTTTCGTATCGATTAAACTGAAAATTAAATGGATATTAAATTTAAATCAAATCACTTATTAATTTTTATTAGTCCGCGAGGATGATGACGAGCGTGAGCGCGATGTGGGACGGGGACCGGGTCCGACCCCATTAGGTCGCGTCCTCCCCAGCGGCAGCGCGGCGCCTCGCACGGAGCGAGCGCCCACCGATACCGTCGTTAGCGCCATTCAATCTTTATGATTATCGTTTTACTGCCGTTATTAATAACAACCATCTCGATTGTCTTATTTCTATGACGACGATGACGACGAGCGTGAGCGCCGTGTGGGACGGGGACCGGGTCCGACCCCATTAGCTCGCGTCCTCCCCAGACTCAGCGCGGCGCCTCGCACCTACCGAGTGCCCAACGGAACCGTGACCGTCGCCTTTAATTAGTATGTTTGTTATTTTATTGTCACTGTCGATAATGATAGCCTTTAGTCTTTTATTATTTTTATGATGATGACGAGCGTGAGCGCCGGGTGGGACGGGGACCGGGTCCGACCCCGTTAGGTCGCGTCCTCCCCAACCTCGGTGCGGGGCCTCGCGCGTAGTAAGCGCCTAACGATACCGTAATCATCGCTTTTAATTTATATGTCGGTTTGTACCGTCATTATCAGTAATAATAACCTTTATCCTTTTATTGTTTTTACGATGACGACGGATGTGAGCGGCCTGTGGGACGGGGACCGCGTGTGCAACCCCATTAGGTTGCGTCCTCCCCAACCTCAGTGCGGGGCCTCGCAATCCGTAATCCTCGCTATTAACGATGTCGATCACTTGATTGTCATCGATAGCACTATTCATGATGTTGATTCTCGTTTTCATTATGATGACGAGGGCGCGCGCCACGTGGGACAGGGCCTCCAGCCCCGCGCCCGGCGGCCCGTCCAAATTCCGCGGGGGCTCCCGCCGAGAGGGGGCGCCGTGGCTCCGCCCACTGGGGGACGCTCTCTCCCCGCCCGGATCTCCATGGTCGGAAAAACCATAGAGTCCCAGAGGGGCCCCGCCCCCGCCCCGCCCCCTCCCGACCGCGCGGAGAAGGTTCTGGGCCCCTGGCGCGCGGTGCACTCTGGGCCGCCGGCGGGCCTGAGCGAGAGCCGGGAGCGGCGGCCGTGCCCCCAGCCCGACGTCCAAGATGATGGTGAGTGGCCTCCGGCGGGACCATCCGCCGCCATCCGGCCCCGGATCGGCGCAGCGGGGCCTGGCGGCGGTGTGTCCGGGTCGCCGGGAAGCGGGGAGGGCCGGTCGGGCCGGTCGGGCCGGTCGGGCCGGCCGCCGGCGCGGGAGCGGGAGGAGGGAGCCGTCCGTTGGTGGGGGGCGGGGGGGCGGAGGGACTACAACTCCCGGCATCCCCCGGGGCGCCCCGGGCCTGGCGGGCGGCGGGCGCGGGCCGCGGGGCATGCCGGGACTCGTAGTCGTCGCCGCCGCCGCCGCCTGCTCCCCGCCGGGCGCCCGGCCGCAGTGGCTCGGCGAGTCCGTTCCGAGCGCTTAGTGCGGTGCTGCGCACGTAGGAAGCGCCCCGTGCGAACGACTGAATGAACGGGCGGGGAGGGTCCCCGTCCCCGTCCCCGTCTGGCCGAGCGGTCCGTCCCCGGCGCTTAGGAGCTGAGCCCTGGGGAGGGGCGCGAACGAGGTGCCCGCCCGGCCTTGGCCTTCGGGCCATCCAGGCGGGAGCAGCGGGGCTCGGGGGCAAGAGCCCCGCCTTGGGAGGCCGAGGTCGGGGGTTCCAGTCCCCGCGCCGCCCCCTTGGCCGCCGGGTGACCTGGGGCCAGTCGCTTCCCTCCTCTGGGCCTCCTCTGCAAAAGGGGGGGTTCCAAAAAGGAGGGGAGCCCCACGGGGGACGGTAACGATGCTGGTGTTCGCTCAGCGCCTACTACTCCTAATAACGATGTCCGTGTCCGGTAAGCGCTTACTAGGCGCCCGGCACCGTTCTGAGCGCCGGGGGAGACACAGGGGAATCAGGTCGTCCCACGTGGGGCTCACGGTCTTCATCCCCGTTTTACGGATGAGGTCGCTGAGGCCCAGAGAAGTGAAGTGACTCGCCCACGGTCCCACAGCTGACGGGTGGCGGAGCCGGGACTCGAACCCGTGACCTCCGACTCCAAAGCCCGCGCCCCTTCCACGGAGCCACGCCGCTGATAGCGACGGCGGTGGCCGTTAAGCGCCTGCCGGGCGCAGAGCGCCGTTCCGAGCGCGGGGGCGGACGCGGCGGCGTCAGGTGGTCCCACGTGAGGCTCGCGGTTAAGCCCCGTTGTACAGAGGAGGTGAGCGAGGCCCGGAGAAGGGACCTGCCCACGGTCACCCGGCCGACGGGCGGCGGAGCCGGGATTCGAACCCGTGACCCCCGGCTCCCGAGCCCGGGCCCTTGCCGCGGAGCCGCGCGATGCCCCGGTGATAAAACGGAGTCGGGCGGTAGACACGTGCAGGTGCGATGGCCGTGGCATCGGCTCGGCGCCCGCCACGTTCTGGGCGCCGGGGTGGATACGCGGCGACGAGCTCGGCTCCCGGTCTTCGGCCCCGTTTTACAGACGAGGGGACTGAGGCCCGGCGAAGGGGAGTGCCTCGCCCGAGGCCACACGGCCGATAAGCGGCGGAGCCGGGATTAGAACCCAGGGCCTCTGACTCTCGAGGCCCGGGCTCTTTCCACCGAGCCGCGCCGCTTCTCCGTTATCGTTGCCGTCACTGCCGCGGTCGATTACGCGCCTACCGTCGGTCAAGCCCCGGTGGGAGCGCTGGGCCGCCGCCGCCGACGACGGGATTTGTTAGGCGCTCACCGTGCGCAGAGCGCCGCGCCGTCCGGGTCGGTTGGCGCTCACGCTCTTCGTCCCCGTTTGACAGACGAGGGGACCGAGGCCAAGGGAAATGAAGCGACTTGCCCGAGGTCACGGAGCGGACGGGGGCGGAGCCGGGATCAGAACCCAGGTCCCCCCCCGACTCCCCGGCCCCGGACTGCCCGGCCGCCGTGTGACCCCGGGCGGGTCGCCTCCCTCGCTCCCTCCGCCGGAAAACGGGGGCGAAGACGGGGCGCCCCGCGTGGGGCGGGGACCGCGGCCCGGGCGTCGGGAACGGCGCGCGACCCGTCGCGAGCGCCCGACGGGGACCGCCGCCGCCGCCGGACCGCTTTCGTCGAAGCGGGCGACGCTCCGCCGCGGCCGGGCGGGAGAAAGAAGAAAATGGCCCCGCGGGTGTTTTTCCTTCATTCGACGGTATTTGCTGAGCGCTCACTAGGTGCGGAGCACCGTCCCCGATCACCCCGCATCTGCCCCGGCGCTCAGAACGGTGCTCCGCACGTAGTAAGCCTCAGCGGGATACCGACGCCGTTATCGCCGTCCCCACCGAGCGCCTGGAACGGCCGAATCGGCGACGGATGGAGACGGTCCCGGCCCTCCGACGGGCTCAGGGTCCGATCGGGGGAGACGGACAGACGAGGGCAGTGGCGATAAATAGAATCGGGGGGACGGACGGTCCCGTCGAGACACCGGGAAAATACGGAACGCTTCACGAGTTGGCGTGGATCTGAGGAGGGAGGGGATGCCGGGCCAGAGGCGGGACGCGGGCGGCGAGCCAGGCGAGGTGGGGGCCCGGGGAGGCGGCGGGCACCAGAGGAGCGAAGCGCGCGGGCCGGCCCGTCGGGGTCGGGATCGTATTTATCGAGAGCTCACGGGATGCGGGGCGGAGCGGCCAGAGCGCCGGCCCGGGAGTCCGGGGTCGTGGGTTCCGATCCCGGCCCGGGCCTCGGTGACCTCACCCGTCCAATGGGGGCGAAGACCGGGGGGCCCCGCGTGGGTCAACCCCGTGACCTCGCATCTGCCCCGGCGCTCAGCGCGCCGTGAGCGCTCGACGGACACCGTCGTCGTCATCACGGAGCGCCGGGAAAGGATGCTCCCGTTCGGTGGCATCTACGGAGCGCTTACGGCGTGCAGAGCACCGGGCCGAGGACACGCTGCCGTCCTGACCGCGGGTAGGGAAACTCGTTGGACCGTCTTCACGGCGCGCTCGCCGAGCGCTGTACCGGGCGCTCGGCGAGCGCGGTCCAGCCGACGCGTCTACTGACTCGGTTAGGTCGTGCTCTCCCGAGCGCTCGATACGGCTCCCTGCCCCGAGCGAGCGCCCGGTGAACGCCACGGAGGCCGCCGCCGCCCGGGTCCTCCCTTCCGACACGCCGCTCCGTAAACGGATCGAGGGCGGGCGCCCCGCGGGGGCCGGGGGCCGGGTCCGACCCGCTCATCTCGTGTCGGCCCCCCCGCTTCCGGCGGCGCCCGGCGCGTAGCGCGCGCGCGCGCGCGCTCGACGGATAGCGTCGCCGTCCTCGACGGGCGCCCGCGGCCGGGCCCCCCTCCCCGGCTCCCTCCGGGGAGGCCGGGTGGGGCGGAGCGGGGCGCTTTCCCCCTCGCGGAGAAGGGAGGCGACTCCCCCGAGGTCACGGAGCGGGACCAGTGGCGGGGCCGGGATCAGGGCCCCGGGCCGCCCCGCCGCCGGGCGGGCGGACCCCGGCCCGTTCCTCCCCGCCGCCGGTGACCCGGTTCCTCCCGCGCGGGCGGAGCGGGCCGCGCGCCCACCCCCGGCCTCGTCCTCTCCCCAGCCCACGCCGGTCATCCTGCTGAAGGAGGGGACGGACAGCTCCCAAGGGGTGCCCCAGCTGGTCAGCAACATCAGCGCCTGCCAGGTGATCGCCGAGGCCGTCCGCACCACCCTCGGCCCCCGCGGGATGGACAAGCTCATCGTCGACGGCAGAGGTGGGGACGCGGGCGGGTCCGGCGGAGGGGGAGGGGAGACGGGGGAGCCGGCGGGATGACCCGCCTCACGTTCCCCCTCCCGGTCTCTCTCTTCCCCCCCCCCGAAGGCAAAGCCACCATCTCCAACGACGGGGCCACCATCCTGAAGCTCCTCGACGTCGTCCACCCTGCGGCCAGAACCCTCGTGGACATCGCCAAGTCCCAAGACGCGGAGGTGAGGCCGGGCGGGCCGGCTTACGCTCGGCTCCCGGGACCTCCCTTTCCCCGTCGGGACGGGATCGCCCTCGGGCCGACGTCGGCCTGCGGGCCGGCGCCGCGCAGCACGGGACTCATTTCGTCCGCCTCCCCCGTTATCCACCTCCCGTCCGGCTCCGGCTCGCGGAGGGTCCCGGGGGGACGTCGGCCGGGCCCCCCCCCCCCCCGCCCAGTAGGGGCACGACAGACCACCCCCCCCCCCCCCCGGGGTAACGGAGAACCGTGGCGTCCGCTGAGCGCCCGGCGCCCGGGGCGGCCTCGAGGCACTCGGGACGTGAGCGGCCGAGATCTTGGTCTCTCGGGTCGTCTCCCGCGTCCTCCCCGACGATTTCTTCCTTAAGCCCGGCGCCGGCCGTTGCCGGCCGAGGACCGGCCCGGCGCGACGGGCCCGGGAGCCGGGGGACCCGGGTTTGAGTCCCGGCCCCTCCCGCCGCCGAGACCCCGGCCGGTCCGTCGGACCTCTTCGCCTCGGTCTCCTCGGCTGGGAGACGGGGATCCGATCCCCGTTCCTCCCCTCCCTCCGCGTGGGCGGGGACCGCCGGGCCTCCGTCCGCCCCGGCCCCCGGAACCGTTCCGGGCCCGTAGCGAGCGCCCGACACCTACGCGGACCGGCCGGCCGGACCGGCCCGTAGCGTTCGGTACGGTCCCTGGCACGTGCCGAGCGCCCGACGAGCAGCGTCGTGGCCGTCGTCGACCCCCGGCGCTCCGAACGGCGCAGGGTAGGCGCCGAACGGGTACCCCGGTTCTCAAGCACGGCGAGGGCGAAGGCGACAACGCGGGGCGACCGGAAGGGCTTCTCAGGCCCCGAAGACTCCCGTGGGATCGCGTCGGGCGCGTCGGCGTGTCGCCGCGCCGGTTTGGGCGCCGCGCCGAGCGCCCGGGAGGGTCCGGGGGACGCGGAAACGGATCCGACGAGCGACGGCCCGAGGGCGGGAGGGGGCCGGGCCCCCCGAGTCCCGGAGCCGCCCCCGGGCGGCGGCCCGGCCACGAGCTACGACGGCCCGGCCCGTTGCAGGTCGGGGACGGCACCACCTCCGTGACCCTGCTGGCCGCCGAGTTCCTGAAGCAGGTGAAGTCCTACGTGGAAGAGGGGCTTCACCCCCAGATCATCATCCGGGCCTTCCGCACCGCCACCCAGCTGGTACGGCGCCCGCGTGGGACGGGAGAGGGGCGGCGCGGCGGTCGTCGCCGGCGCGCGTCGAGCCGGCGCCCGGGCGAGGGCGGAGGGCCGCGGACCGCCGGCCGGGCCCGGGAGCGAGGAGGACCCGGGTTGCGGCCCCCGGCTCCGCCGCGCGTCCGCCGCGTGGCCTCGGGCGAGTCGCGTCCCTTCCCCGGGCCTCGGCGGCCTCATCCGGAGAGCGGGGACCGGGTCCCACCCGGTTGGCCCGAATCCTCCCCGTCCCGCCCGATGACGACGGGCCCCGGCCGGGGAGCGGCGTGGCCCAGCGGGAGGGGCCCGGGCCCCGGGTCCCGATCGGAGCGGACCGGAGGCGCCGAGGGGGTCGCCCGGGAGCCAGACCCCCGGGCGCCGAAGGGCCCTTCCCTCCGCTCGGTCGTCTCCGTCGGGCGCCCGCCGGACGCTGAGGGCCCCCTTCCGTCCCGGCAGGCGGTGAGCAGGATCAAGGAGATCGCCGTGACCGTGAAGAAGGAGGACAGAGCGTGAGTGGGCTTCGGGCGGCGGCGGGGCCGGGGGGGGGTCCCCGGGCAGAGGGCGGGGGGCCCCCGCCGGGGGCTGACGCGCCCCCCCCCCCCCGCTTCCGGCCGCAGGGAACAGCGTCGCCTTCTAGAGAAGTGCGCCGTGACGGCCCTGAGCTCCAAGCTCATCGCTCAGCAGAAGGCCTTCTTCGCCAAGATGGTGGTCGACGCCGTCGGGATGCTGGACGACCTGCTGCAGCTGAAGATGATCGGGATCAAGAAGGTCCAGGGCGGGGCCCTGGAGGTGAGAGCGCGCGGGGCCGGGCCCGGGGGCGAGGGAGGCGGCCGCCCCCGGGGGCTCACGCGGGTCGCCGCCCTCCAGGAGTCGCAGCTGGTGGCCGGGGTGGCCTTCAAGAAGACCTTCTCCTACGCCGGGTTCGAGATGCAGCCCAAGAAGTACGAGGCCCCCAAGATCGCCCTCCTCAACGTCGAGCTGGAGCTCAAGGCGGAGAAGGAGAACGCCGAAGTCAGGGTCCGCACGGTCCAGGTGAGGGGCCCGGGAGGGGGCCGGGAGCCACGGGGGGGAGGGGGCCCCGGGGGTTCCCGCGGGCCGCCCCCTTGACCGGCCGCCGCGGCCCGTCGCCCAGGACTATCAGGCCATCGTGGACGCCGAGTGGGACATCCTGTACGACAAGCTGGAGAAGATCCACGCGTCGGGAGCCAAGGTGATCCTGTCCAAGCTGCCCATCGGCGACGTGGCCACCCAGTACTTCGCCGACCGGGACATGTTCTGCGCCGGCCGGGTCCCGGAAGAGGATCTGAAGAGGACGATGATGGTAGCCCCCCCCCCCCCCCCCCCCCCCCCCCGGTCGACGTCCGTCGAGGGCTCACGGCGTGCGGAGGGAGGACTGGGGAAACTGAGGCCCGGGCGACGCGGCAGGCGAGCGGGGGGCGGGGGACCGACACCCGGGGCTCCCGAACCCGTCCCGTGCTCTCCCCGCGGGGCCGGAGAGAGACCCCTCCCCTTCCCGGCCCCGGACCGCGGGGCCCCGAGGCGGGAGGGGGACCCCGCGTCCGAGCCGACGACCGGCCCCGGCGCCGAGCGCGGCGGCGGCGCCGACGTCTCCGTTCGCGTCGTCGGGCGCCGTGGGACGGGCGCCCGGCACGGTGACCCTCGTCCGGGTGGACGGAGAGAGAGGAGGGCGCCCCGGGAGCCGGCCTCGTTCATTCGGTCGAATTTCCTGCGCGCTCACTGTGTGCGGAGCGCTGTCCTAAGCGCTCCGGGGCAGGGCACGACGTGACGTCGGACGCGTGCCCTGCCCACGACGAGCTCGGCGGCTAGAGGGGGAGGAGGTCGCGGGGCGGGGCGTCGCGGCGGCGCCCGAGCAGCGGCGTGGTGCGGCGGACGGAGACCGGGCCCGGGGGTCGGGAGGCGGCGGGTCCCGATCCCGGCTCCGCCGCCCGTCTGCCGCGTGACCTCGGGCGAGTCGCTTCGCCTCTCCGGGCCTCGGTCCCCTCGGCCGTAAGACGGGGGCGAGGACCGGGAGCGCCCCCGGGGGACGACCCGGTGACCTCGGAGAGGCCGCGGAGAGGCGGCGTGGCTCGGTGGAGGGAGCCCGGGCTTTGGAGTCGGAGGTCGTGGGTTCGAATGCCGGCCCCGCCGCCGGTCAGCCGGGTGGCTGTGGGCGAGTCGCTTCACTTCTCTGGGCCTCGGCGGCCTCGTCTGGAAAATGGGGACGGAGACCGGGAGCCCCGCGTGGGGCGGCCCGACCCCCCCGTGTCCGCCCCAGCGCTCGGAGCGGTGCCCCGCGCGTGGCAGGCGCTCAACGGACGCCGACGTTACCGTCGTCGTCATTACTGTCGTGGTTACCTCGTAGCCGCCCCGGCGTTCGGAGCGGTCCCCGACAAGCCGATCGCCGGCGCTTAGAACGGGGCCCGGCACCCAGCGGGCGCTCACCGGGATACCGTCGTCGGTTTCGGGGCGGGCGGGGGGGGGGGGGGGGCGTTCAGCACGGCGCTCAGCGGACGCCGTCGTCGTCATCAGGGCGGGCAGGGAACCGAACCCGGGCGCCCTGCCGCCTCGGGGGGGCGGGGGCGGGGGGGCGGACCGCCCCGGGAAACCGGAAGACCGGAGACGTCCCGCTCGACGGAGTCCGGAAGGGAACGGGTCGACCGGCTGTGCCGCGGCGCCGTCTCCCCAAGTGTCCTCGGCGCCGTCGCGGCGCCTGGCGCGTAGCGAGCGCTTCACGGGTACCGTCCTCGTCGTCGTCGTTACGGCGACGCCGCCCGTTGTCGTAACCTCGCGCCGGCGTCCGGCGCCCGGCTCAGAGAAAGAGTCGAGCCCGTGCCGTCATCGCTCTCCGTCACCGGTTTCCCGGGCAGCCGGTCCCGGAGGGGAGCGGGGGCCGGGAGGGACGCCCGCCCCGGGACCGACGGCGCGCCAAGCCCCGTCGGAAGCGCCGGGGGAGACGCGGGGCCGTCGGCCCGCCCCGCCCGGGGCCCGCGGACCCGATCCCCGTCCTCCGGTCGAGGTCACCGGGGCCCGGGGGAGCGGGGCGGACCCCGCCCCCGCGGTCGTAGCGGGGAAGCCCCGGCCGCTGACCCCGGGGGGCCGCGTGTGTCGCAGGCGTGCGGCGGCTCCATCCAGACCAGCGTCAGTTCCCTGACGGACGAGGTCCTGGGCGGCTGCCGGCTCTTCGAGGAGTCTCAGATCGGCGGGGAGAGGTGAGTCCGTGGGGGGGGGTCCCGCGGCCCCCGGCCCCCCGAGGGCGTCCGGGGGGGCGGCGGGGGCGGCCGGGGTCCGCGGAGGGCCCCGGGCCCCCCCGCCCCCCCGCCGTGACCGCGGCCCCCGGTCCCGGCAGGTACAACCTGTTCGCCGGCTGCCCCGGGGCCAAGACGTGCACCATCATCCTGCGCGGGGGCGCCGAGCAGTTCATGGAGGAGACGGAGCGCTCCCTCCACGACGCCATCATGATCGTCCGCAGGGCCATCAAGGTGAAAGCGCCGGGCCCCCCTCCCCCCCCGCCCCCCGCCCCCAGCCTGGTGGTCAGAGCCCCCCCGGGCCCGGCGCGGCGGGAGGCCGTGGGTCCCGATCGCGGCCCCGGGCCGCCGGGCCGCCCCGGGCCGGCCGCTCGACTTCTCCGGGCCTCGGTCCCCGCGTCCGTCGACTGGGGATGGGGACGGCGAGCCCCGCGTGGGACGGGGACCGCGCCCCGCCCGACGCTCGCGGCAGAGAGCGGGCGCCCGACGGACGTCGCCGCCGCGGTCGTCGTGTTTACCGTTGAGCGGCGGCGCTCGGCGGCTAGAGCCCGGGCCCGGGAGTCGGAAGGAGCCGGGTTCTAATCCGCGGGGCGGGGCGGGGCGGGGCGCGTCACCTCCCCGGCCCTCGGCCGGCTCGCCCGGGAAACGGGGCCGAAGGCCGCGGGCCCCACGCGGGACGGGGGCGGCGTCCGCCCCGTCCCCGGGGCGCGGACGGCGCTCGGCACGTGGCGGGCGCTCGACGGGCGCCGCCGCCGTCACGGCCCGGCCGGGCCTCGCCCGAGGTTTGGCGGCGGCGGTCCGTGGCGGGCGGGGACCGTGTCCGTCGGGCGCTCGGTTCCCCGGCGCTCGGCACGGCGCCCCGCGCGCACACGGTAAGCGCTCGGCCGATAGGAACCGGGGGGGCGGGGGGCGCCCCGAGCCGCCCCGGGGGCCCCGGGGTTCCCCTCCCCCCGGGCCTCCCCTCGGCGCCCCGCCCGACCCGAGCGGCCGCCCCGGCTCCGCCCGCAGAACGACTCGGTGGTGGCCGGCGGCGGAGCCATCGAGATGGAGCTCTCCAAGTACCTGCGCGACTACTCCCGCACCATCCCGGGCAAGCAGCAGCTGCTGATCGGCGCCTACGCCAAAGCCCTGGAGATCATCCCCCGCCAGCTGTGCGACAACGCCGGCTTCGATGCCACCAACGTCCTCAACAAGCTGCGGGCCAAGCACGCCCAGGTAGGTGCCCGCCCCGCTCGGGGGCCTCCCCCACCCGCCGTCGAGTCGCCCGGGCCCATCTCCAGAACGCCGCCCGCCTCCGCCCCGATGGTTTTCGAAACCCGGCGGTCGCCCGGCGGGTCCCGCCGCGGCGGGCGGCCGCCGAGAGGGGGGGACGAGATCCCGGCCCCTCCGGGTCCCCCTCGGCCCGGGGACCCGATCCCCGGAGCGGAGGAGGCGGGTCCGGTCGCCCGGCTCCCCCCCGGACGCCCCGGTCCGGTTTCCCGTCCCGGGCAGGGGGGCACGTGGTTCGGCGTGGACGTCAACAAGGAGGACATCGCCGACAACTTCGAGGCCTTCGTGTGGGAGCCCGCCGTGGTCCGCATCAACGCCCTCACGGCCGCCTCCGAGGCCGCCTGCCTCGTCGTGTCCGTGGACGAGACCGTCAAGAACCCTCGCTCCACGGTGGACGGGCCCCCGGCCGGCCGGGGCCGCGGCCGCGGCCGACCCCGCTGAGGAGCCGCCGGCCCCCGGGCGGGGGCGGGGGGGGGAGGCGGGTCCCGCCGGGCGCCTGGGTCCCTCCGAGCCCTCCCGAGCCCGGGGCCTCCGAGGCGGCCGAGTTCTATTTAAATAAATGCCAGTCGGGGCCGCCCCGGCGGCTCATCCCGCACCGGGCGTGGGCCTTGACTCTCCGCCGCCCAGCCGCGGAGCGGACGGCGGGCCCTCCCGCCGCGGGGGGTTCCGGGGGCGCCGGGGGCGGTCGTACCTTCCTCCCGCCCCGAGTCGGCGGGGTTTTCCCGTCCCTCCCCCCCACCTCCCGCTTTCCCCCTCTCTCCGGACCCACGGGCCTACCCGGACCCACGCCCCCGGCTCCCTCCCCGGGGCCCGGCGCGCCGAGGGAAGGCGTCTCCTCGGGGCCGGGGTCCCCGACCGCCGCGGGGGCTCGGCGCCCGCCCTCGGCCGCCGCCCCCCCCCCCCCCCCCCGCCGCCGGAATGACCGTCCCGCCCCGGAGCGTGCCGGCGCCAGCCCGCGTCTCCCCCCGCGCCCGTCCCTCGCGGTTGTCGCCGTGACGTCGGTCGGGCGCCCGCCGCCGTCGGAGGCGCCGGGGCGGGCGACCGGGCGACGGGGCCGTCCCGCGGGGGGCTCGCGGGCCCGGTCCCCGCTTCGGAGACGAGGCGGCCGGGGCCCGGAGGAGCCGAGCGAGCCGTCCGAGTTCACGCGGAGCCGGGGTTAGAGGCCGCAGCCCGGGAATCCCCGCCGGACGCGCCCGCCGGTCTCGCGCGCCGTCCTCATCGGGGCCCGCCGCGCCCTCGGGCGGAGGGGCGGGAGAGGGGTCGTCCGCCGAGGCCCCGAGAGCGGGGACCCGTCCACCGGAGGCGCCGGGGCCCGTCGCGGCCCTTCGGACGCGGACGGCGGGAGCTCTCCGGCCCCCCGTCTGCGTCTACGGTGTCCCCGGAGCGCCGGACGCGAGTCGAGGCGGCGTTCCGAGCCCCGGGGTCCACGGGGGTCGAACGGGTCCGTCGGAGTTCCCGCGACGACGACGGCGTCTCTCGAGCGCCCGACTGCGGGCCGGGCGCCCGTGGGGCCCCCGGCCCGGATGGGGGGAGAACGGGGGTCGGGCCCCCATCTCACGGCCGAGGCCCGGAGAAGTCCGGCGGCCCGCCCCGGCGCGCTCTCCGCGGCGGGGGAGGGACCGCGATTGGACCCGTCGGGCCCGCCGCCGGGGATCGAGTCGGGGCCGTTCGGAGGACGGGTGGCCCGGGAGGTCCTCGGCGGGAGTATCCCCGGTCCCCGACGGGAAAGCCTTCCCGGGGTGAGCCCCGCCCCCCGCCCCCCGGAATCCGCCGGGGCCCGGGTCGGAACCGCGCGGGTCGAGCGCTCGCTACGCGCCGGGCGCCGCGGCGGACGCGGCCCCCTCTGCCCCGCGGAGCTCACGGCCCCCGCGGCGGACGGGCGAGACGGACCGAGGCGCGGCCAGGGGGATCGTCTCGCCCGCCCCCGCCTCGTCTCCGCACGCCGGGGGGCCCGGGGGCCGGTGTCGATTTTAAGCATCTTTATTGGACACCGAGTCGTAAAATATCTCCCGACACCCGCGGCCGATTCTCTTTAAATACGGTACACGTTCGGAATACATTCGGCAAAAGTCAGAAAGCAACAACACCAAAAGTGCATCTACAGGCGACGCGGACCAAAGTGCTGAGATGGCGGGGGGGCGGGAGGGGGCCGGGGAAGGGGGCGACCGTGGCGCTGGGGGGCGGCGGGGGGGGGGACCCCCCGCCCGCCCGGCACCGGCAAGCGCGGCCATCTCTTAAATAACCAAACGAAGACCCCCTTCCCGGCCGAGTCGGGCGGGCGCGGACGGGGTGGGTCGCGGGGGGCGGGGGGCGGGTCAGCCGGACTTCCCGGACCCTGTGCTTTGTGTGTGTGTGTGTGTGTGTGTGTGTGTCGGGGGGCTGGCGGTGGGAGAAAGGGGGCGGCCGGGGCTCCGGACGCGGGGCGGCCGTCTGCGCCCTTCCCTCCTCCGGAGGATGAACGGCCGTCTCCCCCTCGCCCGGCCCGACCTCGCCCTGGGCGTTCTGGGGGTGGGCAGAGGGTGGGTAGGGCCCCCCTCCCCCGGTTGATTGTCAGGATCCGACCCCCCCCCACCCGCCCCCCGTAAACACTTCCTCGGTGCGCCTCCCCCGCCCGGGGTCTCGGGTCGTCGGGGCGGGACGGGCCTCCGTCCTTCCGACCCCTGACCCCCGGACGCGGCCGAGGGGCCTCCGTCCCCGTGACCCCCGACGTGGAGCGTCGTCCCCCCCCCCCCCCGGGGTCTCTTTCCTCCCGGGTCGGACGGACCGGGGCCCCCGGGCGGTTATCCGATCCCCGCCGCCGACCCCGTCCCTCGCTCTCCGGCGGGGCTTCGGCCGAGGCTCGCTGCTAAGGGCACTTGGGTCTGAGCTGGGGGGGGCGGCGGCGAGGGGGCCTTCCCCCGGACCCATCCGCCCCCCGAGAAACATCCGAGCCCTCCATCCGTCCGCCCGGGGCGCCCGACCGGCCGGAGTGAGGGGAGCGAAGACGAGAGGACCGGGTGATCCCCGGCAAGGGACCCATCTGAGCCCGGGGGTGGGGAGGGTCCGCGCGGACCCCCGAGCCCGGTCCCTCCCCTCGGGGGAACGCGCCGGCGAAACGGAAAGGGATCTGCCCCATCTCGGGGGGAGCGGGAGGGAGCCCGAAGCCGGGCCGAGGGCGGTGGGCTCCCCCGGACCCCTCCTGATGGGAACGGTGACCATCGGGATATCGGGACGGCGCTTCCCCCGCGCCGGGCACCCCGGATGGCGGGATGATCGGGTCGGGCCCGGGTCCCGAACCCCCCGTTCTCCAGACGAGGAAACGGAGGCGCGGGGAGAGGAGCGGGCTCGCCCCGGGCCGCCCGGCGGGGAAACGGCGCGGCGGTGAGGACCGCGGCCCCCGGGCCCTTGCCCTTCCCGCCGAGCCGGGCCGTCCGTCCGTCCTTCCTCCTTCCCTCCCCGACCCTCTCGCTCGGTCGCCCGACCCCGGGGCTCGAAGCCGGGGCGAGGGGTCGGGGCGCGGGGCCGGGAGACGGGCCCCGCCCGTGACGGGCGGGGGAGCCGGGCAGCCGTCGAGCGTATTCACCGGACGCCTACCGGGCGCGGGGCACCGTACCGGACGCCCGGGAGAGCGCGGCGCGGCAAGACGGGGGAGGCGGCGGAGAGCGCCCCTCCGAGGAGGCCGCCTCTCGGCGGGCGGCCCGTGGAGGGGGCGGTTTGTCGTTACTCTCGGGGTGCCCGTTGGGCGCTCGCCACGTGCCGGGCGCCGTACTGAGCGCCGGGGTGGATCCGGGCGGATGGGGACGGACGCGGTCCCCCGCGGGGCTCGGGGCCCCCTCTTCCGGGCGAGGGAACGGAGGCCCGGAGAAGCGGAGCGACTCGCCCGAGGGCACCCGGCCGTCGAGCGGGCTCGGGGCGGGCGGGGATGTGTCCGGCCGGTCTCCCCGGCGCTCGGCACGGTGCCCCGCGCGCAGCGGGCGCTCGGCGGATACGACGGAAAGCGGCGGGAGCCGCGACGAGAACCCGCGGCCGCCTGGCTCCCGGGCCCGCGCCCCATCCGTTGGGCCGCGCCGCTTCTCGGTCACGGGGCGGGCGGGTGGGGGGGGGGCGACGGGTCGGTCCCCGGCCCGCCGGGTCCCGGGGGGTGAAAAATGGAGATCGGGACCCGGGACCGGACCGGCGGGAGAGACGGGAGACGGTCAGAGACACGGGGGCGGAGAGACGGGAGGTAGAGACAGCCCCTCCGGGGCCCGGTCCGGAGGTCCCCCGCCCCTGGGGCCCGAGCAGGGGGTGACCGGGCCCGGGAGGATGAGAGGAGGAAGAGGGGCCGCCGCCTCGGGGAGACCCCGAGGGGACGGGCGACCCGCGGCGACGGGGACCGAGGTCCGACGTGGCCCCCCCGGGCCGAGACGCCGGGGGCGGGGGACGGCGGGATCCGACTTCCGGGACACCCTCGCCGGGGGGGGGGGGCGGAAAGATGGATGGGACGGGCCGGGGCGGGGCGGGGGGGGCGGGAGATGAGGCCGTGACGTCCGTCGCGGCGGGTCCCGGGAACGAGCCCCCGACGGGCGAGGGGGGCGACGGCAGGCCCGCCTTGGCACCGGCGACTGGAGACCGGCGAGGTGGATGCGGGGCGGGGGCGGGGCGGGAGGGAGCTTCCTCCCGGGCGCCCGGCACGGCGCCCTGCCCCCGACGGAGACGACCCGACGGACGGGAGTTCCCCCGGGGGGGCGGCCCCCGGGCCGGGGGAGTTCCGTCGCCGTGATAATTCCGGGCCCCGTCGGGCGTCGACTCCGGGCCGGGCGCCGTCGCGAGCGCCGCGGCAGATGGGGCTTCACCGGGTTCGGACGCACGCTCTCCGTCCCCGTGTCACCGAAGAGGTAACCGAGGCCCAGGGGAGCGGAGGGGACTCGCCCGGGGTCACGCAGCGGAGAGCCCGCGCCGGAGATGGGGCGGGCGGGGGGGCCCGGACGGGGCTCGGGTCTCAGGGCGGAAGGGGCCGGGGTGGCGAGGGCCGGCGTCCTCTCCCCCGTCTCTCGCCCGCTGGTCGGAATCGAGCGTTCAGATCGGCCGCCCCGCCCGCCTACGGCCCAGCGCCCGGACGATAACCGCCGACGGATCGATTCCCACCGCGGCCCGGCCTAGATCTCTCCGGCCTGACCCGAGCCGCCTTAGTCGTAGTGACGGTATCCGTTGGGTGCCTGCTACGGGCCGGGTGCCGTACTGAGCGCCGGGGGCGACCCCAGAGCGAGGGCTTCCGCCGGACCGCCCGCGTACGGCCGGTCCGCCCGCGTCTGTCCCCGAGCTCGTGGCGGGCGGGGACCGGGTCCTCTCCCAAGCGCTCGGTACGGCGCCCGGCCCCCAAGGAGCGATCGGCGGGTAGGGCCGCACGAGCGGACCGAGAGAGGAGGGGATGCCGGGGCCCGGGGGAAAAGGAATCGGAAGAGGAACGCCCTTAACCGCGGCCGGCCTTCCCCCCCCCCCCCCCCCGGTGAGGGGCCCCTCGAAGAGCCCCTGGCCGACGGGGCGGGGAGGGCGGACTGGGCGAACCGGGGGCCGCACGGGGGCTCCCGGGAGGCCCGGGGGGTGGATCGGATAACCTCCGAGATCCCGCCGCCCCGCTTCCCCGCGTACGGAGGGCAACGCTCACCGTCTCCTCTTGGCGGGTGAGTCGAGGGTCGGAGGGTCGGGGAGGGAGGTCCGTGGCCCGGACCCCGGGCCGGGGGGAGGGGGGGGGTCCCGTGAGGCCCGCTCCGGCCCGACCGATCCGAGGGCGAGGAGGCGGTCCCGGACTCCCCCGGGGAGATGGGGGTCCCGGCAACCCCCTGGGGGGAGCGGGGCCACGGAGGCGGGACGGGGCGACGGGAGGAGCCGCGTGCCGCCCGGCGGCCCCGGGGCGGCGGCGACCGGGGAGGTCGCGGGGAAGGAGCCCCTCCCTCCCCGCCCGGGTCGGGCGGCGCCCGGCTCCCCGGGGGCGCGGAACGACTTCGAGGTCGGCACGGGGACCGGGCCGGGGAGGGGAAGCGAGGGTCCCGGCCCGGTTCCCGCGGGCCTCCGCCGGCCCCCCCCGCCCCGGCCGGCGCGGCGCCCGCCGGGGTTGGCGTCCGTCTCGGGGGGCGGCCCGAGAGGCGCCGGGGGACTCCTCCGCGGCCCGGGGGCCCCTCGGTGCCGAGGGGCGGGCCGGGAGGCCCCGGGATGCCGGTGGCCGGGCCGGGCGGGGGGGCGGCCGAGGGGTACGGGGTACGGGTTCCGGTCCGTCGGCCCAAACCCGGGTCCGCGGCGGGATTCCGGCCTCTGGGCCCGGCTCGGCCACCCCGGGGGGAGAGGGGGGCGGTCCGGAATGCCGCCTTGGGGCGGGGGGAGCCCCCCGGAGCCGGATCCGCATCCCTGGGAGAGGGGCGGCCTCGGCCCGCCCTCCCGTCCCCCGGGACTCTCCTCTCCGTCGCGGGGGGCGGGGAATCCGGAGGCCCCCCGGGGTCCAAGCCGAACCCCCGCCGTTGGGGGCGATCGGGGGTGGGCCGGAGGGTCCGGCGGGCCCCCCCCGCGAAAAGGAAGTTTAACGGCCCCCTTCGACCTTGACGTGTAAGATCTTGGAGAAGCCGGGCCTCCGCCTCAGCGCCTACGGGAGAGGAGGGAGGGAGACCCGGTGAGGCCCTCCACCCCCCCCCCCCCGACCCGGGGGCCGGGAGAGGGAGGAAGGGGGTCAGGGTGGGCCATCTCCCCCCCGGGGGGGATTTTGGGACGGGGGCCCGTCGTCGTGGGCGGGGAATGGCCGTACCGTACTCTCCCCGGCGCTCGGTCCAGCGTTCCGCACCCGGTAGGCGCTCCCTAAATACGCTGCGACTCCCGTGACCCTCCCCCGAGCGCCCGGTCCGGCGCTCTGCACGCGGTAAGCGCCCGGTAACTACGAACGAACGGGAAGCCCCGAAGCTCGGCCCTCTGCCAGCGGCCACCCGGAGACAGTCGGCTGCCCCCCGGGGGGGGGGGGGGGCGATCCTTCCGGGCCCCCCTCACCTGAAGCTTGGTCACCATCTCCTCGAACAGTTTCCTGGCTTCGGCGCCGCCCGGGTCTTTGAAGTAATCCCCGATCCCCACCTGGACCACGATGGAGCGCAGGTTCCGGCAGACGCCTGGCGAGGAGAGGGGAGGGGGACGGCGTGGGCTCCTTCGGGCCCTCGCGGCGGGGGGGGGGGAGACCCCGAGCCCCGAGCCGGAGGCCCTCCGCCGGGATCCGGGCGCCGCCGCCTCCGGGAGGCCCCCCGGCCCGCCCCCGTCCCTCCGCGGTCGCCCCGGCTCTCACTGTTGAAGTGCAGCAGGGCCTTGGGGGTGACGGGGGTGGCGGTGAGCACCAGCATCTCCAGCCCGCGGAGGCCCTCGCGGCAGACCTCGGCCGCTACCTCCTGGTTCATCTCGCCCACGTGGTCCAGCTCCAGGACCTGCAGCCGCATGCAGTTGCGGGCTGGGGCGGGGGGGGGGGGACGGGACGGGACGGGACGGGACGGACGGACACGGGGAGGCCGTCAGTCCCACCCCCGCGCCCCCCGACGCCCGGGAAGGCGTCGAGAGGGGCCGCGGCGGGGCCCGGCACGGCGCCGGGCGTCGGAGCGGACCCGGGCAGACGGGGCCGGACACGGTCCCCGGTCCCGCTCCGGGTCTCGGTCCCCGCGGCACGGACGGGGGTCGCCGAGGCCCCGGGGCCGCGCGGCCGACGGGCGGCGGAGCCGGGATCGGGACCCACGACCTTGCGGCTCCCGGGCCCGGGCGCTCCTCCGGCCGGCCCGGGACCCCGAACCCCCAGTTCCCCCGCCCGGTTTCCGGCCTCACCCCGTTTCCGCCGTCGGCGGTACGCGTCGCGCGCTTTTAATGACAGCTGCGGCGTTTCTCGAGCGTTCACTGTGGGCCGGGCACCGTTCTAAACGCCGGGGCGGGGGCCAGGTCGTCGGGGTCGGGCAGGGTCCCGGGCCCACGCGGGGTTCGTCGCGCGGGGCCTGACGGCGGAGCCGTCTGCCGCCCGATTCTCACCCCGCCCCGTGCCGGGTGATCGCAAACTCCTCGAGGGATCGTCCCTCCCGACCGCTCCCCCGGTGCGAGTCGCCCCGAGGCGTTGGGTAAATAGCTTCACCGCCCTTCCGTTCTTTCTGGTACGCGCCAAGCGCTCAGTGGGTGCCGGGCGCCGTACCGAACGCCGGGGCGGATCCGGGCAACTCGAGCTGGGGGGGGGAGCAACGTGCGGCTCCCGGTCTCGACGCCCGTCTCCCGGCCGAGGCCCGGGGAAGCCGAGCCCGGGATCGGGACGCGGGTCCCGGGGAGAAGCTCCCCGCCCGCCGGGGCCCCCGGTCCGGCCCCGGGGGCCGGGGGGGGGGCCGGGGGAGGACTCACCGAGGGACGCCAGGCCCTGGACCCCGCAGCCGGCGCCGCCGACCCCCAGGGCCCTCAGCAGTGGCCAGCAGCGACCGATCATCTGCAGGCAGCGGTTGCTGAAGCGGGTGGGCTGCTGGCTAGAGGCAGGGGAGGGGTCGGGAGAGAGGAGGAGCCCGATAAAGGATGGCGCCGCGCCCGCGGACCCCTCTCCCCGTCGTCGGCGCGGCGCTCCGGGGACGGGGCGGCCGGCGGTGGGCCGGGACTGGCCGGCGGCCATCGCGGCGGCGGTTAAGCGCCTGCTGCGCGCCGGGAACCGTACTAAGCGCTGATCGGGCTGGACCCCGTCCGCGCCCGTCCCTCGTAATAAACCACGACGACGCTAGCTGTTGGCCGGACACGGTCCCCGTCCCACGTGGGGCTCGCGGTCTCGGTCCCCGTTTTGGAGAGGAGGGAACCGAGGCCCGGAGAAGCGAAGCGACCCGCCCGAGGTCACCCAGCGGCCGAGCGGCGGAGCCGGGATGATAACGTCGGTATCTGTTACGCGCCCGCCGCGCGCGGGGCACCGTTCTAAGCGCTGGGGTAGATACGGGCCGATCGGGCCGTCCCCCGTGAGGCTCGCGGTTAATCCCCGTTTTCCGGACGAGGGAACCGGGGCCCGGAGAAGCGACGCGACCCGCCCGCGGTCACACGGCCCCGTGACCCCCGACTCCGAAGCCCCGGGCCCTTTCCACCGAGCCCCGCGGCTTCCCGACGGGGGATGGGATGAGGACCCGGGTCCTCCCGACTCCCGGGCTCTACCCGCCGGGCCGCGCCGCTCCTCGGTTATCTGCGGTTTCTACGCCGTGTAGAGGTAATTCAATGACGACGTCGGTATCTGTCAAGCGCTTACTACGGGCGGGGCGCCGTTCCGAGCGCTGGGGTGGACCCAGGGGAGTCGGGTCGTCCCACGTGGCGCTCGCGGTCTCAATCCCCGTTTTACAGATGAGGGGACCGAGGCCCAGAGAAGTGAAGCGACCTGCCCGCGGTCACACAGCTGACAAGGGGCAGGGCTGGCACTCGAACTCGTGACCTCTAATTTGTATACTACAGAGAGGATTTCGCAAGACGGGCGTAACCTAAAGACGCGTACACGCCGTCGGGATCGGGGCCTAGAGCGAGGCCCTCGATTCGCCCCGCGGAGGCGCCCCCCCCCCCCCCCCCGGCCGCCCTCGACCCCGGGCCCGCCTCCCCCGGGCGGGCTTACCACGGGTGCAGGGGGGCGACCTGGAGGGAGATGATGTCCCTGCAGCCGGCGCCCAGGGCCCAGATGACTTCGTGGCCGACCGGGTCGGTGGCGCTCCTGGCGGGGAGAGGAGGGCCGTGAGGCCGCCGCCCGCCCCCGGCCCCCGGGGCCGGCCCTCCCCACCCGAACCCGGGCCGGGGCCCGGCGCCCGGCCCCCTCCGCCCCGGGGCGGGTCCCGCTGGGTCAGGTGGGACCCGGTCCCCCGTCCCCCCTCCCCGGGGCTCCCGGTCTCCGGGCGGGGGGCCGTCGGTTGCAGCGGGGGGGACGGGGGCGGGACCCCCGGCGTCCGGACGCACCGGTAGGTGACGGCCTGGAGGGCGCGGCAGTAGCAGCTGGCCAGCCAGAGGGAGCGGTCGGTGAGGACGTTGGGGCAGTGGGAGATGTGTAGGATCAGCAGGTTCCGCCCGGTGGCCTTCAGCAGGGATTCCAGCCCGGCTTCCAAGCAGCCCCTGACGGCGGGACCCGGGAGGCCGGGGCCCCGGTCGGCGCCGGCTCCGGCCTCCCGGCCTCCCGCCCCGCCCCGCCCCGCCCCGCTCGCGCCGTCCGTCGGCTCCGTCGGGCGGCCCCTCCGCGCTCTCTGCCCAGCGCCCGGGGGAATCCGCTAGGTCGCGGGCCGGGGCCGGGTCCCCCGAGGGTGTCCCGAGTCGGCGCTGGGTAGATACCGCCGAAGCCCACGTTCTCCCCTCACGGCCCGGCCCCGGTCGCGCCCCTCCCCCCCCCCCCCCAACCTTCGTCCGCGCCGCCTCGCCCTTTCACTCGTTCGCGCCCCCCGAGCGCTCACCGCGCGCGGAGCGCCGCACCGGGCGCTCGGGAGAGTCGGGCCCGCCGGGAGACCGACGCGTTCCCCGCCGACAAGGAGCCGACTCCGTCTACCTCGGGCGCGGCCCGCGCGGACGACGGTAGCGGCCGTGGCGACGGGGCCCGTGGAGCGCTCGCTCCGCGCCCGGCCCCGTTCTAAGCGCTGGGGTGGATCCGGGTCGGTCGGGTGGGACCCGGCCCCCTCCCCCCGCCCCGGGGCTCCCGGTCTTGGTCCCCGTTTTCCGGCCGCCGGGCTCAGCCGGGCTCCCCGACCGGGTTGGGGCCCTCCGTCCCTCCCGGCCTCGGCACGGGACTCCGCACGGGGCGGCGCGCGCTCCTCTCCCTCCTACCTGGTGCTCTTCAGGTAGTCCTCCTTGCTCTCCTTCCTGCCCCGTTGCCGCGGCTTTAGGTTCTGGAGGGTCAGCGAGTGGGTCTGTGTGCACCATTGCGCGAGCATCGACAGGAACTGGGAGAGCGGATGCGAGCGCGGGCACAAGACAGTAATCATCGTGACGGCGGCGGAGAAGCGCCCGCCACGAGCCGAGCGCCGTCCCGCGCGCCGGGGGTGGATCCGGACGAATCGGCTCGTCCCCCGCGGGGCTCCCGGGCCCGATCCCCACTTTGCGGATGAGGCCCCGAGGGGTGAGGTGACTTGCCCGAGGTCACGCGGCGGACGGTCCGGGATTAGAACCCAGGTCCTCCGACTCCCCGGCCCGGGCTCTTGCCACTAGGCCACGCTGCTGTCTTCCCCTCACCCGCCGGCTGCCCCTCCGAGACGGGGACTCCGTCTCCTCCTCCCTCTGTCCCGCCCTGAGCCGCCGCTTCAGAGAGGTACGGAGACAGAGAGGGTGTCTGTGTGTCTGGGTCCTGCCTCTCCCATCCGACGGGCAGCTCGCGGAGGGCGGACGACGCCGTGTCTTCTCCTCCTCCTTCCCTCCGTCCCCCACCCCGGCGTGTGTGTGCGCGAGAGAGTGTCCGGGGGGGGGGGGGGGGGCGTTTGTGGGTCTGGGGGTCCGTGTCCTGCATCCCCCGTCGACCCGGGGGGGCAGGGACCGATTCTCCGCCTCCTCCCTCGCTTCGTCCCTCTCCCGCGGCCCGGTGTTTGTGTGTGCGAGAGAGTGTGTGTCCGTGTGAATCTGGGTGTCTGTGTCCTGCCTCTCCCATCGAACGGGCAGCCCGCCGAGGGCAGAGGCCACGTCTTCTCCTCTTCCCTCGCTCCGTCCCTCCCCCCGGGGCCAAGTATCTATGTGGTGCGTGAGAGAGCGCGTCCGCGCGTGTTGGTGTCCGTGCGTGTCTTTGGGTATGTGCCGTCCCGCCCCCCCCCCCCGCCCTCCGCCGCCGAACCGGAGGGCGAGGGCCGCGTCACCCCCTCCCTCCCGCCCTCCCCCAGCGCCCACCCCGGGGCCCAGTGCCGTCCAATCCCGCAGGCAGGCGGCCGGCCGCCCGGGGCCGACGGACGGGGAGGGGATTTTGGCGGAGGACCCCGTCTCCGGCCCCGGGGAGGAGGAAGGGGAGGGGGGAGAGGCGGCACCTTGGAGGAGACGCGGGCGTTCTCCAGCAGGACGCGGGTCCAGACGGCCGGGTGCCGGGCGACGAACTTCCAGTCCTTGCACACCTGGGCGGCCCGCAGCAGCGTCCGCGTGTCGAGGTAGGTGAAGATGCAGAACAAGGCCGCCCGCATCTTGAGGATCTCGGGGCTGATGACCTCGTTGGACGGCGCCGGGCCGCCCCACTCCGGCCGCGGGCCCCTGGAGCCGCCCCCGTCCGAGCGGGCTGCGGGACGGGCACGGTCAGTCGGGGGGAGGGGGGGACCGGCGGGGGGCGGGGGAGGGCCGGGGAGGGAGGGCGAGGCGGCCTCCGGGGGGACGGGAGGAGGAGACGGCGATCCACCCTTGGGGACTAGGCCGCGAGCTCGTCGGGGGCAGAGGACGCGTCCGTCGGCGTATCGTACTCTCCCGAGCGCTCGGCACAGTGCTCTGCGCACGGTAAGCGCTCGGTCGAGACGGCCGAATGAATGAGTGAATGAACGGTGACGACAGCGATTGAGGTGAGGCGCTTACCAGGCGCCGGGCACCGTATTAAGCGCTGGGGTGGATACAAGCAAATGGGGTTGGGCGCAGTCCCCGTCCCACGTGGGGCTCAATGCCCATTGACGGACGGGGAGACCGAAGCCCGGAGGAGTTAAGCGGCCCGCCCACGGACGCACGGCAGACGGACGGCGGAGCCAGGCCCGAGTGACCGACTCGGACATCCACGCGGACGTTCCCGACGGCCCTTCCGTTGCCCGCCTCCTATCGCTCCTCAACTCCACCGATCCGCCCCACCTCGCCCGCTCTCCAACTGGGACACGCACCCGAGCTCATCATCTCTAACCCCGGCACAGTCTCCACCCTCCCCAACTCGGAAATCCCTCCATCCGACCGCAACCTCCTCCCTCGTCTCCTCTCCCGCCCTCGAATCCGCACTCTTCCCTCGCGGAGCCCTCCGGTCCCCGGACCCCATCGGTTCCCGTGCCCCGCTCCGCCTCCGTTCCCACGTTCCCTTCCCTCGGCGACCCGGGCGACGCTCTCGACGCCACCCTCTCCCCCGAACTCGACTCGCTCGCTCCCCCGTCCCTCGGGCGGCCTCGTGCCGCGCCCCCACGGCCCCGGATCGCCTCCGCGGTCCGCCGCCCCCGTCCCTAGGCACGGGTCGCCGAGCGCGGCCGGCGGAAATCTACACATCAGGCTGATCTCGCCCGCTTCGGCTTTATCTTCGCCTGCTTTAACTCTGCCCTCTCCTCTGCCAGGCAGAGTTATTTCTCCATCCTTATTACGGACACCCAGGCCCGTCGCCCTCCTGTTGCTTAATTCCCTCCTCAGGCCCCTAGTGACCGGACCGTCTGCTCTCTGGAGCAGATTGACACTGGCAGGTGTGATCTCCCTAAGGTCTCCCCTGCCCCTCCCCAGTCCCTCCCCCTTCCAGCCCCTTCTTCAACTCTCCCATCCTTTCCAGCAGAACCTCTAGAGGAGGTCGCCCGCCTCCCCTCATAACCCACCCCCTCCACCTGCCCATCCCACCCCATTCCTTCACACCTTACCGAAACACTCGCCCCCTCCCTTCTTTCCGCCCCGACTACGATCTTCACCCGTCCGCTCTCGGGTGGCTTCTTCCCCACTGCTTTCGAACACGCCCACGTCTCCCCCATCCTAAAGATACCCTCCCTTGACCCCACGGCTCCCTCCGGTTATCGCCCCGTCCCCCGCCCACCGTTCCTGTCCAGACGCTTCGAGTGAGTCGCCCGTACCCGCTGTCTCAAATGCTCTCCCTGACCCCCGCCAATAAGGCTTCCGTCCCCTTCGCTCCACAGAAACCGCCCCCTCAGAGGTCACCGACGACCTCCTCCTCGCCAGATCCGACGGCCTCTACTCCGCCCTCATCCTCCTCGACCCCTCGGCTGCTTTCGACACCGTTGGCCGCCCCCTTCTCCTGGAAACGTGATCCAACCTGGGCTTCGCTGACGCTGGCTTCTCCCGCTTCCCCTCATCTCTCTGGCCGTCCATTCTCGATCTCCTTCGCGGGCTCCCCCTCTACCTCCCCCTCCCGTGGGGGGTCCCTCGAGCTTCAGTTCTCGGTCCCCTTCTATTCTCCGTCTCCGCCCACTCCCTTGGAGGACTCGTCGGCTCCCTGTGCGGATGATTCCCAAACCTCCCTCCCCAGCCCTGATCTCCCTCCCTCTCCGCCGTCTCGCGTCTCCTCCGGCCTTCGAGACATCTGCACTCGAACGTTCTCCCGTCACCTCAAACCTAACACGTCCAGAACGGAGCTCCTCCTCATCCCACGCGAACCCCGTCCTCCCCCTGACTCTCCCGTCGCCGCGGACGGCGCCGCCGTCCTTCCTGTCCCACGAGCCCGTAACCTGGGTGTTATCCTCGACTCCTCTCATTCAACCGACGTGGTCGATCCATCACTAAATCCCGTCGGTTCCACCTTCACGGCGTCACTAAGATCTACCCTCTCCCGTCCACCCCAACTGACACCACGTTGATCCAATCGCTGATCCTCTCCCGCTTAGATGACGGTATCCGCCGCCTCGCCGACCTCCCGGCCTCCCGTCCCTCCCCACTCCAGTCCGTGCTCCACTCTGCCGCCCGGATCATTCTGCTTCGAGAACGTTCCGTCCGTGTTTCAAGAACCTCCAGGGGTTGCCCGTCCGCCTCCGTATCGCACAAAAACTCCTCACCCGTGGCTTCGGAGCCCTCCATCACCTTGCCCCTCCCTACCTCACCCTTCTGCTCTCCTACTCTAATTTGGCCCCCACACTCTGCTCTTCCAATGCCAACCTTCTCACCGCCCCTCCGTCTCGTCCGTCTCCCCGCCGACCCCTCGCCCACGTCCCGCCTCTGGCCTGGCACGCCCTCCCTCCTCCCATCTGACAGTGACTCTCCCCGCCTTCGCAGCCTACCGAAGGCCCACCTCCTCCGAGAAGTCTTCCCTGACGAAGCCCCCCTTCCCTCTTCTCCCGCTCCCTCCCGCGTCACGCCGGCTTGCTCCCTTTCTTCATCCACCCCCCTCAGCCCCACAGAGAGCTGTCATTTATTGATGTAGAGTCATGTCCGCCTCCCGCTCTAGACTGCACGCTTGTTTTGGAAAGGGAGGGTGTCTGTCCTGTCGTTCTCTCCCAAGCGCTTAGGGCAGCGCTCTGCACAGAGCAAGCGCATTCAGTAAATACGATCGACTGACCGACTGAACTCCTTCCGAGCCCCGAGCTCGCCCCGAGCTCACTGGCCGGCCCCATCTCGGAGCCTCGTGGATCCCTTTGCTTCCCCCTTCCCCGCGGTCACTGTCGTGGGCCGGGGGAGGTGGACGAGGCGGCCCAGGGGACCGGCTAATGAACGGCCCGGAGGTACGAGCCCCGGAAGAGCGGGAGTCCGGGGGGGAGATCGCCGCGGGCGGGGAATGTGTCCGTTGGCCGTTCTCTTGTCCCCTCCCAGGCGCTTAGTACGGCGCCTTGCACCCGGCGAGCGCTCGGTAAATCCGACCGAATGAACGAACGGATGAATGAGATGACGCCGCGCGGCCCACCGCAGTTCCTCGGGGGCTCGGTTGGCCGGAGGAGGGTCCCCGAAGAGGGAGAGACACGCACCCACACACAAACCCACCCCTCCCGCCCCAGCCCAGAGGTAAATCACCGAAGGGCTTAGCAAAATCCCGGCAGGGCTCCCGGAGAAATCGTGCTCCTCACGCCCGGACCCCAACTCTCACCTCGGGACGGGGCTCCCACGGGACGGAAACGGCTAACGAGACCTTGGCCCCCCAGGTCGGTGAGGGGGCAGAGGGGTCAGGTGGACCCTGGGAGAGAGGTGGAGCGGGTGGAGGGGGAAGGCAGGCCGTACAAGGCCGACAGGTCAAACAGACCCCCTTTGGGTTCCCTCCGACCTGCGCTCCCCGGTCCGGTCGGGGACGCGGCGGGGGCGGAGGTGTCCGGCCGGGACGGCGGCCGGGGGGACGGCCTGGGGATCGGACGCCCCTCTGGAGCGGAGGGGCCGTCGGCCCCCTGTTCTGGGGGCTCTAACCCGCTGCCCCCTCCCCCCCCCCCGCCCCCCCCGCCAGGACCGGGCAGCCTCCGGGTCACCGGGGCCGGCGGGGGGACGGATCCGCCGAGCCGGGAGCCCCGGTCGCCCTCCGCCCCCTGCCCAGACCTCTCCCCGGCCCCCGGGCGGGGGTCTCACCCGACAGCCGGCAGCCGCCGAAGTCCCGGACCGGGCCGGGGGCCCGGGCCTCGGCCGGGACGTCCTGCTCCCAGCCCTCGGCCTCCGACTCGGTGGTGCGGGATCCCACGTCGGACACGTCCCCCTCCTCGCCCTCGGTGCTGTGGCGGTAAGGCCGCCGGTGCCAGTTCTGGATGGCCTGGCGCCTCAGGCCCGAACTGTGGGGGGCCGGGGGCCGCTCGAAGCCCCCCTCCGCCCGGCCCGGCCCCCCGGGGTAGGGGGTCCCGCCGGCCTCCTCCGAGGGGAACGGCTCCGCGCCGTCGCTGTCGTAGCCGCCGGAGCTCTGAGAGGCCGTCTTGAGCCGACTGGATGCCCTGAAGGTGGGGGGCGAAGAGGGGGGGGACACGAGGCTGGCCGGCTGGGGGCTCGAGGGGGAAGGAGGAGGGGACGGGCCGGGGGGACCCCCCTCCCGTCGCCCAGCGCTCCGGAGGGGCCGCTCCCAAGCGCTTCCTCTGTGCGGAGCGCTGTACCGACCGCTTGGGAGAGCGCCGTACAACCGGAGACGGGCGTTCCCCGCCCACGGCCTCGCTTACGGTCTAGAGGATTAGGGTGCTCGTTAGGCGCCAGGCGCCGCGGCCTCGTCTTACGCCGTCGAGCCGTTCCCGACACGTCTCTCCCCGGACGCCCCACCGTCCTTCCGCGGTGGTTCCGGGAGCGGATCCGTCAGGTTGGACCAGGGCCCCGCCCCGCGCGGGGCTCACGTTCTCCCCCCCCGATTTACAGATGAGGGAACTGAGGCCCCGAGAGGCGAAGCGACTTGCCCGAGGTCACACAGCAGACGGGAGGCTGAGCCGGCGTCACTGTCCCCCGGGCCCGTGCTCTACCCACCGGGCCGCGCCGCTACTCTAGTAGACTGTAAGCTCGCGGGGGGCGGGGAACGTTTTTACCGTCCTAGCGTCCTCTCCCAAGCGCTCCGGCCAGCGCTCTGCGCAACGGTGAGCGCTCGGTGAACGCGCCTGACCGAATGAACGAGCGAGAGGATGGAGGGAGGCGGGAGGGGGGTCTGACGGGGAACCGGAGGCCGAGAGGGACGGATGAGAGGGGGGCGGACGGGGCCCCGCCTGGGAGTTTCTCCAGCCTCGCTCTCGGACCCGGTCGGAGACCCCGGGGGGAGCGAGGCCGGGGGTCCGGCCAGACGGCTGAGGCGGGCCGGGGGGGGGGGGGGCGGGGCGGGGGGGGGGACCGGTGGCTTCGCCCCCACGAGCGGGGGGTCGGGGGCTCCCGTCACCCCCGTGGAGGATGGCGCCGAGGAGCGGGGAGGCCCCGGGGCGGAGAGTGTCGGGGGCGCGGGCCGGGGGCGGGCGGAGCTTACCCCGTGCTGGAGGAGGATCGGTGGACGGACACGGCGTAGGTGTTGTGAGCGACGGCTGGGCCCGCGTGCCGATCTCGCTGTCCGAGGGGCAGAGGCGAGGAAGGGGAGGGGGGACAGAGGCCCGTGAGCTCTCCCGCCCCCTCCCCGCCGCAGCCTCTCCCCAGGCGGGACCCCCGCCTTCCGATTCTAGCCCCACCCCCCGGGAGGCCACGTTTCCCCCCACCCGGACCGTGAGCGCGTGGCGGGCAGGGAGCGTGGCCGCTGAATCCGCCGCGCCACACGCTCCCGCGCGTTTAGTCCGGCGCCCCGCACGGAGCGAGCCCCGGGTAGGTGCTGTCGACTGAGCGCCGACGGACCGAAACGGGGGGCCCCAGAGGGGGCCGGGCGGAGAGGCGGGGCCGGGCCTGCCGGGGTCAGGAGGAGAGGCGGGGACCCCGACCCTCGGCGTCCCGGGACGCCCCCCCGACCCGCCACCCGAGCCCGGTCTCTAACCCGGGGTGGGGGGCGGTCTGGGCTAGCGTTGCTCAAGAACCTCCGGGGGTCGCCCATCCACCTCCGCATCCACGCGGGCTCTAAGGCGGTCCGCCATCTCGCCCCCTCCTACCTCGCCTCGCCGCTCTCCTACTCCAGTCCGGCCCGCACGCTTTGCTCCCCTGACGCCAACCTTCTCACCGGACCTCCGTCTCGCCGCCGACCCCTCGCCCGCGTCCTGCTCCCGGCCCGGAACCCCCTCCCCTCCTCACATCCGACGGACGACGACTCTCCCCCCCCCCGCCTCTTCGAAGCCCTATCGCGGGTCCGGGAGGCCTTCCCCGACTGAGCCCCCCTTTCCTCTTCTCCCCCTCCCTTCTGCGTCGCCCCGACTCGCTCCCTCGACTCACCCCCGCCCCCAGCCCCACGGCGGCGTGGCCTGGCGGACAGAGCCCGGGCCCGGGAGTCGGAAGGACCCGGGTTCTCATCCGGGCTCTGCCGCCTGCCTGCCGTGTGACCTCGGGCGAGCCGCTTCACTTCCCTGGGCCTCGTTCACCTCATCCGTAAAAGGGGAGGTGAGGAGAGGGCGCCCCGGGCGGGACAGGGACCGCGTCCCACCCGATGGACTCGTATCTACCCCAGCGCTGGGTACCGCGCCCGGCCCCCGCCAGGTGCTCAGTCACCATTAACGGCGCTCGTTGGCTCGGTCGCGTTGATTGAGCGCCGTGCCAAGCGCTCGGGAGAGCACCGTATAGCAACAGGCTGCACCCGACGTACCTATCTGTCGCGCATTGGTCTATATCCGCGGCCCGCCTCCCCAACGCGGGCCGGGGACGTTTCCGCCGATCGCCGTATCGTTCCCCCCCCCGGCGCTCGGGACGGAGGTCCGCGCCCAGTAAGGGCTCGCTAAAACCGCCGCGCGGGCCGGCGGGCCGACTGACCGTCCGGCCGGGGGCCTTGGCTCCGGGGAGGCTGGTCTTGCCCAGGCTACCGTTGGGCGTAGTCTCGCAGCTGCTGCTGATGATCTGTAGCTGCTTCTCGGCCCGGTCAGCCCGGTCCAGGAGTTCCTCGATGAACTGCTGCAGCCTCACCTTGGCCTGGGCCTCCCGCGCCGCCGTCTCCTTGAGGAACCGGTCGATCTGCACCACTTCCCTGAGCCGCCGGGACGGGGGAGAGGGCCGGGCTGGGGGCTGGGGCCGGCGCCCCCTCGCCCGCCCCCGCCCCTCACCGCCCGGGGCCCGTCCGGGGTCGGATAAGGGCCTCGGAGAAGCGGCGGGGCGGGTTCTGATCCCGCCCCTCGCCGGCCGGGTGACCTCGCCCCGGTCACTTTCCTTCTCCGGGCCTCGGCTCCCTCGTCCGGGAAACGGGGATCGGGACCGCGAGCCCCACGCGGGACGGGGACCGTGTCCGACCCGGTTACCTCCCGTCTACCCCGGCGCCCGGAGCGGCAGCGCGCGGTAAGCGCGTGACAGACTCCGGGATTAGCGTTGTCGTTACCATCGTCATCCCCCCGCGGTCGCCTCCTCCGGACCCCACCTCTCCTACCCCGACGCCTCCCCCGCCCCCTCTACTCCCGACCGCCGCCCGGGGCGTCCCCCGATGCCGTCCTAGGGCGGAGAGCCCCCGAACCGGCCCACGGCCGTCCGGGTTCGGAGGGACCGGGAGAGGTCATCTGGTCCGTCCCCCTGCCCCCGGGCGGGACGGTCCTTCCCCTCTGGGCCGTAAGCTCCCCCCTGGGCCGTAAGCTCGACCCCGCCCCTTCCGGACCGTAAGCGTCCGTCCCCCGTGTCCCGTCCCGTCCCCTCCCCCCCCAAGACCGTAAGCCCTCCGGGGGCGGGGAGCGCGTCCGGCTCCCCCTCCGGACCGTGAGCCCGTGGCCTGTCCGGCCGGGCTCTCCCGACGGCACTCGGGAAGCGGTCGATGACTCCGGCCGCCCGGCTCGGGCCGCCCCCGGGGCCTCCCGGACGCCCCCCCCCCCCCCCCCCCCCCCCGGGGAGAGAGGCCCGGGGGTCCCGAGGGGCCGGGCGGCGGCGGCGGACTCACTGCTGCTTCCTGCTCAGCTCCTGCTCCTTCTGCACCAGGTCCTGCTTGAGGGAGGCCAGCATCTCCACGCTGACGTCCACCTGGTGGGACAGCTCGGTGGCCCGGTCCTCCAGCTCCTCCTTCTCCCGGCTGAGCCGCAGGCTCTCCTGCTTGGCCTTCTCCAGCTCGGCGCTCTTCCGCTCCAGCTCCGCCTGCAGCCGGCCCACCTGGGCGGCGATCTTCTGCTCCACCTCCTCGGTCAGCTTCTCCAGCCGCCGGTCCACCTCCAGCTTCTCCAGGGCCCGGATCTTCAGCCGGGCCAGGCCCTCCTCGTAGGCCGCGTCCACCGAGGCGGCGGCCGAGGGCGGCGGGGAGGAGGACGGGGCGGGCGGGGCGGAGCCCACGGCCTTGCGGGCGAAGAGCTCGCCCAGGGGGATCTCGATCTCCCGCAGGGCGTAGCGGGCGGGCACCCCGGGGTCCCCCAGCTCCTCGCAGGCGGGCACCAGGTCCCCGGGGAAGCGCGGGGGCGGCTGCTCCTTCCCTCGGAAGGACGTGCTCTCGAAGACGTCCCGCCGGGCGGCGGGGGCCAGCAGGGCCGTGGGGTCCGGGCCCAGGGGGAACACGGCGGCGTTGCAGACGCTGTTGGTCTTGGACAGGATGTAGAGCGTCTCGTACGTGTGGTTGTACTCCAGGTGGGCCCGCAGGGAGGACAGGCTCCGGAAGCGTTTGTTCTCCCCGCAGCGGGGACAGCGGTAGGGGAGGTCCAAGGAGGCCATGGCCCCCCCCGGGCCCGGCCCGCCGCCCCCCCCGGCCCGCCCCCCCCCCCCCCGGCACCAGCCCCGGGCCGACCCGGCCCGTGGCGGCCCCGAGAGGGAGGCGGCCGGGGGCCGCCGGCGGCCGGGGTTCATGGCGGAGGCCCGGCGGAGGGAGGGACGAGGCTCACCGGCGGGCACGGGCCCCGCCCCGGCCCCCCGACCCTGGGGGGCGGCGGGGGCCGCCGAGGAGCATGGGCGGGCCCGGCTGCGGGGGTCCCTGCAAGAGAAGATGTACGTCCGTGACTCGGCCTCCCCGTTCGGAGGCTCCCGCCGCCGCCCCCCCCCCCCCACCGGTTCCGCCGCGCCGTCTCTCTCTCTCCTCCCGTCCCGGACCGCGCGCCCGTCGGCGGGCCGGGCCCGTCTCTCCCCGTGGCGCTTGCCCGGCGCTTAGCACGGGGTCCCGCCGCCACGCTGAGCGCTCGGCAGGTTCGGCCGAGCGAACGGGAAGACGACGGGGTCGGGGCGGCCGCTTCGGCCGCCGTCCCCTTCCTCCCCCTCCCCTCCCCTCCCCTCCCGAGAGCGTGGCCCAGCCGGCGGACGGGGCCCGGGCCCGGGTTCGCATCCCGCCGAGTGACCTCGGGCGAGGCGCTTCGCTTCTCTCAGCGGAGAGAGCCCGGGCTTGGGAGTCGGGGGTCATGGGTTCGAACCCCGGCTCCGCCACTTGGCAGCTGGGTGCCTGCGGGCGAGTCGCTTCACTTCTCTGGGCCTCAGTTGACCTCATCTGGAAAAAGGGGGATGAAGACTGGGAGCCTCAGGTGGGACCACCCGATGACCCTGTATCTGCCCCAGCGTTTAGACCGGCGCTCTGCGCACGGTAAGCGCCGAACGGATACCGACGTTACTATCGTTCTCCGGGCCCCCGTGACCTCATCTGTCCAACGGGGATGAAGGCTGGGAGAGCCACGCGGGACAGGGACTGGGTCCGACCCGACTGGCTCGGCTCTACCCCGGGCGCCTAGTACGGTGCCCGGCGCAGAGTGAGCGCTTGACGAAAACCGTTTTAAACAAAAACCCAACGGAACCGCGTGGCCCGGCAGAAAGAACAGAGCCCCGGGAGTCGAAAGACCCAGCATTCCTTCATTCGGTCGTATTTATTGAGCGCTCGCTGTGCGCGGAGCGGCGTGGCTTGGGACTCAGAGGTCATGGGTTCTAATCCCTGCCTCCGCCGCCTGTCAGCCGTGCGACCCTGGGCAGGTCACTCCACTTGTCTGGGCCTCAGCGACCTCATCCGTAAAACGGGGATGAAGACTGGGAGCCCTACGTGGGACCACCTGATCACCTTGGATCTACCAAAGCGCTTAGAACAGGGCTTGGCACAGAGCAAGCGCTTAACAAATACCGACATTATTATTATTATTATCATCACTAAGCGCTTGGAAAGGACGATTCGGCAACAGAAAGAGACAATCCCCACCCACCGACGGGCTCACGGTCTAGAAGGCGTGGCCTGGCAGTTCAAGCCTGCTGTGTGACCCGGGGCAAGTCGCTACACCTCTCTGTGCCTCAGTTACCTCACCTGGAAGATGGGGATGAAGGCTGGGAGCCCCATGTGAGATACAGACGGTGTCCAACCTGATTAGCCGGGGCTTAGACCGGGGCTTAGCACGGACGGTAATAATAATAATAACGACAATCAAGACCTGGGGTCTGATCCCACTTGCCTGCTGTCCTTCTCTGTGCCTCAGTTCCCCCACCCGCGAAATGGGGATTAAACACCTGTTCTCCTTGAACCTGGGAGCCCCGGGGAGGGGAGAGACTGTCCAACCTGATTGTCTTGTAGTCACCACAGTGCCTTTCGTTGGCCCGCTGTTGGCCGGGGATCGTCTCTCTCTGTCGCCAGCGCTTCGTACGGTGCTCTGCACGCAGTAAGCGCTCAATAAATACCACTGAATGAATGAACGAATGGTCAGAGTTTAACCAGTTCCCCTCGTACTATTATTCTTCTACTCTTTCCCTTCCCATCCGCCTCCTTGTCATTCAGTCGTGCGTTCAGTCGTATTTATCGAGCTAACGGGCTCACGGTCTCTTCACCATCCTCCTCCTCCTCCTCCAGCTAACCCATCCGAGACCAGTGGGCAGCTTTTATTCATTCGTTCGTATTTATTGAGTGCTTTCTGCGTCGAGGGCGCTGTACTAAGCGTTGGCGGGAGGACAAGGTAACGATCGCTGTGTGCTGGCATCGTGGGCCTCCGGAGAGGCTGTCCCGGCCCCCGATAGCTCACGCTCGGCCTGTCTGTCCGCCTGGGAGTCCGTGCGGCCTGATGGTTAGAGCCCGGGCCGGGGAGTCGGGGGACCTGGGTTCTAATCTCGGCTCCGCCCCTCGGCTCCTGTGTGACTCGGGGCCAGGCGCTTGACTTCCCGGGGTCTCCGTTTCCTCGTCGTAAAATCGGGGTCCCGTCCTCCTCCTCTTGACTTAGACCGCGATTTCCACGTGGGGACAGGGACCGTGTCCCAACTGATTATCCGGTATGTGCCCCCGTGCTCGGAGACTGTGAGCCCATCAGTGGGCAGGGAATGTCTCTGTCTGTTGCTGAATTGTACATTCCAAGCGCTCAGTACAGTGCTCCGCACATAGTATGCGCTCAGTAAATACTATTGAATGAATGAATGGTGTTCGACCCATAGTAAGCACTTAACGGGGGCCGGTAAAAAAAAAAAAAAAAAGCAATAGGTGGGTATTTCCAGCAGGAGGTCGGGGAGCGGACGGTGCGGTGAGACGCGGCGTGGTGTAGCGGACGGAGCGTGGGGTCGGGAGTCGGAAGGTCATGGGTTCTAATCCCGGCCAGGTCACTTTCCTTCTCTGTGCCTCAGTTACCTCGACCGTAAAATGGAGATCGAGACCGAGAGCCCCAAGTGGGACAGGGACGGTGTCCGACCCAATCTGTATCCACCCCAATGCTTAGGACACCTAGTAAGCGCTTAACAAACGCCACTGTTATTATTGTTATTACAAATTATCCCCTCTAAGCTGCTCAGTAAGGAAGGCCAGGCCACAAGTCGGTGGTGGATCTGTGGGATTCATTCATTTCAATCATATTTATTCAGCACTCATTGGGTGCGAAGCACTGGACTGAGGGGGATTGGAAATGGACACCTGGGAAACAGCTGCGCATGCCACCGAGGCAGCGGAACCCATGCCAGGTCAGAAACGGGGTTCAGGTGAGGGTCTGCACCGCCTGCTCGGGAGGGTTGGGTGGCCGAGGCTTTGGTTCCGAGAAAGAAACTGCAAAGTTTCCCTCGGCTCCGGAGAAACTAAAGGAAGCTCCTGGAGATCCCAGACCTGTGAATAGGGGACGCGTCCGCCGGCTCTCCCCAGCGTTCCGCACACGGTGAGCACTTGACAAATGATAATGACAACAATAATAATAATAATGATGGATAGGCTCGATTGGTCGGAGGAGCGGCGTAGCCTAGCGGAAAGAGCGCGGTCCTGGGTTCTAACTCCGCCCCCCCCCCCCCCCGTTTGCCGGGTGGACCGTGGGCAGGCCCTTTAACGTCTCTGCACCTCAGCTACCTCATCTGTAAAATGGGGGGATGAAGACTGTGAGCCCCCTGTGGGACCAGGATTGGGTCTGACCTCTTTATCTTGAATCTCCCCCAACGCTCAGTCCGGTGCCTGGTACATAGTATGTACTTGAAAAATACCACAGTTACTATTATTTTTGTTACTAGTAAATGCCATCGATTGATTGACTGGACAAGTAAGCGACTCGAAGAGTTCCAGGGGACCCTAGTTTCATAATTGTAGTGGCATTCATTAAGCGCTTATTATATGTCGAGCACCGTACTAAGCGCCGGAGTCGATACAGGATCAGCAGGTCCCACAGGGGGTTCACCTGCTAAGTAGGAGGGAGGGCGTGAGGGGACCGAGGCCCGGAGAAGCCAAGTGACTTGCCCAAGGTCACCCACCTAAGTGGCGGAGGCAGGATTAGAACCCAGGCCCCCTCACCCCCAGGCCTGTGCTCTTTCTACTACTGCGTCTAACCCAGGCTGTGCCGCTCGTCCGCTTGGGCAAACCCCTTAACGGCTCTGCGCCCCGGTTTCCTCCTCTGTAAAACCGGGACGAAATACCCCGTTCTCCCTCCCTCTCGGACGGCGAGTCCTACGGGGTGTGGAAGCCGACTCCGAACCAGACCGACTCCCATTTTGTTTTCGGTCTCCATTTTGCGGGAATCCACCTAAATGAGGCTTTAGCCAACACCCTTCCCCCGCCACCAATTTCCGTCACGTCGGTCGAGAGAACCAGAGCCGCACTCGATCGGATTCTGTGGTGGTGCGAAAGAACCCACCACGGGCTATCGCTAGCTGCTTCTCCCCCGCTTTCGGGGCTGAGTTTGAGCCCCCTTTGAGGCCAACAGACTCTATCCATCCTCCGCCGCAATAATAAACCCTCCGTGCTGTGCCGCTCTGACTTGATTTTTTTTATTGGACTCGACATTTGGGGGCTTGTCCGGGATCCATGCGAGTTAATAGTAATAATTATGATGATGACGATGACGATGGTACTTGTTAAGCGCGTACTACGGGCCCAGCTCCGTTCTAAACTCTGGGGTGGATCCGAGTTAATCAGGTTAGACACGGTCCCCGTCCCACCCGGGGCCCCCGGTCTCAGTCCCCGTTTTATAGATGCGATAACGGAGGCCCAGACGAGTGGAGTGTCCTGCCCAAGGTCACCCAGCAGACACGGGGCACAGCCGGGATTAGAACCCAGCTCCTTCTGATTCCCAGGCCCGGGATCTATCCACTGAGCGACGCTGTCTCTCCTGCCATGCCGCTTCATGGGAAAGGCCCTCTCCGGAACGGCTGGCCCGAGGACTCGGCACAGCGTAGAGCACCCCCAAGTTAGGGAACCCTTTGAAATCCCTTGGTGGACACTCTCGCCCGTCCACCGTGGATCCCACGCAGCCCAGCGCGGCAAGAAGAGGGGGAACCAAATTCGCTCTGGGGGTGGCGGACCCCATAAGAACTGGGGGATTCGCTATCCGTTCTCTCTCCCACTTAGCCTCTGAGCCCCAGATGGGGCTCCTCTGCATCTACTCTACCCAAGCCGGCATTTAGTACAGTGCCGGACACAGGGCAAGCGCTTAATAAATCCCCCGAGGAAGAGGAGAGGTTGGGGAGGGGGCTCCCGGGAGGGGAAGGAGGAAAGGAGGACTCCAGAAAGCACCCCCCCCCCCCAGCTGGACCTACTGGATCCAGCTCCACCCCCACGGAAGCTGGAATGTGATGATGAATCACTGCCGGAGAGCGGTATTTTGGTCCAGATTTTGCCAGTTTTCCCCCTGGAGAGCCCGAGGCCTGTGCGCTTCCAACGGCAGAGGTGGGAAAATCAGAAGGGAAGAGAGACGCCCGCGGAGAGTGCGAGAGAACAACGGGACAGAGCCGTGGATCTCGGTGTGAGCCCCGCCTGGGACAACCTGATGACCTTGCTTCTGCCCCAGCGCTTAGAACAGTGCTTGGCACGGAATAAGCGCTTAACAAATACCATCGTTATTATTATTACCTAGTGGACGGAGCCCCAGCCGGGAGTCGGAAGGACCTGCGTTCTAATCCCCTCCCTGCCACTTGTCCGCTGTGTGACCTGGGGCAAGTCGCCTCCACTTCTCAGGGCCCCGGTTACTTCACCTGTAAAACGGGGACCGAGACCCACGTGGGACGGGGACAGTGTCCAACCTGATTAGCTTTCATTTTCCCCCGGCGTTTAGTACGGTGCCTGACACAGAATAAGCGCTTAACCAATACCATTTAAATTAAAAAAAAAAAAAAAACCCTCGACAGAGGCAGGAGGGTGGGAAGCGGTCAAGTGCGGCAGGGGAGCTCTCTGTCCCACCTCCTCTAGCCCTGACGTGGAAGATGAGCCAGGCAAAATTTCCCTTCAGAAGAGGGTCATCAATGATATTTATTGAGCGCTTACTGTGTGCAGAGCACTGTGCTAGGTATTTGGGAGAGAACCGTATAACAGAGTTGCTATGCCCACAACGAGCTCCAGCTGTGACTGGGTCCTCGGCAGAGACTGTGAGCCCCAGGTGGGATCTTTTATCTTCTATCTACCCCAGACAGACTCAGTACAATGCTCAGCACATAGTACAGTGCCCTGCACACAGTGAGCGCTCAATAAATACCACTGAAGGAACGAACGCTAAGAGCTTAAGAGATGTCGCCGTTATTAGTGTTGATCCGGTGGTGAACACCACCATAAAGCTGGCTCTCTGCTGAGTGGCAGAGAGTGTCAAGGCCTGGGGCTCTGTCCTATGAGAGATAGAGATTCTGATGCTTAGTACAGTGCCTGGGACATAGTGAGCGCTTCACAGATACTGTAATTATTATGACGATTATAATAATATAATTACATTATGATTATAATTATTATGATTACAGGTATTCTGTACACCTGTCTTTGTGCACACACTCGGTCCCGGAGCAGGCATCCGAGAGGCAATCCGCCGGGACCTGGGTTCCGATCCCGGCCGCCGCTCGTCGGCTGCGTGACCGTGGGCGAGCCACTTGTCTCTCCTGGGCTTCGGTTCCCTCATCTGTAAATGGGGATTGAGATTGGGAGCCCCGTGTGGGACGTGGATTGTGGCCAACCGATTATCTTGTATCTCCCCCAGCGCGTAGTACAGTGCCTGGCACATAGTAAGCGCTTAACAAATACCAGAAAAAAAAAGAGGTAGCGTCAAGTCACGCCCCGGGAATGGAAGGGAAGGTTGAATCGGTCATCTGGCTGCCGGGGTTAGGGGTGGGGGTAGCCAGGGGGCTTCATTCCCTGAGAAAACTGTGCACCCCATGATTCGGCGCGTAGAACGGTGCTTGGCACATAGTAAGTGCTTAACAGATACCATGATTATTATATCAACAGGGTCCTGAGGCTTTTGGGTAGATGCCAGGGAGGCAGCGTGACCTAGCGGCTAGAGCCCGGGCCTGGGAGTTTGAGGAGCTGGGTTCTAAGCCCGGCTCCGCCTATTATCTGCTCTGTGACCTTGGGCAAGTGGTTTCACTTCTCTGGGCCTCCCTTCTCCTGTTCTCCCTCCCGCTTAGACTGCGAGCCCCGTAACGGGACAGGGACTGTCCGGCCTAATTCACGTCTACCTACCTACCCCAGCCCTTAGAACCGTGTCGAACACATAGCGCTTAACAAGTAGCATTAAAAAAAGTGCTCCGTGAGACGAGTGACACCCTGGGCGTCGGTGCTTAACACATAGTAAGTGCTTAACAAATACCATTATTATCATTATTATCTGTCGGACCAAGATCCGGGCAAGGGCCATCAGCGACCACCCAAGTGGGCAGCCGGAAAGCTGACCCGCCCTTCCTTCCCGTCTTCTTCACCTTCCCTGCCTTTTCCCTCCCCTCTCTTCCAGGCTCTTGGATGAAGAGCCCCCCAAACTTGGCCTCCTCTAATTAGTCTTTTCACCAACAGTCCTTCCCCGGAGGCTGAAAGGAACAGAAGCGGGGAGGAGAAAAGCAGGGCGGCCTGGCGGAAAGGGCCCGGGCGTCAGAGGACCCGGGTTCCGACCCCGGCTCCACAATCCATCCGCTCTGTGACCCTGGGCAAGTCGCTTCACTTCTCTGGGCCTCGGTCACCTCATGGGTAAAATGGGGGATCAAGAGTGCGAGCCCCACGTGGGACAGAGACTGTGACTAGCCTATCCAACGTGGCGCCCAGCACAGTGCCCGGCACATAGAAAGTGCCTAACAAATACCATTAAATAGGAAACAAACAATAAAAAAGAGGAGACAGCATGGAGGGGACAGCGGGGACTGGGGAGGCCTCAGGGAAGTGTTTGAGTCCATTGACTCATTCATTCCGTCAAAGCACTGTACTAGGCGCTGGAAAAGCCCTGGAGGAGAATTCGACGCCATCCTCGGCGGAGTCTGTGAATGGGTTGCAGGTGTCTGTTAATTAAGGCTGTTTTTTCCAGATCCTTTTAAGGGTGGGCAGCTGCAAATCCCCTTCTCCTTAATAGCCTTCGGCCTCTTCCTTCCCTGATCCTACAGCCCCACCCACCAGAAATCCAGTCTCTCCACTAGGTTTTCTCCAGTGGGGCAAGTGACACAGCCCCTTTAAAGCCCCAGAGGCTTCTGGCCCTTTCTCTTCTCTCTATAGGGCCCTGTGGCCACTCTGTGCTGTAGGCTGTGGAGAGGAGACAGAGCTTGCACCTCTTGGGGTGTGGTGAGTCGGGCCTGTGACGCCTCCTTGGTTATCTTATCTTTTATGCAGTTGTGATTGCGGATGCTTCTTGATTTGCGGGTGGGTTTGTTTTGAAGGCCCGGGGGATGCTTTTGGCTAATAGAAGGCTGGGCTACTTGATATTGACTATAGGGGTGATAAAGTGGCTTGTGGGAGCAGTCGGTTTTCTATGGGTACAGGGGGGTTTGGTTTACGGGGGGGGGGGGTGCTTAGGGTTGGGATACTTGGTGATTTATTCATTCCACTGAATTGAGTGCTTATTGTGTGCAAAACGGGAAAATACACTGCGGCAACAAAGAGGCACTCCCTGCCCCAAGGAGCTCTCAGGCTAGGGGATTATGGTAATTGAGGGCTGGAGAAACGGGCTGGTCTTGAGGGTGTAAAATTGGAGCGGTGGAGGAGAGGCCCAAGTAGGGGATAGTTGGCTGAATTAATGACCCTGTGGGGGAGGGGGGACAGCGGGTGGGAGTTACATCGTGTTCATCCACACTCGGCCCATACAAAATGCTCCATAAATACGATTGCGTTTGGATGAGTGTAAATATCAATGATTTGGGTTGATGACCTAGGGTGGGGATAACTTAATATCTCCTAGATGAATTTATGCAGGAAGGGGTGGAGAAAGTGGGGGTGGAGAGGAGGACTGCGTTAAGGGTGTGTGGGCTTGGGGGAGGGCGGAGGGGGATTTGGGGAATGTGTTTAATGATATTGACTGGTCCATGCTGCTGATATGATGATGGTATTTAAGTGCTTACTATGTGTGTAGCATTGTGGTAAGGGGTGGGGAAAGTACAAGATGACCAACTTGGCCGCTGACGTATGTGGTTAAGGTTGTTTGCAGCCCAGCCTCTGATTTGGTTCCAATACGTATGCCCAAGAAGGGCAGAGGGGGTCCGGGATTGCACAGATTTTGGTTTTTGCTGGCTGGGAGATGAGGCTGGCATCCAGGAAGGGAAGTGTCTGGTTGGAACAAGAAAATATCTCTGGAGCGGAGGAAGTGGAGGGGTTGTGAAGCAATGAGGGATGCTCTGGATCCAGAGATGGGGGGGGGGGGGGGGGAAGGGATGGGACAAAAAAAATTGGGGTGCATGGGGGTGCATGTTCACTGACTCTGTGTGTGTGTGTGTCTGTCTCTGTCATTGTGTCCTCCTCCTCTTGGTGTTTTGGCCAGCCCCCAGTTACCTAGTATTTATTTTCCCCCCAACCATCAAGTCACCAAGCCCAGTGACTTTCCACCACCTCGACGAGGCTCCCCACACCCGAAATGTGCCCGTGCCCTATCACCCCCAGATAATCCAGCCCTTCCAGGTCTCATCCACTGGACGCCTCCACCCGGCCTTCGGCCATGGATTCAGCGTCGTCCCGAGACCCGCCGATTTGGGGGAGAGGTCGGGGGGATGGTGGTGCCGTCGTGTGCCCCCTCGAGGGCTCTTAAACTGGAAACCCTTTGAGGCGGGATTGTGCCTACCTCAACTGGCCGGCACTTTGGGCTTCCCAACCTCTGTACCCCCAAGATACCAGTCTCCCTCGGACCCCCGTGGAGCTCCATTCCAGCCCCCCAAAAGCCCAGCAATGAATTGGGGTTCAGAAGCCCCACCCGTGTGGAGTTGATTGTAAGCTCACTCTGGGCAGGGAACGCGTCGGTTGTTACAGCGTGCTCTCCCGAACGCTTACTACAGTGCTCTTTGCTGGGTAAGGATGCCTGCCTGACCCAGAAATCCACAAGCAGGGTTGTAGCCGCAGAAGCTGAGTCACCCACAGTGTCCTCTGAGTGCTCAGACACAGAGCAGTGTACTGAACACCGGGGAGACCGAGGTACAAAAACTGCAAGTCTCTCCTTGAGCTGGAAGCCGGCCTGCAGGATATTTCCAGGTGACGTGTCCCCGGACTCCTCATGGCCCCGACTTAAACGGGTGGAATTTATTTCTCTTAAGGTCTGTCTCCCCTTTGAGACTGTAAGCTCCCACCGAGCAGGGAATCGGTCGACGGCTATAACGTGGTCTGCCTACAATAAGTGTTGGATATTATGCTATTTTGTTAATGAGGTTTACATCCCTTTGATTCTATTTATTGTGATTGTTGTCTTTGTCTGTCTGTCTCCCCCGATTAGACTGTGAGCCCGTCATTGGACAGGGATTGTCTCTATCTGTTGCCAAATTGTACATGCTAAGTGCTTAGTACAGTGCTCTGCACATAGTAAGCGCTCAATACTATTGAGTGAAGGAATACGATTAACTGAAAACGGGTATCCTTAGCAACTGAGGCCTCTCAGCCCCTCCTGCTCTTAATACGGTGCTCCGTCACGGCGTTCAATACAGCCCGTTGCCGTCTTACTACCATACTGCCGCCCTTCACTGTGACCGATTTTCCGCTTTTTATCTGCTGGTACTGCCGACTGAAGTTTACCTCGCGTTTAGAGCGCACAACTTCATGTACTGACTCGGTATACGCCCTTCCACCTGTGCGTGACTCAACTCTAATGCCTCGCCGAGGCTGGAAACCGCTCGAACGGGGGCCGTCCGTGCTAAGCCGTGTTGAACTCTCTGAAGCGTTTGTACCATGTTGTTCCAAAGGTGATGCTTCCCCCCTCTAGCCTATAAATTCGTCGTGAACAGGGAATACGTCCGCTATGCCGTTCTATTTTACTCTCCCCGGGGCTTAGTACGGTGCTTTGCACGCGTGATGAGCTCTGATACGATTGACTGACGGCCTGAATTAGATTGTAAGCTCCCAGTGGGTAGGGGCTATGTTGCCTACAACCAGCTTGCCAAAGAGGGTGCATGATGGGGTCTTCCCTCAAGTAGGATGAAAGTGGGCAGAGGCCCTAATCTGGCTCTCTTTTGGGGGGGAGGGTGAGGAGGGACAGGGGTGCAGGACCAGACTGGCCCAAGGTAAGCGGTGAGGGCCTGGGCTGCAAGAGGAGAAAAAGTAGAAGCCCAGCTTCTTTCTGCCCCCTGGAGAAGTCTCCCAGACAGTTCTGCTCAGAGGTAAGACCGTGGGGAATTGGGCATGGGAGGGGGATTTGGGAAGGGGACAGGGAGGGGCTAAGATTTTTGTCTGGGGGGGGGCCCACAGTGCCTGGGGTGCCCTGCTTTGTGGGGACAAAGCCAGCCAGGGCCTCCCCTGCAGGTTGTGTGAATGGCAGCTGCTCTCTCCTGTCTCTCTCGGAGAGGTCTCCTCTCTCTCCTGGTGTGAGTGAGCCTGCAGGGGACACTCGAGCTGCGGGCTGGGGGCACGGATGGGGCTGGGCCCAGGAGGCGGCACCTCCTGCCGAGCAGGGGGAGCAGAGCGAGGTTGGCCCGAGATCTGATTTGGTGTATCCTTAGGGCCAAGGAAGGAGCCTGAGCCCCAGATGCAGCGCGGGAGACCCGGCCCCTTGGTCCACCCCTGCCTTCTCGAGGACATCTTGGTGCGGACAGGTGCGTGAGGGCCGTGCCCTAAGCCTGGGGCTGTTTGGGCTGGGGCAAGTGGGAGGAATGAGGAATCTGGTATTGATCAGGTATTTAGGGTTAGAGCACTGTAGTGAGCAGTTGACAGAGTAGAGCGGAGGGATCCTTTTCCCCTACTCCACGTACACACAGTTCACCGGATCCGCACACGTGACGACGAGCAGTGACCGAGTCCCACGAGTGATCCCTGACCAGGTTCCTACCCAGGGTATAACTTCCTGCTCCGTGGCCGGACAGGGATCCCCGTTGGAGACCCATCCAAGCCCTTCCTCCCCCGTCAAGGGTGTAGGGCTGGCATTCTCCCCGTGGGCGGGTTGGGGCACACCTCATCAGTCAGCCAACTGTCACATCCATCCCCAGGAAGCCCCCGCACAGCCCCGAACCGGACCACCTGGCCCCGTGGATGGTGGAGGACTGACCAGGCACTCGGGGAACGCCGCAGATGCTGGGGCGGCCCCGCCGCGAGGGACCTGGCTGGCACCGGGCTGCTGCCCTCTGGCCACCCCCCAGCCCACAGCTGTATCCCCTCCCTCTCGACCGTGCCATTTCCTTTGGAGGTCAAGGGTCAAACAACGCATCAGGGGTGCCGAACCAGTTCCTTGCCACTCCAGGAGGGGATGGAGGTGTGAGTGTGTGTGTGTGTGTGTGTCATGTGTGAGAGCGAGGGCAGGGACCAGGGCAGGGCGAGAGGGGCCGCCCCTCTTGGGACGGGTAGAGAGTTCTGGAAACGGGGGTCTAGAGCTGTGGCCAGGTCCTCCCTAGACCTAAGAGGGTGTGAAGTCGCCCTGGGGCCCTTAATTCTTTAGACAGTGCGACTTCCTCCCGCCCTGGGTCGTTGGCAGTTACCTGCCCAGCTCTGGCTTCAAGAGTACAGACTCCCTCTCCCGCCCGAGGGAGATGCCCCTGGGGGAGCGGGGTACAGGGACAGGAGTAGGGGGGGTGTGCCTGTCTATGTGGATGCGTGCGTGACTTCCCTATGCCCTCCATCTCTTCTGGACGAGCAGAATGAGGGGTGGGGAGGATTAGCGGCAAATCCTCGAGTGGGAAGATGCAACGTGGTATATTTCCCTCACCTATCAAAAGAAATGGCACGGTCTGGGCCCCCTCCTCTCTGTCCCCTCACCTGCCTGGGCTCTGTAAGGCCAAACACATCTGTATGGAATAAAATGTATACGTTCTTCATCACTCCTGAGTCTCCTTGAGCCCCTGGCAGCCGGCTCTGGCCCACAGGACGGATGCCACTGGCTTCTACCTTTTGTAGATTGGCAACCTAGCATCTTCCCTCCTCCCTCCCAGCCCCCAGGTCTCATTCCTTCATTCTTCCCCCAGCCAGGGTAAGGGGGCTGGCGTCTTGAGAGTTCAGGGGGGTGAGGACAAGCTCTTTTTCTCCTTCCTTCTCCCCTTACCCGGCCTGAGGGGCTCTAGAGGAAGGGCCCAGAGTAGTGTGGTTCCCATGGGGCGAGAGCGCTTCACATTCCTCTCTGCCCCTATGAAATGGGCTAGGCTGGAAGGCGGGACCCTCTAGGACCAAGAGACAGGGAGGGGGCAGCCCGGGTTGAGAACGGGCAGTGGCTCAGAGTGGAGGTTGCTCCAGGTTCCGCTAGCCAGTGAATCAATCAGTCCTATTGAATAATTAGGGTATTAAGTGCTTACTCTGTGCCAGGCACTGTTCTGAGCACTGGGGTAGATACAAGATAATCAGGTTGGACTCGGTCCCTATCCCACACTTCCAGATGAGGGAACTGAGGCCCAGAGAAGTGAAGCGACTTGCTCAAGGTCACACAGCAGACAAGGGGCAGAGCTGGGATTAGAACCCATGACCTTCTGACTCCCAGGTCCGGGCTCCATCCACGAGGCCCTGCTCTGTGACCTTAAGGGTGTCCCTCAAGCTCTCTGCATTCCCCTCCCCCTTTTCTAATAATGATCACAAATAATTATGGAATGAAGTGCTTAGTAAGGGTCAGGATTTCAATTATATATACTCAAGTCCCGTCCCCGTCCCCCCCCCCCCCCCCGGCCCTGCTCTAGTCTGTAACCTCCTTGTGGGTAGGGAATGTGTCTACTTATTCTGTTGTAATAGTGACAATAATAAGTGTGGCATTAAAATGCCCACTATATGCCAAGCACAGTACTAAGCACTGGGGAGATTGAAGTTGATTAGGTCAGACTCAGTCCCTGTCCCACCTGGAATGCACCATAAAACTCTCGCCCGCTTCCTAACATCCATCTTCCACAGTTTACACTCCAGTGGCTTCTTCCCCACTGCTTTAAAACATGCCCATGTCCCCCCATCCTAAAAAGCTCTCCCTGGACCCCCAAAGTTCCCTCCACCTTTCGCCCCATCTTCCTCTTACCATTCGTCTCCAGACTCTTTGAGTGAGTCGCCTGTATCCGTTGCCTCAAGTTCTTCCTGCATTCTCTCCTGGACCCCCTCCGATCTGGCTTCCGTCCCCTTCACTCCACAGAAACACCCTCTCAAAGGTCCCCGACCATCTCCTTCTTGCCAAATCCACCAGCCTCTACTCCATCCTGGTCCTTCTCGACCTCTCAGCTGCCTTGGACGCTATGGACCACCCCCTTCTCCTGGAAACGCTATCCAACCTGGGCTTCGGTGACCCCGTTCTCTCCCGGCTCTCCTCTTAGCTCCGCACAGAGATGGTTGTAGAAGCCGCGGGAGCGAATGAGTTCTCCAAGGGAGCGGGTGTAGATAGAGAACAGAAGGGGACCCAGAACTGAATCTCGAGGAACTCCCACAGTTGGTGGGAGGCAGGGGAGGAGCCCGTGAAAGAGACCGACAGTCGACAGCCAGAGCGGTACCTAAATCTACACCTCCAGCCCTGATAGAGATCTCTCTCTCTTTCTCCCCGCCTCCCCTCAATATCTCCTCCTGCCTTCAACACCTCCCTCCTTGGATGTCCTCCCGTCACCTCAAACTTCACATGTCCACAACAGAGCTCCTTGTCTTCCCACCCAAATCCCGTCCTCCCCGACTCTTCCACCGCCTTAGACGGCACTTCCGCCCTTTCCGTCTCACAAGCCCGTGAACTTGGTGTTTGTCCTTGATTCCTCTCTTTCAACCCACATCTTCACTCGGTCACCAAATCTCGTCGGTCCCACCTTCGCAACATCGCTAAAATCCCCCCTTTCCTCTCCATCCAAACAGCCACCACATTAATCGCTCATGCCTCCTGGATGACTCCATCGGCCTCCTGGATGACCTCCCGGCCTCCTGCCTCTTCCCACTCCAGTCCCTATTTGACTCTGCTGTCCGGATCATTTTTCTCCAGAAACATTCAGGACGTGTCACCGCCCCCCATTAAAAAAACTCCAGTCTTACCCATCCACCGTGGCATCAAACAACTTCTCAGCATTGGTTTTAAAGCTCTCCATCCCCTTGCCCCCTCCTACCGCACCTCCCTTTTCTCCCTCTACAAGCCAGCCCGCACGCTTCTCTCGTCTTCTCGCCACCGACCGTAGCCCACGTCCGGCCTCTGGCCTGGTACGCCCTTTCTCCCTCCTCGAATGTGACCAACAGTGACTCTTCCCCCTCCTTCAAATCCTTATCCAAGGCCCATCTCCTCCAAGAGGCCTTCCCAGACTAAGCCCCGCTTTTCCTCATCTCCCCCTCCCTTCTGCGTCACCCTGACTTGCTCCCTTTGCTCTTCCCCCCCACCCTGGCCCCACAAAACTTGTGTCCGTATCCGAAATTTTATTTGTGTTGATATGTCTCGCCACAACTTTAGATTGTAAGGTCACTGTAGGCAGGGAATGTCACTTTGTTGTTTTACTGTAGCTTCCCAAGTGCTTAGAAAAGTCCTGTACACACAGTAAGCACTCAAATATGTTTGAGGGAACAAACTCACAGTAATAATAATCATGATGGCATTTAAGCACTGGCTATGTGCCCAGCACTGTTCTAAGCACTGGGATAGATACAAGGTAATGAGGTTGTCCCGCGTGGGGCTCACAGTCTTAATGCCCATTTTACAGATGAGGTTTCTGAGGCCCAGAGAGGTCAAGTGACTTGCCCAAAGTCACACAGCTGATCAGTGCCGGAGCTGGGATTTGAACCCATGACCTCTGACTCCCAAGCCCGGGCTCTTTCCACTATGCCATGCTGCTTCTCTGTAAGAATGAGGGGCAACAGGCATTGAATCCCCATTTTCTTCTTCTTCTTTAATAATAAGAATGAAGAACGGTGCCATTTAAGAGCTTACAATCTGGCAGGCACCATCTGAAGACCAGGGGTGGATACAAGCAAATAATAGAGTTGGTCACAGTCCCTGCCCCATGTGGGGCTCAGATTTTACAGACTTTCCCCATTTTACAGATGAGGAAACCAAAGTGCACAGAGAAGTCAAGTGACCTGGCCAAGATCACACAGCAGGCAGAGGACAGAGGGGGAATTAGAACCCAGGTCCTCTGATGGGCGGGCCCTGGCTCTTTCCACTAGGCCACACTGCTTCTCAGCCTTGTCCTTTAATTCCTCCTGCCCCGCCATCCATCAATGACCAACCTTCAGGCCAAACAGAGAAGCGGCGTGACCCAGGGGAAAGAGGCGGGGTCTGGGGGTCAGAAGGCCTGGGTTCTAATTGTGGCGGTGCGACCTTGATCGACTAACTTCTCCTTGCCTCAAATTCCTCAACTGTAAAAGGGGGACTCAATCTTATTTCCTCCGACTTGGAGCGTGAGCCCCCCGTGGGACAGGGACTGTGACCAACATAACACTTGCGTCTCCCCGAGTGCTTACGACAGTGTGTGGACATGGTCCAGGCTTAGCAAATATCATCGTACGTTCCAAGCGCTTAGTACAGTGCTCTGCTCAATAAATACTATTGAACGAATGGGAAAAAAAACAAACTAACCTTGTGATAACAATTCAGTTTTAGTGTCCTCTCGGGGGCCCGAAGGTTAAAGAGGGGGCAGTGAAATCGATACACAGAGCCGCTCGGCGGGGTACACGTCTGATTCCGGGACGTGGACGGGGAGCCGTTAGCTTACGGGAAGAGCGGCCCGGACGTCGTCCGGCACCAGAGGCTCCCTTGGGCCGCTGACCCAGCCTTGGGGGGTGGAGCCGAGACCAGAGGGGACATCAGGGGAGGGTGGAGGGTCTCAGACTGGGGGAGGATCTCCTTTGCTCCAAGCCAAGACTGTCCTGCAGCCGTCGGTGCCCGCTAATCAGTCCATCGGTGGTATTTACCGAGCGCTTCCAGGGTGCGGGGCACCGTACTCAGCGTCTGCCAGAGCACAGTCCGAGTTGGCGTGTTCCTTGCCCACAGAGGCTAATCAATTCCCTATCTTGAGCAGCCAATCAGTGTCCTCATCAAATCTCTCTGGAGACTTAGTTGTGTGCAGGGAATGTGTCTTGATATATATATATATATATATATATATTTTAAATTTAGCCCTTACTATGCACGAGGCACTGTGCTAAGCACTGGGGTGGATATAAGCAAATGGAGTTGGACACGGTCCCCGTCCCACATGGGGCTCACAGCCTCAGTCCCCATTTTGTAGACGAGGTTACTGAGGCCCAGAGAAGTGACTTGCCTGGGGTCACACAACAAAGGCCGGAGCTAGGATGGGAACCAATGACCTTCTTCTGGCTCCCGAGTGTTTAGTACAGTGCTCTGCGTGCAGGAAATTATCAATAAATGAGACGGGATGAATCTGGGATCCCTGCCTCAGTCTTCTCCACGCTTGAAAGCGTGGCCTAGCGGCTAGGGCCTGGAGTCGGGAGGTCATGGGTTCTAATCCCGGCTCCGCCACTCGTCTGCTGTGGGACCTGGGGCAAGTCATTTTCCTTCTCTGGGCCCCAGTTCGCTCATCTGTAAAATGGGGCGCTAGGTCTCCACGCCCACGTGGGACAGGGCCTGTGGCCAACCCGATCTGCTCGTATCCACCCCCAGCGCTTAGTACGGCGTCCGGCACATAGAATTTAAATAGCATTATTATTTTTTAATAAACACCCCCATCTCCTCCAACCTTGGACTCTGGGGAGGAGGGAGGGGGCTCTCTCTACAAATGGGGAGATGAATGGGAATAGGGGATAAGACTGAAAAGCAGCGTGGCCCAGTGGAAGAGATCGGGGGCCCGAGAGTCAGAGGACCTGGGTTCTAATCCCCCCTCCACCGCTGGTCCGCTGTGTGACCTTGGGCGGGTCGCTTTTCTTCTGCGTACCTCGGTGGCCTCCCCTGCAAAATGAGTCAGTAGCCCTTCTCCCTCTTCCTTAGACTGTGAACCCTGGGTGGGACCCAATTAGTACCTGGAGCAGGGCTTAGCACATAGTAAGCATTTAACAAATCCCACAAGGTTTATGATGATAATGACTGTCGACTCCGGGACGGGGTTGGGGGGAGACCAGACCTTAATTCTATTCCTAAAGGTAATCTTTATTAATTATTAATAATCTTCTAGACTAGCCAGGGAACATATCTACCGACTCTGTTATACTGGATTCTCCCAGGCACACTGCTCTGCACAGTAAGTGCTCTATAAGAATAATTGCAGTATTTATGTGCTTACTGTGCGTCATTCATTCAGTTGTATTTCATGAACACTTAGTGTGTGCCCAGCACTGTATTAAACGCTGGGAAAGTACACTTCGGCAACAAAGAGGGACAATCCCTGCCCACACGGGGCTTACGGTCTAGAAGGGGGGAGACAGGCATCAAAACAAGTAAACGGGCATCAATATCAACAAATAGAATGATAAATACACATTATATATATATATATATATATACACAGATATAGAAAAGTCCTGTGGGGAGGGGAAGGGGGAAGAGCAGAGGGCGGGAGAAGGGGGAATGGGGAGGAGGAGCAGAGGAAAAGGGAAGGCTCAGTCCGGGAAGGCCTCCCGGAGGAGGTGAGCTCTCCGTAGGGCTTTGAAGAGGGGAAGAGGGTTAATTTAGGGGTTGTGAGGAGGGAGGGCATCCCGGGCCAGAGGTAGGACGTGGGCCAGGGATCGGCGGGACGGGCGAGAACGAGGCGCAGCGAGGAGGCGTCAAGCCCTGTCCTGAGCGCTGGGGGTAGATACAAGTTAATCGGGTTGGACGCAGTCCCCGTTCCACGTGAGATGAGGGAACTGAGGCAGAGAGAAGTGAAGAGGCTTCCCCCAAGGCCCCGCAGCGGGCCAGTGGCGGAGCCGGGATCGGAACCCACGACCTTCTGACTCCCAGGCCCCGGGCTCTATCCGCTCTGCCACTCTGCTGCTCCTCAATAAATAAATGATCGGTGGCTCATGACACCTTATCCGATCTGGCTACGCCAGGAAGTTTGATTTGGTGGCAGAAGCTCCGCGTGCTATGACCTTGAGCAGATTTGTGGTCGTCGGTGAAATGGGAAGAGGGGTCTAAAAATGAGAATAATAATTACGGTACTTGCTAAGCGCTCACTACGTGCTAAATACCATGCTAAGCGCCTCCACGGTAATCGGGTTGGACCCAGTCCCTGTCCCCCGTGGGGCTCACGCTCTTCATCCCCATTTGGCGGGCGAGGGAACGGAGGCCCGGAGGAGCGAAGTGACTTGCCCGAGGTCACGCAGCAGACACGTGGCGGAGCCGGTTCGAACCCGGGACCTCCTGACTCCCGGGCCCGGGCTCTGCCCGCTAGGCCACGCCGCTTCCTGTCCCGATCGTCCGTCTGTCGGGGCGGGGGCCGTGTGGGAGCCTGTCCTCAAAACCCTGCCGGAGGGGAGGTGGCAAAAATAATAATCGTAAAAATCGTTGTACCCCTTAGGCGCCTACTAGGTGCCGGGCACCGTAGTAAGCGCCGGGGTGGATACGAGCAAATGGGGCCGGGCCCGGTCCTTGTCCCACGCGGGGCTGACGGTCGAAGGAGCTGTGTGACTTTGGGCAAGTCTTCATCTGGAAGATGAGGATGAAGACTGTGAGCCCCACGTGGGACAACCTCATTACCTTGTGTCTACCCCAGCGCTTACAACAGTGCGTGGTACATAGCTAGCGCTTCAGAAATGCGATAATCGTTAAGTCACTTCACTTCTCTGGGCCTCAGTTCCCTCTTCTGTCAAATGGGGATGAAGACTGTGAGCCCCACGTAGGTCAACCTGATTATCTTGTATCTACCCCAGCGCTTAGAACAATGCGTGACCCGTCGTAAGCGCTTAACAAATACCATTATTATTATTATTATTAATAATATTGTCCCAGCGCTTAGAACAGTGCTTGGCCCATAGTAAACGCTTAAATGCCATCATCATCATTATTATTATCAACTTTTCTGGGTTACCTCATCTGTAAAATGGGGATTAAGACTGTGAGTCCCACTTGAGACCACCTGATTACCTTGTACTTACACCAGTGCTTTGAACAGTGCTTGGCACATAGTAAGCGCTTAACAAATACCATCATTATTATTATTATTATCTTTCCTGGGCCTCAGTGACCTCATCTTTAAAATGGGGATTAAGACTGTGAGCCCCACTTGAGACCACTTGATTACCTTGCATGTCCCCCCACCCCCACCAGTGCTTAGAAGAGTGCTTGACACATAGTAAGTGCTTAGCCAATATTTATTATTATTATTATTATTATTATTATTATTATCTTCTCTGGGCCTCAGTGACCTCATCTGTAAAATGGGGATTGAGACCGGGCGGCCCATGTGGGACAACCCGATGACCTTGGATCTACGTCAACGCTCAGTACAGTGCTTGGCACATATTAAATGCTTAACAAATATTATTATTATTAAAAGTTCTGTCTTCTCCACCCACGACTGATGGCTCCTGCTTGTCAGGGGGTGGGGGTACCTTGATTCTGGGTATAGGAGCCCCTCATCCAAGGTTTCCCGGAGCCCTGGTCTGTTAAGCGGACAGAGCGCCGGCCTGGGGGTCGGAAGGACCTGGGTTCTAATCCCCGCTCCGTCACATGCTTCCCGTGTGACCTTGGACAAGTCACTTCACTTCTCCGGGCCCCGGTTAAGTCCTCTGGAAAATGGGCATTAGGAGTGTGAGGCCCATCCGGGACAGGGACTGTGTCCAACCTGATGACCTTGTATCTACCCTAGCGCTTAGTACAGCGCTTGGCACATAGTAAGCGCTTACCAAGTACCACAATTATTATTATCATCATCTACCCCATCGCTTAGAACAAGTTCCATCATTATTATTTACATGTCTAGCATAAACCCGCCTGGCATCTCAGGCATCCCCCTGCGTCTGGGTCAGTTGGCAAAATCCACCCCGGATAATAACAGTAATAATAAATAATGGTGATGATGATGGTGTTTGTTAAGCCCTTACTATGTGCCAAGCACTGATCTAAGCTCTGGGGGAGATACAAGGTCATCAGGCTGTCCCACGTGGGGCTCCCAGTCTTCATCCCCATTTTACAGATGAGGGAACCGGGGTCCAGAGAAGTGAAGTGACTTCCCCAAGGTCACAGAGCCGACAAGTAGCAGAGTGGGGATTAGAACCCATGTCTTCTGACTCCCAGGCCCGGGCTCTTTCCACTCAGCCCCGCTGCTTCCCCGTGGTACTCGTTAAGCGCTTATTATGTGCCAAGCGCTGTTCTAAACGTCGGGGTGGATACAAGGTGCTCAGGTTGGACACGGTCCCTGCCCTCCGCTTGGGCCTCACGCGCCTCGTGCCCGTTTTCCAGATGAGCCGACCGAGGCCCAGAGAAGCGACTTGCCCCAGGGCCCCCAGCAGACAGGTGGCGGAGCCGGGATCAGAACCCAGGTCCTTCTGACTCCCAGATACCCTGAAGGGCTGAATCCAGTGCTTTGCACACAGTAAGCGCTCGATAACTACGAGTGAATGAATGAATGATGTGTGTGTGCACTTGTGCGTTGGCGGGGGGGGGGGGGAGGTGTGTGTCTACCTTCCAGGGCCACTAGGGAAGAGGTTTCTAGTCCATTGGGGGTACACCCACATATACACACCCACCCACACCCACATATACCCACACATACATTCATTCATTCATTCATTCAATAGTATTTATTGAGCGCCTACTATGTGCAGAGCTTGGCACGTACAATTCGGCAACACATAGAGACCATCCCTGCCCACTGTCAGGCTTCCAGTCTAATCGGGGGAGACAGACAAAAACAAGACAACTGAATCACGATAAATAGCACATATAACAATAATAATAATGTTGGTATTTGTTAAGCGCTTACTATGTGCAGAGCACCGTTCTAAGCGCTGGGGTAGACACGGGGGAATCAGGTTGTCCCACGTGGGGCTCACGGTCTTCATCCCCATTTTGCAGAGGAGGAAACTGAGGCCCAGAGAAGTGAAGTGACTTGCCCACAGTCACACAGCTGACAAGTGGCAGAGCTGGGATACCCATACATACAGACGTATGCACACACATAAGCACACATACACACTCATACATTCACACACACAAACCCATTCACACACATATCCCCCCCCCCCCCACAAACCCACATATACACACATATACCCACCCATACATACACACACATACACACACACATATCCACACATACATTCACACACATACATACACACACGTACACCCACACATACACCCACACATACACAGGTATACCTACATATACCCACACCTCCCCACGTATACCCACATCTACCCCCACATACACGTGTCTACCTACATATACCCCCACCTATACACGTACACCCACATATACCCACACCTCCCCACGTATACCCACATCTACACGCACATACACACGTATACCTACGTATACCCCCACCTATACCCCCACCTACACACGTACACCCACATATACCCACACCTCCCCACGTATACCCACATATACTCACACATCCACACGTAGGCCCACATAGACACGTATGCCCACACGTAGACACGTCCGTACACATGCACAGACGGACACAGACAGCCATGCCCACACGTGTCCCTCGCTCCCTCCACCTCTCCGTCCACCCCGGGCCTCCCCGTCCCCCGGCGGGGCCCCCAACGAAGGCCGGGGCCGGGGAGGACGGGTTGGGGGGCGCGGGCCCGGGCCTGGCAGCTGGCAGACGGAGGCCCCGCTTGCCCACCGGGGCCTGCTCCTGCCAGGCCCACCCGCCCAGGGGGACACGAAGCGGACGGGGGAATGAATCTGGGGGGCCACTTGCCGGGGGGCCTCAGTGACCCCTTTTCCTGCCCCCCCAGTCCCCGCAGCCCCCCCATCTTTCCCTTTTTTTTTTCCTTACCTGCTGTGGATGCCGCTTCTCCAAGAGGGGGTCCTGGGGATCAGGGGGGCTGGGGGGGGTCCCCCAGATCCCCTCCCCCCTGCTCCCAGCCGCAGCGTCAGGCCTGGATGGTGGGTTTGGGGGGAGGAGGGGGACAGCGGGGAGGCCTAGACAGTGGGGAGGAGGAGTCTAGGGGTGCTCAGTCCACTCCCCCCCACCCATCCTCTCCCAGCCCCTCCCCTCCAAAGCATCATCTGACAGGCGACCCCTCCCCGGCTCCTTGCCCACCGTGGTGGCCAAGATGGGCGGGATGGGGGTGATGGGGGGTGGGAGGGGGGCTGCAGGGTGCTGTCCAGAGGGGAGGGGGCTGCCAGTGCTGGCTGTCCCGCCCTGGCTCCTCCTCCTCCTCCTCCTCCTCCCAAGCCCCCTCCCCAGACCCCAGGCCGCCTTAGGGACCGTCCTCAAACTCCCAGCCCCTGCCTCCGTTTACCTCCCCCCCCCCCACTTCAGGACCCCCTCCCTTTGAATCCGCCCCCTCCCCACCTTTTCCTCCTCTCTTATGCTCTGGCAAAGGGGGAGGTCCCTTCGGGAGGGGTCCCGGGGAGACCGGACGCTCTGGGGTCCCGATGGGAAACCCCACCCGGTCCCCTGCGGGTGGCATTGTCCCCTCCCCGACCGCTCGGCGCAGGGCTTGGCACCCAGGGCCGCCCCTCCTTGAGCCCGACTGTGCGCGGAGCACTGTGCTAGAGGCTTGCCGGGTTGGATCCCCGCGGGGTCCCTGTCCAGCATCAAAGTGGGGAGGGGGAGAGTGACCTTCGGTGACCCCTGGGCAGCCTCCTCCAAAACGGTCAGGCCGCAGGGGGGTCCTGCGGGGAAACTGAGGCCCCAGCCCGGGGTGGGGGAGCCTAATAGCCTAATACTACTAATTATCAGAATAAGGATGGTACCTGCGAAGGGCCTAGGAGTCGTTCATTCACTCGGTAGTCTTTATCGAGCGCTTACTAGGTGCAGAGCACTGTGCTAAGCGCTTAGGAATGGACAGTTCGGATGGGACAGGCCCTGAGGATGCTGAGGATAATTTCCCAAATGCGATTATCACTATCATTAGCCTATCGTAGGTGAGCAGACCCAAAGGGGGTGGGGGGGAGATGTCATCAGAACGGTGATGTCGACAGAATAATAATCGTGACGATTGGATTTGCTCACAGTTGGGGTAGATGGAATAATAATGATAAAGGGATCTGTTCAAAATCGGGGGAGATAGAATAATAATGATAATGATGATTGGATTGGTTCAGAGCTGGGGTAGATGGAATATTATAACGATCGGATCTGTTCAGAGTTGGGGTAGACGGAATCATTATGATAATGATGAGTGGATAGAATAATAATAATGATGGATGATTGGATAGACTGATGATAACGACTGGATCTGTTGAAAGTTGGGGTAGATAGAATAAGAATCACGATTGGATCTGTTCAAAGTTGGGGTAGGCGAAGTGATAACGGTTGGACTTTGTTTCAAGTTGGGGTAGATGGAATAATGAGGATTGGCTCTGTTCAAAGTTGGGGTAGACGGAATGATAATGACGATTGGATCTGTCCAAGGTCGGGGTAGATGGAATAATAATAACGATTGGATCCGTTCAAAGTTGGGGTAGATTGACTAATAACGATTGGATCTGTTTCAAGTTGGGATAGATGGAATAGTAATAACGATTGGATCTGTTCAAAGTTGGGGTAGATGGAATGATGACAACGATTGGATTCGTTCAAAGTCGGGTAGATGTAATTAATAATTGGATTTGTTCAAAGTCGAGGTAGATGTCATTAGAATAATTATAATAATAAGGATGGTACCTTTTAAGGGCCTAGGATGGGACAGGCAGTTGGGGGTGGGGTGGGGTGGGTGGGGTGTGTGTGTGTGTGATAAATGATCAGCATCGTCACCATATTTGGATTTTTTTCAAAGTTGGGGTGTAGGTAGCGTGATGGTAACCATGATGATTTCCCAAATACAATTATCACTGTCATTAAGCGTGGCTCAGTGGAAGGAGCATGGGCTTTGGAGTCAGGGCTCATGAGTTCGAATCCCAGCTCTGCCACTTGTCGGCTGTGTGACTGTGGGCAAGTCACTTAACTTCTCTGTGCCTCAGTTCCCTCATCTGTAAAATGGGGATTAAGACTGTGAGCCCCACGTGGGACAACCTGATTCCCCTATGTCTACCCCAGCGCTTAGAACAGTGGTCGGCACATAGTAAGCGCTTAACAAATACCAACATTTTTTTTTTTTAAATTCTATCTACCCCAACTTTGAACAAATCCAAAAGGTGGGGGTAAGATGTCATCAGAATGACGATGATGATCGCATTTGTTCAAAGTTGGAGTAGATGGAATCATCATGATGATGACTGGATTTGTTCAAAGTTGGGGTAGATGGAATAATAGTAATGATAATTGCATTGGTTTAAAGTTGGGGTAGGTGGAATGATGATAATGGTAATTGGATTTGTTCAAAGTTGGAGTAGATAATTGGATTGGTAAAGGTTGGGGTAGATATAATGATGACAACTGTATTTGTTAAAAGTTGGGGTAGATTTAGTGGTAATGATAATTGGGTTTGTTAAAAGTTTGGGTAGATAAAACGATTGGATTTGTTAAAAGTTGGGGTAGATGGAATAATAATAATTGGATTTGTTAAAAGTTGGGGGAGGTATAATAATAATAATAATTGGCTTTGTTAGTTGGGGTAGAGTGAATAATTAATTGGATTTTTTAAAAGTTGGGGTAGACGTAATAATCATGATACTTGGATTTGGGAATAGTTGGGGTAGATAGAATAATTAATTGGATTTTTTTAAAAGTCGGGGTAGATGGAATAATAATCATGATAATTGGATTTGTGAAAAGTTGGGGTAGATGGAATAATAATAATGATTGGATTTGTTAAAAGTTGGGGTAGATGTAATCTTAATCATGATGATTGGATGTGTTAAAAGGTGGGGTAGATAGAATAATAATGATACTTGGATTTGTCCAAAGTTGTGGTAGATGGAAAAATGAAAATTGGTTTTGCCAAAAGCTGGGGTAGATAGAATAATCATTGGATTTGTTAAAAGTTGGGGTAAATGTAATAATAATAATTGGATTTGTTAAAAGTCTGGATTTGTTAAAAGTTAAAGCACTGATCTAAGCACTAGGGTAGATAATAATAATTATAACTGTGGTATTTAAGGGTTTACTATGGGCCAAACACTGTTCTAAGCACTGGGTTAAATAATAATAATAATAATTGTATTCAATTGCTTACTATGGGGCAAGCATTATTCTAAGCACTGGGGTACATAATAATAATTGTGATATTTGTTAAGTGCTTAGTATGGGCCTGCACTGGTCAAAGTGGTGGGGTAGATAATAATAATAATGATAATGATGATAATAATAGTGGTATTTAAGTGCTTACTACGCACCAAGCATTCAAAGCAGAAGCGTAGATGATTATAATAATAAAAAATTGGATATTTGTTAATCGCTTACTATGCCCCAAGCACTGTTCTAAGCTCTGGGATAGATAATAAGAAGAATTATTGTGGCATTTGTTAAACATTTACTATGGGCCAAGCGTTGCTCTAAGCTCTGGGGTAGATAATAATGATTGCGGTATTTGTTAAGCATTTACTCTGTGCCAAGAATTGTTGTAAGCACTGGGGTAGATAACAATAATAATAATAGTTGTATTTGTTAAGCACTTATTATGGGCCAAGCACTGTTCTAAGCTCTGGGGTAGATAATAATAATGATAATAATAATGGTATTTAAGGACTTATTATGGGCCAAGCACTATTCTAAGCTCTGGAGCAGATAATAATAATGATAATAACGATTGTATTTGTTAAACACTTTACTATGGGCCAAGCATTGTTATAAGCACTGGGGTAGATAATAATAATTATAATAAGAATTGTGGTATTTGTTAAGGACTTACTATGGGCCAAGCATTGTTAGAAGCTCTGGGGCAGATAATAATAACTGTGGTATTTGTTAAGCACTTACTATGTGCCAAGCATTGTTGTAAACACTGGGGTAAATAATAATAATAACAATTATATTTGTTAAGGGCTTACTATGGGTCAAGCACTGTTCTAAGCACTCGGATAGATAATAATAGTATTTGTTAAGCGCTTATTATGGGCCAAACACTGTTCTAAGCACTGGGGCAGATAAGAATAATAATAATAATAATTGTGGTATTTGTTAAGCACTTACTGTGGGCCAAGTCCTGTTCTAAGCGCTGGGGTAGATGATGATAATTGTATTTGTTAAGCGCTTACTATCTGCCAAGCATTGTTCTAAGCACTGGGGTAAATAATAATAATACTTGTGGTATTTGTTAAGCACGTGCTATAGGCCAAGCACTTTTCTAAACGCTGGGGTAGATAATAATGTTTGTGGTATTTTAGCGCTTATTCTTGGCCAAGCATTGTTCTAAGCGCTGGGGGAGATAACAAATGCCATTATTATTCTTATTCTTATTATCATTATCTCCCCCAGCGCTTAGAACAATGTTTGGCCCATAGTAAGTGCTTAACAAGTACTATTATTATTATTATTTTGGGCTTACTATGGGCCAAGCACTGTTCTAAGCACTGGGGTAGATAATGGTAGTGATAATAATAATTGTGGTATTTTAGTGCCGAGCATTGTTCTAAGTGCTGGGGTAGATAAATGCCATTATTATTATTATTATTATTGTTATCATTATCTACCCCAGTGCTTAAAACAATGTTTGGCCCATAGTAAGTGCTTAACAAATACCACTTTTATTATTATTATTGTTATCATCATCATGGGCTTACTATGTGCCGAGCATTGTTCTAAGCACTGGGGTAGATAATAATAATAGTGATAATAACAACTGGGGTATTAAGCGCTTACAATGGACCAGGCCCTGGCGTGGATCCAGTTTAATCAGATGGGCAACAGTCCTGACCCCCAAGGGGCTCACACTCTCAATTCCCATTTTACAGATGAGGAAACTGAGGCCCAGAGAGGTGAAGTGACTTGCCCGAGGTCACCCGGCAGACAAGTGGCGGAGCCGGCGTTAGAATCCAAGTCCTTCTGACTCCCAGGCCCGGGCTCTGTCCACTAAGCCATGCCCAGGGTCTTTATTATTATTAATAATAATGCCTCTGTAATAATAATAATAATGACGGTGGTATTTATTAAGTGCTTACTGTGTGCCAAGCACTGTTCTAAGCGCTGCGGGAGATACAGGGTAATCAGGTTGTCTCGGATACAGGGGAATCAGGTTGTCTCGCGTGGGACACGTGGCAGAATTTGACAGTTGATTGAATGCGACAGAGCTGTAGGCAATATTCCTTATACTGACCTCATCATAATGACGGCATTTGGTAAGCGCTTACTATGTGCCGAGCACTGTTCTAAGCGCTGGGGGAGACACAAGCTCATCGGGCTGTCCCCCGTGGGGCTCGCAGTCTTCATCCCCGTTGGACGGATGAGGGGACTGAGGCCCAGAGGAGTGAAGTGACTTGTCCGGAGTCACACGGCTGATATATCGTCGTCCACGTCCACCCCACAAAAACCCACCCACCCACCCACATACACACCCTGAGGCACACACAGAAGTAAAATGACTTGTCCAAAGTCACACAGCTGATACATCGTCGTCCACCTCAACCGGGCCCCCCCCCCCCCCCCCACGTGGGCGCCCAGAGCAGTAAAATGACTTGTCCAAAGTCACACAGCTGATAGATTGTCATCCACCTCAACCCCACAAAAACACACAGACACACACACACCCCACATACTGAGGCCAAGAGAAGTAAAATGACTTGTCCAAAGTCACACAGCTGATACATCGTCGTCCACCTCCACCCCACAAAAACACACACGCATACTCAGGCCCAGAGAAGTAAAATGACTTGTCCAGAGTCACACGGCTGATATATTGTCGTCCACCTCCACCCCACAAAAACACACCCACCCACCCACATAGACACACCCCCCCCCCCCGAGGCCCAGAGAAGTAAAATGACTCGTCCAAAGTCACACAGCTGGAACATCGTCGTCCACCTCCACCCCACAGAAACACACACACACATACACACACTGAAGCCCAGAGAAGTAAAATGACTTGTCCAAAGTCACACAGCTGATACAAAATCGTCCACCTCCACCCCACAAAAACACACACGCACCCACTGAGGCGCAGAGAAATAAAATGACTTGTCCAAAGTCACACAGCTGATATATTGTCGTCCACCTCCACCCCACAAAAATACACACACACGCACATATACACACCCTGAGGCCCAGAGAAGTAAAATGACTCGTCCAAAGTCACACAGCTGGTACATCGTCGTCCCACACAGCTGATATATTGTCGTCCACCTCCACCCCACAAAAATACACACACACGCACATATACACACCCTGAGGCCCAGAGAAGTAAAATGACTCGTCCAAAGTCACACAGCTGGTACATCGTCGTCCACCTCCACCCCACAAAAACACCGCCACCCACCCCCGTACACACCACACACACACATCTGGAGTGATGGGAGAGGGTCTTCCAGTCCGGAGGCAAGGGGATGGACCAGATTACCTTGGGGATGATTCGGTCGTTCGTTCGTTCAGTCGTATTTACTGAGCGCCTTCCTGCGTGCGGAGCGCTGCTGTAAGCACTGGGGACGGTACAGTATTTTGGGGAAGCGGCGTGGCTCAGGGGAAAGGGCCCGGGCTTGGGAGTCAGAGGCCGTGGGTTCCGCCGCCTGTCAGCTGTGTGCCTTTGGGCGAGTCACTTCACTTCTCTGGGCCTCAGTGACCTCATCTGGCAAACGGGGATGAAGACTGGGAGCCCCACGGGGGACAACCTGCTGACCTCGTGTCTCCCCCAGCGCTTAGAACAGTGCTGGGCACATAGTCAGCGCCTAACAAATGCCATCCTTATTATGACAGCCCAGCAACACAGCGAGACAAGCCCTGCCCACAGTGGGTTTAGAGTCCGGGGGGCGGGGAGGTGGACATCAAAACAAGCCAAACAGACGTCGATAGAAATAAATGAAATGATTTTATGATTTGATTTTACCCCTTTATTCACGCCACCCTCACCCCTGCAGCCCTTATGGCATTTATTGATTCCCCCTCTGATAATAATAATAATAGTGATGATAACGCTACTTGTCAGGCGCTTACTCTGTGCCGAGCACTGTTCTAAGCGCCGGCTGGGGTGGGGGGATTCCAGGTCTTCAGGGTATCCCACGTGGGTCATCATCCCAGTCTTCATCCCCATCTTCCCGAGACGAGGCCCAGAGAAGTGACGTGACTTTGCCCAAGGTCACCCAGCGGACGAGCGGGGGTTCACGTCTGTCTCCCCCTCACGACTGTAAGGTCACCGGGGGCCGGGACCGCGTTTAGTACAGTGCCCTGCCCCACGGTATTCATTCAGTAGTATTTATTGAGTGCTTACTATGTGCAGACCACTGTACTAAGCGCTTGGAATGTACAAATCGGTAACAGTAAGCGCTCAGTAGTCAGTCAAATGTCTTCATTAATTCACTGAGCGCTTACTGAGGGCAGGGCGCTGTACTAAACGCCTGGAAAGGACGATTCGGCAACAAACCGAGCCCACGTCGGGCTCACGGTCTAGAAGGAGGGAGACGGACAACAAAACGAGTGGACAGGCCTCAGTAGTGACAATATAAATAAACAGAATTATAGAGCTATACACATCATTAAGAAGATAAATAGAATAATTAATAATATCTACCAATATGGACAAGTGCTGTGGGCGGGGAGGGGGTAGGGCAGAGGGAGGGAGTCGGGGCGATGGGGAGCGGGAACTGAGGAAAAGGGGGCTCAGTCTGGGAATTTATTGAGCGCTTACTGTGTAAGAGGGTCCTCTAGACTGTAAGCTCGTTGTGGGCAGGGAAAGTGTCCGATTACTGTTGTTTTGTCCTCTCCCAAGCGCTCAGTACAGTGCTCTGCACACAGTAAGCGCTCAATAAATACGACTGACTGAGCGTACGGTATAACCAAGTGACAGACGCGTCCTCTGCCCGGCTTCCAGTCCAGAGAGGGAGACGGACGTTAACAGAAATTAATAAAAGTGCATAGACCCTAAGTTCGGTATGGGCACTGATTCCGTTCGGTGGTCCTCTCCCAAGCCCTTAGCACAGTGTTCTGCACAGAGGAAGCGCTCCGTAAATAGGATTGAATGACAGGTGGACGTAGGGGTGGCGGTGACTCTCCTTGGAAGCTAGGTGGGACCCCTCTTTCACCCCTAGCCCCCGGCTCCCCAGGGAGGTTCATTCATTCAATCCCATTTATTAATAATCAAGTCAATCGGATTTATTGAGCGCTTACCGTGTGCAGAGCACTGTGCTGAGCGCTTGGGAGCTGGAGTGCAGCTTGGAGGGTCATGCCTTCGTTCATTCGGATTTACTGAGCGCTTACTGTGTGCAGGGCACTGTACCGAGCGCTCGGGAGGTGGAGCGGGGCCCGGAGAGAATGAATAATTATGATACTTGTGAAGCGCTTACTACGTGCCAAGCACTGTTCTAAGCGCTAGGGTAGATAGGAGTTAATCGGGTTGGGCACAGTCCCTGCCCCACGTGGGGCTCGCATTTTCCATACCCATTTGACAGACGAGGGAACTGAGGCCCAGAGAAGTCAAGTGACTTGCCCAAGGTCACCCAGCAGAGACATGAAAATTGCTCTGGGGGAAGAAAAGGGAAATTTTCGCTTCGTCGCGGGTACGGGCCCGGAGGTGGTGGAATCGTGGACCCCGGGGGCCGAGCCCCCCGCCCGGGCTCATTCGGTCCGTCGGATTCCTTGAGCGCTCACCGCGTGCGGAACACTGCGCCGAACGCGTGGGGGAGGACGGAAGGACAATATCACGGACAAATGTCCGGTCCACGACAAGCCGACAGTCTAGGGGTTCAGTGAGAGGGGACGTCCAGGCAGTTCCCTAGACACACGCCAAGTCAGATGCGTGTTCCCAGGTGTACATAGAGGATTCTGCCCAACCAATCGAGCAGTTGTATTTTTCGCGTACTTACTGTGTGCAGAGCTCTGTACTAAGCGCAGTCCTCTAATAATAATAATAATTGTGGTATTTGTTAATAATAATAATAATATTGGTATCTGTTAAGCGCTTACTATGTGCAGAGCACTGTTCTAAGCGCTGGGGGAGATACAGGGTCATCAGGTCGTCCCACGTGGGGCTCAACAGTGAATCCCCATTTTACAGATGAGGTAACTGAGGCACAGAGAAGTTAAGTAAGTGCTTACTATGTGTTCTAAGCGCTGTTCTAAGCACTGGGGTGGATACAGGGTCATCAGGTCGTCCCACGTGGGGCTCACCGTCTTAATCCCCATTTGACAGATGAGGTAAATGAGGCACAGAGTGAGTGAAGTGACTTGCCCAAGGTCACACAGCCGACGCGTGGCAGGGCCGGCATTAGAACCCGTGACTTTCTGACTCCCCGGCCCCTGCTCTATCCACTAGGCCATCCTGCTCCTCTACTTTTATGCCTGTCTGTCCGCCTGGACGGGGATCAGACGTGCGTCCATCGTGGCTCCCCAGACAGGACGGGAGGCTCCCTGAGGACGGAGGTCTGAGCACCGTCCCCTCAGGGCAGAGGTCCCGGGTTCTAATCCCGCCTCTGCCACCCGTCTGCTGTATGGCCTTGGACAGGTCACTTGAAGCAGCGTGGCGTAGTGGATAGAAACCAGGCTTGGGAGTCGGAAGGTCATGGGTTCTAATCCCAGCTCAGCCCCCCCCGTCTGCTGCACGACCTTGGACAGGTCACTTGAAGCAGCGCGGCGTAGTGGATAGAACCCAGGCCTGGGAGTCGGAAGGTCGTGAGTTCTAATCCCGGCTCCGCCACTTGTCTGCCGCGCGACCTTGGGCAAGTCGTTTCACTTCTCTGGGCCTCAATCCAGCGTGGCTCAGTGGAAAGAGCCCGGGCCTGGGAGTCAGAGGTCATGGGTTCGAATTCCGGCTCTGCCACTTGTCAGCTGGTTGACTGTGGGCAAGTCACTTCACTTCTCTGTGCCTCAGTTACCTCGTCTGTAAAATGAGGATGGACTGTGAGCCTCACATGGGACAACCTGATTACCCTGAATCTACCCCAGCGCTTAGATCAGTGCTCGGCACGTAGTAAGCGCTTAACAAATACCAACATTATTATTCTTATTATTATCTGTAGAAAATGGGCATGAAGACCGTGAGCCCCCTGTGGGAATATGGACCGTGTCTAACCCGATTAGCTTGTATCTCCCACAGCGCTTAGTACAGTGCCTGGCACAGAGTAAGCGCTTAACATACACTATGAGAAGCGGCGTGGCTCCGCGGAAGGAGCCCAGGCTTGGGATTCAGAGGTCGTGGGTTCTAATCCCCGCTCCGCTACTTATCAGCTGGGTGACTTTGGTCAATTCGCTTCACTTCTCTGGGCCTCAGTTCCCTCATCTGTAAAATGGGGATTAAGACTGTGACCCCACGTGGGACAACCGGAACACCAGTGCTTAGAACAGTGCTTCGCACATAGTCTGCGCTTAACAAATGCCATCATTATTATTATTATTATTATTAAAAAAGAGAGAAGCCCTGGACCAGACGCTCTAGACTGTCGGCTCTTTGTGGGCATGGAGTGTGTGTGTTTAGTATCGTAGTGTCCTCTCCCAAGCGCTTAGTACAGTGTCCTGCACACATTAAGCGCTCAGTAAATCCGACCGAATGAATGTCGCTCGTACTGTTATATTGTACTCTCCCAAGTGCTTAGTACAGTGCTCTGCACGCACGCTCAGTAGGCGCGATTGACTGACTCGACATACCCTGAGGCTTCCTGCCCCCTGCTCTCTGCTGAGAGTCTGACCTTTCCCTCTCAGCCAAGGTTTATGCCCCCCGCCCTCCTTTGGTGCTGCTTAGTACAGTGCCTGGCACACAGTAAGCGCTTAATAATGTCATTATTAGCATTATTATTACCGTTCAACGACGCTCTGCTCTTCTGCAAGGCCTGGTTTGAGGCTGGGTCGGGCTGCTGTTGGCGAGGCCCCGTGTCGTCCTGCCTTTGTTCGTCCCCCTTCGCAGCCGCACAGTGTTTATGTCCCCGCATCTAGGCTCAAAGGTACGTTGTGGGCAGCGAGCGTGTCCGTTTTGGGGTGCATTGTCCTCTCCCAAGCGCTTAGTACAGTGCTCTGCACACGGTAAGTGCTCAATAAATACGAGGGGCTGGCTGACGGGCTCGGGGTGGGGTGGGAGGATCGTCACGGGTCACCCGTTCATTCATTCCGTCGTATTTATGGAGCGCTTACTCTTCATTCATTCAATGGTATTGATGGAGCGCTTACTGTGTGCAGAGCACTGTACTAAGCGCTTGCAAAGTACAATTCGGCAACAGATAGAGACCACCCCGGCCCAACGACGGGCTCCGTAGGGAGGGATGCGATGGCCAGGCGGCTAGAGCCCGGGCCTGGGAGTCGGGAGGACCTGGGTTCTGATCCCGGCTCCGCCACAGGACTGCTGTGTGACCTTGGGCAAGTCACTTCCCTTCTCTGAGCCTCAGTTCCCTCCTCTGGAAAATGGGGATCGAGACTAGGAACCCCGACGGGAGACGGGGGACCGTGTCCAACCCGATTTGCTCGTCTCGGCCGCGGCGCTCAGTTCAGGGTCTGGCCCGTCGTGAGGGCTCAGCGGATATCGCAGTTGTCCTTATATTAAGTGGCTCTCCCAAGGCGTCACGGCGGAGGAGTGCCGGGGCCGGGATTAGAACCCAGGTCCTTCTGACTTCCAGACCCGAGTTCTTTCCCCTATGCTAAGCGCAAGTAGTTGCGGGGGGTCAGCAGGGGCTCCTATCCCATCAGTCGGTCAATAGGTGGTATTTGTTGAGCTCTCACTAGGTGCAGAGCACTGTACTGAGCCCTCGGGAGAGTACAGCACAACAGATTAGGCAGACTCACTCCCTGCCCATAATGAGCTTACAGCAGCGCGGCTCAGTTCGTTCATTCGTTCATGCATTGTCGTATTTATTGAGCGCTCACTGTGTGCAGGGCACTGTCCCAAGCACTCGGAAGGCACGATTCAGCAACAGAGCCAAGCTCCGCGGGAAGGAAAATCCCATCGTGGTGTGTACGATACGTAGAAATACCTTCGGCCAAGGAGGGGTAGGTTTCCGTGACCGTGCGTCTACGAAAACGCAGACGCGATGCCTAACGTGTGTTTGTGAGTGTGGGCTCGTTGCCGGCCCGTTCTAAGACAGACTCGGGCTTCGTTGTTACGGGAACGGCGGCTTCCGTTCCTTCGCAACTGAGAGAAGCAGCGTGGCTCAGTGGAAAGAAGCCCGGGGCTTCGGAGTCAGAGGTCATGGGTTCGACTCCCGGCTCTGCCACCTGTCAGCTGTGTGACTGTGGACGAGTCACTTCACTTCTCTGGGCCTCAGTTCCCTCATCTGTAAAATGGGGATTAACTGTGAGCCTCACGTGGACAACCCGATGACCCCGTATCTCCCCAGCGCTTAGAACAGTGTCTGCACATAGTAAGCGCTAGAACAATACCAACATCAATATTATTAAAAGTGCTCAAGAGCATGCCGCCGCCGGAGAGAGCACGGAGAGACGGGGGAAGGAGAGGTCCGGAGACAGAGCCGGGCCCGGGGTCAGAGGGTCCTGGGTTCTAATCCCGGCCCGCCGCCTATCTGCTGGGTGACCCCGGACAAGTCACTTCACTCCTCTGGGCCTCAGTGACCTCATCGGGAATATGGGGATGGAGACCCTGAGCCCCACGGGGGACGGGGACCGGGTCCAACCCGCTTTGCTCCTATCCAGTACTGTGCCTGGGACATAGTAAGCGCTTAAGGGATATCATAATTTTTGTTAATTATTCATTCGTTCAATTGTATTTACTGTGTGCAGAGTATTTACTGAATGTACAATTTGGTAAAAGATAGAGACAGGCTCGCAGTCTAAAATTCTAATAATAATGTTGGTATTTGTTAAGTGCTTACTATGTGCAGAGCACTGTACTGAGCGCTGGGGGAGATACGGGGTCATCAGGTTGTCCCACGTGAGGCTCACAGTTAATCCCCATTTTACAGATGAGGGAACTGAGGCACAGAGAAGTGAAGTGACTCGCCCACAGTCACACAGCTGACGAGTGGCAGAGCCGGGAGTCGAACCCATGACCTCTGTCTCCGAAGCCCGGGCTCTTTCCACTGAGCCCACGCCGCTTCCCCTAATTATGATTATTATGGGGGAATAGTGGGTGCCCTGGGGTTGCCCAGCACTCCTGGGTCGGCGCGAATCCCGAGAGAGTTGGGCCGAGTGCCCTCGCCGTCACCTAATAATAATAACGGTTGTGCTATCTGTTAAGCGCTTACTATGTGCCGAGCACCGTTCTAAGCGTCGGGGTGGATTCCAGCTAATCAGGTCGGCCCCCCGTCCCACGTGGGGGTTCACGGTCGTCATCCCCAATACAGAAGAGGGAATCAAGGCCCGGAGAAGTGGAGTCGCTCGCCCAAGGTGACACAGCCGACGAGCGGAGGAGCCGGGATGAGAACCCAGGTCCTCCCGACTCCCAGGCCCGGGCTCTGTCCGCTAGGCCACTGGGGGATCCCTCCCCGTCCACCTTGGAAGGCCGGGCCTCCTGTCCGCGTCCGGCGTTGGTCCGTCTCGTCGACGTGGGCCCCCTCGGCCTCTCCCCCGGCCCGCTCCCCCGGTGGGGCCTCTAGCTACCCGCAACTCTGGTTGGAACAACCCTGCCCGCTGACACCTCGGGAGCCTTCGTGCGGCGCGGCCAAGTGCGTGGAGTCCGGGCCTGGGAGTCGGAAGGACCTGGGTTCTGATCCCGGCCCCGCCGCCCGTCTGCTGGGTGACCCCGGGCAAGTCACTTCGCTCCCCTGGGCCTCGGTGACCTCATCTGGAAAATGGGGCTGGAGACTGTGAGCCCCATGTGGGACAGGGACTGGATCCATTGGCTTGCACCCACCCCAGTGCTTCGTAGAGTGCCTGGCACGCAGTAAGCGCTTAACGAATACCACTAGTATTATTATTATTATTATCCCTCCAGTCAGATCTGTCTTCAGTCAGGCAGTTGTAGTTATCGAGCGCTTACGCTGCCCTAAGCGCTGGGGAGAGTACAAAAGAACACAAGGGACACGTTCCCTCCCCGCAGTCTAGAGGGAACACTTCCAAGCGAGAGAGGTTTTTCCCCCAGATTTAAAAGTCCCCCTCTGAGAGCGGGAAAGCCTCCCTAAGTCTCCCCATGGCCGTGCCGGGAAAGTGGCCAGGGAATTCTTCCAGATGTCTGGCCTCAATCCCTTCTGCTGCAGAATCCATTTGCCCCGTGCATGGTGAAGAGAGAGGGTTGCCCTCTGGCTTTCTTCCTCCTCCGAGCGTCTCAGATTCTCCCCCTCTCCTCTGTCGCTTCGCGGCCCAGTGCTCTGATGATGAACATTAAGAATAATTGTGGTATCTAAGCATTTACGATGGAGCCCAGCACTGGACTGAGCGCTGGGGTAGAAAGGCGAGCCCGTCATTGGGTGGGGATTGTCTCTATCTGTTGCCGAATTGTACATTCCAAGCGCTTAGTACGGCGCTCTGCACAGAGTAAGCGCTCAATACATACCACTGAATGAGTAGAAGATATCCAGGTCCCGCTTGGGGCTCAGTCTAAGCGAGGAGGCATGGCAGGAATTGAATCCCCATTTTGCAGTTGAGGGAACCGAGGCCCAGTGAAGTGACTTGCCCAGGGTCACGCAGCGGTAAGCAGTGGAGCCGGGATTGGTGCCTCTGATTCGCAGGCTTGTGCTCTCTCCCCCAGGCCACGGTGCTTCCCTCTCCCCACCTCGCCCCATCCTCCCACCCCCATTTTCTGGAATAGGGGTAGTGGACAGACGCCCCCAGGGGCCGGTTTGTCTTCACCTCTCCCTAAAATCTCCCCTCCCCCTCCCCGGTCCCTTCCTCCTCCTGCCCTTTCTTCAGCTCCCCCATCCTTCCTCCTCCCGTCCTTTCTTCAACTCTCCCATCCTTCCCGGCAGTATCTCTAGAGGACGTCACCTGCCTCCTCTCAAAATACCCCCCCACCCCGACCTGCACATCCGACTCCCTTCCTTCGCGCCTTATCAAAACGCTCGCCCCCCCCCCCTTCTTCCCTCCTAAACACCATCTTCAACCGTTTGTTTTCCAGTGGCTTCTTCCCCACTGCTTCCAAACATGCCCGCGTCTCCCCTATTCTAAAAAAAACCCCTCCCTCGACCCCACGGCTCCCTTCAGCTCTCGCCCCCATCTCCCTCCTCCCGTTCCTCCCTAAACTCCTTGAGCGAGTCATATCCGCCCGCTGTCTCGGGTTCCTCTCCTCCGTTTTTCTCCTTTTCCCCCTCCAATCTGACTTCCCTTCCCCTTCGCTCCACCGAAACCGCCCTCTCAAGGGTCGCCGACCATCTCCTTCTTGCCACATCCGACGGCCTCTACTCCACCCTCATCCTCCTCGGCCTCTCAGCTGCTTTCGACACTGTTGACCGCCCCCTTCTCCTGGGAACGTTATCCAACCTCACCTTCACCGACCCTGTCCTCTCCCGGTTTTCCTCAGGCGGTTCATTCTCAGTCTCCTTCACGGGCTCTTCCTCTGCCTCCCACCCCTTGACTGTGGGGGTCCCTCAAGGTTCAGATCTCGGTCCCCTTCTATTCTCCATCTCCGCCCACTCCCCCGGAGAACTCATTCGCTCCCATGGCTTCGACTACCACCTCTGTGCGGATGATTCCCGAATCTCCATCCCCAACCCTGATCTCTCTCCCTCTCTGCAGTCTCGCGTCTCTTCCTGCCTTCAAGACAGCTCTACTTGGATGTCCTCCCGTCACCTCAAGCTTAACAGGTCCAGAACTCCTTATCTTCCCCCCCAAACCCTGTCCTCCCCCTGACTTTCCCATCACCGCAGGCGGCACCGCCGTCCTTCCTGTCTCGCAAGCTCTTAACTTTGGCGTTATCCTTGACTTCTATCTCGCATTCAACCCACCTATTCGATCCCTCACTAAATCCTGTCTGTTCAACCTTCGCGACATCGCTAGAATCCATCCTTTCCCTCCCAACTGACACCACGTTGATCCAATCGCTGATCCTCTCCCGCTTAGATGACGGTATCCGCCGCCTCGCCGACCTCCCGGCCTCCCGTCCCTCCCCACTCCAGTCCGTGCTTCACTCTGCCGCCCGGATCATTCTGCTTCGAGAACGTTCCGTCCGTGTTTCAAGAACCTCCAGGGGTTGCCCGTCCGCCTCCGTATCACACAAAAACTCCTCACCCGTGGCTTCGGAGCCCTCCATCACCTTGCCCCTTCCTACCTCACCTCTCTGCTCTCCTACTCTAATTTAGCCCCCACACTCTGCTCTTCTAAAGCCAACCTTCTCACCGCGCCTCCGTCTCGTCCGTCTCCCCGCCGACCTCTCGCCCACGTCCCGTCTCTGGCCTGGAACGCCCTCCCTCCTCATATCCACAGTGAGATAGACTCCCCTTCTTCAAAGCCTTATTGAAGACCCATCTCCTCCAAGAAGCCTTCCCGGACTAAGCCCCCCTTTCCTCTTCTCCCACTCCCTTCGGCGTCACCCTGACTCGCTCCCTTTATTCACTCCCCCCGTCCCCACAGACCTTATCCGTGATTTATTGATTTATATTCACGTCTTTCTCCCGCTCTAGATTGTAAGATCGTTGTGACAGGGAATGCGTCTGTTATATTGTCGGGTTTATTAGGGTTTGCTCTAGGGTTCGGGGCAGATGGGGTTTTCTTCTAGAGATGGGGTCAGGGGTCAGGATTAGAGTTTGCTTTGGGATTGGGTTCATGCTAGTTTTAGGATCAAGGCGCAGGATAGGGTTCACTTGTGGGTCAAGGGTAAGGATTAGGGTTGGCTCTAGGAGTGGGATAAGGAGTCGGGAATAGGACTCTCCAAAGGGGTTCGGGTTCTAATCCCGGCCCCGCCGCTTGTCTGCCGTGTGCCCTCAGGCAAGTCCCTTAACTTCTCTGGCCTCAGTTACCTCATCTATAAAATGGGGTGTGAGACTGCGAGTTCCACGTGGGACAGGGACCGTGCCCAGCCCCATTGGTTTATATCCACCCCAGCGCTTAGTCGAGTGCACACAGTAAGCGCTTAACAAATACCAGAATTATTATCGTCAAGTACCGGGATTTGGATCCGTTCTAAGATTTGAGTTCGAGCTAGGGTTAGGATCAAGGGGCAGAATGAATGTTCACCGTATCGGGGTCAAAGATCAGTAGCATTAGGGTCAGGGTTCAGGATTAGGTCTGGGGTTAGGATCGGGGTTAATAATAATGTTGGTATTCGTTAAGCGCTTACTATGTGCCAAGCACTGTTCTCAGCGTTGGGGGAGATACAAGGTCATCAGATTGCCCCACGTGGGGCTTGCGGTCTTCATCCCCATTTTACAGATGAGGTCACTGAGGCAGAGAGAAGTGAAGCGATTTGACCAAGGTCACACAGCTGACAAGTGGCGGAGGTGGGATTAGAAACCCACGACCTGTGACTCCCAAGCCCGGGCTCTTTCCACAAAGCCACGTTGCTTCTCTAAGAATTATGGTATCTGTTAAATGCTCACTAGGTTAGGATTAGGAACTGCTCCAGGGTTAGGATTAAGGTCAGGGGTCACTCCAGGACTAGGGTTAGGATTGGGAGTTGTTCCAATCCTAGCATAAGGATAAGGGACTGGGTTTAAGGGGTCGCTCCAGGTCTAGGGGTGGGATCAGGGGTTCAGATTAGGCGTCATTCCAGGACTAGCGTTAGAATCGGGGTCAAGATTAAGGGTCGCTCCGGCACTAAGGTTAGAATCAGGGGTTGGGGTCAGGGGTCGCTCCAGGATTAGGGTTAGGATCAGGGGGTGCTCCAGGACTAGGCTCAGGATCTGGGATCACTTCAGGATTAGGGTTGGGATCAGGGGTTGGCGTCAGGGGATGCTTCTTAGGAGCAGGGGTCGGGATCAGGGTTCGCTCCAGGACTAGCGTTAGAATCAAAGATTAGGATGCGGAGTTAGGATCAGGGGTGGATCCGGGATTAGCGTTAGGATCGGGGTGGTGCCGGGACTAAGGTTAGGGTTTAGGGGTCGCTCCAGGACTAGCGATAGGATCGGGGTCACTCCAAGACGAGGGGTGGGAATAGGGGTTGGGGTTAGGGGATGCTTCTCAGGAGCAGGGGTTAGGATTAGGGGTTGCTTCCGAACTAAATTTAGGATCAGGGATTGGGATCAGGATTTGCTCCAGGACTAAGATGAGGATCAGAGGTGGATCCGGGATCAGAGTTAGGATCGGGGATTGTTTCAGGACTAGGGTTAGGATCAGGGGTTGGGATCAGGGGTCGCTCCGGGACTAAGGTTAGGATCAGGGGTTGGGGTTAGGGGATGCTTCTTTGGAGCAGGGGTTAGGATGAGGATTAGGGTTCAGGATCAGGGGTCGCTCCGGGACTAGCGTTAGGATCCAAGGTTGGGATTAGGAGTTGCTCCAGGACTAAGGTTAGGATCAGGGGTGGATCCAGGATTAGCCTTGGGATGAGGGGTTGGGGATCAGGCTAGAATTAGGATCAGGGTTTGTGATTAGGGATCGCTCCAGCACTAGGGTTAAGAGTCATAATAATAATGACGGTATTTGTTAAGCTCTTCCTCTGTGCCAAGCACTGTTCTAAGCGCTGGAGTAGATACAAGGTAATCCGGTTGTCCCTCGTGGGGCTCCCAGACTCAATCCCCATTTTACAGAGGAGGTCACTGAGGCCCAGAGAAGTGAAGTGACTTGCCCAAGGTCACACAGCAGACGAGTGGCGGAGTCGGGATTAGAAGCCACAACCTGTGACTCCCAAGATCGAGGGTTGGGATCAGGGGTCGCTCCAGGACTAGGATTCGGACCAGGTGTCACTCCGAGACGAGGGGTGGGATTAGGGGTTGCCCCAGGACCAGGGTTGGGGGCAAAGGTTAGGATTGGGGGCTGTTCCAGGACTAGGTTTAAGATCAGAGGTCGGGATCGGGGGTCGCGCCGGGACATAGGGTTGGGATCAGGGGGTGGGATTGGGGGTCGCTCCGGGTCTCGGGTTAGGATTTGGGGTCTCTCCTGGACTGAGGTTAGGATTGGGAATAACTCCAGGACTAATAATAATAATTATGGTACCTGTTAAGCGCTTACTACCTGCCAGCCGCTGTACTAAGCGCTGGGGTGGATGCGGGCAAATCGGGTTGGACACGGTCCCTGTCGCCCGGGGGGGGGGCTCACCGTCTCAATCCCCACTCACGGATCAGGCTGTGAGCTCAGGGTGGGCGCGGGCTGTCTCTCTCGGCGGCTTTGTCGTACTCTCCCAGGCGCTTAGTACAGAGCTCTGCACGCAGTAAGCGCTCGATAAATGCGGTGGGACGAGTGAACGAATTAGGGGTCGCTCTGGGACTAGGGTGAGGACCAGGTATTGCTCCAGGCCTGAGAGACCCCCAGGGCCAAAAAACCGCCCCCCATTTCCCCACTGGTGGAGCTGGGGCAATTCAGGCTGATAATAACTGTGGTACTTGTTGAGCGCTTATTCTGTGCCAAGCACTGTTCTGAGCAATAGGGTAGAGTCAAGGTAACCGGTTTGGACGCCATCCCTGTCCCACAAGGGGCTTATGGGCTTCATCCCCATTTCTCAGACGAGGTCACTGAGGCCCGGGGGTCCGAAGGTCGTGGGTTCTAATCCCGGCCCCGCCGCTTATCTGCTGCGTGACCCCGGGCCGGTCGCTTCACTTCTCTGGGCCTCGGTTCCCTCGTCTGCAAAATGGGGCTTAAGACCGGGAGCCCCGGGGGGGACGGGGACTGGGTCCAGCCCCATTTGCGTGGATCCACCCCGGCCCTCAGTACGGAGCCTGTCACGTAGTGAGCGCTTAACGAATACCACGGTTACGATTATTACCCGCATTTATTGAGCGCCGACTGGGTGCGGAGCACTGTGCCAAATGCTGGGGAGAGGACAACAGAACAGTAACGATTCTATTTCTCTGTTTCGATGGGATCGATGCCTACTTGATTTGCTGTCGGTCTCCCCCTTCTAGGCCGCGAGCCGTCGTCGGGCAGGGATTGTCTCCATCTGTTGCCGGACTGTACGTTCCAAGCGCTCAGGGCAGTGCTCTGCACACAGTAGGCGCTCAGTAAATACGATCGAATGACCGAATGAACCAACTTGGGTTAGGGGGAAGGAGAGGAGTGGCTAAGCTGACCCGAGGGTGGGCCAGTTCTGGGCTTGAGGCTTCCGGTTAGACTGAGGATGGCATCAGGGTTGGGGTCACAGGGACGGTCAAGACCGACGTTACGGTTAGCAATGAATGCGGAGCGTGGTAGACGTCTGGGAATTGGATTCCTAATAATAATAACGATGATGATGCCCACGCGGGTATTGGTTAAGCGCTTACTCTGTGCCAGGCACTGTTCTAAGCGCTGGGGGAGTCATCACGTTGCCCCATGTGGGGCTCCCAGTCTTCATCCCCATTTGACAGATGAGGGAACTGAGGCCCCGAGACGTGAAGTGACTTGCCCAAGGCCACAGCAGATGGGTAGGCAGGCGGGACCGAGTTGAAAGTCAGGGTCAGAATTCAAGCCGACGGCCGAGCCTTAAATTTAGGGGCGGCATCGTCAACAGTATTATGGCGGGGTTTGGTAAGCGCTCGGTCTGTGTCGGGCACCGTCCTAAGCACCGAGCGCTTAGGACGGTGCTCTGCACCCAGGAAGCGCCCAATAAATACGATCGAATGAGCGAGCGAATGAATGGGGGAGATTCAAATCAATCGGGTTGGACCCGGTCCCTGTCCCACGTGGGGCTCCCAGTCTCCAGCCCCATTTTACAGATGAGGGAACTGAGGCCCAGAGCAGTCAAGCGACTTATCCAGGGTCACACAAGAAGCACCTGGCAGGGTCAGGATCGGAACCCAGACCCACGCTCTTTCCACCCAGCCGCTCCGCTCCCCCTACCCGCCGCCCAACGGCACCCATGTTCCTACGGGCCCAGAGAAGCAGCGTGGCTTAGCGGCTAGAGCCCGGGCTTGGGAGTCGGAGGTCGTGGGTTCTAATCCCGGCTCCGCCGCTTCTCAGCCGTGCGACCTGTGGCAGGTCACCTGACTTCTCTGGGCCTCAGTTCCCTCATCTGTCAAATGGGGATGAAGACTGTGAGCCCCGTGTGGGACAACCCGATTACCTTGTATCTACCCCAGCGCTCAGAACAGTGCTTGGCGCATAGTCAGCGCTTAACGAATGCCATTATTATCATTATTATCTGTAGCCTTCTACTCCGTTTCCCCAATCTGCCATTTATTTTCACGTCTCCGTCTTCCCCTAGACTGTCAGCTCCTCGTGGGCAGCCTTCGTGTCCCCCAACGCGACCGTGGCGTTCTCTCCCAAGAGCCTGGTACAGTGCTCCGCACACAGTAGTAGTAATAATAACGTTGGTATCTGTTAAGCGCCGACTCTGTGCCAAGCGCTGTTCTGAACGCTGGGGGAGATACAAGGTCAGCAGGTTGCCCCCCGTGGGGCTCCCGGTCTTCATCCCCATTTGACAGATGAGGGAACCGCGGCCCACAGCGGTGAAGTGACTCGCCCCACGTGACAAGTGGCGGAGGCGGGATTAGAACCCACGACCTCTGACTCCCCAGCCCGGGCGCTTTCCGCCGAGCCACATCGCTCGACCGGGCGGGCAGGGTTTGGGTCTTGCTAGGCTAACGTTTGGATTTGGCTGTGGTTGGCCAGATTTCAAACTGGGAGAGGGTTAAAGTCGGAGAAAGAGTCAGGAGAAAGTGTGGAGCGCTAATAAGAAGAATAATTATTATTATTGCTATTATTACTATGGTATTGACGCCTGACCACTTTTTTTATTTTGCTCTGTTTCGTGGCCCGTCTCCCCCTTCTAGCCCGTGAGCCCATTGTTGGGTAGCGATCGTCTCTCTTTCTGTCGTGCTTTCCAAGCGCTCAGTACAGTGTTCTGCACCCAGGAAGCGCTCAGTAAATACGACGGAGCGAACGAACGGATGAGGGTGCTAAGCGCTTACCGGGGGGCCAGGCGCTGGGGTCGACGGGAGGAGATGGGGCTCTGTCTCAATCCCCATTTTCCAGATGAGGGAACTGAGGGCCAGAGAAGTGACGTGACCCGCGGCAGCAGGGGAATCAGAACCCATGACCTCCTGACTCCCGGGGCTCGATCCACCGCGCCCCGCCGCTCCTCGGATCTGGCGTGTAACGTGTCGAGAGAGTAGACGGTCCCAGAAAAGCTCCTCTTCCCCCAGACCGTACCTGGCGTCCACCCCGGCGCTCGGCACAGCGCCCGGCACAGGGTGAGCGCCTGACGAACGCCATTATCATCGTCATTCTTGTTATAACCTAAGGGAAACAGCTCTGTTTTGGGAAGTCGGTTCTGCCGGCCCTTCCCTTCCGAGGATCTCGACACAAGTCGATCGGCGGTATTTACTGAGCGCTTACCGTGCGCCCGGCCCGTACTAAGCGCCGGGCCCCCGGACCGGGAGCCGGTCGTGGGCGGGGGACGTGTCCGCCGCCGGTCCTCTCGTCCCCTCCCGGGCGCCCAGTACAGTGCTCCGCGCCCGGTGAGCGCTCCAGCCGCACCAAGGACCGACGCGACCGGGCCCGTAGCAGGGACGACGGCGGGCTGAGGTCGCCCCGGCTCCCTTCCTCCAGCCCGACGCGGGTCCCGGTCGACGGTCCGGCCGCCCGCCCTTCCCCTCTCTCCGGCCGAGGCGTCGCCGCGGCCCGGGTCCGGTGACGTCCGGACTCTTCCCTCTCCTCCGGGGGCGAGAGAGGTCGGGGGTGGGAAGGCCGGAGCCGGCTCAGCGCGGGTGTTTTAATTGAAAAAATAAACACGGCTTTTGGGGCTTTTCTTGCGTTTGTTGGCTCCCCCCCCCCCCCCCCCCGCCCCCCCATCCGCCGGCGAGCGGCGTCTTCTGTACAAAAGAAGCGAGGCCGGGATAATTGGAGAACAGAAATCCCCGCCACCCGGCCCGCCCCGCACGCCCCGGCCCCGGGAGCTACGGAGAGGGATGGGAGAATCCCGCCGCCCGGGGGGGACGGGGGAGCCGTGGAGAGGATGCACCCCGTATCCCGGGATGGACCCGGGCGGGGATCGTGTTGCTGAAGTGTACCTCCCCGGCGCTTAGGACGGAGCTCTGCCCGCGGCCGGCGCTCAGTCAATGGGACCGACTGCAGGAACGGACCGGGCCCCGCCTCCCTCCCCGGGCCGACGACCGGACGGCCACCCCGCCGGGCCTCTCCTCCCCGGTGCCCCGAAAGTTAGAAAGAGACGATCCCGCGGCCGCGTGGTGCCGTCGGAAGGACCCCGAGAGCGTCTCTCCCGGAGGCCGCCGCGTGGGCGGGGCCCGGCCGGCGGGGGGCCCGGAGCGGGGACGGCCTCGCCGCCGTCGGGGTTCGGGCGGGGGGCGGAGGGGCCGCCGGGGGACGGCGGGGGGGGCGTCTGCCTGTGGGGCGGGCGGGCGCCGGGACGCGGCGGGGGGGGGGGGATTCTCCTAGAGGGTCCCGAAGGAGAGCCCCACGGCGTAGAAGCCCAAGCCCTTGAGCTTCTCCTCGGCCCGCGCCCTCTGCTTGACGTGGACCTTGCCGTGGCGCTTCTTCTCGTCGCTGCGGGCGAAGCGGCGGCCGCAGGCCTCGCAGGCGAAGGGCTTCTCGCCCGTGTGGGTGCGGATGTGGGTGGTCAGGTGGTCGCTGCGGCTGAAGTTGCGCAGGCAGATGCGGCACTGGAAGGGCTTGTGGCCCGTGTGGATGCGGATGTGGCGGTTGAGCTCGTCCGAGCGGGCGAAGCTGCGGACGCAGGTCTCCACGGGGCAGGAGAAGGCCTTGGCGTGGGGCCGGGGGCAGAAGCGGCGGGGGCCGCACTTGGCCCGCCGCCCCTTCCGCTTGGGCTCCGCGGGGGCGGCCGTGTCCGTCCTGGGGCGGCCCGGGGAGGGCCGGGCGCCGGGCGGCCCCGGGAGGCCCCCGCCCCGTCCCCGAAGCCCCCCGCCCCGGCGAAGGGGAGGCGGGAGGAGGGGGCCGGGGGCCCGCCCGCCGGCCCGTCCCCGACGCCGGCCGGGAAGCCGGGCCCGGCCCGGTAGCCGCCGACGGGCGGCCCGTCCCACGGCGGGTACGGGGCCTCGAAGCCGGGCCCCTCGGGGCCGGGCGGGGGCCGGCCCGGCTTGACGTCCGGCGGGGAGAGCCGGGGCTCGAAGAGACACTGGGGGGGCCCCGCCGGAGGGGAGGCCCGCGCCGGGCAGGGGGCCGCCCAGCCCGGGTCGGCGAAGGCGGCGGGGCCCGGGGCGTCGAGCTCCGGGGCGCGGGGCGGGTAGGGGTCGGGGTGACCCGGGAAGGCCTCGGCCGCCGGGTAGAGGCCGTCGGGCGGGCGGGCCGGCCCCTCCGGCCCGGGGAACGGGGACAGGCCCAGGATGCCGGACATGAGGTTGAAGAGCGTCTCCCGGTCGTGCGGGCGGTCGGCGACGGCCCGGATGAGGAAGCCGCCCGCGTAGCCGGCGGCCGGGGGCGGCGAGGGCCGGGGCCCGTCCGGGAAGAAGTAGTCGGGGCCGTCGGCCGGGGGGCCCGGGAAGTCTCCTGCGGGCCCGGGGGGGGGAGGGAGAGTGGGAGGGGGCGGCGGGGCGAGGCCGCGGGCCCCCGCGCGCCGCCCTGCGGGCCCCCTCCGGTCCACGTCTGCTCACGTGCACAAGGGGATGTACGTGCACGCTGCCCGTCCACCTCCGCTCACGGACGCACGCACACGCCATCCGCGTCGGCCCGCGTGCACGCAAGCGGGCGCACACGCGCTTCCCCTCCGTATCCGCCCCCCCGCACCGCGGCGTGCACGCACCACATCCACATCCGCGTACGCCGTCACGGACGCGCACCCGTCACATCCACACTCGCTCCCCTGCACGTGAGCACACCCACACGCGCCGCATCCACGTCCGCCCGCGTGCACAGGGGCGTGCACACGCACAGACACTTCCCATCCACATTTCCTCCCGCGCACGCACACACCTCCGCCACCTCCACGTTTGCTCCCATGCACTGGAGCGCACGCACGCGGCCTCCACATTTGCTAGCACACGCACGCAACACGATTCCCATCCACATCTGCTCCCGTGCAACCCCACCCCCCATCCACATCTGCTCCCGTGCAACCCCACCCCCCATCCACATCTGCTCCCACGCACACACTTCCCATCCACATCTGCTCCCACGCACACACTTCCCATCCACATCTGCTCCCGCGCACACACTTCCCATCCACATCTGCTCCCGCGCACACACTTCCCATCCACATCTGCTCCCGCGCACACACTTCCCATCCACATCTGCTCCCGCGCACACACTTCCCATCCACATCTGCTCCCGCGCACACACTTCCCATCCACATCTGCTCCCATGCGCACACTTCCCATCCACATCTGCTCCCACGCGCACACTTCCCATCCACATCTGCTCCCACGCACACACACCATCCACATCTGCTCCCGTGCACACGGCACACTCCTCATCCCCCTCTGCTCCCACGCACACTTCCCATCCCCATTCGCTCCCCTGCACCTGAGCACCCCCTTCCCCCCGTCCCCCCATCTGCCCCCAGACGCCCACGGGCTCCCCCACCCGCCTGCCCACCGGTGCCCGGCTGGCCTTGCCCACCCACCGACCCACCCGCCCCCTCCCCGGGCCCACCTCCCCGGCCACCCCCGCTCACACACCGGGATCATGCAAGGGGAGGGGAAGGAAATGCGGGGTGGGGGAGCCCCGGGGCGAGCGGGAGGGGGGTCCCTGCTCATGCACGCTCACGCCCACCCATGCCCACGGGAGCCCATCCTTGCAAGGAACCCTCCCAGGGCAGGCTGCAAAGGAGGGGAGCTGGTGCCGCAAAAGGGTGGGGGAAGGCAGCCCCTGACCCCTCCGGGCGTCCCTCCCCGGCTCTTAATCCAGCTCCCGGAGCCTCGCAGGCGCTCAGTACGGTGCCCGGGACCCGGCGGGCGCTTCACCCGGCCCCCGCGGGGGTCTTCCGAGGGCGCCGGGGGGGAGGTTGGGGAGCTCCACCGGGGTGCGGAGCCCCCTCCCGCCTGGCAGGGCGGCCCCCCGCCCGTTTCGGGGGTGCCCGTTGGCATTTTGGCAGGGGTTTTTTTTGCATTTTGGCTTTTTTTTCTGCATTTTTGCAGGAGTTTGCATCCCCCCCCCCTCCCTCTTTTCCTTCCCAGGTCCTTACCTGCGGGGTCACCCCCAGGCAGGGGGTCGGCGTCCAGGCCGGGGTAGGGCCCCTCGGGGCAGAACTCGGCCAGGTTCAGCATGGCGGGGGGTCCGGGGCTCCCCTCGTGTCCCCCCTCCGGCCCCCTGCGGCCCCCTTCCCATGCCTGGCCGCCCTGCCGGGAGCCGGTCCTCGCGCAGTAGGCGGGCGGGCGCGCGTTGTAGGAGCGCGGGGAGCGCGTTATATAGGGGCGGGGGGGGGGGGCTTCCGCCGCCCCCGGGGGAGGACCATTTCTGGAGGTTCCCCCCGGCCCGGCCCGTGACGTAAATGCCCAAATACGGACAGAGGCTGGAGCCCGGGGGCGCCCAATCAGGCCCTCGCCACCGGTGACGTGTGCACGGGGAGGGGGGAGCGTGTACACGGGGTGTGCTTGTCCCTCTGGGAGAGGGGGACTCTGCCTTCCCCTCTCGTCTCCCCCCCCCCCCTCCCCCGGATTGCCCTCCCTCCCCTGATGGTCCTCACGCCGAGCGTAACGTTGGTACCGGTTGAGCGCTCACCCTGGGCCCGGCACTGGGGAAGACGCTCAGGTCAACCTACGTGGGGCTCCCGGGCTTCGTCCCCGATTGACAGGTGGGGAGACCGAGGCCCGTTCGTTCATTCATTCAATAGTATTTATTGAGCACTGACTATGTGCAGAGCACTGGACTAAGCGCTTGGAATGGACAGGCGATGGTAAGCGCCCACCGTGGGCCCGGCACTGTTCTAAGCGCTGGCGGAGACGCGGGGTCAACGGGCTGACCTACGTGGGGCTCCCGCTCTTCGTCCCCATTGGACAGAGGAGGGAACTGAGGCCCAGAGAAGTGAAGCGATGGTAAGCGCTCATTCCGTGCCGAGCACTGTTCTAAGCGCTGGGGGAGATGGGGGGGCGGTCAGCAGGGTGTCCCACGTGGGACTCGCCGTCTTCATCCCCATTTGACAGATGAGGGAACTGAGGCCCCGAGAAGTTAAGGCTGTGAGCCCCAGGTGGGGCAACCCGCTCACTTGTACGCTCTCCAGCGCTTAGAACAGTGCTTGGCACGTAGGAAGCGCTTAACGAATGCCATCGTTATTATTGTATCATTATGATTAAGTGACTCGCCCAAAGTCACACAGCTGACAAGGTGGCGGATCCGGGATTAGAACCCATGACCTCGGACTCCTAAACCTGTGCTCTTTCCACTGAGCCGCGCCGATAGGCTGATTAGGAAAACACTAATCCTGGGAATGATCACCGTCATTCGTTCATTCATTCAATAGTATCGACTGAGCGCTTACCTTGTGCAGAGCACTGCACTAAGCGCTCGGAATGGACGATTCGACAACAGATGGAGACGGTCCCTGCCCAGTGACGGGCTCACGGTCTAAACATCCGCACCAGGATCGTCCTGGTGAGGATAATCCTGATCGTCCTCACCGGGATCGTCATCGTAGGGATAGTCACGATCATCCTCGCGGACCTCAAGAGGAGGAGAACGTCACGAGGACGGTGGTGAGTTGGGACCAGGCGGCCTCCTCTTTTTTATTAAAAGAAAAATTCGATACTAAAGGTTATGGTAATAATGACCGTGGGAATGATAATCGTGATCATCCTCACCACGATCATCTAATAATGACGGTCTTAATGATACTGTCACTAGGAAGGCGGTGACTTGGGACCAGCCGGCCTCCTCTTTTTTTTTTTTTTAAAAAAAAAAATTGAATACTAATGGTTATGATAATAATAATGTTGGTATTTGTTAAGCGCTTACTATGTGCGGAGCACTGTGCTAAGCACCGGGGTAGATACAGGATAATCGGGTTGTCCCACATGAGGAGGCTCACAATCTTAATCCCCATTTTGCAGATGAGGTCACTGAGGCACAGAGAAATTAAGCGACTTGCCCACGGTCACACAGCTGACAAGTGGCAGAGCCGGGTTTCGAACCCATGACCTCCGACTCCCAAGCCCGGGCTCTTTCCACTGAGCCAATGATCATGAGACCAGTAATCGTGATCAAAATCAAGTTGCTCATCATAATGATGATGGGCATAATGACAATGAAAATGTCACTGGTATGGTAGTGACTTGGGACCAGCCGGCCTCCTCTCTATTAAAAAATATTGAATACTAATGGTCGAGAAGCAGCGTGGCTCAGTGGAAGGAGCCCGGGCTGGGGAGTCAGGGGTCATGGGTTCGAATCCCAGCTCTGCCACTTGTCAGCTGTGTGACTTTGGGCAAGTCACTTAACTTCTCTGTGCCTCAGTTACCTCATCTGTAAAATGGGGATTAAGCCTGTGAGCCTCACGTGGGTCAACCTGATGACCCTGTTCTACCCCAGCGCTTAGAACAGTGCTCTGCGCGTAGTAAGCGCTTAACAGATACCAACAATATTATGATGATAATGATCTTGAGAATAGTAATCATGATCAAAATCGAGTTGATCATCATCATAATGATGGTTATATTAACAATGAGAGTGCCACTAGTGTGGAGGTGACTTGGGACCAACTTGTCTCCTCTTTTAAAAAACAATTATTTAATACTAATGATAATAACCATGAGAATAATAATCGTGAGAACCATAATGATGATAAATAACCATGAGAATAATAATCGTGATCGTCCTCACCGTGATCATCTAATAATGATGGTCGTAAGAATGATGAGAATGCCACTAGTATGGTAGTGACTCGGGACCAGCCTGGCTCCTCTTTAAGAAAAAAATAATAATAATTAGGGTATCGGTTAAGCGCTTAGTATGTGCCGGGGACTGTACCGAGCGCCGGGGTGGATACGAGCAAATCGGGTGGACACAGTGGTGGGGGAAGGGGTCCGGATCGGAGTGTCTCGGGGAGCTGCGTTCCCGGCTTTGGTCCAAAGATGGTCTTTTTCTGATGAAAATGAGGAAAAGAATAATAATAAGGATACTTGTTAAGTACTTACTATGTGCCAGGCACTGTACTAAACGCCAGGGTCGATACGAGATAATTAGGTCGAACACGGTCTTAGGGGTGTGTCTTTGGGAGCGTGCGATTATACATCCTCTGCCTTTTTCAGAAAATGATCGTTCTCTTTCTTGTTAAGTACTTAGTATGTGCCAGCCACTGTACTAAACGCCAGGGTGGATACAAGATGATTAGGTCCAACACAGTCTTAGGAGTGTGTCTCTGGGAGCGTGCGATTACACATTCTCTGCCTTTTTCAAAAAATGACCGTTCTTTTTCTGATGATAATGAGGATGATAACAATAATGGTATCTGTTAAGCGCTTACTATGTGCCGGGCACCGTTCTAAGCGTCGGGGCGGACGCAATCGAACGGGTCGGACCCAGTCCCCGTCCCGCGTGGAGCTCGCGGTCTTCATTCCCATTTTCCAGATGAGGGAACTGAGGCACGGAGAAGCGAAGGGACTCGCCCGAGGTCACAGAGCAGACGAGCGGTGGAGCCGGGGACTAGAACTCATGGTCTTCTAGCCACTAGGCCATGAGGGTATTTGTTGAGCGCTTACTATGTGCCGGGCAGCGTACTGAGCGCCGGGGCGGATACCCGCAGATCAGGTGGGATGCCGTCCAGCGATGAGAAGCATGGGTAATAACGAGAAGCAGCGGGGCGTAGCCGATGGAGCCCGGGGCTGGGGGTCGGGAGGTCACGGGTTCTAATCCCGCCTCCGCCGCGCGTCGGCTGTGCGGCCTTGGGCGAGCCGCTTCACTCCGCCGGGCCTCACTTCCCTCGTCTGGAAAATGGGGGTGAAGAATGAGAGCCCTGTGCGGGACATGGACTGAGTCCAACTGGATTTGCTTGTCTCCGCCCCCGCGCGTAGTACGGTGTCTGGCGCGTTGTAAGCGCTTAACGAATACCATTATTGTTAATAACGATTATGGTCCTTAATAATGATGGCATCTGTTAAGCGCTTACTATGTGCAAAGCGCTGTTCTAAGCGCTGGGGGGATGCAAAGCGATCAGGTTGTCCCACACGGGGCTCACGGTCTTAATCCCCGTTTTACAGATGAGGTGACTGAGGCGCAGGGAAGTGAAGTGACTTGCCCCAGGTGACACAGCGGACAAGTGGCAGAGCTGGGATTCGAACCCATGACCTCTGACTCCCAAGCCCGGGCTCTTTTCACGGAGCCACGCTGTGTTAAGCGCTTCCTACGTTCCTTCGCTCGGTCGTATTTATGGAGCGCTTCCCCTGTGCAGAGCACTGTACCGAACTAAACTTGGGAAAGCACGACACGACAATAACCGGTGCCGTTCCCTGCCTACAGCGAGCTTACGGTCTAGAAGGGGAGGCGGCGCGGCTCCGTGGAGAGAGCCCGGGCTTTGGAGTCAGAGGTCGTGGGTTCGAATCCCGGCTCCGCCACTCGACAGCTGTGTGACTGTGGGCGAGTCACTTGACTTCTCTGTGCCTCCGTTCCCTCCTCTGTAAAACGGGGATGAAGACCGTGAGCCTCACGTGGGACAACCTGATCCTCCCGCATCTACCCCAGCGCTTAGAACGCTGCTCGGCACATAGTAAGTGAAGAAGGGGAGCGGGTCGGGGTGACGCGGATGAGGAGATGGCGGGGGCTCAGCCTCCCGGAGGAGGTGATTTCTCAGGAGGGCTTGGAAGAGGGTTAGTCTGGGGGATGTGAGGAGGGGGGACGTTCCGGGCCAGAGGTGGGACGTGGGCCGGGGGCGGACGGCGGGACGGGCGGGGAGGGGAGGTTTTACAGGGTCATCGGGTTGGCCCGCGTGAGGCTCGCGGTCTTAATCCCCATTTTACAGATGAGGTCGCCGAGGCTCCGAGAGGTTAAGCGACTTGCCCACAGTCACCCAGCTGACGAGTGGCAGAGGCGGCATTCGAACCCATGACCCCTGACTCCCGAGCCCGTGCGAGCCCCACGATTTGCTTATATTTTCCCCGAGCGCTTCGTGCCGTGCCTGGCACGTAGTGAAGCGTTTAACAAATGCCACGATTATTTTTATTATCGCCCACAGTCACAGACCCACAAAGCCCCGGGCCCACAGGTGCGCGTCCGCTTCTCGGAGGACGGTCACTCCGATCTGCTGTGTATCCATTCGGAGTTCCCCAAACGCACATCCACATCTACGACACCCCCACCCGCCCATGTAAGAGCAGTAATAATATTGATAATGAGGTATTTGTTAAGCGTCTCCTACGTGCCAGGCGCCGTACTGAGCGCTGGGGAAGATACCAGCGAATCGGGTTGGTCCCTGTCCCGCGTGGGGCTCACGGTCTCAATCCCCGTTGTACAGGTGAGGGAACTGAGGCCCAGGGAAGTGACTTGCCCAAGGTCCCCCAGCAGACGGGTGGCGGAGCCGGGATTGGAACCCACATCCTCTGACTCCCGAGCCCGGGCTCTATCCGCCACGCCATGCCGCTTCTCCGTATTGACGTGTAAAATCCGTGCCAGTTAATCGTTTTCATTGAGCACTGACTGCGTGCAGAGCGCCGTGTTGAGCATTTGGAGGGTATGATAATAGTGCCGGTATTCGTTAAGCGCTTCCTATACGCCAAGCACCGTCCTAAGCGCTGGGGGAGCTACGCCATGATTAGGTTGTCCCACGTGGGGCTCACGGTCTCAATCCCCATTTTACAGAGGGGGCAACTGAGGCACAGAGAAGTGACTGGCCCAGAGCCACACCGCTGACAAGCGGCGGAGGTGGGATTAGAACCCACGACCTCTCACTCCCCGAGCCCGCGCTGTTTCCGCTAGGCCACGCCGCCTCTCTGTAATCGAACACGCTGGGCTTTTTAAGTTCAGCGTGGGCGGGGGAATGTGTCTGTTTATTGTTATATCGTCCTCTCCCAGGAGCTCAGACTAGTGCTCTGCACAAAGTGAGCGCTCGGTAGATACGACTGAATGGATAAAACGATATAACAGACATGTTCCCGGCCCACGACCAGCTCACAGTCTACCGTCCTAACGTGCATTCACCCACGCGGCCGCTCCACTTCCCAGAGAAGTCCCTGAGCCTCTCTGTGCCTCAGTTACCTCATCTGTAAAATGGGGATTCAACCCGCGAGCCCCCCGCGGGATGGGGATCAGCTCAGATCGACCCCAGCGTTCAGTACAGTGCACGGAGCGAGCGCTTAACCGAGGCCATTGAAAGGAAGAGGCCTTTAAACACAAAAAAAGAAAAGCCACGAGGGAGATGTCACTTTCCCCCTCCCCCAGAAGGCAGGGAGAGAAATCTGACGATAGATCCTGGCGGCCGGGGAAGCGTCGTCGGGTATTTATTTTACCTTTTTGCCGCTGTTTCAGTTTTGCGTCTCCTTTCATTCGAGGGTATCTGTTGTCGTCGTCTTAGGCTGCCGGGTCGGGGCCGACCCGTAGCGGAGCTCAGTCGTGTTCCCCGAGCCCTTACTGTGTGCAGAGCACTGGGCTAAGCGCTTGGGAGAGGACACCGTAACAACGGACAGGCGCGTTCCCTGCCCGCAAGGGGCCGACGGTCTAGACGGGGAGGCAGAAACTATATAAATCAATAAAGGAGAGATACGGAGAGGAGCCGTGCGGGGCCGGGAGACGGGGGATGAAGGAAGGGAGCGAGTCAGGGCGGCGCGGTGGGCGGGGGGGAGGGAGAAGAGGAAAGGGGGGAATCAGGGGAGGCCTCCGGACGGTGGACCTGGGTTCTAATCCTCCCCCGCGTCGCTCGCCTTCCCCGTGGCCTCGGTCCGGTCACTTGACGCCTCTGGGCTTCGGTCTCCTCATTTGTAAAACGGGGATTCGTTCATTCAGCCGTACGTACGGGGTGCAGAGCGCTTGGGAAAGTGCAGGGCAACGGTAAAGCAGTAAGCAGCCACGTTCCCCGCCCGCACCGAGCTCGCGGTCTAGGGTGGGGGAAACAGCCATCGAACCAAATAAGTGAATAAAATTACGGAGATGGACGTAGGTGCTCTGGGGCGATTCGATACCTGTCGTTGCGCCTTCTCAGACTACGAGCCCCACGGGGGACAGGGACCGGGTCCAACCCGATTATCCTGCATCTACCCCAGTGCTTAGAACGGTGCTTGGTTTCATTGCCTTGCTAGCGTTTCTGAGAAGACGTGGAGGAAGAAGTCTCTCAGGTGGGGAAAAGAGTTTATATTGTCCCCAGATTTAAAGAGGGGGTAAACGGAAGGCCCTGGTAATAATAACAGTGATAATGTCTTCTTCTTAATAGCACGAATAATAATATTTCTCAAGTGCTTGCTACGTGCCAAGCACTGGACTGAGCGCTGGAGTAGATACACAGTGATGAGGTTCCACATGGGACTCACAGTCAAAATAGGAGGGAGAATAATGACGATCATAATAATAATGGAATTTGTTAAGCCAGTAATAATCATAATAATGACGGTATTTGTTAAGCCAAGCTCTGGCCTAAGCGCTGGGGGAGATAACGAGGTCATCGGGCTGTCCCACGTGGGGCTCACAGTCTTAATTCCCCTTTTACAGACGAGGTAACCGAGGCACAGAGAAGCGAAGTGGCTTGCCCAGGGTGACACAAGCAGACAAGCGGCGGAGCCGGGATCAGAACCCCCGTCCTCCGACTCCCCGGCCCCTGCTCTTTCCACTGAGCCGCGCTGGATCCCCATTTTGCGAACGAGGGAACGGAAGCACGGAGAAGTTGAGTGACCCACCCCGGGTCACACGGTAGTAAGCGGCGGAGCCGGGATTGGAACCCAGGGCCTCTGACTCCCAGACTCGTGCTCTTTCCACGAGGCCTTGCCGCTCCTTGTAACGAGAGCCCTCCAGCTTAGTATCCCTACCTGGTCAGATCCCAGAATCAGTCAGCCAACCATCAAAAAGGCAGCGCGGCTCAGTGGAAAGAGTCGGAGTCGGAGGATGTGGGTTCTAATCCCGGCTCCGCCGTTTGTCCTCCGCGGGACCTGGGGCGAGCCCCTTAATCGTGAAGGTATTTGTTAAACGCTTACTCTGTGCCCAGTCAGGTTGGACACAGTCCCTGCCCCGCACGGGGCTCACGGTCTTAATCCCCCTTCTGCAGATGAGGGAACCGAGGCCCAGGGAAGCGAAGCGACTTGCCCGAGGTAGACGGTCCCTGCTCAGAAGGAATTTAGGAGGGGAGACACGCGTTATTAAAACACCGACCTCCTCACTGCTCCTGGATCTAATCTTTCTCACGGCCGACCCCTCGTCCGCCTCCGTCTGGCCGGGCCCTCCCTCCCCCTTCGTATCTGAGAGACCACCGCTGTCCCCCCTTTCGAAGCCACCCGAAAATCACACCTCCTCCGAGAGGCCTTCCCCCGCTGAGCCCTCGCTTCCCAGCCACCGAGTCAGGCGGTCAGTCGTATTTATCGGGCGCTTACTGGGTGAAGCGGCTGGGAGAGGACAGTGTAACAAGAAACAGTCAGGTTCCCGGCCCACAGCGAGATCAGAGTCTGCAAGGGGAGACGGGCATTAATATAAATAAATAGTTGACGGATCTGGACATAAGTGGCGCGGGGCCGGGAGGGGGGAATGAAGAAAGGGAGGGAGTCGGTGACGCAGAAGGGAGCGGGAGGTGAGAAAAAGTGGGGCTTAGTCAGGGAAGGCCTCTCGGAGGAGACGGGCCTTCGATAAGACTTTGAAGCGGGTGGGGGGAGAGTCATCGTCTGCGGGATTCGAGGAGGGAAGGCGTGCCGGGCCGGAGGCGGGACGTGGGCGAGAGGACGGCGGTGAGATGGACGAGGTCGAGGCGCAGTGAAAGAGTCGGGATTAGAAGAGCGTGAGCCTTACCTTCGCGGTTGCCTCGGCGTTTGCGTCTGTTTCTCGCGAACGCGTTGCTGTTCCCCCCCTCCTGCAGCCCCTCAGCACTTATTCATTCAGTCGTATTTGTTGAGCACTTACTGTGGGCAGAACTCTGTCCTTAGCGCTTGGGAAAGTATAACACGACAATAAACATCGACTTTCCCTGCTCACGACAAGCTCACGGGTGGGGAGACGGGCATCAGTATAAATGAGTAAGATGGAGGATGTGTACGTGAGTGCTGAGAGGCCGGGAGGGGGGAAGAGCAAAGGGATAAATAAGATGATAAATATGGACATAGGTGCTGTGGGGTTGGGAGAGGTGAGGAGAGCAAAGGGAGCCGGTCGGGGCGACGCAGAAGGGAGTGGGAGATGAGGAAAAGTGGGGCTCAGTCTGGGAAGGCCTCCCGGAGGAGGTGAGCTCTCAGGAGGGCTCTGAAGAGGGGAAGAGAGTTAGTTTGGGGGATGTGAAGAGGGAGGGCGTTCCGGGCCAGAGGCGGGACCCGGGCCGGGGACGTGGCCCTCCTTCTTCATCTTCTTCTCCTCCTCCTTCTTCATCTTCTCCTCCTCCTCCTCCAATATCTTCTTCTCATTCTTCCTCCTCCTCCCTCTTCATCTTCTTCTCATTCTTCCTCCTTCTTCTACTTCTCTTCCTTCTCCTTCTCCTCCTCTTCCTCCTCCGCCTCCTTCTTTTTCATTATCTTCTTCTCCTCCTCCTCCTTCTCATTCCTCTTCTTATTCTTTCTCCTCCTCCTTCATTTCCTTCTTCTTCATCTTCTTCTCCTTCTCCTCCTCCTTCATTTTCTTCTCATTCTTCTTCCTCCTCCTTCTACTTCTCCTCCTCCTTCTTTTTCATCAGCTTCTCCTTCTTCTTTGTCTTCTCCTTCTCCTCCTTCTCCTCCTTCTCTTTCATCTTCTTCTTTCTCCTCCTCCATCTTCTTCTCATTCTTCTTTTTCTTCTCCTCCTCCTCTTTCTTCTTCTCCTCCTCCTCCTCCTTCTCCTTCTTCTTCTCCTTCTTAATACTATTAAGATTAAGCGTATGAGCCCCAAGAGGGACAGGGCCCGTGTCCCACCTGATAAGCTTGTATTGACCCCAGTGCTTAGAACAGTCCTTGATGCATAGTAAGCGCGTAAACAAATACCATCATCATCATTGGCAGGAACCTTAACTTTGGCATTCATCTGAAGGATCTAATAATAATAATAATTATGGTATTTGTGAAGCGCTTACTCTGTGCCAGTGTGCAGTGAGATAACTTGATTCATGTGGGACACACACCAAAAAATCCTTCAAAGCGCTCCACCAACCAGTTTCCTCCAGTAAACCGGTACCCCCTACTCCCCAGTCTAATCTCTTCATTCCTCCCAACGTCGCTTTCTAACTGTCCCTCGCTCTTGACCTCCCGTCTGCACTATATATTGTACTGTCCCGAACGCCTAGTACAGTGCTCTGTCCACAGGAAGTGTTCAATAAATACACTTGATTGACTGCACTGTTCCCGGAGCTCTTCCTCTGAAAACTACACCAGATCCCAGCTCTCCCCATCTTCAAAGTCTTCCTAAAAATCCCTCCTCCTCCTCCAGGAAGCCTTCCTTCATTAATTCACAACAACCCAGTCACATCGACCCATAACCCACCCTCAGTGTTCCTCTATTTTATTCCTATCCTCAACACTGGTATTTTAATTTGTTAGTTTAAGACTGCGAGCCCCACGTGGGACAACCCGATGACTCACGCGCTTAGAACAGTGCTTGGCACACAGTCAGCGCTTAACAAGTACCATCATTATTATTTATAAATTGTTATTAAGAGAAGCAGCATGGCGTAGTGGCTAGAGCCTGGGCCTGGGGGTCAGAAGGTCCTGGGTTCTAATCCCCGCTCCGCCCCGTCGCTGCTGCGGGACCGTGGGCAAGTGGCTTCGCCTCTCTGGGCCTCAGTTCCCTCATCTTGTCAAACGGGAGCGAGGACTGTGAGCCCCACGTGGGACGGGGGCCGCGTCCGAATCGGGTTGGCTTCGCGCTCAGTACAGTGCCTGGCACGTAGTGAGCACTTAACAAAGACCATAATTATTAGAGAAGCAGCGCGGCTCAGTGGCAAGAGCCCGGCCTCGGGAGTCAGAGGTCGTGGGTTCGAATCCCGCGCGTCAGCTGGGTGGCTTTGGGAGAGTCGCGTCACTTCTCTGGGCCTCAGTGACCTCGTCTGTCAAATGGGGATGAAGACTGGGAGCCCCGCGTGGGACGGCCTGATGACCTTGTGTCTACCCTAGCGCTTAGAACAGTGCTTAGTAAGCGCTTCACAAACGCCATTATTATTATTATTATTATTATTAGGAGAGGGCAGCGGCTGGGGCTCGGGAAAGGAGGGTGGTGATGGGGAAGGGGCAAGGGGGCTAGGAGACCCCCGTCTCCTCTCCGTCTCCGGCCACCACGGGCTCGTCAAGCCTCATTCGGAAAGAGCGATGGTTTCTCCAGAGTTAACTGGCAATCAGCATTCGTCACCCACAAGCCGGCCCACGGTTGCCATAGGAACGGCCGTCAGCTCTCCTCGGCGCTCACCCGGTGCTCCGGGAATGGCTTCCCGGCCTGGGGAATTTCTTCCCGGCTTTTATGCCGAGAGGCGGCGTGGGTAGAGCCCGGCCCCGTGGGTTCTAATCCCGGCTCGGCCGCTCGCTCCCTCTAGACCGTCAGCTCGTTGCGGGCGGGGACGGTGTCCGTTTATTGTTATACCGTACTCTCCCGAGCGCTCAGTCGCAGTAATAATAATGTCGATGTTTGGTGAGCGCTTACTACGTGCCAGGCGCTGTTCTAAGCGCTGGGGGAGACACGAGGTGATGAGGTGGTCCCGCGTGGGGCTCACGGTCTTCATCCCCGTTTGACAGATGAGGTCACTGAGGCCCGGGGAAGTGAAGCGACTTGCCCGCGGTCACTCAGTTGACAAGCGGCAGAGCCGGGATTAGAACCCGTGACCTCTGACTCCCAAGCCCGGGGTCTTCAGACTGTAATAAGCCCGTCAAAGGGCAGGGACCGTCTCTATCTGTTACCGATTTGTACATTCCAAGCGCTTAGTCCAGTGCTCTGCACGTAGTAAGCGCTCAGTAAATACTAGTGAGTGAGTGAATGAATGAATAAGCCGCGCTGCTTCTCCTCCGATTTGCTTATATCCACCTCCAGCGCTCAGTACAGTGCTCCGCACACGGTAAGCACTCATTTCACTCCTCTGCGCCTCAGTTCCCTCATCTGTAGAATGGGGATTAAAAAAAAAATAGATTGTATTGGTTAAGTGCTTACCATGTGCCCGGGATTGTACTAAGCGCTGGGGTGGATATAAGCAAATCGGGTTGGACACGGCCCCCGTCCCGCTTGGGGCTCGGAGTCTCAATCCCCATTTTACCGATGAGGGGACCGAGGCCCAGAGAAGGGTCGTGAGTTCGAATCCCAGCTCCGCCACTTGTCAGCCGTGTGACTGTGGGCACGTCACTTAACTTCTCTGTGCCTCCGTTCCCTGAACTGTAAAATGGGGATTAAGACTGGGAGCCCCACGTGGGACAACCTGATTCCCCTGTGCCTCCCCCAGCGCTTAGAACGGTGCTCTGCACGTAGTAAGCGCTTAACAAATACCAACATTAAGGGAAATGACTCGCCCAAGGCCACCCAGCAGACGAGCGGTAGAGCCGGGATTAGAACCCATGACCTTCTGACTCCCAGGCCCGGGATCTGTCCGTTACGAAAGACCGGGAGTCCCGTGTGGGATGTGGACCGTGGGCCACCGGGTATCCTTGTGTCTACCCCAGCGCTCAGTACAGTGCCTGGCACGTAGTAAGCGCTTAACCAATACCACGTTTATTAGAGTAGAGCATCGGATACCCTTAGGAGGCAAAGCACCGTAAAGACCACCGCCTGGGTGAAAGGACCGTGAGCTCCTTGTGGACGGGAAATGTGTCGGTTTGTTGTGGTGTCGTACTCTCCCAGGCGCTCAGCACAGCGCCCCGCGCACGGAAAGCGCTCGCTAGATGGGACCGAATGAACGAATGAAGAGCCGTGCCGGGCCCTCCCGTGTACAGGGTGCTGTGCCGAGTGCCCGCGAGCGGCCCGGCCTAGTGGCTGGAGCGCGGGCCCGGGAGTCAGGAAGTCACGGGTTCTAATCCCGGCTCCGCCACCCGTCTGCCGGGTGACCTTGGGCAAGTCACTTGACTTCTCTGGGCCTCAGTCCCCTCACCTGGAAAGTGGGGATTGAGACCGCCGCCCCCCCCCCCCCCCCCCCCCCCCCCCCCCCCCGTGGGACAGGGACCGTGTCCAAGTCGAGTGGCTCGTGTCCACCCCAGGTGCCCGGAACACAGGCAGCGTTTGACAAGCGCCGCAGTTATCATCATCATCCGGGATCCGGCCGTCCCTGCCTTCGAGCGGATCAGTTAGCCCCGCTCCCCTCCTCAGGAATCAAGGACCACAGTCCCGCCCTTCTTCCTAGGGAGGGGCGGTTCCCAAGCAGCGACGTAGCCCGGTGGCTACGGCCCGGGCCCGGCGGTCGGTAGGACCTGGGTTCTCATCCCGGCTGCTCCACGTGTCTGCCCCGTGACCCCGGGCAGGTCGTTTCGCTTCTCTGGGCCTCGGTTCCCTTATCGGGAAAATGGGGGATCAGACCGTGAGCCCCACGTGGGACCACCTGATCACCCTGGATCCTCCCCGGCGCTTAGAACAGTGCTCTGCACGTAGTAAGCGCTTAACAAATGCCGTCATCATGAGGATGATTATCTTTTGCTTCCGCGGGGGGCCGTCTCCGCCTCGGAGGGGGCCCGTCGGCTGCTTTAGCCGAAAGCGGCGCCCGGATTATTCTGGGAAACAAACAAGTTGTTTTGCTCCGGTTTCCCGGAGTCGCTAATTAGCCATCCTTATTTTGGGCGGCGTCCCGGGGAGCCGTCAGACGGACGGGGGAAGCGACCGTCCTTTCAGCTGGTATCCTTCTCCCGAGGGGGCTCCTTGGGTTCCGGCCCGGCTTCGAAGCCTCCGTTCCGTAGACTGGAAGCTCGGGGTGGGCCGGGGAGGTGGCCCTTGACCGGTCGACTCTCCCAGGCGCTCGGCACGGCGCTCCGCACGCAGAAAGCGCTCAGTAAATAGGAGCGAATCCAACGCATCGTTTCACAGGCTTGAGGAGAGACCTCACGGGGTCATCGCGTATCATTTCATCTCCTTTATCCCGGGCCGGCCACCCTCTAGGATCTCTAAAGATGGGACTCCCCCATCATTATCTCTTTTTCTTCTCTTTGGTGGTATTCGTTAAGCGCTTACCGTGTGCCGGACACTGTACTGAACCCCGGGGTAGAGATAAACTGAGTTTGGACGCAGTCCCTTTCCCTCGTGGGGTCGACGGTCTCCATCCCCGTTTTACACATGAGGCACGGAGACATTAATGATAAGTCGGAGGTCATGGGTTCGTATCCCGACTCTGCTCCTTGTCAGCTGTGTGACTGTGGGCTAGTCACTTCACTTCTCTGTGCCTCGGTTGCCTCATCTGTAAAATGGGGATGAAGACTGTGAGCCTCACGTGGGACGACCTCATTTCCCCTGTATCTGCCCCGGCGCTTAGAACAGTGCTCTGCACGTAGTAAGCGCTTGACGCATACCAACGCTGTTAATAACGATGGTATTTGGTAAGCGCTCACCGTGTGCCGGGCACTGGACTAAGCGCTGGGGGAGTCACAGGCTTGACCAGGTTGGACGCAGTCCCCGGCTCGAGTGGGGCTCGCGGCCTTAATCCCCACTTTGCAGAAGAGGCACAGAGACGTTAAGGGACTGGCCCGAGGTCACAGAGTAGACGGCGGCGACGGGATTAGAACCCAGGTCCTTTTTTTTTTTTTTTTTTGGTAACGGGGTTTGTTAAGCGCTTACTACGTGCCAGGCACTAGTTTAAGCGCTGGGGCGGCACGGCCTAGTCGCGAGAGGAGGGACAGAGTGGGAGAATCCTCCTAATAATAATTAGGGTATCGTCGGTCCCCAGATCCACCAGCGCCCAGGCTTTGCCTCCGCACCCACCCGGCCCCAAGGGGTGCCGGACCGAGTCGGTCATTCATTCAATAGTATTTATTGAGCGCTTACTATGTGCAGAGCACTGTACTAAGCGCTTGGAATGGACAATTCCCAGAAACCCCGAGAGAAGCAGTGTGGCCCGGCAGACAGAGCACAGGCCCGGGAGTCCCAGGTTCATGAGGCCTCATCCCGGCTCCGCCCCTTGTCTGCCGTGTGACCTTGGGCAGGTCGTTTCACTCCCCCCCCCCTCCCCCCCCCCGGCCTCAGTGACCTCATCTGCCAAAGGGGGTTACAGGCTGAGAGCCCCAGGCGGGACAGGGACCGAGGCCAACCTGATTACCTTGTGATGATGATGGCGTTTGTTAAGCGCTTACTGTGTGCCAAGCACTCTCCTAAGCGCCGGGGGAGATACAAGGCAATCAGGTCGTCCCACGTGGGGCTCGCAGTCTTCATCCCCATTTTGCAGATGAGGGAACTGAGGCACAGAGAAGTGACTCGCCCGGGGTCACCCAGCTGACGGGTGGCGCAGCCGGGATTAGAACCCACCACCTCTGAGTCCCAAGCCCGGGCTCTTTCCACCGAGCCACGCTGCTTAGTGCAGTGACTTGCCCGGAGTCACCCAGCTGACAGGTGGCGGGACCGGGATTAGAACCCACGACCTCTGACTCCCGAGTCCACCTGGCCAAGCTGCTTCTTTCTTGAGCGCTGACTGCGTTGCCGAGCGCTCTGCTAAGCGCGTGGAAAGTACGGTTCGGCGGTAAAGAGAGACAATCCCTGCCCGCCCCGGGCTTACGGGCTAGAGGGGCGGAGGCGGACGTCAGAACAGGCAAACGGGCATCAAAATAAATAAATAAAATTATAGACCCAGGCACATCAGAACAAGAATACTGGCATCGATAGAAATAAATAAGATGGTAGGTACGTGCACATCAAAACAAGTACACAGGCATCAATAGAAGTAAAGAAAATTACAGATAGATACATCAATAGAGAAGCGGCGTGGCTCGGCGGAAGGAACCCGGGCTTGGGAGTCAGAGGTCATGGGTTCGAATCCCGGCTCCGCCACGTGGCAGCTGTGGGACTGTGGGCGAGTCGCTTCACTTCTCGGGGCCTCGGTTCCCTCATCTGTAAAATGGGGATGAAGACTGGGAGCCTCACGTGGGACAACTTGATTACCCTGGATCTACCCCAGCGCTGACAACAGTGCCCTGCACATAGTAAGCGCTTGACAAGTAACAACATTATAAATACATAAGTGCTGTGGGATGGGGGGGAAGAGCGGAGGGAGGGAGTCGGGGCGGTGGGGAGGGGAGGAGGAGCAGAGGAAAAGGGGGCTCAGTCCGGGAAGGCCTCCTGGAGGAGGTGAGCCCTCAGGAGGGCTTTGAAGGGGGGGAAGAGTGATCTTTCTCTCAGTCCCTCCCCCAGCGTCCAGTACGTTCCTTTTTTCCTCCCATCTTTCAAATCAGGAGCCGCTTAGAATTTCGAGTCCTGCCTGCAGAACGTTACCTGTCGCTGTATCTTCTTTATTCCCGCATCGTACTCTCCCCACCGCTCAGCACAGTGCCCTGCACGCAGTGAGCGCTCCCCGCCCCGCAGCTCTTCTGTCTATACGTATATAATTCCGTTTATACCGATGCCTTGTTCTTCCCTTGTTTTCATCCATTCAGCGGGATTTACTGAGCGCTCACTGCGCGCAGAGCACCGTCCGAAGCGCTTGGGAGAGTACGATGCGAGAAGAAGCGGGCACGTTCCCGGCCCACAACGGGCTCACAGTCTAGAAGGGGGGAGGCAGATATCGAAATGAGTAATCGGGGATCAGTAGCGTCGTTAGAAGTAAATGGAATTACTCATAAAAATAAATAGAATTATAATTGTTTTGCGGTCTGCCCCAGACTGTAAGCCGGGCGAGGGCAGGAATTGTCTCTCCTTATTGCTGTGTTGTATTTTCCAAGCGCTTAGTACAGTTCTCTGCAGGCAGCGCTCAATAAATGTCAGCTGTGTGACTGTGGGCAAGCCACTTCGCTTCTCTGTGCCTCAGTCCCCTCATCCGTAAAATGGGGATTAACCGTGAGCCTCACGTGGGACAACCTGATGACCCTGTATCTCCCCCAGCGCTTAGAACAGTGCTCCGCAATTAGGAAGCGCTTAACCACTACCAACATTATTAATAAATACTACCGAATGAACGAACGAATAAATAGGATCGACTGAATTAGCTTTGCTATTTCCCCAAAAAGGGGCTCGATGGAGTCTGTCCCTCAGGGTGTTGCCTTGGGAATGAGTCATGAATCTCGCCGAAGTCTTCGGATTTGCAGCAATTTATTCCGTGTTTCGCTGCCTTTTCTGTCTTCATTTCACAGCCCGCATTTGATTTTCTGTACCATTACGTTCATTTTGGGGGATTAAAAAGTAAAAAATAAAGAATGATAGCCCTGCGGCCCAGTGGGTCCCTAGGCAATCGCGTTCATTAAGTGCTTAAGAATCCAATCGATTAATGCTCCCAGATGCATCGTCCAACGGGGGAAACCTATCTGTTTTCCAGTGAGGAGGAGCTGCTGGGGTTTCTTCCGTGCTCTCCAGGAAAAGGATGTTCGGATCAATGAGCCATTTGATTTCTGGGCCAGCTTGGCTGTGTGGGACCCCGGGGACACCGTCCCGGCCTGGTTGATCGATTATCATCCCCTGGGCATTGGCAGGAGCCGGGGAACAAACCAAGCAATCGATCAGTCGTATTTAATTGAGCGTTTACTCTGCGCGGAGCACTGGAGGAACCATTTGGGCGAAGACAAGAGAACGGAGTTGCTAGACGAGCTCCCTGCCCACAACGGGCTTACGGTCTAGAGGGAGACCTAAATAAATCGATATCATGTATCTAATTAAATTAGGGATCGGAACAAAGGCGTCTGTGCGTGATTAAAGGGTGCCGACCTTGGGCAAGTCACTTTGTTTCTCTGGGCCTCAGTTACCCCATCTGTAAAATGAGGATAGAGAGACAGGGACGGTGTCCAACCTGATTACCGCGTACCCACCCCAGCGCTCAGAACCTAGAAAGCGCTGAAAAAACCGCCCCCCGCCAAAGCAACAAATAAAAAATGCCATAAATGAAAATCCAAATTCGAGGATGACACAGAGGGGAGTGGGAGAAGAAGAAACGAGGGCTTAGCCCGGGAAGGCCTCCCGGAGGCGACGTGCTTTTAATAAGGCGAGACGTTTGTCGTCAGAGAGCTGGATTTGCCTAGAGATGGTGTTTTGAGTGCCGGGGAAGGGAAGGGAAAAAGAGAGAGAAAGTGGAGGAGGAGGAGGAGAACACAGCTTCGGTGCCGTTGCTAAGTTCTAAGTTTCTGATTTGCCTAGGAGACCAGAATTGCTCAGCTCGGTTACTGTAGCGACCCCGCCACTTCCATATTTAGGTTTCCACATCGGCTGCGTGTCGCTCTTCTTAACTCGGAGCTTCCCAGATTGAACCCACAAGCTGGCTGGGCCGTTTTCCTCAGACCGAATCCCTCCCTCCCAGACATCCCCGGGAGAAGCTCTGGGGATCCGGCCTTGACCGGGAATGGTGATAACAACGAGGGGATCTGTGAAGCGCTTACTATGTGCCGAGCACCGTTCGAAGCGCTGGGGGAGATACGGGGTCACCGGGTTGTCCCACGCGGGGCTCCCGGTCTTCGTCCCCTTTTTACAGATGAGGTCACCGGGGCCCAGAGGAGTGAAGCCACTGGCCCAAAGTCACACAGCGGGACGAGCGGCGGAGCCGGGATTAGAACCCACGACCTCTGACTCCCCGGCCCGGGCTCTTGCCGCTAAGCCACGCTGCTTCTCCAGGACGCCGGGAGGGCCGGGTCACCAACGGAGGATTTCGATTCAGAGCCCAGACCTTTTCATCAACCTGTGAGGTCACGGGGAGGGAGAGAAGCAGCGTGGCTTAGGGGAAAGAGCCCGGGCCGGGGAGTCAGAGGTCGTGGGTTCTAATCCCGGCTCCGCCGCTTGTCGGCTGGGTGACTTTGGGCCCGTCGCTTCACTTCTCTGTGCCTCAGATACCGAATCTGTCACATGGGGATTAAGACCGTGAGCTCCACCTGGGACAACCTGATTACGTGCTGAAAAAAATGCCCCCCCTCCCCCCCCCCGCCAAAATAACAAATAAAAAATGCCAGAAAAAAATGAAAATCCAAATTCGAGGATGACACAGAGGGGAGTGGGAGAAGAAGAAACCAGGGCTTAGCCCGGGAAGGCCTCCCGGAGGCGACGTGCTTTTAATAAGCTGAGATGTTTGTCGTCAGAGAGCTTAGAACAGTGCTTGGCACATAGTAAGCGCTTAACAAATACCGGCATTATTGTTATTATTATTAGAAAGCCACGCCTCCTCCCACAGGGTTATTGAGTGTTGGGGTGTTTCTTGGTCTGAAACAGTGCTCATCTGCATATGTTTTTATCACCCTGTATATTTTGTTCATGAGGTGTCCGTCCCCTTGCTTCTCTTTATCGTGATGACGTCGTCTTGTTTTTGTCCATCTGTCTCCCCCGACTAGACTGTGAGCCCGTCATCGGGCAGGGATCGTCTCTATCTTCGCCTAATTGTCCATTCCAAGCGCTTAGTACAGTGCTCTGCACGTAGTAAGCGCTCAGTAAATACTATTGAATGAATAGTACACCCTGCAGAAAGCAGAGCTCTGATCAATCGCTATTCCTTGCACCGGGACTTTTGCGCCGAAGGTGAGCACCAGATAGGGCTAAGAGATCCTCCGTTTTTAAAGGCTTTCAGCCACCGATCTGGATCTAATCTCCTCCGTCTTCCTCCAGAAATTCTTTATTCTGGGACGGGACCACGGAATATGACTAAGAGATCCCCTGACCGCCCACCCCCTCTCCGGGCCGCATCAGAAATGTATTTTCTCCGCCTTTGCTCCGACATTTGCATGGGCTGTGCTGGCATCTGAGTGACGTTCTATATTAAATCTCCGTGAAATCGGCGGAGGCCACACGGCAAGCCGCCCGCCACGGTTAGTCATTCTTTCCCGGCCCTCCTCTCGGAAACTGAGTTTTGGCCCCTGTTTTCGAGCCGCCGCGGTAAACGAGAGCTCGGTCTGTCTCCCGGACTGCGGGGTTTTTTATTTTCGGGGGTCTGTCCGTGTGCGGTGGTGGGGAGAGGGGATTCTTCTCCCTCTGGATTTTGAGGGACTCGGCACCTGGAGTGGGAATGGAGCCGGTGCATCTTGGAATCGTGGGCTCTTTAGCCGTCTGGGGCCGGCGGGTTCTAATCCACTTGTCCGCTCTGTGACCTTGGGCAAGTGACTTCACTTCTCCGGGCCTCAGTGACCTCATCTGGAAAATGGGGATCGAGACAAGTGAGCTCCGTGTGGGACAGGGACCGCGACCGACCTGATGAACTCTTATCTCCCCCTGCGCTTAGTAGAGAAGCGGCGTGGTGCGGCGGGTGGAGCCCGGGCCTGGGAGTCGGAAGGTCATGGGTTCTAATCCCGGCTCCGCCACCTGTCTGCTGGGTGACCCCGGGCAAGTCGCTTCACTTCTCTGGGCCTCGGTCACCCCATCTGAAAAACGGGGATTGGGACCGTGAGCCCCACGTGGGACAGGGATCGGGTCCCACCCGATGTGCTCGTTTCCACCCCAGCGCTTAGTACAGTGCCTGGCACGGAGTCAGCCCTTAACAGATACCTCAGTTATTATTACAGGGCCCGGCACACAGGGAAACGCTTAACAAATACCACCGTTAGACCGTGAGCTCGTTGTGGGCCGGGCATGTGTCTGTTTATTGTTCGATTGGACTCTCCCAAGCGCTCAGGACAGTGCTCTGCACACAGTAAGCGCTCAATCAGTACCACTGATTGAGCAGAATTGGAACGGTTCCTAACTGCGCAGATTGCAGTGAAACAAGAAGGAGCAGAACGGAAGAGAAGGGATGGTAAGGCATGGAATCCAAAAGCCTGAGACAGAACACAAAAAATCATCATGCTAATCATAATGGCACTTGCTGAGCGCTTCCTACGTGTCAAATAATAATTGTGCTATTTGCTATGTGTCAAGCACTGTTCTGAGCGCTGGTGTAGATATAAGTTAATCGGATTGGACACAGTCCCTGTCCCACCTGGGGCTCAGTCTTCAGCCCCATTTTACAGTTGAGGGAACTGAGGCCCAGAGAAGTGAAGCGACCTGCCCCAGGCCACACGGCGGACAAGTGGAGGAGCTGGGATCAGAACCCGAAGTCCTTCTGATTCCTAGGCCCGGGCTCTAGCCACTACGCCACACTGCTGCATGGGACCTAAAAGAACGAGGCTGAAGAGAATGAGCCAGAAGGGAATGGGACGGTAAGGAATGGAACCTAAAAGGAGGAGGCTAAAGGGAATGGGTCAGTAAGGAATAGAACCTAAAAGGAGGAGGCTAAAGGGAACGGGACAGTAAGGAACAGAACCTAAAAGAAAGAGGCTGAAGAGAATGAGGCTGTATGGAATGGGACACTACGGAATGGGACGGTAAGGAATGGAACCTAAAAGAAGGAGGCTAAAGGGAATGGGACAGTATGGAATGAGACAGTATGGAATAGGGCAGTAAGGACTGGAACCTTGACAGAAAGAGGCTAAAGAGAATGGGACAGCAAAGAATGAGACAGTATGGAATAGGGCACTAAAGAATGGAACCTTGACAGAAAGAGGCTAAAGAGAATGGGACAGTATGGAACGAGGCAGTATGGAATAGGGCAGTAAAGAAGGGAACCTGAAAGAAAAAGGCTGAAGAGAATGAGACAGTATGGAATGGGCGGTAAGGAAGGGAGCCTAAAAGAGGCTGAAAAGATTGAATGAATGAATGACACTGTGGAATGGGACGGTAAGGAACGGACCCTAAAGCAACGAGGCAGAAGAGAATGAGACGGGATATGAATGGACAGAAGGGAACGGGACAGTAAGGAACAGAACCTAGAAGAAAGAGGCTGAAGAGAATGAGAAGGGAATGGGACAGTAAGGATGGGAACCTAAAAGAAAGAGGCTGAAGAGAGTGAGACAGCATGGAATGAACCAGTATGGAATGGGAGAGTAAGGAACGGAACCTAAAAGGAAGAGGCTGAAGCAAATGAGACAGAAGGGAATGGGACAGTAAGGAGAGGAACGTAAAAGAGAGGCAGAAGAGAATGAGACAGAGGACACTTAAAGAGGCAGAAGAGAATGAGACAGGATGGAATGGACAGACGGGAATGGGACAGTAAGGAAGGGAACCTGAAAGAATTAGGCTGAAGAGAATGAGACAGGATATGGAATGGACAGAAGGGAATGGGACAGTAAGGAACGGAACCTGAAAGAAAGAGGCTGCGGAGACTGAGACGGGATGAAATGGGTCAGTGAGGAAGGGAACCTAAAATAATGAGGCTGAAGAGAATGGGACAGCATGAAATGGGTCAGTGAGGAATGGAACCTAAAATAATGAGGCTGAAGAGAATGGGACAGCATGGAATGGGACGGTGAGGAACGGAACCTAAAAGAACGAGCTAGGAAAGAGTGATCCAGCCCGGAATGGGCAGAAGAGAACAGGACAGTAAGGGACGGAACCTAAAAGGAAGAGACCGAAGAGAATGAGACGGTATGGAACCGAACAAAGCCCAACGGGACAACATGGAATTGGATCGCTGTGGAAAGGGCCAGCGTGGAATGGAATAGAACAAGATGGAACAGCATGGAGTGGAAAGGAATAGAACAGAACGCCGCAGTCATGAGTGGAACAGAACAGGATGGAGCAGGACGGAATGGAACGGAACAGATCGGTACAACAACCCAACCTCAGAACCAGTGTCAAGAACCAAAAGCGTCTCTGGAATCACAGCGAAAAAAATACCTGCCCGATATGTCGATAAGCAGCCACTCTCTACGACGGAAACCATTTCCCTTTTCTCTAACGAGGGAACACGAGATTTCTTTAAACTTCAAAAACAGTAGCTTTAATGTTGGCCCCGATCCATAGGTTGGCCTTTGCAAATATATCATTTAAAAATTAAGATTTCAGACTCAGGATGGCCTTCAGTTTCCTACAGGGCCCAGATTGCTTGGGGGGAGGGAAACGGATGGCTTTACTCATAAGGAGAATTCAGCATTTCATTTTGGGAGAAGGGCTTGGAGCCTACCTTCCAGATAGGAGAGGCAGGGAATATGTCTGTTTATCGTTGTACTCTCCCAAGCGCTCTGCACACAGTAAGCGCTCGATAAATACGACTGAATGGATGGCATTTCAGCTGGCGCTCTCAAGCGTCTTGCTTTCAGGCCTGTGGTCCTGTTTCTACTTTTTTTTATTGTATTTGCTAGTGTTTACTATATGCCATGCACTGTACTAAGCGCTCAATAAATACCATTGATTGATATGCTTGGGAAACCCCCCCCCCCCGTTTCTACCATCTCGGTCTCCCCTCCTCCAGGAGGCCTTCCCAGACCGAACCCCCCTTTTCCCCTGCTCCTCCTCCCCTCCCCATCGCCCCGACTCCCTCCCTCTGCTCTGTCCTCCTCCCCTCCCCACAGCACTTGTGCATATATATTATTTATTATTCTATTTTATTAATGATGCGCATATATCTCTGATTCTATTTCTCTATTTTGATGGTAGTGACGCCTGTCTACTTGTTTTATTTTGCTGCCTCCCCCCTTCTAGACCGTGAGCCCGTCGTTGGGCGGGGATTGTCTCTGTCTGTGGCCGAATTGTACTTTCCAAACGCTTAGTACAGTGCTCTGCACCCAGTAAGCGCTCAATAAGTACGATTGAATGAGCGAATGAACCCTGAGAAGAATGAAGTCAGCGAATCACAACCCTTAGAAGAACATATCCCCAAATCAGCCGATGGCAACCCTTAGAATCACAGCATCGCATGCTTGTTGCTAGGCGCCATTCAAGACTCCAAAGGGGATTCATTCATTCATTCAATCGTATTTATTGAGCGCTTACTGGGTGCAGAGCACTGTGCTGAGCGCTTGGAAAGGACAATTTGATATAGAGCCTCCTATTATTTGTCGATTAAAACGGCAGTGTCTCGCTTTGGGGTGCAAACAGTGTGAAAAATAATAATAATTGTGGCATCTGTTAAGCGCTTACTATGTGCCAGGCACTGTACTAAGCACTGGGGTGGATACCGGCACATCCGTGGATCCATAGAAACTGTGTTTTCAACCGAGATGGAATATTCTGTCGTTCCCTTGGCCCCCGAAATAGAACTTGTTAGTTCTTGGAAGCCGCGGGGATTTCCCGCAGCCGGATCCCCGGGAACCCGGGAAGCCGGAGAGTTTCGCTCACAGTCATTGCCGTCAGCGGGCCTTTCCGCTGTCGAAATCTCCTCCTCTCGGCGTAGTGGAGTCACACTGTCTTGGAATGGGAAGGAAGTCAGCTGCCTCTGGGTGCTGGCATCTGAAGGGGAATCCACAACCTGGAGAAAAAGGCAGGATGGAACTGAAGTTTGATGATCCCAGGGTTTCTAGAGAAACTGCAAAGTTGATGCCATTTCGTGGACGTTTTCTTTCGATGGTATTTGTTACGTGCTATTTATGTGCCAACACTGGGGTTTATACAGGATAATTGAGTTGGACACAGGCCCTGTCCCACATGCGGCTCACATCCCCATTTTCCAGATGATGATGATGGTATTTGTTAAGCGCTTACTATGTGCCAAGCACTGTTCTAAGCGCTGGGGGGGGATAGAAGATAATCGGGTTGTCCCACGTGGAGCTCACAGTCTTCATCCCACAGATGAGGGAACTGAGGCCCAGAGAAGTGAAGTGACTTGCCTGAAGTCCCACAGCTGACAAGTGGCGGAGCCGGGTTTCGAACCCACGACCTCTGACTCCCAAGCCTGGGCTCTTTCCATTGAACCACACTGCTTCTCTAGTATTTCCTAAGCGCTTCCTATGTGCCAAGCCCTGTTCTAAGCGCTGGGGTAGATACAAGGTAGTCAGGTTGTCCCATGGGGGCGGCTCACAGACTTAATCCCTGTTTTCCAGATGAGGGAACTGAGGCCCGGAGAAGTGAAGCGACTGGTCCAAAGTCACCCAGCTGACAAGAGGCGGAGTCGGGATTAGAACCCAGGTCCTCTGGCTCCCAAGCCCGGGTTCTTGCCACTAAGCCACGCTCCTTCTCCGGAATTTGGGGTAAAAAAAATCCATGCTGGACGTGGGAAAGGTGGGGTAAAAATTGGAATGTCCGGTATAAAAACAGACAACTAGCCTTGCTTGGGATAAATTTGCCTGTTGCTGGGCGTTCACTGTCTTTGGTGGCCTGAGCCCGTTGTTGGGTAGGGATCGTCTCAATCTGTTGCCCAATTGTGCTTTCCAAGCGCTCAGTCCAGTGCTCTGCACACAGTAAGCGCTCAGTAAATACGATGGAATGAATGAACGATGGCAGGATGGTTGAGGGAACAGCTTGACCAAGAGCCAGAACAAGAGACTGAATTTGAGACTCTTAGTCATCGTCAGGAAACAAATTGAAAAGCAATGGAAAACAAGGAAGAAAAGGAAAAGGACGCTATGGCCAAATGAAGGCAGTTTCATCAGACACGCTTCCAGCGCTTAGAACAGTGCTTGGCACATAGTTAGCACTTCACAAATAGCATCGTTATTATTATTCTCACCAGGCGAGTGCTCAGACAGACACTGACGTTGACAGTGTTGAGGTGGAAGGATCTAACCTGGCACATTTTGGTTTTTTAAATTATTATTGTTGTACTCTCCCAAGCTCTTAATACAGTGCTCTGCACACAATAAACAATTGAATGAATGGTATTTAAGCGCTTACTACGTGCCAGGCACTGTGCTCAGCTCCGGGATCGAAACGGGGCAGCCGGCTTGGACACAGCCCCTGTCCCACAAGGGACGCCCCATTTTACCGGTGAGGTGACCGAGGCACAGAGCAGCGAAGCGACTTGCCCAAGTGAGATGTCTGCGGCGTGACCTTGGCCGAGTCACTTCACTTCTCTCTGCTTCCTCTGTACAATGGAGATGAAGACGGCGGAGGTCATGTGGGACAGGGACTTGGTCCAAGGTGACAACCTTGGGTCTACCCCAGCGCTTAGCACAGCGACTGGTACACGGCAAGCGCTTAACAAATACCACGAAAAGGTCACACGGCGGACAACTGGCAGAGCCGGGATTAGAACCCAGGTCCTTCTGACCCCCAGGCCCGGGCTGTAGCCGCTGGGCCACGCATCCGGCTCAGACGACTGAGGAGACATTAACGATAACTGGGAATCCCTAAAGGCCCAACTGGTGTTGACCCCGACGAGAAAGGTTTCGTTACTGTCACGGTTCCCCTATTTTTAATATATTTTAACGTCCGCCTCCTCCTCGAGAACGTGAGCTCGCTGTGGGCAGGGATCCCGCCTGCCAACTCTATTGCAATTGAAATCATGACGACGACGACGGCATTTGTTAAGCGCTAGGTGCCGAACGCTGTTCTAAGCGCTGGGTAGGCCCAAGGTCATCACGTTGTCCCGCGTGGGGCTCCCAGTCTTCATCCCCATTTTACAGATGAGGGAACCGAGGCCCAGAGAAGGGAGGTGGCTCGCCCAAGGTCACACAGCAGACGAGTGCTCTACCCCCTTCCCCTCCCCACAGCAGTTGTGTATATTCGTATATATTATTTATTTTATTAATGATGTGTCTTTATCTGTGGTTGTCGGCTCAGTGGCAGGAGCCCGGGCTGGGGGGTCAGAGGTCATGGGTTCGAATCCCCGCTCCGCCCCTTGTCCGCTGGGTGACTGGGCAAGTCACTTCACTTCTCTGGGCCTCAGTTCCCTCATCTGTGAAATGGGGAAGAAGACTGGGAGCCCCACGTGGGACAGCCTGGTGACCCTGTATCTCCCCCAGCGCTTAGAACAGTGCCCTGCACATAGTAAGCGCTTAACAAATACCAACATTATTATTATTTTGATGCTACTGATGGCTACTTGTGTTGTTTTGCCGTCTGCCTCCCCCCTTCTAGACTGGGAGCCCGTGTGGAGCGGGGATTGTCTCTCTCTGTTGCTTTCCAAGCGCTTAGTCCAGCGCTCTGCGCCCAATGCATTATGACTGAATGAAGAACAGGGCCCATGAGCTGAAGGAATGAATGAATGAATGACCTTTTCCCGCCCGCGAAGCTAGAGCGCATGCGCGGGTGGCCGAGGCCGGGCGGGGGGGAGCCGCGCGCAAGCGCCGTGCAGGGCCGGGCGGGGCGGGCGCAAGCGCAGTGTAGAGCGGGGCGGGGCGCGCAGGCGCGTCGAGGGGGCGGGGCCTGGGGAGCGCGCGCCAAGCGGCGGGGCGTCCCTAGCAACGCGCGCCGGGGAGGGGGCGGGGGGGGGAGCGCGGCGCATGCGCAGAGCGTGGCGCCGGCAGCCCCGTGGCCGCCACCATGGAGCGGCCCCCCGGGGAGGCGGAAGGAGCAGGCCGGGGGCGTCCAAACTGGTCCCAGCCGGTGAGTAGACGCCCCCCTGCAATTTGCATTCATGTCTGCGTCCCCTCCCAGAAATTTGCACTGATTTCTGGCCCCCCCAGCCCCCCCCCAACAAGCTTAGTTGTGGGCGGGGAATGTGTTTATGGTTGTATTGGACCCTCCCCGGCGCTCAGTACAGTGTTCTGCACGCAGTAAGCGCCCAATTGATACACTTGACTGACTCTGGGCTCCCCAAAGCTGACTCGGGACCGTCAGCTCGTTGTGGGCAGGGAATATGTATATTGTTTGGACTCTCCCAAGCGTTCAGTACAGTGCTCTGCACACAGTAGCCGCTCATTTTACACAGTTGACTGACTTTGGGCTCCCCGAAGCAGGTTCGGGTTGGACTATCTAGACCGTCAGCTCTTTGTGGGCAGGGCATGTGTATATTGTTGTTTGGACTCTCCCAAGTGCTCAGTACAGTGCTCTGCACGCTGTAAGCGCTCAGTCAGTACAACTGCCCGAATTTGGGCTCCCCAAAGCAGGCTCAGGATGGAGCCTCGGGACCGTCAGCTCGTTGTGAGCGGAGAATGTGTGTGCATAGTTTTGTTTTGGACTCCCTAAGTGCTCAGTACAGTGCTCTGCACACGGTAGCCGCTCAGTTTATACAGTTGACTAACTTTTGGCTCCCCAAATCAGGTTCAGGTTGGAGCCTCTAGACTGTCACTCGTTGTGGGCAGGGAATGGGTCTGTTTATTGTTGTCTTGGACTCTCCCAATCGCTCAGTACAGTCCTCTACACACAGTAAGCGCCCAGTCAATGCAACTGACAGCTTGACTGACTTGAGACTCCCCAAAGCAGATTCAGGAGGGAGCCTCTAGACTGTCACTCGTTGTGGGCGGGGAATGTGTCTGTTTATTGTTGTATTGAACGCTCCAAAGCGCTCAGTACAGTGCTCTGCACACAGTAAGCGCTCAGTCGCTACAACCGACTGACTCTGGGCGCCCCAAAGCGGGTTCAGGATGGAGCCTCTAGACCCTCAGCTCTTTGTGGGCGGGGAGAGTGTCTGTTTATTGTCGTTTTGGACTCTCCCAAGCGCTCAGTACAGTGCTCTGCACGCAGTAGTCAGTATGGCGCCTGTTAAGTGTTTGCTATCCGCGAAGCACCGGGCGTGATGCCGGAGAAGCGTCGTGGCTCAGTGGAAAGAGCACGGGCCGGGGAGTCGGAGGTCACGGGTTCAGATCCCCGCTCCGCCACTCGTCAGCCGTGTGACTTTGGGCGAGTCACTTCGCTTCTCTGGGCCTCGGTTCCCTCGCCTGTAAAATGGGGATGAACCCCTGTGGGACAACCTGATCACCTCGTATCCTCACCAGGGCTGAGGACAGTGCTTTGCACGGAATAAGGGCTTAAATGCCAACGTTATTATTAGCCTCGATCAGGTTGGACACCATCCACGTCCCCCGTGGTGCTCCCGCTCTCAATCCCCATTTTACAGATGCGCTCACCGAGGCACAGGGAAGCGAAGGGACCTGCCCCGAGTCCCAAAGCCAACCTGCGGCGGGGGTCGGATTAGAACCCAGGTCCTCGTGACTCCCAGGCCCGTGCTCTACCCACTAAGCCAAAGCGCTCAATAGGTACAGTCGTCTGACCGATGTACCCGGGGGCGGGTGTCGCCCGAGGCAGGTTCAGGATGGACCATCTAGACCGTAAGCCCGGTGTGGGCCGGGAACGCGTCCGTCCCGGGGACCGTCCCGAGCGCTTAGTACGGTGCCGTGCGCCGCGTAAGCGCTCAGTAAACACGGTCGGATGAATGACACGACAGAGTCGGAACCGCCCTGGCGGGGGACGAGCAGGGTCCCCGAGGAGTCAGACCTGTGCTGACCCCTCTCCCCTTTCGCCGCCCAAATCACTCGATCCACGCCATTTACGGAGCGCCTGCTCCGTGCTCCGTGCGGAGCGCTGTTCTAAGCGCTTGGGAGAGTCGGTCTTACTTCTGGAGCGCTTACTACGTGGTACGTGCCGAGCACTGAGGCCCTCCCAGCCTGAGCCCTCCCCATTCCCCTCCTCCCTCCCTCTGCTCTTCCCCCTCCCCACGGCGCTTGTCTGTATTTGTGCGTATTGTTTATTATTCTCTTTATTTTATTAATGAGGTGTCTAGTTCTGTGATTCTGTTGATCAGTCTTGATGATATCGATGCCTATCTGTTTCGATCTGCTGCCCGTCTCCCCCTTCTAGACCCCGGTCTCCACCCGTTGCCCAATTGTCCTTTCCCGACGCCCGGTACGGTGCCCCGCACAGAGCGGGCGCCCGATAAGTACGGCTGAACGAATGAAGGAACGCTAAATGCCGGGGGAGAGTCGGCCGGACGTATTTACGGAGCGCTCACCCGGTGCAGGGCACTGTACTGGGCGCTTGGGGGAGGGCGGTCGAGCAGTAAACAGACCCGTTCCCTGCCCACGCCGAGTTTATAGTTTAAAGGGGGACGCGGACGTTGCTTAGAGTCGGTGATTTGTGTAATTTGGGATTTCAAGATATGTACGTGAAAGCTCCGTGGCTCAGTGGAAAGAGCCCGGGCTTGGGAGTCGGGGGTCATGGGTTCGAATCCCTGCTCTGCCACTTGTCAGCCGGGTGACCGTGGGCGAGTCTCTTCACTTCTCTGGGCCTCCGTTCCCGCATCTGGAAAATGGGGATGGATTAAAACTGTGAGCCCCACGCGGGACAACCTGATCACCCTGCAATGACGATAATAGCAATAACGTTGGTATTTGTTAAGCGCTTACTGTGTGCCGAGCACCGTTCCAAGCGCCGGGGTAGATACAGGGTAATGGGGTTGTCCCGCGTGAGGCTCGCGGTTAATCCCCATTTTACAGACGAGGTCACTGAGGCCCAGAGAAGTGAAGTGACTCGCCCACAGTCACCCAGCTGACGAGTGGCAGAGCCGGGATTCGAACTCACGACCTCTGACTCCCAAGCCCGGGCTCTCTCGGCTGAGCCGAGCCGCATCTCCCCCGGCGCTTAGAACGGTGTTTGGCCCATACTAAGCGCTTTACAAATAGCCTCGTCGTTATTCTAATTCTTACTCTCGTGCAGGGCACCGTTCTGAGCGCTGGGGGAGATACAGGCGAATCGGGTGGTCCCACGCGAGGCTCACGGTCTTGATCCCCATTTTCCAGATGAGGCGACCGAGGCACGGAGAAGTTAAGTGACTACCCTACTTCCCTACTCTGATGACGATCAGGGTATTTAAGCGCTTACTATACGCCAAGCCCTGTTCTGAGCCCTGGGGTCGGCGTAAGGGAGTCAAGCTCGGGCACAGTCCCCGTCCCAGGTGGGGCTCACGGTCCCGATCTCCATTCTCCAGATGAGGGAACTGAGGCCCGGAGAAGCCAGGTGACTCGGCCGAGGTCACCCAGCAGCCGAGTGGCAGAGCCGGTACCCTGGACCCCCGAGCCCGTGCTTTTAATGATGTTGGTATCCGTTAAGCGCTTCCTAGGTGCAGAGCGCCGTTCTAAGCGCCGGGGTAGATCCAGGGGAATCAGGTCGTCCCACGGGAGGCTCACAGTCAATCCCCATTTTACAGACGAGGTGACTGAGGCACAGAGAAGTTAAGTGACCGGCCCACAGTCACACAGCAGCCACGCGGCAGAGCCGGGAGTCGAACCCAGGACGTCTGACTCCGAAGCCCGGGCCCTTTCCGCCGAGCCACGCTGCTTCTCGATAATAACGGGGTATCTGTTAAGCGCTTCCTATGTGCAAAGCACTGTTCCAAGCGCCGGGGGGGATACAAGGTGATCGTGTCGTCCCACGTGGGGCTCACATTTTTCATCCCCATTTTACAGATGAGGTAACTGGGGCACAGAGAAGTGAAGGGGCTTGCCCAAAGTCACACAGCTGACAAGGGGCAGAAGGGGGATCAGAACCCATGACCTCTGACTCCCAAGACCGAGCTCTTTCCGCTGAGCCACGCTGCTTCTCGTGGACACAGGGGAAACAGGATGTCCCACGGGAGGCTCGCGGTCTTCATCCCCGTTTTCCGGATGAGGTAACCGAGGCCCGGAGAAGTGAAGTGACCCGCCCGCGGTCGCACGGCTGCCAAGTGGCAGAGCCGGCATTCGAACCCATGATCTCTGACGGCCAAGCCCGGGCTCTTTCCACCGGGCCACGCCGCTTCCCTTGCCCACCGACCCCGCGTCCCTCCCGACCCCTCCAGCCTGTCCGCTCGTTCAGTCGGGTTTATTGAGCGCTTACTCCGTGCAGAGCACTGGACTCAGCGCTCGGAACGTACGGTCGGGCAACGGATAGCGACGGTCCCCGCCCAGTGACCGGCTCCCGGTCCGAAACGCGGCGGAAACGCAAGTTGAAAGAAACCCAAGCCGACGTCATCGAGATAAAGAGAATGGAGGAGATGGGCGGCGAAGGTGTCCGTTCGACTCCCCCAAACGCTTAGGACAGCTTAATCCTCCCCACCCTCCCCGCTCCGGTCCGGGCTTGGCTCTGCCGCCCGGATCGTTTTTCCACAGGGACGTTCCCGACGGGTCACCCCGCTCCTCGGAGACCTCCGGTCGTCGCCCGTCCACCTCCGTGTCGGCCGAAACCCCCTCCCTCTCGGCTTCCGGGCCGTCCGTCGCCCCGCCCCCTCCTGCCTCAGCTCCCTTCTGTCCGCGCGCGCCCTAAGGCGCACGCTCCGCTCCCCCGCCGCCGCTCGCCTCCTCACTGGGCCTCCTCCCCTGCCGTCCCGCCGTCCCGCCTCCGGCCCGGAACGCCCTCCCTCCTCACCTCCCCCGAACTGACCGTCTTCCGAGCCCTCCCGAGAGCTCACCTCCTCCGGGAGGCCTTCCCAGATCGAGCCCCTCTTTTCCTTCCGCGTCGCCCCGACGCGCTCCCTTCGCTCTTCGGTATCCGTCATTTCATTTCTCTCCCTCGACGTCTGCCTCGCCGCCGCTGGACCGTGAGCTCGCCGCTCAGTGCCGCACTCCACCCTCCCAAGCGCTCGGTACGCTCCTCTGCACGCAGTAGGCGCTCACCAAACAGCACCGCCGGGCCCCGGACCCAGCGCTAGAGCGGGAACGAGCCGATAGGGCCGGACAGAGTGACGACGAAGGGAAGTGAGGAGTCCGCACAGTCAGTCCGTGGGTTTTATCCCTTTTTTTGTTTTGAACGGTATCCGTTGAGCGCTTACTACGTGCCGGGCGCTGTCCCGAGGGCTGCGCTAGATGCCAGCCGGTCAGGTTGAACACAGTCCCTGTCCCACGCTCACCCCCGTTTGACAGGTGAGGGAACCGAGGCCCAGGGCCGTTCGTACTGGTATTTGTCAGGCGCCCTGTAGACCGGCAGCTCGTCGTGGGCAGAGACCGTGTTTGTTGTTCGATTCTGCTCTCCCAAGCGCCTCGTTCAGTGCCCTGCGCACAGTAAGCGCTCAGGAAATAGGACCGCCGGGCACCGTGCTAAACACCGGCGTGGGAACAGGCCGATCAGGTTGGACGCAGCTGCTTCCCCAGGCCGTGGGTCCGTGGGATTTCTCCCCCTCCTAGACCGGACCTGTAGATCGAGCGCCTGCTTTGGGCTAGAGGAGCAGCGTGGCTCGGTGGAAAGAGCCCGGGCTTGGGAGTCAGAGGTCATGGGTTCGAATCCCCGCTCCGCCGCTTGGCAGCTGGGGGACTGTGGGCGAGCCGCTTCACTTCCCTCAGTGACCTCATCTGGAGAAGGGGGGATTAACTGTGGGACAACCTGATTCCCCTGTATCTACCCCAGCGCTTAGAACGGTGCTCTGCGCGGGGTAAGCGCTTAACAAATACCAACATTATTATTATTAATATATCTACCAATTCTGTTCTATTGTGCTCTCCAAAGCGTTTAGTACAGTGCCTGGCACTGTCTTGGACAGTATGCGTAATCAGAAAATCAAACCCACGCGTGCTTTTTTTAAATACTGTTTGCTAAGCTCTTCCAAAGTGCCGGGCACTGTACTGAGCACCGGGGTAGATACAGGCTCATCGGGATGGGCGCCGTCCGTGTCCCACACGGGGCTCATGGTCTTCACCTTCGTTTTACAGAGGAGGGAACTGAGGCACAGGGAAGTGAAGGGCCTTGCCCGAGGTCTCGTAGCACGCGGCTGGCAGAGGCAGGATTAGAACCCAGGTCCTTCCGACCACTAGGCTATGCCGCGCCCCGTCCCGGCGGAGCCTAACGTGCGGCAAAATGCGTGTCGTCCTTACCTGGGGGTCTTTTGTCAGAATTCCACCTCCCGCCTCCTCCCTCGGGTGTGGAGAACTGATAAATATTGAGACCGCAGGGAGGTAGAGAGGCAGCAGGGCTTCGTGGCTAGAGCCCGGGCCTGGGGGTCAGGAGGTCATGGGTTCTGATCCCGGCTCCTCCACTTATCTGCTGTGTGACCTTGGGCGAGTCGCTTCACTTCCCTGGGCCTCGGTTTCCTCATCCGTAAACTGGGGTTGAAGACAGTGAGCCCCACGTGGGACGGGGCCTGCGTCCGACCAGATCAGCTTGCGTCCCCCCGCACAGTGCCTGGCACGTGGTAAGCGCTAAACAGATGACCTTATCAACCATTATCAATAAATCCCATCGATAAGCGCCGTCGAGGACGGGAACGGTATTATTTCCCACACAGCCAAGCGCCGAATCCCTGCTCTGTATCCGGTCGGGGTTCAATAAACGGTACTGACTGGTTAGAGGATGAAAACGGCCTCTAATAGGAGAAAATTCTAAAGGCGTTATTTCCTCATTCTCATTAAGTGAATGCGAACTAAATTACATGGTGCACAGGTGGAAATAATGAAAGCTTCCAGATAGAGTACAAAGAGAATTGCCTCACACTTGCTGAAGAATTAGCGGAGTTATTACTTTTGATTTTCCTGACTTCTCGGAGGCTTGATTTATACGCCGGGATTAAATTGATTTACAGAAAGCAGGCGTAATTGAATAGAAAACTGATTGCGCTACACTTTCGTGCTTGCGTGTTAAATGCAGGGCTGTTCATGTGTTGAGCCGGGTATTTTTTTTTTTTTTTTTTAAGGACAAGAATGGAAATTTAGTTGCGAGTTTTTTTTTTTTTTTACTAGTTTCTTCATTAATCTTTCGGGAAAACTTCATATTCCCCTTTCATAATGCCTTCAAGTGGCTTTGAGCATTAAATACCACTGTTAATATCAGTTGTCCTTCGGGGACAGAATTTTGGGGAAATCATTCTCCTTGTCACTAACCTCTAGATTGTAAGCTGCTTATGGACGGGCTAATTCTGTTGTATCGTACTCTCCCAAGAGCTTAGCACGGTGCTGTGAACCTAGTAAGTGCTCAGTAAGTACCACCAGCTGATTAATAATCTGCTGTATAGAAAACCTTTATGAGGACAAAGCAAAACCGTTTCATAGATTTATTTCATTTTTCCTCTCTGCCTCAGAACGATGGCCGAAATGTGCGCTCCGAGCGCCTAGTACAGTGCTCTGCACACCGTAAGCGCTCAATAAATACGATTGAATGAATGAATGAATGAAAATCTAAGAGGGAGAGCCATACTTGATTCCTTTCTTTCTTGTTGACATTGCTTTTTATATGGGGTGGGATTTTTGTATTCTTCTCAAGCCTAGATAGCAAAACCTGCTTAGATTATTTTTCAAAAGACTGGAGCGGAAAACCATTGCATTTGGGGTAAATGGCTTATTGGAGATATTACTCTGAATTACTCTTATATGAACATTATTTGCAGCAAGGCGACGAACGTGGGAAGAGTTCAGTATACAAAGAAGTGTTATCAAGTTGCCCTGGTAATGTTTTCCTTCCTTTATAAGGTATTCAAAAAAGACAGTTTGTCCTCACAAAGGTAACATTCCCTCTTGAAGTTTATTTGTGAAATATTTTCTGTGGATCCATTACGTGGCGTGGTCCGGATTAGTGGCACAGAAAGGCGACCCAAAGTAAAAGGATCAGATTGTGTTTGGGGGGGGGGGGGAATGTTTACTTGGATTTTTTTTTCCAGCTGTACTGTCAAGTACTGACGGTTCTGGAAAAATTACTTATTCCCCACACCCTTTCTCCTCTCCATTCTCCCTCCCCAGTTCTTTCCTGCGCAGCCTTTTTGAGATTCGTCTACTTGAGGTTAAGGACCCCATTTTTCTGCATCTATCTCTGAGTTGAAAGTCACGGAAGAACCATCTAGGTTTTGTGGATCCTCGCTTTCCTGCGTCCTTTTGTATGAAGGAGATCCCGCGTTTTAGATCCTTAAACGTTTTAAAATATGGTGTTTCTTAATGGTCTAAGAGGTTGGACCAGTACAATTTGTCTTTAATGGGCGGAGCTACCTATATTTTGAGATGATGACGACCAAGGTAGGATTTTTTTTTTGCTTCAAGAGAACAGCCCAAAAGTTTTAAATTATTTTTAGAAGAGATAATTAGTCTTCATTTGAAATGTAAGTTTTCCTTTAAATACAGCGTTGCTAAGGGCCCAGAACATCTTTTGTTTTTAAAAAATGACTTTTGTAAATCTCACACCAGGAGAGGCCTTTTTTTTTTTCCTCTTGAGCTCTGCCATTGTCTTTAATAATAGCGGTTGTATAATAAGACAAAATAGACATCCAACGATAATTTTGTTTCCCAAATGGAAGAAAGGAGGAAGGACATGGATTTGGAATCGGCATTTTAATTTACTTAAGGTTTTTGAATGTAGTAGAGCTGACCCATTAGAAGAGGACAAAGTAATCTTGAAAAAAAAAAAAGCACCTCTGATCCTAGTATCTCAGATGTTTACAATTGTATCCTCATTATGGGCAGTGACCGTGTCTGCTAATTCTGTTGCATGGACTCTCCCAAGCACCCAGTACAGTGCTCTGCAAATAGTAAGTGCTCAGTTACTGTCATGGAGGGATTAATTATACAATTTCCTGGTGAAGTAACTTTGGGATACTTTGCATTTTTGGATTGAGCCTGTAAAATGGCTAATAAAATCAGAAATCAGGCCGCACGTTGGAAGCAAGGATCGTAATTATTGCTCTGTGCTTTTTGGCAAGCGGAGACGTACGGAGAAAGATGGTGTCCCAGCTTTTCCGGGGAATATTAAGCGCCTAGTACAGTGCCCCGCACGCGGCGAGCGCTCAGTAAGTACGATGAATCGGTTGAAAAACATGTAAAAGCGGGCTTAGGATTTCCACCTCCAGGTTGGCTCCGTTGTAGCCAGTCAGAATGGGGGTAAGCAGTCGATCGTTAAAGACGTGTACCTTGTGGGCCGGGAATCTGTTATTTGTTATATGGTGCTCTTCCAAGCGCTCAGTACAGTGCTTTGCACACAGTAGGCGCTCAATAAATAGGATTGAACAAATGAATGTATAACTGCTGAGGTTGGGGACGAATACCCAAATATTGGTGTGGCATTAATAGGGGAAATAGGGAGGGGAGATGAGAGATCAATCGGGGAAGGCCTCTTGGAAGAGATGTGATTTTCGAAGGGCTTTGAAGACATCTGTAAAGCGAAAGGGAGTTGGGGCAGGAGGAGGGTGAACAAGAAGTAGGCGTGGAGAGAGACGAGAGCGCAAGCTGGGGCCTGGTGGGAGGGGAGAGAGGATTAGTGGAGAGGGCCGGGGTAGAGCCGCGCTCGGCAGGTTGGACACGGTCCCTGTCCCACATGGGGCTCACGGTCTCCATCCTCATTTTCCAGGTGAGGAAACTGAGGCCCAGAGAATTAGATCTCAAAGACAACAGTCAGGGCTTTCAGCGTGATGCAGAGAGGAATGTTGAGGGATACTGAGGGCTGGGAAGACAGGCACAAAAGGACGCTCTAGATCTGAGCAGCAGAGTGAAGTGTGGACCGGAGATAATAATGGTGGTGTTTAAGCGCTAACCATGTGCAAAACACCGTTCTAAGCACTGGGGGGATACAAGGTGATCAGGTTATCCCACGTGGGGCTCACAGTTTTAATCCCCATTTTACAGATGAGGTAACTGAGGCACAGAGAAGTTAAGTGACTCGCCCCAAGTCACACAGCTGGCAGGCGGCGGAGCGGGGTTTAGAACCCATGACCTCTGACTCCCAAGCCCGGACTCTTTCCACTGGGCCACGCTGCCTCAGACTAGGATTAGATAATTATATTTATATTCACGCCCCCCCCCCCTCCCCCTCTAGACTGTAAGCTCGCTGTGGGCAGGGAATGTGTGTTTATCTTTCTGTCGTACTCTCCCGAGAGCTTAGTACAGTGCTCTGCACACAGTAAGCTCGCAATAAATACGCTTGAAAGATTGAATGGAAGGAGGTAGGGAGATCAGTGTGGATTTCAATAAACTATTATGATGGTGATGGTATTTCTTAAGCACTTAGTATGTGCCAAGCACTGTTCTAATAACAATAATGATGTTGGTATCTGTTAAGCGCTTACTATGTGCCGAGCACTGTTCTAAGCGCTGGGGTAGATAGAAGGTAATCAGGTCGTCCCACGTGAGGCTCACAGTTAATCCCCATTTTACAGCGGAGGTAACTGAGGCACAGAGAAGTGAAGTGACTCGCCCACAGTCACACAGCTGACAAGTGGCAGAGCGGGGATTCGAACTCGCGACCTCCGACTCCCACGCCCGGGCCCTTTCCACTGAGCCACGCTGCTTCTGAGCGCAGGGGGAGATAGGTCATCAGGTGGTTCCACGTGGGGCTCACAGTCTCAATCCCCATTTTCCAGATGAGGTCACTGAAGCCCAGAGGAGGTAAGTGATTTGCCCAAAGTCCCATAGCCGATAAGTGGGGGAGCCAGGATTAGAACCCACGACCTCTGACTCCCAAGCCCGGGCACTTTCCTCTAAGCCCACACGGCTTCTATTTTGGGCTGGTCTGTTGGACATCTAGGCTCGCATGTATTACCGCGAAATGAGAGTATCCCGTTGGTTCATTCCTTCAATCATATTTATTGAGCGCTTACTGTGTGCGGAACACTGTACTTAGCGCTTGGAAAGAACAATTCGGCAACAGATAGAGACGCCTCCAACGGGCTCACAGTCCGGAAGGGGGAGACAGACAACAAGACAAGTCGACGGCCGTCGGTAGCATCAAAATAAATAGGATTATAGATGTATATGCACGTCATTAATAAAATAAGCGGAATAATGAATATGTACACATATACACAAGCCGAGGGAGGGAAGTCAGGGTGATGGCGAGGAGGAGCAGAGGAAAAGGAGGGTCAGTCTGGGAAGGCCTCCTGGAGGAGGTGAGATCTCAGTGGAGAAGGGAAGAGAGTTCGGGGGATGTGCGGAGGGAGGGCATTCCAGGACAGGGGTAGGAGGTGGGCCAGGGGTGGATGGCGGGGCAGGCGAGAAGGAGGCCCAGTGGAGGAGGTGAGCGGCGGCAGAGGAGCGGAGTGTGCGCACAGGGCCGGAGGAGGGGAGGAGGGAGGCGAGGTAGGAGGTGGAGAGGGGATGGAGAACCTGGAAGCCAAGAGGGAGGAGTTTTTGCCTGATGCGGCGGTGGATGGGCAACCACTGGAGGTTTTGGAGGAGCGGGATGACATGCCCAGAGCGTTTCTCAAATAAGAGTGATTTCGGAAAGAGAAGCTGAGAAGCAGCACGGCCTAGTGATCAGAGCCCGAGGCCCGAGAGTCAGGGGGACCCGGGTTCTCATCCCCACTCGTCTGCTGTGTGACCTTGGGCAAGTGACTTCACTGAGAAGCGGCATGGTGTAGGGGATAGAGCCCGGGCCTGGGGGTCAGAGAGTCGTGGGTTGTAATCGTGGCTCCACCACTTATCTGTCGTGTGACCTTCGGCAAGTCGTTTCTCTGGGCCTCCTCATCTGGGAAGTGGGGATTGAGACCGTGGGCCCTACGTGGGACGGGGACCGTGTCCAACTCCATTTGCTTGTGTCCACCTTAGCGCTCAGTACCGTGGCCGGCACATAAAAACGCGTAACGGATATCATCGTTGTTATTCTCTGGGCCTCCCTCATCTGTAAAATGGGGATTAGGACTGAGAACCCCACCCGGGACAGGGACAGTGTCCGACCTGATCACCTTGGCTCAACGCCAGCGCTCAGCGCAGTGCCAGGAGCTTAGTGAGAGTTTAACAAATACTATTAGGAAAAAAAGAGCAGGGAAATTTGATTTTAAAGCGGTCGATTGGATCGAAAGCGTGCGTATGAGAAGCGGGTAGGCTGAGAGAGAATAAAATCTAAGCATTTTAAAATAATTTTCTGGACTCTCCCCCTTCTGATTTCTCCCTCCTGCCCAGAAATCCCCCTTCCTTCAAACTGCCGGACCACGGCCGTCCCCATTTTCAAAGCCACCCCGACTTCCCACCTCTTCCAGCGAGGCCGCGTCCGCTTCGGTTTTCTTCTTCCCCAAGTGGTTTCCTCCCAGCGAGCGCCTCAGCGCTTGGGCATCCGTGGCCCGCCCCTAAGCGCTTTTGTCCGGATCGATCGGCAAGAGTTTCCCGTCGACGCACTGATCCGTCATTCCGTCCCTTTTCCGCTCCTCCGGACCGGGAGCTCGTCGCGGGCGGGGAACGTGTCCGCCAACTCCGTGCCTGTCGGACCCTCCCGATCGCTTGGGCCAGTAGAGGAGCAGCGTGGCCGAGTGGCTAGAGCACAGCGACTCAGAAGGTCCTGGGTTCTAATCCCGGCCCCGCCGCTTAGCAGCCGTGTGACCTCGGGCAAGCCTCTAACCTTCTCTGGGCCTCAGTTCCCTCTTCTGTAAAATGGGGGTTAAGACGGAGAGCCCCGTGTGGGGCAAGGACTGGGTCCAGCTTGAATGACTTGTATCTCCTCCTGCGCTTAGAACAGTGCTTGGCGCATGGTAAGCGCTGAAATGATGTCTATTTGTATGGATGTCTGTCTCCCTATTACAGTGCTTGGCAAGCACTTAAATACCATAATTATTATTATAATAATCATTACGTGCTTTGTCAATAAAATCCTCTCCCGTCCCTTCCTCCCGCGGGCTTCTTTGACTCAGCCACGCTGCCTCCTTAGGCTGTAAGCCGATCTGTCGCAGTGTACTCTCCCCAAAGCTGAGTCCAGTGCTCCGCGCGCAGTAAGCACTCGGTAATCCCAGCTCTGCCACTTGTCAGCCGTGTGACTGTGGGCGAGTCACTTAACTTCTCTGTGCCTCCGTTGACCTCATCTGCAAAACGGGGATGGGGACCTTGAGCCCCACGTGGGACCACCCGATTCCCCTGTATCTCCCCCAGCGCTTAGAACGGTGCCCGGCACGTAGTAAGCGCTTAACAAATACCAACATCATCATTATTATTATTATTATTATTATAAATTGTGGCTCGAGACTCCGCCGTCCGATCCTCGGTGTCAAAGGACCAGTAAAAATCTGAGAAAAGGAAGGGGATGGGAAGCTGGAGAAGAAAAGCAAAAAGTCCCGAAGGAGGCAGAGGGAAATACAGAGGGAAGAAACAGACCAAAAATGACCTGTTATCAGGTTTACCAGACCTGGAGTTTAAATTTCTCGCAGCCAGTAGATGAAAGCAGTTTCTAATTGAGCTGAGAGAACAGCCTGGCGTAGTGGAAGAGCACAGGCCAGGGAGTCAGAAGGTCACGGGTTCGAATTCCGCCCCCGCCTCCCGTCTGCTGGGTGACTTGGGGCAAGTCACTTCCCTTCTCTGGGCTTCAGATCTATAAGACGGGGATTAAGACTGTGAGCCCCACATGGGACAGGGACTGTGTCCAATCCGATTGGCTCGTATCCACCCCAACGCTTAGTACAGTGCCTGGAACATGTTAAGCGGCTAACAAATGACATAATTGTTATTAGCCGTTATGGTTCCTCGTAATAATAATAATAAAAATAATAATGAATAATGGTGTTAAGCACTTATAAATAGTAATTCTTAAGCGCTTACTATGTGCCAGACACTGTAGTGAGTGCTGGGGTGAATCAGCAGTGGGGCTCAGTGGATACAGCCCGGGCTCGGGAGTCAGAGGTCGTGGGTTCGAATCCCAGCTCCACCACTGATCAGCTGTGTGACTTTGGGCAAGTCACTTCAGTTCTCTGTGCCTCAGTTCCCGCATCTGTGAAATGGAGATTAACTGTGAGCCTCACGTGGGACAGCCCGATGACCCTGTATCTACCCCAGCGCTTAGAGCAGTGCTCTGCACATAGTAGACGCTTAACAAATACCACCATTATTATTATAAGCAAAGTCCCCGTCCCGCTTAGGGCTCACAGTCTTCATCCCCATTTTACAGATGAGGTAACTGAGATAACTTAGTACCTCAGATGAGGTAACTGAGATAACTTAGTACCTCAGATGAGGTAAGCGATGATGTTCTAAGCACTGGGATAGGTACCAGGTTATCAGTTCGGACTCGGTCCCCGTCCCGCGTGGGGCTCAGAGTGGAGGAAGGAAGCAGTAGGATTTAATCCCCATTTTACAGATGAGGAGACTGAATCGCAGAGAAGTGAAATGACTCACCCAAGGTCACCCGACCGACAAGTGGCGGAGCTGAGAACAGGACTCGGGTCTGCTGACTCCCAGGCCCGGGCCCTATCCACTAGGCCACGCTGCTTCTCAAAACTGTTTCTTTTAAACCCCTCCTCTTCGTGGTGGAGATTATGAGTGGAATGGAAATTTTTTCTAAAAGCAGGAAGGAAATGAAAGCACCGATCCTTACGTCACCGCGACTTATTTAGGTCGCGTAAAGTGGTCGATTACCTCTCTTTTCTCTTCGGAATTTACTCCCTCAAATGGGAGTTGATTTTTCGGATCGACCTTTTCTGCCAAGACTCCCATTAATAGCTTGGTTTCTCTGGTTACCGTCTTCCTATCTGTTCTGGTTAGCTTATTTCGTACTGTTTGCTAAGCAATTCACGGTAGATGGAATTGATTTGGTCTACAAATTATGTCTATAACGTACACTTAATTTCCCAGGCTGAAATTCCTTGTGGGCAGGGAATGTGTCTGTTTATTTTTGCATTGTACTCTCCCAAGCGCTCAGTACGGTGGTCTGCACACAGTAAAAGCTCAATAAATACCATTAAGTGGATGAATGAAATCACTTTCCCACTCTAACGTATTGGCGACGAAGACTCTTACAAACTGGTTTCCCCGGGTATTCGTCGTGAACACAGTCGATGGAGGTGGTTCAAGGTGGCTCTAATAATAATAATGATATTAATTGCTGGAGTGGATACAGCAAATCGGGTTGGACACAGTCCCTGTCCCGCAAAGCGTTCACCGTCTGAATCCCCGTTTTCCAGATGAGGGAACTGAGGCTCAGTGAACTGACTTGCCCCGGGTCACCCAGCAGACACGCGGCGGAGCTGGGATTAGAACCCGTGACCTTCCGACTCCCAGGCCCGGGCTCTGTCCACTTCGCTGGAGCGGTCTTTCTCAGCAGACGGTTGCCAAAGGAAACGGATTTTCCGCTGCCTCGACTGAAGTTGCTAAACATTTGGTTTTCTTTGTGTTTTTAACGTGATTTTGAAGTGCTTACTGTGAGTCAGGCGCTCTGCTAAGCGCTGGTGTTGATACAAGATGATAAGGTCGGACCCGATCCATGTCCCCCCGGGCGGGGCTCACAGTCTTAATCCCCATTTTATTCGTTCATTCTTTCAATAGTATTTATTGAGCACTTACTATGTGCAGAGCACTGTACTAAGCGCTTGGAACGTACCGTTCGGCAACAGGTAGAGACCATCCCTGCCCACTGACGGGCTTACAGTCTAATCGGGGGAGACAGACAGACAAAAACAACAGCAATAAATAGAATCAAGGCGATGTACATCTCATTAACAAAATTAATAGGGTAATAAAAACATATACAAATGAGCAGACGAGCCCAGTGCTGAGGGGAGGGAAAGGGAGAGGGGGAGGAGCAGAGGGAAAGGGGGGGAAAAGAGGGCTTAGCTGACGGGAGGTGAAGGGGGGGGCAGAGGCAGCAGGGGGAGCAGAGGGTCACCGCGGCACAGAGAAGTGAAGTGATCTGCCCAAGGTCACACAGGAGCCAGGTGGCGGAGCCGGGATTAGAAGCTTTTCTCTCTGTGCCCAGTCACACAGAAATACCCTGCGTCCTGTTTACTCCGATTTTGGAAGGGCTGGTTTTATCTTCAGGATGATATAGCCCAAACAGTTGAATCGGAAGCCCGAACAGCGCTAATTTCAAGTCGCGTGGTGTACATCAGCTCATTTCAAAGGCCGCGATGTGTTTTAGCCCGTTTCAAATGCCGTGCCGTGTTCTGGCCAATTTCAAACGCCGTGACGTATTTCAGCTATTGTTTCCGTTTCCGAAACGTGCCTGCTGTCTAGAATCGCGGGGGCTTGTTAGAAATATCAAAAGCCGATGTAAGGGCAGGGCAGACGGTCCTTCTTACCGAGCGGCAACCGTAGACGAATTCAGCGTTTGAGAACCGGCAGTTTTCTCCACAGGTGCAACTGTAAGCTGCTTGTGGGCAGGGAACGTTGTCTGCCCACTCTGTCCTGGTGGACTCTCCCAAGCGCCGAGTGCAGGGCTCTGCACGTTGCAAGCGCTCGACAGATACCGTTGATGATGGTGACGTAAAACTCCCTGAAGGTAAAACTCCCTTTAGACCCAAAGCTTGTCGAGGGCAGGGAACGTGTCTAAAGGTCTCTCAGGTCACACAGAAGACTTGGTCTCCCCTGCTGATTTCTCCAACGGGGGCCTCATCTTCTCCCACTCCCCCAGACTCGCGGGGAAAGGAGGTGTCGGCTTCCTTCTCTCGCCCCTCTGCCGTTTTCACACCGTCCCACCTCCCCCATCCCCTTCTTTCCCTTTCTTCGAAGCCCATATCGTCCGCCTCTTCCTCCCCTTCCGGATTCTCGTAACGGTCATCTACCGCGCCCCCTTCCCACCGCCACCTTCTTGAACCATTTTGATCCCTTTCTCACATTCCATCTCTCCTTCTCCGTGACCGCTTTGATCCTTGGGGACTTCAGAGAAGGGTCCTTCTGCTGACCGCCTTCTGTCACTCCTCAACCCCGCCGACCTCCTGCTCCACCCCACCTCGCCCGCTCACCGACTTAGACGCACCGTCGATCTCGTCTCTACCCTCACCAGCTCTGAAATCCCACGCCGCCTCTCCCGCACACCTCCTCCCCTTAAATCGGTACTGTTCCCCGACAGAGACCTCCAATCTCTGGACCCCGTCCGATTTCCTCAACTCATCGTGCCCCATTAAGCCTCCATTCCCTAACTGCCTTCCCTGGATGACCGGACTGATGCTGTCCGCGCCGCCCTCTCTACCGAACTGAACTCACTCGCCCCCCTCTCCCTTCGGCGACCTCGTACCGCTAACCCACACCCCTCTTCGCTCTTGCGCTCGAGCACCGGTGGAAATCTAAATATCGGGCCGACTTGGTTCACCTCAGGTTTATCATTGCGTGCTCTAACTCTGCCCGGCAAAATTATTTCTCCACCCCTATTGACACCCTTGCCCATCGCCCGTGCCGGCCGTTCCGGACATTTAACTCCCTCCTCGGGCCTCCTGTCTCCCCGCCTCCCTTGCCCCCAGTGTCCTGCTTTATTAAGAAAACTGACAGTATCAGGGGTGATCTCCCTAAAAGTCCCTCCCCGCTCCCGCCCCCTCTTTAACTCTCCCATCTTTCCCAGCAGTATCTGTAGAGGAGGTCTCCTGCCCCCTCTTAAAATCCATCCCCTCCACCTGCGCATCTGACTCCGTTCCTCTGCACCTTATCGAAACTCTTCCCCCCTCCCTGATAGCCATTTTCAGTTGTTCGCTCTCCGACGGCTTCTTCCCGGTGCTTTCAAACATGCCCAAGTCTCCCCGATCTTAAAAAAAAAAACCCTTGGCCCCCACGGCCCTCTCCAGCGTTGGCCCCATCTCCCTCCTACCGTTCCTCTCTAAACCCCTCGAGCGAGTCGTCTCCACCCGCTGTCTCGTATTCCTCTCCTCCAGTTCTCACCTCGACCCCCTCCGTTCGGGCTTCCTTCCCCTTCGCTCCACAGAAACCGCCCTCTCAAAGGTCACCGACCATCTCCTTCATGCCAGATCCAGCGGCCTCTACTCCATCCTTATTCTCCTCGACCACTCGGCTGGCTTCGTCTCTGTGGGCCACCCTCTTCTCCTGGAAACATTATCCAACTTCGACTTCACTGACACTGTCCTCTCCCGGTTCTCCTCTTATCTCTCTGGCCTTTCTTTCTCAGACTCCTTCATGGGCTCCTCCTCTGCTTCCCACCCCTTAACTGTGGGGTTCCCCAACATTCAGTTTTCAGTCCCCTGCTATTCTCCATCTCCACCCGCTCCCTTGGAGACTCATTCGCTCCCACCACCTCTATGCATATTTAACCCAAATCTCCACCTCCAGCCCTCATCTCTCTCCCTGTCTGCAGTCTCACATTTCCTCCTGCTTTCGAGGCAGCTCTACTTGGATGCCCTCCCACCACCTCAAGCTTAACAGGTCCAGAACAGAACTCCTTATCTTCCCACCCAACCCCTGTCCTCCCCTTGACTGTGCCATCACCGTAGACGGCACCACCATCCATTCCTGTCTCACGAGCCCGTAACCTTGGCGTTTTCCTCGACTCCTCTCTGTCATTCAACCCACATATTCAATCCACCGGTAAATCCTGTTGGTTCCACCTTTCACGAGGTCGCTAAAATCCCCCTTTTCCTCTCCATCCAGGCGGCTACCGCATTCGTACCGTCACCCGTCCTATCCCTCCCGCGTCGGCCTCCTTGCCGCCCTCCCGGCCTCCTGCCTCTCCCCACCCCAGTCCATATTTCACTCCGCTGCCCGGATTATATTTCTACAAAAACGTTCGCCTCCCACCTCACCTCCCTCCTCTCCTACTCCAACTCAGCCCGCACACTTAGCTCCTCTGGTCCCAACCTTCTCCCTGGGCCTCCATCTCGCCTCTCTCACCGCCGACCCCTCGCCCACGTCCCGCCTCGGGCCCGGAGCACCTCCCTCTTCAAATCTCACAGACAGTTACTCTCCACCTTCCTTCGAAACCTTATCGGAAGGCACATCTCCGCCAAGAGGCCTTCCCTTTCCTCTTCTCCCATTCCCCACGGCATCGCCCTGACCTGCTCCCTTTGTTCTTCCACCTTCCCAGCCCCTCAGCACTCACGGAGGAATCTGTAACTTATTTATCTTAATGTCTGTCTCACCCTCCCATCTAGACTGTAAGCTCGTTGTAGACTGAGAACGTGTTTGTTTACTGTTGTATTGTCCCTCTACCAACCGCTTAGTCCGGTGCCCTGCACACAGTAAGCGTTCAGTAAATACGCCTGAATTTCGATGGAACCGAAGCGGCGGAGCCGGAGTCGGCACCCACGTCCTCTGGCTTCTAAGCCCCTTCTCTTGCCGCTAGGCCCTGATGATCAAGTCATTTTCAGGATGGGGGCCAAAGAAGTTCGATAGCTCAGCCTTTTAATCATCCCTTTATTCATAAACTGCGTCTTCCAACGCACGCCTCCATTACTCATCCGTTATATTGCCAATTAGAACGCCCACTCAATTAACCATCCTTCACATATCCAAACAAAACCAATACCCGTCACATGCTACCCTCTCTCCCATTTCTTTCATATCTCGCTCGTGCCTCATCACACTTCTGATTAATCTGCTAAGGGTAGCAGGCTTCTCTGCTTAACACTTACCATTTTTATTCTTTTGCGTATTTAATGAAGGCGAACCCATCCTCTGTCACCGGGGACTGAATAAAAGGAGCTAACGTTGATTCGGTCATTCACCCAGTCGTATTTTTTGAGCGCTTACTGTGAGTAGAGCACTGTATTAAGCGCTTGAAGACAGCAGCGCTAATGGCTGATTTGGGACTTTCTTTTCTCTCCTTTTTTTTTTTTAAAAAAAAAAAAACAAAAGCGCCTGTTTTTAAGAAACAGTCACCGCTGAGATTTGTGTATCTAGAAAGGATTGTTCAGCACATCGAGTAGAGTACAATGCGGGAGAGAGCTAGGCTAATTAGAGCAAGGGGAACTGCAGCCGACTGTCGGGTACATAATTTTTTGGAACGCTTTTAGATGTACCGTGCGAAGGCGTTGAAAACCTTCTCTTGCATCTGCGAGCTCTTCGGTAGCCAGGGGGTTCAGAGTCGAGTCGATGTTTTAATAAGCCCCGCCACACGCCGCCACTTTTATTTAAGCATCCGATTTTCCCCCGGCCGCCGAGGAGAAAAATAAAGCCGTCGATTGCCTGCGCACACGACCACGCCGAGAGAAAAGAAATAATAAGAAAATCAAGAGAGAGAGTCCAAGGCCGGGCTTCTTAATATTGTACCATTAGGCGTCTACAAATAGCTTGATGTATAGGAGCGGGCTTGAGGCAGCTGTTTTGCGGCAGCTGTTTTCAAAAGGCAGGTCCCGGCCCCGCGTAATTTATTCAGCGCCTCCGAAAAATCGCCTCATGCATCCATTTCTGGTAATCTCCTTTCCCGGTGGGATGGAAGAAAGCAAACTGTCACAACTCTGCCCGCTTTGTTCTACCTTTAGAAGCTTCACATTACCGAGGTGAATGCGCCAGAGTAGTTTTGTTCCTCTTTCCTCTCTCCCCCCGTCCCTTAACACGCCGATTTTTAGTATTATTATTATTATTATTGTTGTTTTTAATCGCGGTTGAAGGATCGTGGGTGGGCACCGGGAGGATGCCCTCCGAGAACGTTCGGTTGGCACAATCGGCGCACTTAAAGATCGCCTGGGGCACTGAATAGTCAAAAAATGCCCAGTTAAACGGTTCGTTTCCTCTGCCCCCGGGGTGCCCCGTTGACGCCCAACAAAACCGTCCCGCGTCTGCGCTCTAGACGTGTTTTGTTCTTGAAGGATTTTAAATGAAAGCAAGTCGATTAATTCTCTTTCAGCTTCCCCACCCCCGAATGCTGAAAAAAAAAAAAACCAACCCCAGAACCGCACCGGTAACAGAATAGGTCCTCCGCCCTGATTCCCCCACGCACAGGAGAACTAAGAGAAAACAGTCTCCATTTGGGTACCCGAGAGAACGGGAGAGTGCGAAAAATTATAAGTTTCGTTTCGGTGTAAGATGAAGTCACAGTGAGGGGCTTGTAACGGATCAGAGAGGTGTTTAGGCCAGAAGCTTGGCATTTGGTCAGTGGTTTCCTCTGAAGCCGCTTTTTTTTTTTTTTAAATTAAAAATGGTATCTGGGAAGCGCTTACCGCGTGTCAGACACCGTACTGAGCGCTGGGGTCGATCGAAGCTAATCAGGTTGGACACAGTCCCTGTTCCACATAGGGCTCAAGGTCTTAACTACAGATGAGGGAACTGAGGGCCGGAGAAGGGAGTTGCCCCAGGTGACGCGAGCGGACAGGTGGCGGAGCGGGGATTAGAACCCAGGTGCTTCTGGCTCCCGGGCCTGGGCTCTAACCACTAGGCCATGCTGCTTCTCGTTTCTCTGTCCTTGGGTTGGCGTTCCCCGTTCTGCCGCTCCACTCCCCGTTGGCAGGTCGGGTTTTCGGGGACCACATTCCCGTTCAGGTCGCGTCGGCGTGCCGATGGCCAGGTTGAAAGAAATAAGAATAATAATAATTATGGTACTTGTTGAGCCCTTACTATGTGCCAGCACAGTTCTAAGTGTAGATACAAGTTCATCGGGTTGGACGCAGTCCCCGTCCCACATGGGGCTCATCGCATTCTGAATTCCCGTTTTACAGATGAGGGAACTGAGGCCCAGAGAGGTGAAGCGACTTGCCCCAGGTCACACAGCAGGCACGTGCTGGAGCCGGGATTCGAATCCAGGTCCTTCTGACTCCCAGGCCCGGCCTCTATCCGCTAAGCCACGCTGCTTCTAAAATCCGAAAAGGTGATCGGAGGAGACGCTGAGTAGAAAATACTGGGGTCTGTGCTCTCTGCCCCTCTTTCTTTCAACACTTTCTTTGATTCCTTCATTCTGCCTGTCTTCCTCAGTTTTTGAAAAATTTACGTCGGTCATCCATTCGGTCGTATTTATTGAGCGCTTGCTGAATGCAGAGCGGTGTCCTAAGCGCTTGGGAGAGTGCAGTAGAAAAATAGACCTTTCCTGCCCACAACGAGCTTGCCATCTAGAGGGAGAGCGACATTATTATAAAGAAATACATACATAAATCAGTAAATTTAAGCGCTTATTATGTGTCGAGCCCTGGGGTAGACACAATTTAATCTGATAGAGCCCCTGTCTCCCACAAATAAGAGGGAGAATAATTATCGAGTTCCAGTTTTTTGCCGTTGAGGAAACGGAGGCGCGGAGGAGTTAAATGACTGGCCCAAGGTCACACAGCAGACAAGAGGCAGAGCTGGGATTAGGACCCAGGGCCTCTGGCTCTTAGGTCGTCCTTCATTCATTCATTCAGTGGTGTTTATTGAGCGCTTCCTGCGCTTGGGAGAGTGCAATATAATTGGGCCTCAGTTATCTCATCTGTAAAATGGAGATAAAGACTGTGAGCCCCATGTGGGACCGGAACTGGGTCTTGTATCTACCTCAGCGCTTAGGGCAGTGTTTGGCGCATGGCAAGCGCTTAGCAAATACCAGAATAATTATTAATATTATGCACCAAGCGCTCGGATAGCTACAATATAATCAGGACCCACGGGGGGGCTCACACTGTAAATAGGGGGGAGAACAAGTATCGAATCCCCGTTGTGCAGTTGAGGGAACCGAGGCCCGGAGAAGTGAAGCGACCTGCCCGGAGTCACACAGCAGAGAGGCGGCGGAACCGGGATTAGAACTCGAGTCTTTCTGATTCCCGGGACCGTGCTCTTCCCACTAGGCCATTCCGCTTCCCGTTGCCCGGGAAGCCGCGCCTGAGAATGACGTCCCCGGAGTTCGGCTTCGCTTAGTGCGGCGCTCTGCACCCCGTACGCGCTCACTAAATACGACGGAATGAATGAACAAGATGTCCGAGTCGGCCATTCCAGTCAGCGGTGTTTTCAGTCGCTCACTCGTAGCCATTGAGCACTTACTGTGTGCAGAGCACTGGGAGAACGATACAACCGAATGAGCAGACACTTTCCCTGCCCCGGACCAGCTTACAGTTTAGACGGGGAGACAGACATTCGTAGAACTAAAGATGCGATTTATGATATGATCGTTTAAGGATATGTACGTAAGCGCTGTGGGGTTATTCCGCATTTTGCTCAGCGCCAAAATGGCGGGTCGTTGGAGGAATTTAAGACTAGCTTCAAAGTCCTCTCTTTTGGAATCCGGGGGTAGAAAAATTGCAGCTTCAGAAATCCAACCGGACATAGACTTCTAAAGGCCGGCCGTGGAATCGGAGTGTTAATAGTATATTTTTTTTTGCCAACCGCGCATTTGACTAACCGTAAAAACTAGCCCCGCTTCACGGTCAGTTCGAAGGAACTATTTTACATTCGGCGATCGGAATGTTATCTTCACGTTTTTACAGACGGCCGGGCCAGTTAGTTGCCGCTGCATCGTAAACACCGCTTTGTTCTCTCGATTCTCTGGGTTAAAAATGAACGTTCTTTTTCTAATTAAAGCCTGTAGGCCTAATTTCTTCTATAAGTCCCTGTGTGAGTCCTCTAATTAATGAATGGAAATGTTACATGCCGAACGAAAACGGCATCTCACCGATAGGCAAACGGGAATCTGTGCAAAAAAAGGGATGATTCACGGAGCGTCTGCTGTGTGCGGGGAACTGTAGTAGCTCCTTGGGGAATATATAAAATACTCAGTCCCGACTTTGGAGCTTGCGGGGATGAATTATTATTATTTTTTTATGGCATTGGTTAAGCGCTTACTCTGTGCCAAACGCTCTTCTGCGTGCTGGGGTAGGTACAAGGTAATCGCGTTGGATCTAGTCCCTGCCACACGTGAGGCTGGCGTTCCTAATCCCCATTTTCCAGATGAGGCAACCGAGGCCCGGTGAAGCGACTTGTCCACTAGGCCCTTATTGACGGATATACCGTAGGTAGGAATGAGAGAATAGATATAAATAATATCAGAGAAGCATCGTGGATTAGTGAATAGAGCACAGGCCTGGGAATCCGAGCACCTGGCTTCTAATCCTCGCCCCGCCCTTCGTCCGCTGCGTGACCTTGGTCAAGTCACTTCTCTGCGCCTCAGTTCCCCCCATCTGTAAAATGGGGATTCAGAGTGCGAGCCCCACGCGGGACAGGGACTGTGTCCAACCGGAATGGTTTGTATCTACCCCAGCGCTTAGAACAGTGCCCGGCATATAGTAAGCGCCGAACACATACCACAAAGGAATAAGTTAACAAATTCACGACTAGAATCTACCGTAGCGGAAACATTTGGCAGGCAGGGGTGCAGTCATTCATTCGTTCAGTCGTATTGAGCGCTTACCGTGTGCAGAGCACTGTACTAAGCGCTTGGGGGAGTACGATACAACACTGAACAGACATGTTCCCTGCCCCCAGTGAGATTACGGTGTAGATGGGGGGAGACAGACGGTGTTGAAAATAAATAAATGCTCAATCTGGACATAAGCGCTGGGGGGGATGGGAAGGGGGATGAATAGAAGGAGCGAATCTGGGCGACGCAGAAGGGAGTGGGAGAAGAGGAAAGGGGGGGCTTAGTCTGGGAAGGCCTCCGGGAGGAGATGGGCCTTCAAAAAGGCTTGGGATCGAGAACCCGTGTGAAGGAATTGTTTTAACGCGGCATAAGCGAAGCAGCGTGGCTTTGTGGAAAGAGCCCCGGGCTTGGGAGTCAGAGGACGTGGGTTCTAATGCCGGCTCTGCCACTTGTCTGCTGTGTGACCTTGGGCCAGTCACTTCCCTTCTCTGGGTCTCAGTGACCTCCTCTGGAAGATGGGGATTGAAAGTGTGAGCCCCACCCAGTTACCTCGTATGGCCCTCCGCGCTCAGAACGGTGCTCGGCACATAGCGCTTAACAGATACCGCCGTTATTATTATTATTCTTTCTCCCGGGATGGTGATCTTCTCCCGGGGGGTTAACAAGCAAAGAAAGCAGGCCCAAGGGCCACGGGCCGCAAGATATCGAGAAACATCACGGTTTGGTGGCTAGACCCCTGGCCCGGGAGTCCGAAGGTCATGGGTTCTAATCCCGGCTCCGCCACTTATCTGCTATTTGACCTTAGGCAAGTCACTGCATTTCTCTGGGCCTTGGTTACTTCATCTGTAAAACGGGGGTTGAGACCGTGAGCCACGTGGAACGGGGACTTTGTCCGACCCAATTTGCTCATATCCACCCCAGCGTTTAGTTCAGTGCCTGGCACATAGTAAGCGCTTACCAAATGCCGTTAAGTGTTATTGTTATATATCTGAAATTTATTTAGATTCATGCCGGTCTCCGCTTCTGGACCGTAAGGTCGCTAGGGGCAGGGAACGTGTCTCCCAACTCTGTTGTGTCGTACTCTCCCAAGTGCTTAGTACAGCGCTCTGCACGCAGTAAGCGCTCAATAAGTGCGTATGCCTGGCTAAGAAGCAATCGATTGATTGGAGAAGCAGCATGTCCCAGGGGATAGAACGCAGGCCCGGGAGTCAGAAGGTCACGGGTTCTAGTCCCGGCTCCGCCGCTTGTCGGCAGTGTGACCATGGGCGGGTCACTTCACTTATTTTATGGCATTTATTGAGCGCTTGCTAGTGTGCCAGGCACTGTTCTAAGCACTGGGCCTCAGTTCCTTCATCTGTAAAATGGGGATTGAGACGGTGAGCCCATGTGATAGGGGGACCGTGTCCAACCCGATGATCTTGAATCTACCCCAGCGCTTAGAACAGGGCCTGGCGCATAGTAAGCGCTTAACGAATACCATTAATATCATTATGGTTATTATTGGCAATCCAAAGAGAGCGGACATCCTTTAGGGTGGTGGTGATGCCGATCTACTCGTACCTGTCTACCTGTTCTGTTGTCTGTCTCCCCGCTTCTGGAACGTGAGCCCGTCGTTGGGCCGTGATGGTCTCTCTCTGTCGCCGAATTGTCCTTCCCGAGCGCTTAGCACGGTGCTCCGCACACAGGAAGCGCTCAACAGATACGATTGAATGAATGAATGAATTTGTCGCCGCGCTAATATTTCGGACCCTTTCCCAAACCCTCATTTTAGAAAACGGACTCTTGGCATCAGCTCTCGGCGGAAATAGACCTCACCCAAGGGATGGACACAACCAGGACGAGTTCGAGCCCGCTGAGGGGCGAGGGACACCTCTCGGAGTTGCCCTCTCTGGAGGAAGGCCCCCTGGTCTCACCGGAAGATGGAGGGAAAGAGAAGGCGACGTTTTCCCCCTCGCTAGGTAAGAGCCTTGTTTTTATTTAATAACCCGAACAGACAAACCTTGAGCCCGGAACGAATTGGTTTGCTCAACTTTCAGGCCTTCTCAGTGGACCTCTGAGTCATTCATTCACTCACTCAGTGGTATTTACTGAGCGCTTTCCGTGTGCAGGGCACTGTCCGAAGCGCCTGGAAAGTGCAGTTCGGCAACAGGTGGAGACCATCCCGGCCCGACGGCGGGCTCGCAATCTAAAACGGGGAGACAGACAGCAAAACGAGTAGGCGGGCGTCGATACCATCAAAATAGAGAAACAGAATCATAGATATAGACACATCATTAATACAATAGAGTAATAAATAATATGTGCAAATATGCAACAGTGCAGCGGGGAGGGGAAGGGGGTAAAGCAGAGGGAAGGAGTCGGGGCGATGTGGAGGGGAGGAGGGGCAGAGGGAAAGGGAGGGCTCAGTCTGGAAAGGCTTGCTGGAGGAGGTGAGCTCTCAGTACGGCTTTCTGATCTTTCGTGAGCACGTCCGCTCCCAGGCTTCCGTGGGTGTTTGTTCCCTGGGTCCTGCCGGAGGAGCAGAAATGATGGTATTTTTTAAGCGTTTACTATGCTCCACGTACCGTACTAAGCGCTGGGGTGGATTCAGGCAAGTCGAGTCGGACGCAGTCCCTGTCCCACGTGAGGCTCACCGTCTCGATCCCCATTTTTCAGAAGGTCCTGGGTTCTAATCCTGGCTCCTGTCTGCTGTGAGGCCTTGGGCCGCTCACTTCACTTCTCGGTGCCTCAGTTCCCTCGTTTGTAAAATGGGGATTGAGACTGGGAGCCCCTCATGGGGCAGGGGCTGCATCCAACCCGGTTTGCTTGTATCCCCCCAGCGCTTAGTAGAGCGCCTGACACGTAGTAAGCGCTTAACAAATACCTTCATTATTATAATCATTTAAGAGGTAACTGAGCCTCAGAGAAAGGAGGTGACTTGCCCAGGGTCACGAAGCAGACAAGTGGTAGAATCGGGATTAGAACCCAGGACCTCCTGACTCCCAGGCCCGCGCCCTATCCACTGCGCCGTGCTGCGTGGGAAGGAACGGCGACGCCTGCTTTACCACTGGGGAAACTGAGGCTCAGAAGCGTTTCCCCACCCCCCAACACTCTTCTAAACTGGTCTCCTCCTCTAGACTGTAATCTCACCGTGGGCAGGTAACACGTCCACTAACTCTTGCCTAGGATTGAGCTCGTGACCCAAGTTACAAACCCGGAGAGTTACGTCTCTCTCCCTTTATTTATTTTTTTTTTTCAATTTAGCGAGCACTTTAGGAAAAATGAGTCCAAAAAGCCCCCGATAACTCCCAAACCCTTAATAACGAATAATTGCGGTATTTGTTGAGCGCTTACTATGTGCCGGCCACTGTACTAAGCCCTGGAGGAGGTAGAAGCCGAATGGGTTAGACCCAGTGCCTGTCCCCCGTGGGGCTCACAGTCTCAGTTCCCATTTCACAGATGAGGTCAGTGAGGCGGTGACCCTTCTTTCCACTGCGTGAGCAGTTCCGTAACTTCCTTTCTCGAGTGGTTGAGGGGTGAAAAGCCTACGTCGGATGCGTTGTTTGGTTTCATCCCCGAGATGACTACGGCTCATCGGCGGGCAAAGCGAGGGGACCGCGAGGTTCGTCGATCCGTTCTGATACGCTTGCCGCAGCCTCGGCGGAGAGGTTGCCGTGGAATTGTTCGGAATAATTACGGTTCTTTGAACGCGATCACTGACTCCGTGGCTCGCCTGGTTCTCATTTTGAAGCACAAAGGGCCCCCGAATAACGCACGTGCTCTTCTGAGCGGTTATAGGCAGAAACGCATTGTCGTCTGAGGATTTGAAGGGATCCTTTTATTTGTCAATTCCCTTTAAAGCCGTCAGGTGGCTGAAACGCTTTTGGAGTGCGGGTCTTTTAAAAGGCAGGTAGGAAAGACAAAAGAAGGGCGAGGCCAGAAGGGAAAGACGGAGTGTTGAGAATAGATCGCCTGTACCCCCAAAAGTCATAAAGCCCAATAAGGGAGTCGACCTGTATAACGGTCAGCCCTCCTCCTCCTTCCTTACCCCCGCTGACGTCCAGTACGTAGCCACTTGGCTTTTCTGAAGCCAGCCTGGTCATTACACCTCCGTCTCACCACTCACCCAAGGTCTCCCTCCAGCCTGGAGCCCCCCTGCTTTTTTTTTCTTTTTGGGATGGTATCCGTTAAGCGCTCACTGTGTGCCAGGCACTGTCCTGAGCACTGGGGGAGATGCGGGTTGATCAGATTGGACACAGTCCCCCCCGTCCCCCACGTGGCCCTCACAGCCCTAATCCCCGTTTTACAGATGAGGCCGAGAGAAGCGAAATGATGATGATGTTGGTATCTGTTAAGCGCTTACTGTGTGCCGAGCACTGTTCTAAGCGCTGGGGGAGACACAAGGGAATCGGGTTGTCCCACGTGGGGCTCACAGTCTTCACCCCCATTTTACAGATGAGGTAACTGAGGCACGGAGAAGTGAAGCGACCCGCCCACGGTCACACAGCTGACAAGTGGCAGAGCCGGCATTCGAACCCATGGCCGCTGACTCCAAAGCCCGGGCTCTTTCCACTGAGCCACACTGCTTGCCCGCGGTCACACAGCGGACACGCGGCGGAGCGGAGATTAGAAGCCACGTCCTTCCGACCGCCGGGTCCGGGCTCTCTCCACTAGGCCACACTGCTTCACTCGATCCCGCTTCAGGGCCAGCAGACCGTTACTCTCCCCACCCTCGAAGCCTTACTAAAATGACGTCTCCTCCAAGATTAGCGACATCCGCTCTCCCTTCGGCGACGGCTAGGCATTTGGATCTGTCCCCCCCGTCCTGCCTTACGCCGTCGTGCCGTCTCCGACCCGCAGCGACGCCAGGGACGCGTCCCTCCCGGAACGCCACCTCCACCTCTCCACCTGCGGTCGTTCCGGTGGCGTATTTCCCGGTCCAAACCCGGGCTTGATCTTGCGCGCGGTCAGCTCGAGCCTCCGCACTCGACTCTGTCCCGGGCCGCCGCTGCCCAGCGTGGGGGAGTTGGGACGTGAAGCTGGAGGCTGGCAGGCCAAGCTAAGAAGGGAACAGACAGTCTTGACCTCCTCCCGTACCCGAGACTGGTGGAGGACTGGAAACTCTCCAGGGGTCATCCTGAGTGGGGCCGTTCCCCTTAAGCACTTGCTCTTCACCCCCATCCTCAGCATCCCCGCCTTATCCTCTTCCGCTCCCCTCTCTCTACTTGATTTTCAGATCTCTCCCCCCCCCCAGACTGTAAGTTATTTGGGGACAGGAATCGTCTCTTCCAAGCCCGTCATCTCCCGAGCACTTGATCTTCAAATCAGTTGCGTTTATCGAGCCCTTACGGGTGCCGAGCACTCTACTGAGCATCTGGGAGAGCACAGCGGGACGGAATCGGTGATGATAATAATAATTATAATAACGATGCTGTTTGCCGCTCTCTGCTAGAGAAGCAGCGTGGCCTAGTGGAAAGAGCCCGGGCTTGGGAGTCAGAGGGTGTGGGTTCTAATCCCGGCTCCCCCACTTGCCTGCTCGGTGACCTTGGGTGAGCCACTTCCCTTCTCCGAGCCTCAGCGACCTCATCTGTGAAATGGAGATGAAGACTGTGAGCTCCAAGCGGGACCACCTGATGACCTTGTCTCACCCCCCGGCACTTAGAACAGTCCTTGGCACATAGTAAGCGCTTAACAGATACCATGATGGTTATTATTATTGTTGTTATTTGTAAAGCGCTTCCTTTGTGCCGGGCTCTGTGCTGAGCGCTGGGGCGGACACAGGCAAACCGAGTAGGGCGCGGTCCCCGTCCCACGGGGGGCCTCGCCGTCTCGATCCCCATTTTCCAGATGAGGGAACTGAGGGGCCGAGAAGTGAAGCGACTCGCCCACGGTGACACGGCGGACGAGCGGCGGAGCCGGGATCAGAACCCGTGGCCTTCTGACTCCCAGGCCCGTGGGCTCTCCCCGCTAGACCACGCTGCTTCTCGGCGCCTTCCCTTCCCACGGCGAGCTCACGGTTCCGAAGGACTGGTCAGTTCGGTCGTCTGCGTACAGCCGGCGCTCAAACACTATCAGTGATGGATCGAATGTGCGATGCAGTCATTTCGTGATTGCGTTTACAAGGGGGGGATTGTGCTGCCGGTCGACTTCAATACTCTGTTGCAGCGTAATGATCATTATAGTGGTATTCGTTAAGTGCTTACGCTGTGCCAAGCACTGTTCTAACCGCTGGGGAGACCCAAGGTCATCAGGTTGTCCCACGTGGGGCTCACAGTCTTCATCCCCGTTTTACAGATGAGGTTACTCAGGTACAGAGAAGGGAAGCGACTTGCCCAGAGTCACCCAGCTGACAAGTGGCCGAGGGGGGATTAGAACCCGTGACCTCTAACTTCCAAGCCCGGGCTGTTTCCGCTAAGCCACGCTGCTTACTTTGCCAAGCACGTTGTATAGTTCTGTGAACACAGTAGGGGCTCAGCCTAGCGGTTAAAGCCTGGGCTTGGGAGTCAGAAGGACCTGGGTTCTAATCCCCGACTCCGCCACCCGACTGCTGTGAGACGTTGGACAAGTCGCTTCTCCGGGCCTCGGTGCCCTCAACTGTAAAATGGGGATGAGGACCATGAGCCCCGTGTGGGACAGGGACTGTGTCCATCCCTCTCCCCCTCTTCAAAGCCTTACCGAAGGCCCATCTCCTCCAAGAGGCCTTCCCCGACTAAGCCCCTCCTTTCCTCTTCTCCCACACCCTGCTGCGTCGCCCCGACTTGCTCCCTTTATTCACCACCTCAGTCCCACGGAACTCGTGTCCTTACCCCTAATTTATTATATGTAGATGTAAGCCCATTGTGGGCAGGGAGCGTGTCTGCCGACCCTGTTAAATTTTATATCATATATATCATATCACGTCTTATGATATTCATCCAAGTGCTTCGTACAGCGCTCTGCACACAGTAGATGCTCAGTAAACACGACTGATGGATCGATTAATGGCCAGTTAATATTTCAGGCAGATGAAACCCAAGGCAGAGCACCATTCCTCTCCTTATGTGCGGCCTGTAAACTGTGTCCGTCATTCATTCTTTCCATTCAGTCGTATTCATTCATCGCTTACTGTGTGCAGAGCACTTTACTAAGCGCTTGGGAAGGTATAATGCAGCACTGAACAGTCGCATTCCCTGCCCACGACGAGCTCACGGTCTAGAAGGGAGGAGATGAATTTATAAATTAAAATGACCGATACGTGCATAAGTGCCGAGGAGCTGGGACGGGGGAAGAGCAGAGGGAGCGGGTCAGGGAGCGGGAGAAGAGGAATGGGGGGCTTAGTCTGGGGAGGCCTCTCGGAGGAGATGGGCCTTCGATGAGGTTTTGAAGATGGGGAGAGTCACTGTCTGCGGGATTTGGGGAGGGAGGGCCTTCCGGGCCAGAGGTAGGATGTGGGCCAGGGGTCGGCGGCGAGGCAGGCGAGATGGAGGCACCGTGAGGAGGTCAGCGGCACCAGAGGAGCGGAGTGTGCGGGCTGGGCCGTAGAAGGAGAGAAGGGAGGTGAGGTTGGAGGGGGGAAGGGGATGGACTGCTTTAAGCCCATTGGAGAGGAGTTTTTGTTTGAATTGGAGGTGGGTGGGCAACCCCTGGAGATTTCTGGGGAGTCGGGGGGTGACATGACCTGCAGGTCTTTGTAGAAAGATGATCCGGGCAGCGGAGTGAAGTGTGGACTGGAGTGGGGAGGGACAGGAGGCTGGGAGGTCAGCAAGGAGGCTGAAGCGGTCATCGAGGCGGCAGAGGATGAGTGATTGTATTAACGGGGTAATAGACGGGATCTCCAAACCAGATCCTTGGCAGACATCCCCCCGTGTGGCTCTGTCGACCGGAGCGAATCCCTTCCTTAAAGGTGCGCTGTAGTTTTGCGGCGGCGGCGGCGGCGGCGACGCCGTGGAGTGATTAGCTGCTGCCTTCAGAACGGTATTCACTCATTCGTTCATTCAGTCGTATTCACTGAGCGCTTACTGTGTGCGAAGCACCGTACTGAGCGCCTGGGAGAGGACAGTACAGCAGCAAACTGACGCATTCCCCGTCCACAGCGAGCTCATTCTTCCAGGTGCTTGGGGATATGCGACCGACCGAAGTAAAAGTCCCCGGCCTCGGTGCCGTTGCGGTCTGCTAGGTGAGAATCCCATCACTTTTGGCCTCGCTTCGATTCTTAAAGCGCGTCGTCCGTCATCTCCTTCAGTCGTTTTACCGAGCTGCGGGCAGAGCACTCGACTCAGCGCTCGGGAGAGCACCGCGGAACAATTAACCGATGCATTCCCTACCCACGACGCGCTTCCAGGTCACCAGTGAAGTTGATGATTCTATTTCGCATTCGCCTAGCCGCTTTCCCCGATTCGGAGGGCCTTCGAAACCCGAGACGTTGGAGAGGCCAACTGGCCGCCTAGAATCCGGGGAATTCCGAAGTCTCTGTCCTTTAGGAGGAAACCCCAGTGGATAATTGGATAAGACGGGGACCGTGTCCAAAACAACTCGCTGGCCCCAGCGCTTAGTACCGGGCCTGGCACGTAGTACGCGCTTAGCAAATGCCACGGTTATTATCGTTACAGAATTAAAGAGAGGTGAAGTTATCCAGTTCGTCCCAGGCTAACTGGTAGAGAAGCAGCGTGGCTCAGTGGAAAGAGCACGGGCTTGGGAGTCAGAGGTCATGAGTTCGCATCCGGGATCTGCCACTTGTCAGCTGCGTGACTGTGGGCAAGTCACTTCACTGTGCCTCAGTTACCTCATCTGTAAAATGGGGATTAACTGTGAGCCTCATGTGGGACAACCTGATTACCCTGTATCTACCCTGCATCTACCCCAGCGCTTAGAACAGTGCTCGGCACATAGCGCTTAACAAATACCAACATTATTATTACTCGAGCCCCCGAATTCTTGATTTCCAACCAGTACCGGGATAAGTCGGTCTTGTGCAGCAGAATGACCAAATTGGATCAAACCAGTGGCTGAGCGGGCTGATGCGGGGGGAGGGTCAAACGAATAGTCCGTGCGGTTCAGTGTTGCCTTTATTGTTCTAGCGCACTCTCCCGAGCGCTTAGTACAGCGCTGGGCTCACAGTAAGTGTTCAGTAAAGAGGGCTGAATGAATGACTGACGGGAAAGCAGTCAGTTTAACGGTGATCGAAGCAGCGCTCTTCGCCGCGAAGCTTTGCCGAATGAGGCCGTGACGGAGGGATGCTCCTTCCACTGTATTTACTGAGCGCCTACCGCGTGCCAAGCACGGAACTAAGCGATCTCCAGGCGGCTGCCGATTAGTGGAGTGAAAAAAGGAGAAACCCCAAGCAGCTCGGAACGCAGTTTGAAAGACTCGGCGAGTCACCGTCTCAGAGGATGTGACGTAACAGACCTGTGGGAGTGTGTCTGTTTATTGTTCCACCGTCCTCTCCCAAGCGTTTAGTCCAGCGCTCTGCGCACGGTAAGCGCTCGATAAATACGACCGAAGGGAGGAGTGGGTGGTACGTAGGAGGCGGTGACTGGGGGAAGACCAGGATGATACACCGTACGAGAAAGGGAGGGCCCCGCAGAGAGTGAGCGCTCAATAAATACGACTGAATGAATCTAAAACACTGTCGCGGGTCTCAGGGTCTGCTGAGAGCCGATGGAGTAGCCCAACCAAAGGACGGCATTACGCGAGGATCCTGCGCGAGGGACTGAAAGACCCTGCCCTTTCAACCCCGGGGCCCTTGGGGAATCAAAAGGTTCACCTCTACAGGAATCCTCTTGAAACCAGGGCGCCTCCCGAGACGCCTCTTCGTCTTGGGACGGGAGGAAGGTGGGAATCGGTTTTGTACCGCCTCGAAATGAACTCTCCGCAGCAGCAGGGTACTTGGTGGCGTTACGGCAGTTTTCTCAGAGTCGGTTTCCCTGTGAGGTGAGGGAGTGGTTGTCGCAAATGCAGGAGTGTTGGCCCGAAGTATATCCCGTACTCTGCCTAGCAGACCGATGCTCGAGGCCTCGTAATGCCGGAGAAATATGTATTCTGTTTCATAGCTTTCAGACCTGCAGTGCAGCATTTCACTAAAACACCCCGACTCAGCTTATATTACTGTTTTGGGTTTTTTTTGCGGATTAGAGAGAACAGAAAAATATATTTTAAGAATAAAGGCTGCGGTGAGCATTAGAAAATGTTCTTTGTTCCTTTTTGAAGGACAATTTTTTTGTAAAAAAACCCCCAGGATTTTGCCTACTCCAGGTAGTCTGTGCTGTAACGTATTTTGAAGTTAAGATTCCAGTAGCTTCCTGAAGACAGGGATCGTGTCTCTCTACTCTCTTTGTCCTCTCCCAAGGGGTTTAGTGTAGTGTCAGTCTGTCAGTCGTATTTATTGAGAGCTTACTCTGCGCAGAGCACTGGACAGAGCGTTTGGAAGAGTACAGCTTAGCAATATAACAGATACAGTCTCTGTACTTGCTAATAGGAATAATTAAGGTACTTGTCTAGCGCTTACAACGTGCCAGGCACTGTGCTCAGCGCTGGGGTGGATACAAGCAAATCGGGTCGGACACGATCCCTGTCCCACGCCGGGCTCACGGTCTCAATCCCCGTTTTCCAGATGAGGGAACCGAGGCCCAGAGAAGTGAAGCGACTTGCCCCGAGTCCCACAGCAGACAAGTGGCGGAGCCGGGATTCGAACCCATGACCTTTCGACTCCCAGGCCCATCCTTGGAGTGATTAATACAGTATTCTCCCCTTAGTAAGCGCGTAGTATTTTTACACCAAACTGGATTTCCTTTCCTTTCATAGATTAAAGCGTAATCCAACCAACTGACAGAGATGGCATTTGAAGGCACACGAATAAGATAAGCGGCTTGGCGTAGCGGATGGAGCACGGGCCTGGGACTCAGGCGTGGGTTCTAATCCCGGCTCCGCCACTTGTCTGCTGTGGGACCTTGGGCGAGTCACTTCATTCCTCCGGCCCCCGGGGACCTCATCCGGAAAAGGGGGATGGAGACCGCGAGCCCAGTGTGGGACGGGGACTGTGTCCAACCCGATTGTCTCGTATCGACGCCGGTGCTCAGTCCGGTGCCTGGCACACGGCAGGCGCTTCACAGATAGCCCCGTTATTACGATGAGCAACTCCCGCTCGTGATTGATTTCCCCTTTTAGCCGTTGACGGTACCTAGAAGGTTTCACTTCTGTTCTATCCTCGTCTCTCCTCGCAGTCGGAACCGTCAGTCAGCAGGTTATAAGAGAAAGTAGTACAGCCTGCTCGGCTCGTTGAGGAAATGCGGCGTTGAAGAAGGCTTCTGACCTTCAGAGAGGCAGCGGGAAGAATCAGTGTTTTGACACAAGAAGCTCGAAAAGTAGCGCGCTGACGTCACGTGGTGCTTTGAACATCAGACACCTGCTCCGCCACCCACTAAACCTAGGAAACATCTGACCGAAGCCAGCCTACAAGCCGTCCCTCAGAATGCACGAAAAGGAGCATAAGATAGTCGAGCATTTTAGCTGGCAAAACTACTTGTCTTGCTACCTCTTAGCTACCGCGGCATTTAAAAGCAAAAACCTAGGCGAAGAAAACGGGAGATTTCTTTTTTGGGCGGCATTTCTGACTGGCTTATCACTGAGCGTCTCGGCACTTAGACTGTACTCTTGGGATGCTCTTCCGGCCTAGAAGAAATTATCGTTGCACTCGTGTGATGTTGCGTGTGATGATAATAGTAATTATAGTATTTGCTAAGGTCTTACTCTGTGCCGGGCACTGTACTGAGCGCTGGGGTGAATACGGGTTGGACCCAGTCCCCGTCATTCATTCAGTCGTCTTTATTGAGCGCTTACTGTGTGCAGAGCACTGTACTAAGCACTTGGGGAAGTACAGTACGGCAATAGAGAGATGTCTGCCCGCAACAAGCTCACGGACTAGAGCGGGGCGGACATCAATTCAGATAGACATCAGTATAAATAAAATTTCGGCGCGTGGGGTGGGCGGAGGGGGAGAGCAGAGGGAGCAAGTCAGGGCGACGCAGAAGGGAGTGGGAGATGAGGAAAAGTGGGGCTTAGTCTGGGAAGGCCTCTTGGAGGAGATGGGCCTGGATTAAGGTTTTGAAGGCGGGCCGGGGGGAGAGTCACTGTCTGTCGGATTTGAGGAGGGAGGGTGTCCCGGGCCAGAGGCGGGACGTGGACCAGGGGTCGTCGGCGAGGCAGGAGAGGTGCGGGCCCAGTGAGGAGGTTGGCAGTAGAGGAGCGAAGTGTGCGGGCTGGGTTGGAGAAGGAGAGAAGGGAGGTGAGGTAGGAAGGGGCGTGGTGATGGAGAGCTCTAAAGCCAGCGGTGAGGAGCTTTTGTTTGATATGGCGGTGGACAGGCAACCGCTGGAGATTTTCTAAGAGGGGGGTGACATGCCCCGAATGTTGCTGTAGAAAGACGATCCGGGCAGCGGAGGGAAGTAAGGACCGGAGTGGGGAGAGGCAGGAGGTTGGGAGGGCAGCAGGGAGGCCGATGCAGTCACCTAGGCGGGATGGGATGCGTGATTGTATTAATGTGGTAATCATTAATTAATGTATTCACATCCCACGTGGGGCTCACCGTCTCAATCCCCGTTTTCCAGATGAGGTAACTGAGGCCCAGAGAAGCGAAGCGACTCGCCCAAGGTCACACAGCAGGCAAGTGGCGGAGCCGGGGTTGGAACCCGCCTCCCAGGCCCGTGCCCTGTCCACTACGCCGTGCTGCAGATCTTATCGGTGTGCCTTCGGATGCCATCCCTGACAATAATAATGATGACGTTGGTATTTGTTAAGCGCTTAGCACTGTCCCACGTGAGGCTCACTGTCTTCACCCGCATTTTACAGATGATGGAACCGAGGCACAGAGAAGTGAAGTGACTTGCTCGCAGTCACGCAGCTGACAAGGGGCGGAGTCGACAATTGGATGGATTATGCTTTAATCTACGGAAGGAAAGGAAATCCAGTTTGGTGTAGTAATATTAAGCGCTTAGTGAGGGGAGAGTACTGTCAATCAGGCAATCAGTGGTATCTGTCGAGAAGTGGCTTGTCCTAGTGGATGGAACATGGGCCTGGGAATCAGAAGGACCTGGGTTCTAATCCCGGCCCTGCCGCTTGTCCCCCGGCTGACCTGGGACAAGTCGCTTCACGTCTCGGCAATCAAGAGTGTGGATTAAGAGCGTGAGCCGCATTTGGGATAGGGACTGGGTTACCTCCTCTGTAAAATGGGGATTAAGACTGTTGGCCTCCTATGGGACGGGGGCGGGGAGTCGGATTTAATCCCCATTTTACAGATGGGGTGATTTAGGCACAGAGGAAGTGAAGTGACTTGCCCAAGGTCACCAGAAGACATAATAATAATTATAATAATGATTGTGGTATTTAAACGCTCACTATATGCCAAGCACTCTTCTAAACGCTAGGGTAGATACAAGCTCCTCGTCTTCCCTCCCAAGCCCGGTCCTCCCCCAGCCTTCCCTATCGCCGTGGATGGTACGACCATCCTTCCCGTCTCTGAGGCCCGCGACCTCGGAGTCATCCTCGGCTCGTCTCTCTCGTTCACCCCACGCGTCCGATCCGTCAGCGAGACCTGCCGGTCTCGCCTCTACGATATCGCCAAGATCCGCCCTCTCCTCTCCACGCAAACGGCTACCTTACCGCTACGGGCTCTCGTTATATCCCGGCTAGATTACCGTGTCGGCCTTCTCTCCGACCTCCCTTCCTCCTCTCTCGCCCCGCTCCGGTCTGTTCTTCACTCCGCCGCCCGGCTCATCTTCCCGCAGAAACGCTCTGGGCGTGTCACTCCCCTGCTTAAACACCTCCAGCGGTTGCCTGTCTACCTCCGCTCCAAACAAAAGCTCCTCACTCTAGGCTTCGAGGCTCTCCGTCGCCTCGCCCCTTCCTACCTCTCCTCCCTCCTCTCTCTCTACCGCCCACCCCGCACGCTCCGCTCCTCCGCCGCCCGCCTCCTCGCCGTCCCTCGGTCTCGCCCGTCCCGCCGTCGACCGCCGGGCCCCGTCCTCCCGCGGTCCCGGAACGCCCTCCCTCCTCGCCTCCGACAATCTGATTCTCTTCCCCTCTTCAAATCCCTACTTAAAGCTCACCTCCTCCGAGAGACCTCCCCAGACTGAGCTCCCCCCGTTTTTCCCTCTGCTCCCTCTCCCCCCCCTTCACCTCTCCGCAGCTAAACCCTCTTCTTCCCTCTTTCCCTCTCCTCCTCCCCTTCTCCCGTCCCACCCCCTCGGCACTGTACTGGTCCGCTCGACCGTATATATCTTCGTCACCCTATTTATTTTGTTTAATGAGATGTACATCACCGTGATTCTGTTTAGTTGCCATTGTTTTCATGAGACGTTCTTCCCCTCGACTCCATTTATCGCCGTCGTTCTCGTCTGCCCGTCTCCCCCGATTAGACCGTAAGCCCGTCAGAGGGCAGGGACCGTCTCTATCTGTTGCCGATTCGTCCATTCCAAGCGCTTAGTGCAGTGCTCTGCACATAGTAAGCGCTCAATAAATACTAATGAATGAACGAATGAATGAAAATCGGGTTGGACACAGTCCTCCCCATCCCACATGGGGCTCCCAGGCTTAATCCCCATTTTACAGATGAGGTAACTGAGGCCCAGAGAAGTGAAGTGACCCACCCGAGGTCACGCAGCAGGCACGTGGCGGAGTTGGGATTAGAACACAGGTCCTTCTGACAGGTGACAGAGCTGGGATTCTTTCCACTAGCCCACGCGGCTTCTTTGACAGTGTTTTTTATTTTCAAAAATATTTCTCTTTCCCCCCGGCCCTTTCTGGTCTATCAGCAGTATAATCTGACGATCGACCCTACCTCTGCCTGCAGCAATTGCTGCGTGGAGAACATAACCTGTATTGTAACAAGCACCTGTCCTTCGTATTTCTTCTTTATGAAATCTGTCACGCGAAATAAGCTATATTTTTTGCCTCCTCTCCTTTGCTTATTGGCAGGTTTAGCAAACCTTTGTGACTCATTCTTGTCAACAGTGAGGCAAATCAAAAATTCATCCATTTAACTCTCCTACTGCTCCACCATGCTGGGCTGTGTCGAGGCATTTTGGACCAGATCCTTTTTTTTTTTTTTTTTTCCCCTCTCCGCTGAGGAGCATGGCCCAGTTGTCTCAACATTTGCGATTTCCAGGCTCAGCCGTTCTTGGGGGGGGTTCCATCCGGCATAAAATCACAACTACACAATTAGCTCTGTTAGAGGTTACCCTCCCAAGCGCTTAGTACAGTGCTCAACACACAGTAGACGCTCAATAATATGACAATTGTGGTATCTGTCAAGCACTTTCGGTGGAAGCAGCGTGGCTTAGTGGAAAGAGCACGGGCTGGGGAGTCAGGGGATGTGGGTTCTAATCCCGGCTCCGCCTCTTGTCTGCTGGGTGACCTTGGGCAAGTCGCTTCACTCCGCTGAGCTTCCGTTACCTCAGCTGGAAAACGGGCATGAAGACGATGTAGGATGTGGACGGGCCTCCACCTCGTTAGCTTGCATTTTCCCCAGCGCTCAGTACAGCGCCTCGCACAGAGTGACTGCCTAGAAAAACCCATAAAAAAATTTCCTCGCATCAGTATTTAGCAACCGAGTCTCTCAGTAAGGTAACGTGTCTTAGGGGGAAAATGCTCGTGGCTGGGATTTGGAAGACTTGTTAGACTACCTGTAAGGCTCTGAGCAAATCTGTTCACCCATCTCCCTCCCCCCCCCCCCCCCCACACGGTGCCGGACACTGTACTAAGCGCCGCGGTAGATAGGAGATAAACAGGTTGTACCCCTTCCGCGTCCCACTTGGGGCTCATGATCTTAATCCCCATTGTCCAGATGAGGTAACTGAGGCACAGAGAAGTTAGGTGGCTCACCCAAGGCCACGCGACAAACAAGTGGGGCTGCATCGTTTTCCTTCCCAGTCGATGGGTGGTTGCGATTGCGTGCTGAGCCCCGTACTGAGCACTCGGGAGAGCATTCGTTCATTCAGTTATATTTTTTGAGCGCTTACTGTGTGCAGAGCACTGTACTGAACGCTTGGGAGAGTGCAGCATAACAATGAACAGATACATTCCCTCCCGCGGAGTTTACGTTCTGCCCCGGCGAACCTCATGATAGGTTTGGAGGGGACAGCGTGATCTTGGATGTTTATGGACTTCAGAAGAGAAGCGCTGCTAAATCTGAAATATCGTCATCATCACGTTCAAGTTACTGTACGTTGCCTCTTGACTTAAGGTATCTGCCGAGACCCTTTCGCTGACAGCTTCTGAGTTTGAACCCTGGCTGCCGAAGAAGAATTCTTTTCTGCTTCGGGGATGTGAGGAGAGGGAGGAACGAGGCCGTTGTCTACCTGGGAATTTTTCTTTCTCAAATCCGTCTGTATCCGCGGTGCGGTTTAAAGCCCCCCTCTTTGTGCGTTTGCTTTTTAGGCGGGCTTTCTCTCGAAGGTCAGAGACTGTTGTTAAAACAAGCGTTCAGTTTGGGTTTTTTTGGGTTTTTTGTAGCTTTAATGTGGTGTTTTATTCTCCGATGGGGGGATTTTTTTGGTCCCGGAGGTGCTGCCTTAATTTCATAAAAGGTGTGGTTTTGAGTCGTGAGGTGATCCTTAGTTGAAATGCACCTCGAAAAGGTGCAGATTTATCATTTACGGGCACCGAAGGTGGATTCGCCTCAACACAGGTTTTCCTGGGAAGAAGATATCAGGGGAGAGGATGATAATGCAGCTTGGCTCAGTGGAAAGAGCACGGGCTTTGGAGTCAGAGGTCATGGGTTCGAATCCCGGCTCGGCCACTTGCCAGCCGTGTGACTGTGGGCAAGTCACTTCGCTTCTCGGTGCCTCAGTCACCTCTTCTGTACAGTGGGGATGAAGACCGTGAGCCCCACGTGGGACGACCCGATTCCCCTGTGTCTACCCCAGCGCTTAGAACAGTGCTCGGCACATAGTAAGCGCTTAACAAATACCAACGTTATAATGGGATACTTGCAGATACTGGAAAACTGGATCGATTGCAAGGGAGGTGACGTCTCTCTAGACTGTAAGCTGCTTGTGAACAGGAACCGCATCTGCCAACTCTGTTGTATGGTATTCATTCATTCAGCGGTATTTACTGAGCCCTTACTATGTGCAGAGCACGGTACTTGATCGTGGCTCAGTGGAAAGAGCCCGGGCCTGGGAGCCAGAGGTCGGGGGTTCGAATCCCCGCTCTGCCACTTGTCAGCTGTGTGACTGTGGGCAAGTCACTTCACTTCCCTGGGCCTCACTTCCCTCATCTGTAAAACGGGGATGAAGACCGTGAGCCTGACGTGGGACGACCTGATTCCCCTGTGTCTCCCCCAGCGCTTAGAACAGTGCTCGGCACGTGGGAAGCGCTTAACGAAATACCAGCGTTATTATTGAGAAGCAGCGTGGCTCAGTGGAAAGAGCCCGGGCTTGGGAGTCAGAGGTGGTGGGTTCGAATCCCCGCTCTGCCACTTGTCAGCTGTGTGACTGTGGGCAAGTCACTTCACTTCCCTGGGCCTCAGTTCCCTCATCCGTAAAACGGGGATGAAGACCGTGAGCCTGACGTGGGACGACCTGATTCCCCTGTGTCTCCCCCAGCGCTTAGAACAGTGCTCCGCACGTAGGAAGCGCTTAACGGATACCCACGTTATTATTATCATTACTGAATTCTTGGAATGTACAATTCGGCAACAGATCGAGACATTCCCTGCCCAGCGACGGGCTCACGGTCTAAACCGGGGAGACCGACGACAAAACGAAACAAGTGGGCATCGGTGCCATCGAGATAAGCAGGATCATAGGTATATACACATGATTAATAAAATAAATAGAATAATAGGTATGTACAAATAGACACAGGTGCTGCGGGGAGGGGGGTAGGGCAGAGGGAGGGAGTAGGGGCTATGAGGGGAGGAGGAGCAGAGGAAAAGGGCCTCCCGGAGGAGGTGAGCTCCCAAACGTGTAGTACAGTGCTCTGCACACGGTAGCTACTCGATAAATACACTTCCCTCCTCTAGTGCTAACCTTCTCGGCGTGCCTCGATCTCTCCCGTCCCGCCGCCGACCCCCGGCCCGCGTCCTGCCTCTGGCCTGGGACGCCCTCCCTCCTCAAATCCCACGGACGACGACTCTCCCCCTCAAGGCCTCAGAGAAGTGAAGCGACTTGCTCAAGGTCACGCAGGGGACCCGTGGCGGAACGGGGAGTGGAACCCAGGTCCTCGTGACTGCCGGGCCCGGGCCCCGTCCGATAAGCCGCCCTGCTTCTCCGCTGCGGCCGTACTGGGCCCTGGGTTGGATGCAGCCCCCCTTGAGTGGGAGTTCAGAGGGAATTGAGAGACAGAAGCAGCAGGGCCTAGCGAGAGAAGCCGCTGTACACACACGTAGAAGCGGCACGATGCAGCGGGCGGAGCAAGGCCTAGTAGGAGGGCCTGGGTTCTAATCCCGGCCCCGCCACCTGTCCGGTGTGTGACCTTGGGCGAGTCGCACCCCCGATTGATCGATCTGTGCACGCGTGACTAAATAAGCAAAGCTGGAGCATCTCAGAGAAACGGTGCCGATCGCCCCCCCCCCCCCCCCCCCCCCCCCCGTGCCCCGGGCGGGCTGGAGGATTTTGGGAGGGTGGAGGGGCGGGAAAGGATCGAGCCCTCTGCCAGGAACGTCCAGCCGGTGAGATCTGGCCCGAGGCCCGGAAGTCCGAGGGTGGCGGTAGGATTCCTCGGCACTGAGCCTCCGACTGTCCACAGATCCTCCTTGTCCTCACGTACCTTCTCGGCCCCCCGGCACCTTCTGCCCCTCCACCCGTCTCTCTTGAAAATGCGCAGATTTATCATTTACTGGCATTGACGATAGGTTCACCTCAACACAGCTTTTCCTGGGAAGAAAATATCGGGGGAGAGGATGATAGTGGGATCCTTAAAGAGCGGCTCTGGAAGCAGCCCGGCTTAGTGGAAAGAGCCCGGGTTTGGGAGGACGTGAGTTCTCATCCAGGCTCCGTCACTTGTCTGCTCGGTGACCTTGGGCGAGCCACTTCACTTCTGTGGGCCTCAGTGACCTCGTCTCGAAAAGGGGGATTAAGATGGGGACCCCCGTGCGGGGCAACCTGATGACCGTGTATCTACCCCAGCGCTTAGAACGGTGCTTGCCACATAATAAGCGCTTAGCAAAGGCCACAATTATGATGTGGGACAAACCGATTACCTCGTATCTACCCCAGTGCTTGGAACAGTGCTTGGCACAGAGTAAGCGCTTACCAGATACCATCATCATCATTATTATTATTATGTTGGACAAACTGATGACCTTGTATCTACCCCGGTGCTTAGAACAGTGCTTGGCACAGAGTAAGCGCTTAAATACTCTAATTATTATTACGTGGGACAAACTGATGGCCTTGTATCTACCCCAGCGCTTAGAACAGTGCCTGGCACATAGTAAGTGTTGAACAAATGCCGTTATTATTATTATTTTTTTTTGAGAGCTCCCAGCGGGGCCCTGGGAAGACTTCAGAGCAGCAACGTGGCCTAGTGTCAGAAGGGCCTGGGAGTCAGAAGGGCCCGGGTTCTAATCCCGGCTCCGCCGCTCGTCGGCTGTGTGACCCTGGGCAAGTCGCTTCACTTCTCTGGGCCTCCATGACCTCTTCTGTACAATGGGAATGAAGACCGTGAGCCCCATGGGGGGCGGGGACTGCGTCCAACCTGATGAGCTTGTCGATAACCCAGTGTTTAGTGCAGTGCTTGGCACGTAGTAAGTGCTTAACAGATACCATTTGGATTAAAAAAAAGGCTGTTATCATAATTGAGAGGTGTTCTCTTTTGGCTTCCCCTTTCCCTTCTCCACGCTCTCCTGCCAATCCTGAAAATCCCCACCCCAGCCCACCTTCTCTCTTGCTCGTCTGACAGGATCTGCTAGATTCATTCATCATTCGGTCAGTCGTATTTAGTGAGCGCTTACTGTGTGCAAAACACTGTACTAAGCGCTTGGGAGACGACGGCACAACGACAAGCAGACACATTCCCTGCCCACAACGAGCTCACAGTTCAGAAGAGCGGGCTTGGCGGGGGATCAAGCTGGATGGGCCGTGTCTGGTTTTTGACAGAGGGGATTCATTCAGTAGTATTTATTGAGCGCTTACTGCGTGCAGAGCACTGTACTATGCGCTTAGAATGTACAATTCGGCAACAGATAGACAATCCCTGCCCAATGATGGGTTTGGGGATAAAGTGCTGTCTTTGTTTTGGGCTACTTCAGGTCCTCTTTTAATGGTATTGACGACGATGATGGTGACGATAGTTGTGGTTTTTGTTAAGCGCTAACTATGCGCCAGGCACTCTTCTAAGCGCTGGGGTGGATATAAGGAAAGCGGCTTGGACACAGTTCCTGTCCCGCATGGGGCTCACAGTTCTCAATCCCCATTTTTCAGAAGAGGAAACTGAGGCCCCCGAGAAGTGAAGTGACTTGCCCAAGGCCACACAGAGCAGATAAGTGGCGGAGCCGGGATTAGAACCCATGACCTTCTGACTCCCAGGCCCGGACTCTATCCGCTACACCATGCTGCTTGATGGAATTCCCTCGTGGCTAAAGGATTTGTACATTGCAAGCGCTTAGTACAGTGCTCTGCACATAGTAAGCGCTCAAAAAATACTATTGAATGAGGAAGGGGAAAAAAGCGATCGGGACCCAAGCAGTCAGTGGTATTTACTGAGCGTTGACTGTGTTCAGAGCACTGCACTGAGCGCTCGGGAGAGGACGGTAGAGGAGATAGACGCGGTCCCAGTTTACAGACCAGAGGGGGAGACAGACGTTAAAAGAAATTCGAGAGAGAGGAGATGGCGGAGTATAAAGGAGATTCATTCAATCGTATATATGGAGCGCTTACTGTGTGCAGAACTGTGCGCTTACTGTACTAAGCGCTTGGGAGAGGACAGTAGAACAGTAAACAGACACTTTCAGCGCCTACAGTCTAGAGGGATAAATGGACATGGTGCTGTGGGTCTGAAGGTGGGGTGAAAATCAGCGTTCTTAAGGGGTACAGACCCAAGCGCGTGATTAGCACAGAAGGAGGAAAAATGAGGGTTTAGTCAGGGAAGGCTTCCTGGAGGAGATATCAATCCATCCTATTTACTGAGCGCTTACTGTGTGCAGAGGACCGTACCAAGCGCTCGGGAGAGTACAGTACGACAGAGACGGGAGACACGTGCTCCGCTAACAACGATCTCACAGTCTGGAGGGGGAGATAGGCATTAATATAAATAAATAAATAAATTACGGACATGTACATAATCCATCAGTTTCTCGTATCTGTCGAGCCCTTACCGCGGGAATGTCGCCGTACTGAATGCTTGAGAGAGCACAGTGCGACGATCTAATGGACACATTCCGCGACGAGCTTACGGTCTAGAGGGAGCGATAGAGATTGATATGAATCAGTAAATTACGGATGTGGAAATAAGCGGTGTGGGGGTGGTGAATTAAGGGAGCAAGTCAGAGCGACGGGAGAAGGGAGCGGGAGAAGAGGAATGGAGGGCTTAGTCAGGGAAGGCCTCTTGGAGGAGATGGGCCTGCGGTAAGGTTTTGAAGGAGGGGAGAGTCATCGTCTGTGGGAATCGAGGAGGGAGGGCGTTCCAGGCCGGAGGCGGGACGGGGGCGAGAGGTCGGGGGCGAGATGGACGAGATGAAGGCCCGGGGGGAAGGTTGGCGCTAGAAGAGCCAATTGTGCGGGCTCAGTTGGAGTGAGAAAGTAGCGCAGTGAGGTAGGAGGGGGCAAGGGGATGGAGGGCTTTAAAGATTGGATTTTCGTGGCCTTCAAAAACGGGGGAAATGATGAATAGGAAAGGGGAAGGAGCTCCAGGCCGGAGGAAGGACACGGGCAAGGGGTCGGGACCGAGTAGACAGGCCGGGGGCTGGCCACGGAAAAGTGAAGCGTGCGGGTCAGTAGATCAGCGAGGTGAGGTAGGAGCGGAAGAGCAGACGTGGGCTCTTGAGGAGTGGAGAGATGGCGATGGAGAGGTCTTTAGAAAGATTATCCGGGCAGCAGAGTGAAGTGTGGACCGGAGAGGGGAGAGGAAGGAGGGCGGGAGGTCGGTGGAGGAGGCCGATGGAACAGTCGAAGCGCAGGGTACGATAAGGGCTTGGATCGGAAGCAGCGTGGTCTAGTGTCTAGACCCCGGGAGTCCGAAGGACCTGGGTTCTAATCCCGGCTCTGCCACTTGACTGCCTGTGTGACCTTGGGGAAGCCGCTTCACTTTTCTGGGCCTCAGTCTCCTCTCATTGGTTGTCGCATTTATTAAGCGCTTACCGGGTGCAGAGCACTCGACTGAGCGCTTGGGGAAAGTACGATACAGCAATAAAGAGAGGCCGGTCCTGACCAGAACGAGGTCACAGTCTGCGGGGGGAGACGGATGTCGATACAGATAACCAGATGTCAAGACAAGTGAAGAAAATGACAGATACATCTAAGTGCTGGGGGACTGGAGTTGGGGGAAGAGCAGAGGGATTAAGGATGACGCAGAGGGGAAGGGGAGAAGAGGAAAGGGGGGCTTGGAATTGGGGCTCATCCTGAGCGGAAGCTTCGGGAAGGTTGGGATGGCAAGAGGTAGAATCCGAAGCGGCCCCGTGAACTGCGCCTCCTCAAGGCAACGTCACAGTGAAAGGCGATCTTTTCTTTTTTACGGTATTTGCTATTTACTATGTGCCAGGCACGGTACTAAGTACTGGGGTAGATAGAAGATAATAATGGCAATTACGGTGTTTCCTGAGCGCTCACTATGTGCCAGATACTGTACCGAACACTGGGGTGGACACAGGCAAATCAGTCATATTTACTGAGCGTTTACCGTGTGCTAAGCACTGTGCTAAACCCCATGGGAGAGTCGAGTGTAACGATAGACAGATGCCTGCCCGTAACGAGCTCACGGTCTAGAGGGGAGATGGGTAAGATGCCCTCATCTGTAAGCGGAGGATGAAGACTGTGAGTCCCATGTGTCCAACCCGATTTCCTTGTACGTGCCCCGGCGCTTAGGTCAGTGCCGGCACATAGAGCTTAACACCACGGTTTTTATTGTCATTATTAGCTGGAGAGAAGGGGGCAGGTTTTAGAGATGTTGTGAAGGCAGAAACGACAAGATTTCGTGACAGACCGAATATGCGGGTTCGAATGAGAGAGAACGGAGGATAATGTCGAGGTTACGGGCTCGTGAAGCAGGGAAGATGGTGGTGCCAGGACGGCTTAGTGAACGGAGCCCGGGTTCGGGAGTCCAAGGTCGTGGGTTCCAATCCGGGCTCCACCACTTATCAGCTGTGTGACGTTGGGCAAGTCACTTCTCTATCCCTCAGTGACCTCATCTGTAAATTGGGGATTACGACTGCGAGCCCCACGTGGGGCGACCTGATGACCTTGTATCTACTCCAGCGCTCAGAACGGTGCACCTAGTAAGCACTTAACACACGCCATCACTGTTATTATTGTAGGGATGAAAAAGTCTTCGGGAGGATGGGGAGTTCTGTTTTGGACGTGTTTAGTCGGAGACGGCGGCGGGAAACCGGACCAGAGATGTCCTGATGGCAGGAGGAAATGCGAGACTGCAGGGAAGGAGAGAGATCAGGGTTGGAGATGGAGATTTGGGAATCCTCGTAGCGATGGTAGTTGAAGCCACGGGAGCGAATGAGTTCTCCAAGGGAGTGAGGGGAGATGGAGAATAGAAGGGGACCCAGAACCGAGCCTTGAGGGGCCCCCACAGTTAGGGGGAGGGAAGCAGAGGAGGAACCCGCGAAAGAGACCGAGAGTGAGCGGTCAGAGAAAAAGGTGGAGAACCGGGAGAGGACAGAGTCAGAGAAGCCCATGATGATGATTATTATTAAGTGCCGTCGCGTCATTTCCGATTCGTAGAGACTCCACGGCTATACTTTCTCCAGAGCGTCCTGTCCTCTGCCGTATTCCGCAGCCTTTCTAACGGTTCTTCCGTCATCGTTGTTTTGGTGTCTGTCCATCTAGCTGCCCGTCTGCCTCTTCCACGTATTCCCTGGACTTTTCCTAGCGTTAGTGTCTTCTCCAGAAAACCAGTCCTCCCGATGACGTGTCCGAAATGCGCTCATCCAAGGCGAGTCATTTGGCCTCCCAAAGACCGCTTCGGTTTACTTTGCTCTAAAATCCCTCTGTTGTCTTTCGGGCAGTCCACGATAATAATAATGATAGTAATTATCGTTGACTTAGCGAGAAGCAGTGGGGCTTAGCGGATAGAGCGGGGACCCGGGATTCGGAAGGTCCCGGGTTCTGATCCCGGCTCTGACACGGGTCTGCTGTGTGACCTTGGGCGAGTCGCTTTGCTTCTCTGGGCCTCAGTTAAGCTCATCTGTAAAATGGGGATTAAGAGCGTGAGCCCCAAGGGGGACAGGGACTGTGTCCGACCTGATTAGCCTGTGTCGACTCCAGTGCTTAGGACGGCGCTCGGCACATAGTAAGCGCTAAACGAGTGCCATAATCATTAGGTTGTGGGAGGCAGAGGTGCTGGTGAAATAAAAGAGACTGAGGAGAAATTGCCAGAGAAATAGGGGGGAACCCAGAAGAGAACAGAGTCAGTGAAGCCAATAATAATATAACTGTGGTGTTTAATTCATTCATTCATTCATTCATTCAATAGTATTTATTGAGCGCTTACTATGTGCAGAGCACTGTACTAAGCGCTTGGGATGAACAAGTCGGCAACAGATAGAGACGGTCCCTGCCGTTTGACGGGCTTACGGTCTAATCGGGGGAGACGGACAGACGAGAGCGATGGCGATAAACAGCGTCAGTGCTAACTGTGCGCTCAGCGCTGTACTGGGTGCTGTACAAGGTAGAAGATGATCGGGTTGGACACTGTCCCTGTCCCACATGGGGCTCCCAGTCTAACGGGAAGGGAGGACGGGCTCTTAATCCCCATTTTACAGACCGAGGCTCCGAGAGGCCGTGACTTGCCCAAGGTCACACAGCAGACGGGCGGCGCAGCCGGAATTAGAACTCAGGTCGGTCCCCGCTCTATCCCCTGGCCACACTGTTTCTCTAGCCAAGGAGTCATGGTGCCTTATTTTGTGTTCTTTTCTTTCTGGTTTTAAAGAAAAACCAGGGAACTCGAGAGCCCTTTTCTCAGGGGTGACGTTCATTCGTTCAGTCGTATTTATTGAGCGCTTACTGTGTGCAGAGCACTGTACTGAGCGCCTGGAATGTTCAATTCGGCAACAGACAGAGACAATCCCTGCCCAACAGCGGGCTCACAGTCAGTTCTCCTGGTCGTAGTTAACGGAAATGTAACCAGGTATAATATTAGGAAGACACAGTAGGTGAATGAATGGAAACAAGTTTGTTTTTTTTTAACGGTATCTGTTAAAATGCTTCCTTGGGGGCCAAGCACTGTAATAATAGTAATGATGATAATAATGATGATGATGGTGTTTGTTAAGCACTTACTGTATGCCAAGCACTGTTCTAAGCACCGGGGTGGATACAGGGTAGTCAGGTTGTCCCATGTGGGGCTCACACTTTTAATCCCCATTTTACAGAAGAGGTAACTGAGGCCCAGCGATGGGAAGTGACTTGCCCCAGGTCACACAGCAGACAAGTGGCCGAGCCGGGATCAGAACCCACTTCCTCTGACTCCCAAGCCCGGGTTCTTTCTGCCAAGCCACGCTGCTTCTCTGCCGTACTAAGCGTGAGGTAGATACATGCCAGTCGGATTGGACCCTCTCCCTGGTCCACATGGAGGCTCGCAGTCTTAATCCCCATTTTCCAGAGGAGGGAACTGAGGCCCGGAGAAGTGAAGTGACTTGCCCAAGGTCCCACAGCAGACAAGGGCTGGAGTCTGGTTCCAAGCCACCCCTGACTCCCTGTGACCTGTGTCCTACCCAGCAGGCCGCACTGTCGACCCCGGGCCCGTGTCTTACCGCTGGCCCGGAACGCCGACCCTCCTCAAATCCGCCAATCCCTCTTCCCCCCTTCCAAGCCCTCCCGGAGGCCCACCTCCTCCAAGAGGCCTTCCCAGACTGAGCCCCACTTTTCCTCACCTCCCACTCCCTTCTGCGTCGCCCTGACCCGTTCCCTTTGCTCTTCCCCCTCCCCCCGCCCCACAGCACTTGTGCGCCCGTCGTCGGGCGGGGATCGTCTCTATCTGTTGCCGAATTGCACGTTCCGAGCGCTGAGTACGGTGCTCCGCACACAGTAAGCGCTCAGTAAATACCATCGAGTGAATGAATGTATAGCTATAATTAATTTGTATTGATTCCTGTTCACTTGTATTGACGTCCGTCTCCCCCCCCCCCCCCCCCAGACTGTGAGCCCGCTGTGGGCCGGGATTGTCTCTCTTTATTGCTGTGCTCTCCAAGCGCTTAGCACGATAATGTACAATTGGGCAACAGATAGAGACAATCCCGGCCCAACAGTGGGCTCACAGTCTAGAAGGGGGAGACAGCAAAACAAAGCGAGTAAGTCAGGCATCGATACCATCAAAATAGAGAAATAGAATCATAGGTCCAGACCCATCGTTAATAAAATAGAGTGATAAATAATATGTACAGATAGACACAGGTGCTGTGGGGCGGGGAAGGGGGTAGAGCAGAGGGAGGGAGGAGGGGGAGATGAGGAGGGGAGGGAGGGCAGAGGGAAAGTTGCAGCGGCCAAGCCGATGGGGTAAATGACAAACTGAAACGTCGGGACACGATCACATTACCGCCAAGTTCCTGATATCCCACTCCCCCGAGATCCATTTTCTTCTCCGATTAGGTGGGGCTGGGAGGGAATTTGCCGTAGTTTTGATATTTATTAAATGCTTACTAAGTGCAGAGAGCTGTACGAAGCGCTTGGGAGAGGCCAGCAGAATCACGTTCCCGACCCGTGGCGAGCTTAGAGTTTAAGAGGAGGAGACAGACGTGAAAGAAGACCGATACCTACCTCAGTCTGCTGTGGAAGACTTCTTAAATGCCCTGTTACGTGAATCCCCTCTGTGGTGGGTTCTTCCGATTAGTCTTTCATTTTATGTGATTCAGATTTTTTCAAGCTATTTGGCAAGCACGTACTGTGTACCAGGCGCTGTCCTAAGCGCCGAGGTAGATAGAGAGCTAATCACTTGGGGCACAGTCCCTGTGCCACATGGAGCTCGCAGTCTTCATCCCCATTTGACAGACGAGGTAACCGAGGGCCAGAGAAGTGAAGTGACCTGCCCAAGGTCACACAAGAGACGTGTGGCAGAGCCGGGATTAGAACCCAGGTCTTTGGGACCCCCCCAGGCCCCGGGCTCTATTCACTAGACCACAGAGGTTTGCGCGCCGGAGACCAGAACAGGTCGATCCCTTTATGGAGCGTGTCGTGCCCCCACGTATGATATCTTGTCCAGGTTCAGAAGGGAGAGGAATGTTGACGGATGTAACGGATGAGGAGCGGCGCGGCTCAGTGGAAGGAGCCCGGGCTTGGGAGCCGGAGGTCGTGGGTTCTGATTCCGGCTCCACCACTTGTCAGCTGTGTGATTTCGGGCAAATCGCTTCACTGCTGGGCCTCAGTTACCTCATCTGGAAAAGGGGAATGAAGACTGGGAGCCCCCCGTGGGACACCCTGATGACCTTGTATCTACCCCGGTGCTTAGAACGGTGCTTGGCACATAGTTAGCGCTTGACAGATACCATCGTTATTGTTATTATTAGCAGGAATATGGATCTCATACTCCGGTGATGCTGGGCCTCCCAGAAGATTCCTTAGCAAGTCAGTCGATCCCGAACTCTGTTTGCAGCGCCTACCGTGTCTTCGGTCTTTTTTTAAATGGTATTTGTTAAGTGCTTACGCTGTCGTAGGCGCCGAGGTAGATCAGCGCTTAGTACAGTGCTCTGCACACAGTAAGTGCACAATAAATAGGGCTGAATGAATGAATACAAGCGAATCAGGTGAGATACAGTGCCTGTCCCACATGGGGCTCACGGTCTAAATAGGAGGGGGAACAGGGAAACTGAGTCACAGAGAAATGACTCGCTCAAGGTCACGCAGCCAGTATTTGAGCCTAGTGCATAGAGCACAGGCCTGGGAATCGGAGGGACCGCGTGGCTCAGTGGAGTCCGAGAGCGTGGGTTCGAATCCCCACTCCGCCACTTGTCGTGGGTGTGACTGTGGGCCTGTCGTTTTCACTTCTCTGGGCCTCAGTGACCTCATCTGTACACGGGGGACAACCTCCTTACCCCGTATCCACCCCAGCGCTTAGAACAGTGCTCTGCACGTAGGAAGCGCTTAACAAATGTCGACGTCGTCGGGTTCTCATCCCGGCTCCGCCACGTGTCTGCTTGGGTGACCTTGGGCCTGAGCTATCTCATCTGAGTTGCTGATGAGAGAACTGAGGCCCGGAGAAGTTAAGTGGCTCCCCCAAGGTCACTCAGCAAACAGGTGGCAGAGGTGGGATTAGAACCCATGTCCTCTGGCTCCCAAGCCCGTGCTCTATCCGCCGAGCCACACTGCTTCTCCGAATCGATGGTGTCCGTTAAGCGCTTACTGTGTGCCAGGCGGCGTTCTAAGCGCTGGAGTAGATATAGGGTGATCAGGTGGTCCCACGTGGGGCTCGCGGTCTTGGTCCCCATTTCACGGATGAGGTCACCGAGGCCCAGAGAAGTTAAGCGGCTTGCCCAGAGTCACACAGCAGGCCGGCGGCGGAGCCGGGATCAGAACCGGCGCCCTCCGACTCCCAAGCCCGGGCTCTTGCCGCCGAGCCACGCCCGATGCTGGTTCCCCTCTGCCCGAGAGCGCGACGCCAGACGGCCGGGGGGCTGAGTCCACAAGGGGTTGATGAACACGCCGTGACGTTCGGCTTTGCGCATCACCCGCCGTTTCTGTCTCTTTAAACCTCGCAGCTTTTGGGGACAGCGGCATCTCTCCCCACCTCCCCCTGGCGGCATCCTCCCCGCCCCAAGAGCCCAAGGTCTGGGACGACGACACCTCCTTCCAGCGGACCGACCTGGATTTCGCCCCTCTGAGGTGGGATGTCGGGACGCGGAGGCTCGGGCCGCTCGTCGTGGGCAGGGAAAGTGTCCGTTTATTGTTCTGTCGTCCTCTCCCGCACTGCTCTGCTCACAGTAGGCGCTCAGTAAATACGAATGAAGGGACTATGCGTGATCTTTATGCGGTCCTGTTTCCAAGTCCCTGGACCGATCGGTGACTCTGGCCAGAAGAACTATTCGGATTCTACCCCATCGGTCAATCAGTCGCATTCACCGAATGCTTACCGTGTGCCAAACACTGTCCTGAGCACTTGGGGGAGTCCAGTATAACACAGTTGGTAGACGGATTCCCAGGGCATACTCTTCTGCTCGGTCTTTAAGCCCTACTGTTTCCAAACCCCTGGACGGATTCGTGACTTAGTCCAGAGGAAGTATTCAGATTGTTCCCCGTCGATCGACCGCGTGGATTGAGCGCTTACGGTGTGCAGAGCCCTGTACTGAGCGCTTGGGAGAGTCCGGTATAACACAGTTGGTAGGCGCATGCCCAGTGCTCACTGTTCGGCTCCGTCTTTAAGCTGAAATGTTTCCAAACCACTGGGGAGATGGGTGACTTGGGCCGGAAGTGTTCAGATCCTACCCGGTCGATGGTATTTATTGAGCGCTTACTGGGTGCAGGGCATTGTAGCAAGCGCTTGGGAGAGTGCGATATTACTATGGTTGTACTCGGTAAGCGCTCAGTCTGTGCCAAGCACTGTTCTAAGCGCTGGGGTCGATACAAGTTCCTCGGGTGGGACACGGTCCCGGCCCACATGGGGCTCACACTCTTAATCCCGGTGGTACAGGTGAGGTAACCGAGGTCCGGAGAAGTGAAGCGACTGGGCCGAGGTCACACGGCGGACGCGTGGCGGAGCCAGGACTAGAACCCGGGTCCTTCTGACTCCCGGCCCCGTGCTCTATCCATTAAGGCACACTGCTCCTCTTGATAGAAAGCACTATGATATTTTTAATATGTAATATAATACAATGTAACAGAATCGGCAGGGACGTGGCCAGCGCATAGTCTCCTGCTCGATCTTTAAGCCGTACCGTTTCCAAGCCACCGGACGGATCTGTTACTTCAGCCAGGGAATTATTCAGATTCTCCCCCAAGGCATGCTCATTTAAAACCTAGTTTTTTCGAAAGGTGTTGGTTAAGCGCCGACCATGTGTTTGTTGTGAGGGTTTTGCGTCTTTCTCTTAATGTATTTCCAGGGCGACCCCAGATCAGTCGGAAATGACCGAAGGGCACTCGAGGCCTTCGCGACCCAGCGAAGCCTTGCTCTCGGCGGCTTCGGGAGCGGCTCCGGACTTAGCGAACAGCCGTGTCAGTCTGTCGCGGCACACGCTTGCCGCTACGGGTTATGATGCCAGCCTCTCCCAGCACCCCTTTACTCTGCCCGGCCAAGAAGACGACGAAGGGCCCGCCTCCCCCGAGCCTGACGGCGGGCACCCGGGCCCCAGCGGAGCGGACGGTTTACGAGTCCTCGGTTCGCAGACTTCCCGGGAAGGGCAGGCCCAAACCGCCCCCGCGAGCGCGAGCCCAAATCCCGGTGCGGGAGCCCAGGCCTATTTCCCGGAAGAGAGGCCCGCTCCTTTCCTCCTGGGGTTGTTGGAGAAGGAAGTAGGGCTCCTCACTTCTCTGGAGGCCCCCTCTTTTTCGGGCAGAAGACCCTCGTGCGAGCCAGTCTCTCCCGGGAATCCCGAGGAGAGCCAAGTCAGGCCGGAAGCGAGTCCTTCAGAGTCGGCGGAGACACCGTCGGTAGAGTTCGGGGAAGAACCCCCCCCGATATTTACCGAAGAGGAGATGGCTCCAGAGGGCGCGTCTTCCGGGTTTTTAGAGGGACAGCCCGTTAAGAATCCCCCCCGTCCGTCGGCGAATTGTGGGAAATCTCCGGAAGCTCCCCCGGCCGCCGGGGCCGATGCTGCCGATGTCCGAGGGCGGCCCTCCGGCCGTACTACTCGTTCCGTCGGCGGGCCCCCCGGGAAGTCCCCGGTGGCGAAGTTCCCCCGACAGCAGCAGAAGGAAGCCCCCCCGTCTTCCCCGGACCAGCCCGGCGCTAACGAACCCGCACCCCTCCGGGCGGCGACTGTCGATTTTAGCGGGCGGGAGATCCGGCCCGAGGGCAGCGGGGCCAAAACGTCTGCCTCATCTGGTGACAGTTCTGGGGGGGAGAAAAAGGAAAGAGACAGTCCTCTCTGGAGTCACCCGTTCCTGGACGAGAAATCTTTCTTCCGACGGCTGACTCGTCCCATCCACCAGTCGACTCCTGGGCTGTCTGCAGCCAAAGCCGTCACCCGAGAAGGAGGCTTCCGGCCCCTTCCCGTCACCCCCGACCCGCAGGCCTCGCTCTCTTGTCGGAGCGACGGAACGTCCGAGAGCCCCGGCAAGCCTCCCGTCCCGAATCGGGCCCCCCCTCCGAGTGACGGGAATACGAACCGGGACAACTTTCCCCCCGGGGGGATGGTCCCTCCTCTCCCGACTCTGAGTTTCCTGGAGAAGATCGGAGCCTGGGATACCAGGCCTCGAGATGACAGGTCCCCTGAGGTGCCAGCCGCACCCGGCCCGTGCGGCGTCTCCGGCAGGCCGCGAGCCCGGGAGGTGATCGCGGGGTCCTCGGGCCGCACCCTGTCCCCGGTGGGGGGCTCTCCCGTCGGTGGGGCAGAGTCAGGGATGAGCCCGCCTGCCCGGGAAGGGATGCCGCTTGACGCCTCCCGCCCGCGCTCGGGAGACGGAGTGGGCCAAGAGAGGCCGCGGCCCGAAGCCGCTGACGTCCCGAGCCGCGGCGACGGCAGGGCCGGCCCGTTAGGACTCCCTGACGTCACGAGCGACGAGGCTGAGGGCCGAAGATCCGGGCTCGGCGTTCCCGGGTCCGCTCCCTGGGCAGATCCGGGAAAGACCGGCGGAGCCCGGGCCTCGGGGCGGGATGCCGGCCCGTCTGAGGAGAGAGGCGTCGAAGCGCTCGGGGGTGACGGACGAGAGGAGCGCAGCCTGCGCCGAAACGGCTCCGAACCGTCCCGTGGCCCAGATGTTTCCGCTGGTCTCCTCCCCGTGAACCGATTTGGCGCCGTTTTCCCGGAGGACGGCGTGAACCGTCCGGCACCTCTGCCCGCGAGCGCTGGGGCGGTCGAGGTCGCCGCCACCTCCGTCCCAGTGGCCCCCGAGCCGTCGGTTGACAGTTTAGGAGCCGAGGAGATCTGCTCGCCCTCTCCTCCGCAGACACCAACCGAGAGGGAACTGAACATCGAAGATCGAATACCCGTAAGTGTCCGTCTGGCCATTTCTCTGTAATAAGAATCGTGATAATGGGATTCGTGAAGCGCTTACTCTGTACCAGCTACCTACCGTGTCCCGGCAGAAACGAGGGAGGAAAATTTGCTGCTTTTCCTTAGGGACGGAAAGCCGCATCCTGGTGCTTTGTGGGAATTGTTCGGGTGGAAAATCTCCAAGCCGGGTCACTCGTCACCCTGGTCGTTCTGAAGGCTAGATATGCCGACAGTTCTTGGATCAATCAGTGGTATTTATCGATCGCCTAGCGTGTGCAGAGCACTGTAAGAAGCGCCGGGGGAGAGTGCAGTCCGACGGGGTCGGTAGACACGTTTCCTGCCCGCGGCGGGCTTACGGTTTTAGGGAGGCAGCGTGGCCTCGCGGATAGAGCATAGGCCTGGGAGTCGGCAGGTCACGGGTTCTAATCCCGGCTCCGCCACTCGCCCGCTGCGTGACCTCGGGCAAGTCACTTCACGTCTCTGGGCCTCGGTTACCTCATCTGGAAAACGGTGATCGAGACTGTGAGCCCCGCGTGGGACAGGGACTGCGTGCGACCCGATTTGGTGGTAGTCCACCCCAGCGCTTAGTGCCTGGCACCTAGTAGGTGCCCGATGACTAGCACAATAATTATTGTTTAGAGGGGTCGATCCTAAGCCGGAATGAGGACTCCGGTAGCGAAAGAGTTTGAGAAATGGGACGCGGCAGCTAAATCTGTGAATCCCTTCTCCTCGTCCCTTGGGAATCCTTCTTCGAGAGGCACTTTTGTTCCAGGAGAAAACTTTAATACAGTATGTATTACTTAATCCCACCCTCATAGCCCATTTCTTCCCAGTAGCACAGTCATCATGCGGAATTGTGACATTCTGTTCCATTTGTAATGTCACAAACACCGAATTAGGGCTACATGCGAAGAGGAAAGAGGCTGTATGCGTTAAGTGCTTCTCCTTTCACCGGAGCAGAGAGAACAGAGAAAATTACTAGGCAGAGACTTCTACTGTAAATATTCTTTCTTCTCCCTCCCCCCGCAGCCCCCTCCCCCTCCCCATCTCCTCCTCTTCTGGACAAAAAAGTCATTTTAAAAATAAACCTCTGGCCCTCTCTAACCTCATCATCCAAAAAAAAAAAAAAAAAGAGAAGAGAAAATCTAATGGCTCTGCGTTAAATAAATGGACCCCTCTGTAGCCATTAGTTGGACTTAATCAAGGCTACAGGATTCCAGCATCCTGCTCCTGAGCTCTGAATATGAAGGAACTACTCCAACCCCCCTTTGCCTCGGTTTCTTCACGGAAAGTTGGACTCCGGGGCCGCCCGACACTTTCTTCCCGGCTTGGGTAAAGGATCGGAGAAGACGAGAAGCAGCCCGGCCTGGCGGGCGGAGCCCGGGCCTAGGAGACAGAAGGACCTGGGTTCTCATCCCGGCTCCGCCGCTTGTCCGCCGTGTGACCTCGGGCCAGGCACTTTATTTCTCTGGGCCTCACGTCCCTCCCCGGGGAAATGGAGGCGAAGGCCGGGAGCCCCGGGTGGGACTGTGTCCAACTGGGTTAGCTCGTGTATTCCCCAGGGCCTAGCACGGGGCCGGGCTTATGGTCGGCAAGTAACAGATACCGGGAGAAGAGTGTTGTTGGGTGAAATATACTTGGACGAGAGGCCAGCTGATAATAATAATAATAATAATAATAGTAACGTTGGTGTTTGTTAAGCGTTTACGATGTGTCGCGCACCCTTCCAAGCGCTGGGAAGATACAGGGTAATCAGGTTGTCCCACGTGAGGCTCACAGTCTTCATCCCCATTTTACGGGTGAGGTCACCGAGGCACTGAGAAGTAACTTGCCCAGCGTCACGCCGCTCTTATAGTAGTGGCTTAAAAGAGCCGATCATCCAAGGCAGTAGCCATATTGATCCCCATCAGTAACGACGTTTGAGAAGTAAAAACGAAACCGAGAGGGACGTTGGTTTGGCAGGAGTCCTCTCATGCGGGATTTATAGCCTTCCCCTTAAACAGAACCATTCGAGCTCCGTAGCCTTTACTGTAGAACAGTATTTCTCCCGCAGCTTCGGTGATTCAGAGCGGGCTTTGTTCGACTCCCGTTTTCAATCCAGAAAGGCGAACTCTCGAACGGCTCCTCCGTGAAAGGAAGACGCTTCCGGGAACCCGAGGCGCCGGAGGTATCGAGGGGAGGATGGGCATTTCGAAGGAGAGGTGGAAAGTGAAATTCGTCAGACGACGGACATCTGGAAGGAGAGGTTGCAAGCGAAATTCGTTAGACTCGACGGCCAGAGAGTAGAGTCCGTTTCTAGCGTCCGGAATATCGCGTCTCCTCGGCTTCGAGGAAACCCTTCTCGTCAATCACTGCCAGGCAGCTGCATACAGGTCGCCGCCTCAGCTCCGAATTTCTTTATTCAGCTGACCTGGAGTCTAAATAATCCGAGACGGTGAAAATAACAAGGGAGAGTTGTGCAGCGTTAGTGTTTTTAGGTGAACGTTGCGGGCCCTCGGGAACGGGGAGAAATTTGAGTCCTCTGACAATGGGGAAACTTCCACGTGAGCCGCTCCTCCCAAAGCAGCGTGGCCTAGTTGAAGGAGCACGGGCCCGGGACCTGGGTTCTAATCCCGGCTAGGCCAGATGCGTGCTGGGTGACCTTGGGCCAGTCACTTAACTACCCCGTGCCTCAGTTGTCCCCTTCTCCCTCCTCTTAGACCGTGAGCCCTCTGCGGGACGGGGACTGTGTCCAACCTAACTGACTTGTATCCACCCCAGGGCTCGGAACAGCGTTGGGCACCTAGCAAGCGCTCGACAAGTGCCATTTGAAAAAGAGATGCGGCGTCATCTTTCAAGCTTGGAGCAGCAAAGGGTGGATGTCTTTTTTTTTTTTTTTAAATTAAAATCCGAAGAGATGGAAAAAGACCGTTGGCTCAAGCCTAATCTGAGTGCCAGTTTGGCAGGGCCTCGGGGATGAGGGTCAATAAAATCTTCTTAGTTTTCGACGGAGTGAGGAGTTATGCCTTCCAGACCTGGCTGGATGTTGCAGGGATGGGGGAGGGTGGCTAAGTGGGCAGAGGGAGAAGGTTTATTCGCATGTCCGTCACCGTAGAGGGAAGGAGCACGGCAGAGCGGGTAGAAACGGGCCTAGGAGGCAGAAGGTCACGGGCTCTAATCCCGGCTGCGCCGCTCGCCCGCTGCGTGACCTCGGACAAGTCGCTTCATTTCTTTGTCCCAGTTCCCTCATCTTTAAAATGGGGATTGAGGCTTGTGAGCCCCACGGGGGACTGTGTCCAACCCGGTTTCCTGTGTCCACCCCAGCTCTTAGTACATCGCCTGGCACTGAGCGGATGTCATAATAATTATTATTATGATTAGAGGAAAGTCACGCGAGGGTGGACGAGGGGTTCTAGAACACTTGAAGTAACAAAAGCTGAAATTCTGGTTGGCGGTATTTCAGTGTTTTTCCCGAGTAGAGACCAGACCACCCCATCCTCAGCCAGATCCCCTCGTCACTGACAATGAATTCGGTGTGGCGGAAGGATTTGGGAGAAGCCTGGTTCAGCGACGGTGATTCCCGCCCCAAATCTAATCAGGTTAGAGTTGACCTCAGAACGGCCCTAGAAGCAGATCAGAAAGCAACGGCACGAACCAGGTTCATCTAAAACCGATACCTCTAGGGAGAGATGTTGGTGGAAAAGCGAAATATTTTGGCTTTAAACGTGGCCTGACAACTCCATTAGCCTTTCCGAAAGAAATGGGGGGCCAGAGGGGAGTCAGAAGGGTCAGTCAGTTCGGATTGATTTGGTGGCCACGGTGCAGGCTCGGGGGAACGGGGGTAAAGAGGACAGGGGATACCCACGGCGGCCCGGACGGGCTCGTTCCGTTCACGGTCGCTCTGCAAAGAGGGGCGGCGTTACAGCGTCTAGCGTCCGGAATATCGCGTCTCCTCGGCTTTTGAGGAAAGCCTTCTCGGCAGTCACTGCCAGGCAGCTGCACAACAGGTCGCCGCCTCAGCTCTGGATATCTTTATTCCGACGACCTGGAGTCCGAATAATCCCGGAGAGTAACGTCTTCGGTCGGTCCACCCTTTCGGCGCCTCGCGTCGCCCTAACGTCCCCGAAGACGCCGAGGGAACGATGCGAAAGTGACCGTGAGCCCGTTGTGGGCTGGGGAGGGTCTCTCTCTGTTGCCGGATTGTACTTCCCAAGCGGTCGGTACAGTGCTGTGCACACAGTGAGCGCTCAGTAAATACGATCGAATGAACGAAGGAATGATGTTCCAGCCCGGGCCAGTCGCGGTGATGTCCCTGGGAACCTTGGAGTGTGTTTTAAGCGAAGCGGGTAGCTCGGAAGGAGGCGGACTCTTACGAGTGAAACATCTTAAGCTCCTCTTCCGGTTATGCCCTGCCCTTCTCAGGGTTTTATGTCCCCCGCCGACCTCACGAGAAGCAGCGCGGCTCAGTGGAAAGAGCCCGGGCTTGGGAGTCAGAGGTGGCGGGTTCTAATCCCGGCCCCCCCACGCGTCAGCCGGGTGACTTCGGGCCAGTCGCTTCACTTCTCTGTGCCTCAGTTACCTCATCTGGAAAATGGGGATTAAGTCCGTGAGCCTCACGTGGGACAACCTGATTACTTTGTATCCCCCCCCCCCCCAGCGCTTAGAACAGCGCTTGGCACATAGTAAGCGCTTGACAAATACCATCGTTATTACTGTTATAAGGAAGTTGCCAAGCAAAATAACTGGAGAGTATCTCCCCGTCCCCCCGCGGAGGTTGATAGCTGTGGCGGAAAAGCGTTCATTCACCCGGTGGTATTGATTGAGCGCTTACTGTGTGCCCAGCACCGTGCGAAGTGCTTGGGAGAGCCCGATTCGACAATAAACATATAAGCGTATATGAGAAGCAGGATGGCGTAGTGGCCAGAGCCCCGACGGGGAGTCAGAAGGTCATGGGTTCTGATCCCGGCTCCTCCACTTGTCTGCTGTGTGGCCTTGGACAAGTCACTTCACTGGGCCTCGGTACCCTCATCTGTAAAATGGGGATGGAGACTGTGAGCCCCGTGTGGGACAGGGACTGCGTCCAGCGCGACTTGCTTGTATCTACCCCGGCGCTTAGTACGGTGCCCGGCACATTGTAAGCGTTTAACAAATGCCGTAATTATTATTATTTACCTCCCCCGCCCACAAGGAGCTTACAGTCTAGCTTGAGGTCACGTGCACTTGCTGGCGGTGGAAGCAGCGTGGCCTAGTGGAAGGAGCCCGGGCCTGAGAGTCAGAGGACCTGGGTTCTAATCCTGGCCCTGCCACTTGTCTGCCCGGTGACCTTGGGCAAGTCACTTATCTTCTCCGGCCCTCCGTTTCCTCATCTGTAAAGTGGGGATTGAGACTGTAAGCCCCATGTGGGGCAGGGACTGTGTCCAACCCAATTATCTTGTGTCTTCCACACCGTTTAGTACTGTGCCTGGCACGTAATAAGCGCTTAACAGATACCACAGTTATTATTATTCTGATACCTGCTACTTGGGATATAGGGTTCCTTGTTTCCTGAGAGACTGCTTTTCTCCTCTCCCTACCCTTAACCCAGGCCTCTCTTGAACTTCTTCGGGACTTACATCCGTGACGGTGGCCTTTATTCTCCTCATCTGTTCGTTTAATCGTGGAAATGAGAAGTTACAGCGGCGTCTCCGAGCGTGAACGTTCCCTCCTCTTGGCCCCTGAAGGCCCTCCCCCTAACGCGAGCTCGGCACTGTGTTTCGTTTTGCCCGTTTAAGTTTTAAGTTGGCTATGTTATCTATTTCGGGAGATTATTCCGCCAATCTATCGGCTCTAATGGTGGGAAGTTTCTTGAAGCCTTGCCCAAGCTTTCAGGGCGTGACATTTTCACTCGTTTCCTTTTGTCCTTCGTTTTCAGAAGAGAGGGCTTTCCAAAAAAAAAAAAAAAAAAAAATAAAAAATTAGTTTTATTTCTGGTGGGTTTTAATGAGCGGCTTTCTGAGGGGACGCCCCGAGAGCGGGATGTCGGAAAAATCGGAGCCTAACGGGGTTTGTGCTGCTTCCGGAGGAGAGTGGGTGGGCAGCGGTTGGAGGGATGAATCCAATTCGTCCAACGCCCCGCCTCCTCTTAAGAAGGTTCGCTGAGCTAAAGACGGAAGGGACAGCAGGATAGCAATAACCGTAGTAACCGTGGGGTGTGTTGAGCGCTTACTGTGTGCCAGGCAGCGTACGCGTCGCTGGGGTGGATGGGAGAAAACGAGGTGGGACGCGGTCCCCGTCCCGCCTGGGGCGCACGGTCTCAATCCCCATTTTCCAGATGAGGTTACTGAGGCCCAGAGAGGTGAAGTGACGGGCCCTCGCTCACGCAGCAGACAAGTGGCGGAGCTGGGATTTGAACCCACGGCCTTCTGATATCCGGGCCCGTGCTCCGCCCACTCCGCCGTGACATGGGTGGGGACAGGAAAGCATCCCGGGAGAACCACGGGGCCAAACCTCTCCTTTTAGGAAGTTGAACAGCAGAAAAGAATCAGTCGACTGCATTTATTGAGCGCTCACCGCGTGCAGAGCGCTGTTCTGAGCACTTAACCCTCAACCCCGCAGTACTTCGGTACATAGCTTTAAACTGTGTGTTAGAAATGACTTCTATTAATGTCTGTCTCAGTCGATGGGGAGTAGGATGATCTAGCGGATAGAGTTAGATCACGGGTTCTAATCCCGGCTCTGCCACTTTGTCTGCTGTTTTCCCTTGGGCCAGTCGTCGCTTCACTTCTCTGGGCCTCAGTTCCCTTATCCGCGAAATGGGATCGAGACCCGTGAGCCCCACGTGGGACAGGGACCGGGTCCGACCCGATCGGCTTGGCTCCACCCCAGCGCTTGGTAGAGTGCCCGGCGCACAGTAAGCGCTTAACGAATACTACGACCGTTATCATTTTTCATTATTACTTACTGAGCGTTTACCGTTCAAAGAGCACTTTGCTAAACGCTTGGGAGAGTACGGTGTAGGTAGATAGGTTCCCTGCCCACAACCCCCTCTAAATTCGTTGCGGACTGGGAACGTGTCTACCTCGATTATCTCGTACCTCCCCCAGCGCTTACTACGGTGCCTGGCACGTAGTGAGCGCTTAACGAATAGCACAGCTATTATTATTATTATTATCCTCTGCAGATAGAGGATTCAGTACCTAATACAGTGCCTGGCACATTGTAAGCGCGTAACAAATGCCATTATTATTATTAATCGTTATTCTCCCTCCTACTCAGACGGGGGGACCTGATGATTTTGGACCTCCCCCAGCGCTCAGTACAGTGCTTGGCACAGATTAAGTGCCAGATAGATAGCACGATTCCCGTTATTATCCGAGCCTCGGTTTTGTTAGGCTTGTTAGGAGCCGCTCGGAGCCAGACGCCGTCCCGACCGGCTCACCCGGACGCTAGTCCGCAGAGATTTTTCCAGGTTTATTGTGATTATCATGGTACTTGTGAGGCGCTTACTGTATGCCAAGCACTCTTCTAGGCGCCGGGGGAGACGCACGTTAATCAGGTTGGACGCGGTCCCTGTCCCAGATGGGGCTCGCGGTCTTTATCCCCGTTTTCCAGATGAGGGAACTGAGGCCCAGAGAAGTGGAATGACGTGGCACAGGTCACACGGCAGGCCAGTGGCGGAGCCGGGATTAGAACCCAGGTCCCTCTGGCCGCCAGGCCCGGCCTCTTTCCGCTAGACTTTCCTCTTCCACCGGGGCCGGGTAACTTGGTCAGCGTGGCTCGATGGAAAGAACCCGGGCTCGGGAGTCAGAGGTCATGGGTTCGAATCCCAGCTCTGCCGCTCGTCAGCTGTGTGACTGTGGGCAAGTCGCTTCCCTTCTCTGTGCCTCAGTAACCTCATCTGTAAAGTGGGGATGAAGACTGTGAGCCTCACGTGGGACCACCCGAGTACCCCGTATCTACCCCAGTGCTTAGGTCAGTGCTCTGCACATAATAAGCGCTTAACAGATGCCAACATTATTATTGGTCGTCGGCCCGGGACCTGCAAATTCGCCAAGGCTCACAAACCCGGAGCGTTTCAGCGGACCAGTATGCGTGGGCTGCCAAGCGCTGAGTACGGAGCTCCACCCACCGTAAGCGCTCAGTAAATACTCTTGTCAGTCAGTCAGTTGGATTTATCGGGCGCTTCCTGTGTGCAGAGCGCTGTAATAAGCACTTGGCAGAGTACAATAAAACAATAAACAGACCCACCCCGCAGGGGAAACGGGCCTGGTGTGAACGATCCAACAAGTTCTAGTATCGGCTTAGTGGTTCCGGCTGTAAAATGGGGCCCGAAGTGGTAAGGGAGGTTCCGGACGGGGACCGCTTCTGCTAATTCGGTTGGATCCTCCCCTCCCAAGCGTTCCGTACAGTGCCCTGCCCGTAGTAAGCGCTCGCCGGAGAGGGTCGGTCGACTCTTGGACCGTCCCCCCGGACTGGGAGCGCCCCCAAGGGTACCGTTGACGGGTCGATTGAGAGCGGAGATTTCTTTTAAACTTTTCTGAAATTTTTCTTTTCCGGTTTTGCTCTCCCCGCCGTCAGGTTTACCTTCGTAACCTCGGCATCGACCAGTCGCCTTCGAGCATCTTGACCCCCTTCGTTCCCCGAGGGCCGATCCGGGAGCCGGAGTTCTCCCCCTCGGAATTCAGCGCGTCGAGGCTCTCCTCCGACGCTCTCCGGAAGACTGTCGCGGCCTCTGGAGGTAGGGAGAAAAGTGAAGACGCGTCCGACGCATTGCTTTCGTCGGATCCTATCTATCGAGCGCTTACTGCGGGCAGAGCTCTGGACTGAGCGCTTGGCTTGAAGATCCCCCAGTGCTCTTCCTGCCACTTTAGCGGGGAAAAAAATAGCTTTTGGGGGGGCTGGGTCGTTTTCTGTTACCTGAACACAGGCAGAGGTCGCGGGTTCTGATGCCGCCTCCGCCACTTGCCTGCTGTGTGACCTCGGGCAAGTCGTTTAACTTCTCTGGGCCTGGGTTACCTCATCTGGAGAACGGGGATTGAGACTGGGAGCCCCACGAAGGACGACTCGGTGACCTTGTATCCAGCCCAGCGCTTACAACGGCGCTTGGCACACAGTAAGCGCTTAACAGATACCGTAATTATGATTATCATTGTGTTTCCATTCAAAGCAGCGTGGCTTAGTGGAAAGAGCCCGGGCTTGGGAGTCGGAGGTCGTGGGTTCCGATCCCGGCTCCGCCGCTGTCTGCTTCGTCGCCTTGGGCAAGTCACTTCACTTCTCCGGCCTCAGTTCCCTCATCTGGAAAACGGGGATGAAGACTGGGAGCCCCACGTGGGACAACCTGATTACCTTGCATCTCCCCCAGAGCTTAGGACAGTGCTTGGCACATAGTAAGCGCTTAATCAAACACCATCGTTATTATATATTCATATAAAAACGCGCATGTGCATACACATGCGTATATATGTGTATATAGATCTATATTTCTTTTTTAAACGGTTCAGGAGTTATGGTTACGTACAGCATTAGGTTGGTCTACCTATTTACCGCACCCGACAATGTTCGAGAATAATCAGCAGGGCCTAGCGGCTGGAGCCCGGGCCTGGGAGTCGGAAGGACCTGGGTTCTAATCCCCGCTCCGCCGCCTGTCTGCCGCGTACCTTGGGCAGGTCACTTTACTTCTCCGGGCCTGTTAGGTCTTCTGTAAAGACTGCGGGGCCCAGGTAGGACAGGGACTGTGTCCGACCCGATCAGCTTGTACGTATCCCAGCGCTCAGTACAGACACGTATAAGTGCTGAACAAATGCCGTAAAAAGGCGCTTAAACACATCATCGTCATGATTATTATCATTGTTACGCATTATGGGTCCGGCTTCCTGGCGAAAAACCGCCGGGCAGGTCCGGTTTCAGGTCTTGCAGTGACCGGGCCAGAAATCGTGCACGAGTTTCAATTCTCAACTGCTTCGGTTGGAGCCGGGCCCACATTTTCTAAGGAAACGCATCGTCACGTGGCCGTCCGAGGAGGTCGGTAATAGCTAATCCCGTCAATCCCAACGCGCGCAATCAAGAAGCAAATTAAACAGTCCCCACAGAACAGGGCGCAGCTAGACCCACTAGTGATTTACTAGATTTGTCATTGCACGGTTGGACGGCAAACAGCGATTAGTGTCATTTTTGCCTACGAGGGACAGGGAGATCGTGATTAGTCGTGTATATATGTCTGTGATTCCGTTTATCTGTTTTGTTGGTCTTGATGCCTGTCTCCTTGTTTTGCCCTCTGTCTCCCCCTTATATATAGACTGTGAGCCCGTCGTTGAGCAGGGGTGGTCTCTATCTGTTGCCCAATTGTACATTCCAAGCGCTCAGTACAGCGCTCTGCACACAGTAAGCGCTCGATAAATGCGATTGAATGAATGGATTAGTTCCCGTACCGTGCGGCCTAGGGAAGTCCGAACGATGCGGAAACTTTTAAATCAGAACTATCTGTAAAGCTCATTTAACTCGATCGAAACCAGGAGAACCCGACGCCGCGTTTCGTTCGTTCATTCCGTTGTCTTGACCGAGCGCCTTTGGTGCGCAAAGCACCGTACTGAGCGCTCGGGAGAGTCCAGTCCAACAGCAGACGGACGCGTTCCCGGCCCGCCACCAGCTCACGATCCGGCGGGTGCAGCCCACCTCTTTGGATGCCTCAGGCTGATAGATAATCCTCACGGTTTTGATTCTCATGGAAGGCGGCTCCGGATAGAGCGCTGTCCTGGGAGTCGGGAGGTGGTGGGTTCTAACCCCGGCTCCGCCACCGGTCCGTTGTGTGACCTCGGTCGAGTCGCTTCGCTTCTCTGGGCCTCGGTTTCCTCCTCTGTGAAATGGGGATCAAGACTGCGAGCCCCGTGCGGGACGGGGACTGTCTCCAACCCGATTTGCTTACGTCCACCCCAGTGCTTAGTACAGTGCCTGGCACGGAGTAAGCGCTTAACCAACACCCTAATTATAATGCTAGTAATAGTAATTATTACACTGGGAGTCAGCGGGGAGGATATTCCTTGACTTCTGGAAATTGCCGTTTCCGTGGCTAACCGTAACAGTGTTGGTATTTGTTAAGCATTTATTATGTGCCAAGCACTGTACTAAGCGCTGGGATAGATAAAAGATAATCAGGTCACAATCCCTGTCCCGCTTGGGACTTAGAGTCTAAAGCAGCGTGGCCCAGTGGGAAGAGCACGGGCTTGGGAGTCACAAGGTCGTGGGTTCTGATCCCGCCTCCGCCACTTGTCAGCTGTGTGACTTCGGGCAAGTGGCTTCGCTTCTCTGGGCCTCGGTCACCTCATCTGTAAATGATGGGGGGATTTAGACTGCGAGCCCCACGTGGGCCAGCCTGATGACCTTGTATCTCCCCCAGCGCTCGGAACAGTGCCTGGCACACTGAAAGCGCTTAACGGATGCCATCGTCGTCATTATTATTAGATGGAAGGGAGAACAAGTCGAATCCCCATGTTACAGATGAGGAGACCGCGGCACAGAGAGGTCAAGTGAGCTGTCCCGGGTCACCCGGCAGGCGAGTGGCAGAGCCGGGATTAGAACGCAGAATCCCTGACTCCCAAGCCCGTGCCCTTTCCGGGCGGCTACTCTGGGATGAGAAATGGGGACGGGGGGTGGTCCCCTCAAACTTCCAAACTCGGTCTCCCAGCCGTGTCCCCCCGCCTCGCTTCTCCTCTCCCATCCGTGACGTGCCAGGGAGGACCTGCCTTTTCCGCTCTGCAGGGAGAAGGAGAGAAAGGAAGGTTTAGGGAAGCAGCGTGGATCAGGGGAAAGAGCCCGGGCTTGGGAGTCGGAGGTGATGGGTTCGAATCCCGGCTCTGCCACTCGTCAGCTGTGTGACTGTGGGCAAGTCACTTCACTTCTCTGGGCCTCAGTTCCCTCGTCTGTCAAATGGGGATGAAGACTGGGAGCCTCACGTGGGACCACCTGATGACCCTGTATCCACCCCAGCGCTTGGAACAGTGCCGTGCACATAGTGAGCGCTTAACAAATACTATCAACAACAAAAATTGGGGGCCACGGAGGGAAGAATTTTGGGTGTGGGGGGAGACAAGAGGTGGCCCTGGGGGCTAGGAGCAGATGCTAAGACAGGCAGAGTGCGGAGCAGCCTAGACTGACAGCAGTGTGAGCCTGGGCCTTGGGCAAGTCGCTTCACCTCTCTGTGCCTCAGTTCCCTCATCCGTAAAATGGGGATGGAGACCGTGAGCCCCACGTGGGACCGTGTCCGAGCGGATGACCCTACGTCCAACCCAGTGCTCAGTGCAGTGTCTGGCACGGAGGAGGTGCTTAACGAAACCATCATTATCATTATGGGGTCCCTTGGGGACCACAGTTGAAGAAACACTACTATTATCCGAGTAGCGTGGCTCAGTGGAAAGAGCACGCGCTTGGGAGCCAGAGTTCATGGGTTCGAATCCCGGCTCTGCCACTCGTCAGCTGGGTGACTGTGGGCAAGTCACTCCACTTCTCTGTGCCTCAGTTCCCTCATCTGTCAAATGGGGATGAAGACCGTGGGCCTCACGTGGGACAGCCTGATCGCCCCGGATCTCCCCCGGCGCTTGGAACAGTGCTCTGCACATAGTAAGCGCATAACAAATCCCAACATTATTATAACCGCAGTAATTGTTAAGCGCTTACCACGGGCCACGCGTCGTATAAAACCCGGATACGAGGTAATTGGGTTAGACTCAGTCCCCGTCCCACGTGGGGCTCGCAGTCTCAATCCCCATTTTTCAGATGAAGTAACTGCGGCCCAGAGAAGTGAGGCGACTTGCCCGGTCACACGGCAGACGCACGGCGGAGCCGGGCTTAAAACCCAGGTCCTTTGGACTCCCGGGTCCGTGCTCTAGCCACCAGTCCGTGCCGCTTCCCTTGACAGCGGCGCATCTTTCTTGGGGTAGGCCCGGGCCGAATCGTTTCGGCGTTCGTCTTGTCTTATGCCGTCTCCGACCCATAGCAGCGCCGCGGACGCATCTCTCCGAGAACGCCCCGCTCTCCGTCTGCAGTCGCTCCGGCGGGGGATCCGGAGAGTGTTCTCGGTAGAAGTCGGGAAGCGGTTGGCCATCGCCTCCGTCGGCGCAGTAAACCAGGGTCTCCGCCCTCGGCTCTCTCCCGGGCCGCTGCCGCCCAGCACGGGGGAGTTTTGCCCGGTAGCCGACGGCCTTTCCACTCGCTGGCCACCGGCCAAGATAGGAAAGGAACGGACAGGCCTCTGCTTGTCTCCCTCTCGTAGTCGAGACCGGTAGAGTGCTGGAAACTCTCCAGGTGCCACCCCGGGAGGGGGTTTGGCGTTCAGGGAGCCGGAAAGCGTCCCTTTTTTTCCGTTTCCTGGACCGAAAATCCGAATCCCTGCTCACTCGTGTCTCATTCCGTCAGTCTCACTTTTAGGAAAAGGTTCTCATTTGCACAACCTTGTCAGGCCACGGTGTTTTGTTACTGGAGCTTGTTATTAAGCAACCGCAGATAAATTGCCTTCAAAGGCACCTTTAAGTGCCTCTGGACCGTAAGCTCGTCTGCCAACTCTGTGAGCTCGTGCCCTTCCGAGCACTTAGTACGGTCCTCTGCGCACACCGCGCTCAGTAGGTAGGATTGATTCATCCAGTCGTATTTATTGAGCTCTTACAGTCCGCAGAGCACTGTTCTAAGCGCTCGGAAGGTACAGTTCAGCAATGAAGAGAGAAAATCCCTGCCCACAACGGGCTTACGGTCTAGAAACCGTTAGATTGATTTACTGAAGACTGAACAGAAACAAGGAAACTTCAGACCCCCATTCAAATTTTGGTGGATAATCAGCGTCCCGTTCGATCCACAGATTTCATCCAAAAGAAATAGCCACAGGTGTCAGATTTTCATTTTCAAATTGTTGGGTATAAAATCTTCATACTCATATTTTAAATGAACAGCGTTTGACATGGCATTCGGAACTCTCGTGTGAGCAAATAATGATTCAAACGCTGTAGTTTCAAAACTTTTAGGTGCCTATTTTGTGCAATGATTGGGTCCTTATATCAATCAATCCTATTTATCGAGTCTGGGTATAACGCTGTATCAAGCCTTTGGGAAAGTAAAGAATCATCTACAATTACGAGTAACCAGTTATTCAAATGGCCTATTTTCTTGCCCACAATAAGCTTCCGGAGGATAAATTTACAGTTTAGAACCAAATCACATTAATATGTCCCTCACGCATTTTTTTCAATGGCATCTGTAAAGTGCTCATTATGTGCCAGGCACGGTACTAAGCCTTGGGGTAGATGTAAGATCCTCAGGTTGGACACAGTCCGGGTCCCACATGGGGCTCACAGTTTTGATCCCTATTATGCAGATGAGGTAACTGAGGCCCAGAGGAGTGAAGCAACTCACCCAAGGTCACACAGCAGACAAGCGGCGGAGCCGGGATTAGAACCCAGGCTCTTCTGACTCCCGGGCTCTGTCCACTAGGCCACCCTGCTTCTCTGCTAGCGTTCTCTAGTGACATTAATGTCACTGCCGCTAAAATTCACGCCGGGGTCATGCCTCAATCCTGGTTGGTTTGTGAGCTCTAATACAGGGTGCTTCAACCCAGAGGGCTAAATCGCACATTTCATCCTTCCTCTCTCTTCCTATTTAAATGTAACTGCCATAGTTCTGTGCTTACTTAAGATGTCATCATGTTCTTAAAATACCAAGGCATCCAAAGTGCAGGTTTACCGGTTCCTCTTTCAGAATGACATTAGAACCGTCATGATTATAGGTTGGAGGTATCGATCCATTCACAGTCTGCGGGCTTTTCTTCTTTTTTTCTTTTTTTTTTTGGTCTCCCCCGGTTTCCGATTGGAATCGTAGCGCCCGTCTGAAAAGCGATAGGCGTTTTTTGAAATTTCCCTTTAGAAAATAGGATATTTTGAATATCCGGTGGGTTGCTCGTAATTATAGACGATGCCCAGGAAAGTTGTCCTGGGTTGGAGAAGAGGGTTTTTCTGCCTGGAGACGGAAGCGGGAGACCGAGCAGTTATTAACATTTATTCATTCAATCGTATTTACTGAGTGTTTACCGTGTGCAGAGCACAGTATTAAGCACTGGGGAGCGGACAGTACAACAACAGATACTGAGAGTCGGAAGGACAAGGGCGAAACAAGAAGCGGAACACATTTTTCGCTTTGGAGACCAGGTGCTCGGTGTACCTATGTGCGTGTGAATAGCTCACATTGTCTTGTCTTATGCCGTCGAGTCGTCTCCGACCCGTAGCGACACCACGGACGCGCCTCTCCCAGAACGCCCCGCTCTCCACCCGCGATGGTTCTGGTAGCGGATCCGTAGGGTCTTCCTGGTCAAAATCCCGGAGTGGTTTACCGTCGCCGGCTTCCACGCGGTAATCTTGAGTCTCCGCCCTCGACTCTCTCCCGGGCCGCCGCTGCCCAGCACGGGCGAGTTTGGACTTGGAGCCGATGGCCTGCCACTCGCTAGCCACCGGCCAAGCTCGGAACGGAACGGACCGGGCTCTGCTCGACTCTCCCTCCCGTAGCCGAGACTGGGAGGGGACTGGAAACGCTCCAGGTGCCGCCCTGCGTACTATCATACGGTTATAGCAATATAACAGCGATATCACAGTCATACGTTGACTGCCGCGTATATACGCACACGCGTCCATGAACACATACACACCTTGGATATCTGTATAGTGCTCTGCACGTAGTAAGCGCTCAATAAATACGACTGAATGAATATATCTCCAAGGAATTATTATTAATAATAATAATAACGATGGTATTTGTTAAGCGCTCACTCTGTACCAGGTACTCTACCTGGAGTGGATAGAAGCAAATCGCATTGGACCCAGTCCCTGTCCCGCGTAGGGCTCATGGTCTTAGTCCCCATTTTCCCGTTGGGGCAACTGAGGCGCCGTGAAGTGAAGCGACTTGCCCAAGATCATACAGCAGAGGTGGCGGAGCCGAGATTCGAACCAGGGCCTTCGGACTCCCGGGCCCCTGCTCTCTCCGCTAGGCCTTGCATTTGATTTAATTTAATTTAATCCCACATATTTAATATCTTAATTTAATCATACATTGAATACCTCGTGCACCCACCCAAATATGCATTCACACACCTCGGATAAGATTTGACACCTCGATCTATGTAGACGGAGCCTCGTATATCCAAGGTATTAATGAGAATAATACTAATCATGGTATTTGGGTAAGCACTTACTATGTGCCAGACACTGTTCTAAAGGCTGGGCCGGATAGAAGATAGTTGGGTTGGACACTGTCCCTTTTCCTCATAGAGCTCCCCGTCTTAATCCCGTTGTGCACAGAGGTAACTGAGACACAGAGATGTTAAGTGTAGGATATCTTTATATAGCCAAGATATTAAATGTACGGTCCTTGTGGCTTCTAAATGCAGCCATGAGCCGTCGCTTTTAGATTTCCCGCGTGTTGCGAGTTGCCCCCACCGCAGACGTGAATTTTAGTTTACGTCGTGCCGTGCACCGGTCCCGAATGGGGAATCCGCCGGAGCTCCCTGCTTGCTTGCGCTGTGCTCTGGAGGAATAATACCAGTGCTAATAATTACGGTATTTGTGAAGCGCTCACTACGCGACAAGCCAGTCGGGTCGGACGCAGTCCCTGTCCCACGTGGGGCTCACGGTCTTAATCCCCATTTTACAGGTGAGGTCACTGAGGCCCGGAGGAGCGAAGCGACCCGCCCGGGGGGTCACACAGAGGACAAGGGGCGGAGCAGGATTAGAACCCACCACCACCGACTCCCAAGCCTGTGCCCTTGCCACTCGGCCACGCTGCTTCTCAAGGATCCCGGGGTCCAGAATCTGGGTTGAAGTTGCTGGGTGTCAACCCCACCCTCCTCGTGAGGAAACGTGGCCCCTTCCGCCCCGCGTCAAATAATAAGTCTAACTGGGGTGCCGTTTGTTACGCGCTTCCTCTGTGCCTAGGACTGTACTAAGCGTTGAGGTAGGTACAAGATCCTCGAAGTGGATACGGACCCATCCCACCTGAGGCTCACGGTCTAAGTAAGAGGGAGGGCGGGAATCGAACCCCCGATTTCCAGGTGGGGAAAGTGAGGCCCAGACAAGTGCCGTGACTTGGCCGAGGTCACCCATTCAGGCCAGCGGCAGGGTGGGGATCAGAACCCAGGACCTCCGCCCCGGGCCCTCTCCGCCAGGCCACGCTTCCGCGTCGAGCAGCGTGAGAAGCAGCGCGGCGTAGTGGACAGAGCGCGGGCCCGGGCGTCAGGAGGTCGTGGGTTCCGATCCCCGCCCCGCCACTCGTCTGCTGTGTGACCTCGGGCAAGTCACTTCACCTCTCCGCGCCTCAGCTTCCCTCATCTGTACGATAGCGGATTGAGACTGTGAGCCCCACGTGGGACGGAGATGGGGTCGAACCCCATTTGCCCGTATCCGTTTGTGCCCGGCACCTAGTAAGCGCTTAACAGATATCGCAGTTATCACTAAGCGGAAACTCCTGACCGTCGGCTCTAAGCCACTCGGTTCGGCTCTCCCGCCTGCTTCCCTTTTCTCAACACACCCCAGTCTGCCCAGTCTGCTCCTTTAACACCAGTTTACTCGCTTTGCCTCATCCTCGTCGGTGCCTCTGGCCTCCCGCTCATGCTCTTTCTATCCCCAGAAGCCTCTTCTCCTTCACACGGGGCGGACCACTACGCACCCCACCTTCTCCGTCTCCAAAGGCCTCCTAAAATCACATCCCCTGCCCGAAGCTTTTTCCGACCTCAACGCTGCCGATTCGCTTCTACATTTGCGCCCTCACCCCGTAGCCACTGGGCTACCCGTCCCACCCACCCCCTTCCCCCAGAGCGTTTCCACTTGGTTCCTTCCCTCTAACTGAAATCGACCGGAATAGAAGCTTCTTCGAGGTAGGGATAACGTCCGCCCACTCGCTCTCACGTCTGTCAGGAGCAGCCCGATCTAGTGGGCCTGGGAGTCGAAAGGATCTGGGTTCCAATCCCGGCTCCGCCGCTTGTCTGCGGCGTGACCTCGGGTAAGTCGCTTCACTTCTCTGGGCCTCAGTGACCTCCTCTGGCAAAAATGGGGATGAAGCGGGTGAGCCCCATGTGGGACAGGGACTGTGTCCAGCTGATTAGCTGGTAGCTGCCTCGGCGCTTTGTACAGTGCTTGGCACACAGTAAGCACTTAAGCGATACCCAAATTATTATTATTATTCCTCCGGAGCGCGCTGCAGGCAAGCAGGGAGCTCAAGAGTATTCTCATTCCGGGCCGGCGCGTGGCACGATATATTAAAATTCACGTGTACGGTGTGGGCAAATTCCAGCATGTTAGAAGGCACGAGGACCATGCATTTAATAGCTTGGCTATAGATATATATATATATATATATATATATATATATATATATGTTTTTATAGAGAGATATACCAGACTTAATTTCTCTATGCTTCAGTTACCTCATCTGGGGCTTAAAACTGGGAGTCCTATGAGGGACAGGGACTGTGACCAAACCGACTCTCTCGTTTCTACCCCAGCGCTTAGAACAGTGCCTGGCACATAGTATGCACTTGACAAATACCGTAATTACTGTTAGTTATTACTGTTGTTATTATTCATTCAGTAGGATTTACTGAGCGCTTACTATGTGCAGAGCACTGGACTAAGCGCTTGGCGTGTACAAATGGGTGACAGATAGAGACGGCCCCCGCCCTCTGACGGGCTTACATTGCCTTGGATACCCGTGGCTACATCTACATATATCCAAGATGTTAAATATAATGTGGAACAGGGACCGATTAGCTCGCATCTGCCCCGGCGCTTAATTACCGTTATTATTGTAATTGTTTTTATTAATAATAATATAGCGATAGAGGGAGAGACAGACATGGACAGAAATAAGTGATGCCTATGTACGTAGCTGTCGTTTTGTTTTGTTGTCCGTCTCTCCGTTCTAGACTGCCAGCCCGTCGTGCTGTAGGGGTGGTCCCCATCTCTTGCCGAACTGTCCTGTCCAAGCGCTTAGTACAGTGCTCTGCACACAGGAGGCGCTCAGTAAGTGCGACACTGAATGAATGAAGGAATGGAGGAAAGGTGCCGAGGGGTGAGCAGGGGGTACAGGTGGACTGTGAGATGGGTGTGGGCGGGGAATGTGTTCATTTCTGTACCGCTTTGCACGGAGTGAGCACTCAGTAAATACGATTGAATGAATGAATGAAAATGGGTCCGAGTATAAAAAGGTAACGCAAAAGGAAACAGGAGAGGAAATTAGGGCCTGATCGAGAAAGGACTCTCGGAGATGTGACTTGAAACAAATATCGTTATGACTGTCAGTATTATCCAAAGCCTTCGATTCGATTCGGCTGCGTTTTACTGAATGCCGAGCGCTGTAGTAAACGCCCGGAAGAGAACGATGTAACAACGGACGGACACATTCCTGCCCACAGCGGGCTCGTGGTCTAGAGGGGGAGACGGACGTGGCGGCCGGAACCCGGGCTTGAGAGGCAGAGGTCGTGGGTTCTAGTCCCGCCTCTGCCACTTGTCTGCGGGGTGACCTTGGTCGAGTCACTTCACTTCCTCTGGGCCCCAGCGACCTCATCTGGAAAACGGGGATGAAGATGTGAGCCGCACGTGGGCCAACCCGGTGACCTTGTATCCACCCCGGTGTTTAGAATGGTGCTCGGCGAATAGTAATAATATAACGTTAACAAAAATGATGGTATCTGTTAAGCGCCTACCATGTGCCGAGCACTGTTCTAAGCGCAGGGAGAGCCACTGAGAGCCACTTTCGACTGAGCCGTGCTGCTTCCCTGAAATCAGCACTTAACAAATGCCATAATTATTATTACTGTAGATTGATAAATGAATAAAGCCTTACAGTGTTGTGGGTGAGAATGAGAAAAGGAAAGCTTAATAATAATAATAATAATGTTGGCATTTGTTAAGCGCCTACTGTGTGCCGAGCACTGTTCTAAGCGCTGGGGTAGATACTGGGTAATGACGTCGTCCCACTTGGGGCTCACATCTAAGCCCGTGCTCTTACCGCTGAGCCACGCCGCTTCTCTTAAGCTACACCGAAGCGGCCTGGCAGAGTGGATTGAGCCCGGGCCTGGGAGTCAGGCGGTCGTGGGTTCCAATCCTGGCTCTGCCACTTGTCTGCTGCGTGACCTGGGGCAGGTCACTTCACTTCTCTGAGTCTCAGTTGCCTCATCTGTAAAAGGGGGATTGAAACTAGGAGCCCTACGTGGGACAGGGACTGTTTCCATCGCGATTAGCTGGTCCTACCCCACAGAGTGAGTGATTGACAGATACCATAATTAATTATTACCGATGATTTGCGCAACCCACTGTTCCCTCGATCACAACCCTCGAGGAGCCGTGCGGCCTAATGGTCAGAGACACAGTCCAGGGAGTCGGAAGGACCGAGGTTCTAATCCCAACTCCACCACTTGTCTGCCGGGTGACCTGGGGCGCGTCACTGGAGTGGCTGGAGCCCGGGCCTGGGAGTCAGAAGGTCAAGGGTTCTAATCCCGGCTCCGCCACTCGTCGGCTGTGTGACCTTGGGCAAGTCGCTTCACCTCTCTGCGCCTCAGCTTACCTCGTCTGTAAAATAGGGGGATGAGACTGTGAGCCCCACGTGGGACAGAGATTGGGTCGAACCCGATGTCCTTGTACCGCCCCGGCCCTCGGTACAGTGCACGGCACATAGTAAGCGCTTAACAAATGCCGGAATAGTAATAAACGTTACTATTCATTCATTCATTCAATAGTATTTATGGAGCGCTTACTACGTGCAGAGCACCGGACTAAGCGCTTGGGATGAACAAGTCGGCAACAGGTAGAGACGGTCCCTGCCGTTTGACGGGCTCACGGTCCGATCGGGGGAGACGGACGGACGGGAACGATGGCGATAGACAGAGTCGAGGGGAAGAACGTCGCGTAAAAACGACGGCGACTAAATAGAATCGAGGCGATGTACAATTCATTAACAAAATAAATAGGGTAACGAAAATATATACAGTCGAGCGGAGGAGTACGGTGCCGTGGGGATGGGAAGGGAGAGGTGGAGGAGCAGAGGGAAAAGGGGAAAAAGAGGGTTTAGCTGCGGAGAGGTAAAGGGGGGGTGGCAGAGGGAGTAGAGGGAGAAGAGGAGCTCGGTCTGGGAAGGCCTCTCGGAGGAGGTGATTTTTAAGTAGGGTTTCGAAGAGGGGAAGGGAATCGGTTTGGCGGAGGCGAGGAGGGAGGGCGTTCCGGGACCGCGGGAGGACGCGGCCCGGGGGTCGACGGCGGGACGGGCGAGACCGAGGGACGGCGAGGAGGCGGGCGGCGGAGGAGCGGAGCGTGCGGGGTGGGCGGTAGAGAGAGAGGAGGGAGGAGAGGTAGGAAGGGGCGAGGCGACGGAGAGCCTCGAAGCCTAGAGTGAGGAGTTTTTGTTTGGAGCGGAGGTCGATAGGCAACCACTGGAGTTGTTTAAGAAGGGGAGAATAGTTTAATAACTATTGTTATTATTATCACTTCACTTCCCCTGCCTCAGTTACCTTCTCTGAAAAATGCGGATCGAGACCGTGAGCCCTGTCTGGAACACGGCAGCGTGGCTCGGTGGAAAGAACCCGGGCTTGGGAGTCAGAGGCCATGGGTTCGAATCCCGGATCCGCCACTTGTCAGCTGTGTGACGGTGGGCAAGTCGCTTCACTTCTCTGCGCCTCCGTTACCTCGTCTGGAAAATGGGGATTAAGACCGGGAGCCTCACGTGGGACAACCTGATGACCCTGTATCTCCCCCAGCGCTTTGAACAGTGCTCTGCACCTAGTAAGCGCTTAACAAATACCAACCACAACGACGACGACCTGATGACCCCGCATCTCCCCCAGCGCTTAGAACAGTGCTCTGCACATAGTAAGCGCTTCACAAATACTGGGTCCAACCTGATCATCTTGCATCTACCCCAGCGCTCAGGACAGTTCCTGGCACCTAGTAAGCGCCCAACCGACACCGCAGATGATAATAGTCGCAAAACCTTTGGGGGTGGGGGGGGGATCTCCCTACTGTCTCGCCTTCTGCAGCGGCATCGTCTCTGGAAGAGATATTGTCATCTCGGAGATTGGCGGTGCTGCCTCAATACCCCAGCCTCCTTTCCTTTCTAAACCGTTTCCATTTCTATTTACGGATTTTTGAGGCTTAAAAAATAGTATTCTCCCTTTCATCCCCCTGCAATTGAGCATCTCCAGACGGAGCAGACAGTACAGAATTTAAAAAGACAATGGCAGTGTCTTAAAAGAGTCTGATGAGGGAGGCGGGCAACGGTGATGTTTAAGTCAATCGTTCCCTTTGGGACCCCCCCCCCCGCCCCCCCCCGTAAGTAACTCTTTGAGCCGGGATCACGGACAGGCACTCATTTTTTTCAATATGTCTCGGAAATTACCGGACAAAATCCGACTGCTCTGGTGCTTTTCTCTCTCTCGTTTTTCCTTTTTTTTTTTTTTTAAAAAAAAACAAAACGATCGTCTTTCTTCCAACTGTGGATGTTGGTCTCTCTCAGCCTCTGCTGCCCTCTAGATTGTTTTTGTTAGCTTTATTTCCAGTTAAGATTTTTCTGTGGCCCGAAACTTGTCCAGATTTTTTTTTAAAAAAAGGTATTCGTAATATCCGAAATGCGATAGTGTCCAGTATTTGTAAGTTGAAAAATGAATATTTGTCTGGCAGTGCCAGTTTTCGTAGTAGCGGTGACTTTCGTTGAGCACTTGCCCGTCAGGGTGAATTGCGTTAAGCGCTTAGGAAGTTCAGAATAATACTGATCATGGTATCCGTTAAGCGCTTACTATGTGCCAGGCACCGTACTCAGCGCTGAGGTGGATACAGACAAATCGGTTTGGACCCGGTCCTTCGTCCTACTTGGGGCTCACAGTCTCAATCCCCATTTTACAGATGAGGGAACCGAGGCGCAGAGAAGTGAAGTGTCTCGCCCGAGGACACACGGCAGACAAGTGGCGGAGCCGGGATTAGAACCCACGGCCTCTGACTCCCAAGCCCGGGCTCTGTCCATTACACCAGGATGCTTCCCCTGAATCCAGTGACACGTTCCCTGCCGACAAGGAGCTTACGGTCTAGTAGGCGAGACGAACATAAAAATATCGTAACGGAGGTGGTCGAAGCGAATAAATTGATGGAACAGATATAGTCGGGAGCGTTAAGGAAGGTGTAAATAAGGTCACGAGGGCTAGATTTGGCTGAAATAGCAGTAATAATAATAATTGCGGTATTTATTAAGCTCCTGTAATGTACTAGGCACTGTGCTAAGCGTCGGGGTAGAAGCGAGATGATCCGGTTGGACCCGGTTTGCAGCGTGGCTCAGTGGAAAGAGCACGGGCTTTGGAGTCAGGGCTCATGAGTTCGAATCCCAGCTCTGCCACTTGTCGGCTGTGTGACTGTGGGCAAGTCACTTAACTTCTCTGTGCCTCAGTTCCCTCATCTGTAAAATGGGGATGAAAACTGTGAGCCCCACGTGGGACAACCTGATTCCCCTATGTCTACCCCAGTGCTTAGAACAGTGCTCGGCACATAGTAAGCGCTCAACAAATACCAACATTCCGCCTGGGCTCACGGTCTTAATCTCCGTTCTGCGGATGAGGGAACTGAGGCACAGAGACGTTAAGTGACTTGTCCAGGGTCACCCAGCAAGTAAGTGCCGGAGCCAGGATTAGAATCCAGATTCCCCTGACTCCCGGGCCTGTGCTACCCACTAGGCCACGCTGCTTTTCTGCCACGGATCAGCAGGCTGAGCAGTTCATCTGGGAAATCTCATTTGGAGGAAGTGAGATTTTTAGGAGGGATTAATTTGAATGTGGGCAGAGCTGCGGTCGGTCTGTCGCTGGATCGTGCTCTCCCAAGCGCTTAGTACAGTGCTCTGCACACAGTAAGCGCTCAGTGAATATGCCCGAGTGAACGAATATGGGCTGGAAGAGCGTTCCAGGTTGAGGGAACGAACGTGAGCGAGGGGATGGAGGCGGGAACGTCGAGAGCGAGGTGCAGGGGGACGGTTGACTTGGGAAGAGAGGCGACAGCGGGATGGGCAACTGTGGGTTAAGAGAGCGGATCGATAGTCGGGAGCAGATGTGGAAACGAAGCGAAGGTGATCGTCGAGCGTCCTCGGAGCGAAGCGCCTCGGGGGGTCAAACGGCCTTTCCCGAAGGCAAACGGGATGAGGAGAGGCTGGGAGGCGCAGCGAGGAGTCCGGCGCGATCGAGCAGTTGGGCGATTTTGTTTCGACGCTCGGGTGAGTCTCCAAATGCCCTTGTCGGGGGGAAGGAGGGGAGGAGCGATTCGATCCGTCGCGTGGGAAGGCTAAACGTGGAAAGATTCCGAGAGGGAACCGGAGCCGTCAGCTTGACATCTTCATGGCCTCGCGGGTTTAGCTCGGGACCTGGGAGTCAGAAGGACCTGGGTTCTAATGCCGGCTCCCGCCGCCCGTCTGCTGTGTGACCGTGGGCCAGTCACTTCACTTCTCTGGGCCTCAGGTACCTCAGCCGTAAAATGGGGATGAAGACTCCGTGGACCGGGTCCAACCTGATCGAGTCGTATCCACCCCGGCGCTTAGTACGGTGCCGGACACATAGTAAGGGCTTAATAAATACCGTACGAAAAAGAAAAACCATGAGCAGAAAGTCTAGAATTTAATTCCTCTGTCCTGGAAAACTGGTGTTCACCTGACCTGGATATCTTGGACGTTTAGTTTGACTGCTGTCTGTTTAGGCAGATGTAAAACTTAATCCCGGATGCCGGGTTTGTGGAGAGCTCATCCTTTGCGTCTTAGGAAAACTAACCGTAAGTGAGAGTTTTCCACAGGGCATCGTGAAGGAGTTTCTGGGACCCGTGAAATTGTGTCCGTGCGGGAAATAGGAATGAAGTTCCTGAAATCCAGACCGGAGATGGATTTTTAAAAGCCAAGTTCCTTATTGAACTGATTGAGCACTTACTCTGCGCAGAACACTGTACTGAGCACTTGGGAGAGTACAACGCAACAATATAACGGACACATTCCTTGCCTGAATGAGCTCTTTCTCTCTCTCCTTTCTCTCTCTCCGCCACGCATTCATATTTGCTCTGAAGATGTAGTCCGCAGGAACCTAGGAACATTTTCGACTTTCGATCACAGGTATCGTCAGCCCGAGGGAACGCTTTGCGAAGGCCAAATCCAACACCGGCCCGTCTTTTCTTTCCTTTCAGGAGGCTCCCCGCAGACAGCCGGAATGTCTCAGTCCAGCTCCGTCTCCGGCACCTCCGTCCTCGATGCGTCCATCCCCTCGGATTCGGACACCGGCCCCGATTCTCCATCACCCCAGCTCGACGGACGATCCCCCTCAGAGACCCCCATCAATCAGCGCAGCGACTTCTTCCGGCAAGCCGCCGACCGGACGTCACCCGCCGAGGATCCGGGCGGACGCCGTTGGGGGGCTCTACCGCCGCTCGAGCCGCCCGCCCGGGGAGACGCGACGGCCCCCTCCGCCGCCCGCCGTCACGGAGAGAGCCCCGGGCCCGTGGCGGAACGTGTCCGGGCTCTAATCGATTCGTTGGGCTTGAGGGACTGCGACCTCAACTCTAAGGATGCCCCTTCTCGTCTGCTCTTCGCCAGTCTTTTCGCGACGGGAGCGAAAGACGGGTCCCCGTCGCCTGACGTGAAGCCTCCGGGTGGTTGGGAAAAGCGGGGTGTTGGAAATCCCCCCGCCGTCGGATCCGCGACCCTCAAAGAGGTCAGGACGCTCCTGGCGGAGGCGGAGGACGAAGTCCTGAAGAGGTTCGATCCCGTCCCTCACCTTGTCCCTTTCAGAGAGCTCGGGGATTTTTCAACAGCCTCACTCGAAGATCCGGTCCTCCCCCGGGACTCGTCCTTTGCCGAGGAAACCGGGGGGGCCTCGCCACCTGCGGGATCGCCGCCGTGGAATGAAAGCCTGGCCGCCGACATCGCGCGGGAGGAAGCCAACCCGCTGAAGATGCCCTGCTCCCTCAGGCGAGAGGGCCGTCGGGAGCCCCTCGTCGGCCGGACCCCGATCGAGAGGACGGCCTCGCGGGAGGGATTCGAGAGGAAGACTAGAATGGCCTCGGAAGAGACCCCCGGGCAGTATGAGGCCACCAAATCTCCGCGGAGATGTGAGCCAGAAGGCTGCAGCGGGGCCACCGGCGCTAAAACGGTCCCGGCGGTCCCGGTGGGCGGGGCGGAGGCCGATTCGGAGGCCGATTCGGAGGCCTCAGGGACTCGAGGGCCTCTGCGGCTCGTCCCCAGACACCCTCCCCCTGGCCCGGCCCGGGTGAACGTGACAGGAGAGCCCGGGGCGGAGAGCGACGGGGGCAGCGGTAGCAGCGGAGACTCTTTGGCCGCCCGAGTCCGGAAACTCCTGCGGAACGAAACCCCGGGGAGCCGCGCTCCTTCACTGCGCCCGGAGGACGTGAAAAGCCCCGTTGGATCGCTCGGTAAGGGGACCGTCCGGGTGGGATTTATCGAGCGCCTTCCGTGTGCAGAGAGCTGTTGTAGCTCTGGGGAGAGGGCAGGGTAGACGTGTTCCCCGCCTGCAACGGCAGCGTGGCCTGGTGGATAGGGCCCAGGCCTGGAAGCCGGGAGGACCTGGGTTCTAGTGCCGGCTCTGCCCCCCCCCCCCCCCCCCGTTGGCCGTGTTACCCTGGGCAAGTCACTTGGCTTCTCTGCCCCTCAGTTACTGCCTCTGTAAAATGGGTATTAAGAGAATGCCCGCCCCATGTGGGACGGGGGGGGCCAACCTGATAAACTTATATTTATTCTAACTCTGTGAACGGTGCTGGGCGCATAGTAAGCGCTCAACAAGTGCCATGATTATTATTTACCATTATTATCAATTCTGGCTCCACCCCTCATCTGCCCTATCGGTCAGTCCTATTGACTGAGTGCTTGCCGTGGGCAGAGCCCCGTACCGAGCGCTTAGCGCAAGGCAGGAATTGAACAGCGTTTTCTGTGTTTCTCTTCCCATACGTTTAACTCCTCTTCTTCCGCAGCCTGGGGGAAATTGCATCCGAGCAGTCTAGAGCTGACCGAAGAGGACAGGAGAAGAGTAGAAGCGATCAGGTCCCAGCTGCTCTTGACCGAGAGGAACAGCGGATTTGGAGAGGTACGGACGGGCAAGTCGGAGGTTTCTGTGACAGAAATAACAATAAAATCACGATGATCTGACGTTAAGCGCTTCCCGCGTGGGAGACGCTGTACAAGCGTGGGGTGGATTCAAGGGAATCGGATTAGACGCGGTCCCTGTCCCACGTGGGCCTCACCGTCTCAATCCCCATTTTACAGACGAGGGAACTGAGGCCCAGAGAAGTGACTTGCTCAAGGTCAAACAGCCAACCCGGCAGAGCCGGGACTAGAACCCAGGTCTTCCCGACTCCCAGGCCTGGGCTCTATCCACTAGGCCACGCTACTTCTCTTGGAGCCTAATGGGACGTGACGAAGTTGAACGAGGGTTCGAGGAGTTGTTTGGCAGAATCTGCCGCTGCACGTGCGTGTCGGTGGGGTGAGGCGCTGCATCTGCGTATGGGAGGGGCGGCGTGGTCTAGTGGTCTAGAGAAGCAGCGTGGCTCAGTGGAAAGAGCACGGGCTTTGGAGTCAGAGGTCATGGGTTCGAATCCCGGCTCGGCCACTTGCCAGCTGTGTGACTTTGGGCAAGTCACTTAACTTCTCGGTGCCTCAGTTCCCTCATCTGTAAAATGGGGATTAAGACTGTGAGCCCCACGTGGGACAACCTGATTCCCCTGTGTCTACCCCAGCGCTTAGAACAGTGCTCGGCACATAGTAAGCGCTTAACAAACACCAACATTTATTTTATTTATTTAGTGGATATCAGGCCTGGGAATCGGGAGGTCGTGGGTTCTAATTCCGGCTCTGCCATCTTGTCTGCTGTGTGACCTTGGGAAGGTCACTTCACTTCCCGGAGCTTCGGGTACCTCATCCGTAAAATGGGGATTGAGATTTGAACCCCGTGTGGGGCAGGGACAGTGTCCAACCCGATTTGCTCGTACCCACACCTGCTCTTAGTCCAGTGCCTGGCACGTAGGAAGCGTACTAATGATCCCAATCATGATTATTAGTATTATTAGGAAAAATGGATAATCTAGTCATCCCTCTTACCTTTTGACGCCAAATTCCCCCTCCAACGCCCTCGGTTTTTAGGGATCTAGCCATTTATGATTCGGAAAGGATGAAGACTTCGATGGTTGCTGATTTTAGCACTCTCTCTTTAAAAGAAGTTTCTCTCACCTACTGATTTATTCCAGGCCTAAAGTTTGAAGTAGTTGCGAGCGGGAACGTAGAAACGGAGAAGCAGCATGTCCCAGTGGATAGAGCCACGGGCCTGGGAGTCGGAAGGACCTGGGTTCCAGTTCACCCCTTCTCCTCTGCGTGATCGCGGGCAGGCCACCTCACTTCTCGAGGCCTCAGTTCCCTCGGCTCGAAAATGGGGATGGAGACTGTGAGCCCCGGGTGGGTCGGGGCCTGTGTCCAACCCGATCGGCCTCTATCGACCCCAGTGCTTAGTACGGTGTCTGGCACATACTAAGCGCTTGGGAAGCGACATGGCCTAGAAGGTAGAACACGGGCCTGGCGGTCAGAAAGACCTGCGTTTTAATCCCAGGTCTCCCACTTCTCTGCTGTGTGACCTGCGGCGAGTCACTGTACTTCTCTGGGCCTCGGTTTCCTCCTCTCTAAAATGGGGACTAAGACTGAGCCTGCAGGAGCCTACCGCAGCTCTTCCGAGAGTGCTTGACACATAGTAAACGCTTAACAGATGCCTTGGTTATTATAAGGTAATCAAGTCCCACTTGGGCTCCCAGGGTACGTAGGAAGGAGAACAGGGATTGAATCCCCATTTTGCAGATGAGGGAACTGAGGCCCACAGAAGTGAAGAGACTCGCCCGAGGTCACACGGAGGGCAGATGACCGAGCCGGGATTAGAACCCAGGCCCTCCTCTCTCCCCTAGGACGGGAGACACGCCAGCCGTACTGGCTACCAGACGTTTCAGCGAGTTGACTGATAATCATCATAATGGTTTTTGTTAAGCGCTTAGTATGTGTCGAGCATGTCTGGGAGCATACACGCAAATCGGGTTGGACCCAGTGCCTGTCCCACAAGGGGCTCACACTCTTAATCTCCATTCTACAGACGAGGTGACCGAGGCCCAGAGAAGTGAAGTGACTTGCCCAGGGTCACACAGCAAAGTGGACGAGCGGTGATCAGAACCCAGGTCCCTCTGACTCGCAGGCCCCTGCTCTATCCACCGGTCCACGCTGCTTCCCTAAGCTCCGTTCCAAGGGAGACGACTTGCTCAGGGTCACACAGCAGGCAAGCGGCAGAGCCGGGATGAGATCCCGGGTCCCTTTGACTCCCAGGCCTCCGCTAGGCCGTGGCGCTCCCGTGTCCCGGTTTGGCTCCTGGCGAGACTTTTCCCGTCGCCCTAAGCCTGACCTTCTCCGTAAGTTCCCTGAGTAACCTCATTAGTAACAGTGAGACAACAACACTTAGTCACGCTCAATTCCCTGAACGAAAAACTCCTTCCTTATCACCGGGGCCACCGTTGCCCTGTTAACGCCGCCGTCGAAGGGAGGAAAACCGGTTTCGGCAGGAAATCTTGGCGAGGAAAAGCAACGGCGGCTCAGGGCGGATAATTGGTAGAGAGGTGGAGAACGCGCCCAGAAACTCGGAAGAGCAGGAAGGCTGCTCTGTGACATGATTTGAATGTTTTATATTGATTGATTTGGGGTTTGTTGGGATTTTTTTTGGGTCGCCGGGCTCATTTAATGAGGTCTGTTCATTTCTTGGGGGAATCTAGGCCAGAACAAGTTGCAGTGTGTTCCCTGAGAAGGTCTGAGGCCGGATAAATATTGGATCTTCATCCCACAGGAAGGCACTGTTAACGATCTGAGGGTCTTTTCACTCTTTTCTCTCTCTTCCCTTTTCACTTGGCTGAATTTGAGAGTTTTTAACCACTATAAGAGGGTCATTGAGCTCGCCGCGATGAACGGTTCTGAGGGGGCTGTTGAACTCGCCACGATGAAACTAGATGGTTCAGTTCATCCACTCATTCAGTCTTATTTATTGAGCACTGACTGTGTGCAGAGCACTGTACTAAGCGCTTGGGAGAGTAAATAAAGTATATCAATAAACTGACACACTTCCTGCCGACCACGAGCAATAATAATAATAATAGCTGTGGTATTTATTAAGCACTCACGTACCTGGCACTTTTTTTAAAATGGTTTTCGTTAAGCGCTTACTATGTGTCAGGCACTGGGGTAGATACAGGCCAATGAGGTTGGACACAGTCCCTGTCCCCGTGGGGCTCACGGTCTTAATCCCCATTTTACAACCGAGGTAACTGAGGGTCAGAGCGGTGAAGTGACTTGCCTAAGCTCACCCAGCGGGCAGGTGGCGGGACTGGGATTAGAACCCAGGTCCTTCTGGCTCCCAGGCCCGGGCTCTAACCATTAGGCCTTGCTGCTTCTCTAAGGTCCCCTCTAAGCCCCGGGGTAGATACAAGATAATCAGGTCCCACGTGAAGCTCACGGTCTACGTAGGAGGGAGACCAGGTATTGAAAGCCCATTTTGCAGGTGAGGGAACTGAGGCACAGAGGAAGCGAAGGGACGTGCCCAAAGTCTCACAGAGGGCAAGTGGAAGAGCCAGGATTAGAACCCAGGTCCTTCCGACTCCCAGGCTAAACCGTGCTGTTTCTCTTAACTCTTTTCTTCTCACTTCTTGGGTTTCCTCTACTATCTAGAGGCTGCTCTGTTTCTACAGAGAAAAGGTTTTTGAACATTTCTCAATCCCTTCCCCTTCCCCACCCTTCCCACTAAACGAAAACTTACTCGTCGACGAGAGCCAAGTGTTTTAATAAAGCTCCTTGTGCCTGATCTAAATCTGAGAATTTTACAAAACTGGGCCGGCGGTGTCCTTTGAATTCATTATTCATTTGAAATGGCAAAGGCAAGCCGCGGAGATCCGTTCTGACCTAAGGAAACTGAAGACTTGGTAGTTTTCATCCTGAGTGGAAAAAACAAAATCCAAGCCACACAGAAGCCTCTCTGTGGATGTCTTTTTAGTATTCGAGGCGCCCCCCCCCCCCCTGGAGGATCGACTAATCAGTCAATCAGTCGCTTTGATCGAGCGCTTACCGTGTGCTAGCACTGTACTGAGCGCTTGGGAGAGTTCAGTATAACAGAGTTATGAAGCAGAGTCATTTACCACCCCACTCTTCAGCCCCTCAGCACTTACGTACTTATCCGCAATTTATGTATTTTAATGTCCGTCTCCCCTTGTAGACTCTACGCTTATTGTGGGCAGGGGATGTGTCTGTTACATTCATTCAGTTCATTCAGTTATATTTATTGAGCACTCACTGTGTGCGGAGCACTGTACTAAGTGCTTGGGAGAGTCCAACAGAGCAGTAAACACATTCCCTGCCCACGTATTATCATCTTGGGCTCTCCCAAGTGCTTAGTACCGTGCTCTGCACACAGTAAGCGCTCAATAAATACGATCGATCGATTCAGTGAGAGTTGGTGGACGTGTTCCCCGCCCACAGCGGGCTGACAGGATAGAGGGAGAGAGTATCCCAGAGTTTGGCTTGGCTTGCTGTTTCCAAGTCCGAGAAACGCCAAGGAGGAATCTAATTTGGTTGTTGTCTTTTCGGTTCTTTTTTTTTTTTTTTCTGCTTATTTGGAGTAAGGGTAGACTTTTAGAAAAGGGTATTTAGCTGGGAAACCTGCCGAAATCCCGAGTGGTCGGGAGTGTGAAGGAACCAGGCTCTGGATTGGTCTATTTCTAATGGTGTTTTTAACATTATTTCCGGAGCGCTCACTAGGTGCCGGGCCCTGTACTGAGCGCTGGGGTGGATGCGAGGTAATGGCGTTGGACACAGCCCCTGTCCCATGTGGGACTCAAAGTCTCAATCCCCTTTTTACAGATGAGGGAACTGAGGCACAGAGAAGTGAAATGACTTGCTCAAGGTCACACAGACGAGTGGCGAAGTCAGGACCAGAACCTTCTGACTCCCAGGCCTGAGCTCCGTCCACGGTGCCACGCTGCTTCTCTTATAGACCCGGTCCCTGTCCTTTTCAGGGGTTCACAATCTAATGGGGCCTGACCAAGGGGCTTCCGGAAGGGAATCCGGGAGCCCCAAGTCAGGATCTGTGGGATATTCCCGGGTCTTCCCCGCAAATTCACACTTTATTTCGGGTAAGATATTTCCCCGAATTAAGATATTAAGATATTTAAATGTCTGGCATAATTAATAATAGCTTCCCCCAAAGGTTTGCCAGTTACCGATGCCGTGCGTTTTGTGAGATCGCTTCACGATAGGGCACGTGGGTCGGTCCCACAAAATCCAGCTTGTTCACGACTGGACCAAGTAATGTCGCAGACGCGTTTGAAGGCCGTCCAAGAAGACTCGGCCAGAAAAGGCGGGGTGGTGGTCGAGGATCGGTGTAAATGCGGTCGTTTCTTCTTCAGCCGTTGGGGACATTTGCAGCCGGAAGCGCTCGCTCTTTTGCCCGTTTCCAGTGGGAGATCCTGTTCGCCTCAGGGATTGTGGCTAAAGGTGATGGGATTGAGGGGTTGAAAATGCGTGACATTTTTCCCCGTCGCCCCGGCGTGCCGTGTGCAGTGTGAGTCGTGCACCTCACTTGATGATAACAACGGTGGTATTTGTTAAACGCTTACTATGTGCCAGGCTCTGTACCGAGCGCTGGGGTGGAGTCAAGCAAATCGGGTTGGGCACGGTCCCCGTCCCATGTGGGGCTCACAGTCCCGATCCCCATTTTCCCGATGATGGTATTTGTTAAGCGCTTACTGTGTACCCAGCCCTGTTCTAAGCGCTGGGGGGATACAAGGTAATCAGGTTGTCCCACGTGGGGCTCACAGTCTTCATCCCCATTTTACAGGTGAGGGAACTGAGGCCCAGTGAAGCGACTTGCTCATAGTCCCACAGCTGACAAGAGGCGGTGCCGGGATTACAACCCACGATCTCTGACTCCCAAGCCCGGGCGCTTTCCACTGAGCCACGCAACCAGTCAGTGGTATTTATTAAGCACTTATTACGTGCAGAGCACTGTACGAAGCACTTGGGAGAGTACAGTACCGCAGAATTCTCGAGCACATTTCCTGCCCATAATGAGCTCACTCGAGGAAAAGGAGCCAGAGCGCGCTTCTTCTCCTACCTTGGGTTTTGAAGTCAGGCGATCACTCTAACAGTCGGTGGTATTTATCGAGCACTCACTGTGTGCCGAGCACTGTACGAAGTGCCCGAGAGCATGCCGACGCAACGGTGATAATTGCAATTCCGGTTTTTAAGGACCTCGTGATTGCCGGGCACGTACCAAGCAGTGGGGTAAATACCCGACAACCAGCCCAGACACGGTCCTCCTCTCCGGGGCTCCCAGTCTAAGAAGCAGGGAGAGGAAGTATTTTATCGCCAGTTTACAGGTGAGGAAACCGAGGCACAGGCCCAGTGTCACACGGCAGGCCCCTGGGCACATCTGGAACGAGAACCTGGGTCTCCGTCCTCCTCTTTCCACTAGGCTATGCTCTCTCTCCCCATCGCTTCCAGCCTGCCGCCGCCATCGTCAGCGGTCCCAATGGGCGTGAGACGGCAAATGAAGGGTAGTCGCTGGGGAGGCGGGGTGGCTCAGTGGAGAGAGGATGGAACCGAGCCGAGAGACCCCGGTTCCAGTCACGTCCCCGCTTTATGACAACGGGCGAGTGACTTCTTAGGTCTACGCTTTCCCCGGCGATCAAAATGGGGGAAAGTGCCCGTTCTCTCTCTCTCTCTTCCACTGCGAGCCCCGTGAGAGACAGGAATTCCCTGGGACCCGATTGTCTCGTATCTGTCTACCCCCACCGCTCAGTACGGCGCCCGGTACAGGGTGCTTAATAGATACCTTAATCACCGTCATCGGCATCGTCCCGGTCGTGATAATTTTGAATAATGGTGCTCGTGTGCCGAGCGGCGTTCTAAACGCAGGGGTAGATACAAGTCATTCAGGTAAGACGCAGTCCCTGTCCCACCCGGGGCTCACATTCTTACTCCCCGTCACGCGCGTAGTACAGTGCTCTGCGCCCAGTAAGCGCTCAATAAATACGATCGAATGGATTTTCCAGCTGAGGTAGCGGCGGCCCAGAGAAGTGAAGCGACTTGCCCAAGCTCACACAGCAGTCAGGTGGCGGAGCCGGGATGGGAACCCAGGTCCCTCTGACTCCCAGGCCCGGGCTCTGTCCGCTACACCACGCCGTTCTTGATCATCGTCCTCCTCGTCGTAGGGGTTAAGGTGACTTTTAAGTAACCGGTTCGCACGTTTTTCCGGCCGTTGGTGAAACCGCTCTTCCTTTCTATCTCAACCTCCAGAGTCCCCGGAAGGGAGGCTTCCTAACCGCGACTGCCGAACGGCCTCGGGTGAGGAGCCGGACACCTACCCCTCCAGAGCGGGGTACAGGCCAGGCCCCGGGATCTCGGGGGGCTCAGCCCGTCAGCTGCGGCGACCGATCCGGAGCCAGCGACCCCGAGTTCAGAACGTGGACATCCATGCCCTCTCCCGGCCACCGCCCACCTCAGACCCCCGCAGCCGACACCGTGAGCCCCGGCACCGGGCTTCGGACGCCATTCTGTGAAGAGGACGACGGCCGGCTGTCGAGGGCCGCCGGGGAAAGGTCCACCCCGCCGCAGGTGGGGGCCCTTGACCCGGACGGCCCGTTCCCGGGAGCCTCCAAGCGGATCACGTCCATCACTTTCGCCTCTCGCAGGCGTTCCAAGTCCTTCTCAGGTTCACCCCCTGGCAAGAACCCGCTTGCCGCAGAGTCTCTGGGAGGCTTCGGCTCTCTTCCCACCGAAGAAGAGAGACAAGGCGATGAGGAGGAGGCCCTCTACCCCGCTTCGAGCAGAAGGCTGAGCCGTTCCCTAGAGAGAGGCCTGAATTTCTCCTCGGAGAGCGATAAGCTGTCCCGTGAGGTGGCCTGGGACGTCGAAGACTCTCGCCGGAAGAGCCATCTGTCGGCGGCGGCGGATCTTGGGGCTTGGGAAGCCGGGCCTGGGCCCGGGCTAGGAGGGGGCGGTTATGAGGGAATTCAGTCTCCCCTGAGAGATGTCTTTTGGCGGACGGGAGGAATCTACAGCGTTGACAGTGATACGGAGACAAGTGCGGGTCTGGGCCTCCCCGCCGAGAGCCCTCGGGGGTCAACAGAGCCTCGTTGGGGCCACGGAGTCCCGGCCACAGATCAGAAGAGGGAAAGTCCCAGCCGATTTCCACAGACTTTTCTTACAAACCACGCGTGTGTCGGGGGAGAAGACAAACCCTATTTTCCTCCGGAAGTCACGCAGGCAGACTCCAGCAGTGCCGTTCCCCCATCCTCTCCAGCTCAGGGGGCAGGCGTCACGCCCGCCTCTTGCCCGTCTCCAACCCGGAAAGCCCTCTCGTGCGTCCGCATAACGCTCTCCCCGCAAAGCGCCAATTCCCAAACGGCGGCCGGCGCCTCAGTTCAGAGAGCAGGCGCGTCGGTTGCCGGGGCCCGAGCGCGACCGAGTGACCGATTCGAGCTCAGTCCCGAGGCCGGGTTTTCAAAGGCTCCTTCGCTAGCGTCCACCTCCAAACTGCTGACCGCTCACCCTCCACCACACGCCCAAACAACCGGAGGTTTCCCTCCTCCGAAATCCGCCGGGCCGTCTCCTCTTCCGGACGGGCTGGCCGCCACCCAGGAGCTGGACCGATCGTATTCCGGTAAGAGCCAGGCGGGACCCGTTTCGAGACGGACCCAAGTGGATATTTCCGATTCGATCGGGCATCCCGCCCGTCTCTCCGAGGACCTCGGGACGGCCGCTTCTCCCCCCACCGGGAGACCGTCGTCGTCCGACGCCATCACTCAGATAACAACGGAGAGCCCGGAGAAGACCACGTTCTCGGCCGAGATTTTCGTGAACGGCGAGGCGGGCGAAAGCGCCCTCCCCGAGCCCCCTCGCCGGAAGGTACAGGGCCCCCCAAATCCGCCGCCGCCGTGGTCCCCGAACCAGTTCGCCGCTCCTCGAGGGCCAGACGGTGAGAGAATGGAATCGCACGCTCGCTGTCTAGATCAGCGTGGGTTTCCTCCGGGTGACCCCCCAAATGGTAAAAATAATAACTGTGGTATTTTTTAAGCGTGCTCCATCTGCCGGGCACTGTACTGAGCTCTGGGGTGGATACAGGCCAATTGGATAGGACACAGTCCCTGTCCCATGTGGGGCTCACGGCGTCACTGTCCATCGGACAGACGAGGTAACTGAGGCCCAGAGAAGTGAAGCGACTTGCCCAGGGTCACGCAGCAGACAAGGGGTGGAGCCGGGATTACAGCCCATGACCTTCTGACTACCTTCTGCTCTATCCCTTACCCCACGCTGCTTCTCTAAAGTTTATTCGGTGGTTACCCCCAAGTCAGAGAAACCATTAATATTTCATCGCCTCTTTTGTGTCTTTAAAGGGCACGCTTAAATCGAGGCCTCGCATCTGACCTGATTGAATAAGTTTGCCAAGGTGCTTTTCACAGGTTGGAAGAGATAAGGGCGTTTATTTTGAGTGGTCGTAAATGCCAGGGGAACTACAGCGATATCTCTGATTCATGACGGTCCCGTTACAGGTTAACCCGCTTACTTGCATACGTCTTTTGGGTTCTTTTTCAGACCCTTTTACCAGCTGCAGAGCCCGTGATATTTAAGGACGGAATTCTCGTCCTACATTCTTACCTTGGTTGGAAGGAGTCATTTGCCCTTTTATGCATAAAGAGGGAGAACTCTTAGGTTACTGGAGACTCGGTTCTTTGTTCATTCAGTCGTATTTATTAAGCGCTTGCTGCGTGCAGAGCTCTGTGCTAAGCGCTTAAAACAGGCTAGAGGCATGACCTCCTGTTTATTCTTACCAGTGTGTTTTTTTTCCCCGACATTCAATAGTAAACCTCCCTGGGTGGACACATCAATCAAGCAATCAGTCAGTGGTATTTACTGAGCACCTGTTATTTTCAAAACACGGTACTAAGCGCTTGGGAGAGGACAGTACAACTGAGTTATCGGATGCGTTCCCTGCCCACGACGAGACTGTGGTCCACTAGCCATGAGTGGATATGATAATATAATCGTAATAGTAATAATGTAGTAATAACGATAACAGCGTTGGTTAAGCACTTACCATGTGCCAACCACTGTCTTAAGCGCTGGGACGCGTACAACATCATCAGGTCCCGCACAGGGCCAAGTAGGAGGGAGATCAAGCATTGAATTTCCCCATTTTGCAGAGGAGGAGGCTAGCCGAGTCCCAGAGAAGTGAAGTGACTTGCCGAAGGTCACACAGCAGGCAAGTGGCGGAGCTGGGATGAGAACCCAGGTCCTCTGTCTCCCAGGCCCGTGCTCTTTCCGCCAGGCCTCACCGCTTCTCGTACCAAGTTTAAGATCAAGATCCCCTACATTTTCTCGGGAGAGGGCTGCCTTAGCATTTTCTGCCCGGGCCTGATATTGGTACATGAAGTGTATCACGGTCTCCGATTGATATTTCTTTCTCGGTCGCCCAAGAAAACCAGAGCCTGCGTCTACTTTTTTCAGCGGGAGAAAGAGAATTTGGATAATGCAGATGCAGGCTTGGGTTTTTGGTTTGGGGGAGAAAAGAATTCTCAGGAGCAAGCCAAGTGGCTAGAGCCCGGGCCTGGGGATCGGAAGGGCTTGCGTTCTAATCCCGGCTCGGCCACCTGTCTCCTGACCTTGTGCGCGTCACGTCACTTCCCTGTGCCTCGGTTACCTCATTGGTAAAATGGGGATTAAGACTGTGAGCCCTGACCGTGCCCGACCCGAATAGCCTGCGTCTGCCCTAGCGCTTCAAGTGATGCTCGGCCCAAACTAAGCGCTTAATAAATACCATAAAAAAGTGAACTCGAATATCAGAGCCCCTTAGGAGAACAGCCGATGGCCATTTGGAACAGCATCTACTGCCTCTTGGGCAGTCGATAGTATTTATAGAGCGCTTACTGTGTGCAGAGCACTGTACTAAGCGCTTGGGAGAGTGCAGTAGGACAGTGGACAGATACAATCGCTACCCACCACCAGCTCGCAGTCTAGAGGGTCACATGGCAAGGGTGCATAGGCATTTTGGTGGAGGGGAACGACAGAGCAAGACATTTCAAGTCATTTTAGAAGCAGCCTGGCATAGTGGCTAGAGCACGGGCTTGGAAGCTAGAAGGTCATGGGCTCCAATCCTGGCTCCACCCCTTGGCTCCTGTGTTGTCTTGGGCAAATGACTTCACTTCTCTGGGCTTTGGGCATCTCATCTGCAAAACGGGGATTGAGACCGTGAGCGCCACATGAGGCAGGGACCGTGTCCAGCCCGATTTGCTTGTTTCCACCCCGGCGCTTAGTACGGTCACTGGCACACAGTTCCTACAGAGACCGTCGACGGTGTGAGCAGGTCTAGATTGGAAATGGAAACATCCCAGGAGTGTGAGCGTAGGCCAGGCCAGGGTAGAGCCAAACAGTGGAAATGAAGAAGGCTGAGTTGGAGATGGCGAGAGAGATACTTCAGACTGCAACGGCGGGTGGGCGGTGTTTGACTAAAATCTGAACATCTGCCGGGTAACAGTATTTGCTGAGGGCCTACACGTGTGTGTGTGTGTGTGTGTACTTGTGCGTTCAGCTGTGGTGCCTGAGAAGCAGCACAGCAGGGGATAGAGCACCGGCCCTGGAGTCAGAAGATCATGGTTCTAATTCCGCCTCCACCTCTTGTCTGCTGCGTGACTCGGGGCAAGTCACTTCAGTTCTCTGGGCCTCAGTTCCCTCGTCTGGAAAATGGGGATTGAGACCGTGAGCCCCACGTGGGACGGGGCTGTGTCCGACCCCATTTGCCTGTGTCCATCCCAGCTCTCAGAGCAACGCCTGGCACATAGTAAGCGCTTAACAAATGCTATTATGGTGATTATGTTGATGATGATGTTGATTATTAGTAACAAAATCTGAACATCCGCTGGGTAACAGTATTTGTTGAGAGCCCACACGTGTGTGTGTGTGTGTGTGTGTGTATGTCTCTGTGTGTGTGTTCAGTTGTGGTGACACTATTGTCTCCCAGGTTTTGGGTTTTCCACCAAGTACATCGTCCTCTGCTCATCCCTCTTTACAGTTCAGCCCTTACTCCTGCCATACAAGCCTTCCAGAAGTGCGGCCATGTACTATGTTCCCCACCCGAAGGAAATTCCCAGGTACCCCCGGACCACTTCGGAGTCCACCAGTGAGAGCACTCACTCAGGTAATAGACCCATCTTTTTTTTTTTTTTCCTCCTTATGGTAGCTGTTAAGCGCTTATTATGTGCCCGGCAGAGTTTTAAGCGTTGGGGCTGAAACAGGCGATTTGGACACAGGCCCTGGCCCACATGGGGCTCGCAGTCTTCATCCCCATTTTGCACATGAGGTAAATGAGGCCCAGAGACGTGGAGTGACTCGCCCAAGGTCGCACAGCAGACAGGCGGCGGAGCCAGGATTAGAACCCACATCCTCCCGCCTCCCAGGCCCCTGTTCTAGCCCCTGGGCCACACTGCTTCTCATCTTTTACCAAGCCCAGCACCCCATAGATGAATTTCGTTTGGTTGGCTGTTTTTCATTGTTTTGTCAGAACATAATGAGATCTGTCTTTCATTATTTCTGGTGCCCAGGCACTTAGTACAGTGCTCTGCGTGCAGATAATTGTCCTCCCTCACTTCAAAATGTTATCGAAGGCACATTTCCAAGAAGCTTCCCTGACTAAGCCCTCCTCTCTTGTTCGCCCACTCCCTTCTGCACCTCTCTTACTTGCTCTTTCATTCTTCCTCCCTACCATCCCCACAGCACATATATATCTCTGTAATTTATTTATTTCTATTAATGTCTCTGTCTCTCTCCCTATAGACAGTGAGCTCACTGAGGATGGAATGTGTCTGTTGTTATGTTGCACTCTCCCAATAAACATATGTATTGAGCGCTTACTAGGTGCAGAGAACTGCACCGAGTGTTCGGAAGAGTCCGGTACAACAGAGTTGGTAGACACGTTCCCTGCCCACAACAAGCCTCCAGTCTAGAGGGTGTTTGTTAAGCCGGGACTGTATTAAGCACTGGAGTAGATAGAAGGTAATCAGGTTGGACACGTTCCCTTGTCCTCCATGGGGCTCACAGACTCAGTCCCCATTTTACAGATGGGGCAGCTGAGGCACAGAGGAGTGAAGCGACTCTCCCAAGATCACACAGCAGATGAGTGGCGGCCCGAGATTCGAAACGAGGTCCTCTGACTCTCGGGCCCATGCTTTTCCCACTAGGCCGTGCTGCCTTGCAGTATTTAAAGACCTACAATACATTGGAAATACCTGGTCATTATGATAAATTTATAATATCATGGATTCTTTCTCGTACTTGGACCAGGGGACGACTGTTTGTGTGAAAAGAAAGGAGAGGCGGGAGGTTCGTTGTGGGCATGACTGTGTGTATGTCATGTCGTCGTTATAACCTACTCTCCGAAGCGATAAGTACAGTGCTCTGCACACAGTAAGCGCTTCTTAAAGGCAATTGACTGACTGTGAGCTCCTTTCATTATCATCAGTGGTATTTATTGAGCACTTACTGTGTGCGGAGCACTGTACTGAGTGCTTGGGGGGTACAATACAACAGACTTTTCCTTGCCTACAAATGAGCTCCTTGAGGACAGGAATGGTATGCCTTGAACTGTATCTTCTCAAGTGCTTATTAATAGTAATAATAATAATATTAGTATTTATTTATAAGAGCTTGCTGAGCGCTGGGGTGGATACAGGCATATCGGTTGGACACGGGCCTCTGTTCCAAGTGGGGCTCCCAGGCTCGATCGCCGTTTTACAGGTGAAGTCACTGAGGCCCAGAGAAGTGAAGCGACTTGCCCAAGGTCACCCGGCAGACGAATGGCGGAGTGGGGATTAGAACCCATGACCTTCTGGCTCCCAGGCCCGTACTGTGTGCCTGGCGCCTAGTAAGCACTCAACCAAAACCACGAAGAGAGAGAGAGGAGGGAGAGGAAGGAGAGAAGAGCAGCATGGCTTAGTGAATGGAGTTCGGGCTTGGGATTCACAAGGTCATGGAATCCAATCCTGGCTCTGCCACTTGTCTGCTGCGTGGCCTTGGGCAAGTCACTTCCCTTCTCTGGGCCTCATTTCCCTCATCTGTAAAATGGGGATTGAGACTGTGAGCCCCCCGTGGGACAGGGACTGTGTCCAACCCAATTTGCTGGCACCCCAGCACTTAGTACAACGCCTGGCACGTGGTGAGCGCTCAACAAATACCACTTTTTTATTATTGAGAGGGAGAGAGAGAGGAGGGGAGAGAGAAAAAGAGGAAGGAGAGAGAAACTCCAATGACCATCGCTACTCCGGTATGGATTTTTCCGTGGGGATTTGGGTCATCCTGCCCTACCTTGGACGAATCTGCTCCTTAACACAGCTCTGCGCCTGGATGCCAGTTGATGTTATTGGATTTGGAAATGAATCCGCCTCTCGATCCCACGGGGATATTGCCCACCTGAGGCGCCTCGGTTAAACCAGACCGGGGGAGCGTTTTGTTTTTTTCGTCGCTCTGTGCCTCCCATCTGTCGCCGGCAAGAGATCTGGGTCTGTGATCAGGGAGAGCTGCTTGTCCAGGCAGTGATGGCTGGGTTTTATTCATTTGCCAGCTAGAAGCCGCTTTCCATTTAGTAGGCATCGCGGATGGGACCTAATCAGCTCGTCAGAAAAGGCCATACACCGAGCAGCAGGTTCTCTGTTGGGCTCCTGTGATAATTAGGCCAACGTCCGCTTTCTCCGGCTGTTGGCGTTGCTCTTATTGAGGCTGAGCTCCTTCGCCGGCTCTCAAAGCTTGGCGACCCCGGGGGGTCAGCATTGGCAGGAAAATGGTGGAGGAGGGACTCTTCAGATTGTTTTCTCAATCCCTCGTTCTCTCTCTCGCTCTCTTCCCCCCCCCTTCTTATGTCTCTCTCTCGCTCTCTCTCTCTCCCTGTCTCCCTTTCTCTCTCTCCCCCCATCTTTCTCCTTCTTTCTTCCTCTTTCACACTCTTTTGCTCCCTGACATACTCTCTTTCTGTCTCTCCCTCCTGCTCTTTCTCCACCCTCTCATCTCTCTCACTCTTCCTCCCTCCTCTCTCACTCTTCCTCCCTCTTTCACACTCTCTCTTGCTCCCTGGTACTCTCTCTTTCTGTCTCTGTCTCTCACTCTCTCTTGCTCTGTTCCTTTCTTTTGCTCTCTCTAGCTCTCTGGCTCTCTCCCTCTCTTCAGTTCTCTCTTGCTCGCGCTTCATCTCTCCCTCCTGCTCTCTCTCGCTCGGTCTCCCTCTTTCACATTCTCTCTTGCTCTCTCTTTATCTCTTTCTCTTGGTCTCTTGCGCTCTCTGTCGCTCCCTCCCTTGTATTTATTGCATGGCTCAGTGGAAAGAGCACGGGCTTTGGAGTCAGGGCTCGTGAGTTCGAATCCCAGCTCTGCCACTTGTCGGCTCTGTGACTGTGGGCAAGTCACTTAACTTCTCTGTGCCTCAGTTCCCTCATCTGTAAAATGGGGATTAAAACTGTGAGCCCCACGTGGGACCACCCGATTCCCCTATGTCTACCCCAGCGTTTAGAACAGTGCTGGGCACATAGTAAGCGCTTAACAAATACCAACATTATTATTATTGAGCGCTTACTGTGTGCAGAGCACTGTATTAAGCGCTTGGGAGAGGAAAATATAGCAAATGCTACATGGAGCTGGATGGTCTATTGGTTTAAGCCTTCCTTCCCCCCGCCGGTTCAGCCACTCTCATTCTCTGTCTTTCACTCTGTCCCTTTTTCACTCTCTCTCTCCCCCTCTCTTTGTCTCTCTCCCTCTTTTTTTCCACTGTATCTCTCTCCCTCTTTCAATCTTCTCCTTTGCTCTCTGTCTCTCTTCCCTCTATTTTGCTGCCTTGCTCTCTCCTCTCACTCATTCTCTCTCTCTCTCTCTCTCTCACACTCTCAAAACCTTGCCCACTCGAAGATGCCCCTTTATTTTTCCCGAGACTCCCCCTGCACCCCATTTTGGCTTTTGGTGGGAGGCTGCTAGGCAGAAGTGCAAGCCTAGAAATGAATCTGAGAAAAAGATTCATTGCTTCCTAATTTCCCCCGTGCTCTTTTTGCCCAGTGTGCGCTTCCATTTAAGGTATGCTCCGGCTGTTACTTAAGGGTTCTAAATTCCTCTTTTCTGATGCTTTTTTTTTTCCCAAGGTCATTCTGTCAATAACTCAATCAATCACTGATTGAGAAGCAGCATGGCCTAGTGGAAAGAGTCTGGGCCTGGGAGTCAGAGGACCTGGGGTGTAATTCTGGCTCAGCCACTTTCCCGGTGTGGGACCTTGGGCTAGTGACTTCACTTCTCCGGGCCTCGGCTCCCTCAGCTGGAAAATGGGGACTAAGACTGTAAACTCATTGTGGGGCAGGGAATGAGTCTGTTTATTGTTGTTCTGTACTCTCCCAAGTGCTGAGTACGGTGTTTTGCACACAGTAAGTGATCAATAAATGCGATCGAATAAACTGAATGAATGAATGGGACAGGGCTTGGATCCGACCTGATCGGGGCCCGACCCATCGTAACAACTTAACAAATACCGTTTAGAAAAACGAAATCGTATTTATTCATTCATTTGATTGTATTTATTGAGCGCTTACTGTGTGCAGAGCACTGTATTAAGCGCTTGGGAGAGGACAGTATGACAAATGATACACGGAGATGGATGTTCTGTTGGTTTGACTTCCTTCCCCCTGCCGGTTCAGCCACTGGTTTGATCCGTTATGGTAATTCTGCTGCACAAAAATAATATTATTATTATTATTATGGTATTTGTTAAGCGCTTACTGTGTGCCAGGGACTGTACAAAGCTCCGGGGTGGGTACAGGCAAATCAAGGTGGACGCAGTCCCTGTCCCATGTGGAGCTCGCAGTCTCAATGCCCATTTTACAGATGAGGTAACGGAGGCCCAGAGAAGTGGAGCTGGGATTAGAACCCATGACCTGCCCACCAGCAGCCCAGTTCTCTATCCACTAGGCCGTGAGCTAGACTGATTTATCACGATACTGGTTGGAAATCAAGAATCTGGGGGCCCAAGTGCTTTGAGAGTACCGGCGTGGGACGAATAGGATAACTTCACCCCTCCTCTGTAATTTTGGACCCGTTTCTTGTCTGTTTACCCACTGGGGCAACCTCACACTGAACACCCGCCGTGTGCGGAGCGCTGTAGTGAACGCTTGGCGGAGTCTACTATGAGACTAGAACCGCAGCGCGTTGCTTTCTTTCTCCGTAGGGTCCAACGATGCTGTGGCTCCGGAATTCCCGGCTGAAGCGCTCGGCCGGAGGGACGAGAGTCTGTCAGGCGTCGGAGCCGGGAAACACGAAGAGGGAATTTACAGTAAGAGGGCCAGACCGAGGGTTGCCTGGGCTGAAGGGAAAACGACCTTCCAGGAAGCCACTGCAGGTAACGAGACTGCTTCGGGGGGACTTGTGGCACTCTTAAGGGGTCCCAGTCCCGGCTCCGCCACCTGTCTGCTGTGTGACCTTGGGCAAGTCACTTGACTTCTCCGTGCTTCAGTTACCTCATCTGTAAAATGGGGGAGTGAGACTGTGAGCCCCATGTGGGGTCAACGTCGGGTTGGTTTTCTCCACCCCAGCGCTTAGTACAGTGCCTTGCGCATAGTAAGCTTAACAAATACCATAATTATTATCACTGTTATTAATAACCGTTCATTCAGGGGTATTTATTAATAAGGTTGACATTTGTTAAGCGCTTACTATGTGCAGAGCACTGTTCTAAGCGCTGGGGGAGATACAGGGTAAGCAGGTGGTCCCACATGAGGCTCACAGCTAATCCCAATTTTACAGAGGCGGTAACTGAGGCACAGAGAAGTGAAGTGACTTGCCTGCGGTCACGCAGCTGACAAGTGGCAGAGCCGGGACTCGAACCCATGACCTCCGATTCCCAAGTCTGGGCTCTTTCCACTGAGCCACGCTGCTTCTCTGAGCCACGCGTTTATCGAGCGCTTACTGTGTGCAGAGCACTGTACTAAGCACTCGGGAGAGTATATTGCGACGACGAACAGACACGTTCCCTGCCCACAGCGAGCTTACGGTGAAGACGGGGGGAGGCAGACGCTAATGGAAATCAATAAATTATAGCTGTGGACGTAAGTGGTGTGGGGCTGGAAGGGAGCAAGTCAGGGCGATGCGGAGGGGAGTGGGAGAAGAGGAAAGGGGGAACTTAGTCAGGGAAGGCCTCCTGGAGGAGATGGGCCTTCAGTAAGGCTTTGAGTGGAGGGGAGAGTCATCGTCCGTTGGAACTGAGGAGGGAGAGCGTTCCGGGCCAGAGGCGGGACGTCGGCCAGGGGTCGTCGGCGAGAGGAGGGAGATGGAAGCACAGAGCGAAGGGGAGCAACAGAGGCAGGCCGGGTCGTAGTAGGAGAGTAGCGAGGTGAGGTAGGAGGGGGCGAGTTGACGGAATGCTTTAAAGCCAGTGAGTAATAATACAAAAAAAGGCCTGAACGAGACTGCCTCGAAGACGTCACCTCCATAAGTGGAGCTATAAGTAGCTACCGATTATCGTCAGGTAGGTCACGGTGCCCATTCCATATGGTTTCCCCTCTTCATTTCCCACCCACCCCCGATGGCTGCACTGCTTGGCGATGGGTCAGTCGGTGGTATTTATTGAACGCTTACTGTGTGCAGAGCCCGGACCTAAGCGCATGGGAGAGGACAGTACGACAATAAACAGACATTCCCTGCCCACAACGAGCTTCCAGGCGAGACGGGGATATAGACGTGAGCGTGAACAAAGAAGTCATTTGCGAGGTGTAATTTAAAGATCTGCACCTAAGTGCTGAGCGGTCGGGGCAAATATCAAATGTCCCAAGGTCACAGAGCCAGGTGCCCTGACGGCGCAGAAGGGAGAGGGAGTCGGGGGAAAGAGGGCTTAAGCAGGGAAGGCCTCTTGGAGGAGGTGGGACCTTAATCGCGCGCCCAAGGCGGGGAGAGTCACGGTCTGGCCTCTCCGCGGTGCGTGAGTCGGGAGAAAGCGGCCTCTGTTCCGTGGCAGAGGGTAAACCCAACCTCCTCCTCTACCCAGATCCTCGCGGTGGCAGTTATAGCAGATGTCGGAGTCGCTCCTCAGTCGATCTGTCCGTCGGTGGTATTCGTTGAGCGCCTGGCTAAGCAAAGCAGTGTACTAGGTGCTTGGGAGAGCCCAGTATGAGAGGGTCGGCTCTCTGTTGGGCTCTCCTCCCCCCCGGCTCTGCCGGGAGGAAATGGATGATGGAGAAGGTTGGCCGTCATTCACTGTAAGCTCGCTGTCGGCGGGGAATGGGTCTGTTATACCGTCGTATGGTACTCGCCCCAGCGTTTAGTGTAGTGCTGTCCGCACGGTAGATTAAATAACCGGTATCGTCCCCACATTTCAAACCCAGCTTCTTCTCTTTTCTGTTTTCCTCGCCAGAGTCCCACGAGCGTTTCGGCCTCGCCGACCCGCCCCGTCCCACCCTCAGGCCTGCTCAATTTTCCCTTCACCCATCAGCGTGCGGAGAGCGCGATCCCGACTTGGGATCTCCGGAGCCCCCGGGAAAGGGTGCCGGTCGGCCACCTGGGAGAGAAGACTTCTTTCCGTTTCGCCCGGCCGGAGAGCGGGACGAACCTGGCCTCTCTCCCCTGTACCGAGGGCCCAGAGAGGAGGACAGGTTCTCGCCGTTGAGGGCCGAGCCGGATCACGGCCGGACGGAGAGTCCCGGATTCCAGGTGGCTCTGGGGAGGGGACAGTCGAGGCAGGCCGCTCAGAAGGCCAACGGTGACCCCGGAGCCGGTCTCTCCGTGAGCCGTCCCCCGGGGGACGAGGAGACGGGCCGAGATGCCACCCGGCACCCCGACGGCGAGGGCGACCTCTGGACCAGATTTCCGGAGCGCCAGGAGGCCCCCCGGCTTCCCCAATCCAGCCGCTGGTCGGAGCCGTCCCTGGTGGAGCGGCTGGAGCGCCTGGCCAGACTCCTCCGGATTCCCAACTGGAATTCTCTCCTGCTCCCCGAAGGCGAGCGGGAAGACCCCAAAGGGTGGCCAGGTGACGGGGGACGGGGGCAGAGGCGCGGTCCCCGGGAGAAGCAGCGGCCCAGGAAGGAGGGGGAAGGCCTAGACGTCCCCCCCGGACCCAGCGGGGCCTATTTGACGCCCGGGCCGTGGAGAGACCCTCGCCCCGAGGCCCAGAGGGCCTGCTCCCCACAGAGCAAGCAGGCCCCGCCGCAGTGGCCAGACTCAGACGTCGCGAGCGGCGCCTCTCCTCACCCGGGGAGCGTCGCCTCGCCGTCGGACCAGGCCTCCCGGGCCGGGACCGAGGCCCTCACCGAGGCGAGCGCTTCCGTCTCCTCCATCGACACGGCCCGGCTGGTCAGGGCCTTCGGGCCGGAGAGGGTGTGCGTGTCGCCCAGGCTGTCCCAGCTTTACCGCGCCATCAGCCGGCAGAAGACTCACCCGGGGCGGGCGGGGAGACGGCGGGGAACGGCCGCCGACGCCCAGCACCCCAAAATGGCTTCCGAGCGCGGCAGAGGTCGAGAAGGGACGGTGAGTAGTGAGCGTGTGGGGCGGGCGTTGCCTTTTGAAGAGCGGAAAGATGGCCACCCTTCCCCACACTTGGCTCCGGTCTGAGGAGCGAACTCCTCGGGGATGCTGCCGAATTGAACTTTCCAAGCGCTCAATACGGTGCTCCGCACAGAGTGAGCGCTCGATAAATAGGATTGAATGACTGAATGCTGGGAAAAGGCGCGGCCTAGTGAACAGCGCCCGGGCCTGAGGGTCAGGAGGACCCGGGTTCTCAACCCGGCTCCACCACGGGTCTGCTGGGTGACCTCGGGCAGGTCACTGTGCTTCTCTGGGCCTCGGGTCCCTCAGCTGGAAAATGGGGATGAAGACGGTGAACCCCAGATGGGAGAGGGACTGTGTCCAAACCAATTTGCTTGTAGACACCCCGGCGCTTAGTACAGTGCCTGGCACGTAAGCACTAAACAAATGCCGTTAAAAAAAAAAAAAAGAATGTGAAGCCACTTTGACGTCACCCGGCAGTCAGTAATCATCCTACTTATGGAGCGCTTACTGTGCACAGAACACTGGACTCCACGCTTGGGAGAGTACAATATAACAGGCACATCCCCGCCCACAGTGAGCTTACAGTCTTGAGATGGTGGCAGGTAAACTGCTGGAGTCAGGATCAGAACCCAGTTCCTGTCGACTCCGGGCTTGCTTTCCACTAGGCCACACTGCTCTTTACTCTAAAGGAAAGTTCTTTTTGCCACCTTCCTCTGAAGTGTCAACCGGCAGGAGCTTCCCCGGCTGATTTTGGGGGACCGGGAGCGTTTCTAGAGGAAGGGAGGTGGGGCCCAGTGGATAGAGCCCGGGCCCGGGAGTCAGAAGGACCTGGTTTCTATTTCCGGCTCCACCACTTGTCTGTTGTGTGACCTTGGCCCCAGTCACTTCATTTCTCTGGGCCTCAGTTACCCCGTCGGTGAAATGGGGATTAAGACCGTGAGCCCCATGTGGGACAGGGACGGTGTCCAACCTGATGAGCTGTCATCTACCCCACGCATAGAACGGGGCTCGACACATAGCATGCGCTTAAATAATAATAATAACGTTGGTATTTGTTCAGCGCTTACTATGTGCCAAGCCCCGTTCTCAGCACTGGGATAAATACGAGGTAATCAGGTCAAGGGACTCACAGTCTCAATCCCCATTTTACAGGTGAAGTAACTGAGGCACAGAGAAGTTACGTGGCCCAAGGTCCCACAGATGCCATTACCGTAATCGTTGTCGTCATTATCGTCCGGGGAGACCAGGATAGTCGATTCATTCATTCAGTGGTATTTATTGAGCGCTCACTGTGTGCCGAGCACTGTACTTAACGCTGATGCTTGAATGGGAGACGGCCAAAGGAAGGGCAGGCAGCCGGGATTTGCTTGTGCAAAGCGACAGTAGGAAGGGAAGGGTCTTTCTTGGTAAGATTAAGTCTGAAACAGGAAGCCCTTGTGCAGAGACCCGAAGACGTGTTTGCAGTTGAATTTCTTTGGGAGATATCGGCTCCCAAGAGACATCTTTTTTAAAGGAGGATGTGGAGGTGGAAGGAAACTGCCGAAGTCTTACCCAAGAGGGAACAGATTGTTTTATGGCTGAGATTTAAAAATGAAAATAAAAAATAAAAAGCCAAGTCACTTTTCCAAATACTCCCTAAAGGTGGGGGAAATAGACCACGGAAAAATCTTGGCGGGGTTTAATTCTCCTCCTCTCTCAGCCTCCTGCCAAATGAACTCCAAATGAAATCTGCCCGGCCTGCAGGTCAGAAGCGACGGCCTAAAATATAAATTCGGGCCGGGAACTCCCGTTCAAATCAAGCCATCGGGCAATTGGATTTTTAATGTACTGCATCGTGAATTCTCTCTCTTGGCGCACGGGACAATCACTGTCATGTTGTCCTCTCCCAAGCGCTTAGTACAGTGCTCTGCACACAGTAGGCACTCAATAAATGCAACTGAAGGAATTTGTTTCAAAAGGAAACAGAGGAGGGAGGTGGAATGTGGACGAGGCAGTGTCCATGAGGCCCGCCAGCTCCTTTCGTCGACATCACCGGGATTTTTGAGCACCTGCCGTGTGCAGAGCACTGTACTGAGTGCCTGGGAGGGTACAAACAACAGAGTCGGTAGACACGTACCCTGCCCACAGTCCAAACTCATCATGGGGAGTCTACGGTCGGAGCAGGACAGAAAAGCTGGTGATCGTAGTGAAAAATGTTGCACTGAGGAGATTAGTTGACCCTGCTGGCTTTCTTGGGGCTCAGGTTTAAGTAATAACTCAGAAAAGGCCGCTCAGACAATCCATTACTCAATACAGAAGCACGGTTCAGGGGCCAGAGCCCGGGCCTGGGAGTCGGAAGGACCTGGGTTCCAATCCCGGCTCCGCCACGTGTCTGCCGGGTGACCGTGGTCCAGTCACTTCGCTTCTCTGGGCCTCACTTACCTCACCTCGAAAATGGGGTTAAAAGTGTGAGCCTCATGTGGGACAGGGACTGTGTCCAACCTGATTAACCTGGATCTGCCCCAGCATCTGGAAGAGTGCTTAGGACCTAGTCAGCGCCTCGCAAGTAAATAAGTAAATAACGTCGGTATTAGTTAAGCGCTTACTACGTGCAGAGCAGTACTATTATTATTATTATTACTCTCCCCAGCGCTCCGCATCCAGGAAGCGCTCAGTCGATACCATTGACTTGCCCAAGGTCACACAGTAGTCATGCGGCGGAACCGGAATTAGAACTTAGGTCCTCCTGACGCCCAGGCTCTATCCACCGAGCCACACTGCGTAACGGAGTCGGTAGGTTCCCTGCCCACTGTAAGTCTTAGTCTCGAGGGGGAGGCAGACATTAATATGAATAAATAAATTGCCTTTATGGGCCTAAGTGTGGTTGGGGGTGAGGGCAAATCAGGGTGATGCAGAATTGAGAGGGAGAAGAGGAAAGGAGGGCTTGGTCGGGGAAGGCCTCTGGGAGGAGATGGGCTTTCAATAAGGCCTCGAAGTGGGGGAGAGTCACCGTCGGTCAGATTTGAGGAGGGAGGGCGTTTCCGGGCCAGAGGCAGGACGGGATGGAGGCCCAGCGAGGAGGTTGGCGTTAGAAGAGCTGAGTTGGAAATGCAGCCTCCACCCGAAAAGTTGCCCCTTAGCTGAAACGCTGCCTCGGGTGGGCTGCCTAGATGGGTTCTCAGTTCGGCCACCTGGCAGAGTGGATTGAACCCGGGCCCGGGAGTCAGAAGGTTACGGGTTCCAGTCCCAGCTCCGCCACGTGTGCGCTCTGTGGCCTTGGGCGAGTCGCTTGGCTTCCCCGTGCCTCACTTCCCTCATCGGTAAAATGGGGATTAAGACTGTGAGCCCCTTGCGGGACCGGGACCGTGTCCAACCCGAGGTGCTCCCAGCGCTTCGTACGGTGCCTGGCACAAAGCGCTTAACGAATACCACCTTATTAACTAGTATCAAAGACCCCAAATTGGGTTTCCCTGGACCGGGATTTCCGAGGAGCTGCTTGAAAGACCCTAGGAGCCGTTGGTTTAAGTTCAAGGCTCTCCACACGAGCTCTCGAGGGCTCGGCTTAGGCCGGTGCTCCGCACGCGGTAAGCGCTCAGTAAATACAGTTGACGGATCCCGGAGAAGGGTGCCGCGAAGGTAGATTCACAGACTCACGGGTTTCTCTGACGCTTTTGCAGGAGGTAGGGTACGCGACTTCCTCCGCCTCGGTTTCCACGCTGAGCTGGGGGCCGAGCTCTGCCCTCAGAAAAAAACGAAGCGTCCAGATGCATCACAAGAGCGTTCAAGTGGGTGAGTGATCTGGCTTTAACCTGTCCCCTCCTTGACCCTTTCTCTCTCTCCTTTGGAAATGATTATTTTTTTTTAGGTGCATGCTATATGTCAAGTACTGTACTGAGCGCTGGGGTAGGTTCAGGTCTATGAGGTTGAACACAGTCCCTGTCCCACCTGGGGCTCCCAGTCTAAGTAATACGAGACTGTCAACGCCCTGAGGGCCGGGTCCCTTCCTAATTCCCACCTGGACACTCTTTCCCAGCGCTTAGTACCGTGTTCTGTACGCAGCAGGCGTTTAGTAAATATTTTTACTACTGATATCTCTTCCCAGGGTCTAGACTTCAGTGTTTTGTTCGCCCCTCTCATTTTCTCCCGTAAGCAGAAGATGTTTGGACAGTTAAAGGTATTTGTTAAGCGCTCACTGTGTGCCGAACCCGGGGCTTACAGTCTACGTAGGAGGGAGAACGGGTATTAAAACCCCATTTTGCAGATGAGGGACGTGAGGCCAGGGAAGCGAAATGGCTTGCACACAGCAGACGCGCGGCGGAGCCGGGATTAGAACCCAGGTCCTCCGACTCCCGGGCGCGGGCCCTTCCTTCGAGGCCGCGCTGCTTCCCCTGAGTTTAGCTCTCTTCGCCCTCATCTGTTGAAGCTCTTCCCCAGGACACCCGAGCCAGTTTAGAAATGTGAATTTCTCAGTCGATCCAATTTGGGTGCCATTCGTTCGTTCGGTCGTATTTATTGAGCGCTTACTGTGGGCAGAGGACTGTACTAAGCGCTTGGAATTTACAGTTGGGCAGCGGATGTTCCACGTGCCTACCCTCAACAAATGAAAATGATTTTTGAGGATGGGATGTCTTCTGGTGCGATTCGTCGACCACCGGTACTTTCACCCTCTCCCTCACCCCGTCCAACAAACGCCCCCAGACCATCAGACTCTACCCTCTCTAGGAGCGAGAAGCGGCGTGGCCTAATGGGTAGAGCCCGGGCCTGGAAGTCAGAGGGTCCGGGTTCTAATCCCGGCTCCTTCGCTCGTCTGCTTGGAGACCTCGGACAGGTCACTTGGCCTCTCTAGTCTCGGTCGTTTCATCTGTAAAACGGGGATTAAGACCGTGAGCCCTGTGTGGGACAGGGACCGTGGCCAACCGGGTTAGCTCGAATCTACCCCAGCCCATAGTTCAGTGCCCGGCACGCGCTTAGCGCTTATCAAATACCACTTAAAAAAAAGTAGGATTGGTCCTCCTGAGATAAAGGCACTTAGAGAATAAGAGTTAATTACATGTGGAACATGTAAATGTACCAGATCCACATGTATATCTCCATGTCTGGTATTTTTACATGTACGTTGGAGATTGTGAACTCCTTGTGCCCAGGGCCGATGGACAACTCTGTTGTATTGGACAGAAGCAGTGGAGAGAGCCGGGCCTAGGCGTCAGGAGGTCGTGGGTTCTAATCCCAGCTCCTCCACTTGTCCGCTGTGTGGCCTCGGGCAAGCCACTTGGCTTCTCTGGGCCTGTATCCTCATCTGGACAGTGGGGATTAAGTCGGGGAGCCCCAGACGGGACATGGACCGTGTCCAATCTGTTTATCTGGTGGCCACCCCAGCTCTTAGTATAGCATTCATTCAGTCGGTCGTATTGAGCGCTTACCGTGTGCCGAGCACTGTGCTAAACTGCTAAGTTATACCAAGAGACAGACACATTCCCTGCCCACAAGGAGCTTAGGGCCTAGAGACAAGCTTACCCTTTAGGGACTGTGTAGTGTTAACGGACAGTGGGGAAAAACTGAACTCTCCCCAGCAGTCAGCACGGTGCTCAGCACACGCTAAGTGCTCGATAAATACCCACGATTGACTGAATGAATTAGCGTGAAGGGTAGGCGGGTCCACCACAGCAGAACCTCGGAGCGGGGCTCCACGTTAGAGCCCCTTGCAACAGTCTGATCCGATCTGGGGAAGCAGCGTGGCGTACGGGCCCGGGAGTCAGAAGGTTGTGGGTTCTAATCCCGGCTCCGCCACTTGTCTGGCGTGTGAACTTGGGCAAGTCGCTTCACTTCTCTGGGCCTCGGTTCCCTCACCCGTAAAGGAGACCGCGAGCCCCACGTGGGACAGGGGACCGTGTCCAACTCGATTTGCTTGCATCCACCCCACCCCTAAGTACCGTCCCTGGTACGTAGTAAGCGCTTAACGAATATTATTATTATTATTATTCTTAGTGCTTTCTCCTTCCGCCCACAGGGGACTTGGAAATCGTGAACAGCGCCACCAAGAAGAACACGCGCGACGTAGGCCTGACATTCCCCACGCCCAGGTCGGGCCCGGAGAGGCCGAGGGTGGGCTGGAGCCTGGCCGGAACCGCTTTCCCACGTTCCGGGCCCGGGGGTTCGCCACAGCCAGGAGACGGAAGGGATGCGAAGAGGCCGGCGGACGTGGGGGACAGAAAGAGCAGGAAGAGCAGATGGCATCCACCAGAGGGTGAGTCCTCAACGCCCCCGTCACATGTCTGCTGTGTGATCTTGGGCAAGTCACTTCACTTCTCTGGTCCTCTTCGTCTTTAAAATGGGGATGAACCCTTTATCTGTAAAATGGGGATTAAGAGTGTGAGCCCCATGTGGGACAGGGACGGTGCGTATCTACCCCACTGCTCAGAACGGCGCTCAACACACAGTAAAGCGTTTAAGGACTACCGTAATCACTATTTAGATTTGGGAGGTACTTCACTCCTCGGGGCCTCTGTTCCCTCATCTGTAAAATGCCGTTGGTTTCTTTTAACGGTACTTGTGAAGCCCTCACTCTGTACCGGGCGCCGTTCTAATAGATACAGGCTGATCAGGTCGGCCCTCCCGGGGTGGCACCTGGAGTTTCCACTCCCCTACCAGCCTCAGCTACGGGAGGGAGAGTCAAGCGGAGGCCTGACCGTTCCGCTCCTAGCTCGGTCAGTGGCCAGCGAGTGGAAGGCAGTAGGCTACAAGTCCACACTCCCCCGTGCTGGGCAGCCGCGGCCCCGGGGGAGGGTCGAGGGCGGAGACTCGAGTTGACCGCACGGGAGGAGGCGATGGTCAGCCGCTTCCGGATTTTGATCGGGAAAACTGGACGGATCCACTCCCGGAAGGATTGCAGATGGGGGGGGGGGGGGGGGGGGGGCGTTCTGGGAGAGAGGTGTCCGTGGAATCGCTACGGGTCAAGGACAAGGCAAGCATCGAGCTGAACCCGGTCCCCGTCCCACGTGGGGCTCACAGTCTCCATCCCCATTTTACAGCTGAGGGAATCGAGGCCCAGTGAAGTGAAGTCATTCATTCACTCGTTCATTCGATCAGTCGTTTTTATTGAGCGCTTACTCCGTGCAAAGCACAGTACTAAGCGCTTGGGGGAGCACAGTAGAACAGTAAGAGGGCACATGATCTGCCCACAGCGAGCCTCCAGGCTAGAGGGGGAGACAGGCATGAGAAGCAGCGTGGCATTGTAGTGGCTAGAACCCGGACCTGGGAGTCCGAAGGTCGCGGGGTTCTAATCCCGGCTCTGCCACTTGTCTGCTGGGTGACCTGGGGCAAGTCACTTCACTTCTCTGGGCCTCAGTGACCTCATCTGTAAAACGGGGATGAAGACGGCGAGCCCCACGTGGGACAGCGACTGTATCCAACGCAATTTGCTTGTATCCGCCCCGGTTCTTGATCCGTAAGGGACAAGGACTGTCTCCAGATTGATCTGCTCTCGCATTTAGAACAGTACCTGGCACACAGTATGCGCTTAACAAGTAAGACGCAGCATCGTTCAGATGGCATATGTATGGTATTTTAAATGGTACCTGTCAAGCGCTTACTACACTGTCCTAAGGGCTGGGGTACATACGCAGCAGTCCGTGTCCCATGGCCTAGTGGCTAGAGCCCAGGCCTAAGAATCGGAAGGACCTGGGTTCTGATCCCAGCTCCACCCCTAGTCTGCTGTGTGACCTCGGGCAAGTCACTGCGTTTCTCTCGGCCTCAGTTGCCTCGTCTTGTCATAAGCTGTCAGGTCGTCTTCGACCCGTAGCTACTCCATGGACACGTCTCTCCCAGAACGCCCCACCTCCACCTGCGGTCGTAGCGGTAGCGGATCCGTTGAGTTTTCTTGGGAAAAATCCGGAAAAGGTCGACCGTCGCCTCCTTCCGCGCAATCAACTCGAGTCTCCGCCCTCGACTCTCTCCCGGGCCGCTGCTGCCCAGCACGGGGGAGTTTTGACTTGTAGCCGACGACCTTCCACTTGGCTAGCCACCGGCCAAGCCAGGAAGGGAACGGACGGGCCTCCGCTCGACTCTCCGTCCCGTAGCCGAGACTGGTAGAGGACTGGCAACTCTCCAGGTGCCACCCGGAGAGGGGGGCCCTCAGTTCCCTCATCCGTAAAATGGGGACAGGGACTGGGTCCCACCCGATTTGTTGGTACCCTCCCCGCGCTTAGTACGATGTCCGGCTCACAGTAAGCGCTTAGCCAACACCACACTTACTGTTATTATATATTGTACTCTCCCAAGCGCCTAGTACGGTCGCTCAGTAAATACGACTGACTGAACGACTGACAGATTTTTTCCGTCCCATAACTGATAAGCATCCATCCAACCTTCCCATGCCCCCGTCCTCCTGGAAGGGCCGGCTGGTGTATTTTGGGAATTTGTCTCTAAGACTCAATGTAGAAATGTCTAGTCGCAGGTCTGGCCGTTCGCTGCTTCCGGTTGGAGCCAGGCTCCGGTATCTAAGGGAATATCCCCCGGGTAAAATGGAATGATGGAGAAGCAGCCTGGCGTAGCAGATAGAACCCGGGCCTGGGAGTCAGAGGACGTGGGTTCTAATCCCGGCTCTGCCACTCGTCTGCTATGTGACCTTGGGGAAGCCGCTTCACTGCTCTGGGCCTCAGGTACCTCGTCTGGAAAATGGGGATTAAGACTGCGAACCCCGTGTGGGACAACCTGATTTTCTGGTGTCTACGCCAGCGCTTAGAACAGTGCTTGGCACGGAGTAAGGGCTTAACAAATATCATAATTATTTATGTGTTTTATTATCATGATGGTATTTGTAGAGCGCTTACTCTGTGTCAAGCACTGTTCTAAGCGCCGGAGTAGCTACAAGCCAGTCGGGTTGGACACGGTCCGCGTCTGACATGGGATCCCCGTCTCCATCCCCGTTTTACCGCTGGGGTGACCGAGGCCCAGAGACGTGAAGTGACTTGCGTGGCTCAGTGGAAGGAGCCCGGGCTTGGGAGTCAGAGGTCATGGTTCGAATCCCGGCTCTGCCACTTGTCAGCTGGGTGACCGTGGGCGAGTCACTTAACTTCTCGGTGCCTCAGTGACCTCATCCGTAAAATGGGGATTAACTGTGAGCCTCACGTGGGACGACCTGATGACCCTGTATCCACCCCGGCGCTTAGAACAGTGCTCTGCACATAGTAAGCGCTTAACAAATACCAACATTATTATTATTATCGCCCAAGGTCACCCAGCAGACCAGTGGCGGAGTCGGGGTTAGACTCCAGCTCCTCCTGGCTCCCGTGCCCGGGCTCTGTCAACCAGACCGCGCTGCTTCGAGGGCCGGACGGACGCCATCGGACGACAGACTAAATCGCCCTGAAAATCTCCCCAACAGGCCTCTCCTGGTTCGTCCCGGCCGAAAGCGTGAAAGCGGACGCGAGGAAAGAGAACCGGGCCGGCCCCGGCCCCGCCTGGTTCGAGCCGCTGACCGGCGCAAAGCCGTGGAGAGAGCCCCTGCGGGAGAAGAACTGGCAAGAACTGGCCGAGCTCAGCAGGGCGATGGCCGGAGTCCGGCCCGCTGCCCCGTGGTCGGGAAGGGACGAGGGGCAGGAGGCCCCGAAGCCCTTTGTGAAGGCCTCCCTGCAGGTGAAAAGATATTTCGCTCCAGCCAGGCACCTCCTTCGGAGGCGGGGGAAATGTGTTAACGTCGGGAAGCAGTGTGGCCCGACGGGTGGAGCACGGGGCTGGGATTCAGAAGGATCGGGGTTTTCGTCTGGGCGAAGCCACCTGTCTGCTGGGTGACCTTGGGCAACCACCTCGGTTCCCTCATCTGGAAAATGGGGATTGAGACTCTGAGCCCTCTGCGGTTATCCAACCTGATAACCTTGCGTGTACCCCGGCGCTTACGACGGTGCTTGGCGCATAGTAAGCGCTTAACAAATGCCATTATTATTATAAGGACCCGGGTTCTAATTCCAGCTCTGCCACTTGTCTGCTGGGTGACCTTAGGCAAGGCACTTCACCTCTCTGGGCCTCAGTTCCCTCAGCTGTACACTGGGGATGAAGACTGTGAGCCCCACGGGGGACCGGGACTGTGTCCAACCCCATTACCTTGTCTCTACCCCAGCGCGTCCAGCAGTGTGTTGGCAAATAGTAAGCGCTTAGCAAATGCCGCAGTTATTGTTTACTATTGTTGTAGAAACAAGCAAACCGGGGTGGGCACAGTCCCCGTCCCACGCGGGGCTCACGGTCTCCACCCCCATTTTCCAGATGAGGGAACTGAGGCCCAGAGAGGTGAAGCGACTCGCCCCGAGGGCACCCAGCGGATAAGTGGCGGAGCCGGGATTAGAACCCGTGACCCTCTGACTCCCGGCCCTGGGCGCTCTCCACTAGGCCGTGCCGCTTCCCCACCGGCAGTCGTAGTAGTCGGTGTTGAATGAACTCATCTCAGGCCCCAAGCCTCTTTCCGACCTCGATCGATCAGTTGGTTTCTCGAGCTTCCTCGTGCATTCCCTCCCTCCCTTGGCAAGTCTCCGTCTCCGATGGGTAACTCAAGGCCGAGGGACCCTGAGCCGGACCCACCTCCCCGATAGTGGCCCCGGCAGTGCGTTCAAAACCTCCACCGGGGTGGGATTCCTGGCGGTTCCTCGATGTGGGAAAAAATATTTGGAATCTAGAGCTGGCGTGTTTCCTTTGCTGGTATTTACAATATTAATTGTAATTGCACTGCCTGCTAAACACTTCTTCTGTGCAGACCAGTAGGGTGTAGTGGATAGAGCCCGGGCCTGGGAGTCAGAAGGTCACGGGTTCTGATCTGGGCTCTGCCACTTGGCAAATGTGTGACCTTGGGCAAGTCACTCTACCTCTCTGTGCTTCACTTACCTCATCTGTAAAATGGGGATTGAGACCGCGAGCCCCTCGCGGGACAGGGACTGTGTCCAGCCTGGTTTCCTTGTCTCCACCCCAGCGCTTAGAACGGTGCCTGGCACAGAGTAAGCGCTTTACAAGTACGATTATTACAGTTATCAAAAATAATAATAATAAGCACCGGGGTAGAGATAAGGTAATCAGGTCAGACCCAGAACATTCTCCTCTGAGCTGGCCGTCTCCAATTCCAATTAAATAATAAACCTGGAAAGGAAGCTACTCTGCTAGTTGTAAAGACTTGGCAGAGCCCAAGGAAATCTTTCTTGGTGGTTGTGTTTTTTTTTTTAATGGAATTTGTTCAACGCTCACTAGGTGTCAAGCGCTGAGGTAGAAGCACTATAGTCAGTTTAGATAGTCCTGTCCTCTAAACTGGCAGGCTCCAGTTCTGGTTAAACGGTAAACCTGGTAAAGCAGCTTTTTATAAAGTGCTTTTAATAAAGACTTCGGGATTCCAGAGAAATCTCCTTTTTTTTCTTTTCAGTGCCTGCTATAATGAGATATATAATAGCGGCATTCGTTGAGCGCTTACTGTGAAGCAGGCGTTCCGCTGAGCCCTGGGCTGGAGGCAAAGCAAATGGGGTTGGACACGGTCCCTGTCCCACGTGGGGCTCACGGTCCTCATCCCCATTTTACAGCTGAGGGAACTGAGGCCCAGAGAAGTGAAGTGACCTGCCCAAAGTAGACAAGTGGCGGAGCCGGGATTAGAACCTAGGTCCTCGCTGTGTGTCAAGCGCTGGTCTTAGCACCAGGGTAGATGCAGGATGATTCATTCAGTCATTCAGTCGTATTTGTGAGCGCTCACTCTGCGCGGAGCGCTGTACTAAGCGCTTGGGATAATCGGGTCAGAGGTTGGCAGTTGGCAGTGTCCGTTTGGCGTTAAACAGTCAACCTGGAAGTGCAGCCATCTGCTTTTTGTAAAGATTTGGTCATCCAAGGAAACGTTTTGTTCTTTTTTATGACCCAGCGGTATCTGTTAAATACTTACCACGTGTCCGTCCTTGGCGCTGGCATAGGTGCAGGTTAATCGGGTCGGACATAGTCCGTGCCCCACGCGGGGCTCAGAGTCTAAATAGGAAGGCATTTCGTCCCCATTTTGCGGGTGAGGAAACTGAGGCCCAGAGAAGTGAAGTGACTTGCCCAAGGTCACCCAGCAGGCAAGTGTGGAGAAGCAGTGTGGCCTGACAGAGAGAGCACGGGCCCGGGAGGCCGAAGGATCCAGATTCTGATCCCAGCTCTGCCAACAGCTTGCTGGGTGACCTCGGACAAGTCATCTCGCTTCTCTGGGCCTCAGTTTCCTCATCTCTAAAATGGGGATACCTAGTCTCCCCCTTACTTAGACTGCGAGCCCCATGCGAGTCAGGGAACGTGTCCTAACCGAATTAACCTGTACCTACCTCGGTGCTTAGAACAGTTGTTGGACACACAGTAGGCGCTCGACGGATACCGTAAAAAAAAGAAGTGGTGGAGCTGGGATAACAATAATAATAATTATAGTATTTGTTAAGCGCTTACTCTGCGCCAAGCACCATCCCGAGCGCTGGGGCAGATACAAGGTAATCAGGTTGTCCCGCGTGGGGTTCACGGTCTCCATTCCCATTTTACGGATGAGGTGACTGAGGCCCAGAGAAGTGAGGTGGCTTGCCCAAGGTCACACAGCAGACGAGGGGCAGAGCCGGGATTAGAACCCGCATCCTCTGACTCCCAAACCCGGGCTCCTTCCGCTAAGCCACGCTCTCTTCCACCTTCTCTAATAAAAATAACAACAACAGTATTTGTTAATAAGCGCTTACTGTGTGTGTGTCAAGCACTATATGAAGCGATGGAGTAGATGCGAGGTAGGTTGGATACAGTCCCTGTCCCACGCGGGACTCACATTCTTCATCCCCATTTTATAGAGGAGGTCACCGAGGCCCAGAGAAGTGAAGTGACTTGTCCAAGGTTACACAACACGGCAGGCGAGCAGCTCGTGGAGTGCAGTGGTCACTCCGGCTGGAAATGGAAGGATGAATCCTGCCCAGACCCTCCGGGACATTGAGTACCGCTTCTTCAAACAGCAGAGAAGCAGCGTGGCCTAGTGGGTAGAGCCCGGACCTGGGGGTCAGAGGACCTGGGTTCTCATCCCGGCTCCGCCGCTGCTCTGCCGCGTGACCTTGGGCCGGTCACCTCACTTCTCCGGGCCTCAGCCCGGGCCTGAGGGTCAGAAGGATCAGGGTTCTGGTTCCGGCCCTGCCGCCTGTCTGCTGCGTGATCTTGGGCAAGTCCCTTCGGTTCTCTGCGCCTCCGTTCCCTCGTCTGTAAACTGGGGATGGAGACTGTGAGCCCCGAGTGGGACGGGGACTGTGTCCAGTCTGATTAGTTTGTATCTACCCCAGCGTTTAGTACAGTGCCTGGCACCTAGTAAGCGCTGACCAAATACCTTTCAATAAAAAGACAAAACAAGTCTCCTTGAAAGCCGTATTCCCTCTACTTCTCCCCGAACCCCGCCGGCTTGTCTTCATTCGATTCCCCGGAGAGCTTTGGTGACCGTGGGCAAGTCACTAGACTTTCGGGGGCCTCAGTTCCCTCATCTGTAAGACGGGGGTGGAGTCTGTGAACCCCCCCCCCCCCCCCCCCCCCGGCCAGACGGGGACCGTTTCCAACCCGCTTGGCTTGTACCCGCCCCAGTGCCTCGTAGGGAGCCTGGCTCGTAGTAAGCGCTGAAGAAATAACACAAGTATTATTATTCATCCCTCGTGTCCGTCCCAGGAATCCCTCGCCCTGCACCGCCCCGATTTCATCTCCCGCTCCAGGGAACGCGTGAAGCAGCTCAAGTCGGTGACGGCGCAGAGGAAACTGCAGCGGGCGTTGCTGAGGGAACGAGACGAGTTCTTCGGCTCCTCCGATCACTGGCGAGGCTGCCGGGATGCCAGTTGCCCGTTGTCTGTCAGAGGTAGCCCACGTTTTAATGTAATGGTATTTTATTCTATTATTTTGAGCCTTCCTCTTGGAGCAGGTGAGCCCAGACAGGATCACTCTCCAGCGGAGATCGGGGGAGACCCAAGCAGGAAGGGAACTGAAGGAGATTCATTCGTTGATCCAGTCGTATTTATTGCGCGCTTACCGCGTGCAAGACACCGTTCTGAGGGCTTGGGAGAGCAGAGGATGTCACTGTCGATGGTTGCATTGTGCTTTCCCAAGCGCTTAGTACAGGGCTCTGCGCACACTAAGCGCTTCATAAATGCAATTGAATCAATTCCCCGCCCACAGTGAGTTCACAGTCTAGAGGGATCAGGTCCCTTGATTCATCCCTCTTCCCAGCCCCATAGCACGTAAGTCCATATCTGCCATTTATCGATTTATATGAATATCTGCCTCCCCCTCTAGACGGTAAGCTCGCTGTGGGCAGGGAACATAATAATGATAGCATACGTTAAGCGTTTGCTTTGTGCCAAGCACTGTTCTAAGCGCTATAGAAGGCAGTCAGGTGGGGCTCGCAGTCCTAATCCCCGTTTTACAGATGAGGTGACTGAGGCCCAGAGAAGTGAAGTGACGTGCCCAGAGTCACGCAGCGGACAAGTGGCGGGAGCCGGGATTAGAAACCCACGACCTCTGACTCCCGAGCCCGGGCTCTTGCCACTGAGCCACTCTGGAATATGTCTCCTGACTCTTTTATACCAAATGAAGGGTGCGAATTCAAGTGCAAAGGTGACACAGAAGGGAGAGGGAGAAGAGGAAAGGGGAGTTTAGTCGGGGAAGGCCTCGTGGAGGAGACGCGCCTTGGATAAGGCTCTGAAGGGAGGGAGAGGAACCGTCTGTCGGATATGAGGAGGGAGGGCGTTTCAGGCCGGAGGCGGGCCGCGGGCGAGATCGACTTCGGAAAGCCAACCCGAACGCTTCCTAAAGCGGCATCCTTCCCTCAAACCGCACCCGAACCTAAAACTTTTGGCTCTCTGCTTAGGTTTCCTGATGGCTCAGAAGAGGATAATCCCAAAGAAGGAGATGCTTCAGCGATCCAAGCGGTAAAAATGCCCTCAGGCCGCGGGGAGAGGGACTTCCGTTCCTTCGTTCTAGCGATCGTATTTATTGAGCGCTGCCCGGGTGCAGGGCACTGTATTAAGCGCTCGGGAGTGGACAGGAGAACAACAAGCGGGCACGTCCCTGCCCGCAACGAGCTTACAGTCTAGTGGAGGGGCCGGGATCCCAGCTGCCCATCGCCGCTCCCGGCCGGAGCTTCCAGGAAGTGACATTTCCACACCGGCCAAGCAACAGCTGTTTGCTCAGGAAAGCCAACTGTCCTGCCGGGAATTTCCCAGAGCCCTTTGTCTTCCGCTACTCGGGTTTGCGCTCGTGTAAAACAGTCGCGGAATTGGGAACCCATTTGGGACGAGGGTTCGCGACCAAGAGTCGCCCCCCGCTCGGCCTCAGTCGTAAGGTAATGACATCCTTGCCCTTCTATCAGGGTGGGACAGGAATGGAAGGCTGCCCGGTGTAGCGGAAAGGAAGGGTCCCCGGCTTCGGGGGACCTGACAGTTTGGGGACCTTCCGGGTGACCTCCAGCACAGTCACTTGAACTTCCCGGGACTCGGCGTTCTGGGCTGTAAAATGGGCGCTATAATACTTGCCTCTCCTGAATTCCCAAGGATGTGGCGAGGGGAAATTGAGGTCATCGACGGCTGAGTATTTTGGGATCAGGCCCGGAGCGTAAGGTATAAGCTCGTCCTCCAGGCTGCAGGCTCGTTGTGGGCAGGGAATGGGTCTGTTATACCGTGTCGTTCTCCCCCAAGCGCTTAGTACGGTGCCCGGCCCAAAGTAAGCGCTCAATATATACCGTCGATTGCTTGATTGATTGATTGAGAAGGAGAGTTGGTCTGGTGGAAAGAGCACCGGCTCGGGAGTCAGAAGGACCCGGGGTCTAATCCCGGCTCCGCCACTTGTCTGCCGTGTGACCTTGGGCAAGTCACTTCACTTCTCTGGACCTCAGTTACCCCATTCTGTCGAATGGGGATTAAGACTGCGAGCCTCATGTGGGACAGGGACTGTGCCCCGCCTGATTATCTTGTGTCTACCCAGCGCTTAGAACAGTGTTTGGCACATAGTAAGCGCTAAACAAAGGCCACAGTTGTTATTATTGTGTGTAGTCAATGATATATGCCATATGATAGCTTGGAAGTCACGGACAGGAGAGATTGTGACCCTGGGTGGCATAGTACAGTGCCCTGCACATAGTAAGCGCTCAATAAATTCGATTGACTGATTGTGTGGGGGCCAGTCACATCTTCGGTACCAAACTGTAAGCCTCTGGTGGGCAGAGGTCAGGTCCGCCCACTCTGTTGGATTGTCCTCTGCCAAACGCTTAGTACAGTGCTCTGCACGTGGAAAGCGCTCAATAAATAACCACTGACGACGACATTGACGTCGGTTGGGGCCGGTCCCGGGAGCAGGAGAAGCCCCGAGCTGCTGAGGGACGGCTAGCAGCTCGTGGCATCTGTAGTAATAAAAATGATAACTGTGGTATTGGTTAAACGTTTACTGTGTGCCAGGCACTGTACTGAGCGCTGGGCTGGATACGAGCAAATCGGGTTGGGCCCAGTCTCTGGCCCAAGCGGGGCTCGCGGCCTCGATCCCCCTTTTCCAGATGAGGGAACTGAGGCCCAGAGAAGCGGAGTGACTGGCCCAGGTGACCCAGCAGACGAGGGGCGGAGCCGGCGTGAGAACCCATGAGCTCCCAGCCCCGGGCTCTATCCAGTGGGCCACCCCGCTTCTCCGTGCCCCGCATTAACCAGGCCCTTCTCTGTTCGCCCGCTCCCGTGGCAGCATCTACGAGCAGCTCCCGGAGGTGCGGAAGAAGCGAGAGGACGAGAAGAGGCGAGCGGAATACAGCTCCTACCGGCTCAAGGCCCAGCTGTACAAGACGGTGAGCTCCTGGACGTCAGCGAGACCCACGGGGAGAGACGCTCGCGGGCCAAAGGGGCCCAGCGCGTGCCAGCCATTTGAGGATGCCAACCTCAGCCAGTCAATCGGTGGCATGGACGGGGGCGCCTGCCGGGCGCAGAGCACTGTTACCAAGCGCCTGGGAGAGCTCGGTAGCCACAGAGCCCGCCGAACGGGCCGACGCTTCAGGATGCGGGCCCCGGCTTGGGATCCGGCGCTTAGAACGGCGCTCGGCGCTTAGAACGGTGCTTGGCACATAGTAAGCGCTTAAATACCGTCATTATTATCATCCAGCACGGAGAAGAGAAGCGGCGCGGCCTCGAGGGTAGAGCCCGGACTGGGGGGGCGGGGGGGGGGGCCGAAGGACCTGGGTTCTAATTCCTGCTCCGCCACGTGGCTGCTGTGATAATTATCGTAATTATGGCATTTGTTAAGTGTTAAGCGCTTACTCTGTGCCAGGCACCGCACTGAGCGCTGGGGTGGTTACGGGCAGATCAGGGTGGATACGATCGCTGTCCCATGGGGGGCTCACAGTCTCAATCCCCGTTCTACAGATGAGGTAACGGAGGCCAAGTGAAATGACTGGACCAAGGTCCCACAGCAGAGAAGTGGCGGAGCCGGGATTAGAACCCAGATCCTTCCGGTCCCAGGCCCGGGCTCTAGCCACCAGGCCACGCTGCTTCTCCTCACTTCTCACAGCCTCTGGGTCCCCCTCGCTCATCTGGCCGGGGGGGAAAGAGGGGACCAGTAGTGAAGCCCAGCTGCCCAAGGTTTGGCCAAACTGTGGGAAGTTGCCGGTTGCGTTCACTTTTCCGCTTTAAGGATCGATTTCAACCCTTCCCCCACCCCCACAGAGAGATGGGTGAACGAGAGAAGAAGAAGAATAATCACGATGGCATTTGTTAAGCGCTTACAATGTGCAAAGCACTGTTCTAAGCGCTGGAGAGGATACAAGGTGATGAGGTTGTCCCACGTGGGACTCACAGTCTTCGTCCCCATTGTACAGGTGAGGGAACTGAGGCACAGGGAAGTGAAGTGACTTGCCCCAAGTCACACAGCTGACAAGCGGCTCACCCGGGATTTGAACTCATGACCTCCGACTCCTAAACCCGTGCCCTTTCGCCTGAGCCCCGCTGCTTCAAAGACAAAACTGCGGGAGTCTGAACGGTGGAGCAGCGTGAGAAGCAGCGTGGCCCAGCGGGAAGAGCCCGGGCCTGGGACTCAGAAGACCTGGGTTCCATTCCCGGCTCCACCACGTGTCTGCTGTGTGATCTCAGGCTACTCTCTAAACCTGTCTGGGCCTCAGTGCCCTCAACTCTAAAATGGGGATGGAGGCTGTGAGCCCCTCGCAGGACCGTGTCCGACCCGATTAGCTTGTACCTACCCCAGCGTCTAATACAGTGCCCGGTACGTAGTAAGCCCTTAAAAACAGATACCACCTATTTTTTTCCTTTTTTTTTTTCAAGGGCGCGAAGAGTTGTCATGTGTTCACGGGCTTGGTTTCAGCAAAACAGAATTAATCGCTCTTCTCTTCTTTCTACAGAAAATCACCAATCGGGTCTTGGGAAGAAAGGCCTCGTGGGAGTGACGACAAGAAACAATCCCTCTCCAAAGGGATATTTGTCCCTGGGGTTCAGCACTGATCTAGGGGTGAACAATCTGTGTTTTTATGTGCTGTGCGGATGTGTGTTTTGGGAGATCGATTGCGTCCGTGTTTCTCTAGGCAGGGGTCGATTCGATGGTAATAATCAAGGATGGTCAGGTTAGAAGGGGGAACCTAGGAGGAGGGAAAGAAAGACACCGTCTCCTTTGTGTCGGGTTTGTCACGGTAATTCTGCCTTGTGGTTTCCAGCCTTAAACTGAGCCCCTTTTTGTACGTTTTTATACTTCTCGAAAAGAAATTAAATGACGTTTGACCGACCTGGAGCCGAGAAAAGAGCCCGTCATTTCCTCCCCGTCCGATAGGCGTGTCCCACACCCCCAAGAACGCGCCGGGGAAAGGCTAGGCCCTGGGGGCTTCAGATGCGGGGTCCCCCCGGGGACCCGGGTCGCCGTCCTGTCGACCCAGGGACCTCGGTCCCGGCAGTCGAGGCGGGCACGGACGGGCCCAAGAGGATGCTCGAAACCCACCCGGCCCCTCGCTGGCGGCTCAGGGCCTTAGCTTTACCGTACTGTTTCCGCTACTGTGAGCTGATGGTGTCCCAGGAAAGAAACATCTTTATAATTATCATTTTTTTTAATGGTATTTGTTAAGCGCTTACCTGTGGGCCAGCCACCGTACGAAGCGCTGGCCTGGAAATAGTCCCTGTCCTACGTAGGGCTCCCAGCTTTAATCCCCATTTTTCAGACGAGGGAACCGAGGCCCAGAGAGGTGAAATGGCCTGCCCAAGGTCACACGGCAGACAAGCGGCGGAAGGGGGATGAGAACCCGGCTCCTTTTGGCGCCCGGGCTCTATCCAGTAGGGCACGCTGCTTCTCAGAACTTGGCAAATGGTAAGAGCTTAACAAATACCACGATTATTAATTATTACAAGTATTATTATTGTTATAATTACTACAAGGGACGTATAGGACGGTTTCCTCCACTTACTCTCAAAAAACCTAGTGGGTGGGAGAGATGGTATCTATTAAGCGCTTAGTATGTGTCAAGCACCGTTCTGAGCATTGGGGTAGACATAAGCTAATCGAGTTGGAATTGGACACAATCCCTGTCTCACGCAGGGCTCGCGGTCGCCATCCCCATTTTTTAGATGAAGTTAAGTAAAGAGAAGGAAGCAGACGGGTGGCAGAGCGGCGATTAGAACCCAGGTCCTTCCGACTCCGAGGCCTGCGCTCTATCCACCGGGCCACACTGCTTCTCAGTACTGGTTACACAGTAAGCACTTCCCAAAAACCACAATTCTGAGTCGTCATCGTTATCACGGGGGAAGTCTAAGACGGCTTGCCCTCTAAAAACTTAGCTCAGTAGGTGGGAGAGACGAGTAAACGAGGCGAAAAGTATGAAGACACAGTGTCCCGTCGAAGAAGGCGGGTGACCCTCGGCCCCGAACCTTTGAACCGGGAACCCGTGAGGGCGCTTTGTACACTCCCCTGGCCCTTCCAGGAGGCATCTTCTCACTGGGGCATGGAAGAGGAGGGGGAGAAGGAAGAGGAAGAGTAGGGGTGTGGGGACGGCGAGGAGGAGGACGACTGTTAAGCGTCTCCGTCTCCCGTGCGCAGAGAGGGCACCGTGCCGAGCACTGGGAGAGATGCACAGGCAAGACCTGGAGGGAACCTTAATCGTCATTATGGTACCTGTTAAGTGCCTGGTATGTGCCCAAGCTCTGTTCTGGGTGCTGGGGTGGATTCAAGTAAATCAGGTTGGACACACGGTCCCTGTCGCACGTGGGGCTCACGCTCTTAATCCCCATTTTCCAGATGAGGTCACTGAGGCGCAGAAGTGAAGCGACTTGCCCAAGGTCACACGGCAGACGAGTGGCAGAGCTGGGATTCCACTTCGGGTCCTCCAGACTCCCAGGCCTGTGCTCCATCCCCTAAGCCGTGCTGCCTCGCGTTTCCTCCCGCCTTCCCGTGTGCTCGTCCTCTGGACTGTGAGCGGCGAATGTGTCCGTGGCTGTATTGCCCTCTCCCAGGCGCTTAGTACGGTGCTTTGCACACAGTAAGCGCTCACGAAATACGATTGAATGATCGAACGAATGACATCTCTACTCGGATGTCCTGCCGACACCTCAAATTTAACTTGTCCAAAATAGACCGCCTCCACCTAAACGTTCCTTTTTCCCACTCTTCCGAATTCTTTCCTGTCACTGTAAACAACGCCACCACCCTCCCTGCCTCTCAAGCCTGTATCCTTGCCGTTATCCTCGGCTCATCCCTCCTTCAACCCGCGTGTTCTACCTCTCACCGCATCCTGGTGGTTTTTATCGTCGCGTTTCTAAAATCCACCCTCTCTTCTCCCGGCTCACCGCTACCCTACAGATCCAAGCCCTCCTCCAAACCCCGTTGGAACCCGAAGGGACGGGAGTTTGGCCGGATGTAGCGGATAGAGCCCGGGCCTCGGAGTCAGAGGGTCATGGGTTCTGATCCCGGCTCCGCCGCTTGTCTGCTGCGTGGCCTTGGCAAAGTCACTTGACTTCGCCGGACCTCATTTCCCCCACCTGAAAAATGGGGGTTAAGACTGTGAGCTCTATGCGGGTTAGGGCCTGTATCCAACCTGATTTGTTTGTTTCCCACCCAGTGCTTAGTGTAATGCCTGGCTCATAGTAAGCGCTTAACAAATACCGTAATAATAATCATCATTATTGTTCTTAACAGTAATGGGTTCATAATCCTGGACCACACCAGACACTGGTCTTATTCCAATATCCTCGGCTCTCCCACCTCGACCCCAGATCATCCCTTTCGCCTCCGGATGGGATCTCCAGGAGCGCGTTCTTTGTAGGCCGAACAAAAACGGTCGCAGGTCCAAGTTCAGAGATGACCCGGGAGGGAGATGGGGAAAAAGAGGGCTTAATTGGGGAAGGCCTCTTGGAGGAGACGTGTCCTTGGAAGTTGGGGAGAGTAGCGGTCCGGTGCAGATGGCGGGGGACGACGTTTCAGACCGGAGGGAGGATGTGGGAAGGGGGTCGACGGCGAGATAGACAAGGGGACTGAGGCACAGAGAAGGTAGGTGCCTCGCACAGGATCACGCCGCAGGCAGGTGGTAGAGCCAGGATTGGAACCCGGGCCCTCTGACTCATGGGCCCGAGTTCTTTCCACTAGTCCACGCTGCTGCTTATTCTGAGTCCTGTCTTCCTGTGGGAAGGGATTCCACGGATGAGGTAGTAATATAATAATAATAATGGGACTTGGTGAGCTCTCGCTAGGTACCGGGCACTGCTCTGAGCTCTGGGATAGATACAACTTCATCAGATTGGACACAGTCCCTGTCCCACATGGGGCTCCCAGTCTTAATCTCCATTTTCCAGATGCGATAACTGAGGCTCAGAGAATAATAATGTTGGTATTTGTTAAGCGCTTACTATGTGCAGAGCACTGTTCTAAGCGCTGGGGTAGATAGAGGGTAATCAGGTTGTCCCACGTGGGGCTCACAGTCCCCATTTTACAGATGAGGTAACTGAGGCACAGAGAAGTTAAGTGACTTGCCCGCAGTCACACAGCTGACAAGCGGCAGAGCCGGGAGTCGGACTCATGACCTCTGACTCCGAAGCCCAGGCTCAGTGAAGTGACTCGCCCAAGGTCACCCAGCTGTCGTGTGGCAGAGCCAGAATTGGAACCCAGGTCCTTCTGACAGGCAGGACCGTGCTCTATCCACTAAGGCAATATTTCGTTGGACTGACAGAACTCCTCTCGTGGCCTAGGCTATTTTCTGGAAGAGGGTAAGAAATTTGGTTAATGATAGTTGTGGTATCTATGGCATCTGTTAAACTGGGGTAGAGGGGAAATAATTAGGTCCCACGTGGGCCTCACAGTTCAAAACGGGTCTTGAATCCCCATTTTGCAGATGAGGGAACCGAGGTGCAGCCAAGTCAGGTGACCTGCCCAAGGTCACCCAGCGCACAGGTAGCGGGGCTGAGATTAGAACCCAAGTCCTGTGACTCCCAGACTTGTGCTGTGCTCACAGGAAGCCCTTAATAAATAGGATCATCGAGTTGGTCTTTCCACTGAGCCAAACCCCTCCCCCCACATGCTGGTTAAAAAGCAATCAAAGGTATTCATTGAACGCTCACTCTGTGCCGAGCATTGTACTAAGCCCTTGGGCGAGTACGATACAGTAGAATTAGCAAAGTCGTTCCCTTGAGCTTTCAGTCTGGAGTCTAAAAAAACAGGTTTTTGATGTTCCTATTTCCGCTTATTAGAACTTCAGTATTTTTGGCCTCATAAATGTGACGAGTGAGAGGCCGGGGAGAGAAATGAGAAAGTTTGCCGGCCGGAACTGGGATTTTGAGGGTTTTCTGCTGATTGGTTTTTTTCCCTTGCAGATAAAGCCTGCGAGTGGGGAGGACCTGAGTTCTAATCCTGATGCTGCCGTTTGTCTGTAATTTATTTATATTAATAATAATAATGTTGGTATTTGTTAAGCGCTTACTATGTGCAGAGCACTGTTCCAAGCGCTGGGGTAGATACGGGATAATCAGGTTGTCCCGCGTGCGGCTCACAGTTAATCCCCATTTTCCAGATGAGGTAACTGAGGCACAGCATGGCTCAGTGGAAAGAGCACGGGCTTCGGAGTCAGAGGTCATGGGTGCGAATCCCGGCTCGGCCACTTGTCAGCTGTGTGACTGTGGGCAAGTCACTTCTCTGTGCCTCAGTTCTCTCATCTGTGAAAATGGGGATGAAGACTGTGAGCCTCACGTGGGACCACCTGATGACCCTGTATCTCCCCCAGCGCTTAGAACAGTGCTCTGCACAGAGTAAGCGCTTAACAAATACCAACGTTATCATTATTATCATTGACTCGCCCACAGTCACACAGCTGACAAGCGGCAGAGCCGGGAGTCGAACCCATGACCTCTGACTCCGAAGCCCAGGCTCTTTCCACTGGGCCACGCTGCTTCCCATAATAATAATATTGGTATTTGTTAAGCGCTTACTATGTTGCACATAGAACACTGTTCTAAGCGCTGGGATAGATACAGGTAATTAGGTTGTCCCACTTGGGGCTCACAGTCTTCATCCCCATTTGACAGATGAGGTAATTGAGGCACAATGAAGTGACTTGCCCACAGTCACGCAGCAGACAAGTGGCAGAGCTGGGATTCGAAGCCATGACCTCAGACTCCCAGGCCCATGCTCTTTCCACTGAGCCACGCTGCTTCTCAATTTATTTATTACTGTCTGCCTCCCCCTCTAGGCTGTAAACTCCCTGTGGGTAGGGAATGTGTCCGTTGTATTGTTCTATTGTACTTTCCCAAGTGCTTCGTAATACAGTGTTCTGCGCATAGTAAGGGCTCAGTAAATGCGACCGACTGACTGTGGAGGAACCTGGGCAAGTCACCTCTCGTCTCTGGGCCTCAGGGACTGCATCTGTAAAATGGGGTTTAAGATTGAGCCCCATGGTGGATAGGGACTGTGTCTAACCTGATTAGTAATAATTACCTTGGATGTATCCCAGTGATAGGTGGTATTCATTAAGCTCTTCCTGTGTGCAGAGCGCTTGGGAGAGTACAGTATAACAAGTGCTTAACAAATAACATTAAAAAAAGTTTGGGTTGTTTTTTTTTTTTTAAACAAAAAGGAGGAGCCTATTCCAGTGCTGGGAAAATTCCTTTAAAAAAAAAACCACAGGTGACAAGGATTGTCTCTCTCTTGTTGCCGAATTGTACATTCCAAGCGCTTAATACAGTGCTGTGCACACAGTAAGCGCTCAATAAATACGATTGAATGAAAAAAAGGGAAAAGGATGCAGTACCAGTACCGGAATATCCAGGCTGATTAAAAAAAAAAATAAGCTTGGAAAAGCAGAAGGAGCCTGTATCGGTAAGGAAAAAATCCAGACCTGTCTAAAAAAAAAAAAATTAAAAAAAGAAAGGAGAAGGATGTTGTTTTGGTCCTGGGAAAATCCAGGCTGGTGGAAAACGAAAAGGATAAAAGGAGGAGAAGGAGCCTTTCCCAAGGCCGCGAAAATCCAGGCCGGTCCAAAAAAACCACTAGATAAAAAAGGAGGAGGAGTCCGTTCCAGTGCCGGGGAAATTGAGGCCGGTCCAAAAAAATTTATTTTCTTTAAAAGAGGAGGAGCCCGTTCCAGCGTTGGGGCGATGCAGGTCGCGGTTTTCCTGTCGCCCGCCCCCGCCTCCGCTCCTCCCCCTACCGGGTGGAGCAGGAGCAGGACCGGTCCGTCCCGTCCTGTCCCGTGCGGCCGATGGAGCTGCCCGCAGCCGGTGAGCGGAGACGGGCAGCCCCCCGTGCCCGGCATCGCGCCCCCGGAGACGCTTAGGCTCCTGGGGAGGCCCTGCCCCGGGCACCAGGGACAGAAGGAAGAGCAGGCGGAGGGGAGTTTTGCTCCCAGGAAGGAGTGGGGGCTCCTACTCTAATCATTACAGTAGTCGTGCAGGGAGCCGAAGGGGAGTTTCGCTCCCAGGACGGAGTTAGGGGCCCCTACGATGATCGTGATGGTACTTGTTCAGGGGGCCGAAGGGGAGTGATGCTCTCAGGCAGGCTTCGGAGGCTCCTACGATAATCATTAAGGTACTTGGGCAGGGGGCCGAAGGAGAGTTTCGCTCCCAGGAGAGAGTCGGGGGCTCCTACGATAATCACGACGGTGCTTGTGCAGGGGGCCGAAGGGGAGTTTTGCTCCCAGGAGAGAGTCGGGGGCTCCTGCAGTAATCATCAGGGTACTTGTTCAGCGCTTACTCTGGGTCGATCACTGTACTAATGATGATGACGGCATTTGTTAAGCACTTATTTTGTGCCGAACACTGTTCTGAGCACTGGGATGGTCACAAGGTCATCAGGTTGGCCCCCGCGGAGCTCACAGACTTCATCCTCATTTGACAGATGAGGTCAATGAGGCCCAGAGAGATGAAGCGACTCCCCCAAAGTCACCCAGGTGCCAAGGATTGGTCACTCTGTTGCCAAATTGTACATTCCAAGCGCTTAGTAGAGTGCTCTGCACACGGTAAGCGCTCGATGAATACGTCTGAATGAAAACGTGGCGGATCTGGATTAGAACCCATGACTTTTGACTCCCAGGCCCGGGCTCTTTCCACGAAGCCACGCTGCTTCTCTACTGTGCTAAGTGCTGGGGTAGATGCAAGCTAACCGGGTTGGATAGTTGGGGATGGTCCTCATCCCCATTTCAGAGGCGAGGAAACTGAGGCCCAGCGAAGTGAGGCGACTTGCCCAAAGTCACACGGCAGACAAGTGGCAGAGCTGGGATTAGCGGCCAGGTCCTTCTGACTTGAAGCGCTTACTATATGCCAGGCAGCGTTCCGAGCGCCGGGGTGGATACGAGGTAGCCAGGTCGCACACAGTCCCTGACCCACGTGGGGCTCACGGTCAGCGTCCCCATTTTACAGATGAGGGAACCGAGGCCCAGTGAAGTGACTTGCTCAAAGTCACACAGCAGACAGGTGGAGGAGCCGGGATTAGAACCCGGGACTTCTGAGTCCCAGGGCCGCCAACGTGTCCCTTGCCCCCAGCCTCTCCCCACCAATAACTGCGTCGATGCCCAATTCTTGCCCGGCTCCGTGTCCTCCAAGTTTGGGCATCCGCCTCCTTGCCCTCACTTATTAGTCGCGGCGACGGGAAGACCAAAAAGGAGGCCGAAGCCTCTCGGGGGAGGCTTTTAAATCAGGGGAAAAATCCTCACCTCCCTGAAATTCCTCCCTTTAGACTGTAAACTCACCGTGGGCGGGTCTGTTATATTGCTATCTTGCACCCTCCCAAGCGCTTAATACAGCGCTCTGCACACAGTAAGTGCTCAGTATCTTATTCCCCTCTAGACCGTAAGCTCCTTGTGTCCGCTAATTCTGTTGCATTGTGCTCTCCCGAATACTCAGTCCAGTGCTCTGCGACGTGTACTTTCCAAGCGCCTAATACAGTGCCCTGCACACGGTAAGCACTCAATCAACGATTGATCGAATGAATGTAGTAATCGCTCAATAGAGACGATTGATAATTGATGCGATGAATAATAAATGCGATTGGATAAGAGAGGCACTTTTTATTTCAATCGCTATTTAAGTGCTTACTACGTGCCAGGCACCATTCTGAGCACTGGGGCGATCAGGTTGATGATGATAGAAGCGGCACGGCTCAGTGGGAAGAGCCCGGGCTTGGGGGTCAGAGGCCATGGGTTCTAATCCCGGCTCCGCCGCTGGCCAGCTGTGTGACTTTGGGCAACTCACTTAACTGCTCTGTGCCTCGGTTCCCTCATGTGGAAAATGGGGATTAAAAACTGTGAGCCCCACGTGGGACAACCTGATCACCTTGTATCCCCCCAGCGCTTAGAACTAGTGCTTTGCACATAGTAAGCGCTTAACGAACACCACCATTACCACCATTATTATCAACAGAGAAGCAGCGCGGCTCAGTGGAAAGAGCCGGGCTTGGGAGTCAGAGGTCGTGGGTTCTAATCCCGGCCCCGCCACTTATCAGCTGTCTGACTTCGGGCCAGTCATTTAACTTCTCGGTGCCTCAGTTCCCTCATCTGGAAAATGGGGATTAAGACTGTGAGCCCCACGTGGGACAACCCGATTACCTTGTATCTACCCAGCGCTTAGAACAGTGCTGGGCCCATAGTAAGCGCTTAACAAATACCAAATTATTAACAGGGCACTGCTCTAAGCGCTGGGGTAGATAAAGGCTAAACAGGTTGGACACCGTCCCTATTCCTCTTGGTGTTCACACTCTCATTCCACCTTTTACAGATGGGGTAACTGAGGCCAAGAGCGGAATGACTTGCCCAAGGGCACCCAGCAGGCAAGAGGCGGACCTACTGTCCGCGTCAGAGCCAGAAGCTCAACTGCGTGGGTTGTCCCAAAAAGGACAGAGCCATACCCGGCAACGTTCCTTCATTCAATCATATTTACTGAGAGCTTACCGTGTGCAAAGCGCTGTACCGAGGACCTAGGAGGGCGCGGTAGAACGCTAAGCGGACACGTTCCCTGCCCACAAGGATAATGGGACCGGGAGGGACGGGACCCCACGTGACACGGCCGATGCCAGTCGGGGGAATGGGGTCTGATCTCCTGGGTGGCGGCTGTAGGAGACGCGCCCGGAACCCCCGTCATGGCCCACTACGGCATCCGACGGTTCCGGGAGGGCGACGGAGAGGCCGTGCGGGACCCGTTCTCCAGCGGAATGGCGGAGGCCGCCCCTGCCGCCTTCTGGTCCGTGGCCGCCCTGCCCCGGACCTGGCCGTTCCTCCCGGCGGTGTCCGGTCGCCCTGTTCGCGGCTACGGGCTCCATCCTCCTGGCCCTCGCGGCTCCGCCCGTCCTGCTGGCCGCCCTCCGGGAGTTCCTGAACAGACACTGGCGGGACTGCGTGGAGAAGGCCCTCCGCACCGACCTGAAGGACATCCGCCGGTCCTACCCGGAGGCGGAGGGCTGCGGCTTCTGGGTGGCGGAGTCGGCCGGACGCGTGGCGGGCCTGGTGGCCGCCCGGCCCGCGCCGGACCCGTCCGGGGGGAGGCGGATGCAGCTGCTCCGCATGTCCGTGGGCAAGGATCACCGGGGTCGGGGCATGGCCCAGGCCCCGGTCCGGACCGTGTTACGCTTTGCCCGGGATCGGGGCTGCGACGCCGTCGTCCTCAACACCAGCTGCGTGCAGTACCGGCCCCGGAGGCTCTACCGGAGCATGGGCTTCCGGAAGATGTCCGAGGAGATCATCCCGACCCTCGCCTGGAAGGTGATCGGCCTCTGCGGCTATAAGTACATCTGCCCCCTCCCCCCGTCTCCCTGAGTCCGTCGGATAAGACCCCTCCTCGGCAGACGCAGCAAGCGGCGGTGATAACGGGCGAAGAATGTGTCCTCTCACTCTTCTCTCGTCCTCTCCTAGGCGCATAGTCCGGCGCTCGGCACACCGACAGCACGCAATAAATACGATTGAACGGTGACAATAATTAGAATCCCGGCATTTGCGAAGCCCTCACTACGTGCCAGGCACGAAGCTCCAGGGTGGACACGAGCAGATCGGGTCGGACACGGTCGCCGACCCACATGGGGCTCGCGATCTCGTTGCCCGTTTTCCAGATGAGGTCTCTGAAGCCCAGAGGGATGAAGTGACCTGCCCGTGGTCACACAGCGGATAAGGGGCAGGGCCGGGATTAGAACCCACGACCTTCTGACTCCAGTAATCTGACCCTAGAATGAAGCCCCCTTCTCCCACCCACCTCCAGTGACCCTCCTTTGAGCACTTGGAAAACTCGGTCTTCCCCTGCACTTCTCTTCTAGACTGTGAGCTCGGTGTGGGCGGGGAATATGTCAGTTAAATTGTTCTGTCGTCCTCTCCCAAGCGCTTAGGGCGGCGCTCCGCACCTAGTAACAGTGCTTTGCACAGCTCAGTAAATGCAGTTGAATGAATAAATACGACCGATGGATCGATTGTCTCACCTGACCGGGCTTTGGTGATTCCCAGTCTCCGAGTCCCTCTCCGCTTCCCGGGATGGGGAAGGTTCTCCGGGCCGGAGGACCGGGTTAGCAGAGTGCGGTAACCTGGGCTTTTGCAAGTTCCGGGAATCTTTTCTGGCCCGGAAGCATTCATTCAATTCATTCAGTCGTATGTATTGAGCGCTGACTTTGTGCAGAGCACTGTACTAAATTCGTGGGAGTGTACATTACAATAAACAGACACGTTCCCTGCCCACGACGAGCTCACGGTCTGGGGCAGGGCCGGCGGGGGGAGGGGGCGGGGAGCAGACATTAATAAAAATCCGTAAATTACAGATATGGACATAAGTGCCATGGGGCTGGAAAGGGGGACGAGCTAACCACTCCTGCTTGAAGCCTCAGAAAGACGATTGAATTTTTTTCGCCGTACCAAGCGCTGGGTTAGATGCGAGGTTGTCAGTTTGGACACAGTCCCTGTCCCTCACGGGGCTCACAGTTTCCCCCGTTTTACAGATGAGGTAACTGAGGCCCAGAGAAGTGAAGTGACTTGTCCAAGGTCACCTAGCAGACAAGGGGAGGAGCCAGGATTTGACCAGGTCCTGCTGACTCCAAGGCCCGGGCTCTATCCGTTAAGTCGAATAAGTACGTTTGGTGAGGTATCATTCTCGCGTTCCCCACCCACCCTACGGCTAACCCAGCCTAAGGATTCACAGAAAGTCCATTCATTCAATCATATGTAGTGAAAGTGTGTACAAAGCACTGTACCTTGCGCTCAGGAGAGTCCGATACCAGTGCTTCGAGCAGTGCTTGGTATATAGTAAGCGCTTAACAAATATCATCATCATCAGCCACAAACATATTCCATGCCCACGACAAGCTCACAGTCTAGCGGGGGGAGACGAACGTTAATACATATAAGTAAATAAATCAGAGATATATACCCAAGGTGGTGTGGAGCTAGGAGGGGGGACGAACAGAAGGAGCAAGTCAGGGTGACACAGAAGGGAGTGGGATGAGAGGAGAGGGGGGCTTAGTCTGGGAAGGCCCCTTGGAGGAGATGGGCCTCGGATAGGGCTTCGAAGCGGGGGAGAGTCACCGTCTGTCGGATACGAGGAGGGAGGGCGTTCCAAGCCAGAGGCGGGTTATGGGCGAGAGAACGGCTGCGAGATAGACGAGATCGGGGCACAGGAAGGAGGTTGACATTAGAGGAGCGGAGTGTGCGGGCTGGGTTGGAGAAGGAGAGAAGCGAGGTGAGGTGGGAGCGGGCAAGCCACGTTTTAAAGCCGGGGTGAGCGGTTTCCGTTTGATGTGGAGATGGCCAGGACAAGGACATTCTTCTGTGTCTTAGAACGTGGTGTGGAGTGAGGGGGTGAATTTAATAGGTTCTCCCTCTGATTCTCAAAATCTTTCAGTCGGTTGTATTTACTGAGCACTTATTGTGTGCAGAGCCCTGTACTAAGTGCTTGGAAAGGACAATACAGCAATAGAGAGGGACAATCCCTACCCACAACGGGCTTACAAGTCTAGAGGGTGGGGGGACAGACCAAAAAACAAGGAATCAGGCATCAATATAAATAGAATTATATATTCTATTCTATTAGATACGTAAGTGCGGTGGGATGGGGGGGGGGTGGGGGGAGAGCAAAGGGGGCGAGTTGAGGTGAGGCGGAAGGGAGGGGGAGCTGAGGAAAAGGGAACTTAGTCTGGGAAGGCCTCATGGAGGAGGTGGGCCTTCAATAAGGTTTCGAAGGGAGGCAAGAGATTGGAGAAATTGTCCTCAGAATGAAGTGTGATCCAGGGCCCAAAGGAGTGCTAGAGATTGAACCAATAAAGAAATTGGGGTTCTTTTTTCCTAAAACAGCATGGGCCAGTGGAAAGAGCGTAGACCTGGCTATGAGAGGACCTGATCTCTGATCTGGGTTCCACCCCCGGTTTGATGGGTGACCTTAGTCAAGTCATTTAACGGCTCTGGGCCTCAGTTCCTTCATCTGCAAAATGGGGATTCAATACTTGTCCTCCTTCCTACTAAGTCCGTGAGCCTCATGTGGGAACTCAACAGGGCTAAATTCAGGGCTTGATGCATACGGTCACAGATCATTATCAATAATAATAAATGTCTTAAAGTACGACTTGGTCCCCGTACATAGCGAGGGAAGAGTGTCTTGACTCTTCCTTGCTTTGCTTCTTTTTTTTAAAACAGTATTTGTCTGTCATGCTCTTACTATGTACTAGGCCCCGTACTAAGCCCCGGGGTAGATAGAAGGTAATCATGTTGGACATAGTCTCTGTCCTCCGTGGGGCTCACAGTCTCAATCTCCATTTTACAGATGAGGGAACCGAGGCACAGAGAAGTGCAGCGACTTTCATTCATTCATTCAGTAGTATTTATTGAGCGCTTACTATGTGCAGGGCACTGTATTAAGCACTTGGAATGTCCAATTCGGCAACAGATAGAGACGATCCCTGCCCAATGACGGGGAGACAGACAGACAAAAACAATAGCAATAAATAGAATCAAGGGGATGTACATCTCATTAACAAAATAAATAGGGTAATAAAGATATATACAAATGAGCAAATGAGCACAGTGCTGAGGGGAAGGGAGAGGGGGAGGAGCAGAGGGAAGGGGGTAAGGAGGCTTAGCAGAGGGGAGGTGAAGGCGGGGGCAGAGAGGCAGCAGAGGGAGCAGAGGGAAAAAGGGAAGGTCAGTCTGGGAAGGCCTCCTGGAGGAGGTGAGCTCTCAGTAGGGCTTTGAAGAGGGGAAGAGAGTTTGGCGGAGGTGAGGAGGGAGGGCACTCCGGGACAGCGGGAGGACGTGGGCCAGGGGTCGACGGCGGGACGGCCGCGAACGGGGGACAGTGAGGAGGTGAGCGACAGAGGAGCGGAGCGTGCGGGTTGGGCAGTAGAAAGAGAGAAGGGAGGTGAGGTGGGGGCAAGGTGATGGAGAGCCTTGAAGTCTAGAGTGAGAAGTTTTTGTTTCATGCGGAGGTGGATAGGCAGCCACTGGAGATTTTTAAGAAGGGGAGTGACGTGCCCAGAGCCTTTCTGCAGGAAAGTGATCCGGGCAGCGGAATGAAGGATAGACTGGAGTGGGGAGAGGCAGGAGGAAGGGAGATCATTGAGAAGGCTGACACAATAATCCAGCCGGGATATTATGAGAGCATGAACCTGACTTGCCCAGGGTCACCTGAAAGACAAGTGGCAGAGCAGGGATTAGAACCCAGGTCCTACTGACTCCCAGGCCCGGATGCTATCCGTTAGGCCACGCACCCTTGTGGGTCTGTATAGTAAACTGTGTTATAGATGCCCCACATAAGATCGAAGTCCTTTATCCTGACCGGCACCCCGAATCCAGGGGTGGGCCTTGGTGGAGCGCAATATCAGGAAATGCCTGGTAAACAGCACACAGTCCTACTTTCTCCTTATCTCCGGAAGGCAACCGTGACCAAGATGAAATAACTCGCTGGTGGGGCCTTCGGTTTCCAGTCTTCTACCAGTCTCGGCTACGGGAGGGAGAGTC